>NW_024609837.1:45728358-47161691 GCF_016920785.2 Ixodes scapularis
AATCGATCCTGATGTGAAACGACCACGCGATTCTACTCTCTCGCTAATGCTGATGTCCAAATCGCTCAAAGGCCAACTGCCCAATGGGGAGAACAATCTTAGCCGCCGCCGAAGCGACAGCACGCAAATTACAACCGCGTTTTTTTTTTTTTTTCCTTTTTTTTTCTAATCTCCCGCGCTTTTCAAGTTGAGAGGCAACGGGACGTGTGTTGTTGTCTAGGGCCGTGTTATTAGGCCTAACTCTGAGACGTTGTAATTACCAATGCTGCTACCCGTCACAGAGCCCGTCTCCGCATACGTGAAGGCAGGAAAATGTTTTTCAGAAGAGAGGGGTTGCGTTGACCGCGTTTGAGCGGCGGCGTCTTGCGAAAGAATCAAAAGAAGAAGAAACACAATGTGTGACGCGCGCGGCGGCGCGGACAATCGTTAGGCCTAACGTGGCGGTCGTCGTCGTCATTCTTCGCGCGCGAAGTCGTGGCGTTGCCGCCGCCGTCGCTGCCGTTAGGTTCTTTTGGCGATGTCTTCTTCTTTCTGGCGTCCTGGACGGTGGGACCGGCTGGATGTGGGTCAAGCCTTCGTTCGGTCCGTCCGTTCTCTTCTTTCCCTGTCCAGCTGCCCGAGAGGACGCGGTTCGCTTGCTTGGCTTCTTCTGCTCCGAGGGGCGATCTTGGTCTCGCGAATATAGCGAGATTCGAGTACGATTAGGTTCGACTCTTTTGACAAGTTCGACGAAATTTCTACGAAAGTTCGACTTTTGTGAGCTTGCGCGAATATAAATAAATGCGTGGATGCGGCTTTTTTTTTTTAAATTTAATCTGGCGGCGGCCAGCTTTTTCTAGGCAAAGCTTTTAATTTCAGCACTTATTTAATCTAAAAAAAGAAAAGAAAATGCTTTAAGGTTTGTGTAAGTAAAGAACCCCATATTGCTGCTAAGCACGAGCATTTATTTACCGTGTGCTTTCCGCCTTACGGTTAATATAATATAAACAACTTTATATATAAAAAAAAATTTTATGGTTCGAAAGTTTTGTTTTACACTAGTTTGTCAATCAGTTGATAACACTGCATTTTTCTCGTCACCCCCAATTTTTTTTATTCAAGCTGAAATAAACATTTGATTGATTGATTGAAGTCGAGTAACACTGTTCGTCAGTCGAACTTTGTCGAATTTTGCTAAAAGTTCTAAAGGTTCGCCATACCATAGACTGGTATGGCGAACCTTAGAACCTTTAGAACATAATTTCAGGTTCGTGGGAAAGTTTCGCGACATCCCTATTCTCGCCTGTCGATCTCGTGAAGTCTCGCTGCCGGTTCCGCGTACAAGAATCAGAACGAGCGATCGATGGATACACGCGTGAGACCCGCTTGCTTTGATCTGTGGTGTTCTCGTGGAACTTCGGTTGTTGTTTTTGTTGTTTCGATCGGAATAAGATTGCTCGTGTTTAGGACATGCAAGGTAGAGGAATGACGGTGTTTCGTTTCGTTGTTGCCGATCTGAAAGGGGACACTTTGTAGGAAGGAGTTGCGTGACGTGTTACTGGAGTTGTCGGACGTTAGTGTCGCAAGATCTATAATCCAACTTCCTGTCGTTGCGAACTTCGGTTGTAGGGGGACAGACCAGTCCCTAACTGCAAGTTTGGAACGGAATTACCTTTATACAACTGAAAGCTTTGTTGCGGAAATATGCCTATAAATTAAATGCTTCATTTATTTATTAAACAAGGTTTTAGCAACATAAGTTGTGCACGAAGTTGAGATTGTCTTTTGACATAGTTGTGAAGGTGCAACTCCGACTTTTGCAGTGCAAATAAAATTGTGTACCGAGAAAAAAAAAATCATGATTTAGTAAAATATGTTGTTTCCTGTAAAAACAGCACAGAATAAGCTTCATTTGTCTGTCAGGACGCCCTTTTATTTACTAATAAACTGCATACTATTATGCCGTGCTGCAGACAAAAGTCGCAGAAGCATGTCGAGCTGCTCGTCGCTGTCATAGTAATGATAATCGGACATACGATAAGTGTATTCATGTATCCATGATGCCTTGGCTGGTGCTGCGATAAAAATAAAATACAGCACTTTTTTTTTTTTTTTTTTTCGTTGTAAAATAATTTTTATGTCTCGGTCGTTCGTAATAGAAGAAAAGTGGAAAATCGCTAGCTCTTTCTTTCGGTCCTTGGGGTCAACATCACCTGCCCCGCGGTCATTATAACGTAGCTTCTGATTTGACGCCGAAATCACGAGAGAATCATTCGAAAGGCGCTCACTCGTTTTCGATTGATACCGTTTTGTGCCGACCACCATATATAACTTGTGTTGACCTCTAAAAACCGCGGAGTAAAAAAAGTCAGGCTCCTGGCGGAACGTTACGTTCATGCATTGAATTAAGATGGACAAAGGCGCATCTTAGACAAGCTTTACGGTATCTTTTAATTATCAGAACGTGTATGTTTCAAACGTTAACATATATATATATGTAAAAAAAAATCAAAAAAAAAACATTGTTTTTCTATTTGACAACCAGATCTTGTAAGAACTACTTCCTGCGGCGCATGCATGAGGCGCAAAACGTCCTCTTTTGCTTGAGGTGACAACGAGTATGGATGACAACACCGTAGTGCCGAATTTTCCACGTAAAGAAAGGGCGAGAGAAAGAAAAATGAAGGAAGGAAAGGGAGTTTCGCAATCGTTCGCTCTTTTCTTGCGCCGGTCCGTTTCCGAGAACCGGAGCGTTTTTCTTCTCGACATCAATCGGCCAGAACGTCGATCTGTTGTCTGCTTTCGCAGAAGGCATCGGTCAACTTTCTTTTTTTTTTTTTCTTTTTTAAACGCATCGTCTTCGAAAAACTGAGTCCCGTGCTTCGCGAAGCGGCGTCAACACGGCTCACTAATGCTGCTAGATTACCAGCTTACTTTTATACTTCCATCAGCGTTCTTTTTTATTTTCCTGTTTTTTTTTTATGTATTATTATAGAAAGCAGCTTAAAGCACGTAATGGAGTCCGTAAAACGCGATTTTTTTTTATTCTGCATTACTGAATTCTTGACCTGTCACCTTTAATATTATTCACGCATTACGGCGTAATTTGTTTAGTATTTATTTTGGCTGTTTCCTCTAGGATTTTTCTCCCTTTGTCCTCCAGTGTCTTTGGGTGTAGATAAAGTTGATGTGATTATCTTTATTACAATCATTAATATTTTTTAGGATGAAATGAGGAATTTGCAGTCGGTTGGCAACATTGGTCGCGGTTCAAGGAACCGCAACAAGACGGCTCGAACCGGAACAGACAGCAACAAAAAAATGTATTTTTCGGTCGGTCGTCCGAACGATCGACAGGAAGGATTTTCTTTTTTTCTCTGCGAGGGCTTGTTTTGCAGTTTGTTTATTTCTCCCGAGTCAATTGCAGGAAATGTTGCACGAAATCGTCAAACCGGTATTTCCAATCCGCCGGTAGATTCTCGAGGGAAAGGGAGAAAAGACGTGTGGAGAGGAGGACGCTCAAAAGGCGGGAATCTCTCCTTGCACCTGACTTGTTCTCTTCGGAAATTGTTTTATTTGTGAGGGGGTTCTTTCCTCTTCAACATTTTTTTTTTTTTTTGTTCGCAACGTTTTAAAGTTACTACTGCTTTTCTTTTTCTCTTTATTATAAAGTCTCGTCGTTTCTCGCTGGTTTAGTGCGATCTCCCCGCTTCTTTCGATTCGTTGTTTTGAACTTCTGTTCGCTCTCCCGCGAAGTTCGTGCACGTAGCATTTTTTTTTCTTTTTTTTTTTCCGCTAACCTGTCCGCTTTCCAGATCAGTCCTGATAAATTGCACTTAGACTGACTCTTGGCATCAGAAAATCAAAGGTGCAATTTTTTTCTCTCGCGTCATTTCTCTTCACTCCCGTATTTTTTTCTATTTTCTTTTTATCGTTTTTGTTGCTTTTGACTTGTGCCGGTTTGTAATCTAGGTTTTTCTTGTTGTTTTGCTTCCGACCCGTTCCTTGCAAGTCTTTGTCCTTTCCGTCAATGTTTTTTTTTTTTTTTTCTTTTCTTTTTAAGTCCGAACTTTGATCGGCTTTGATTGACACGGGAGTGACGGGTAGAACTAGCTGTGCTTATATTGAATGGGACAAAATTACATTTTCTTTGTCTCGTTTCTTTTTTTTTTTTCACTCTTTTTTTTATTGACTATAAAGGGAAATCTTATCTATCTCGCTTCCAAGTTGCCCCATTTCGTTTGGCTGTCTCGCCTTCCTAACTGATTACGACGGCTAAAGATTAGACTAAACTCCCTAAATAAATGTAACGAGCGGGCATCCGAGTCGTATGTCCGAATCGCCACCTTCTACTCCATTTTTACTCCCTTCCACTTACACCCTTTTGGTAGGAAAACTACCTAAACTGTCGGCGATATCCGATCAAGTGGAACGTTGTGGTCACGTGGTTCTTTGGCCGTCACGTGACCTGGTGGAGTCGTGTTACCTGAAGCTGTGTCTTTTTTTTTTTTTTTTTTCATGTTCTGGGTAGATAATTCGGCATTCCCTTTATCGGGTTCAGACAGATGGATGGACGGATTTGGCTCTACTCCCTTTGAATCGGGCGGCAACTTGTGCTATCTATATGTAGCTTATATGTATCACAATGTGTATCATAAAAAACAAACACCCAAAAAAAAACCCTGATATTTTAAAGTGTTAGCTATGGGTTTGATCAGTTTCGCAAGACTAGCGCCACCAGCGAATCAGGCGAGCTTTTCAAACCTCACGTTTCGCCAAATAACTTTAACGTTTTTTTTGTTTTTTTTTTTTTTTTGGGGGGGGGGGGGGGGGGGGCACTGTGGTTATGGAAGCTTAGCTTGTCGAACCTTCTTGTAACCGCTGTAGTATCAAGACCGTTCGAGCACCAAACTGTCTAATTACAGGTTTTGGCATTTGGCTGGACGTACCTACTAAGTAATGTCACATATGTCTTCCATCCAGCCAACTGGCGCTTGCAAGACGAACGCCCTGTGACTTCGACGGGACATGGTTCACGAAGGGCTGTTCAGAATATATAATTTCTAGCCAAATACTTTTCTAGGGGGAATACATGGCACCCCCCAAGAATACATCGGTAAAGACGACGACGAAGAACCGCGGAAACAAGCGTGACAGACGCGGTACCGTCTCCCCGTCAACCGCACTACACGCCTGGTCACGTGCTCTGGCTGCGAGGGCAGGGGAATGTAGGAAGAGGCGTCGCCAAGCAAACCCGTCCACCAGGGAGGATTCGGCGCGGCCGTCGTTTTTTGTACTGCAAACGAGGAAAGTGTCCTGTTTTCCCCCTATAGTCGGATGCAACCTAAGAACAATCTTTTAGCTCCACCCACAAGCGCATTGCGCCCATCTGAAGTGCCTCCGCCGTCGAGAAAGTAGTTCGCTAGCAACGTTGCTTTTTCTTCCTCCAGGAAACCTGTCTTAAACTACTACAATATTTATTTAATTCATTCAGGACATTTAAATAAGTTAGAACACGTTTTTTTTTTTGTCAACGAAATAGCTGTTTAGTAAAGAAAGAAAGAAATTCATGTCCAATGCACCGTCTTCCCAATTCATTTTCTGTCCAAGATACCGTCTAACATACCTCTCAGCAGTGCTAAGCCTCGCGCCCGCTTCGAAATTTTCGTTGGCGATAGCGTCGCTGGATTCTCACGTTGTCGCGCAAAAACTGCTGCAAACGCAAGCCGATACCATCAAGATTTCGTGGCGTAACCTCGGGCACGTAAAACACGGTGCAAAAAAGCAGAATAATTGTCACGAGAAACTATAGCATCGCGTTGCTAAGGCCAGCAGCCATGTTGAGCTTTTTTTTTCTTCAAAAGGATCGCGATTGGTCCACAGAATCGTGACGTCATGAAAACAATTGGCTGGCGTTTCTCGGCGTAGGATTACATTTTCCTCTGAGAGGCATTTCCGGTTTTTTCTTAACTTGCAACCGACTATAGTAAAATATTTGGTCTAGCCTTAGAACTGAGCGAGGCATGTTGCTAGCTTCTAACCAACTTCGAGGTACGCCGAACCTTGAACTTTTGTTGGCAAAATGCTACGGCATTCGAATTACGGACAGTGTTGCCCGACTCTACAGAAACATTTAGGATTTCGTGGAAAGAATACAGTGCCGTTTATTTTATATTTCCTAAAATGATTGCCGTTGAAATTTAGACAATTATAAAAGCAAACACGTGTAGTAAGGAATGTTGCACGCTCCCTCCGCCAGGTGGCATCAGCTGGTCCTCAATTTCGAACTTCGATATCGATGTCCGAAAAAGTCCAACTTCAATATAAATGTTCGAAAAAGTTTGAACTTCGATGTAAATGTTCGAAAAAGTGTGAACTCGGATATAAATGTCGGAAAAAGACGAACCTCGATATAAATGTTCGGAAAAGTCGAACTTTTGTCCCACTTCGTTATCAGTGTTCGAAAAAGTCTGTCCTGGTCGAACCCGAACCCACGCAGGTTCGCGACATCCCTGAAACTGAACCCGGATGGGCTTTCGGGGCGCTGGCAACACTGGCGCCCCCTTCGCTGACGACTGACGGGAGAACGCGCGAAGGCTGATGACGGTGCAAATTTTGCCAGACAGCGCGTCAGCCCTGATTTGTTTGTTCGCCCCGAGTGGCGTGGCGAATCTGGTCTGTTCTGGTCCCTAGCCCCAAACCGGATACCTGACAGGGCAAGCGGGGGAGGGAGGGGCCGTGGGTTGGGCAGGGGGCCGCTGTGGTCTCTCTGCCCCGCGGCTTGTGGGGGCCGGGCGTGCTCGCCAGAGGGCGTCGGCGGTTACGCCGATGACCGTGAACGCTTTGCCCTCGCTTCTCACCCTGTGTTGGAGTGCGACCAAAGCTTGAACGCTGCCGGGTCCAATCACGAGGCCGTTTCGAGTCACATGATCTTCTAGCTGTGGCGATGGGCACGTCGGAAATATTAGGGAATTGTAGTAGACCGTTCCCGCAGCCCGCTAAACACCCGGATAGCGCTCCGTAATCCGCCACAAGACCTTGAACTATGCAGAGAAGGCTGGCGGCGCGCATGCGCAGCTGCGGCGTTTTCTTCGGGGATAGCGTAGCGGAGGAGAAAAATGATCTACTACAACTCCCTATTGCTGCATGGTACGTAAGGGTAGAAGACCGTAGCGAACGCGACTAGCCATCGGAGCTAATCCAGTGCCATGTGATTGTCACATTACCTTCGGGCACACGTATGGCCAGGACGCAGTTGGTTACCTTCGGGTACACGAACAGCCAGGACGCATTTGGTTTTCTTTGTCACCTGTCTTCAGCCAGGCCGTTAAAGGATGAGCCCATGACCGCTGCCCTTACATTTTGAACTGTTCTATAGAGCAGGTCGCTATATCTTTTTTTTTTTTTCTTGGGTCGAGTAAAGTTATTTGTCCCATGGCTCCGTTTATTACAGCGATAGGTGTTATGGGCTCTTTCCGCCACTGGAACTGTCGTCCGTTGTTGTTAATGTCGGAGTCGGCGATGTAGGGCGTCGGTCATTGATGTTGCCGAATCCCCGAAAAAGACCGCCCGCCGCCCGTGGGAATCGAACCTGGGTCCTGCGCTGACCTACGCCGCAGCCGAATTTTTTTATAGTATCCAATGCCCACTGCACGTACTCCCTGGAAAAAAAAAAAAAGAGAAAAAAAGCAGATAGCAAATTGTTGTTGTAGTAGCCCATTCATTCATTGCGAAGAACTCGTGCCGGGAGACACGCTTCCACGCACTCCTGAACAACAAACAAAAGCGGTCGGAACAAAATTACACAAAACAAGAGCGTTCGGAACGAAACAGATGTCTATTTTGTTCGTCTGCTTCTTGCACAGGGATTGCGATGATGTCAGAACGCCAAATTCTTATTGGCTGATCGACAAAAAAAAAAGGTAGGCCTTAAGGCATTTAGCCGTTGAGGTGTGCCACTATCCTTTCAGTAAGAGCCAATCAAAACTCGGCGTCGTTGTGACGCAGCTCTTGCGCAAGAACCAGACGACTTTTGCTTTCCGCATGGTTCACGCATCCCGCACTGACGCGACGCCGATGACCAACGACTCGGCCGTGACGTGCCGCAACTGTCGACGTGACTGTATACTGTAGATTAACAGAGGACTGCTCAGTTTTTACAGCGGAGCTGTGAAGGGCTAGTCTCCCCAGGATCGTGTCCGTTAGCAAACAAATGATGGCACAGAACTCTGGACAGCTACCGCCATCTATGAGCGACGGCGGCAACCAGACAACCGGCTGAAAGTTTTTTTTTATTCATGTTCGTAGCAATCATGCCGTAGCACTGGTGATGGGTGTGAAACGGGGCATGCGTACTTTCTCGCAATTCAAAATATGAAAAAGAAAAAAAAGTCTGCGCATGCGCGCTTCCCGCAACTGCTGTGCGCCGCAAAAACTGACGTGGCTCGGAGACATGCGATTTAGAGAAGCGCGTTTTAGCGAACGCAGTTTTACCGACCCCTAGTTCATCGAATCCCTTTATCGAGAAACCCAGTACAATGGCGATGAGCCTCCTTTTATCGGAATCAGCCGCCGCGAAGCGGCCTGTGCGGATGGGTGAGGTGGGTTAACATTTTTCGCATGAGCCGCCGCAGACTGTCGCCGCGAAGCGGCGTAAATGCGAGGGTGCGGGTGGGTTAACACGCTCCCCAGTGATACAAGCGCGAAGTAGGGGAGCCTTTCTTTAAACAGGGCTCTTTTTCAACGGCGTTTCTCTCAACTGAGGCTCCGCTTTCTCTAAACCGAGCTTCGATAAAACCTATCCGTTCTCTAAAACGTGTTTACATGAAATGGCGTTCGATCAACCGTAGTAACAGCCAAAAAGTGAAACAATGAAAAAAAAAAAAGAAACTGATTAATTGCGCGACTCTTCTTATTAAAAAAAAAACAAAAAAAAAACAAACAGCAAACATATTCGAATGGATGGAAAACGTAAAAAAAGGGCAGGATCACGTGACAGATGGAGCTCTAACGTCACGCAGTACACTGTCGCTCGTTGGCGTGATATATAAGGCCCGCGGTGTGGGGTGGGGGATTTCCGTGGAGGCGGCTTAACACCGCGGGTGGCCTAGCCTCCGCACAATTCGATCCGATCCTTATGTATTGGCAGCAGATGCGAGTGCGGCACTCGTCTGTGGGGCCGAGGTATGAGGATTTGGACGGCGCCCAGCGCTGCTGGCCAACTTCGGCCGCTTGTTCCTTGTGGGCGCAGGTGTTCCCGCCGGTCCCGAACGGGTTGCCAGACCTCGGGGGGCGGCGTAAAATTGACGCTTAGCTACTTCTGACTGTGTTTCCGTCGCTGTCGGGTGTCCCTTGTTTTCCTCCGTTTCTTTTGTTCTTATTGAGCTGTCGGTTTCTATTGTTGGCTCTTGTTGCCGTTTTGGATGGCGTGTTTAGGTGTTCATGCTGCCCCGGTGACGTGTCGGGTGTTTTCGTAGATGACGAATCGAGGAATTTAGTTTCTCTCGCGATTGCGTTCGGGTGTGTGGGAACCGAAGTGAGGGTGTCGGTCATGTTTTAGGGCGGTAGAAGTTATTGGCGTGGTTTCGCAGTGGATCTTGGCGGGTGTGTCTCATGTATGGTCGTACCTCCTTATCGCAATGAATCCACGATCGGCCAGTGTTGTGGTGAGAATTCCTCACCGACACACAGATGGCGAGAGAGATAGAGGCTTCTGGTGCGCTTGTTCCGTGTGCACCTTCATCCACCGGTTAATGTCGGCTTGTGTGTAGTGTACGGCGGCGGAACAACTTGAGATTTGCGAAGGAAGCGCGGAAGCGCTTTCAACATGAAATTGCAGACGATCGCAGTTTGAGCCCGTGTCCAATCTCAGTTTTTCGCGGCACACGGTTCATAGCAGACGATCCACTTTCTATCTCGTTGTGTTAGCAGACAGCGTACTTTTTTTTTTTTTTTTTTTGTTCTTCGCTCGCGTCGAACCGTCTGCGAAACAATATCTTAACTCGCTTCCCGACTGCTGTGTTTACCGCTTCCCGAAGAAGTGCTTCCTCGTCGGAAACGCGTTGCGGGCAGTGCAATCTTAGCTCGCTTCATGAGAGTCGATAGGGAGTTTTCGTAGATCGTTTTCGCCGTCCCGCAACATTCTCCGGAACCCGCTACGACACCCGAAACTCTACAGTCAATCAAGGCCATCGGCGCGCAGGCGCAATGGCGGCTTCTTCGTTGCGGAGGGCTTTGCGGAGGGGAAAACGCGGTCTACGAACACCCTCTAATGTAGATCTCACTTTCTCGGTGACCCACGGACGACAGGTGCAGCGTTCATCCCCCCATTTCTAAGCGCGGTTGAAATGTTCAACGGAAAACAATTTAGTCAGCTCATTCGAGGTGACTAACTTCTTTCGTCATCATCGTATGTGAACACTATCTAAGCATGTTTTTATTCTTTTATTTTTTGTCGCTGTTGTTATTGCAGGCATAACGTGAAACAGAACACAGACGTTGAACTCTCGGAAATTGAGCCTATATTGTGCAACAACAAAAATGCCATCAATTTATTGTAAGCACCTCGAAAACATCTAACCTGTCAGCCTGTGACTTAACCGCCAACACGTAGGTACAAAAAGAAGGAGAGCAAGGAAAGAACCGTGTTTTAAATTACAGTTGAGCCACCTCGCACCTCTCCCCTGGCCAGCTGCTAATATATTTAGGAGAGCTCTTCGAGCCAAGGTCGCTCCTCGTCTAATCTCTATGCGTTTGTCGTTCTTTTTGTTGTTAGCCTCCGTGTCGGCGGTGGCTAATTTGTTTCGCGGATTCCAGCACACGCGCGTTGCCTCGTCCTAAGTAGATTGTTAATTGTTTTTTTTGTTATTTTTCTGCCACCAACGTTGAGGGCGGGGGGGGGGGGGGGGGGGGAGGGGGGGGGGGGGCGGGCGGGCAAGAGAGGGGGAGTGGAGTGCTAAAGCCTGTCAGGGGCTCTTAGGCTATTTTGCTCAAAGAAAAAGACCGGTGCTGGGCTAGAGTCGACGTCTGAACGCCGAACCCTTTCGCACACGGTCCGTCGAGCGCAAGCGCGAATGGAAGAAAGCCGGTCTTAGCTTACCAATTAACTCTTGTGCTGGTTATTTAGAAAGCGACTGAGCCCTCCAATAATATCATGGATGATTGCGTGCGTCCAAATTATTTAAATGCTGGGTGGCGCTCCCACAAAGCCAGTGGGAGCGCCACCCAGCGGTCGATACGCGAAGGAGGGAAACGGGAGAAAGAGGACAGACATTGGAGCGTAAGTTTTGCATAGCGGAAGTTTTGCATAGCGTAAGTTTTACAGATGAGCTTAACTGACGGTGATTTTCAGATTACTCGGCCAGCAGATGTCGCTGTCTTTTGGTTGTTTCGGATAAAGGTTGACGCTTGCCGTTCAGAACACCCATTAGAGTGTTCAGCCGAATGCATCGATCCATCCATTGGGATGGTCTACACCATGTGCGCGGAACACGTGCAGTCTACGAAAATTCCACAATCCTAGTTTTACGTTTTGAGTTTCGGAATATTTTAGATGAAATGCTACCAGTTTGATTTGGTAACTAGCGAAAAGTTTCTCGACATGTCTTTCTTTTTTTTTTTTTTTTTTTGTGATGACTGCTGGCGACTGCGGCTCTTTGCGGTCACTGATAAACGTTTTACACATCTGCGAAAGTGTTTTGTCTCCCAGTGCTCTCAAGACCGTCGTGCCAAAGCAGTTAAGGCCCGTTCACATATATGCGACCGCCGAGAGAGACCAGACCGTTTTTTTAAGCCTCTTGCGACGTGTTAGGACCGGATGCGCTGCAGCGGGCCTTTACAGTCGTTTATTGAGGAATGTAGAATGAGTTTGAATTCACGAGTTAGATTGACGAACTGAAGATGAATGAAAATGAGTTGCGCCCGCACGAGGGCGAGTGAGCTTTGGTCTTGCGTCTATTCCCGAGATTGAGGAAGATGGAATGCTAATTTTTTGGGGTGTTTTATCTCTTCAGTTAATGTGAAGTCCAGTTGTCTAGGCATTTTTAGTTCAAGGTATTCTCCGTCGATATTATTTTTCCAGGAAAAAAAAAGAACAGCAGAAGAGAGCTTAGCGGCTCGTCGAACCCCTATTTCGTTTCAAGGAAACCGGTCTCCCCGACTGTTTTAATGGCCTCCCATGACCACGGTGCGCTGTCTTTAAACCGCCGTTTTAGTGCCGGTGGTCCCTCGGCGCGGTTGTTCGAGAAGTTGTTCTACAAAAGTCAGAACTCACCTTTGTTATTGCGGCGAGAAGGAGAGCCCAACTCGAGGTACACACACACAGGGCACGTGGATCTCGCTCACCATGTACCACGTGTGAGGTGGGGGAAAGGGGGGGGGGGATAACTCTTACCAGGGACAGGTACCACGTGTGAGAGGGAGGGGGGTGGTTACCGCCTTCCTTTAGCACCCCTGCTGTCCGTCTAAATTGCTAGAGTCAGCTGGCGGTACCTGAGAGGCATGTTGCTGCGCCCCCTACCATCCGAGTTCCAGGTATTCCTCCCGCCGTTCTTCGCTTCCCCTCTTCCTCCTGACCGGCGCCAGTTTGACCGAGAAGACTCCCGCTGGTTTTTTTGCGCCGCTGTTTCCGACAGTTTGTGCCGCTGCTTCTGGGCAGAGGCTGCTGGGCCGATTAGTAGTTTCTTCCGTTGTTAAAGGATGAGAGCGGTGTGGTGAGAAAGGATGTCTTGACGCGCCGTGGTTTTCTGGTTTCCTGAGAAGACTCGCTTGGAAAGAAAAGAAAGGGGAAAAAAAAAGTCACGAAGCCGTTTGCGGACGGCCCCTCTGAACTTTGTTGGATTGTTTAACTGGCAGCACTTGATGTACCTAAAAGAATCTCGCCAGTAGTTTCGTCAGTGTCGAGACAGACAAACCGACACGGAGCTGAGCCGGAAATGGCAAGCGTAAAGTTTCGGGTTCATTGCTTTCTGTCTCTTCCAAGACTCATAAGCGACATACCCTCTCGTCTATGAGCGTCTTGAGATCTTCAAGAAGTGTCCAGCTACAGTAGAAGTTTCTTTTTCTGAGGACTAAATTTTTGATAGGTTTCCGCAAAACGTCAGATGAAATCAGTGCGCTATGAGCTGGTTTCAAAGCCCTCGTTGGTGGTCGCACTGCCACCAGGTGTGGACACCGGATTTCAAGACGGATATCTGTCCAACAGATCATGACCCCTCGCGTGGTTTTGACCTTCGTGTTGGAGAAGCACTGGCCACGATGCCTTCGTCCACGCTGACCGCGGCTGCTTCAGAGCTTGGAGCATAAACATGATTTACGACACATCAAAACCTTTTCTCCGTTGCGGCTTGTGATCTTCGGGAGCGTACGTGACAGCCGACATCTTTTTCTTTTTTTTGGTACATTATTTCTAGGGTCACCAAACCGCGAGATCTTGCAAGTCCCTCCGTTGGGACTTAATAGTTTAAAACTTGGTGGGAAATGCTGAATTGGCGTATGATTGGCGCAGTGTCCACCCCGAGGGATAGTGACGTGATACTGGCGTCTGTGACGTCATATGACGTCGTGCCACCCGACTCAGGTGAAGTCACGTGACATGTCATGTAACTCGGTCCCTAGGTGAAGTGAAGCGACGCCATGTCATGTTCAGGTGAAGTCAAGGTACCCGGTGATATCAGCTGACGTTGCGTCACGTCACATCTCCTTTGGCAGCAGCCGGAGAGAAGGCTTTGATGACTTGTAGCCCGGATTGGAACATGGGTTCCCATTACCATCTCGACTCCGCTCCAAATCAGAGGCGGCAAGGAGCGCGCGGCCGCGTGCTTCGTTGGCCAAAAATCGAAGCACGAGAAGCGATGGCTAAATCGAAGCCGACGGCCCAAGTCGAAGCCGATAGCCAAGACGAAGACCCGGATGCCCCAACCTACCTACCTACCGAGGGCCGTGCTCTGGTCATCTCCCCATCTTAGCCGGTCCCCCCACTCCCCTGCTGCTGCACGTACATTATTTCTCTCCTAAGAGCAGAGCCAGGAAGCGAGCGAACAGCAACGCCGCCCATTCTTTTTCCCCCTCCCTCTCTTATTAACCAGCTTACGCCTACTCTCCTCCGCACCTCTTCTCCCCCTCCCCACCTTGCTGCCTTCCTGCCCGCACTCGCGATCTGGTTATTTTGGTTGCGCCTCTTTCTTTTCGATTTTTTTTTTCTTTCTTCTACGTACCTGGTGAGGTTGTCGTTGTTGTTGTTGCTTGGGAGTTGCCGTTTTTGCTGTTGGGATGTTGTTTTCTAGAAAGTATCCACAGTTCGTTTCACCTCGCGGCGGAGCGCATTGGACGCTACGAGCAATATTAGCCAATCCACTGTCTACGAAAGTACCACGTGACTATGCTCCCCCGGAGGTCGCGTGAGACCCATACGTCTTCGGATTGGCTTGGATGGCTTGTAACGTCCTTAACGGTCCATCTTAAGTTGAAACGAAGTGCAGGTACTTTCTCTCCGGCGAGGTGCGCGCGCTTAATCATTTGTAACTGCTGGTTTCGCCTGCTTGGGCTCTCATCTTCTGATTTAGCTTGCGTTTTTTGCTTATTTGTTTGTTACATTGTTTATGTTTTGTCCTTTTTCGGTGGAGGTAGTCTTGGACGAAGCCGCCGTCCGAGGGGTGTTCGGATCGGCGCGCTCGGGCTAGATCGGCTTCGTCGATAAGGGAGGCCCTGATTGGCTGGAGGTGTCGGTCCGGACACGAAGAGGGGGGGGGGGGGGGGGGGGGGGTAATAGTAATCGAAGCATCGGCGGCAGCAAGAGCAACGATAATGACGACGGTAATAATAATGAAAAAGAACGGAGTAATGTTGGGAAAGGGGGGGGGGGGGGGTTCGTGGAATGTGTTCTTCTTTGGTGTCATAGTTTTTCCTTAGAGAAAGAGAGAAAAACTACTTTGGAAGTTCTTTTTTTATTGTTGGTATTGTTTTGCGGCGTATCAGGTTTTGTTTTCGCTTATCTGGCCCTTTGTTGAAGAAGGTGGCGGAATTTTAGAGGAGTCGGGCATCGGAAAAGGGGGGGGGGGGGGGGGTGGGGAGAGAGAGAGAGAGAGAGAGAGAGAGGAAGGTCTTGGCGCCGTGAACAACGTTGGCCGCCATAAAAAAAAAAAAAAAAAAAAAAAAAAAAAAGCATATATTGTTTGTCAAGCCGTGGCGTCACTGGCATTAAGGAAATAAGAAGATGCGATTGGCTGGCGGAGTGATCTGAATCCATTTGAGGGGCATTTTCCGCTGAGTTCTTAGCTTGTCAACCGACACATCCGTACCGGTGCGCATATATTTCTCATTTCGGGCAGGCATTGTAAAGAGGGAGTGCCGTTTACACCCCCTGAGGAGTGCAGGGGCGTTCAGAGGCTGTGATATTGACACTCTTCCCCCTTACAATAGGGACCAGCGATTTGGACAGTTGTGTGCTGGTTGTAATCGCGAGTCGCGCTCGAACAGTCACCACCGCCACGGCGCATAGATGGCGTTACGTGCCACCTTGCTTCTCGATGTTGATCACACTTCGATCCTATCTTTACGTAGTATACGTTTTGTGTTAGCCCCATTTACACTGTGACTACACTGCCGACCAGGCTCCATTCGTGTTTTATACCCGTTTCAGCGAAGACTGGAGCTGTGTGTTTTCTTCATTTATTGTTCGGTTGTTGTTTCTCTGAGACTCCTTTCATTGTCGATTCTTTTAGTTTCAGTTCAGTGCGGGATCTCGCAAAAAGGTTTCGGTTTTCTTTTTGTTTCTAGCAACGACTGCGGTATCTTTGTATACAATCGTGCGTGCAGCCCACGTCCAGCTGAAATCGGTTGGATTCATGACAGAGCTACCAACATTTATATGTAGTTCAAGTTATATGTCTAGTCCACGCTTACTGCTAGTTCGTGCACGCTTACGCTAAGAACGACTGTTCCTTGTGTGTAACCGTAAGAATAAGTAACTATTCATGAGACAGCAGAAATAGTATGCATCGTATTCTTTTTATTAATTGCGGTAATATATATATATATATATATATATATATATATATATATATATATATATATGTTTTTTTTTTTTTTTTTTTTGGGGGGGGGGGGGGGGGGGTTTTGAAGTCGATGTGGAAGTTCCTTATCGTGATTCTTCGTGCTTTGCTTTTCTTTGTTGTTGTTGGTTAGTGTGTGTGTGTGTGTCGTGTGTTTGCGGTCGGGTAGATTTCGATCTTGTTCCACGCACAATACACAACTCAGTATGATGAGAAAAAAGAAAAGAACAACGATAAAGAAACGAATAAGCAAAACGTTTTTGTCGTTGCGAACTTTATCTTTTATCCCCGCCAACACGACGGCTCGTATTGTTGGTTTGTTGTTTGTCGTTATTTTCTCCTCTACCCACGACTTTTTTCGAGAGAAAGTTACTTCAGGTTGTTGTTTTTCTTGTGTCAGCGGTGGTTTCCGGTTGTGGCTTCCTTCCTGGCACTGTTCCTCCGAAGCGAATTTGATCAGGCTACACTTTTGATCTACAGGGTCCGGCGAAGAAAGACCCGCGTGAATAAGCTACGCATCGCAGATAGCTATAACTCGGTCTGGATGGGAGAGTGGTGATAGAATGCGAAAGTTTGAGATGATGACGTTGACTGGATCGGGAGATAAAAACAGGAAAACGAAACTTCTATATTATGAGCCGGCGTCCGTCTAGACCTAGCATTCGTCAAACCAAGAAATGGCTTTGTGGGCGCCTGTGGCAATTATTTCAACGAAACCATTTGTCACCAAGAAATACTTTTTTGTTTTTCCTTCTTGCTGACAAGTTCTTTTCGCGAATGTTAGGCCTAGTTGGACGTCGGATCATAGGGAAATGTGGTCTTTTTTTTTTTTTTCGTTTTATATTTCGGTTTAGTTAACGGGTTGTCAAGGTTTCGCGTTCTGTCAACTGCCGCTAGCGTCACATACACGCGAAGTTTCAGCTTTCCGCGATTCGTTATAGTTTATTGAGGCGGGACCAAAAAACCTGGTTTTATTTCCTCAATCGGTGGAAGATTAGTAGAAGACTAAAAGTCATGTCTCGTTAACATATAAATCTCCGTCTGACCTCCCCCCCCCCCCCCCCCCCCCCCCCCCCACACACACACATGTATACACACACAAAAGAAATCATAAATCATAATGCGAGTTCTCTACATTGACGGGACAAAAATTCGTGTTCTTACCCAGTTCGTCTTAAAAAAAATATTCTGTGCATTCGCAACTTGTTGCGAATGCACAGACAAGAAGACTTTTAAAAATTAACGTGTTCATTCTCTCAACTGCGCGTCAACATCTCCGTGACCTGCGATGTGCTCGTGCCCTAACCGCTTCGTATTTGTAGCCATATAAATACATTTTATCACATTGACCGGTGTCAGCGAGCAGGCGCACGGGAGATCCAAGAGAATCTACCCATCCTGTCTCTTCCGCCATCTTGTAACTTGCGAATGGCGGTGTATCCATATTAAGCAGACTTGACTGTAATCACTTTCTTCGACATCCCGTGTGCCGTCTGATTACGGGCGGCGGCGTTGGCCTTTTGAGGTCAACACGTGATGCATGCGCACGGATACATTGTCTCTGAGCCACGTTTTAACAAACAGTGTGGATGTGTGCAATTAAAGAAAAAGTTTTGGAAGTTGGCGATATTTGTATTTTTTCAACACGTTTGAATACGTCTGCCCCCGGTTGAGCCGTTGTCAATGTACGGTAGTTTAGTAATGGTAATAATCATTCGGTGAAGTCATTGTATAAACGCTTTCGTCCACTTTCAGAGTGGTATTCGAAAGACAAACGTTCGCTAAGGTAATTAACTGCATCCCCCCACTCACAAAAAGGTCGTATCATGCTAAAGCGAAGTCATTCGCGCGGCCGCGTTCTTCTCGGTTTTTCCTGTCATGCTACGCCATCTCACGGCCTGTGTCAGAAATGAGAGCGAATCTTCGGTAGGCGGTGCCGTTCAGACTGCCTTCTCTCGCAAAAAGCTTGCTTTTTTTTTGCTGTTATTTTAAGCTGCATTGCATTCGCTAGGCTGTTAACCGGAAGCCAGCACGGGACGCAGTTTGGACACGAGTTCTGCGTCACCGGTCGGCTGGGACTCGTGTTCTCACTGATTGGACACGAGTCCATGCCGAAGGATGATGTAGCACTTGGGTCCAGTCGGTGCCCCGCGCGGGCTCCTGTAGGTAACGTGGAACATCCATCGCTCTGGCCTTGCTATCTGAAGCGTTGGCTGGTTTCAGGGGTGAAGTAAAATGGAAAAGGGAGAAAAAAAGTGTATGTTTATATCTTAATGGTTAGTGTGAGTTTGTGTGTGTATAATCCGTTGCGATTTGAATTGAGAGTCAATTATCTCCCTCGTTTACGCGTACTATAGTTGTGTATGTGTGGGAGTAGGTGTTTACGCGCACGTGTGTGTGTGTGTGTTTGTGTACGCGCGTGCGTGTGCACGCACACACCGTTTTCGAACCGTTTAACGAGGCTTTTTGGGTGATTTTGGTTTTCAGGAAAGTAATTGTAGTCTTGCACCTTAAGGGCCTCTATGGCGCCGCAATGACTGGGGGCGTTTTTCAGTCTTGAAACGCACAAATCGAGCCCGTTTTCCCGCCTAGCTTTCCGCTCTTTCAAGAAAAAGAAAAGCATTCGTATGTAAAATGATCGAGGAAAAAAAAATAAGGTTTTGTTGTGTGAAGAACCGCACATGGGCCACCTGCCCATAACGTTGTGTTGACACCACACCCAGGGTTGTCCCGCTGTGACTCAGCCGACCGTTCCTTCGGCTACATTTAGCAGGCAAGCCCCACTCTTCGCTTCATCCTTGCGCCCGCCCCGTTCTGGGCGGGATATTACTTTTCTGAGGCCTCAACGTTTGCGCGTTTACCCCGTTTCCTCAAATTTCTATTTGTTTACCTTTTTTTCACTTCTCTCTCCCTCGTTTTTATGTTTTAATTTGTTTCGGTTTCGATTTGGCGGCGACACTGAGTTCAGCTGGCAACAATGGCGGCTGTTGGCGTTCGCGTCGTCTGCTCTGACCTACATCGCCGTCTGCGCTGCGGTCTTCACCCACTCTCGCGGAAAGAAGTTCCCACTTCAAAAGACCGGGTACGAGGAAGACAATACGAGAGATTAGCATCACAACGACTTCTCGCTCCTATTTTTTAAATTTTATATCGTGTCTTTTATCTTCCTAGTTGCGGTTTTGAATCTTTTGATTAGGAGTTTGTTCTAAGTTTAGAATAAGTTAGCACTCTCTTCACCCTATCACTGATAGTACTGTACCCCAAAATACAGCGTGAGCTCGTCTATCACGACTGTCTTATTGATAGACAACGGTTTCTTGCATGTTTTGTCCATTAAGCATGCCGGAGCTTATAGAAATTATGCAAGTATCATGGGAGATTTATATACATCCTTATTGCTTGTTTAATGCGCAAATATTGACACATTTGAACACTTCCCTATTGACACACCTGTTGTAATCCTCCCCTGATTGAGCAGCGCTGCTGCCTGCAAGATTTTTAAATAAATAAATAAATTACCATTTAATATGAAGTTTCGTTTATTGAACACATTAGTGTAATTTTGTTTTTGCACTAGGGTGCGTGATGCATATGTCAGGGACGGGCAAAATACCTTAAAAATGTATCGAAATACAAATGTAAGAACGTATTGAAATACAAGATACAGATACAATGAGAGTATTTGATCATCTTCAAATAATTATACTGGCACGTTTTCTTCCCGTAATCTGACATTTTAAAGATAAATAAGTTAAATTTAACCCTGAATAAAAAATAATAAAAAAATACTTAAAATGCAGTGGAGTCGAAGAGCCATGCGCTTAAAAGAAAGTTGCAGCTCGAAAAAGAAAGTTTCTCATAATATTACAGGCGGGTACAACACCAGCAAACACTATGCATTCAGTACGAGTTTAATATGATAGGCTAAATTGAAGCAATAAAGCCTTTTCAAGCCACGCTTCATTAATGCGACATCTAGAAAAATGACATCAGTCAATGAAAAAGGTAAATGTTCGTTCTACTGTTCCCCCCTTTTTTTTTTTTTTCACGTTTAATATGAGTACAGCTTCTTCTTGCATACGACTTCTCCCATCAGGAAGAGCGCATAGTATCGCCGAAATTCTATTTGGTCATATGCATTCCCTAATATATAATGAAAATTCAGAATACGGAAGTATGCGCAATGCGTATTTCAATTACTTGTATGAAATACTGCTCCCGCACGTTACATACGTTGTCTTGTACAGGTTTCTCTAAAAGAAAAACTAATCGATTACTATTACAATAAGTCTCGCTTTTAAAAAAAACGTTAAATTAGATTACTTAATTACTCGAAACAAAAAAAAAAAAAACTATTTGGCCGCTGCTTAAAAAAAAAAAAAAAAAAAAAAACACGTTAGCTTTGATTATTTTAGACTTTTAGAACAACGGAGTTCCAGTTTGACAACGATTCATTTGTACTGTCCATTATCGGACAAAGATCGCCGAGTTTTGAGTCACTTATCTGCTAAATCCACCAACTGAAGCCACCGATTTTGGGAGGTTTGATTCGATGATCCCTTGGTAGGGAATTTGTACGAACAAAAAACGCCATTTTAAACGGGAAGGGAGAGAAGAAAAAAAAAAAGTACCGGTATACGTTAAAGATCCGAGGTTATCGGTCGTGCTAGGGAGCCTTCATGGAGGCACCCTAGGTCGTGCTATACCCTGGCCAGTGTCTTACCTATACATTTTGATCCAGCGTCGCCATAAGTTTGAGTATATTGACCTCGGTGTTGTTAAAGCGTTCACACATTCGCGTTTCAGTGCGATCGACTGCGTTTGCAACCGTAAGTTGCGACGAAAGGGCACGCTGTCGCCCTCTGTCGTGTAGCCATGAAACACTTTCCGGTCTGCGTATATTTTAAAGGGATACTACAACGAAATTTCGGCGTTCATTTTTTGGTCTATATGTGTTAAAAAAAGCACCATCAAATCGAACATACCAATATCTTGTTAAAAAAGTCACGAAAAGGAATTTTAAAACGAATTAAACGATTAGCAAAGAGCACCTGGTGGATGTCGCTAACTCCTCGCTTGTAATGCCCGTCTAGCAACCTTGGCAGCTAGTGACGGAGGTTGTCTCGTCTCCGGCCACGACGAGAGAAGAGGGGCAGGAGGAACTCCCCTCTTCCCGAGAATGCCTTTTGTGTGTCACAGAAGTCGCTATTGTCCCCCTACAAGATTATAGAAGATTAACCCGTCACTCAAAATTTGTACAAAAGCAGCCGCTTCGATGGCTGGAACGACTAGGCCATCCTCTCGACGTCAGCCTCGCCGTAGCTTTGCTCGTCCTGAGACGACCTACGTCACGATTGCGTTGAATGTCACGTGGTCTCCGCTGGGCCTTCTCCGAGCGTTTGCCAGAGTGGGCCGTTTATAACGAAAAATACAGCCACCAGGCTCAAAATACAAACGTGCGATTGTCATTTACGGATATTGTGGATCATATTCAACCTATTTTTGAACACGACGGGAATATTTCAAATTTCGTTGAAGTATCCCTTTAATGTGCCTGAATAAGAAAATATCTTCGAGAATATCCGATTGTTTCTCGGAGGACGAAGTGAGGAATTATCATTTATTAAGCACCATTCTTTCACCGTGCTTGCTCGAAATAATTTCTAATGTTATAAGCGACCTTTTTCTTCTAGGACGTGCGCAGATTTTGATCTGGCACGTAATGCAAAACCTTCGGTACGCTTACACGCCGATTGGAAATGTTCCAGCGGTACCTGACAGGTGGCGCCAGCGGCCAGTGTCCCGAGTTCTGGTGTGCCAAACTTCGTCAGACTTTATTTATTTATATATTGGACGTACCCTCAGAGCGCGGAGGCATTATACAGATACACAAATTAGGAAGTAAAACTGCAACGTATGAGGAATAGCAATTATATAACCAGCGACAAACAATCAAGCAAATCACGGGCCATTGAAGAAAAAAGAAAAAGAAAAGGTTAGTGAATGTTATTTGAAGACAGGCTGTTAAGCGTCAGTGATGGTAGGAGTCTTTCCGGGGATGTGGTTCCAGCCCTTCTGATATCCGAGGAAGAAAGGACGAGTGAAATGCCGGGTGTTGTATCGACATACTAAAACCCGAGACGGAGTCAATAAAGGGCGGCAAACACATTCTGTTGCGGTTCTTCATCTTTTTTTTTTTTATTTGCTTTTGTTTTGGGATTATAATCGGCAGCTCTCTGTGATCTATTTGTTGTTATATTCGTATTATAGCTCATCTGTGGCAGTTTTACTTTCAGTTTTGCTTGCCTAAACCTTGAAAATAAAACAAAAACCAGGCACGTGTTGCGCACGACACATTACGAAGCAGCTGTCTGTTGTCGGTCGCAATTTGTACTTTTCCAGCCTCTCCGCGGATTAGGGCACTCTGGAGTGACCGTTTAGGCTTCGCTGATAGCGTAGACGGTGTCTCACTGGCTCCTGTAAAGTGCGCAGGTGCGTGCGGACGTCGCACGTGGTCCTCGAGGAAGCAGGTGTCCCCCGTCGAACGGACTCGGCCGCCCGTAGGCCGTCGCTCTCCGCGGCGGACAGCTGCCCTTCTCGTAGCAGTCCGTGGACTTTGCCTTCTCCTCGACGGCGATCCTAAAAGGGAACTGGGTGTCCTTGGACGGGCTAAGCTCGCTCTCTCTCTGCTCTCCTCCACGTGGTCGAGGAGGCGGCGGGTCGGAGGTTTCGGTCATTCTTCGGTTTCGGTACGGAACCGAGGCTTGCACGTGATGTCATTACACCGTGCTGGTGGTCATTCCTACTTGTTGAAATAGAGAAGAAAAGAGAAAAAAAATAGTTCTGTTGTTCGAAGCGTACTTTGCATAAGGGGAGGGGAGGGGGGGGGGGGGGTAGAGAGTGGGGTGATCATGATAAAGATGATAGATGTGGGGATGTCCGGAACTTGTGAGGTTCGACGGGTTCGGCGAACCTTCCAACATTGAACGAAATTCGACGAAGTTCGATTACTGGACAGTGCATTCCGAAAAGCGGAAGTACGCAGACTACCTGGTTAGGAAACATGGTAAGCTAGACAAATAAGAAAGAAAAAAAATCAAACGGACATTACACTTGTTATATATTCTGCTCTGTTGTTATTTATTTTTTTTCTCTAGTCTCGTAATTTAGATTATGATACTTATCAAAGCTGAATGCTGGGCTAGTTGGTGATGTTTCTGAACAGCGTTCTCCGACTTCTGCATAAGCATTTCAGATTAAAAAAAAAAGGAACAATGTAGTTTATTGTTTAATTTAGGAAAATATTACCAATGCTATCGCGATCTAAAAGAAGGCATAATTTTATAATTATTTTGTTTGTTACACCCTGCTTCGTGAGGTAATAGTCGAACTTTGCTTCGAAAGTTCGAAAACAGCGAACCTGCTTGAACTTTAAACTCGGCAGGGTCGCGACATCTCTAGGTAGATGTTCGTACTGTGCTCCAGCTTTCATAAATGCCAGGTTAAAACCCCACTACCTTATTAAAATAATGTATGCACGATCAAGTCTGGGCTCGAAACAGGTGTCACGTCTCAAACGGGCCTGACATTTTTGTTGCTTGTAATTCTTTTTATCTTCACAGAAAAAGAAGAATGACAAATGTCAGTTCGAGTCCGAATTTGAAACAAAACGTCACGTTCCAATCAAAACAAACGTTTCGTTTTTTTTAATCTTTTTTTATCTTTGCTGATTGGACGTTTGTTGGGCACAGATTTCAAGTGCGGGATCAAAATCAGACTGAACAGTGTCAGATGAAGTCTGAATCTGAAACAGGATGTATATCCTATCAAAATTTTCATCAACCCCACTCCGGCGATAACGCCCTTTGAGTGCTCGAGGATTAAACTGAACCAACATATATAAATGTCACGTCTCAATCAGGCTCGACAATTTCGTCGTTCCCTCTCATCTTCGCAGACTGGATGTTCCTCGTTTCAGCCCAATTTTAAAATTCAGTCTTTGTATATCCGGCCAAGCGCACTGCGCGTGTTTCGATCGGGGATTTCTTCCGGGTGTGTAGAAGGGGGATCGGGAAAGATGTTCCGACAGGTGCGCGTGCGGGGGTTTTACCTTTGTCCGAATGGTGCAACGCACAGCCGGCGCCTGTGCTCGCGTTTTGCGTGCGCCCGTGTCGTTTTTTGCGAACTCGCGCAACGGCGGAGAGAGCAAGAGCGCGTCCCACGTTCGGTATAGTCGCTGCCTACGTGAGCAGCAGCGTTGGCCTCGGAATCTGCGACGTCGATGCCTTCCTGAGCTGGGCCGCTTTACGCCGCCGACCTGCCCATGCAGCTGCTTCTCGCTCGCTGCCCGCGCTGCGCGGCGTGTATAGTGTGTGCCGAGATTTGAGAGGGTTTTACAACGCCCTCAGTTCGGGTCACGTGGTTTGTGAGTAGGATTCGGTGTTTTTGATATATATATATGCCGATAAACACCGAAAAGTAGTCCCTGATCCAGTTTTGATCAATATCGGGGAGAGCCGAGTAATCCCGAATGAGCCTGGATAGATGGACGAATGGGGCTGATCCCTTCGAATTGGGCGGCGACTTCCGCCACCTAGCCACAGGTTTTCCGTGTAACGAAAAACCGGCAGTTCAACATCCTCCCCCTGTCAAAATATAGATTAACATCGTAACGTTTATCGTTTTTTTTTTTTTATGCCGCTGTTTAAATAAAAATTTCAAACAAGACGAAATACGCGCGAGTACAAGTGCCCGACAATTTTGATCATGCGGTGCACCTCCAAAAATGGCTACACCGGAAAAAAAGAAAAAAAGGGGTGGGGGGTCAGGGGAGAGGCTGTTCGCATGCGCTGTGGCTTACTGGAAAAAGGTTAATTGAAGCTGCCCTTCAATAGGAATGACCTAGGTTTCGCGGAAAGAAATGTTAAAGGGGTACTCCGGACGTTTTTTCAGCTACCCAAACAAATTGCATTTTCTGACTACCCGGACTTCAGTCGTCATGGTATGCTATTTATTTTCTGGAAATTCAAAATAGCAATTGAGAAAACCGTAACTGAAGATGATGCCGAAACCACCATTCAAATTTTCGCGCGCTCTTTAGTGGTGTGACGTCACACATGGTAGAGACTTTCAGGTCGTGCATGTAGTCTTAAACCGAGTATGTCGAGTGTTTTTTGCGTGCTTCTCAGTGAATCAGTTACCAAACATTCTTTTCCCACCATCAAACGTCTTGTCATCAGTTGGGAACATGGCTTACTGGCCACTTTGTACCATTTCTGTCGTCCCACTTCAATGTTGCCAGTAGGGGCTCCCGGTTTGAGAAACACGATGAAAACGAAATTCGAAAATTCAATAACTTCGCGAATATTTTTTTCTTTTTTTACACAATACTTGGGAAACTCGTAGAGGTATATCTATACGCCTCGCAAGTGGGCTCATTTTCGTCTTCTGCGCATGAGAAAGGAAGTAGCGGTGACGTCAGAACGCCGAGCCCTGATTGGCTGATCGCGACCCCCTATCTGAGCGTCGTCTGCTCCTTTGCAACGTCGTCTGCTCGCAACGTCGTCTGCGTCTGTCTTATACGCCTCGCAAGTGGGCTCATTTTCGTCTTCTGCGCATGAGAAAGGAAGTAGCGGTGACGTCAGAACGCCGATCCCTGATTGGCTGATCGCGACCCCCTATCTGAGCGTCGTCTGCTCCTTTGCAACGTCGTCTGCTCGCAACATCGTCTGCGTCTGTCTTACCTTTCCTGCGACTTTCGGAAGTGCAGGTCTTTACGAGCGAGCTCGACTTCGCCTTTCAGAGAGGGCAGACGAAATAGCTCGAGCGGTACGTTGTTTTTGTCTAACAACTAGCAGACGCGCATCAAGGAGGGAAGTCAAAGGACTCACCGGCGAGGTGTCCCGAAACGCCGAGGTTTGTTTGCTAAGAACCGAGAGTGAGCGTGTTGGTGCCCGCAAGTTCCCTCCCAAATATTTTTTTCCTCCTTTCGTGTGCGACGAGGCCCCTCATTCTTTAACGGCGTCGGCGGGTTGGCGCAGTTAACGTCGTCTGCTTTACGTCTGCTAGTCAAAGCGATGGCTGCTTTACCTTTCCTGCGTCTGTCGGAGATTCACCGCTTTTTCACCGGCGAGAGTCACCGTTGCCTCGGGAAACGAGGAGCTAACAAGAGGAAGAAATTGACCTAGCTCTTAATCTAAAACTGGGGTCAGCGATCAAAATATAATACGGGAAGGGTTCACAAGGGTCGCGCGGGCATATTCCATTAACCACGCCAGCCGGTCGTGGGCAGACGGTCGCCGAGTCGCGGAGTGCCTGCTAGGCCTAACTGCTAGTAGCTCGCTTTGTCGGTTTCGGTGGTATCGTGGTCGTTGGAGCTTTTCCCGGGTGTTTGTGGATCCAGCGTTCTTGTTCGTCGTGGTCTGTTTCAAGTACTTTTTACTTTTTTCTTGCTGCATGAAGTCGGAACGCGTGAGAAGCGCACGTAAAAAAATAAACGTCCGTGGGTCGTCGCGACCGCGACGCTGTCGGCCATGCTGATTTGATCGTAAGAAGTGCGTAAGACAGCTTCGGGGCTGTCGTAGGATTTCGTCGTAACCTGCGCGAAACTTACGAAAATTTCGTTTCGTGAATACGAATTGGTTCTTAAGTTTTGTCTTACGCACATTTTTGGCGTAAGATCGTTTCGTCAATCTGGCCTCTGCACTTCCGAAAGTCGCAGGAAAGGTAAGACAGACGCAGACGACGTTGCAAAGGAGCAGACGACGCTCAGATAGGGGGTCGCCATCAGCCAATCAGGGCTCGGCGTTCTGACGTCACCGCTACCCCCTGCGCAAGAAGCAGACGAACTTGCCCTCCGCATTGGTGTGTTAACTCAATTTTGAGGCAAATCAGCGACTATGAAAAAATCGCCGCCGGAGTACCCCTTTAATCTACAGCTATGGGCTCGTCGGATGAACTGATTATCACCGCTCCTGCACCGGCGCACAATAGTGTAGGGAGGTGCACTTCCGGTCATATACCGAAAGTGTACACTGCCGTGTACAGTCTTCTGCACCGGTGCAGTTAGTGCAGGTAAATCGAAACGAGCCTTTCGTGTTGACGACCCCCCAACGCAGCCGGCACTACTGCACCACCGCGAGGCTGCTTTGTTTCTCTGGCCGCCATACCCTTTATCTCGTTTTCTTCTCTTATGCTTACACGAAAGTCACTTCAATCGGTGCCGGGCGTTTTCCCAAGTATTCGGGGATCACGATCGTGTCCCCCTGGAAGGTGGGGGATCACGCGACCGTGTCCTGTTTTCTACAGCATGGGCCCCGATGAACGCTGATTTGTTGTCTAACACCGAAAAACGCCGAATATTTAAAAAATACCCCCCCCCCCCAAAAAAAAAAAAAAAAAAAAAAAAGAAAAGTTGAGCGAGTCATTGGGATTGGCCGACGAACCATATGTCGCTCTCAGAAGCCCCTACCTAATGACCTAAAAAAATCGAAAATCTTAAAAAAAAAAAAAAAAAAAAAAAAAGTGGAATTTTGTTACGTTTGGCTCTGATACGATCCTAACGCCTGCAAATATCTGAAGAACAAGCAAACGCTACTCGCTCTCCGAACGCGTTTTTTGAACGTCTCGCCTCCTCCTCTCCCTCACTTTCTGCCTACATACAAGTTGCAAGGAGGAGGCGTCGACCCTCTGCAAGCGTCTCCAACCTTTCTGCTTAGCAGCGCCACCCGCTATCCTCCACGCCGCGCATGCGCGGGAGGTACGTCCGCCATTAAAGTGCAAGCGCTCTCTAGTTGCGCGCTCTCCTAAATCTAGGCGTTCGTGCGTCCGCGGAAGAGACGCGGAAGTCGCTTCGAGCTTTCCTTTTATCTCTCGCTGGCTTTCTTTTTTTTCTTTTTTTTTTTTCCGCCTGGCGCGGAGATTGAAAGTTATATATAGACCATTTCAAGAAACCTTTTTCCGAAATTCAGTCTGGCCACTTCGATGATTGTGATCATCGAAGTGTATATCGTCTGTGCATTCTAATGGCGGCCTCTTGATGACTGGTGAAGAATTTGAAGACAGGTGCCGATGCGGAGGCCTGAACATTCGAAACTTTAGTTCGCGCTATGGTTGTTCGATGTCACCGTGCCGAGACTTCTAAGCTTCTGTGCGCCACGTATTTGAAAGTGTCACGTAAGTTCCTCGAATGCTGAGCTTCGGCACGCGCCCCAGGCAACTCGTGTCAATAAAATCTGCTGAATTTCATTAGGAGTTCTACTCAACTATGCGACTCGTAGAGAGGTAGTTTCTCGACACCATCGAAACTGAAACAACTAGAGAGCACGCTCTGTGCGGTGAAGAAAACCCTAGCTTTCGTACGTCTGCCGTTGACGAATAGTTGCTAGACTTTTAACCGCCATTGGCATACAAATTTTTTTAGACTGATATTTGAGTCACTGACTTTGTGAAAGGGTCTATTGTCGCCTTCCGCGCTGGCGTCCACTGCCCCAATGACTCGGCATCTTTCACCGGGGTTGGGGAAGGCCGCTACGTAATTTACGCTACAAAATAACTACTCTTCGGCCATCTTCGGGCTCGAAACCATTGTTGCCAGTTATCTCAAGCTTTATTTCAAATAGAAAGAAAAAAAAAAAGTATAGCATTGCTACACAAAACCGAAAATAAATAAATAAATAAATAAAATGAAATCGGCTGCTTAGATAGCTCCCGACCATTCCTTTGAGAGGACGAGGACCGAAGACCTCAAGCTCGAGTTTCGCGACGAGGGCGCAGTCGGGGGAACACGCTTTAAAAGTTTAACACGCGTTTTTTTCTTTTTTTTTAATTGGTAGTGTTTTTTTTTCTTTAACCAAAATGAGAAAAGAAAGAAGAGAACGTCTTCAGCTTTCGTTGTTTTTTTCGTATTATATTTTACTTTCATGTCGAAGAAAGAGAACGTCTTGAATACGACCCCGACAGAAGGACCTTGAAAACGAGGGTTGTTCTTTTGTCAGGCGTCTCCCCCGTGCAGCTAGCACCCTCGCGATCACACCGGAGAAACGCTACATATAAGTAATAAGAATAAGTTCCAAGTTTACTTTATGTGATCTCATCGTCTACCCGATTTCAGCGACGGGGACTAGGGTGGCTGCGTGGTAAAAATAAGAGTAAAAAAATGTTTTGAAACCGTTTTATGCGAGTTAGTGCCGGGTCAGACTAGGCTCAGACGGAGATCACAGGTGTGCTTGTTTCGTGTGGGCCTTTGTTGTAAAATGTCTGGGGGAGGGGGGGGGGGGGGGGGGGGGGACGGGACGGGGGATGGGTCCGTTGTTTGCTTCATAAACAGGTAAAAGTATACTGCGTAATAAATATTGTAAAAGAAATGGTGATGGGCGCCCTAGTTTCTCCAAGCGGTCTTGGGGTGGGGTGCCTCCGTCTGTTGCGTCACGACTGCCTCGCTGATTGGTCCACCGAGAGATCGTGTCTGCGGAGGGTGTGGATGCTTTTGAGGAAATGGGGAGGTTATTGTAAGGATATTTTGGGGAGAAAATGGAGATTTTCCTAGAGGTATTTTGGTGGAAAATATGCTGTTTCTTTAGGGTTATTTTGAAAAGGCATTTAACTGTTCCTATGAACTTTTTTTGTTGAAATTATGAATTATTTTAGAGGTATTTTGGAGGAAATATTTAGGTTTTTTTAATAGTATTCTTGGGGAAAATTCGGTAGTTTTCCGCGATATATATTTTTTTGTTGAAGATATGGAGGTTTTTCAATATATTTTGGGAGAAAATCTAACAAAACTTCCTAAATACATTTTTCTAAAAAATGGGAAGTTTTCCAGGGATATATTGTGAAAATATTTTGAGGTTTTCCTGGTGTTAATTTTGGGGGAAAATAGGGAGGTGTTCCTAGGAATATGCGGAGGAAAATTTTGAGGTATTTCAAGGATATTTTGGGGGGAAATTGAAAAAAAGTTCAATATAGTTTTTTTTTTTCCTTCTTTTTTGTCTAAGGACCGAAAGATGCACAGTGTAAAATATTCGGGTGCATTCTTTATTTTTTCTTTTTTAAGCTGCGTGTTGGGTGGTTTAGGCTACATGTCTTAAAGGGGCCCTGCAATCATATTTAAGCGTCTCCCTTTTTTACGGTTTCCACGTCCCTTAGGGTTCGAGCAAGCCAGCGGGCACGGAGAGAGTAGTTACTAAATATTGTAACGAAGAAAATAAGAGGTGTCTTCTTCTTCGTTGATGAAACGATACTGATGTTAACAAATAACTGTTTATTTAAGGAATATGAGATAAAATCTTTACAACAGATATGGCCAATTCGTCAATAAATGTTGGGGGGAATAATCCCAACCTCTGGCGACTTCCCCCGCCGTCCTCCGAGACCGCACTTTCAGCGGGTGCCCCGACCACAGCCAAACTCGACAGACAAGGATCCACACAAAGGCGGGCGAGCCGAACTCCTCCACAGCCGTAAGGGGTCCCAAGTTTGCGAGTTAGCGGGCGGAAGACTCCACAGCCAAAGTGGGTCGGACGTACAGGTTGGCCTCCAGAGGCAGGGAGAGTTCCAGGGCTTGGTATCCGGGAGCCAAGTGCCTTACGGCCCCTCGGTGGCCGCTTATATTGGGTTCAGCAGCATTCTGGGGTCCTCCAGTCCACCAATCAGATAATTTTGGAAGGACCAAACAAGAGGGGTTTTCTTAGAACCAATCAAAAGGCTCGAAGCCCAAAGCAAATACGAACATTCCAAAAACATGCGCATACACAAAACAGAGCACATTCCAAACGAAGCCCACAAGAGCAGCCATAAACAATAGAAAGCACCTTCTTAGCCACAGAAGTTATACATACGCAAAGCAAAACCACCTCCGAAGTAGAGATCCCAAATGCAAACATACACCAGACAAAACGTTTCCAACACGGGGTTCTATAAACTAAGTGTAGCGTTACAGCGTTCACGTTCGCCCCCATTCGGGGCCCCCCGACTCCGGTGGAATCCATGAGCCGTCCCGTGTAGACGGAAAGAACTCTCGGAGAAGCAAAAAACATAAAGTGAAGCTAGACTAAATACTCGCGCGAGCAAAACTTCGCGACAATATCAGTGCGTCATATTTTAACCGGACGACGCGGAAACCTCCTCCACCTCCGGGGGCGACCGGCGGTGCCGAAAGCGCGCTATATGTGACGACATCGTGACGTTTTAGGTCCTGGCCTTTCTACTGGTCAGAGCCGCTAAAAGCTTCCTTTTAGTCGAAATACAAAATATAAGCGGCGCGAGCCGTTTCAGTTCTTTATAAAAGTAGTTTTTGTTCAGTATTTTAGATCAGAAAAGAAACAGATGCAGTTTTTAAAGTACGGAAACAAGAAATTACCCGTCTACATACCCGCCACCAAGCGGTGAAAAAGGTGGCTAATACTAGAAAGCTGTAGTAGGATCAGGCACTGAGGTGCGGCGAGCGTAGAAAGGTCCCGGATGTACGCGGCGGCGCTGCGGTCGAGGATCCAACCAGTTCCGAGCGCTCCCAAGGCCTTCGGCGAGCATCTTTGGCTTGCGGTTTGGCCCTTTGGCGGTACGGCAGCACGAAGTGGCTCCCGTTGTGAACTGATCTTTACCCCCGTGTTTGCTGTTGTTTGTGGCCAATGAAGTGTCATGCCGAATTAGTTTTTAATCGCGCAGCAAATGCAATGCGAGCCGCCCTGGCTGCCTGCGTCATACAGCCTATTCAGAATATGCTTTAGTGGCGCCCTCTCGAGCCGTCGACACGGAGTGCGGCAGCCGTGAGCGCTCGCTGAGCTCACTACCCCTCCTCTAGTTCACGGCCACTCAAGCAACCAAGGACGTCATGAGGAAATTATTTTGGGTCGTTTTTGTAATTTGAATTTGCCTATAACTTCTAAAATAAAGCGAAATTCGAGAAAAGAAAAGCTTTATTAAGTTACTACGTTCAGTGTGCTCAGGTTTGGTGCAAATTAAAAACCAGTAAAAAGGTCCTTGCAGGGCCCCTTTAAATCAAAATCAATCAACCAAAACTCACAACCCGTGTGAAAAGAGTTCGGTTCACTTGTCGTCTTCTAAAGTTTCGAGTGAAGGATCAGATATGGCGATAAAAATCGTTGGAAGAAAGAATTCCTCTCAGATAGTAGCATGGCTCTCGTCATCTAAAGAACCAATATACGATTTTCGAAGCTGCGCTCCCTTTAGTAATAGCTGGTGTGTCGGTTGTCCGAAGCCGCCATATTTCGGTCGCGCGCTGTGGCGACATGCATTGGATACGAGCGCCCCGTCATCGCTCGGCGTGAACTCGGGAACCAATCACACCCGTCGAACGGAAAACGATGCCCGAGATGTGCCGTCCGCCATTATTTCTCGATGTACTCTTGAAAAGGGCCCATTATTCTCGCGTTTAAGCTTAATTAATACTCGCACAAAGCAGCGGTCCACGACACTTTCCGTCGTCGATAACTTGAACGCCGCGACCTCATCTCGCGAATCGATTACTTCGTTTTCCTACCGAACCGGCGGCGATCATCGTCGACAAAACTGCCGAACACTTAGTTCCTCTAAGGTACACGCATATCCTGGTTGCATCGGTCGTCGCACCTTGTCGTTTTTTTTCGGTTAGTTATTATCGTTGCCCGCTATTATTACCATTATCGTATTATTGCCTTTGGCATTCTTATCATTATTGCCGTTGCTGCGCGCCGGTCGGCAGTTGTGTATGCTCCTTTTTTTTACCTCTGGATGGACCGCACTGGAGGCTAGAGGACCCATCGGAGCCGAGCCATTGCCGAGCGCGGACGCTAGGAGCCGATCCAAGCCAATCCACGAGCCGCGAACACGTCACGTGACGTGTTCGCGGCTCGTGGATTGGCTTGGATCGACTCGTAGCTTCCGCGCTGCGGGTTATCGTATCGGCGAAACGGGGTGTAGTCAAACTGCCGGATGCCTGCAGCATCGCAAAACGCACCATCGATGCACGAAAGAGCCAAAAGAGGCGGACTCGTCGTAGCGGGGGAAGGAGGGATTCGATGTTTGATGGACTGCAGTTGCGGCGCCTGGTGCTGTCCAATTTTTGGGCCCCCCCTCTTCGGTAAAGCCGGTTTTCTGCAGGCGCTCGCTGGGCTGGCTTATTTCACAGTGCGGTGAGAGTATACGCGGTCGGCGGACCAATCGTCCGCCTTCCCTCCATCACATGATCCCTTCTCTCTGAGCCTGACGTGTCCTACCGAGATTCCATTGCACTGTCAGCTTAGGGGCTTGTACGAGGAGGTGGGGAGAAGGAAGAGGAGGGGGAGGGGAGGGGGTAGAAGAAAGGCTCGGGAGAGGAGGGTGGGGTATAAAAAGAAGGAGCAGGAGAGGAAGGTCTTATCAAATACTTTACTATACCCCCTACTAGTAAGGTATTTGGTATTATAAAATCTTTGAATGCAGTGTGTTTCAGCGGCGCCTGGAGGAACTAGGGAGCCTTCATGTGCGCTTAGGGAGCCTTCATGCGCGCTAGGAGGAACCGTCGCGGTGAGTTCTCGTTTGGGACGGCGGCGGCGTCGTCAGTCGAAATTTCGGGTTCTGGCCGCCAAAGCGGAACCCCTAGGTTCTTGCTTTTCGATATTTTTTTTTGTCTAGTTCGTTTTTTTTTTTCTTTCTTTGCAACGTGATGTTGTTTTTTTTTTTTTTTGTGCGTGTGTGTGTGTGTGTGTATTGGTTACGTCGTTAAATTTTGTTCAACTAGATTTTTTGTCACGAGTTGGGGAGACGGTGACGACAATGCCGTTTTGTGCCTGGAATTTGGCAGCGGGGAAATAAAATAGGTACGCGCTTTCAAAATGTATTTATATGTGGTGATAATAGTGGCAATATGAATAAAAAAAGAAAAACACACAAAAAAACATGGGAAAGTAAAGATTGGGGAGGGTGTAAATGTGGATCAGGGATGGGGTGATAGGTGTCGGTGTGTTATGGTAACGCCGTTTATGAGCCGAGCGTGAGAACGACCGCAAGACGGTTTTAAATGCGCATGTGTCGAAGAAAATATATACACAAAAAGCGCTCAGCATTTGCCTGAATTCGCCGCTACGCGTCGGCATTTCTTGCAACAATGCGTAACAGAAATGTGACTCTCGTTTTGCAACCTCACGTTCTCTCCGATAGATGGCGCAGCCAGTTCTAATTTTTGCGTCTGGTGACTGATTAACTTTTTCCTCCTTTCTGTTTGTAACTTGTTGTTTGTAACTCATTAGACACTTTTCCCGGGGTCCCGTGTGGGCGTAGTATGTCCCGAACAAAGCGTATGAGAGCAACAAGATGACAAAGGAGTGGGCGCTGGGTTTGCTATGTCATCTGTCGAAGACCAACACTGGCCTGTGTTTACATAGCCCCAAACACGCACTCCTCGAGCTTTGGTTCTCTCCAGACTTCTATCGACAGACTTTTGGAACTCGGCACATCCTATGCAAGTGTTTACCTACTAGGTGACTTCAATGTGCATATTGATTGGAGAGACCTATCGTCGCCTATAGCTGCTGACCCAGCATCCCAGCAGCTCCTTGAGATGGTAGAGACTGCCGGTCTCGTCCAGCTCTGCAGCGACCCCACATACCGGTCAGCTGCCGGCAATGAGTCACAACTTGACCTTTGTTTCACTACAAACCCTACCCTTGTATTGGACTGCTACGCACAGGAAAGTCTGGTCGGCTGCGACCACAAGGCTATACACATTGAATGTTACACGTCTCTCCCCCGCCAAGGACATTTCACCCAAATGATATACCGGTATGGAAAGACGGATCTCTCCCACCTACGCGCGCTCCTTCACCTTGCCCCCTGGTCGATGGTGCTGTCTGAACCCTCTACCCACGAAATGTACGAGCTCTGGACTGACTTTATGACTGCAATCCAGACGGAATGCGTTCCTCACTCGCCAGCCTCGAAGAAAAAGAGGCCTCCATGGATCACCACAGACATTGTAAAACTTGCAAGACGAAAGCGCCTACTCTTCAATCGTGCTCGAAAGCGACACTGTACATCTAGCTACGTTGAAGCGAGAAGTTTGCAAAAAGACATAAAGAGGCTGGTACACATATCTCATCAGGAGTATGTCACCAGCATTGCAGCCCGAGCAGCCAAAGAGCCTAAGCTGTTTTGGGCCTACGTCAAATCCCAAAGAAAGTCCTCTTCACCTGGCCACCCAGTCTTCAAACACAACCAGAAACTTGTATCAGACCCCCCCACTATAGCCTCTCTGTTTAGTGAACACTTCTCCTCAATTTGGTCTCCCCACATGACTTCCGCCTCACCTCTACCCCGAATGCCTCTCGTACTTCCCCAAGCCTCCCCCTCCCACCCAGCTAATCCCGAGTCGTCCCCTCCACCTGGAGCCTCTCTGTCATCCCTATCCATTACCGAAGAAGACTTGGAGGAATCACTGTCCTCCCTTCGCCCAGCACAGAACCCTGGACCAGACCGAGTGCATCCTGCTTTTCTCCAGCTCTCCGCCCCTCTGATCAAGCCCATCCTGATCCACATGTTTCAACGCATAGTCGACTCTGGCACCGTACCTCTTCAATGGAAGAGATCCATCATAACACCCATCCACAAAGGTAATGGACTTGACACCAACAATATTGATTCGTATCGCCCCATCGCCTCCACTTCAGTTGTGAGCCGCACACTGGAAAGAATAGTAAATACAAAAATCCTGAACCACCTGGAGGACAATGGCTTGCTAAATCAGGCACAACACGGATTTCGAAGGGGACGCAGCTGCGACACTGCCTTGGCAGTAGCAGTTCACATGCTTAGCTCACACCTAGACCAGCGCATCCCTTGCCAACTAGTACAATTGGATTTTTCAAAAGCATTCGATCGTATCGACCACGCACTTCTCCCTAAAAAACTCCAGAAAGTGGGGATTGAGGGTTCCTTGGCCAACTGGCTAATGGACTTTGTCAGGAATCGAACCCAGCGAGTTGCCTTCCACGGTCATCTCTCGTCACCCTGTACTGTGCTCGCCGGTGTGCCGCAGGGCAGTGTGCTTGGCCCTACACTTTTCTCGCTGTACATAAACGACATCACCGATGGACTGAAATCTAAGGCAATACTGTACGCAGACGACCTCTCTCTGATACAACCAGGAATCTCTAAGGACGCAGTCACCTCCCTTCAAAACGACCTCGATACCTGTTACAGGTGGTCCGTAACACACAGCCTCCCACTAAACCCTACAAAATGCCTTAGCATGACAGTCAGCCTGTCCTTGGCTAAGCCCTCACACTCCCCACCCCTTGCAATAGGTGGCACCGAACTCTCTCGTGTCACTCACACAAAACTGCTCGGAGTCGCATTCGATGAGCGCCTCGATTTTAGTCGCCACATCCAGGGAACTGCTTCACGTGCGAGGCGGACACTGGGTTTCGTCACCCAAGTTACGCGCGGCATGCCAGCCGCACCACTCAGGCACCTATACACGTCGCTGGTACTCCCGCAGCTGGAATTCTGTTCTGCTATCTGGGACCCCCCCTCAACAACGCATAAGAAATCTCTTGAGTCCATACAGCGGAGGGCAGCCCTTACGCTGTACCGACGAGATTCCCCCTCGTCGCACCACACTGCCGCCAGAGATATTTCCACTACCAGACTCCTGCAGTACGCCCAGTGGCGGACTCTGCAACACCGCAGAGACGTAGCCTCGATCAGGCTCTTCTGCCTAATGATGGGTGCTGGCCACCCTGACGTGCCTTCCCCACCTCGCCTCAACAAGCGAACTGGCCGACTACAACCTCCACTGTCGCGAACTTTGCGCCACAAGACATCGTGCCTAATGCGTGCTGCAGAAATTTGGAGGTCACTCCCACACCACCTCACGGAGTCAATCCCCTGCAACCGAGACGACATCCGCGAGTTGTGTAGAACAGTTACTCGGACAATAGCATAATCACCTGTGTGTGTGTGTGTGTGTGTGTGTGTGTGTGTGTGTGTGTGTGTGTGTGTGTGTGTGTGTGTGTGTGTGTGTGTGCGTGTGCGTGTGCGTGTGTGCGTGCGCGCGCGTGCGTGCGTGTTGTGTGTGTGTGTGTGCGTGGAAAAACGTTTTTTCTTTTTTTTTGTCTAGATTAGTTTTTATAAGAACTAAAATAGTCTTCATAGCGCCGTCCGGTTGGTGAAAGGGGCACAATATGTGTATGGGCGCACGCCTTTCCCTCCTCACCTGCACACCGAACGGCACCACAAACTTTTAAGTGCAATAAAGTACTATCACTATCACTATCAGGACACAGCACAAGTACTGCTTTATTATAATGCAATTAATGGAAAGTTGCGAGCGGGCTGGACAACAATGACAATAATAATCCCTGGAGAATGGGAACAAAGGACAAACAGAAATCTCCAAACGCGGCTACGTGACTGGTGTGCGACCGAAGAAGTCCGCCTGGTCCTGGTACCGAACCAGGGACCTTTCCATTTCCAGTGGGACGCTCTACCAACTGACCTAACCAGGAGCTGTGTTTTGAGATTTCTGTTTGTCCTTTGTCCCCTTCTCCAGGGATTACTATAGACAAGTACTGCGTTCGGCCGTGAATCGTGCTTTAATCTGTACCTCGTGCTGGTTCCCCAATGGATGACGCATCGAATTCAGTACGACGACCTTCTTACCTGCGCCCGAACCACGCGGCTCGAATGAACGCTTTGGAGCGAACACGAAATCTTGAAATCGGAACCGAGATCTCTCTTCTGTCCTTTTTGACAAACTAACCCGGGGATAGCGTTCGAGGCCAGCCCGACTGTCCCGGGCAAAACCCGGCCGAGAAATAACAACGCGAGACGGCGGGGACACCTGCTGCGGTCCCACGTGATAGTCATCGCACGTCTTCCTTCCATGCGCCCCTGGTACTCCATCTCTGACGCGGCGGACTCAGCGCGCCGTGTCGGCAAATGCGAGGTTGCAGCTGCTGCTATTGGCGCGGTTGGGCGGTCCCTCGCCCGGCACCCGTTGTGTACAAATATTGGTTCTTTTCTTCCGTTCAACGCTAAGCTGACAGTGCTGTAGGGGTTATGTGCTCGTTGAACCAGTCCGACGTCTATCTTTGGTCACGTGATCACTCGTTGAACCAGTCCGACGTCCATCTTTAGCCACGTGATCACTCGTTGAACCAGTTCGACGTCTATCTTTGGTCACGTGATTACTCGTTGAACCAGTCCGACGTCCATCTTTGGCCACGTGATCACTCGTTGTGTCTATCTTTGGTCACGTGATCACTCGTTGAACGAGTCCGACGTCCATCTTTGGTCACGTGATGGCGCTTCCGCCCGTACCGACGAATAGAAGGGGCGGGGGGGGGGGGGGTCGATGACAAAAGGTGGTTGCAATGATTTGTCTGGCGAACAGACGGTTACACGTTACTGAAATAGAGTAATTAAGTGCCGTTACTGGTTACTAACTCAAAAAAGTAACTATGTATGAGTTAGACATTAGTCACTGCAATGTAACGGGAACGCTTTACCTCAACTTGCGCGCGTCTTCTTTTTAATGGTTTATCTAGCGTTTGTTGGGATGGGAACTGGTTTGGCTACTCGTGTTGGTCCGCGTTCCCCTCCAGAAGTAACTGAATACCCTTACTCGTTACTTGTTTAAAGTGTAACGAAGAGCGTTACCCCTTCCTTCTCTCGAAAAATAACCATAAATTGTTGCTTTATGACCCAGGAGCTAGGTATGAATAACGAGTTGCTTCTAAAGCGCTACGTACAACGCATACAAGTCTGCCAGGCGAGCACGTAGCCCCCACCGCACTGTCAGCTAAAGAGCTGACTGAGCATAGCTGCCGGTGTACTTGTAAAGCGGCCACTCTTTCTTTTTGTATGCTCGAAGCAGTGCTATTCGATACAATCGCAGACTTTGATTCGAAGCGCGCGGGCGCTCACGCTGGAAGCTGACTTGGTAATACTCGTTTGCGCATTCAATGCACGCGTGACTGGCTTGACTGATATACTGACCACTAATAATTGGCGCCGACAATTCTTGTTTAACATTTATATGAAGTCTGTTGTTGCTTCTTTATTTTCTTTTTAACTGTTTCTAAAATGTAAGATTAAGTGATAACGCTCTATTTCTCCATTGTGTGTCTGTGTTGAGGAAGAGGAATCGAGAAAACTTACTTCGGTTGAAGTGCACGTGGAGCGAAAGCTCGCGCTGCAGAACTCGAGAATTCTGGATTCGATTCCCCGCCATTGCTCGTTTCCTTCGGATAATCATCGTGCCATACTGTGGCAGCTACTATAAACTATAGTCAGTGTGTTTCGAGAGCGTAGCACCAATACCACCAACCTCTAAAGCAGAAGCTCCAAAAGTTCGTTGAATTATGAAAGCACATAACCTGTGACAGGCACGTAGCCAGGGAAGAGGGGGGGGGGTGGGGGGGGCGGGTTCTTCCCAATATCTTCCATTTTGCTGGGGCTTCCTCTCTCCCTCCCTCTCATACAGCATTTTGTCATAAGCGCTCCCCCCCCCCCCCCCCCCCCCCCCCCGAAACAAAATCCTTGCTACGTGCCTGACCTGATGATCCCCTTGGAAGCAGTATGCTCCATCATCTTCAGAAATAACACGAAAATAGCAAATTTATTATAATTTTCGACGAACTGTCCGGGACAATCGGCCTAGTTGCGAAAGCAGGAGAGGTAGCGCAGCTCCCCTATCGGACGCCAACTCTAGTTCGAGCTTTCGCCGCCGCGTGAAGAGGGCGTGCGCACGCGCCAACCTCTTTCAGAAAGAGAAAAAAAAAGGGTCCATTGTTTTTTTGAGGAACGGTCCTACACCAAAGTACCGCCGCAAGCGTTTCTTCTTACACACCGGGGGCGTTAGCGGGCACTTCTCTTCTGAGAGCGTAGATACGTTGTAGTACAGTACAGGATAACAGAAAACCGCTACCACGACGAGCTATCTCCTCGGTGTCACAACTTTCACGCCTGATCTTTTGTCTCTCGCGTAAGGATTCTTTGACGGAAATACCAGCGTCCGACGCTCTATCTCGGTCTCCCTGACGGTTAGCGTGAGGGGGGTGAGAGATAACGCGACAGATAAGGCCTGCCGTTGTAAACGCGTACTTGTGAAATGGGTTCACGCCGAGGAGCTCTGGCCTTTTTATGATTGCGCGGCGTAGCCCTTATCCTGGCGGTTTGCACACAACCGAGGCTCGAGAACTGTTTCCGTGGGTTGCATGTTTTCTCGCACGTATGCAACTTTGCAAGTGACACCGTTGTTTCGGGGGGAGACCGTGGAGCTACGCTGCCATGGTCTGGACACTTGCTTAAACGTTTCAAAAGTGAATTACATATAAAAAGAAGTTTAAAAAGGAAAATATTTACTATGTGGATCCAAACTTTACTGCAGTCTTTAGCCGAAGTTCTTCCAATTACGAAAAAACAATAACATTACATTACACATAAAGGGGGCAGTTTTTTGTTTTTTTTCTTCTTCTTGCTCGAGGTGAACAGTTATTTCTCTTATTTATGTCTCAACCCCGTCGTGAATAGACAAGGTACCTAAAACAGAACTATGTAGCTTTTTCTAGTGTTGAGTGCGCAGCAAGGACTAACGACATCTAACAAATCTCGAAAGAGAGAGAGAGAGAGCTAAAAATTTGAATAAATTGTTTCGTTATAGTTAAATTTTAATAAATTGTTTCGTTATAGTTAAATTTTAATAAATTGTTTCGTTATAGTTAAATTTTAATAAATTGTTTCGTTATAGTTAAATTTTAATAAATTGTTTCGTTATAATTATACCGAATTCTGTCATACAACGAAGCCGTTTTCCTCCAGATAGCCATGTGTGAACGAGTACCCTTATGAGGAATTTCTCTGTCTTACACTCGAAGATACCATCGCTTAATTAACGATTCAGCTGCTCCGTTGTGTGACAGTTGTTTGCCTTGATGAATTGCCGCTATCCACCAAAAAAAGTAAAAAAAAAAAAAAAAAAACAGCGGAAATAGCATACAACATAACACCGCATTAAAAAGAATGCTCCGCGTCGAATGTGGTAGTTGGTCACGTTTTCCAGCGAAACGGTATCCTCTGCCTGGGGGCGTCTGCGGGGGAGAGTCGTATCGGCGGGAGGGGAGGAGGTAGAAAGGAGGGGGGGTCAGTCGTGTGGGGTCAGGAACCACTTGACCCCGGTTGGAGTTGCACCTGGTACTCTCGGAATTCTGACGATTGCCGTCTTGGCGCGGGAATGGAATTCCCGAGGTCACGGCACGTTTCATGGGTGATGGCGGTGGGAGTTGGGAGCGATGTTTTCGTTTCTGAACTTTCGTTTTGGTTTGATATGAGCGCGAAGAACGGGCGCTGCAAGCATCATGATTTATCGTGTCATTTTATTTGTGAGAAGGGAGGGTGGACGTCTTGATGGGGACATCTTGGGTTAAAACATAAATTGTCGAAGGAAGACCAGAAATTATATATCATGAAATTGTTGCACTTCAGGAGCATTACACAGAAAATGAAGCACTCATACATATCAATGGCGACACGGTGCCAACATTTTCCTTACTTTTTCGAACATCTGATGATGTTCGGGAGATGTCGCGCACGATTTGGACAATTCAAGTCGTTTTTGTAAGAAAGAAACAAATAGTTGCGATGTTCTTATAAGCAATCTGAAACTGAAATAGTCCCAGTAGACGGAACACACATGGGTCTCGCGGACACAAGCGCAGCGAAAGATCACACCGGATTTCAAGATTACGGGGACCATCCTGGGGTGTTCACCCGAAGCTGCGTCTACGTCTGTGCGTAAACCTCTGGAGCGCTCGGGACTCCCGCAACCAGCCCCAACAGCCACTGGAGCATGGTCGCAGTCTCCGCCGGTGCGACCTGCGCCCGAGACCCGCGTCCACTGCACTTCGTCTTGTTTATGAAACGGCCTGCCCGTTGACAAGTGCATTTAGGAGTTATACTGGCTGTGTATTTGTGTGTCTGGATGCAACGGCTTTTGGGTTAAGGGGAATACTGGCGGGCAGTGACTTACCTTGGGAAAGACACAACTTCGCCGTTGGTTGAAAAACTAAGGTTCAACACGTACCGGAAGCTATAAACAAAACGCCATCTCGGAGGCGACCACCTCTGCACTCCCTGACTATCTAATTGCCACATGTTACATGCCGATACGCAACATTATGAATAGAGTGAGGTGTTCCCATCACATTACTTCCTCGTGGAGACATACTGAACGCACATTCCCACACAGAGAGGAAGGCTCTTAAGATTCAGCCTTCGTCGTAAGTGTCCTGCACAACATTGATAAGGACTTCAACACTCGTCTGTACGCCTTTCAAGGAGCACTTTGCCGAAAGCTCCACAAGAAACGCTTGATCCGATCAACTAGACTAATGTGCTCTAGGGAAACGACGGCGAGTCCGTACTAAAAGTTCGCTATAAGTGCTGCTCTTATATCATTCTCGACAACAACAGACTAGCCTCCACTCTGAAAGCTAGTGTCCCTTTTTCTTTTCTTTGGAGATTTGCCGAAGACGCTCGAGAAGGCAGGCATGTTGCCCGTGCAGCTTCTCCACTGAGAAGTGCCGTTAGCCAAGCACCATTCGACATGATAAGCTATCGCTCCTGGAGTTGACCAAATAGCACCTTGGGCTGTGTTTGAAAAGAAGGGCGGGGAAAGGGAGATAGGAGGCTTAGTCCGCGAAGCTATGAACAGCCCTTCACTTTTTTTTTTCTTCTTTCCTTCGAGTGGCCGCCGCGTCGGAGTGCGAAGCCGGCGGCATCATTCGCGCGCCGGGGCGCGTGGTATCCAACAACGCGCGAGTCCGCTGCAGCCAGACGTAACCCAAGACGCAGAGAAGTCCAGTCCATAAACATTATCAGGTACACCTCGGTGCGCGCGCTAAAAACGCCGCTCCCTCCCTTGTTCGTGCTGCAGGCAACGATGGCACGGTGGAGGAGGACGCACAGCTGGCGGCCGTACAGGAGCACGACGACGTGCGTAAGCCTAACGTGGCGGCCAACCAGGTCGTAACCGTCTTCCAGACGACCACGTTTGCGAGAGGCGGTCCTCTAGGTGTACAACACGGCCTCTACTTCTGGAAGTCTGCAAAACCAGTCTGCGTGCTCTTCACTACTGGAAGTCTGCAAGACGAGTCTTCTGAAGGGAGTTCCTCGGAGGGTGGTTTCCAGGAGTAGTCTTGATGAGGTGTCTCCCAGGGTCCTTGACCCGATGAACTGTGTTGTGAAGGTACAATAGCCTCGGGCTGTAAGGTGCAGGAGGAGATTCGAAGTGCCTAGTTAGGATTAGACAAAATAAAATAAAAAGTCCGCTTGGATTTAGAGGAAAAAGAGGTGATGCGGACTTTCGTGGGGAGTGAGGTCGAGTCGCCATGACTTCGAGGACTTTGGTCGTTGTGACCCTTCTAGTCATCTTCGTACTTCTGGTCGGAGCCGTTCGGTCCAAAAAGAACGGCCATGTCAAGAAAGGAAAGAGTGCGTATCATACAATTTTTGTTTCTATCTTGACACTTCGAGCTCTTATTGTTGGTGTGGTTGTGGTGTCTAACTCTGTTGTTTGTGATTGTACGCTGCTGTGTATAGTAGTTTTTTTTTTTTTTTTATTGGATGTATTGAACAACGCAGCTCTCTTGTTTAATACTCTCCCTCGTGTGACATTCTTCGAGCTCACTTTTCTATGTGTATTTCGGTCATGTTATGCCGCCTATAGTGTTTTTATTTGCTTTGTTGAGCTTGCAGTCTTGCCTTACTGGGTTACGTGCTCGTCCCTGCACTCGCAGGGGAGACAAGGTCGGTTTTCAATATCTTTTCACATCTGCGTACAACGAGTTTGCGTTGGTGCAAGGTTGTCTAGCAGTCCGTATTGCTGTCGATTGCGTGCTTTCTTTGATCTTGCATCGAGTGCTTTCTCATCTGCGTGCAAGCTCAAAGAAGCCCTTTATCCTGGCTTTATCTTGTAGTTTTAGAACCGGCGGCGCTCTTTCGCAAGGAGGAGAAAACAACAAAAGAAAAGTCCACCAGCGGTTAGAAGTGTTTATGGGTTCTGCACGTTCGGAGTACCTTATCAGGAGGGAACTGCTTACTTGAAGCGATGCTGTATAGCTTGGTCTCAAGGTCCATCGGGTGATTTATTAAAAATAAAGTTTGCCGCAAAATATTATGAGAGAACAAGCTCGAGTACCTGAAGTACAAAGTGCGCATTTGCCGCCAGTGAAAAAAAGAAAAAAAAAAAAAAGAAAAGAAAATAATTGAAAAAAGAGGCGAAGTATTTTAAGTACTTTTGGAGGCAAGAAAAAAAATCGACATTTGGCGTTTTACGTTTGCACACAACATTCCTTTTTTAAGATAGGTGTTTTCGGGACAAAAGTAATGTCCACAGCTTGTTCTAACTGAAAGTTGTTTTTTTTTTTTCTTCAATGAGCACATGTTCTTTTATTCATGTTTTTGCTAACACTGAAGATGACTTGCGGGATAAAGTATACAAAGAGTTTTTTCGTACTTATAGGACGAACACTGATCCATGTGCCTTTAGGTAAAAACGGATGGGAGGGGCTTCAGTTGTCCCGCCTCCAGCACCAGCTTCCTACCTTCGACAGTGCCTTGCGTTTCGTACACCGCGAGCGCGCGCGCGCAGCCAGCAGCACAACGGAAGGCGCAGAGGGCGCGTGCCGGAGGCCGGGCGTTCTAAAAGACATGCCCCGCCGTTCTCGCTCTCTCAGCGACCATACTTGCTTTAACCACAGCTCGGGCTGGCGACCACATATTCACGCCCTACGGACCTTTTTCGCATAACCTCAAACCAGCCAGTAACTGACGTACCCTTGACCTGGTGCATTTTTAGATTGCCCGCTGACACAGGGTATGCAACCGCCAAGGGTATGGGCGAAGAGGCTTAAAAACAGATGTCGTGTATGAGTTAGTTCCGAGTGCTCCTATTTACTTTGCTGCAATTTCCAAAAATCTATGGTTGTCTGGCTACCACTGCGTGGTCGTCGGATGGATAAATAATTTCAAAAAGCATAAGAACAATAGCAGAAAGTGTGCCATGAGGACAAGGAGCTGCAGCGCGAGTGTGGCTGCAATGTTATCGAGCTTCGCATTTTCCCAAGAATCCTAATTTATGAAATCAGTCGATTGCGAGATTTAATCGCGAGAGATACGTATCAGACTGAACGTCACGTTTAAGCTCACGATCACTTCGTGTACGACAAGAGGACAGATTTTAATTCCCGGTGCAGGTGGTCCAATTAGGTTATCACTGCAAGCCCCATGGTATATGAAAGGTATGAAAAAGTCTACATGCCACCACTCAAGATGGAGCTATCAAATGTCGAGAGCTTACCTGCATATATATAGACTACATTAAATTGCTCATATATGCTTCGCTGTGGAAACTCAATCAAAACACCCCACCATCTTCGTCCTCATTCTTTCGAGGCGGCAAGGTGATGGCCTGTGAGTAGCCAGCTGGATTTAACCGGACAAGCTCCAACCAAGTTATTGCAGCCCACCATAGCCAAGTCTAGCCAAGTTCCCCCCATACCCACACCGTTGCCTACCCAGATAGCTGTGCTGCCAGATGGCGGCGCCTTTAAAGAAAAGGTCTATAGGGTACCTCGACGCGTGCGTGTCCCTGGAACACACCCTGTTTTCTCAAGCTGACTGGCTTCCTATGACTTTTTACTGCAGGGACTAGTAAAAAGTCATTGGAGGCCAGTCAGCTTGAGAAAGCAGGGACTGTCCATGGTCACTGGCAGGATGAGAACAGCAGGGCGTCTCTTTCGGATGCTGTTTGGAAAAGGCACCGCAAAAGACCAGTACCATAGAACTCCCTACCTCCAGGCACTCGCTCGTTGCCTTCTGTCAGGTTTTGGCTGCGCATGCGCGCTTGAGGTTTTGCGAGATACCGGAACGTTATCAAAGGTAGGAAGCTCATGCTGTATGCAGGACAACTTGCAGTGACTTTTTTACATATATAATTAATGGCCTTGTCCTGTAGTCAGTGGCTATTGTCACTGCGGCCTCTTTGCTGCCATAGGCTGCGAAAGAACTGTCACGGCCTACGGTATAGTGAGGCCTATGGCAACGATCGTCCGGGAACGACAGTGTGTGTGACCTGGCGATTCCTATTTCTCGTCCAGTCTGCATCGGGACCAACGGTCGCATGTCGGTTCCGTCGAACCGCGAGCACCACTACCAGAACCTCAGGGACCGGTATACCAACTGCACCTACGTGGACGGGAACCTGGAGCTGACATGGCTTCAGGTATGGCAGTCATCTTTCCGCCACTTTTTGAGTGCAAGGTTCGGAGCAACGGTGTCACTGGGGTCGGGAGGGTGACATGCCATGTGCTGCTCTTTTGGGGGTCTCAGAATTCCATGGTTTTGAATTACTAGATTTTTGTTTTATTTGCGTGAAAATTAAATTTGGAAGCCTACGTTGATCCCGTGCTTGCCGTAGATTCCAGAACGTATTATATACTATATATTTTACAATTCTTTTTATTAATGTAGACATTTCCTATAAAAAGTTAGTGCATTCAAGAAAATAAAATAAAAGAAATGTGTTTATCCCACGGCCGCCCAGGTGTCTTAAACTCACTTGAGTGTGAGGACCAGACAGCCCACCTCCCCAAAACCCACAAAGTGCATATGAATGTTTGAAAGGGTACGTTCCAAGAACATTGTGCGTATGAATGTTCGCCAACGAATGTTCCTAGAATGTTGAGCAGCTTCCTTGTAGGGAACGTTTGCATACAAACGTTCCGAATGGTGTTTTAACGTTCTTTCAACACTCAGAACATCCAAGGAATGTTCGTGCAACATTGGGTGCTACTTGGGAAGGTCGAGGGCCAACGAGGTGGGGGGTTGGGGGGGGGGGGGGGGGGGTATTTTAATATTCTGGGACGAAAAAACAACAAAAAACAATCATGTTTCATGTCGCAGAGCAGCCAACTTTCCCAGCAAATGCCCCAGAGATTTTCTAGAGAAGGGACTGAGCGTTCCCTACATTTTGCAAGCTCGCCATTTTGCCAGGGACATTTTTAAGCTTTGATTTGCATATACCACTTTGGGCCCACACCTGATTATAAGAAAATATGTGTATTTAAAAGGTATTAAGCCCAAGTTCAGGGCTTAATCTTTGGCAGTTTTTCCTGCTGAGCAAAGGTTCGTGCAGCAGAGGTGCCTCCTTGAGCAAAGAGCTTGAGCTTGTAGTCCAGTAGTGCACGGTATTCGTTGCGGTTAGTTGACATCACAAAGAGCCGAGATGCAAACATATAGACATAGCAATCCTCGCTCCAAAAGAAAACAAAAGAGTGAAAAAATGTGTGAACAGGTTATATGAGCAGAGCTTCTTTTCAAGCTGGAATGAATCGACGATATAAAACTATTACTTATGCCACATGTGCTCTCGAGGCATAGGAAAGGGGGCTCGCAGCCACGATACACTTGCGAGCCGCGTCCCAGGTTTTCGCAGGCCGCATGAGACCCGCGGCAAACGTTCCAAGGTGTTTGAGACCCTCTACTAGCCTATCTGAAATTCTAGATTTTTCTTTCTTGAGTGTTAAGTCTGCAGGCCTGCATTAGAGGCCGTTGTAAAAGAAATGCAAGTCACATTTTTCTCCCCATTGGTGCCTCCGGTAGTCGGTAGTAGCACAAACTATAGGAATCTTCTCCCCCTTTTCCTCCATCCCAACAAAAAACAAACAAACACAAGCTTAAGAGAGGAAATTGTACTAATATCTTTCAGGTACTTGAGGCAGAATATGCTTTACCGTGATGTATTATTCTGCACTGCTTGCTTAAAAGGCAAAACTCGTTCTAGAGAATCCAGAGTAAGGATGCTCTTGCCTCAAAAGATGAATACTACTGGATGCTCCAGTGTGCACAGCTTGTCCATGAGTGTCTCTAATTGGAGAGATTTCAGTTTCGCTGTAATAATAATGATTATTTTGGATCGGGTTGGCTATTCCCCTTGTATCGAGTGACGAGTTCATGCTGTGCTTCCAGAGATGATGATGATAAGTGAAGATTAAAAGAAACTTGTGGACTAGTTTGGACTATATGGACTATGGTTTGCACTATATAGACTATAAGAGTAAAGTGCTTCCACTTTACTCCTATAAGGGTAAAGTGGAAGCTCCTCTCACCTCTTTCCAGTTTAACAGAGTTTAACGCTGGAGAGGATTTTGTTTCCTTTCCAGCATTCTTCCTGCTTAAGTGGAAAGAGGTGGGAGGAGCTTCCACTTCACTCTTAACCTAGCTGTTGCCAACCATAGTCCTTGACGGTTGCGGCGTCATTACCAGTGCCATCCAGCGAGTAATTCCTTCCCTGAACGCCCGGCACTTGCGCAGAACAAGAGCCTGGACCTGAGCTTCCTGCGGGACATCCGCGAGGTGACCGGCTACGTGCTCATCTCGCACGTGGACGTCCAGCGCATCCTCCTGCCGAGCCTGATGATTGTGCGCGGCCGCAACCTTTTCAAGCTCAACGTCCACGACGAAGAGTTTGCCCTCATTGTCACCCTGAGCAAGATGGACAACCTGGAGCTGCCCGCACTGCGCGATATCCTGCGTGGCAACGTGGGCTTTTTCAACAACTACAATCTGTGCCACGTGCGGGGTGTCCAGTGGGACGAGATCCTCTCCGGACCACCGGCCCACATGGTCTACGTGTACAATTTCACCCAGCCTGAGCGGACCTGCCCGCCCTGCGACGCGTCCTGCCGCGGGGGTCACTGCTGGGGTGAGGGTCCGCACAACTGCCAGAAGTTCTCCAAGGTGAGTGCGTGCCATCTCTGTGGTCCGTGTACCTGAGGTCACCACTAGGTGTACCGAGCTATTTTTTCGAGTTTGATTACTTGTAGTAGTCAAGGCCTCCAGGATACTTCAGCACGGTTGAGACTCTTTCTCTCTCCCCTTGTGTTCAACAAGAGGAAGGAAAAAGGAATACCCTTTGGTACAAATTTGAGGGACATGACTAATTGGAAATGACATCGCTGGCCTCCTAAGGCGGTGCCTTCTCCGCAGGTGGAGCTTGGGTCGCTAGCATACTGTGAGTGCTTTGCAGTTCCGATGAGGCTTGATGCAAGCACCCCGCTCCGCTCGACGAAATTTCAATAATCTTGGGTCCAAGCTTGTGCCAAGCCTCGTCGAAACCGCCGAGCGCTCGCAGTGCTCTGGTGGCCTTGTTGGAGAGTCAATTGGAGGAATCCTCTCTCTTAGTGCGCACAGGTGGTTGAGCTCCTCCTTGCCTACCTCACTCCTCCTCGCCTACCCCTCTGGTCACATGACCTCCCCGTTAACCAATCCTCGTCGAGCACTCGTCAACCAATAAGTGTCGGGCCTCGCAGCCATACTTTTATCCAGGCTTCACTCTTATCTGGGCTTCACGAAAGGCTGAACACCTAGCCAAAGATTGTTTCATGTTAAAATAAACGAAGGTGACAGGCACTCTACCAGCCTCAACTTGTCGCGGCAAAACGAGCATGACTCTCTCTCTTTTTCCGCTGTTCTGTCACTCTCTTTCTCAATCTTTCTCTTGAGACCACCAATTACGATTTGCCGTACTCTGCTCCGGTCTTTACATTCCTGATCTGGCCCTACACATTCATATTGTATGTGACGATTAAGATGCCGTTTCTCAACCCGTCTCTCCGCACAGGTGAACTGCTCGCCGCAGTGCCACCAGGGGCGCTGCTTCGGGCCGGAGCCCCGGGAGTGCTGCCACCTGTTCTGCGCGGGCGGCTGCGTGGGGCCTAAGCAGAGTGACTGCCTGGCCTGCCAGAACTTCTACGATGACGGGGTGTGCAAGCAGGAGTGCCCGCCCATGATGCGCTACAACCCCAACACCTACTCGTGGGAGGACAACCCGGACGGCAAGTACGCCTACGGGGCCACCTGCGTCCGGGACTGCCCCGAGCACCTGCTGCGGGACAGCGGCGCCTGCGTTCGCAACTGCCCGCCCAACAAGAAGGCCCAGCACGGGGAGTGCGTGCCCTGCGACGGGCCCTGCCCAAAGAGTGAGTCGAGTCGTGACGGAACCTTGTATGTGGAGTGCAAGTTCGCCTGCTTCTTTTTGCAGAAGTTGTGGTGATGTTACAACGCCAAACTCTGATTGGCTCTGGTTGTGGGGTAGTGTGTAGACCTCAAGACAGCTTCCTTATGGTTTGCCCACTATTTTTCAATCGGAGCCAATCAGAGCTCGGCATTTCGACGTCACCACAACCCCTACAAACGAAGCAGACAAACTTGCACTCTGTGTACCGTAATATCCCGAGAAATGCCCCACCCCCGAAAGATAACCCACCCTTATCCTTATCATGATTTGTAAGTTTTTCAAAAACACTGAAAGATAGCCCACTTTTCATAATTGTAGGGCCCTGGCAGACGACGATTTTGGCAGAAATGGTGTTACTTACCCACGGTGAGAGATAAGCGAACATTGCAGACTGGGAACGACGGTCGAATTTGGTTCTTCACTTTTTTCTGCGATCACAAGTTTCGCAGGTCGCAGAACCCAATACTAGCACTTTTCAACCTTTCCTTTTTATTGCACACCGAAAGTTAGACAACTCTTTATTTTCACCCAATTTCCATTTGATTCTAGGTGGGCAATATCTCGGGATATTACGATATCATTTGCAAGGATGGCTTCTGGGTGCTGCCATCTTACTACTGGTGTGTGTAGATTGTCTGATGGTCAAACCACCGACAATTGTGAATGTATACCCCGTTTCACAATAACTTGGCGAACTGTGGAGACTGCGGCCACCGCGACCCAATAAGGGCGCCGGAACAAGACACGCAATAACACTCCATGATCGAGGCTACCAGGGCCTCCTTACTGCCACAGTAACACAGCCCTCCGCTACAAAAAGTAGTTCTAGGCTTCTTTTTCTTTTAACGGCAATTGAACTCGCGCGATTCCATCTACTAAAAAGAGAAGATATGAAGAATAAAGAATAAATAATTACAAATTTAGGAGTTTCAATTATATTTAAACCAAGAAAGTGACTTCACATCCGTATCCGCTCAGTTTTTTGCCTTAAAGTGTCGTGGCCATTGGTGATTGCCAGCGATTGCAGCCGTGTAATTGGAAGTTTCTGCCCAAAACATTCCACTGTGCCCTGTCATTAGCACCCGTCATAGATCCACAGCTAAATTGAGCGTATAGTTGCCTCACGAACTGTTCCCGAAGTGCTTGCCATTCTAGCCAACGGAAATGTTGCTGCAACGGACGTTCATTCGAAGTTGGTTGGTTTTGGAGCAGACGACTCTTGGCTAGCAGATGACAGTCGGTTCCTCCGGGCCTTGCGCCTCGCATTTGGCGTGGTGACATAAATGCTCCCGTAACATCAGGTCACGTGCCTCGCTCTGACGCTTTTATTGGGTGGCGGGGCCCTGGCCTCCACAGTTCGCCAAGTTATTGTGAAACAGAGTACAGTGGCCCCAACAAAGCGTTTTCCATCCAGGGTAGCCACACTAGCTCTCGAAGCGCGGCCGTTTGCAGACGTGCGTAATGTTTGCGAGTACAGCCTCTCGGTGCCGGCCATCTTGCTACCGCTGTGTGTAGATCATCTGATAGTCAAGCATTACTACGGTGTCCGGAACGCATTTCCAACTGATGTGCTCTGCGTCCTATCTCTCCCATGCATTTCGAGCTGAAAATTTCCATTAGGTTCCAATGGAAATTTTCCCATTGGCACCAATTAGGTTTTTAGACAACCAACTGGTCACTGACAGTGGGAACCAATAGGAGCCACTTAGAACCAATTCAGGTTCCAAGCGAAAAAAATAATTCTAATTGCTGGGACTATTTGAACAGTGTGCTTCCAGTTGGAACCTACTAAAACCATTTGATTCCAATTAGACGAGTTAGAATTCCAATTGGATGTAATGAAAATTTTTAGCTGTTTTTTCTTCCAAACGCTCCATTTTTGTTTGTGTTGCGTCAGAAGTGTTTGGGAGAGTTGGTTCCCGCCGACCGTCCAAACGCTGCCTCATCGCAAACTTTCATGCCTTCTTTCAATTCCCACGTTCTCTGTCGCGCAGACTGCCAAGGTGTGAACATTGTCAACTCCATCAACATTGAGTTATTCCGTGGATGCACCATCATCGAGGGCTCCCTCACCATTCTGGACTCGACGTTCAATGGATTCCAGGAGGTCTACGCAGAGTAAGTTCACGCTGCCACCTCCATCCCTATAATCACCAAGAGCTCTAGAAACATATGTGGTGCGGCTTATGTTTTTGCTTCGAGATTCATTGTTCGGCATCCTTATTGACTAGGGCCTCAATCTCATTGACTGCGTAGCGATATTAAAGGGCCGTTCGAGTAGATACTGAGATGGTCTATTTACGGTGATAAAAAAGCCCAAAATTACTCATGGGCGGCCGATTTCTTTAATGAAGCTCTAATCAAAGATTGTGTCACGCCCCCCCCCCCCCCTCCCCTCCTGCACCTCAAGCAAACACCAGGGGGCATTGTGGGACGGCATTTTCCAGAACCGTATATTGGGAGAGTCTGGCCAGTAGGTGTGGCGACAAAGGCGCTGGAGAGGAGAAAATTGAAGGAGAGGTGGGAGTGCCGAAGGAGCGAGTGAGAAAGGAGAAGCAAAGAGGAAACAACTGCCATTTTGACGCAGCACGCTTTCGGTGCAGAGCATTGTTGAGGCTACGCGTTTTCTGCTACGGGCCGACTTCTTTTTCGCCCGAATAAATGTTTGCGGTAATTTGTCCAGAAAACTTTGTTCGTTAAGCTTTTTAACCCATCGAGGAATAACACTGTATCATTTCTTTGCCAGAGCCAGCGAAATAAAAGGAAAGAAGCGAAATTTGGATGTTTATCCTATTCGTTCCATCAAGCGAATGAATGAAAATGGCGGACCTCCCCGCACAGCTGGGAGCAGCGGGGAGTTCATGTGCATGCTCTCGCGCCTCTCGCAGAGCTGATTGGCTCACTCATGAGGGGTGCATTACGGCAACGATATCATGAACTGGTCAAACTCTCCCAATATACGGCTCTGGATTTTTCAAACGATGATTGCTGAATTATGTTTCCTATAGCCAAAGATTTGACGTTTTCGTCAAAACATAACGCAAAGCGCGCCTAAAAAAGCAATAATAGAAACGTTTGGAATCTCGACGCAAGTAACTGTTTTCACTGGTCACAATTTATGGAGGTGGTGAGGACCCCAAGAGAAAATAGTGCCCTTTTAGGATGCTTATGTAGGACACGCCTCACCCTGCGTTGGTGAAGCCATTGGTTACTGTGGGAGGTTAATCTTTCAGAGTGTCATCGTGTTGTCAGAATGAAGCGTTCGTATTCCTTTTACTTTCCCGTGGATTATGCTAACCGTGGTGCCTGTTTTTTCTTTTTTCATTGTTTTCAGCTTTTCGTTTGGACCACGCTACGAAGAAATGGACCCCAGCAAGTTGGAGGTGTTTAGCACGCTGAAAGAAGTCACGGGCTACGTGAACATCCAGGCGTCTCACCCAAACTTCACCTCCCTGTCCTATTTTCGGAACCTCGAGGTCATTGGTGGAAGGACGCTGACCGAGTGAGTTTACCGTTTTAGAGCGCAGCTCTTAGGTGCCCGTTTCCAACTTGAGCGGCGTCGGCGTCGCCGTCGCCGTCGCCGTAACCGCAAGGTGCATCATGGGGAAATTTTCCCGAAGGAACCCGAGGTCCTCCCGAAGGACCTCGGGTTCCTTCGGGAGGACCTCGGGAGGACCTTGGGAGGACCTCGGGAGGACCTCAAAAGGACCTCGGGTTCCTTCGGGAGGACCTCGGGAGGACCTCATGTTTCTTCTGGAGGACCTCGGAAGGACCTCGGGTTCCTTCGGGAGGACCTCGGGTTTTTCGGGAGGACCTAGGGGGGGTCACATGACCCACCCCCCTAGGGGGGGTCACGTTATTCCCCCCTAGGGGGGGATCACGTGACGTCATCGGTGATGATGACGATGCGAATGCTGATGACGTCGTCAGTGACGTCACTGATGACGTCATCGTCACGTGACCCCCCGAGGTCACGTGACCCTCCCCCTTCCGAGGTCAACTGACCCCCCCAGTACCCTTCCCTCCTCCTCCTCAAGTGCTGCGCTTTAGTTCGGCGTTACAGGGAGTTGTAAACGGCTTTTTTTTCTTTTTTGTTGTTAGTATTGTTTACAATTGTATGCTTTTTTCTGCAAAGTTGGCTTTGTGATTTCATAAGGAAAGGCGGCTTCAAGTGATTGTTAGTGTGTGTACTGAGAACTTTTGTGCGTGTCCAAAGAGCAGTGAAGTTTAGAGTGAGTGACCACCAAATGAGCAATGATGGCTCATGTGTTTTCCTGGATGTTGTGCTCATTGAGCAACACTCCGGTGAAGGACTGAGGGCTTCGTGGCTCGCACCAAGATCTTAATTCCATCCCCAGTGTTGTTCTACTCAGCTTTGTTAAACTGCAGTCGTCGCTCTTGCTTTTTTTTGCAAGATTTTCTTTGTTTCTGGTTTCGTTGCCAGTCAAGCTCTGGTGGTATGAAGTAGAATCTTCTCGAACTCCAAAAAATGAGCAAACAGATTTTTATGAAGTGTTTCGCCCTTAAATATACCAGTGGATAAATGACACGAAACCTGTGAAATCGAAGCAAGGAGTTTGTTTAGGACACTGGAAAATATTTGCGAGTGCCTCATGCTTCGGCTCCCAAACGTGCGGAATTTGCTTTCTTCTCATTTGTTCAGTTTGCTGTTTTTGAATCTAGTGTTTCAATCAATAACACTGCCAAAATTCGCTATTATAATTATTATCTCGTATTGTTTTTGTAGATAGGGGCTAATGATATACAGTATCTGTAGGAAACTGATCTGGGAATTTCTTGAACAGTTGAACAAAACGTCTTTGACTTTAGCAGTTAAAGCTCAGCAAGTTGTCTTTTATCAGGCATGAATTAAGTGACAATGGACTCTAAAGGAGTTATATGCTGCTAGCATGTTGCTCAGTAGGCACCTATCACTCTCATCCGCATCAATGAAAGTTCGTCATTACTATCTCTGTTCCCCGTTAACGAAGTGTGTTGAGACGTTTGCTTGCTTTCAAAAGCCTTTGCCAGTTCCGCGACAGTGTCTGTTTCGCTGTGTTGAGACCGTTCCTCGCATTGTTTCGCCCTCAGTGGGATCCACGGTCACTTAATTTCTCATCTTGTGTACGAATCCAAGGGAAATGACAGGTAATAGAAGCATGCAGTCTTTTGCGACTCGTGTGCCCCGTGACCTTGCTGTGTGCCGCTTCGCCTGTCCCTGGTTTTCGCGCTCAGTGCAAGGTGTGCGTGTGGCGTCAGCAAACCCTCCTGCCACCTGTTAGTCTCTTGATTTCGACCTCTCGTGGGTCCGTAGCATAGTGGCTGTCGTGAGTGTGTTTGTGCTTCTGTGGTTCACCCTTTCTCCTTGTTTAGCTTTATGTTGAATGGTCAGATCAGCCTGCATTGTGACACACGAATGATTTTGTTCAGCGAAACAAAAGCTTCGGAAGCTAAGCCATCGATAAGTCAGACATGGTGGATACGAGAGAAGGCTTAATACTTGGTTTTCCTGAAAGTAATAAATTTGCAGAAATTTGACTTTCGAAAATCAGTATGATGTGGAGAGCGCATTTGTATTCTTAACCACATCTAAGCACAAAATTCAGGCTGAGTGGACCATTTAAGCTTTTTCTTTTACATTTGTAACTGTTTGAAGAGTGGCCCGATTTTCTGAATCTAATGAGCATGTCAATGGCTTGACGCGTCATCTGCAAAGTGCTGGCAGGGTCTAAATTTTGTGACAGCATGGTGTTTTGACGAGCACTGCTTCAGCTGTCTCATGAAAATTGTGTTCCTCTCGTGCATTGCAAATTTGAATAACCTCTAGATATACAAGTCTTTTGACTGGTTTAGCATTCCCTTCTAAAATAAGACCAAAGCTAGATGGCAGTTTTGAAATTGGGAAGGCAGTTGAATTGAATGCCACTGATCATAACACTTATTAATCCTGACGTCTAAATTTGACAAAGCTCTATCGCGACCCTACGCACAAGCCGCCAGGGCTTGGGAGATTGATTGATTGATTGAAGACGAACGTGTTAAGCTCATTAACGCCCGCGCTCCCCTCGACAGGTACTTTGCCGCGCTCTACATAGTCAAGAGTTCCCTGAAGTCGCTCAACCTGCGGAGCCTGAACAAGATCCGCTCTGGAAGCGTGGCCATCTTGGAGAACAAGGACCTCTGCTTCGCCGACAGCGTGGACTGGTACCAAGTGATGAAGTCGAGCGCCCACAACATCCTTCTCCAGAGGAACGCCAACCGGACAGACTGTGGTAGGCATCAATCTTACGCCCCGTCATTTTCATGCGGCGTTTTTTTTCAATCGAGTTGCGTCTGTGTCTCGCGTCTACGTCTTATCGTCAAATGTGTTTAAAATTGGACGGCGTCTTGATGGGACCACGTCTGCAACCACTTTGTGGATGCTTTTCAACCACGAGTGTGTGCGGCGTCGGTGTGTTTGTTCACAACCCGTTCTGCAAATTTCTTTTGCATGTTTTTTTTTTGTTTAAAATAACTACAAGCGTGCAGAATATCTATTACTGTCTTCCTGTTTTGTTTTTACACAAGTTGCGTTCACCATTTTATCGCCATTTTTTTTCCGTACGTCTAACGCCGCCGTTTTTCTCTCGCGCGATGCCCGTTTTACAGAGGCCCAGAATCTGGTCTGCCACTCGCAATGTTCGACGAGCGGTTGTTGGGGTCCGGCGCCGAATGAGTGCCTTTCATGCAAGTCGTATCGTCTGGAGGACACGTGCATCGAGAAGTGCGACACCTCCAAAGGGTACGTGACTGCTATGATGCTCCCGGCATTTCACGTAAATGTGCACCGTGCCACGCTTGTGTTGTGCACGACATGGTTTAAGCATGGCGTCTGTGCTTTCTCTGACTTTACTGACACACTTTATGACGCAAAATTTTACCACCTAGGTTAGTTTCGTGTGTGTGGACATCTCACCACGCTAGCATTCTAATTGTGCACTAGAAATGACCTATTTTTCGCGGGCTCAATGTTTCGCGATTTAGGTCAAGCTGAAGTTTTGGAATAATTCGCGGGTTCTAATTTTCGTGACGTGGTGGGATCTCAATATGGCGCCTATTTGTCGCAAATTGTAGGCGATTCACGAAATTCGCAAAAATTGGGTCCTTGCGAAAATTAAGTCATTTACGGTACTTATTTTCGTTTCTGGGCAAGAAAAAACAAAAACGAAAGGAATGGGAGATTGCTTGTTCACTCCAATTCTGTCACTCTATATACTTTGGCGCCACATGACGAACCTTATTTAATTATAATGCGCAAAGCGATGCATAGCTAGTCTTCACAATGTAAAATTACAGTTTTTAATATTTAAGTGTTTTTTCACAAGGGCTTCCACATTTAGACTATAAACCTGGTTTTATATTTGACGGCTTCATTGTGTGTGTTTGTTGTAAGCGGGGTTGCCCTAAGAGCATTGCAGCATGATTGCATTCCTTGTTTACCGCAGGATTTACGACAATGGGAACTACGTCTGTAAACACTGTCACGAGGAGTGCCTGGGAGAATGCTATGGCCCCGTAAGTAGTCCTCTTTTTTCATTGAATAACAAGCACCAAGTTGTTCAGTCGTTTCTCTTTTTTTTTTTTGTGTGTGTGAAATGAGACAACATGGTTTTAATGGTCTTGCATGGTTCTTGGTTTCTTTAGGGTGCCAACAACTGTACCCAGTGCCGCCATGTTCGGGACGGCCCCTACTGTGTCAGGGAGTGCCCGGACACAAAGTACAACCAGTCCGGGGAGTGCATGCCTTGCCACGAGAACTGCATTGGAGGGTACGTGCCTCACACCCCGTTTTCCGTTGGATGCATGGGTGCTAATTGCTGCACTCTTTAAAACGGGTGGTAGCGTGCGCCACCTAGCCTGCTTTACGGTGAACAACGATGTTTACCGTTTAGTTACAGTAAATATTGTTTTCCCAATAATAGAAAAAGTGTCAGCTTGCTAATTTTCATCTCAACTTTTAAGTCGAATTGGTTACATGGATGTCCGGACAGCATGGAGATAGTCTGCTATTGAATGATGCAACTTATAGTCTGCTATTAAGTGATGCAACTTGTCTCTCCACTGTTGGTGGGCTACTTAGTCTTCAGTGTTTTCTTCTCAGTTTTTTTCTTAAATGGCACACTTTTCTACGTGACCTCTGTCACTGCCTCATGCTGAAACGCATAGGGCCGGATGGACAGCATCTCTGATACCTAGAGAGAGCTGGTCAATGTTACGAGCGCATCTTGACTTCAACGTTTCGCTTTCTGTTGTTAGGTGCACCGGTCCGAACAACACTGTGGGGCCCGGGGCTTGCAATTCCTGCGAGAAGGCCATCGTCAGCGCCTACGATCCCAACGTCGTGGTGAGTTCTGCTTTCGTTGCCTCCCATAGTTCTTGCGTGCTCCGCAGCGACGCTTTGCCGACACGAGTGACGGGGCGCCCCTTTTAACTCCTTTTTCGACGTCTGCATTTTTCAGGAGCAGTGTCTGAAGGCAGAGGAACCTTGTCCCGAGAGTTTCTACCACGAATATTTCGGACCACAAGAGGAGGGAGCGCTCAAGTCACTCACCGGGAAATCGGTGAGCCACGGACTCGCGCTTTCGCCGGTGACCCGTTGGTCGGCTCGTTGTAATGCCATCAATTTCCTGGCCGAGTGACGTACAGATGCACAGGTCGCGTATATTCAGTTTTTTAAGAATATTGCCAGCCTTCTGCGAGGTGGCTTCATGGCTTCACTTTTGAGAAGGAGGCGAGGCACTGGAATAACAACGTTATGTTAACGCATATTTGTGCGACGACGGCGCTAATTGGTATGTGCCCCACGGGTGGTCTAACACAAAAGATAAGAGTGAATTTCACTCATTCATTCGTTGCACCGAGTTTGTTATGCACACATAAGAGGCTCGTAATTCGGATGTTAGAGGCTGGCTCGTCTTGCTGCCTCAAATGCGTATTGCAGACAGGGTTCGTAGTCGCCAAGCAGCGAACGGGATGTGCTTCGGTTGGTTGCAAGTTTGTGCGGCCGGTTCCAAAAAGGGCTACTCTGAGCAGGACGTGCCACCGAACAATTGGACGCTTTCGCTGCTTCCCGGTCTGGAAGGGCACTTTGAACGTTCACGCTCGAAATCTGGTCTGACGATTGCGGCCGTGGAGCGCCATAGAGTTGCCACAATTCCACGTAAGATGGCGCCACATGTTGAACCAACCTCTCTTGCTTGCTCGACGACAGCGACTTGTTGCGGTCGTGCGTTTGCAAAACGCGCCCTGCTGTTTTCATTCTGTCAGTCGCCGTGCGGAGAGCAAGTCATCTGCTTGCGCGGTGGTTGCAGCGACGTAAGCACGACTCCAAGCTCCACCTGGCTTTGCTCAAATGGACAGTGGGTAGACCTCGATGCTAGATGCCTCGAGGTCTACCCACTATTCTTTCCGATCGGCCAATAAGAGCTCGGCATTCTGACACCGTTGCAGCCCCCGTGCAAGAAGCAGACAAACTTGCGCTCCGCTTCCGCCGTCGAAACGCACACGCAACGCCACCGTTGCCCGTCGTCTCGCAGGTGTGCCGCAAGTGCCACCAGCGCTGCAAGAACTGCACAGCCTACTCGATCCACGTGTCTGTGTGCGAGTGCCTGCACTACAGCAGCGGGGAGCAGTGCGAGGACCGCTGCCAGCGGGACCACTTCCCGGACGAGGCAAACCGTCGCTGCCTGCGCTGCCACGACGAGTGCCGGGGCTGCACGGGCCCCACCGCCGCACACTGCACCCACTGCCGGAACTTCCGCATCTACGACTCGGAGAACCGCACCACGGTGGGAGCATCTCCCTTCTTCCGAACCCAATCTCTTATCTTGCCATGTTAATTTTGCATTGAATCTTTTAAGTTTCCCACGTTGGCTCCTGTGATGTTGTCGGTTGATTTATTATTGATCTGCCACTTTATGATTACATGTTCAATCTTCGTTATCTTGTCGTTCAGTATTATATACTTAAAAATTTTTGAATATAATGGCTTCTATCAGTTTTTGCCATTTTATATTCGCTCCAGCATGTGAGTGCATGTGAGTATATTGCAACTTGCCTGTAGATTGGCGTAACAACTAAGGTGATGATAATGATAGTAGCAACAACTACGATGACGCTGCAGTAACTGTGATTATGGCGTTAATAATGACCAATGATGACTGATGATTGTATTGTATAATAATGAGGGGGCTGGTAATGATCATAATAGTAATAAGAACTGTGATGACAGTAATAATAACTGATGACGATGAAGGTGATAATGATGACCGTGGTGAGGATGTTGACGATGGCAACAGCAACGACAATGATGAGGATGCTGGTGACGACAAATGATAATGGCTAGTTGCAGTGGGAGAAGTTCTAACAGGATCCCTATTACCTTCCTTTTTGGGTTTCAGTTCAACTGCACCGCAACCTGCCCGCCCGAGAAACCGTACAAGGTGTTTGACGACACGACGACCAAGGATCCACACTGCTCCGACGAAGACCCCAACCAGATGGCGCTGCACGGAAGAACGTGAGGATCCGACATTGTTAAAGCTAGAGGATACTTATCAAGAGGCCTTGACATAACCCTATCATCAATAAAACAATGTTTAACCATTATCCGACATTGTTTAAATTTTCCTAGACAGCAACGGGCAATCCATTCGGTGCGTCGCGTAACATACGTGATGGACCGTGGTTTCCGATGTGCATGGGTGGAGGCGTTCTAAATGCGTTGATTTAGAATGCCTCTGGGAAACGCCAAAGAGACGGTCAGTTTTTTTTTGCAATTGAGCGTGGTCTGCCTTTTTTCTTGTTTGTGTGAACTTGCTGTGACCCCAGAAAACTTCCTCTCACGTTTCAGGGAAGAGGACCACCTGCCTGCCATTCTCGCCAGCGCCGGTGGCTGCATTCTGCTCCTGGGCGTCTTCCTCGCCGTCTTCAGCTACCACTGGGTTCAGCGAGCCAAGACGAAAGAGAACACGATGAAGATGACCATGGTGGGCTTCTATTCCTTCTTACATTCACCAACGGCTTTAAAACACGCAGAGCGTCAAGCTTCTTGCTTTGTGATTCATTCTTCTGCGTCCTTATCAGCTCTGCCGCACTCCCGTTGGTAGGGGAACCGGGCTCGAGCCATAACCTGCATTTTTCAAGTTGTCAGTGACGATTGTTCTGACGGCGTAGTATGTAAGATAACTTGAAGAAACTGTTTTGTCACCACTGTTTGCCAACTGCAAAAGGAGTTTAAAGGGTCACCTGCCTCACGACCGCTGCCTTTGTCTGTCGTGTGTGTGGTTTTTTCTACCTTTGTAGTTTAAGAGGGTATGGGTAAAGCCCTGCATATCCGCGGATTATCCGCCGATATCCGCGAATATCAGCAGTAAACTGGCGAATGCGAATAAAAATTAGACAAATTAGGGCGGATTGCGGATCGGATGCAGATATCAGGGGATGCGGAGGCGGATATACGCAAATCCGGATCTAAATTTTTGCCCGGTGGCATTCGGTTTGTCGACTAAAGTTTCATCTACAGATCGTTTTGTCGACATGCGACGTTTGATCGAAAGGCTTCCCCGTGTTCGTTTCATAGAAAAACTTGAGACGTTTAGTCGCACACAACCCTGCTATTTTCGCAACAAACTTTTGCATCTCGCCTGGATTACAAGGGGGAGGGGGACATGGTTTGGTTAAGCACGCCTTAGTGAATCATGCGCTAGCTTTTAGCAGCTTAGTGAAGAAATGCGTTGTCAACAAAACGTCGCAGGGGCATGTGCCCCCAAAACGTACAGCGTCGACGAACTGTGTGTCCATGAAATGTATGTCCATGAAAAGTTGTCTACGAAACATACTTCCACAAAATGTGTTTCAAAGAAACGATAGAGATCCTAAGAAAGATCAGATTCGCATTGAAGATCGCTTCAGTTAGTGTGTTTCATCTCGTCAAAAATGCTATCTACAGAAAAAGTAAAGAATGCAGGACATCAATTGTCCCGAGAAAGCTAGTACATCGGCAGGGAAAGAGCAGAAAACTTTCTCCGGGCATAGAAAACCTCAAACGTACAAGTCACAAGAAAGTAGAAGAAACCTCCCCCTCTCCACAAACTGTAGTGTGGACATAATTCCCAAAACAAAAGAAATGCCTCGACAGCGAGCGTGACCATGTGGCGCCACGGTTTGCGAAGTTTCGGAATCAACAGTGCACGCACATAGGCAGCCCGTAAACTGCCTGTGTGTTTCTTTTTTATATGCTTAAGAGTCCTAGCCCAAAAGTCTGGTAGTTCATATCCGTCCAACCACGACGCCAGGGCGTCGTAGCCAAACAAATATGAACCTCTCTTAGTTTTTAATTGTTTGACGGAACTAAAATGTCATAACTTAGAATGCCCTTTTTTAACTTTTATGTTTCAAAAGTATGCGTCTGCATAAAATATGTGTTCCAGTCTAAGCTCGTTATAACAGACCTTGGTTTTGACCAAGTTTTTGGTCTGTTGTGAAAAGAATATGTTGTATGCAAATATGAAGTTGAGTCAATGGCGCATAGAGGAAAACCAACCGAACTTCACAAGTCGGTATGTTATATCCAAATGTCTGTTGTAACCAGGTCTGTTATAATGAGCGTAAACTGTTCAAAGCAAAAAAAAAAAAAAAAATGTATATACATATATTTCTTTTTGGTGCAGTTCTGGACAGAATGCCGTGGACTCGTAGGACAATCACACAACTGAGATCATTTTTCCTTTGACGCGCATTGTCTCGGGAAGGCTGATAACTTTTAATATAAATATGATGAAACTGATAATGATAAAATGTCATCCCTTTTGAGTGGTGACCCAAAGATTTCTTTGTACAAAGATAAGCAAACAGCCTAAAAAAAGCTATTCATATTTTTTTTTTCATTCACGCTTGATGTTATGATACACAATGATTGCCTAGATTGTGAGTTGGATATGGTTCCACATTTTGCACATGCAGTTCGAATATGGATATAAAGTATGCGGATGTGGATCGAATACGGATACAATAATGTAAAAAGTTTGCGGATGCAGTATGGATGCAGATACAAAGTCTGCGGATGCGGATCGGATGTGGATAACCAAACTGTTATCCACGCAGGGCTTTAGATATATCCTATTCAGACAGTAAAAAAAAACCTTTTTTTGGGGGGAAAAATGTTTATTAGTTACTGGACTATTGATCCTATTGATACTGTTTTTATTGGCAATCTTTGTTGTGTCATCCATGTGTGATCTGACTTTCCTCTTTCTCTGCCTCTTTCCTCTTTTCTCTTCTCTCTCTCCCTCTCTCTCTGTCTCAAGAATTCGTAAGTGAATTTTCAACTTTCAATTTGTTCTGTTTGTCGAAGCACTCCGCATTGCCTTTCGAATTGTTCATAACTTCAGCTTGGCATTTTCGTGCCTGTTCCGTGAAACCGCTCTTTGAGAAATTACTCCTGTCGTCAACAAGTCGTAGTAGATGGAAAGTAATGTTACAATGGAGAACAAACTCGTAGAAGCACAAATTAAATGTTAGCATGCACATGTTTGAAACTTAGTTTCTATATTTAAAATGTTGAGCATTATTTTTTTGTGTTCAAGGTCAAACTCTAGTATACAGTGCAACCCGCTTATAACGAAAATGGAAAAACCCAAAATTTCAATCGTTATGACCGATTATCGTATCTGGACTAGAAACTGATCATCTCCAGTCTAGAAACTCTAGAAACTGATCGTTATAAGCAGTACATTGTTATATGTGGTATCGTAATGAGTCGGTTGCACTATAATTGGTGGACATCGCTGGTGGGACTAGAAAGGCAAAGGCTCAACTTTTAGTATCCTGATGTAATGTAATGGGAAACTTAAATGCAGTGTAATAATTTTTGTGCTTTAACCAAATATCATAAATGCAATAGATATGTCTTAATGCAATGTTAACTGCGCTTCAACAAGAGCAACTTTGGAAGTTCGCAAACTTCGCAAACATTAGAGCTTGTGAATCTTAGTGACCACTGCATGTCTTCTTCACACCATTAACATTATTTTTTTTTTCTCAACTGCAGCGCATGAGTGGATTCGAAGACAACGAACCCTTGAAACCGACGGACATCAAGCCGAACCTGGCTCAACTTCGGATCGTGAAGGAGGCGGAGCTTCGCAAAGGCGGAATTCTCGGCTACGGAGCGTTTGGAACAGTCTACAAGGTGGGCAGCTTTTGCCGATTTGTGACCACTAGATCTGATCGTCTCCACGAAATTGCACTTCTTTCAAGAACTATTTAATGATAACAATACTAATATTAATAACCATATTTCTCAACTAGGGTGTCTGGGTGCCCGAGGGAGAGAACGTCAGGATACCGGTGGCCATTAAAGTCCTGCGAGAGGGCACTGCTCCGAACACCAACAAGGAGTTTCTGGAGGTGAGTCAGCAAATTCCCTCCGCTATGTTTGTCGGTGGAAAGAATGGCGGGTGAAACTGGATAGCGCCATGTTAGATGGAGTTGTACGAGGCTAGGCAATGCATCTTCTACTACAGACTAACTAATCCTAGGAGCAGAAAGATAGGATAAAACTTTGCCCTTGCATTACTCACATCTGAGCAGTCGATCTGCTGAGTCTGATCACCCCCATGCCAGTTAGCCAATTGAAGATAATGTGGCAGACGACTGCACTCCTATTGCTGCTTTCAGCAGTAAAGTGGATGGAAATGTTATGGCTTGAATGCTCTTCAGCGTTCAGTGGCTAAAGTCCTGCAACCTTCTTTGGAGTTCAGTGGCTAATGCCCCACAATCTTCTCTAGCATTCAGCAGCTAATGTTCCACTCTCTGCTTCAGCATTCTGTGGCTACATCTTCTTTGGCATTCAGCGGCCGATGTTCCCCAATCTTCTTCAGCGTTCCACAGCTAAAGTTTCGCCCCCTTCTTCAGCATTCAGCGGCTGATATGTAATCTGCTTTGTAGGAGGCATACATCATGGCGAGTGTGGACCACCCGAACGTGCTGAAGCTGCTGGCGGTGTGCCTGACGTCGCAGCTGATGCTGGTGACGCAGCTGATGCCGCTGGGCTGCCTCCTCGACTACGTCCGCAACAACAAGGACAAGATAGGCTCCAAGCCTCTCCTCAACTGGTGCACTCAGATAGCCAGGGTGAGCTTGGCTTACATGTGCAGATATTCCTACCTAGCATGTCGTTCCTGATTGTCATAGTTTGTGCCTTCGAAAAATACCTGAAACTCACGTGCAAAATTCGCAAAATATCGAGAATGTGAAAATGAGGTCGTTTACAGTACTTGGTAACTTCATCCTAATAGTTACTTGGCTAATCAAGCAGTTCATTGAATAGTTATTCATCCATTAATTTTTCTGAACGATCCAAACATCTCCCACACTGTATAAATGCCTTGTTCTTCTGTTGGTCAAGGTATTTTTTGGTGGCCTCAATTACTCGGTAACCCAGCAAAGCAGTGAACTATACTTCGTTTCACCTTATCTGCGAGCGAAGCCAAAGCTAGAAGCGCGAGACCAGCGGTTTTTGCGTTTCTCCCCAGCTCGCGCGCTCGAGCAAAGCCTGAATGCGCAGAGCTTTCGTGCTCGCGCTTCCAGCTTTGCCTTCGCTCGCACATAAGGTGAAACGAAGTATAGCCGATCCAGGAAATTAATCTTTCGTACCTACTGCACTATCACTTTCGTTTTAAAAGTGATTAGCATGTCTCAATTCATTGCTTAAGTTAGGGAAGTAAATAAATTAAGCAATACTGTATCGGTTTTTATGGTATCATTGTTAATCAATGCCATCTTGATGCCCAAAACCTCGAACTCTCTTGCCTTTTCTAGGGAATGGCCTACTTAGAAGAGAAACGCATGGTGCACAGAGACCTGGCTCTCCGCAACGTGCTCCGTAAGTATCTCGTGATGCCCAGTAAACAAGTGCAAAGCTCGTGAAACTTTTCACTCATCATGCTTCACATCTTCACGCAGTGCAAACTCCGGGTTGCGTCAAAATCACCGACTTTGGTCTCGCCAAGCTTCTCGACAACAACGAGTTTGAATACAAGGCGGCTGGCGGCAAGGTACATTCTATTGTGATTTGAAACGCTTATTCGTCAAGCCATCGACTCCTGTAAACACTGGGGGTTAGGGTCACCTGCTAGTCACCGAAATGGATATCTGTTGTGAAGAGATAATCTTTTTCTTGTTTCTTCGGTTGTCTATTTGGATAGAAAAGGAATGTGAACCTAATAAATGTGCAGTTTGTAAAAACGACTAGGGCATTTAAACATAAATCGACATCTCCACGCTTCATAAAGCACGAGTTTCGCTCCATGTCCTAAAGCAGGGATTCCATGTATATAAACATGGAGTGTTTGCTGTTATTGAACTTTGAACTTAGTATCTGTTAAGCCAAAGTAAAAAAAAATGTTATTTCATCGTCTCTTTTTTGTAGTGTAGTGATCTTGTATGGCCGTAGCTGTTAATGTGAGCTTATGGCTATGTCCGGAATAGTACTAGTCAGTACTGTAGAGGGCATATGGTTGCAAGATTTTGTTCATTTCCTGGTGAAGTTATTGAATTGTGTGTGCCCCTTTCTTTCCAGATGCCCATCAAGTGGCTTGCTCTTGAGTGCATCCAACACCGCATTTTCACCCACAAGAGTGATGTCTGGGCTTTTGGTGAGTTGCCCTTGTTGTTTTACATTGCACAAGTGAGGTGAATTGCTAAAAAAGGCCATCTTGAGAGACAAAAGCAACTTTTATTTTAATTAATAAAGGGGCAAATTAGCTGTGTTCTTCCATTGCATTCTGTGGCCACTTTAGGCAGCATAATTTTCCCACAAATGATATAAGTGTGTCATAAGGGAAGCTTGTTTTAAAAGGGAAGTTTGTTATAAGGGAAGTTGGCTATAACAGAAGTTTGTTATACCAGATGTATTTTTTTTATCAGAGAACTGGGTTTAAAGGGATTTTGTTTTAAGGGAAGTTTGTTATAGCAGAAGTTTCTTATAAAGGATGTTGGTTATAAGTGAAGTTTGTTTTGAGGTGAGTTTGTTATAGAGGAAGTTTGTTATAAGGGAAGTTTGTTATAGCGGAAGTTTCTTATAAGGGAGTTTATAAGTGAAGTTTGTTCTAAGGGAAATTTGTTATAGAGGAAGTTTGTTATAAGGGAAGTTTGTTACAAGTAGGCTTCACAGTAGTTGGCATTATCATGATATAGTTCTGAGTCGAATATTTAAGAGGCGCAAAGCGAAGAAGGGTTGGAAAATCAATTTTAATTTGGATGTGTGCTGCAGGTGTGACTGTCTGGGAGCTGCTGACGTACGGAATGCGTCCCTACGAGAACGTCTCGGCTCGTGACGTCCCTGATCTGCTGGAGAAGGGAGAGCGGCTCAACCAGCCCTCCATCTGCACAATCGACGTCTACATGATCATGATCAAGTGTGAGTGCTCCTGCCATTTGCGACGTCACGATCGTATTGCAATTTGTGATATTGAGACAGGAGTTGTTGGGGCTTGTGGACGACCATTGGTGGGAGCAAGGCAGCCGAAGGCTTGACCCAGGGTCAGTCTAGCACGATGCACAACATATTGAACTATCTATTATAAGAAAAACAAGTTTGCAGAAGCAGCCACTGGTTCAGCGTTCTGAGAGAATAGGCAGAAATCATTTTCAAGGTTTGAACGCCTTGTCTGGACACTTTCTTTTCATTTGCACGCGTCAGAAATGACTGATCAGAGGATTGCAATCAGGGGATTACAGTTATTTTGAAACATAAAGCAATCAATTGAATTTACTGTATTTTAAAATGAATTTTGAGATCCAAACAAGTTATACTTCAGTATTTCAGAACATTTAGACATAGAAACAAAGAAGCAAACACAGGGCAATGCTTGTTTGATCTCTTAACCAAAGGGTCTTGTAATATCATTCAAATGAAGTATTGTTACACATTAAGAAATAATGAAGTGGTCAATCGCACCATTAAGTTGTACTCATTAAGCTTTTATGTTGGAATTTTTGTTTAAGCTTAGAGTTATCACCATTAAGCCGTTCTCACAATCACACCAATAAACTGTTTTCGTTGAACTACACAAACAAAAGCATATTTTTCACGTGAAATGAATCAGTCAGATGGGATAACCGCCAAGCGGTGAGAAAAGTTGAAACAGTTGCTCACGAGTTTGTGTACATCCAAAAGATTAGGGCACTGCCTGCATGATGAATCGAACAATTGAAAGTAAAAAGGAAAAAGCTTGTTCATGCTGGCAAAGACTGCTAAGCACAGAATCTGTGTTAGGCCTTCCGGAGAAAAAGAGAAGAGCATCTGAATGGCCGCTACAGCCGGCTTTTACAGTCAAACGTTGCAGGACCCTATGAAAATCGGCCGATCAAAACACACTCTGCATTAAAATTGATGTTCCGCATGAGAGGTAAGAGGAGGAGAAAGAAACACCGCGTTTGGGGGGCCGACGAAATGCAGTACGCAAAGACTTCCGCGATAACGTCCCCGCGAGTGCGCCTGACGTCCTCTTTCTCGCCCGCTCCAGGCTGGATGCTGGACGCGGGCTCGCGGCCCTCGTTCAAGGAGCTGGCAGAGGAGTTTGCCAAGATGGCGCGGGATCCCGGGCGCTACCTGGTGGTCTCCGGGGACAAGTTGATGCGGCTGCCCAGCTACACCCCGCAGGACGAGAAGGAGCTCATCCGCAACCTCAGCATGCCCATGGAGGGCCCCGAGGTCATCATGGACGCGGAGGAGTACCTCCAGCCCACCAGGGCACAGCTGCCCTTGGCCATGGCTCCCGTCGACCAGGCCCCGCCGCCCACCCCCATCAAGGTTGGTGACCCGTCTTCCATAATGCTGATAATAATAGTAATAATCTTCATTTTACGGGCTAAATCGAGGAAGATGACATTAAAGGCTCTGGAGAGATAGCCCACCTAAAATCGAGATCAAATTAGGCGAAATTAAGGGTTGGGCCAACTTTTGGTGTACAGCCGAGAAAAGTTTAAAATACTACTACGTTTAGATCACGTTTTTCAGTCAAACTTGTTATCATGGCAAGGGACAATGAAGCAAAGATGACCGTACTTCCTAGTCTGCAATGTTCGCTTATATCCTGCAGTAGCCAACTAGCCGAATTTACGCCGAGGTCATCATTGATCCAAACACTATGATTGCCAGGGGTGGGCCATCTTTTGGTGTTTAGCAAATCTAGCCAAAAATAGAGGTGGGTTACCTTTCGGGCGTGGGATATTACGGTAGTCACTGGTATGCCTCAAAATTGATTCAACATATTAATAGGTGTATCTGAACTAGTAACCAAAATTACGAGCCGCAATGATAATTTTTCTTGACACTGTTGAATTTTGAAATTCGGTCCGAGAGGTGGGGAAGGGCTCTACTGGCAACTCTGAAAATGTGACGTCAAATGTTGTGATTTGGAACTTAGAGATAATAAATATTCTGCTGGAAAGAGTAAAACCCATGGCTATTCTGAAAATGGGTTTAGTTTTTGGTTGTGGCTGTTGCGAAATGTGTGGTTTCTTTAACCATGGCATGAGTTTGCATCATTAAATGTTTATTTCCAGTCTCAACCCACTGAGGAAGGCAAACGTTTTAGCGGTTAGCCTCATTTGTGTCAAATTTGCAGGGCATATTCATAGCTGGGAAAAAGAATCGGATGCAAAGTTTCATGTTCACAAGTTTATCCTTCAAAGGGTTATGTAAAAGTATGTTAAATGAACACTGTGGCCACTGAGAAAGACTATCGTTTAGAAAGGGTAACAATAATGGCCAGTTCTATTGGTGAAACATGCAGTATAACACTCGTGTCATGTGGCTATGGAGAGAAATTGCTGAAATTGTACCAGTTTTAATAGAAATTAAAATTGTAAAAAACATTTTTTACAATCTTTTATGTGTTATGTTGAAGATACTGCAGCTTCTCATGACAAAAAAGACCATGAAAATGCAGAAAGTAAGCTCACAGCACCATTGCTCACAAAATTTCGGTACAGAAACTTAATAAGCTGCTTGCACACATCAATTTATTATTTAGGAATAGTTTTCCTGAACCGAGATTTGATGCCAAAAAGTGAAACCGAGCTAAACGCGTTTGAAAGCACAGAAAGCTTCACTTTAGATGGTGCCGGCATGTCGGAAATAATTTATTTCGGAAAAAAATTCTTACAGGAATGAAACCTTCCGAAAGCGGCAATCAAAATATTTGAAAGCTGGTAAAATTGCTTAATAAAAAAGACTTTACAAAAGAAAAATATTAAGGTGGTGTGTTTTTTTAAGGACTGAGATCTCATCTTGGAGGGAAATGTGATAGAATGGCACGGAGATGGTTACAAAATGTGTAACAGATACTTCAGACTTCAGAGGACAATCCGCACAAAAAAGTGGTAGAGTGAGAAAAAAGAACGAAATTCTGAGTGTGCCCCAACGGGAATCAAATCTATGACCTTAATGATTTTAAGCTTGGCCTTCAATCACTGCACCAATTAGTTGGCAGACGGAAAGCTAGCTGGGCTTGCTTCCATCACGGTGGAGTTTACCAACTGCTAGAAAACGTGCACGCCAATCGCTGGACGCTGGCGTCCAGCGTTCATGGCATTCGGCGTCTGCATTTGAACGGTTTACAGAATGAAACTCGAACTCCATGACATGTTATAGCCAATAAAATTAAGAAAAATTGCAATGACCATCACAGGCCCCAAAGAACGCCGCGGAAATGCCTTCCATGTTTGCCGCCTCCACCCATAGGACCAAGATAAATCGAGCGTTTCTTTACTTTACAATTCGTTCACCATTTTCCATCTGCAACACTATCGACACGAAAAGTGTTTTTGAGCTTCCGAGGAGAAGGAAAGACATTTTGCCGACCCTGTCGTCATCGTCTTCGTCGCAGAAATTCATGGACGACCGTGGGTTCGAAGAGGACCCCAGCGTGGGCTTGCCCAACCCCGCCGAGTTCTTCCCATCGGGGATGATGGTGGGGGCGGTGCACCCGGAGACGATGAATGGCGGCTGCCACGGCAACCACGCCCGCGGCCGGGAGAACAGCCTGAACCAGCGCTACTGCTCCGACCCACTCAAGCTACTGGGAAAGGACGCCGGTGAGGCATCGCAGAAACTCTGCTGTTCTTGAAGGAGGGGGGGGGAAGAGAGAGATAGAGAGAGAGTGTTATGGCTTGCACGCCGAAATTACCCTAGAAGATAGGTGCAACCTTAAGGTGGCGACGTTGGTAAGGAGAGTGTCCGTGCAAGTGCACTTCTAGCGGATAGAGGTCAGTGTGCCCATCTCTACTCCTAGCGTTTACTCCTTTACTGTCAAAGCTAGGAGTAAACTCAGGGTTAACTCCTTTACTGTCAAAGCCCTATTTATTTATTTATTTATGGCCCTATAATAAATGAAATGCAGTTTTTTCGCTAAATTTAGTGGGTAAACTGGATTGCTGACAGGTCACGTGACATCAATTTGTCTGCCAAATGTTTGCGGGGAAACTTAGGGGTCTCGCGAGCAAGCCACGTGACAATAATTATCCCGCTAAACTTGGTGGGAAACTGATTTGGTGTATAGGTCTCGTAACGTCAAGTCACGTGACATAAATTTCCTCGCTAAGTTCAGTGGGGAAACTAAATCGGTGCTTAGGTCACGCGACACGAATTTCCCAACTAAATTTAGTGGGAAATGCACGGCGCATTGTCTAATGACTATACACGCATTTTTGCGTCGCAGAGGAAGGCGACGACGACGCATTCCTGCACAACGCGGCAACACTGCCCAAGGGCGCCAAGCCAGGCGACATGAGGATGTCGCTGCCGGTAGACGAGGACGACTACCTCATGCCCTCACCAAGATCCCGGGGACTTTCCACCACCTACATGGACCTCATTGGCGACAACCGTTACTCCAACGGTGCGCCGGTTTTTGTTGTTTCCTTGGCCCGCTCGTTGGCGAAGGCGCCGAATGTCCGTCCATAATTGTAGCTTAGCTTAGGGTAGCGACCACACTGAGCTGAAAAAGAGAATATGGTTTTCTTGGTGTTGATGTGTCTGGATTCTGGAGAATACATTCATTTGTGCTCTCTGTAAAAGAGAGAAGGTTGTGCTTCCAAACGAGAATATTCGATTAGGCTGTGCTTCTCGGTAAATACTATGGTCGTCTGTAATTAATGATAATTGCACGGCTCGGATTGTAGCACTAGTCGTCGGAATAAGCGACAGCTGTAAACCGGAACACCTTTCTAATTTTTTCGTTAAGGTCTGTTCCCAGATGCACCACAGTGCTACCTCAGTGCTAGTGGTCAGCACTGGGAATAGCACTGACCCAGCTTGTGCAGTGCTGACTGTGCTATATTAGTGATACGGCGCTCATACAGTGCTGCATTAATCCTAAGTTATGTTCAAGTCAATGCTATATCAGCATTGGTCCTAGCGTTGATTTCAGTATTGCGCACGTGGGATTTGGTGTTGGACGTTGCCAATGCATCTTTTGTGAGTGGACTGGGTATAACCATAACTAACATCTAGTGTCAAAGCCGGGCAACTTTTGTGAAAGTTTTGTTGCCGCGGTTTCTTCGGTCAGGATGTGTTCCAAAATTAGAATCCCTCTTTCCGTCGCAGGTTCGGACCAGCTAGACCACTGCAGACCGCAGGACTACAACCACTTTATTCCGGACTTCGTGCCGCAGAGCAATGGCCAGTTGCATGGCGTGGACAATATAGAGTACCACTTGATGAACCGCACGCCAGGGGGTGCCCCGAACCACGACCCCCCGCGCGACCCCAGACACCACTACGTCAACACGTGCCCGCTGGGATCGCCACTGGGCTCGCCGACGGTTGTCCAACCACCACTGCCGCAGCCGCAGCCACAGCCGGGAGGAGTCGCGACCCGGAAACAGAACAGTTCCGACGAGGACACCGACGACCACGAGTATTACAACGACTACGATCGGCTCAAGAGGGAGCTTCAGCCGTTGAACCATCGTAGCCGAAGTGAGACGACGGTCTAGTAATCCCGGTTTGGAAGAAGTCTAGTTTTGTGTCAAGGCGTCGGTGCACACAACCCCGGGTGCGACGGACTCGCCCATGCGGCGATGCGGGAAAATTGTTGGGGCGCCAGATATGCGGACGGTGGAAGGAAGCGATTGCTTGGATTGCGACGGCTGCGGGAGTGGCTTAAGACAGAATCGCAGGAATCCGGTCGCAACCTATCGGCGAATTAAATGCTCGGCGACGATCGGCCTCGCCGGCTTACGAGGTACACGTCGAAATGCGTGCCGACTACCGAATTAGCTTGGCCTCAGCGCGCCACCCGGTAGCCAGCGCCGAAGGAGAACAGACGAATTCGCTGATCATCGCTTTAGTCTAGTTGCTAGCTCGACTCGAGAAGCAGTGCCCGAAATGGGAGTCCCAGAGGGAAAAGAGGATTGTTTCAATCTAAGCAGCTGGAACTCTGCACGAATCAAGTACAAGCAGCGGTCACACCCCAAACACCTTCGCTTCGAGCCAACTTGCCACATCATCCCCCACCTAGAACCCGGTCTCAAATGGTGAATGTCGGCGACGCGTCGGGGTGGACAGACAGTCGGGGTGGACTCGGGAAACTCTGGCTCAGGAGTGCCGATCTTTGGACATTGGCCCCGGAATACCCGGCCCGGCGAAGTGCCGATCTCTTGTCCCCGGCTCGAAAAAATCCGGCCCGGCAAAGTGCCCGTCGTTCGTCGTGGGGTCCAGAATGTCCGGCCCAGGAAAGTGCCGAAGTTTCGGCACGGGAGCGAGCTCCTTGAAAGTGCTTTGTTGATGGACTTCCTCGTTGGGGGGCCTGAAGCGTGGTTCAGGCATTATTTATTATCGCTGAACACCATAGGAAGGACTGTGTTGGACTGAAGCGAGACGACTCTGAGCCTTTCTCGGAGAATGTGGTCTGCTCCCTGAAAGCAGAAGTGTTCAGTGGTGTAAATAGTATACATAGGTGCTTGGTATATGCAGCAGTGTGAATAATGTGCCCGGATATGTTGCCAGCCTTAAAACGGCGAGCGTGCTTCGCTCGATTTTAAGTTGTGCAGGGTCGTCCCGTGTTCAATCTTGCCCTCTTACTCTGCCTTACACTTTTTGCGGTTTTTGTGCCTGCATGGCACATTTTTTGTGGGTTGTGCTTTTTAACTGGCTCGATTATTTTCATGCCTTTTCTCGGTCAGCTTCTCAGTATTAAGACTCTTGCGTGCGTGCCATATAATGATGCAGTGGATACTGCGAATTGAGGACATGTTGGAAACTGCTGAGACGACGGAATGATTCATGTTTTGCTCATAATGAAGTTACATGACCCAGTGAAAAGCTTCAACATTGAGCGAAGAAATAGGTATTGAAAGACTCTTTTCTTTGCAATATATAGAATAAATTATGCTGCGAGCGATCATTTCTTTAAAATATTTTGAAGGTGGCATCTATTTTGTTCATTTCGTTTATTTTGATTATTTTAAGACAATAGAAATTGGGCAATGAAAGTAGCATAGACAAGGTTTTAAGTTGTAGTGCTATATTTGATACGCTTTAGTGGTATGTTAGTGATATTTGATGCCCTTTTGTTAGTTTACACCATTTAAATTCAGCAAACCTGAAAAAGATATTGGAGTAAAAGCAGTGTTGCTTTTCAGTTTGAGCTGGTACTGTAAGAAGTTTGCTTTTGTGTGCTGATGCTTCAGATATTACTTGCCAGCTAGAGAAAAAAGTGGTGGTGATTGTGCCATAGGCAAACAGTTTTGACCAAGTTCACATATTTTTCCTTAATTGTGGTTGGGATCGTCCAAAGTGTGTTTTGCCTTGAAGGGCCTCTGAGAACAAACTCAAGCTAACAGTTCTGCTTGATTCACTCAAGTGGTTGTGATGGTGATTGCATTTCCCTCAAAAAACGATGCTCAGACTGACACTATTTTTAACAATGATCGAGGTTGATGAAAAAGAAGTGACTGCAGCTGCTGCATATCAAGAAAGAACTGACCGATTCTCGATGATGAAGCACTTTTTCGAATTTAATTTATTTTTTAGATTTGTTGCCTAGAGTAGGAGACTCAAATGAAAGCGTCAAGTCTTTGGTTGTTGCAATACTGCATACCGCATATCTATTTTTATAGACCCTCTCATGCCTGTACATACTTCCGATGCATTGTTCACACATTCTGCAGTCTTTTACTCGAGCATAGTCCTTTTTTTCCTCTGTCATAAAGCATGATTACCTAGGTGCATATAACAGCATCATGTATCTATTGTACAAAATACATTGTCTCTACACTATCTACATTTTACACCTTTTTTCTCTCGAGTCTACGTGCTTGTGCCCCGATTTTTACTGAGAGCAATTTGTTGAAGCGTGTCCGTATGACAAATATGCCTTTACTACAAATGAGAAATCATTTTCTTTTTTAAAGAGATGTATTGCTTTACGGTACATTAATAAAACTACTGGACTGAACTGGTTTCTCTTTCTGCTTGCGAGCGTGCATAGCTTCGGCGCTGTAGAGTCTAGGCTCGTCGAACACAGTTGGAACTGAAAGTTTGCGGTGCCTTTCGACGCATTGCCTGGACAGGAGGACCACCCACCACCCAAACGCTGATGCGGCGTTCTTGTTCATTACGTGTCTGCCCTCAATCTCTCTCTGTCGGCATCGAAATGCCAGTGCAGAGGCTTTGATCGTTCTGGGTGGTGTTGAGGGCCCTAGGAGTGCCCCTCCATGCTGGATACGGCAGAGCGAGGGTCTCCTAGTCGGGAGAAGGCAACTTTATCATTGTGTCAACCGTGTGCGTCCATGCCGTGGTGGTCACTCTGCACCCCGTCGCGTTGTCGTTGCCACTTGGCCGGCTGGATGCATGGGTGGGAGGTGGGTGCTAACGGGCTGTATTCTTCATATTGAGTGGTAGCTTGCATCAGCTAGCCTAGATACTGAAAAACCAAAAGTATGATGCTGCCTCTCCTCGCCCTTCTAAGCCAATTTGCTTCCCCTCTGCAATTTTTCGTAATTATCGCCACGCGGTTTTGGATATCGCCAAAATGGGAGGCACTCACTTGATCGAATGACGTTTTAGCCAACGCCCACGTTTCATCGAACGACACTTAAGCGAATAGTCGGACGCCGCGAAGCGGCGTTTTCGGGTGGGCCAAGTGAGTTCATATTATTGTAATGAGCTGCCGCAGACTCGTCGCAAAGCGGCGTAAAGCGCAGCGCGACGGATGGGTTAACGCGCGCCCCCGTTATTCGCTAAAACGTCCATTCGCTCAAATGTCGCCGTTCGCCAAAATGTCATTCGCTCTTGTGATTTTTGATATTTAGAAAACTACGTAGCCCTCTTCAGTATCATATTGGAAGACCCCATGTCAAATATTACGATCTAATTCCGTCTATATATTTAATAAACTGGCCAGCAAACCTTCAAGCGAGTCAAGTCGCCGAAATCTGCCAACTCTAGCGTGCGACGCGAGGCGCAATCGTCAGCGCAGTCAATGCGACGGAGTTGGAGCGGCCAACGTTGAGCCACTACGTCAGAGGCGTGACTACGTCATTCTCACGTTCTGTTTGTTTCTACTTCTCAAAGCGAAATTGAACGATGACGTCATGAGTTTCTCCTCCCGGTGTTGGCTGACCGGGCGTTCACGTGATCACCGTAACGCGGATGCGCTAGTTTGCGCTGCCCTGTGGGCTTATCGGTCTGTTTCTCCGCTCCCCTTCTCTTTCGTCTTCTCCCCTTCCCCCTCTCCCCCGAGGCATCACCGTCCACGCAACGCCACGCGAAGCGACCTGCACTGTTGCCTGCACGTGTCGCGTGTCCTGTCCCTCGCCCCCCTCCCGAACGTCACAAGACCACGTGGTTCAACATGACGTGACCATGACTCTGACCACACGAGACCAATGTTGCCTGACGCAACTGAAGTTTCGGTTTCGGTATCAGCTGATGTTTAAATTAGGATTACACAAATAATATTCCACATTACGCGAATCCGTAGACGTAGAGTTGTTTAGTAGTGCTTTGTGAAATGGAATCACATGTAAGCCTAAATTGTTCGGAATGGACTTCTTCCAAAACCGACGCGCCCCAATGCGGCGAAATACCACGCAATGCACGCTGGGAACTAGTTGGCCACTTAGTTTCGGTTTCGAGTGAGCAGGTTCATCTCATGTTATCACACCGCGACCGAACGCGCTGATTGCGTTTTCGATTATCTGACTTTTTACGAATGCACAATACACTCATTCTCGAGCGATAGAAAACGAAGACCGGGGCACTTTCCTTGGTTCCCTAAACACCGGATATTGTGCGTGCGTATGCAAACGTAGTAAGACGTGGCTTAGTCACCTCACCCCACGAGTGCATCTTTGAGCTCAATGTCAGTAATCCCGTCTAGTACCAGTTAACTACAACTGAAATTTCGTCACCTTGAGCCCTATACACGTATTTTGCTTGCCAAACGTCCGCCTCTTGTTACTTCGTTGGGCGAAAAGCAAGCCGCATCTCACAGAATTATCACAGTTGAGCCCAGCGTTGGAGCATGAACTTTTAAGGAAACGCAATAAATTCGACCTCACTGCTGCACAAAAGTTACTATGATGTCTTCCTCGTGTCATCACATGTCTCACATTCAAATTTTATGCTGATAAAATATTAAGTTTTCGCAAACACTGAGATCGGCTTGCTACGACGGAGGCCCTAACAAGCGTCCCCTGCTCCTCGCTAAGCCTTTTTGGACGAGGTTTCCCTGTCGCCCTGTTGTTCTGTGCCTGAACGGTGTGTCTGAAATTATCTTGGCATACTCAGTCAGGAACAAAGCAAACTCATAACAAATATTATAGCCATTAGCAACCGTCAAATGCGCTTTGAATAATTTCGTTCGTCTGGCGCACCGCATAAAAGTTCATGCCCGTCCGGCGCACTTCCGGCGAACGGTGCGACATTCTACAGACAAGTGCTCGACTTTTGCTTTCTTAAAACGGTTTGCATGTGCGAATGTGTCTATATGATTGCAGGACAGCTTATGCGCATACGCGATGTTGAATATTAGTGGAATGCCCCCAAGCGGGCGGAAACTTCACTTCGTGCAGTGCTGCGGGGCAGTACAGGTAAGAGATCAGAAGTGTGTTCAAATGGAGCTTTTCAATGGCGCCTCCGAGTTTTACCTCGCGTACTCAGGCGTATTAGAAAAACAGTAATCGCAAAAAGCTATATTTCGTCTATGGACGCACGAAACAAACTTCCTGATCAACATTACTAATGTAAAGGCTCGAGCTAGATGTATGCATACTTATTGGTTGCTACAGCTTGCTGATTCGCAGACAAGCAAGATCCCCGAGCTTCGCAGCGCCGAAATTCCCAGCATTGGCTCGTCCACATACCTCGAAACGCTAACAGAAAGGCTCAAGTACTAAAATACAACAAGCATCCATTAAGACATGCTGTACGTCTCGGGCTTGTGCTAAAGCTTCGAGGTCTGTTCATTTACGTTAGTTTAGAGACCACAAATTACGCTCTCTAGACCAGAAAGCATGAGATAACGGCCGTTAATAATGCAGGCTCTGTGTGTGACCTCTAGTCGACGTGTTGATCGAAACCGAAACCACACCACTCTCTTCCCTGGCCAACTTGTTCCCAGAGTGCAACGCGCGCCGTGTTGCATGCCGGGCTTTATGGAAGTAGTCTATTGAGCGGAGTTGCCCTTTAAGAGATAAAAAAATTAACTTTTTTGTTTTTGTTTTTTAGCAAGGGAAAAGCAGGGACTCAAACTGTAACTGTCACCGAAACCGAAAACAGTTTAGGAACAAAATTTGTTTAGTAACCGTAGCCAAAACGAAACCGTTATTTTATAATTTATGAAAACCGTAGGCGTAACCTCAAATTATTTACCAGTAACCGATATTAACCGAAAAATAAAGATATAGTTTTTATCGAGGACTGATCTTCCAATGTCGTGGCCATTTGACAGAGTAATGCATCTGGTAAGGCATTTCCGTTCAATCTAAGTTTAGGATTAGGAATACTTAGTTGGAATCAGTGGTCGAGCTTATAATGAAAAGTCTCTATTCGATAAAGTTCGGCTAGGGTTCGATTGCGATGCACATGTGCGACGGGCTGGCACAGTTGGCTTTAGTTTGGATGATGACGATTAAGTGATCAAGTCAAACATTCCACTTTTAGTAAGGGCAGCACTGTTTGGTTGTTTTGGTAATATAGCAAGAATAAATTAGGCAAATAACTGACTAACTATTTATAAAATAAAACAACCTATTCCGTAAAAACATTTTCTTCAAATGTAGTGAACAAGTGTTGGAGCTTGAAGCGTGTGCAATTTTCGACTAATTAAAGGTACCACTGGCAAAGCCAATTTGTTTTTCTTTTCTTTGGAGGGGAGGGGATTTTTAGGGATTTTTATGACCGATGGTGGGGGAGCGGGGGAAGTTGTCCTATCTTCGCGTGTAGTGGTATCCCGGCTGGCTGGAACAATTAGGTAATCATTCAGTATTTGTTTTCCTTTACTAACAAAAATAAAAGTGATAATTTTGGGGGGAGGGGGGGAGGGCGTTGACCCCACAAATTAACCTCCTGCCTACGTAACTGAGAATTACTAATATACATTGGATATCTGGCTGTTTTCATAGCGTGAGCTACACTGGCCGAGGTTGAGCAGTTTCTCGTGGCTCGCATAATGAGCCGTGCTCCGTGCTGCGCAAGCGCGAGGAGCAGTGACGTCACACGGCGCACAGCTGGCGCGCCGGAGCCGCCGCCGCCGCGGGCTCCGCCGCCACCGCGCGCGCCTCGCCGGTCTGCGCATTCCAGAGGAGTCACGTCCTAGCCGCGGCAGACGCACTGGCGCCGCCGCGTGCCCAGCTGTGCGCCTCCGTTGCGCAGTAGCCAAGTCTCACGCTGCACCGGAGCCGCATGATAGCGCCTCTTATTTTGTGCGCATAAGCTCACGCTACGTATATCCTGGCATAGCCGAGCTAAGCCACCGCAATATTTTTTTATAAAACGGCTGTCTAGCATTTCAATACATGGCATTCCAAGGTAAACTAAACGAGTAATGGCGGAAGTTCCTTTGGCGGAGATAGCTTCCGGTTGACCAGCTTATTGTGAATGTTTCAATGAGCAAGCATGAGCAGCGCATCTTTTAGGCTTTACAGCGAAGATTTTTATGGCTAGGGTCATCTGGATTTTTCGTGTGCGGAAACAGAAAATTCGTCACGGCTTCGTCACGTCACGAGAGCTCAACACCAATGCAGTTTCTCCGCTAAATTTAGCGGGAAATTGACGTCACGTGACATGACGTCACTATGTCGTGACGTCATTTCTGTTGCTGCACGCGAAAAATCCACGAACCCTAGCCATAAACTTGTCGGGAAAATTTTCCCGCTATATTTAGCGGGGAAATTTACATCACGTGACCTCAACACAAATCCAGTTTCCCCGCTAAATTTAGCGGTGAAAATGACGTCACGACTTCGTGTCACGTCACCCAGGAACAAATTCAGCGGCATGAGGAGAGGAGGAGGAGGAGGGGGGAAATTCGCCTTCTCTTTGTCGTCGTTCCAAGCGCTCGCCATGGCCTCCGAGATCGGGATGTCGAAGGCCATGTCCCCGCTTGCGTACCTAGTTTCCTTTCCTTCCGCCGGGTGGCGGTCCCGCCACGCGTGTCTAGTTTCCGCCGGCTCCTCGGGGCGGCGATAGCCCTCGACATGTGTTTGAGTACCGTTCGTCTCAATGAACATCGATCAAGACAATCAATGTGTTCGTACCTTTGTTCGAAACTCTGTGTCACGACCGTGTCGTGTGCTAAACAGCTCCACTGGTGATCCACCTTCACAGAGTGGAATGGCTCATCATTTTTTCTTCTCGACGGAAAATCGGAAAAGATATGTCGAAAACCGAACGTAAGATAGATCGGTGTGTGTTTCTGGACCATACGGCGCCAAGAAAAAGCGCCGCATCTCGTTTTATTTGGCCGCCGTGGCGAAAGTTGCGTGGCCCTTCCCGTCGGCCCAGTGGAAACTTGTGTACACGTGAGACATTCAACGAGATTAGACGTCCACGAATCAACCGAGGCATGGAATCGTTTCGTGCTTTTCGTGCACGGGAGAGCATGTGTGAGAACAGCATCGTTTTTCCAACTCCGCGGTGTCGCCGTTAGTGTTCGAGCTGTCCAGGGCTACGCCTGTCGGACTTGGTACTTGGAGGAGGGTGTGAAGGATTGTGTCACTCGTGCTCGGTCGTGTCTGGAAAAGAGCGAGCGGTGCGTTTTCGACGACGAGTAGAGATATCATGATTGTAACAAAACCGTCGCAATGTGTAGTATGGTTGTGCCGCTCGGTTCCCCAGTTAAAATCAAGCGTCGTGTTTTGGATGAAGAGGAGATGAGATATCGAGATTGTCGGCCTACCGCGCGGATACAGGTGCTGGCGTGGACGTCAAAAGGCTATTTTAGATTCTAGAACCCAGGCGGTAAGGTGAGAAAACTAGTTCCGCGTACGACTTGTTACGATCACGCGAGACATAGCGCATTTACTCGAACTGTTGTGTTTGGGCAGACACACACAAGCGCTGTTGAGTTTGGCGACGTTGGTGAGTAATAAAATCGAAAGGGTGGCACCGATGCTGTTTCACGTCTTGCTCTAATCGTGTCACGGACAGACGTTGCAAGCTGGAAAAAAAAATCTGTCTCTCCAACTTCGAAAATTGACGTGTCTGAAATTAAAGTGGCACCGAACCCCAGGTTCGGTTCCATGCGAAAAACTTGCCCATTGATCTCTATGACAATTGCTGGATCGCGCTTCCCCGCTTCAAGCCCATTGCGCGATTGAGGCCACCGGTCGGCCATCTTACGAGTGCCGCTGAAGCGTTGTCAAGGCGGCGGTCACGTGACCTTTGACTCTGTTTTCACGTGACCTACACACGGTAACCATGGTAACTGTCTAGGCTTGACAGCGCTAGAGCATATCTCGTAAGATGGCCGACGGTGGCCTCATTTTCGGTGCGGGAAGCGCGATCCAGCAATTGTCATAGAGATCAGTGAGCTTGCCCATTCTGAAGGCCTCCGGTCCTCTACTGACACAAACTCAAAATTTACGTTTTTCTTTTCTCTTTTTGTTTTAGTTTCTTCATGGTTTTTTGCGGGAGTTTGTTCAGGAGTCTCACATCAACCGTCTGTTCACAACCTCCGCATGCACAACAATAAAAATTTATATTTTAGGCTTTAAATATTTTATGCAGTACCAATTAAGTTGGACTGTGTTATGAAAACCTGCGTCCAGGCTAAAATAAGAAGCTATATCTGGGCGAATATCAATTAATATCTCTATTTTGCATAAGAATATAAGTGTAATTCGTTCGATCAAGCATCTTCGCTGTCCAGAAAAGTCGGATGTGTGCATCCTTGTTTTCAAAATTAAGCGATCCTAGTGTTGAGCGTGAAATCGGCGCTGGCGTGACAGAGACTGTTCGCGCTCGACTTCCGCGGCTCGCTGCGTCGTTTATTTCGCGGAGATTTGACATAGCTAATTTGCCCAGCCAATTACAAGACTTGAGGAAGCCAGTGGAAGCGGGGAAAGTAACAAGAGACCAATTTAATTGCGGAACACACGAAACATAGCGGCGATGTTGCCCTTTCAAAGCATGCAAACAAAACCCGAACCGGAAATGTTTTTGGCTCCCTGACATGGCAGCCAGAAGTGGCCCGAATGCCATGTATAAAACAAATTACTGGAGAAACCGAAAAAAAAAAAAAAAAAAAGTTTTCTGGAATGTGTAACCGGTAACTGAAACCGTAAAAATTAAGGTAAAAAACCGAAACAAAACCGATATCAACAGGAAACGGTAACCGTAACCGTAACTGAAGCATTATATTTTTCGGTTTGAGTCTGGGAAAAGTGCGGGGGAGAGGGCGCGCGTGCGTCGAGCTTCACCGCTGTGCACTGGTGTGCTAGGAGTAGCCCTTCACGCGGGGGAATATCTAGCCTAGATGAGATCTCCAGAATGTGAGAGATTACATTAGCAGGCGACCTCCTTCATTCGCGATTGTAGGTCAAACCCCCCAAATAAAATAAAAAAAATAAAAAAGTGTCCTTTTATAAAAAAAAAAAGTTGACTTACATATAAATAAATGCAGCAGTCAACTTAGTTTCTGTGCACCAGTAGACCGACGGGGCACCGAAATCATCAGGCGCGATGTCGCTTTCAAAGCACGTGTATGCTTTCACGATTTTTGTTGGGGGTGGCTGTCGTTAGCTTATAGTATCAACACCTTGAGTTTGCTCATACTACTGGGGCTGACAGTTTCATCGATCAAAGCTTTAGGGAAAGCGCTGGTTTCGGCAATATTTTGCAGGAATTAAGACGAATGTTGGGATAAAATGAAAAAAAAAAACAACAACAAGATGATATTGTCTGCCTTGCAAAACACCAAGGTCAACGAATGTCGACCGTATTTTAGTGTCGATTTTGACACCTCGATACCCCAAGCCTTACTTGCCGTTCTGCATTTATTTCAATTTTATTGCGGGTGTTTTCGGGATTTCACTTTCTCTAAGCTGGACATTTGTATCATAGTTAAATATGTTACTGGTAGGGTCAGAATTTCTGAACAGGCCCCCTCTTTGTGGGTGTGCTTGTGAATTTGAAACGTCAAAGCCAGATTTAGGATGGAACATACCCATAACTATCAGGAGTGAAGAAAAATTAATTGACAGTTTCTTTGTCATTAATATATTGAGCAACATATTGCCCGTTGTGTCCTTTGATATAAGTTCCCAACATTTTGCCTGTGACCTTATCGACATAAATATGTTTTACACTTCTTTAATCGAATCTACAGCTCAAAAGTGCCGAATTTCACTGTGCTCTAAAATGATTTACAAGTATTTTTACGTTTTGCAGCTTCCACGATTTCTGAAAAATTTGACTTTGCCCTTAGAAACGGGTTCTAGAAATGGTCACCCGATCTTAGTGGCATATCGGCCGAAAGGCGCCATACCCATCCCTCGAAGCATTTAGCAGTGGCGCTCGCTCCTCGCATTAACTGCTAATGTCATACATATGCGCAGTGGCGTCATTAGGGTCAGCGGCACCCGGGGCGGTGGCCCGCGGCAACCCTACCCCTCCCCCCCCCCCCCCCCCCCCAATTGCATATGCGTGTTCAGTATTATAAGTTAAACAGATAAGCGCCATTGCGTATCAAGACACCAGAGTGAATGATCTAGCGACAGTATATAATCCCAGGATCTCACCACTCAGTGGCGTACCAACTTGTTCTTGAGTGTGTGGGGGGGGGGGGGGGGCAAAGCAGGGACCCCCCCCCCCCCCCCCCCCTTTTGGGCCGGGGGGCGGTGCCCTTGGTATCTCTTGGGCGCTGCCGGTCAGTGTTTGCCCTAACCAGTGGCAGCTGTTTCAGGGGGGGGGGGGGGGGCAATACACATGCCTTGCCCCCCCCCCCCCCCCCCCCCCCCCCGGTTGGTTCGCCCATGTACATCACTGGCTTCAATATTTACCGCTTTAAAAAAAGTGCCTCTGTGATTCCCGGCCACCTAACGTAAAGATCTCCTCGACATTCAAGCGTTGCTGCGTCGAAGCTTTTGTTAATATTCGAGCAGATGTTGCGCCATTGGCCGTCATACAACGCTTGCTTGAAATTACCGGCATAAGTCCCTAGATAAGAGCTTCCTCCAAGTGGCGAGATTCTTTGAAGCGTCGACTGCTTGACGGTGCAGGTTTTAGGAAGCGAATGGACGGCGCACAGCACAGGTTTGAACTGAGTGCCGCCATTTTGTTCCAGCGGAACGTGCTTTGTCATTTGTCAACCACACACGCATCCAGATTTATATATTTAACGTTTTATAGATTGTTAAAACAGTCGGGTAGTGCAGCGCGCGACAACGCAAACGCTCGGAGTTGGTAATAACGTAATCTCGCAAGGGTACGCCGGCGGCGCTGCCGATTGTAGCCGTCCCAGTGTTGCCTCATTTGGCCACGGTGGCGCTGATGATTAACCGATGGTGGCGCTTTCTGGAACCCTGCCCAGAGCCTTATCACCCGGGTAAAAAATGCTGAGTCACTGGGCTGTGGACGCATACGCGGCGTCTGATATCCCACACAGCAGACCTACAGCGCATGCCCAGAAGGCGTTCCGCAGCCCAGCAGACAAAGATGGCAGCGCGCAGAGGGCGGTTTTTGCAAAGGTCTATAGTGGGTACCGTGGTGAGTACACCCCATTTCACACTCTCGATCGGCGATGTCTGTGTTCTCCTTCCACTGGTCCATCGTCTTTTTTTTACGCTGTCTCAATAACTTTTCAACAGAGCCAATTGAGCAGCGCAAAAATCGATCGTCATGGCGATCGTCGTCTTTGCGCGTTTCCCGTCACCTGCTACATTAACCGTGACGCCGCGCTTTTGTCTGTACGCGATTGGTTTAGCCGGTGATAGAGAACGCACATAGACGATGAACCGTCCTGACGCGACGTGTACCGTTGGCTGCGGTAACAAGTAGTGACGTCACTCGAAGCTCCGACTGTCATGATGACGCAGCTGTTTGGAAGCGAACGGCGCGGCGGACAGCGGTAGAATGAACCGAAACACTTCGTCATTCGCGTTGGCTGTCGTTACTCGTAAAAGAAAGCATCGAGGGACTTTGCGTTCTGCTTGCTGTGCGCGCCGCCATTCATTTCCAAAAACCTGCACCGTCACGCAGTCGGCTCTTCAAAGAATGAAGGTAGTTGGGAGCCGCGCGGTCGCACTACGAATGCATCATGCAAAAGCCAGTCTGCAGACGAGGAGTGTTTCCTCCCTGTATGGCAGTCTTGTCGCGTAGGCCATACAAAAACTGTCTACAGACTGCCGAACGGCATCCGTACGCACGAAGCGAACCCACTTAATTCGTATGTACGAAGCGAACCCGCCTAATTCGAACGTGCTTGAGGCGCTCATGTCCGCAGATATTTCTGTTATCATGTCCGCGGAGAAACTCCGTGTCTTTTGTGTGGTGTATGGGGAGTGGGAGCAGGAAGCACGGAGTGGGCCTTCTATCATAGGAACTTCAATAGTAAGCGGTCTCTGGTTCCGATCTCTTTACGTGAGCAATCAAAATTCGATCGTGATTGACGCTAACTTCTGCGCGACTCCTCTTCTCTTCCAGTATCACCCAACACTCTTTCGAACGGAAATGTGTGTTTTGATGCGCAGTCCTGTTACATCTGTGTTTCGGAGAAGCGCACACGTCGCCAAGCCGTGCCCGGTAAGTCTTTGGCCTCTGGGGGTCGGGGAAGTGCTCGCCCCGAACGCTGCATCATTGGTAGCTTCACAGTGCAAGGGCATCCACCCCATAGCGGCTCTTTTTCAGGGGACGATGCAACAATTTTTCTATTTTCAAAAAATACAGCTGTGAGTTATTCTTTGACATTTATGTCATGTGAAAAACGCGTTGCTTGGTTTCTTTAAGCAATGCCCCCCCCCCCCCCCCCCCCAAAAAAAAAAAAAAAAAAATCCGTGAAAAACGAACACCGTTTACCCCAACTCGCACCCAGAGAAAAGGCGGCCACGTAATCTGGAGCCGATTATATTCCCCCAATGTTTAGATATTGATCGCCAAACTTAAAAAAGGACGCACTCTCGGGGATCGCATTAGTGGCAGATAACGGAGCTGTCCTCACAGCCCCGACATCAAGTTTTGCGAAGGAAAGACTGAAAGAAAATGTCCGCTCTTACCCATGGAGTTCCACCACGCGACGAAGACGATTCTCCGTCAGTGGCGTTGCGTTCGAGTATTCTTCGGTCCCACTAGTGCCAGTAAGCCTTTGTAAAGTGAGAAACGTACCTACCCAACATTGTTCCGCAGCCCATTTACAGCTTGAAACAATCGATAGCTGTCTGGAGATATCGCATAAATCGGTTTCTGAACTTATCGAGCTAAGATTTTGTACAATTAAGATGACCAAAGAACGTGCATCAAGGTTATAAACATTTCACTAACAAACTTACTTGAGTAAAAAGTTAAAAATCAGAAACTCGGAATACCTACGACGTCCGTCTGCTAACGAAAGGTGTCCGGTTGGCGCAACAGCCGACAGATGGAGGCAGTGCTCTCCGCGTTGACAGGTGTGACTGTAAGGTGGGGGTCGGTGGCAAATGCACCGACCACTGTTGTCGGCGACTTATTTTGAAGGTTTTTCTCCTCGTTCAAGCCCCTCACCTAGTGTAAAATTGTAGGGAGAGAACGGAGGTCACCGCCGCAGCTTTGCCCGAAAGTGTCGCCGGACCTCTTGCGTCCTGCTGGCCCTCCCCGTAACAGAGAGCAATATCCACTCGCTCGTTGGCAGCCAAGCGCACCACGAAGATTACACCTCAAGACAGCACGGATAAAAGTTGCAGACAAGAAAAGATACGCGGTGACAACCAGGGAGTGCAAAGCAGACGACGACATGTAGCCGTAAATAAATCTCAAAAAGACGAGACAACACGCCTGTCTTGTTTTTTTCTCGTTTTATTTCGATTTTCGCATGTTTTATTTGTAGAATAAAATAATCATGCACTGAGAATTCGCGCAGAAAAAGAGTGCATCGCTTCTGGCTCAGAAGCGTCGTCTGCTATTGCCGAGGTCGAGGTATGCCTGGAACGCATCTTCGAAAAACTGCCTTCTGTTGGCAGCTGTGGAGTCCCTGTACAATGGCGGACTAAGATAGCAACGTCACGGCATACTTTATGCGTTTGGTCAAATTAGACGGTAAAACAGACTCAGCAGGAAAAGGTGATGAGCGGAGTGACGTTGCACTTTCGACGCTGTTTGATCGGCTCGTCGGCTCATAGCTTTCGCCGCACTCCGACGTTCGCTATCTCATGGAAGGACTTGCGTGTTCCACGATATCAGTTGTTCCGCCATTGTGCAGTGGTTCCGACCTCAGTGGTCGGCACGTGACTTTCGAAAGGGGTCTGTTACGCCCATACATCAAAACTGGTCCCGAAGTAACAACAAATAGCGTTCCAAAAAGCCTTGAGGGACCAGCTTTTTGGACGCAGTAAACACCAATCGGAGACGCTTTCCAGGCACCATATATTCGAGGGAAGCGCACACACATCGTCGTGGCCGCCTCTGTGACGTGCCTCCATTTGTCGGCTGTTGCGCCAATCAGGCGTTTTCCATTAGCAGACGAACGCCGTAGGTAGGGATCTGTAGTCTTTGATTTCTAACTTTTTGCTCAGGTAAGTTAGTTCACGGAAGATTTTATAACCTTAGTGCACGTCCTTCGGCGCCTCTTTTACAAAACCTTAGCTCGATACGTTCAGAAACCGCACGATCTCGTTGCATTCACTGCGCGTGATTGTTTAAGCCGGCAATTAGAAACGCACAAAGTCGATGAGTGACACGTGCGACATTGACACGTGGCTCACCTTAAACGATATCTTTTAGTGCGAAAGCATTAACTGGTCTCTTGGAGCGAGCTGACGTCATCAATCTGAAGCGCGAAAACGGCAGATAGTTTCCTTCGGTTCCATTGGCTGGCTCGCGTCGACGGGGCTCCCATTGGCCGCTGCGCTCCTCACTTTCCACGACTGCTCACCCCATGGCGCTGCGTGTCCATCAGTGCGGAGCGTCCAAGGTCACCAGGAGAGCACACGCGCCGACCGGCGACGAAACGTACGCAGCAGACGCAAAAGGGAGTGGACGAGCGGCTTGCATGCTTTCGCATTCACAACTCATAAGAAGTGCTTAAGTCACCACGATTTTTTTTTAAGTTGTGCAACTAACCTTGTCTTTGTGTCAATGCTCCGCCGTTCGTTAAAACTTGGAAGTGCATTCGCTAAATCCTACGCTTTGAGAGAGCTAGACGGTGGCAGGCTTTCATTTCTCGGCCGAGCGTTTAAATATATACGTTTATTTTTCGCTCCGTTGAGCGGGACCTCCACCATTTCTTGCCGAATTGAGAACATTGGAATGCCATTCAGACGTCATAATGACACCGTCATTGTGAATTTTCGTCCATCGGGTATTTTTGTTTGAAGGAGGGCTTGGGTGTATGCTTTCGTTCGAATGTTTCCGTCCATGTTGTCTTGAGCAGAGCGTCGCCGAAAGTGCGTCCCCTGACGGTCTTCGCGGAAATAAGGCGGTTGGTTGCTTTTCGAGACAGAAACGAGTTCAAGCCATACGACTTGTAACTATATACAGAGTGTTTCGGAACATTCTTCATACGGAAACATGTTTGTATAAATAAAACAAAGAACGGGAGTGTATTAAAACTTTTCACCAAGATGTCTTTAGCTGCATTTTTCATACTAAAATTTCATGAGTGTGGTTTTCCGGGAAAAAATGTAAGCCTAAAACAAAATCTTGGATTTTTTCCTATGCACATGGAGGAAAGTGTTTAAAACCGTCTAGTTGACGCTGTTACTCACAAATGGCACCACGCGCGCTCGGATCTGCTGAGTCTGCTTTTGGCTGTTCATTTGAGAGAAGTTCTCACATTTTAGCTTTATGTTGCGATGTCCGTGATTAGCAATGTCAGTCAGACGATTTTTATCGTTTCTCTTTGAGTATGATAATGTAAAAGTTTTATGCAAGTACATAAAGACAGATCTGTGAAAAGTTACGTTGCGCCCCGTTCATTGGTTTATTTATAGGAATTTTGTTTGGCGCTCGAAGACACCCCATGTTAATTATGCTGAACTTGCGCCCCCGTTGTCAGTTTGAGTCCTTAGCGGTCGGTTGCAAAGTAAATGGGTACTGACATCTTGTCTGATCTTTCAGTCAGTTTTTTTTTTCTTTCTCAGCATTTGAGTGTGTTTTGTCCGTAGAAGACATTCAGCGATTCAGTCATCCGAGCATGAAGCAACATTAACCCAGAAAATAAGCGCCACAGTGTAATTATGATGATCATTTAGTAGTTTCGTTAGAATAGTGGTTCCAATCCTCATTTAGCTTTGACAGAGCAAAAACTATTCTACTCCCCAGCCATTGCACTGTGGACATCATAAAGAAGTGCTGCGTCGCTTAGAAACGTATGTTAGAATACTGTGTGACCAAAATATACAGCCACTTTCACCCAACCGGATAATTCATTCATTGGCATGCAGTTATGTGTGCAGGTAAGCGGCGTAAAACTTGCAGCCATGTTGCGGCGTGCAATGTTAACATTGATAAACATGTGAAAAGTCGCGTACATATCTTCGCGCTTTCTTATGAAACTTTCGAAATGACATGATGACACGAAGAAGTTCAATATAAGTTTATTCTTATTTGCCAAACAGAGGAAATCATTCTGCTCTAAAACTTTCGCGTGTCAGTTGCCTCTTTAAAACATACCAGAAGCATCACCGAGACTTACCGTTGCCGCCGGAACCCGTAAAAAGAGTAACAAACAATGAGCAAGGCAGAACGTTTCTACCAGAACTGTTCATTCATATAGCAAGGCTTTTGGCAAGTCCGCAAACTGCATACCAGTTTTTATGCACGTCGCACAAAACGGCACACTTCGTTCACAGGCAGCTGTTGTTTTATGCACAGGCACCGGAGATACTGATACAATCGCGGTTCTTTCAGGATGTCGTTTTGCTGTAATGATGTAAACACACACACACACACACACACACACACACACACACACACACAATGTGCACCGCACTACGTCTATGACGATGTTGAGTTCGCGGGTTTGAGGAGATAGTTAAACTTTGGGTTGTCCATCACGTGAGCTGGCACTGTAACGCCTCTCGAGAGAGCACCAGGTTTCGTCACTTTTTTTCCGTCGAACCACAGTCCCCGCTGCACCAGGACCCTTAGGTACCTGTCCGTTCTCTTCTCTGGAAAGTCGCCCCAGCGGATTCCGTCGTCCTTCTGAGCGGATCTGAGCTTGACGCGGAGTCCCTCCGCTTCAAAACACCAGGAGCAGTGCCAGCCAGCGTTGCTCACGGGATTCTGGCCTAACACCCACTCCTCCAGCGCTCCACCGTAGACGTCTTCTGCTTCCGGCGGAATCTCTTCCCTCCTCAACCGCGACGCGTCATCCTTGAGCACCTTCGACAGAAAGCGGACCGTGCACACGGACAGAACCTGCACGTGTTCTTGGACGTGCAACCAGAAGAAACCGTAGAGGCTCCAACGAAGCCTGAGGAACATGGGTTCTCCGTAACCATCATGCGTCTTGAGGAACGCCAGAGCTCCGGCCCTCGGTATCTCGTCTGCGTCCGTCAGGACAAAGAGGTCGTCATCGCGTAGCCCGGAGATCCTCTTGCGACCATGCTTCCAGAGGAATGTCCTCTGGTAGCCGTCGGCGTACCAGCCATCCTCCCGGCCCTTTTCCGGAAAATGGTCAAGCACCATATGGATGATCTTGTCCTGGTATTCGGCAAGAAACCCTTTCATGAGTTGGGGCAGCAGTCGAAGCGGCTTGGTCTCACCCAGAGCGCTGTAGTTGGACTCGCAGACGATGAAGACATCCACCACAGCGTACAGTTCGTGCAGCCTGATTTCGAGCAAGTCCAGCTCGTGGTTGAAGTTGAGGGCGTTGATGACCCGACGCGGGGGTCTCGCGCGGCGCCGTATCTTCTTATTTGTCCATCGGCGCCTGAAGCGCTTCGAGGAACTCACGGAGTCAGGGAGACTGCAGTCGGCGGCGGACCAACCCCTGAGGCAGGTGCAAGTTTCGCCCGACGTGTTTGGGAAGTCGGTTCCGAGGGAGAAGCAGGTCGTGTTCGAGACGTCCTTAAAGTAGGCGGAGACGTCGCTGTCACCTGTCAACTTGAACTTTGGGGGCCTCTTCGCGTTGTAGTGCTGGAAAGGGTACTTGGGGTCAGGACGGGGCAGGGTCGGTCTCCGGGCCAACTCGAGTGGGACGGTGACCTGGAAGCAAGACGTGCTGAAGTTTGCAGGCTGTATTGAAACAAGAAGATAAACTCCTGCGTTTTCGTGCGTGGCCAGGCTTTTTTTTTTTCTAGGTTTGTGTTTTTGCCCTATTTAAAACCACATTTTGTGTTAAACCACGGTGTGCAAATGTAATCAACAAATTGTCGGTCCGAGTATTTTTTATGTGTATTAAGAGCAATAGAATTTAAGAGCTACGAAATTCCTATTGTTACGAAGGACGTCCTAATTGGAAGTAAGTTATTGCTTGAGAGTTCACTGAGTGTGACACTGAAAATTTACTTTGTAATATATCCTTAGCTCTCGTCTGAATTAGGTAACCGTACATGAACTCGACCGCATCCCTCAGTAAGGATATTCAACATCAATTAAGACAAAGTAATTGAGCAAGGAGAACATTAATGCTACGCAAGTAAATCTTTTAAAGATGTTGGTACCCACACAAAATATTCAATCATAAATTATTTAATTTCACCACCATGTGATCACCCTGTCACAAGAACAGGCTTTGTGCGAGTACGAGGGGGGTTCGGTGGCCGAGTGGGCTGAAACGCACACCCAGCTCGACGCGCGTGGAGCGAAAGCTCGCGCTGCAGAACCCAGGGTTCCTGGGTTCGAGCCCCACCCCTGCCCGTTTCGATCTGGATGAGCATCGTACCGGCGTGCGGTCGTGTACCGCTACTGCGTGAGCACGTTGAAGACCCCAGGTTAGCAGTCGTACTGCACTGGCAAAATTGCTCATCTGCAGTGTAAACCAGTGTCTCCCCTACTGGCAGACCAACCTTACGCTGTATAAATCACTCAAACGTCCAATTTGACTTTTTTTTGTGCGAGTACGTAATCCAACTTACGATTCGGCACTTCAGTGGAACACAGAAAAGGAAGCAATGGCGGCTTCAACTTGAAGCACGCGGATTGCGGACGAAGACTTGGAAGTTGTGAAAGGCATGGGTTTTGCCAAAAAAATATCATAATGACTGTGAGAGTGGCACCTGAAGCGTCTGCTGGCCGGCCTGCACGACGAGCGGCCAGTCTCCATCGTGGCCGGACTGGGTCCTGTGGATGCGGGTGACGAGGAATCCCGTGCAGACCAGGGCGAGTGCCAGGAGGCGGACCCTGCGGTATCCGGGGCCCATGCCGCCTTCTCCGGACCCCGGCCCATCACCGGCTGCAGCGCCCGGCCAGGATCACACCGCCAATCGGGCCCCGAGATCCGCCTGCGTCACCGCCTTGTCCCCTGCGCAGAGTCGTGGACGAGGAAGGGTGTCAACTCGGAGGTTCGTTCCGAATCTCCATTCCCGCTAAGCCCGCCACGCCACCCACTTGACAATGTCAACGTCTTCTCCAAGGAAATATCTTCCTTGGCGCAGAAGTTCGAAGTGCCTCGTGCGTTTCTTTCATAAAGTACTGTCAATTTGCTGTTTTTTTGTTTCTATTTAACACTCTCGCAAGCTAAATCGCCTTGCTTCGGGCAAGCTCACGAAGTAAGAGTATGATGAGCCCCCTTATAACCACTCTACTGAATGAAATTGAAGGGGTTCTGGGGACATCATCGGATGTCGACGGAGCAAAGTGCCGGCCGGGATAAGGCACGCCATCACGTCATGCATGTCGCGTCGCTCTGATTGCCGTCGTCGCCGACGCACCGAGCGCCAGTTAGCCCGATCGTCCGAGCGTGTCAGACTGTATCGCAACCGGCGGTCGCCGCCTTATCTCTGAAAGCATCTACTTCCGGCAAGGACACGTGGACATCAAAGGCACCCCCCTCCCGGAACGCCGACGTGCATCTCACAACTCGCTTCCGCTAAACTGTTGTATTCGATAAATCTACACCTTTTTGACACAGTTAACTCAAACAACACACCGCCTTTTTTTTTTCTTTTTTGCTGCGTTTCACCGAGGGTTTTATTATAGATACGTGATTTCCCCCTCTACTATTCAACTGGTGCAAGGCACAAGTAGATTCCGGGACCAGCGTACCCGAGCATTGTTTTCGGGGGAGCTGAGATGGCTGGGATGGATGTCATAGGCCCCTCTGGGCATGACACTGGATTCTGGTATGCGAAAACCTGACCGGTCCGTAAACATTACACAATAGACCATTTGCTATATTACCCAAGCATCAAGGAGAATGCAGGGATTGGTGTTCCACAAGACACACGCGCTAACCTCAGCAATAGTAAGTTTTCTAAAACAAAAACCTAAAACAAATTGTATCTTGCATGCGCGTTCTTTAACGCTTTATTTTGGTTATTTACTTCGAATCTTTTATACGCGGAAGGCTTAAGCGTGTGGGGCGCGTGGAACACCAATCCCTGCATTCTCCTTGATGCTTGGGTAATATAGCAATAGGCCTATTTCACATAAAACCAACTACTTTATTTTCTATTGTGAAGTTTTGTTTTAAATATAAAATGGCCAACTGAAACATTGGTTTTCGATTACACGTTATTTACACATAAGTGTCACCAGTGCTTCCCAAACGTTTCTACCCTGCAACATCCCCCCTCCCCCCGAAAAAGAAAAAAGAAACATTGCGACATTTTTTTTTTTTGCGATGCCAACAGATTTTCATTTTCAGTGCATAAGGAGTGATGAACAAAATTAACACTGAAGATGGATTCCACAGTAAATATAAAGCAGTTTAAATCAATTAACTAAAAAACACACACACACAAAGAAAAAAAGCATGCGAGCAAGAATGATTGTTTTAATGGCTAAAGTGAGCTGCTATTCCGTCTCTCGAAACGAGGGCGAAATTTGGACACGCAACTCACCGCTCTGGCTCGGTGTTGCACTGCGACCCGTGGGATCCGGACAGAATGGTCCCGGACAAAATGGTCCCGGTCAAAATGGTCCCGGACAAAATGGTCCCGGTCAAAATGGTCCCGGACAAACTGGTCCCATGCCCTAACCCGGGCAAAACGGTCCCAAGCAAATTTTGAGACAGTTGGCTTGTTCTTCGGAAGTTGGTCGATTTTTTGCGCTTGCTACATATTGGACATTGAGAAAATTTTTTTTCTGAATACTTAAAAATGAAACGCTAACCATTTTACAGTTTACATATTCAGTTGAAAATACACTGCATGCCGGTAGTTGAGCCAAGACGAAGAGAAACGTATACTATAACAATAATATAGAAGTACATATATCAAATAATACGTCTGTAATATTTGATTTAATCAAGACGAAAAGAAAGACGTTGTTCCATAACACGCCATCCCAAAAAATATATTTGAGGTTTGTGTTTACAGACGTTTTCTGTAGCCTGTCGTTCTCAGTCGCGTGGGTTGCTTATCTGGTATGTGGGTCGAAAAAAATAATAAAACATTTCAACCTGGAATATGCGAGAAATATAGGGGAGGCAAAACAAGAATGTGTGACAATCACGCCTTTTTCGTGAACAACTTCCAGCGGCGTGGAGACATCAAAACGATGTTTCACCGGATACCGGAAGTGACGACATTCCAGATGGCTGCGACATTGTGGATCACATAATAGTGATACATGATTGCCCTCACGCAACACAAATATGTAATATGTGCATGATGATGTCTGAATCATCATGTGCGTACGTTTTCTTGCAGCGCCATTGCGTTGATTTGAAATTATATAAAATACTGCCGATTTTTCTTATTTTCTTCTCGCACCTACACTACGTTTTACTAAAGTCACAGTGCAGCCAATGCTACGAGCTGATAGGACAAATCAAGCAGTACTGAAAACAAAACGCGCCGATGGCATTCGTCGACTTTTTTGTGCATGTTATTACCGGCTAGTCCAATGAATCGCAGAGTGCATCGCGACGTTGCGCTTTTAGTGTGCGCACGTGTCTTTGCGTGGTGACTTCCAAGCGCCAGCTTTGTACAGTGCTCTGACTAAGGCTAAGAGGAGCCATAGAGCCAAGTGAGCAATAATATAACTTTAATTAACTTTCGGACTTCTTTAGTTATTTCCTCAAATGTATAGAGCAAAAACCTTAAATATATTAAAGTACATATTACACGTGTGTTCAATATACCTTCATAGCAGCAGTTAACTAAAACTTCAAAGAGCGCCCAAAGTGTCGACAAATCGCTTGGGACCATTTTGTCCGGGCTTGAGCTTGGGACCATTATGTCCGGGACCATTTTGACCGGGACCATTTTGTCCGGGGCCATTTTGTCCGGGACCATTTTGTCCGGGACAATTTTTGTCCTACACCCGCGACACGTACTTGGCCTTCATTGACGCAACCGCAAAAAAACCAAGATCACTTTTTTTTTCATCCAGGTTTTTAAGTTTCATGTTTCAATTTTTTTCAAGTTTCAAGTTTTTCAAAAGGGGGTTCGCGAAGCGACCCGAGCAGCTTCGCGAAATCCCGCTCAATCTGTGGGCGGTGACCCCCGCCCCCCCCTTGGTGTCGCGACCCGCAGTTCAGAAAACACTGGTCTAAACCATAGAGCTTCAATTGCTCGAAAATCGATTGTCTCATTGCAACACTTAGTAGACATGGTGATGGTCTCATTGTCACTGGGGTTATGACAAGGGTGACCACCCGTCAAAATTGTTTGTGCGTGTGAGGGGGGGGGGGAGGGTAATCCGGGACCCCCCGTGACTCCCTAACTTTAAGCACTGTTGACAGGGCGAGAACTGTGCCTGACATCCAACATGCGCTCGCTGCCTGCCCGCGTATTTTGTGTGCCCGCGCTCGATGCTGGCAAGACGCTCAATCGTTGGCCAAAATGGAAAGCTCGAGCGGGAGGCAAGATGACTAAAGGACCTCCCTGCCGTTCTAGTCCTGTCAGTAACTATGCGGGCAGAAGTTGAGGGAGAGGAAGAGACGAGAGCGCACGGAGAGAACACCGAACTCTAGCTGGTTCTAAGGATTAGGGAAGGAGATGCAAAACTATATGTAGCTGCTCTTGTCTCCACTGCACCTGTCGAACGGTAAAACAAAGAGGAAAAAAAAGACAAACTTGAGAGGAAGAAAAAAAATTAAAACGCACGTTAGTGCCAGTTGTGTCCTGCTCTGTAAATGGTTCGTTTGAGAGTAAGTTCTGTTAACGGTTCATTTGACAGTAAGTGCCGCAAACGGTTCATTTCAGAGTAAGCAGCGACGTGCTTCGCGCAAAATATACTTTTTTTTTTCTTTTTGCTTTCCATCTTTCTTTTTATCGTTACGTCGGAAACATGAGTTGGGGTACACGGTCGCAAACAAAAGTCAATTGATAACGTTCTAAAAAAAAAAAAAGATAAATAAACGTGAAAGGCCATACAAAAAGGAAAAAAAAAAGCGCTTACGACGAGGGCTTTATATCTCCAACAAGCGTATAGTTTCCCCCGCATGCAAACAAGCTAAGAAATCCTTGGCTATTATTTCCGGATCGCCGCGCAGGTCGCCCATCTTTATCCAAGAAGTAGTCGGTTGTTTTATTTCTATCCCGGAAGAACAGCATTCCAAACAAAGCGGCGGCACGCTTCTCTCCCCCGAGGGTCGTCTCGATCCGCATCGAGAACAAGTTCCTTCTCATTGTTTGTCCACCAACATAACACAGAGGGTTGTGTCGCGAACCTGGTTCCGGTGGGACCAGGTTCGAGGTCGTCGAAACTTTTTAAGTGTCAAGTTCGACAAAACATTCGAGTAAAGTTCGACTCTTATCCGCATTCGCAAAAATAATAAACCAGCTTACGCCATCTCGTGGAGCAAAAAAGTGCAATATTTGTTGGGTATAAATCGACACGCTGCTTACGAACAAGTCTGCCTTTGTCCACAACAGGTGTTGGCCCTGCGCATGCGCAAAAACCGCGATTTGCGTGAAGCGTCTGCCCAATTGCGACGTGCCGACACCAGCGCCACCGCAGGAGTGTGACATCAAGGGCCACCTGTTAAAGTATATTAGTATTTTGACATTACCAGTGATAAAAGTGGCATTTGACTTTTTGTGGCAGGTTCTGTAGCAGGCAAAATATTAGTTTGGAGCAGCTACTGACGCTTTTGGAGCAGATACCAACATCTGTTAGCGGGAAACGGAACAAATGGTCCCGGAACAAATGGTCCCGGAATAAATGGTCCTGGAATAAATGGTCCCGGAACAAATGGTTCCGGAACTAATGGTCCCAAGTACAAACTAGGAAAAAAGGTCCCAGATAAATATTGCCAATATCAATTTCGCGTTTTCGAATAAATCCGATAAAATCCAACAACACTTGCCGGTAAAACATTTTACGGATTCCAATTTATACGAAAAGCTCCGAATTTCGATGCTGCCGGTTGCACGAACTCATCCGGTTTTTATACTTTTCTGGGAAGCTCAGAAATGTTTTGCGCTGATTTTTTTTTAATTTAAACTTTTGTGCTACAAGCGTCAGAAAATAATATATTTTCAGCCCATATAAAAAAGAAAAGTTAGGTAGCTTCTCTACGACAATAATCGAATGGGGCTCGCTTATATAAATATACTGCTGAAAAACACTGCTATATAAAAAAAGATACTCAAAAACAACTGCGAGGCATGTAACCGGGGATTCAGCAGCATAGTCGGGCATAGCCATCCAACTGTATGGGAGGCGATCGACGCCCTACGGGCGGAAGCTTTATCTGTCTCCGTAAAATCTGCTCAGGAGTTTTTACGGAGAAGAAAACAAAAACAGCGCTGGTCCAGATGCAGCGCCGACTGCAGACTCTCCGCCTGCAGTAGGGCCGGGGAGATATAGTTTAACCTAGCTAGTGCAGTTGCTGATCTGGTTAAAGAGACATGGAGGAACACTGACTGTTCATGGAAACCTAATGCACCTATAAAGGAATCGAGCTCCGCTCGTTCTGTGTGCTACCATCACGCGACATGGCGAGATGGAAGTAATTCGAGTTTCAAGGCTCCAACAGAATGACTAAGGGTACTTATTTTTTTGTTTTAAAAGAGCCTACTGATACTATAAATATCCTAAAGCCCCTTAATGAAAATAGTAATAACTCCTATAATATCGTATAAGGTCACTAAATTAACAGTTAGGAGATAACTGTTGGACAGTATTCATTTCCAAAATATTCTGACGATTTTAAAGAAAATTAAGTTCAGTACCCGACCACTTTCTTCGAAGTAACCAGACTCAAAATATAGATGAGATCCTTCATTCCAACAGGAATTCACTGATTGTATAACGGATGAAGTATATTGCATGGTGCATCTTCTAAACGATATTCTTACGGGACCATTTTTTCCCACCTTGGACTTGGGACCATTTATTCCGGGACCATTTATTCCGGGACCATTTATTCCGGGACCATTAGTTCCGGGACCATTTGTTCCGGGACCATTTGTTCCGGGACCATTAGTTCCGGGACCATTTGTTCCTACACCCTCTGTTAGCACATCACTTGAGAATGAAAAAAAAATGTGAGTGCATCTCTAAATGGAGTTCATTTACGATAGGGATCTAGCTTTCCTATTTGATGCTCGAGCATATTATTATAATAATAATAATATGCTCGAGCATGTTATTATTATTATTATTGAGCAATAATATGCTTTTACGCCCTTTATGATAATAATACATAGGGCGTAAAAGAAACAGTATTCTTAAATAAGACTCTAGTCAGAGTATAGGTTTCTTCCACAAGGGGTGTTAAAAATGCTTGAAAAGTGAACCATGGCGCAACGCTTCCTTGGGATAAATCCTCTCTCGCCTCCCCATTTTACATTCGGTAGCTTATTTGGCCTGTAAATGTTTTCTTCTTTCTCTTTCTCTCCTCGTTTTTTTTTTTAATTAGAGATTAACTTACAATTTGGACAAAGAAGGTCGACCTGTACTAAATCCTGAGCATAATTTGCGCTGAGCCAGGCGCTCTCCTATGACAGCCGCTGCTCCTAGCACTCCGGTGCAAAGCGGTGAAGCTCGACGCATGCACGTTAGTGAGAGGCGGCGAAGGTTCTCGCGAGCTGCACTATCAATCAATCTATTTACATCATCATCATTAGATGCCACGGTACTCTGCAGCCTCGGAACGAAGACATGTGGCAGACACGATAATCGAGTGATCTTATCAGGAGTACAATCCTATGGTTCTGTCTCCTCAGAATAACCGCAATCGGCAATCCTACTATCTTGCTGTTTTCTCCGGGACTGTTAGTTCCTCACATCGACGACATCGTCTGGAAATTTAGACGATCTCGTCGATCTAACCAGCGACATCGTGATATCCGTCATCTCCTTGTACGTGTTCTTTCATCGGATAAACCAATCCATGTTCCGTGACTTGCGCTTTTAGTTGGGAAACTCAGTTGGGAAACTCCCATAGAGACAGCTTTGAAAAAGTGGCCCCAATCTGTCTCCGAGCACCGAGCTAATGACGAACATAACGCCACCATTTCTCCCGCAGCGGACACTCGAGGAACTGCACGTGACTTCTATTTTGGCTGTAAGAACAGATACAGCGGAAGAGGTTGCAGGGGTGCCACCCCCGTCTCCCCGGCGGACGCGCCGCGTCGAACTACCGAAGCTAAAATGCACCTAGGTCGGGACGGGCTACCTGAAAGGACCGCTGAGGCATGGTTGTATAAAAACAATATTAAATGTGCCGCAAAACCCTGCAAACTAAAGATTTTAAAAACATAACGCGCCCCTCTTTTTGTACTAAACTCCAATAAATTTCATACAAAAAGAGTCTTTTCCGTTTGTTTTTACGCAAAAACAGACTTTCAAAAAGCTGAAGGTGACCAGAGTACAAACAAACGATAAAGAGTGGCGCTGTTGTCGCATTTTGCTCGGTCTCGGTGGACGCCAGCGGCCCAGGTTTCGACGGCGAGTTTCCCAAGTGAGTGTTTTAGTAACGTTGGTTTGTGGTTGTGTGTGTTCGAGCCCTCGGCGGTACTCTGACCTAAGACGGAACAAACTATGCCGTGAGGAGAGACGCTGTGAAATTTATATTTGTACTATTTTTATTTTCTCCTACTTTTCTGATTATTAGGGTTAACCACATTAAAATATTGTTTGTTTTCTCGGCGCAAGGGTGACGCAATTCTTAGCAAAAATTGCATTTTGGCGCAAGATGTAGCAGACTTTTTGTTGATGGCGCAATTTGGTGCAAATGGCCCAGCACTTCCATCACTGCATCACTAAACGAAATAAAACATTAAAAGCCCATATATTTGATTTTTTTATTACTTGTAAGCAGTGTGTCGAACCGAAAAAAATACGGGTTCGGTTACGGTTCAGGTTCAAGTAAATTTATTTTGTTCCGGTTCAGTTCCGGTTCGATTAATTCGATCCGCGAACCGGTTCGCGAACCGGTTCGGGGCGCTGAACCGGTTCGCGAACCGGTTCGGAAATTATAAATGACAAATTGCAACATCAAAATAAATTACAAATAAAACATCTGAAATCAGCACATACGAAACGGGATACATCGTAGTGTAAGGCTCAGGGATTTCTACCGGGAATGGTTTCTTTATGTGCACTCAAAGGTTACCTCACCGACGTTTACGCATTCGAACTTCATCTAATTGGGTCCGACGCAGTAGCTGTAAAATCCGCGACCTCCTTACAAACCCACTTACAAGTAGAACTCGCTAACTATCCCGCCACCTCGGCGTGTAAGCAATTGAAGGAACAGTGGGGAGAAAATACAGCTTTCTTTATTTGAACTAGCCTTCGGTAACTCAAATTAGACCCTTAAAGAAGTTTTCATTAAACAAGATACGGAATATGAAAAACACTTCGCCGAACGCAACGCCAGAAGGACGTAATAGGATAAATATTAAAATAGAAGAGTTCGCTGTCTCACAAATATGTTAGCTTCTAAGTGCCTATACGAAACCGGATGCATTATTATCAAACTCCACAGCCTTTTCTTTTCTCATTCCGATGGAAGCAAGCTTCAAGAACTCGCGCGTTCTAGAAACGTGTTATGAAATGAGCACACAGCAGCATTTAGGATTTACGAGATTGTAGAAAAAAAAAATCCCGTGACGCAATTTTTTTTTTTTTTTTTTTTTGCACAGCCTTTTAGTTCTCTTTCTTCCGTGCAAGCCGCGACCAGCGCAGTACTGGTTCCTATGTCAAGATTCATGGATGCAGCGTTTGTCAAGATTCGTGGATGCAGCGTTTATATTCCCAAGACTGAGTGGAGAAGAAAAATATGTAAGCGAGGTGTGTGTCAGTTCACGGCACTTAAAGAACAAATGGCATTGATAGCACATTCATTGTCAACAGCGCGTGGCCGAACCGTTTTGACATGAGCCGGTAACCGTTATTTTTTTTCCGGTTCAGTTCCGGTTCGGGTTCATCGCGACAACAATATAACGGTTCGGGTTCGGGTTCAGTTCCGGAAAAAATACCGGTTCGGTTCCGGTTTTCGGTTCGGTTCGGTTCCGGTTCGACACCCTGCTTGTAAGCATTGCTAGTCATTTGATAAAAACAAATGACAAATGGCTGCACAAAGTGCGCTTTTACTTACAGCGGTCGCTGTTGCGTTGTTGAATGATGTGCTTTGGGGGATGTGCTTTTTTTAGTCGACGTGTTTTAAATGTTTGCTTTTAGACGACGTGCTTTAGAATATTTGCTTTAAGCTTATAGTAGAATAGTTGTGGAGGATGTACCTTGAAGATATGTACTTTTGCGTAATTTTTTTACGAGATGTATACCTTTGGCGATGAAATGACTTTGAGATGTGCTTTTTGGTTGAAATATTCTACTACACTTCGTCCCACAAACACCTGCAGTGCTGACAAAGACGTGAGCACGAACGCGTGGCTTTGGAAAGTGCTTCCTATGCACGAGTTCTCGTACAAACGAGAAAGAGAGAGAGAGTAAGATGTTATAAAGGGTACAGCCATCAGCATCCATCAGTCCATCCTTCGTCGAACTTTGCTAAATGGACAAAGGTTCGCCGGAAGAAGTTCGGCAGTTCACGAGATCCCGAAGAAACGAGATCACGAAAGAATGCAGCAACGAATGCCACGTCTTGAGGGACAGCGTTCCATCGTCTGGCATGTGTGTACGGAGGCGACTTGGAGAAACTCGTCGAAGGACGCCCACATGTGAAGATCGGTCGAGTGGTCGGCGGAACGGCGCTCGGCGCGTGACCCTTTCGGCGATCTCGCTTTGGGCGCGTGCAGCGCCCCTCTGATCCCGAGCGATCACGCGTGCTCAGGCCCGTGCCGCGCGTGCGCCCATCATTCTTCTCGCGGGGCTTTGTCTGCCAACATTGTGCGCCGGGCCGGGTCGGGGCGGCTTGGCCCGGCTTCATTAGGGGATGAGAGTGGAGCGCGGATTCAAATTAGGCTTAGCTCTCGACCGGATCGTCCGCTTTTTTCTCTCTTCGCACGTGTCGAATTGTTTGTGCACGAGCTGTCTGGAGGGGTATATGATGAATTCAGCTCTACGTGTTGATGGTTTAAAATCTCGATGCATTTTTTTCGGTGTTTTTTTCAGGCTGTTTTCACGAGCGCCGGTCAGTCGGGAAGTAGTTGAACGCATGAAAGGTGAGTGACCCCTTTGTTTGTGAACACACGTCGGTTGCGTCCGCCAGATGGCGTTACAACGGATGAAGCTTTGCAAACCCCACGCGAAACGCAGTTAGGAGGTACAGTTCGGTGCAAGAAAGGTAAGTGACCGTAGTATAGGTTTCTCGCATCCGTTAGATGGTGCTATACAAGGGACCTGCAGCTTAGCGAAGCCTCGTGTACATATTTGCGTACCCAGCAAAAAACTTGAACAACACATCATTTCAAGTAAGAGGCCAAGCAACCAACTCACGTTTGCAAAAAAAAATAATAATAATATTTAAAAAAAAAAACAAGTAATGCATTTTTTAAGTTTTTTGCACGATACGTATTTCGTTAAACGGGTCAAAACGATTTTCCTACTTCTTCCTCCTTAGCTTTAATCCTCAACTAAAATGCGAATTGTGAAATCACGTGGTCGTGACATTCCTTCGGCACCGGACTTGTCATCCCCCAGTGACAATAAGTTCCGTCAGGGCACTCATTGGCCACGAACGCGAATCCAAATATTCGTCGACGGATTGATTGTTGACGAGCGCATACGTCCGAGTGACGCAGTTCTCGTGTCCAATGCGTGAGCTGGGCTCGGCTGACGTCAGGTTGGCACCGCTGACGCGCTTTTGGAACCGCGGATGTATCATAGTGAAAAGGCGAAGAGCTTTCGAAGGCAAGAAGGTACAAAATAGACCGCTATATTTTCAAATGTTCGTACCGAAAAGCTGGCTTTTGACTTTCTAGCCTCTTTCTTTGGGCCGACTAAATGATATGCGATTAGTAAAGTCCCAATTTAATATCATTCGTCCCAACCCAAAATTCGTTTCATGGCCCCTTTAAGTTACAGTCAGTGACAGCCGAAGAATCACGGGGTGCTTATTAAGTTAATGCTTTTGCTTCGTGAGCGGTACATAAGCGATATATATCGGCTAACGCTGCAACCTGATTGGCTACCTACGAAGTGATTATAATAAAATGCTAAAAATGCCCTACTTTTTTATAAGTTGCCAGTGACTTATAATTATCAATATTCGTATCTTATGTTTCAGTAAATAAATAAAAAAGAAAGAACAACAAAGGAAAAAAATGCACCAGCCATTCCACTCTGAAGGTGGATGACCAGCGAAGCTGTTCAGCACACGACACAGACGGGACACCAAATTTCGAACAAAGGTACGGACACATTTATTGCCTTGATCGGTGGTCAACGTGACAAAAGGTACGCACACACATGTCGAGGACCATCGCCGCCCCGAGGAGCCGGCGGAAGGAGAGGAAACTAGGCACGCAAGCGCTTGGAACGACGACAAAGGGAGGGCGGTGCGAGCCCTCTCTGAGTTTATGTTGACGCACACGAAAAAATCCACGGAACCCTAGCCATAAACAGCTTCGCTGTAAAAAAAAAGGAAAATGTAACCTCAGCTACACACTTCTCGTACACCATATACAAAAGACGCAGCGCTTGCCGCAGGCCTGTTTGGAGCATGTTGGCTTCGTGCAAATGCAGGCTTGGGACAACATGTTTGCGGACAGTGTTCGTACGGCCAGTGTCACGGGACCATCAGACGAGAAACAAACACGCCCCAGGCAGTGTCTGCCAACTGTCTTTTTATTTTAGTTTTTTTTATTCGCGCCTGTCTTTCTCTTTCTCTCATTGTGCACAATAATAACGGATTTTCTTTTTCTTGCATTTCTCTTTTTTTTTTTCTTTCGGAAACCTTCATTCCCGAAATTTAAGTACGATAAAGGCTCCATTTCAAGACGCCTTTCTGGCATGTTTCCTTGCACTCCGTTTATGGGCTTCTTTATACAATTTTCTTTTTACGACCGAACGCCTTGTAGAATGAGCTCACTGATAAAGGTATACGGCCTGCTTTAATGGGTGGACAGAATATCTAGTGTGGCATACATTGCAGAGTTTTTTTCCCCTCTAGCTTCGAAGAGCGTCAGGGTCGGAAGGTCCTACTGGGGGGAGGGGGGGGGGGGGGGGCGCTGTTTCTCCAATTGTGTACGCTTGGACCAACTCCAATTCTCCTTCATAAAAAGCCATCCGTCAATTTGGTAGTTTGGTCGATCTCTCCGTGTCGGTGCGAAACCCCCACCAACGGACGCTATTATAACTCTTACCGCTTCCTCGACGTGAGCCGCACATTTATAATTTATTTCGACCGCTGTGTACAGCCGGCCGAACAACAACTCCAACGAGCCAGGTATCCTTCAACCCAGATCATCCGTTTCTGCGTTTCGCCTCCTTGTTGTTTTACTTTTTTCTTTTCGTTTTGCTTACTCGAACGGAGGGGTTCCTTTAGAAATCCATCTTACGTTCGAAGACCTGTCATTAGCGTGAGAACAAGGCCCGCTTTCTGTTCCGACGCTCGGTCCGCTGCCGACCAGCAAGCCATCGTAATTGCAGGGTGCACGCGGTCCGAGGTGCGTGCGCGCGCGCGTGCATGTAAGGTACTGTTTGCAGAAGCGACGTCGTTCCCGTTTTATTATTACTTTTTTTTTTTTAATGCAGAGCAGTTGTGAATTTCTGCGTGCTACACCAATATCACCTAAGACAGCTACAGGGCGCTATTTGGTCGTAAACAATAAAATAAAAATAACGCCTCGTATATAAACCAATGAACGGAGTGAAACTTGCCCCAAAAATGTTTTTTAGGTGGTGCATTTATAATCCTCTTATTTCGGGGGTGTGGATTTTTGACGAAAAACGCGAGGAAACAAGATCCTGATATTTTTCATTTGCGACGGAAGAAACGTGAAAGAAACCGTCTGGTTGAAGCTGCAATTCACATATCGTGCCACACACATGCTCGGATATGCCTGATTTGCTTTAGGGTGTTAATCTCTAATGGAGGATACCCCTGGATGTACGGTAGTCAAGCGATCTTTTTTGGTATTGCTTTAAAATTAGTGAAAGGTTTCAGCATACTCCCCCCTTTCACACACACACACACACAGACACACACACAAAAACACACACACGCGCACGCACACGCGCACACACACACACACACAGGTAAAAAATGTGATGTTGGTGCCTTATTATCGTAGGATTTTGCACAATCTCGAGGCAGTCGCGATGAAATTCGACGTTTAGCTCTCGTATTCAGGGCACAGTGTAAGCTAGAATTTTTAACAGATTTTTCTAGCGTTCGTCGAGTGTGCCCTTTTAAACATAGTAATTGATCGGTATTTTGTGAAGAAGGTGTCCTATATAGTATTCTTTAGGAGTGTGGGTTTTCTTCTATCGGGGAGGCGGGCGGCTGCTTAAATGTTAGAGTTTTGGAGCATAAAAGTGTGATGAAAAACAAAGCACGGCAATCTGAGCTAGCAATAGATGTTAAAGAGTGAAGTTGATGAGTGCATACCGATTTGAGAGGAAAAAAGTGTCCCAAAAAACAAAATGCAATAGGGGAATTGTGAAGGAAACGACGCAGATTGCTATAACTATGGAAACTGTGTGAGTCAGCCGTCGTTATCGTTCAATAGAGAGATGAAAAGGTTTGTGCGGATGCCGAACTGGGTTCAGTGAAAGGTGATGTTGTGGGAGCTAGTTCACTCCTTTGTAGACCATGCTTGTGGGCTGGGGTCACCCCGTGTCAGTGGGCGTTTCTTGTCTTCTTTGTTGTTTTGTCGCGAAGAGACTAAAGACATTCGAAGGGAGGAGGGCGCCTCGGGCGTAATTTTGGACGAATGTATAAAAGTGACGACGTGAGTACGTGAAATAAAATCAATAGCTGTGTTTTGAGACAGTGTGTGTATTTGGCCCTAATTTATTTTTTCTCTAGTCTAGAGGGTTTTTTTTTTTTTTCGTTAAGGCCTATGGAGTCAATTCACCAGCTAGCTTGTGTACATTCACTTTCTATACAGTTTATAGACCGTGGACTCCAGACCTGATACCTGGCAAGGTGCACGCGCAGTATATCGGCGCTCGCTGGATCGGTCATCTTGGACAAAAACCTCGTTGCGCCGTACGCGCACACAATCAACCATTAGCCGCGTCCGCTTTCTGCTGCCATCGTACCTCAAGAGTCCGCACGACAGAAAGGGGCCAAGGTTCCCAGCGGCGGGGCGCGTTCGAATCCGGCCGAATTCATTCGCCCGATGGCATCGTTCCATGGCGATCTCCTCCGTGATCGTTGTGTGCTTCAATAGTTGGGGTCCGGCATGATGTAACCTGAAGCCCCTTACTCGGTATGCTATCACCGACATTAACCGGCATGCCATCACCGATTCTTTGGTGGATTTTTGGGGAAAGCGTCAGTATGGCTCTTGGGAAACGCAAACGCCACACTCGTCCTCCTTTGGGAAACGCTAACTTTGACCCCTTCATTTTTTTGTTTGTTTTAGATATCTTTTTTGGCTTTCTCTTTTGATTCCTTTATTTCTTGCTGCCTGATTTTGGCCTTGTTATGGGGTCAGTGTTAGCGTTTCCGAAAAGGGGACGCGTGTGGCGTTTCCCAGGGATCATGTTTACGGATTCCGTAAGAGTCCAACAATGGATCTTCCTGCGCTTCTTTTTTCACCCCTTTTCTTTACTCTGCCTGTCAGAGTACGTCGACGCCCTTGGATACTGTCATCCATACCACTCGTGGAAAGAACCGCATCCATACCACTCGTGGAGGGAACCACATCCACCGTTTTAACTGCACACAGACATCACAGTCATGCACCGCTACTACGGAAACCAAGAGCGAAGAACAAGCTGCGACGGCAGAGCGACAACTGAGCACGCCCGCATTCCACGGCGCCGCGGCGCCTCCTCCTCTCTGACTCCGCGCCAAATGCGCGACGCTCCTTTGAAGAAAACGAAAGGGCTCGTTTTCACGACAAACCGGCGGTGTCTGTCAGTTTGTCAGCGCCGGGGAGAGAGGGGGACGTTGACGCGTGCCGACAACCTCTTCCCCTCCTTCTTCCTTTCTCTCCGGCGCTGACAAACGAAAGACAAGCCGGGTTTTCGTCAAAACAGGCGTTCTAATCATAACACACTAAAAAAAGAGGGGAATGCAGGAGAACGGCATATTTATCGTGCGTGATTTGCTCAGTTGGTGAGGGGATCGGTGGTTGAGTGGGCTAGCGCACACCAGCTGGGAGCACGTGTAGCGAAAGATCGCGCTGCAGAATTCAGTGATCCTTGGATCAATCTCCACCCCTAGGGCCCGTTTCGATCTGGATGAGCACCGTATACCGGCGTGCAGTCGCGTATCACTACTAGCTGTTGTACTTTACTGGCTAAAGTGCCCATCTACAGCTAAAAGATAAGTCGCCCGTTGAGGCAGATCGACTCACTTCAGGCTGTATAAACACACACACACACACACACACACACACACAAACACACACACACACACACACACACACACACACACACACACGCACGCACGCACGCACGCACGCAAACACGCCCACGCAAACACGCACACACATTATATATACATATATACACCCACCAATTTAGTTGGTGATAGCCCACGCCAAAAAGTGACGAGAGCCGTTACGGTGCACTTTTGACGCTGTCTGATTGGCTGCATCGGGTCGTATGCGGAGCGCAAATTCGTCTGCTTCGTGCGCAGCGGTTGTCATGACGTCAGAACGCAAAACTCTTATTGGCTCATCAAAAAATAAATAAATAAATAAAAAGTGGGTAGACCTTAAGGCATTTAGCGCTGATGTCTACCCACTATCCTTTCAAACAAAGCCAATCAGAGCTCTGCGTCGTTCATACGTCATCACAACGCCTCCTCAAGAAGCAACGGCTCGGCGTCAATGGGGAGTTTTAGTAGATCGTTTCAATGACTCCGATAACGATATCCGATACACCGCCGAAGCCTGTGACCGCGCATCGGGTCGTTATCGGGTACCGGAATCGGATGTATCGGGACGATCTACTAAGGCCCTCTAATGTGAAACTGAGTATAGTGCTGATTTAAAGCCGCGATGTATCTGCGAACCGGTGTAATAACCTGCCGCTGACTCTAATAAATGTTTAGTCTATTGCTCTTCTGCGAGGGGTCGCTCCGTTCCTTCCCGATCTTTTAGCAGTATCCGGTTTTGATTACTCGACTATGTCGATGTCGTAGGCAAATCCGTTGCGGCGTAACGTCCGTCCGTTTATTTCATCCCTTCTTAGCGACGAGCGCGCGTTCGTTTCGTCAGCGAGCCGTAACCAGGAATTCGTCGGATGTATGTATGTATAATCGGCCGTCGTTTCGATGCGTCGTGGGCCGTGGCCGGATGCATAAAACGGCGAGGTCGTCCAACCGTTGAGCAGCGTCCACGCCGTAGATTGAGGTCATGCGCGTGGTTTGATGAGATTCCGAAAAAGAAGGAGGAAGGGAAGAGCAACAATACTTCCGCATTAACAATATATGCCTTCCTTCCCCGTGCTCTTAGCGGAAGCCTAGATTTAGCCACGCGAGCGCTGTGCGAGTTCGGTTGGACTCGCCCCCAGCTTTCGCGCTCGAGAGGATATCGCTACACCCGATGCCTGGAACCAACACCTCTTAGACAGCTTTCAAAGTCTGCGCGTCACGTGACATGACGTCACGTACCGGAGGCCTGCACGTGCGGTGATTGGATGCGAGTGTCGCGTCAGCCTTCGCGTGGGACTGCGATAGGAAACGAGACCCACGCGAACGCTGACGCGGCACTCGCGCACCAGATCAGCGCCCGTACAGGCCTTCAGGACGTGACGTTATGTCACGTGACGCGCAGGCTTTGTAAGATGTCTAGGAGGTGTTGTTGGAACGCGTCTTCGACTGATCTGTTTCAGCCAATATCGCCTAGAAGACAAGGCCTGCTCATGACGTCATCGCTCGTGAATCCCCGACCCGCCCCAGGCGGAAAACGCCTGGGGCGCCTAGGATGGGGTGCATGGGGCGCCTGGGGCTTTACGAGAGTAGCCGCAAAGTGGCAGACCCTAGCGTCTTGGCGACGATGCTGACGACATCTAGCCGGAAAATGACGTCGTCGATGACGTCAGCTTTCGCTTTGGGTCTGCGTCGTTCTAAGGGAAGAAAGTGTGATCGATCAGCGTTCACCGATTCAGCTTGGCAGCGTTTTTACCAGTGGAAAGAGCTGCAGGCCACTATGCACGAGACCTTCGCGGAATACATTAATTTATCTCCGATAGAAAACATGATTTAAAGAAAAAGCGTCCGCTTAACATCCGCTGAGAAGATTAAAAAACTTTCCAAGTATCGGAGTGTTCGTTTTACGATTACTCGGTTGTTCGTTTTTATTTAATAATCTGAGGATACCCGATCGCGCAACCAGGAATATTGTTGTTGCGCTATGTACTACGTATATATATGTTTTTCGGTTGACCGTTTTACGTGTGTACGCAAATACGCACTCGAGATAGCGTCTGAACGACTCCCGAGCTTTAGATACGCGGTAGCGTAAAGCTCTGGCTATATCGGTTTTCTTCTGTCGTGAACTGCTTTAACATCTCTCGGGGGCCGAAAACACATTTTCTGCGTTTTAAAGGGTCCCTGCAATCACATTTAAGCGTCCACACTCTTTGCGGTTTCCACGTCCCTCGGGGTGCGGGCAAGCCAGCGGGCACGGAGAGGGTAACTAAATATCAGTGCGTCATATTTTAACCGGACGACGCGGAAACCTCCTCCACCTACGTAGGCGACCCGCGGTGCCGAAAGCGCGCGATATGTGACGTCTTTGGTCCTGCGCTTACTACTGGTCAGAGCCGCTAAAAGCTTCTTTTTAGTCGAAATGCAAAATATAAGTGGCGCGAACCGTTTTAATTATGTATAAAATTAGTTTTTGTTCACTATTAATGTCAGAAAAGAAACAAATGCAGTTTAAAAAGTACGGAAACAAGAAATAACCCGTCGACATACCCGCTTCCAAGCGGTGGAAAAGGCGGCGCATAGTAGAAAGGTGTAGTGGGATCAGGCACCAACGAGCGGCGAGCGTAGAAAGATCCCAGATGTACGCGGTGGCGCTGCGGTCGTATGGACTGCAGCATCCGACCAGTTCCGAGCGTTTCCAAGGCCTTCGGCGAGCAACTTTGTCTTGCGGTTTGGCCGTTCCGCGGTATGGCAGCTTGAAGTGGCTCCCGTTCTGAACTGATCTTTACCCCGTGTTTGCTGTCGTTTGTGGCCAATGAAGTGTCATGCCGAATTAGTGTTTAATCGCGCAGCAAATGCAATGCGAGCCGCCCTGGCTGCCCGCTTCATACAGCCTATCCGGAACATGCTTTAGTGGCGCCCTCTCGAGCCGTCGACACGGAGTGCGGCAGCCGTGAGCGCTCGCTGAGCTCACTACCCCTCCTCTAGTTCACGGCCACTCAAGCAACCAAAGACGTCATGGAGGAGGTTATTTTTCGCTTGTTTTTGTAATTTTAATTTGCCTATAACTTTTAAACTAAAGCGAAATTCGAGAAAAGAAAAGTTTTATTAAGTTACTCCGTTTAGTGCGCTCAGGGTCGGAGCAAATTAAAAACCAGTAAAAAAGTCCTTGCAGAGCTCCTTGAAAATCCAACTTCAGATGACTGGCAGTAATGATCCTAATCCCGGAGATGACTAATGGGTCGTTACTTATGAAATGTTAAATAAATTTAGGTGCCCTGTTATATCTATAGACCAACTCGACTCTCTGACGTCACGCCACTGAGGTGGCGCTGCAGTCGGCACTGCGTACGCTCAGATGCAACGGTTTCTGCGCAGGAGCAATGTTCATACCCGGCGTGGGGCAAAAGCGGCCTTGTTTTCAGACAGTGTGTTAGTCTATATGCACCAACTTATGTTTACAAACAAACCGGAGCGCCCCTAGCGGCCGCCACCGGCGCCGCGCATGCGCGGTGGACGGTGGGCAAGAAGCCCGCCGTCGCCCATAAACAAACCATTGAATTGCGTTGTTTTCGGCGTGCTCTTTTTCGCGTTAGAATTGTTGATTCTACGTCCTCCTAACAATGTCTGACTACTTGAGCGGCTTCAGCAAAATTAACGAGGAAAAACTTTGCGCGAATAATGTGACTTGCGGCGATTCATTTCACGTGGACGCCGCAGAATGGGCGCTAAAGCCTGACTCGCACGATGTGATTCTGCTCGCTATTTTCAGTCGCGACGTCGCTCGGGCTGCAAAAGCGTGGACCGTAGCTGAGATGGTGGACGTCGATACTGAAAACCGCAAGTATAATCGGGCATTATAAATCGGTGATGGCCACTGGTAACAATGATCAACATCTTCTTGCATCTACTGTTTACACTTACCCCAACCAACCTTCAAGAGTGTTTTGAGGACTGCGCTCAGTTCTTATCGCAATTACCAGGTCAACGTTTGGTTGACGGGCCGCCGTCGTTTGAACGAGCTGACGACAAAAAGCAGAAAAGTTTGAAAGAGCAGACGACAGTTCGAACGCATGCGCAATGGAGTGCGGGCACGAAGCACCGCGTCCCGCGTCAACAAACCATTGGAATGTCACGTTGTCGGCGTCTATGTGAGTCTGCATACTGTTTTTCGCGTTAGAATTGTCTATTTTACGTCCTCATAGCAATGTCTTACCACTTTAATCGCCTGAGCGAAATTATCAAGGCTCGTTACACCGCTAAACTTTGCGTAAATATTTTAACGTGCGGCGATTCATTCGAGTAACGGCGCAGAATGGACGCCAAAACCATGATGAGATTCTTCTACATATTTTTGGTCGCGACGTCGCTCGTGCTGCAAAAGTGTAGAAGGTAGCGGCGATGATCGGCGTCGATACTGAAATTCGGAAGCGGGAACAGTCCAAGCGTAACAAGTTGGTGATGGCCACTGGTACCAATGATCAACATCTTGTATCTACTCTTTACACCGAGCCTACATAAGTTTTTTGAGGCCTGCAATTACTTCTTATTGCAATCACCGGGTCAACGTTTGGTCTGCGGGCCGCTTTTGTTTGAACGAGCAGACGACAAAAAGCAGGCTCGAAGCAGCAGACGAAAGTTCGAACGATCATGCGGCCGTGTGAATTTAAAGATGCACTGAACACGCGGGTGGCCCGGACAACTTGGCGGTTTTCTCTCGCTCATGTTGGAACAAAACAAATACATCTGCCGGCCACAAAGTGTTGCCCGCACAAGCAATCGTAGTTCGACAGCGTCTGGTTTACCCTTTTCACGGCTACTATCCACGTACTCGGAAGAACGGAGCGGGAAGAAACACATGAAAACTGATCTTCGAACCTTTCCAGTCTCTTTTGGTACAGTCCCCGTCACAGCATTTTGACGAGAACGCATGTTTTTTGTCTGGTTTTTCCGAAAAGAACACAAGAATGCATGCCTCGCACGGCGACTTCTGCCCACCGCCCCAGACCGGAAGTACGACCGACGCGCCACCACCGCGGCGTGACGTAGGAGAGTTGAGTTCGTGTATAGACCTCCATTTCACCGTCATGTCCTGAACGCAGCCAATATCCCACGAAGCAGATCAAGCGTAGCGGAAAAAAAGTGTGTCGTCATGATGGTCGTCATCTTTCTGTGTTTGTCATCATCGCGGCTACGCCAATCACGTTTCGATCCCCCCCCCCCCCCCCTGTGAAAAATGAAAGACGTTTTAGACACCGAATTAGAGCGCAGCTCTTGAGGAGGAGGAGGGGGGGAAGGGCACTGGGGGGAGAATATACCCCTCCTTCATTCTCCTCACCTCCTCATCCTCCCTGCTGCTCCTCCTCCCCTCCTCCCTCCTCTTCCTCCTCCCCTCCTCCCTTAAGCTCCTCCCCTCCTCTCATCTTCCTCCCCCTCCTTTCCTCCTCGTCATCCCGCCTCCTCCCCTTCTCTTCTCCTCCTCCCCCTCCTTCTCCCCTCCTCCCTCATTCCTCCCTCCTCCTCCTTCCCGCGTGTTGCATTATGAGACATTTCCCATAATGCCCCGCGCGCTTACGCCGACGGCGACGCCAACGCCGCCCAAGCCGGAAACGGGCGCCTAAGACCTGCGCTGTAAAAAGTTCCTAGCTACGCCCCCGTCATACTTAACGTAAAACAGAGTGTAGCACCATATGAGATGCGTATAGTATACAACGCATCTCACGTGGACCACAAAAATATCGAGGCGCCGTAACAATTCCGCGGTAATGCCACTGCGACCAGCGCATTCTAGTACGCGCCGCCGTCGACGACATAAGCTCAACCTCGATTGCGCGACGCCTATATATATATCAGACCACTGGAGCGTGTATACACTGGGTCATTACTTCGCTGCCTCCGTTCCCCTCCACGACTGCGTCCATTTTCCTCAATTCGCAATCCCCCACCTGTTCAACTTCCATCTTGAGGCACAGCTGCGCGGCGCTGGTCGGGTTGTTCGCCGCTCAGTCCGAAGGTCAAGTTCGCTAAATCGGACTGTCCTCAATAATTCTACGCTGTAGCACCAACCACTGCCCAAATGCTTAAAAAAAAAGTGCTCTGAGAGGCTTTATAATGGCTCAGATATACAACCCCCTTATTTTTTTCTTCTTATCTCTCATTCGGTTTAAAGCTCGGCCGATCAGCGCGTCGATCCATTAAGCACGCCTGTCCCTTTTTTTCTTTTACAGCCCGGCGCCGTATATCTGATGGGCCTTCACGCGTAAATGCGTCGAGCTTGGGTAACTTGCCGTACTCCATTTCAGCCGACACCCGACGGGCTGCAACGGACGCTACGAGCCATTCCAAGCCAATCCAATGGCCGCGCGATTGTCACGTGGTCTGCGAGAGGGCGCGCAGCGATGCACGGGACGCGACGTCACGTGGTGCCTTTCCGGCGCTGAGATGGCTGGGACGACTGGGATATTGTATCCGCTGAGGTCCATCGTTAATGCGAAGCGGATTATGGAAGACATCAGTTTTGTTTTGTTTTCGTTTTATGTCGCGATAGGGTTAACGTATACTTGAGCGGCTTTGTAGAAGGGCGGCACTTTTCGTGGTATCACGCTTTTGGCACTTGTATGGGTCTGGGCGGTGGACAGGCGGTGTTGTGTTTTGGAGCGCAGTCAGCGGCTTTCCTGTAATGAACCAGCCAGGATTCAAAAGCTGACATAAACACTCTTTAAAAAAAATTAAAAGGCTTAGTAGTTTGTGAAGGACTTCTTTCGACGGCGGCGGTACCACCAGGAGATGCGGTGAACTCAGTCGAATAGGTTTATTATTTTTTTCCTTGTACTCACTGAAAAACAATTTCTAGTTGATAAAAATGGGTTGTTAAAAAGCTGTTGGCTCCGTGGCTCGGAAGTGTTACACCCGGAAAGATAACATAAATGGAATAGGCGTGCAGTGATTGCTCTCGGTTTTCCTGCAAGGATTTCTAATTGCATTTTTGTTATATTTTTGTGCTACTTTATGCTGAAGTCGTTCCGGCAATAAATAAGGGAAAGAATTTTGATATGGCTTTCTTTTATCCTTCGTTATAGTTAAAATGAGGTAAATGTGTTTCTTTTTTTTAATACAAGCTTTTTGTGTGTGTGTTTACTAAGTTATCCTGAATGCATGTCACCACCGATCGTGATCTCATGTCGGGGTGAGAGCTAGATAAAAATAATGTTTGATCAATGTTCAAGATTTTTGTTCAAATGTACTTGAATCGAAAACAAAACCCCCTGTTGAAAAAAAAAACAAAAAAAAAAAAGCAAATTGCATTAAATTTTGAATGACGGGGACTTTCATGGCGGCCTGAGTCACCAACCGCGACGAAATCAAAATAGCTGATTCAAAGTGAATCCGGAGCTCATCCAGTGTCAATCCGATCTTGATGCTGCATCGATATGGCATTGATCGACTACAGATCTCACGTCAGTCCGGTCATATTGAATGGGTTAAAACGGCGCAAAAAGACGAAGGACCAGTAAAAGGAAACATACAGACACAGCGCTGACTTACAACTGAATTTTCACTTCTGCGCCATTCAGCAAGAAAACTTGAAATTAATAAACATCCAAGCAACTATCAGGCGCCCTGTTAGAAAACCGGTGGCTTCGCTGCGTTCCCACAAAAGTTAAGCATTTTCATTTTTTGTTTTTTTACTTTTTAATCAGGTAGGCTCGCTCTTTGCAGATTTTATAGAAAAAATGCACCACCTGTGGGCAACGCTGCATAAAATCGTAGCGCGATAGGATAAGAAACCGATTTTTCCGGTCGATTTAAAGAGGCTGGCTGCTTTTTGAGCCACCCTGTAGTTTTGGTTTGTATGTCCGAAGCCGATCCAGCATTGTTCTAATACTGATTCATCGTTAATCAAGTTTTAATATAGCTACAATCCGGCTTCGGTCCATCTTTTTCCTGTACCGATCCAACATCAGTCCAACGCGAGTCCAGCGTCGTTCCAGCGTCCCTCCAGCGTCTGCTCTGCGGTCGCCTGTCCGCGGGTCACTGCATTTGCACACAATGGGGCGGTCGACCTTGCGACACGCTCGACGCTCGGTCGAGAAACGGAACACTCCCCTCCAAGCAGGCTCTCACTCGCAGCCGCGCTGCTCAAAACAACCGGGCCACGGCGGTGGTCCGGGGATGTGGACGCCGTGGCGAGGGCCGAGCCAAGGTGAGCCGGGCAGGGCAACAGATCCGCCCTGGTGCTCGCTGGAGCGGAACGCGCGTTACGATCGGCACCGCCTTCGCTCGTATTCCAGGTCGCCCCCAACTCGATGATCACGAGCGAGAGATACAGTACGTACCTAAAGCGGAAGGGAACTCTATGGCGCCGGTGTGTGGTCTTCAAGGATTTGCTGATCTCCATGGTTGTCTCCGCACGATCGTAAAGGGCGACCCGTCACGCGAACAAGGAGAAAGTGTTTGTTCCGTGCGGTAAAAACGCAACTTCGACCGCGGTCGTGACAACCAGCGGCCAATCATAGGGGACCCCAACACTTCGGGTATGCGCGTGCGCAAAGCGACGCTACAAGCTGCTCGAGGGTCCCTGAACTTTAGGGCTTTCTTTTTTAAAACTCTCTAATATAGATTAGATTACGCTCCCTCTTTAGTCGGAGCGGGGACAAAAACTTGTGGCAACGCATCCACAAACTCACAAACTAAATAATAATAATAATAATAGCTTTATTTACCATATTATATGACTGTATTGAAATGCGTCGCATTAATGTCACGTGGTTTCCAACTGCCCAGGGATTGGGCCTGGCGGCCCGTCGTTTTGGCGGTAACCCATCGTGGATATCGAGACGTACTATAAACAAACTTATCTTATGTCTAACTGGTTGCATAATTTCCGGCAAGCTCTCAATATTTTTTTTTGTGTGGTTCTTTATGAGTGGCGGGGTTGGGGAAGGTGCAATGTGCAATTCATTAAAAGTCAGCGACGTAATGAAATGAGATTAACCAGTCGGATACAACTGAAAGTGTGCAACTGCGATAAGACAAATCCCGTCGACCCCGCCATTTCAGCCGAACCCTTTCGCGCGCCACTCGACATACGCGAGAACCAAAAAAGTGTAGTACGGCTTCGAGCAAACTGCACACGCGAGAATAACTCCCGAGAAGTCGACCGCGAGAGATAATTTACGTCTCTCCATTGTTCTCCGGACGACGACCCAGAAAAAGCGCCTGTCCACAATCTGCAGGGAGCCGAGTTTAAAAACCTCCGTCTGGCAGGTGGGTGTAGCGGGCCACCACGCAGGCGCGGCCGCGCGCGGTTCGAAGCACAGCGAAAGAGAACAGGAGTTGAAATCGAAGCGAGAGGCCGCCGACTTCCTTTGTTTCGCTGGAAGCAGTCAGACGCCCGTTTCCATTTATCAACCGCTCGTATCTCAAGCTGTCGGCACAACAATGAGCCTTCTGTGGTTGTATTTTTCTTGCACAAAGCGCGGCGGTTTCTGTCGGTGCTGTTTAACATTCAATCCGCTACCGGGTTTTTCGTTTAGCTGCGCACCACTCACTCACTGGTCATTAATGGAGAGCGGCATAGGGCGTATTGTTGAAGCTCGGACGAAACTCCTTCTCTCCCTAAGCAAATTTCTCGCTCCTGCCGTATGACCAGCGATGAGGTCGTAATATATTAACCTTAATAAAGACGAGTCAATCATTCTTTCGTTCTTAGATATAATACAGTACAACTTAAATCCAACATAAACAAATAACAATTGTGCGTCACTTCAAAAGCAGGAAGCAGCCGATACGGAAAAAGAGAAATAAAGAGAGCTGGAAGATAAACATGATAAAAGGTAGACCGATAAAAGTAATTGGAAAAGGGATACATAGAAGTAGAGAGAAATATAAAAGAGAGGAAGATGCCCCTAAAGAAAAAACAAAGATAAATTTAAATATAAATAAAGCAAGGTAGTTATATATTGACATATTAATGTAAGGAGAAATAGAGATAAAGAGAAATAGAGACTTAAAAAGAGACGCATTCCGGTAAAGAGAAACTGAGATGCAGATAAATAGAGATACAAGATAGATAAATATAATGAGAAGCAGATATAAATATAAATAGACAAATATTAAAAAATAGATATAAAAACTGAAAGATGTTTACAATTCTCTGTAATGCGAAATTAGAACGCAGCTTTTGAGGAGGAGGAGGGGCGCGTACGGGGGGGGGTATGCCTCTCCTCCCCCTCCGTACCATCCCCTCCTCCTCTCCACCTCGCCTCCCATCTAGCGGGAAGTTTAACGAAATTTTTCCGCTCAATTTAGCGGGTTAAGTGTCCCCGCTAAATATAGCGGGGAAATTGATGTGGCATGACCCATTCAGTTTCCCTGCTAAATTTAGTGGGGAAACTGTGACGTCCCATAATGCAACGCGCGTTGTTACGCCGACGCCGACGTCGACGCCGCTCAACCCGGAAACGGGCGCCTGAGACCCGCGCTCTAAAAAGAATATAGATTAAAAAATGTATATTGTTTTTCTCCGAAAAACATGGTGCGTGCAGGAGGGCGGTGGCTATGGCCTCCATGAGTAGCCTCAATGACTTCCAGGGCGTGATCGACTCGGCTACTTTACCTATGGAAATCAGTTTCGATTGGAACGCGGCGGAGTATCCAGCTCCGGGACGGGTTACATAAAAGCGGGTGACCTCCGTCAGCGAACAATGCGCGATCTCCACCCGAGCGGAGACATTAACCGACCCGGAGCAGTGACATTAAGCGGCGGAAACCGCCTCCCGTTCGCATTAACCCCGTTTTTAAAGATACAAAGCGAGCTCTTTGTTCTCCCCAGACCCGCGAAAATGAGGTAGCAGTCACGCGTTCGGTGTACCCATTGAAAATAGCCGCGCAGCAACTTGATTGTTTGCGCACACTTCCTATTTTTAGCAGCGATCAAATGAGAAAAAAAAAAAAAAAAAAAAAAAGAAGCCGTTTTCTTCTTTTTTTTTGGATCGGAATGAAGAGAAATGTGACGGCAGGGACGAAGCGTCACGCGACCTCGTGACGTCACGCTGACGTCATGTGAACTGATCACGTGACCAGTTTAGCATTATTTGTACAGTGACGAAAATAAACCCTGGAGAAGGGGAACAAGAGGGACAAAGGACAAACACAAATCTCCAAACACAGCTAGGTGACTGGTGCGCGACCGAAAAAATCCGCCTGGTCCGGGTATCGAACCCGGGACCTCTCCGTTACAGGTGGAGCGCTCTACCAACTGAGCTGACCAGGAGGTAGACGTAAGTAGAGCAAACGGGTTTTATCAGCCGCCACCAGTCTAACACCAACAAGGGTGAAGCTTGCAATTTCAGGTTATGATTATAATGCAATTAAATGCAAAGGTGCAAGCGAGCTGGACAAGAATGACGAAAATAATCCCTGGAGAAGGGGAACAAGAGGGACAAAGGACAAACACAAATCTCCAAACACAGCTAGGTGACTGGTGCGCGACCGAAAAAATCCGCCTGGTCCGGGTATCGAACCCGGGACCTCTCCGTTACAGGTGGAGCGCTCTACCAACTGAGCTGACCAGGAGGTAGACGTAAGTAGAGCAAACGGGTTTTATCAGCCGCCACCAGTCTAACACCAACAAGGGTGAAGCTTGCAATTTCAGGTTATGATTATAATGCAATTAAATGCAAAGGTGCAAGCGAGCTGGACAAGAATGACGAAAATAATCCCTGGAGAAGGGGAACAAGAGGGACAAAGGACAAACACAAATCTCCAAACACAGCAGTGCCGTCATTCTTGTCCAGCTCGCTTGCACCTTTGCATTTAATTGCATTATAATCATAACCTTAAATTGCAAGCTTCACCCTTGTGGGTGTTAGACTGGTGGCGGCTGATAAAACCCGTTTGCTCTACTTACGTCTACCTCCTGGTTAGCTCAGTTGGTAGAGCGCTCCACCTGTAATGGAGAGGTCCCGGGTTCGATACCCGGACCAGGCGGATTTTTTCGGTCGCGCACTAGTCACCTAGCTGTGTTTGGAGATTTGTGTTTGTCCTTTGTCCCTCTTGTTCCCCTTCTCCAGGGATTATTTTCGTCATTCTTGTCCAGCTCGCTTGCACCTTTGCATTTAATTGCATTATAATCAAATTTGTACAGTGTCAGAATTCTGTTCGGCCGCTGTGAAGACTTGTCAATTTTGTTCTTTCTTCTGTAGATTCGAGAAAAAAAACAAGTATGTTCGCACGTTTACTTCCCTTATCGGGGAGTGGGGAACTCGAAATGATTGACGTTAGATATAAAAGACGATGAGTGGATGCATGGCAGTTAAAGGGATGCTGAACCGAAATCTGGATTCCACAAAACACGCGGCAAATGCGTGCAACGGGATGCTACAAACACCAAAACATCACTCATACAGCGATATCTCGAACGGATGACCGTATTTTCCATAAAAAAAAAGGAAAAATAACACATTTGTGAGTGGCATGCCAATTCTTGGAATGATCGCCTTCGGGCCGCGAGCCAGACAACACAAAACATACATAAATAAATACATAATAAATTGTCGTCGTTGTTTTCCTTGGTGGTTCCCATTATAAGCATCCTCATGGGTTATAAGGGCCGATCGTTTTTGCATGAGTTGGTCTCGTAGCTCGACCGTGAAAGAGTTTGGCCGTGCATCCATGCATACCTTCCAACGGGCACTAGCGTGTCATGTATCCGCGTTTTATTATGCCGTTTCCCGGTGCCTGCAGTTCGCGCGGATTCTCCAAGGATGCCTCGCAAATCCGGTTTTCTTCTTTTTGGACGGAATGTAAAACTAGGAAATGTATGGGGTCGCATAAATCGCGGGTCGTGCCGCCAACGGCCCGCCTGTCTTGCGCGGAGATAAGCACGTCCACGCGCTCCTGAACTTGACCTCAAACAAGGCGAGTTAGGAACTACTTTTTTTGTTTTGTTTGTTTAGCATCATGCTAACCTTGAAAAAAAAAAGCATTTAAAATAATGACAGCGACCTTCATATTCAAAGCCCCAAAATTGATGGAATGCCGTGTTTTGGGAGCAATTATTTACATATGTTTAGAAGACGTTAATCGGTCCGTTTCGGGAATGTGAAGAACACATTGTTTATAATTTTCTCCGCTAAATTTGGCGTGCGAAAAGAGAATCGGTGTTTAGGCCACGTGATGTCAATTTTTATCGCTAAAGTTAACAAGAATACTGAATTTGCGTCAATATTGCCGCGTTAAATTTGGCGGGGAAACTCAAATGGTCTATACGTCACGCGACGTCAGTTTTCTAGTCAAATTTTGGTGGGGAAATCGAGCTGGTGAATAGGTCACGTGACGGGAGATCACGCGACGTCAATTTTCCTGCTAGATTTGGCGGGAAAACTGCACAAACGGACAGACAAATGTTTAGATCTATGCTTAGAAAAACAAGGTATTCACATTATATAGACGCTTTCAGCGCACGCCGAATTGAGCCGCCATAGCCGACCTTCTCTTGTCTTACCGAGATGCCCAGCCACTGAAGCGGGCCTTGACAAGCCTTCACAAAGGCCTATGCTAGGGAGAAGGACACAGTAACACTTAAAATGGCAATAACCTGTCCTGCTGTGGAGCTAACGGGATAAAGTGGAGCTAACGGAATAAGAGGGGACAAAAACTGAAGGGGGGACAAAGGACAGACACGAAACTCCAAAATCAGCTAGGTGACTGGTGCGTGACCCGAAAAATCCGCCTGGTTCTGGTATCGAACCAGAGACCTCTGCATTTACCCTTGGGCCCCTTCTCCAGGGATCGTTATTATCATTCTTGTCCCGTTCGTTTGCACCTTTGCATTAATCATAAGTACACCGTGGTTGGAAAATATGAAGTGCCTTTTCATAACTCTTTGTCGTTATATTTTTCTTTGTCCCCCTTTCTCTCTCTCTCTCTGTATGGAACTTGCAGGGTTCACGGGTGTTTTTCAAGCTCGAGCATACGAATGCTACCTGCATATGCACCGGCGATGCATGAGATCCCTGCGAAACAGAATCGTAAAAAGATGAACATTAATATCGACCTCTTCCTAGAGATGGCATATTCGCTCGTGTAGCGGAAGCTCTCGGAGCGTACCTACTCAGCACACAGGACCGGGCTTGCTCGAATGGGTTGACCGTTCGAGGAAACAAGGCGGTGTAGGAACACGGGTTACGTGATGACCCTCTTAGAACGCGTCGCAACTTGTCTTACGTTCCGCCCGAACGTTGAAGAGAAATTGCGCGTGTTGACTGTACAAACTAACCTCAGATGACCTGCCACAAATAGCGAACTTTGCGGCTGTCGTATAAGGCGTGAAACAGTTAGATTTTGGGACACGACCGGACGCTTCCGTTACACGGATCGGTATTTATAGAAGTGGTACTATTAAAGATGAACAAGCAGCAGTGAAACCGCGGACAGTTGGACTTTTCCAACTCGGACGGTTCCAGAGAACTGCAATAAAAAAACGAAGAAGAAAAACTAACCTTTTAAGTTTGCTTGAGCATGAAGTTATATATCTAGAGATTTATTCTTAAAAGTTATATGCGATCCATATACGACGGAGGCGCCTCTATACAACCGGGTGCAGACACCTTCCTCCCTGCGGGTCGCCCGGAAGGTAATAAGAAAATATTCATCCTTCTCTCGACCTGTGCCACCAGTGCGATAATCTGTATTTGGTTATCTCCACCTTCCCCATGTCTATTTTTCCCTCACTCTCCCTAAATCCCAGTGCAGTTTGTTAGATTAGTCCACTCTTCAGTTACTGCAGGGTGAAGCTCCTTAGTAGCAAGGGCTCAGCCGTCTCCTTTCCTCGCCACAAGCTCCAAATCTAGCCTTACATGTCCGCAACACTCCCGTCCTCGCCTCGAACAACGGGGAGTCCCCCTAGAGTTGTCGAAGATGGGCTCCTTAGTAATGCCCCTCTTAAACGATATGTAAATTTCCAAGGCCGATTTTGTCTGCGTGCCTGCTTCCCATACTTCCCCTCTCAGTGTCTTTAACTCTCTTCTTAACCTTTATATTTTTATCCGTCTTCCTGCTACTTCCCATATATTTAGATCTAAGTTTCCTATTCCGCTTTCTGCATTCTGTATTGACGCTTCTCATGTGTAAATAGAACTCTTCGTGCACCCATCGTGCCGCATCTATTTCTCTTAGCCTATCCTCAAATTCTGTCTTACTGCTAGCTTCCCTGCCCTCAATTGAGAAGCATCCCTCATCGCCCTGTACACCTTGGTTCGGTGTTTTACCGATGTGCTCCCGGAGCCAATCCACCCACTCCTCGCTGTTTTATTTCTAGCCTTGTCTGGACGTCCAGTTTTATGCACAAAACTGCATTTGCAAAAGTCAGGCTCGGAACCAGAACTCCTCTCCAGATTTCCCTCACCAACCTCATACCAGGGCCTCTAAGCTCGACAAACACAAAGTTGGGGCCGAAGTTGACGGAGCGCACTGATTGGCCCATCCCGACGATGACTTCGCGCTTTTTTCGCCGATGTCCAATCGGCGCGCTCCACGAACTGTCGGCTCCAACTTTGTGTTGGACGAATTTAGGACCCCTGGTATTTTCTGCGTTTCTGTAGCCCTTATCACTTATACCTTTTGCATGTTCACCGAGGTATTCTATGCCCTCGTTAATCTCGTATGCGACGGCGGCATCACCTAGCGGATAAGACGTGAAGGAGAGAAGAGGGAGCTACCGCCGTACACCGCCTATCCAAGTGCGCAGCGAAAAAACTGGCGTGGCCTAGCGGCCGGCACGTGAAACGCGGTTGCGAATAGCGTCAGCAGAAGTCCGCACATAGGGGACGGAGATATCGTGCTGCGAAGAAAGGTCCGCAGGGTTACTGTGTTACCCACGTGCCTCGCGACCTCATCTACACGGAGTCGTACTAGTCCGTTCACCGCTAAGCTGGCAGTGCGGTGGAAGCTCTACGTGCTCGTTGGACCAATCGTACGTTTACCTTTCCTCGCGTGATCTCGCTGCTGCCCATACCCAGAAAAAGAAAGATCGGGGTCGGGTGATCTAAGGGAGGCTGTCGGGTTGATCGGCGAGTAAACGTGTATAGCTGCCATTCCACTGTCAGCTTAGGAGCGAGCATACACGCGAAGCGCGGCCGCGTGGGGGGCTGGTTCGAGAAGAGAAGAAAAGAAAGTACACGGCCTCGGAGAATCTTATTCGGAGTCGGTTCTTTACGAGCATGTCCCGCGGGGAAACGCTGGAGATTCGCGGACGCTTTTCGGTCACGATTCCTCGCGAATCGGGAAGGGCTCGCTGGGAGGGTCGTTGTACCTTGGCGATTACGCTCGTCGCTCTATAGAGTCTTGAAGCCTGCCGCCGCTTCTCTGTTTCATAGCCGTTCTCCGTTAGCTCATGCCAGTAACCCGCGGAAAAAAAGCTGAAAGAATAGGGAGTTTTAGTAGACCGTATTTCCCCCTCCGCTAGCCCTCCGCTACGAAGAAACCACCATTGCGCCTGCGCGCCGATGGCCTTGGCTGTAGAGTTCCGGGTAGCGGAGGGGCTTAGCGGAGCGGGAAACACGGTCTACTAAAACTCGCTATTGATGACTCGTATTTTTATGGAAAACTTGGGCACGCGGCAATCGAACCACGGATATTGTGGTGACTCGTGTTGGCGGACTGTCGTTTGTATGTTGTATGTGCAGTGTGAACCCGGCTTTACGCAGAAACCCGAAAAACAACATTTTTGGCACTACCGAGATTTTTTTGGGGTTTTCTTTTTGTTTTGGCGGCATCGCAACAATTATTTTATTCGATAAGTGCGGTCTATTTATCTGGATATATATTTTTTTATTTAGATACCACATAAGATGATGAAAAGGCCCCGTAATACATGCCTCAACATTCTTAAAGTTTCTAATAGTATATTTAAAATATATTTGGAGACTCTAGACCCTGACGGGTGGACAGGGTAGACAACATAGTCCAACTTGAAATGAATTCCGTCGTTCTTATCTAAAGACAGTTTCAAGGAAGATCGTTGTCAATTGGCTGAGGCGACCTATAGCCCAGTGAAATAACCCTGATAACGCTCTTTCTTGAGACTATCTTATATAAGACCGACTGATTTTATTTCGAGCAAATTGGCCCGGTTGTCGATCTCGTCTATTAATCCCCACCTGTGCCAGTTTTAATCTACACGGCGCTCGGTCGTATATCACTACTCCGGAATCCATGCTGATTACCCCAGAATAGCAATCGTGCTGCCCTAGCGTAATTTCTTCTCTGCAGTGTGGGACATGTCGCCATGCTCTAAAAGACAAGCTTGTCATGCCTGAATATCTAACCTGTAATTAGTTGGGAGATATCAATTCATTTAGGGCGGATATTTTTTTAGATGGTTCTTGAGCATGAAGACAATCTTGCTAGTCTAGAGTTTACCACTGGTCGTTGAACGATCGGTATCGATTCAGCTCATAGTGCCGTCGCCTCTACTTTTAGACTGGTCTTTGTCACGTAGATATAAATCAGCACGTTGACGTAAATAGGCGAGATAATAACAAGAAAAAGAAACGCAAATATGATACGGCGTAGAAATGAAATTAGTGGGTCCTGTTTACAAGTTTCAGTGGGGCGTGACGGGGATAAATCCGGTGTGTGTCTTGTTAGATAATTAGGTTCGTGTTAACCGTTCCAACACATCCTGCGCAGGACACGATGTCACCCGCGAGAGTATTAAAACACATAAAAAAAACACTAGAAAAGTCCGCACGCGTGAAGCTCGTTACAGTTTGAAGAAGGCAAACAAGAAAAGCGAAGGAGAGAGAGAAAAAAGAAAACCACAACAGCTGATGTGGATGGACTATTTACAACGTCGTGAGCTGCTTTGGAAGGAACTGTTTTGACTTTGCGTTTCCGGCTACCGGATGCACGCATTCCGCTGCCGTAAGTGCGCGTGCACGTTCATTTTTTTTTTTTTTTTCAATCTACTTTAAAAGGATGTAGGTCTAGCTCGTTTGTAGTATAGAGACTCCCGCGTGCTGTTTATACAAAGCACGCGCTCGAATCACGCCACGACGAGTGCATAAGGGGAGGCACGTGCCAGTTTTTGAACGGCGCGGTAACTGCACGTGCTCAAAAGACCATTAACGAGAGCCCATCAGGCAAGGTTGGTACTCAGCCCCTCAACACCTTCAGACTGAGTCCAACACACCGCCCCTTTTTCAATATATATATATATATATATATATATATATATATATATATATATATATATATATATATTGCAAAGCGTAGATGAATCTTTACCACCCCCTAGATTGACAATCCTGGCTAAAACCACGATTGGACGACGTCATGTTTTGGGGCGTGGCTTCCAGCACGAAGTGCGTCATTGGACCCCAAATCACGCTGAACGCTTTTGCAAGCACTCGCGTCTAATACGTGCTTCTAGTGCACGCCTAAAATATAGCTAGTTCACGCAGAAGATACTATACACCCTTCCAGCGCTTTAAAAAAAAAAGGCTTAGTCAATGAGCTGTGTATGCACGCGCGGCGTCTGACATTTCGCAAAAAAGGGACTTACTGCGCATGCTCCGAAGGCGCTCTACAGCCAAGTAAAACAAGATGGCGGCGTGCAGAAGGAGTGGTCCATGGATAAGCGAGAAAGTTTGTTATGGGCCAGGGCCGTTTATATATCCGAGAAATAATGGCCGATGGGCGGAGCTTGCGGCCCGCTAGAACAGGCCGACATCGCGATAACACAAAGTGGGATGTTATCTTGTCAAGAGAGGGCCATAGTTTGTTATACGCCATAAACACGAGGCCACGGAGGGGGTATACTATTTCGAGATCAGCAAGACTTGTAATTGTTAGGCTAGAAGTTGGTTCATGGTGCTGTGTAAACTTATATGCGTAAACACGGATGAGGAACGCGAAGGAGTGGACAATTGGACCAACGCTTGTTCTTGTTCGCCCCTTCGTGTTCGTTCTATATATGTTTTCGCGTACATGTTTACTCATTTCCAGGTTGTCAGACTGGTTGCTAGACTGTTGGCATGTTGACGAGACTAACGAAATCTTTCAGTGTAAACGGCTCAGTAAAGGGCCCATTTTCGCCCCGACGCAAGACGAACTTAAAAACAGACATGGTTTAAATGAGGTCTATCGGAATAAACGAGATTTAACTTGTATCCTTTGCAGCAATTGTGCTATGGGCGAAAGGAACATCAAAATGCATTTACGATATTTTCTCGCAGGAGTTGTGTCGGCACCAAGAGGAACCTCTTCCGGTAAAACTGTCCATTCAGCTTTGTCAGGAAGTCATCTTACACCTTGTGCGGGCGGAGCGCTAAAGAGCCAATATGCTTCCAAAGGGAGTCATCGACAGTTTGAATTCGCACCCCCTAAGAGTGGATACGTTACGATTCTGTTCTTGTCACTCTGCCGGTTTTTTTTTATTCACCTGTTGCAGAAAAGCCGCAGTTTACTTTTAAAAAGAAGTTCCAAGTACAAGTAAAACGTTGTTCGAAAACTCAAAGGGAGTGTACTTTGAGTCAACGTCAATTGACTCAAAAGTACACTACCTTTGGGTTGTATGTTTATACAGCCTAGAACTTGGTCTGCCTCAACGGGCGACGAGTCTCCCAGCTGTAGATGAGAAATTTAGCCAGTGCAGTACAACCGCTAGCCTGGGGTCTTTAACGTGCACCGCGCAGTAGTGGTACACTACCGCACGCCGATCGTGATTGAAACGAGCAGGGGCGGAAATTAAGGTCAGGATCCTGGGTTCTGCAGCGCGAGCGTTCGCTCCACGGGCTCCGAGCTGGTGTGCGTTAGCCCACTCGGCCACCGATCCCCACCTCAACGCCCCTCGTCGACTCTATGCATGCGTTTAAGAACCCCTGACGACGAAACATTGTTGTGTCGACGCTGCATGCACGAACGAGCGAAACCTCGCCGTTTTGTCTTTTCGTTGCTTACTTAGCTTTGCGAGGAAGCGGATAAGAACGAGGCTCTCGACGCTTTCCTCGTGTTACACGTACGCGCGCACACACTCACACATACATACAATCGCATCGAGGAAAAATAACCAAGTCCGCGCGTCGCGCCGAGTCACGGCTGAGCAACGAATGCACAAGGAACGGGCTCCTTCGCCGTGTAGCGAGACATAAAAAAACGCAACTCCAAAAACAAAAAAAAAAAAAAACAACAACAACGGGACGAAAATCTCGAGAGAGAAAGAAAGCCATTACTTTCGGCCGAAGGAGCGAATCTGGAACAGGAAAAACAATAACACCACCACCACCACCCATGACAACGGACGAAAAGCGAAACACAGAATAGCAAAATGGAAAGAAAAAAGAAATCGCTTTCATTTTGTTGTTGATACACATCGCGCCGTTCGCGGGGCGTGGAGCACATGGCTTAGTGTCGGGCACGCAGCTGATATTTAAAAATAAAAATAAAAACAAATAAACGAAGCTCTACTTCGTTCACTGCTAAGCTGACACTGCGATGGAAGCTACAGACCTGTTGGACTAGTCGCACTCCTCTCTTTCTCACCACGTGATCAGGCTCCCGCCGATGCCCACGCGCAGTGAGAGTGGTCACGTGACGAAAGGGAGGTAGTTAATTGGCCCGGCGTGAGCTTAGCTTCCACGGCGCTGTCAAGTTGGGGGTGAACGGCTGCGGCCCAACCGGGCTCGCCCCGATTGGTATGCTCGCCGAGTCGGCTGCGCGTTCTGGATGGTTCTGGCCATGCCGGCTCTGTTCGCGAGCGTTGGCCCTCTGTGAGAAGTAGATCACCCGAGTCGAAGGAGGGATTCCCCCTTTCGCCGCGCTGGGCAGACAACACAATCATCAACTTAGAAACAGCCCCACCCGTATGTAGAGTATACTGTACTACATCCGTGCGAGCGAGGAGTTGGTGGTATAGTTCGACTGACCCGGCTGGGACTCGCTGTGCCGTATTTTGTTTGTTCCGTGTCCGTTGTTTGCTGTCGGTGGCCGACTTCAATCCCCATCCCTGCCCGTTTCGATCCGGCGTGCGGTCGTGTATCACTACTGCGTAATGCACGTTAAAAGACTGCAGGTTAGTAAGGGTTACTGCACTGGCACAATTTTTGATTCTACAGCCGTCAGCCAGTGTCTCCCCTTCTCAAAGGCAGACCGACCTTACGCAGTATGGGCGACGTGAGCGATCGAAAGCGTCGCTGTGGTCGGCCCACCACAATTGGCCGAACGCTGACTATGACGTCAGCAAAGGATGTCTCATCGACGGAAGTAAGAGGAATGTAAGAACTTCAATTGTGACGGTCTTGGCGGTGTTGCTTTGAGAGCGCTACGATTTCAGAGTTTTACCATGCTCATTACAAACACCATCGAACTTGTTGTTCACAAGGTAATGACGTCACGAAAGGTAACCAAACGAGGGCGCCACCGAAACATCTCGCCGCTAATAAACACGAACGCCAGATTTGTTCTTTTAGCTCGGAGCACGTGGAGCAAAACTTTGCCCCCCCCCCCCCCCCCCCCCCCCTTTGCCCTTCCCGTTTTGGATGAGTGTTAATACCGGCGTGCGGTTGAGGATCACAACTGCGTAATGCACGTTGAAACCTCAGGCAAGCTAAATTTAGCCGGACTGACTAAACTTCTCATCGACAGCGGAGAGTCCAGACGCCCATTATTGGGGCCGACTAACTTCCGGCTGTATAAACACACACGCAATCACAAGAACTTCAAAAGTTTTAGGATAAAAAAGGTTCCCCTACAGGGCCTGGCTAATGGGAGCGTATTAATGAAGTTAGTAGTCTATTGCAATCCGTGCTTTTTACACAGGCCATTGACAAAGACTAAGACAAACTGATGATAAAGATAAAGAGAGTTGCGTTGGTGTGTGAAGCTACTGCCAGTGGTGGTTGGTGCTTTCGCCGATAGTTCTCTTCAAGCAAGCCTCTAAGCAAAACCAGCTTGCAAAAAAAAAAAAAAAAGTATATATATATTGAGTATTACGTATGCATATTCGAATATTTAGCGGGGACGAATGTGATAAAACATTGGCTATAGGTGGTGCAAGTAGCCGCCCGATTCGAAAGGAAAAGCTGTAGTCATTCATTGATCCATCCATCCGGCTACTATCAAACTCAACGAGGTAGAGGGGCTTAGAGCGATAAACCGGGGTTCCGGTCTGCACTCGAAAGTGACCCCCATAAGGAGGCTGCCATTGTACGCAAATTTGACCACACGTCACATGACCAAACCAAATACGTGACGTCACAGGAAAGATGGCAGCGCCCATGCAGCGGCTGGCCCCAGCTGGGCCGGAGCTTGTCGGATACTTTGTTGGTTGTCGTTCGTCTCGGCGAGTTGATTTCAGACGCGGAAGCCGTCATATGAGGCCGGTCGAAAGCGAGTTCAGAGTTCAACGTGGTGTTTGACGTAGGTATAACGTGAAAATACGGAGGAACGGTGTGCATTTCGCTGGTGACCGACCGGGATATTGCCACGGAAGAGAGAATCTGACCTACGTTGCTCGGACCTCGGATTGATTCGGATACCGCTAGGATAAAATTTAAGGCGACGTTTCTGTGCTCTCGTTGACCATCGGAATCTTCGAGGTTTTCAGTGAAGCGTGTGCAATATATTTGGATACACAGTTTAGCGACGAAAATTGCGTGAGTAGTGCTTGGCGGTGTGCAATCGTGGTGCAGCTTCGATCAAATGACCGAGGGCTTACTTCGGTTGTGCGGCGCACCGGAAGGCTGCCTTGAAGCTGGTAGTTCCCGTGCCGTGCTGAATGATGCTGTGCTGCTTACAAATTGTTCCGGCGTAGAAGTGCACTTTCACGGAGCACAGGTGTGCGGCGCACCGAAGAGCTGCCTTCAAGCTGGTAGTTCCTGTGCCATGCTTTAGGTGATGCTGTGCTGCTTCCGAAATTGTTCCGGCGTAGACGTGCACTTTCACGGAGCACAGGTGTTGCAGTTGGTATTGATCCCGCTGGTCTGTCGCACGTTTCGTCAACACAAACGTTTCATCCACACTCGTTACGCGAATTGCAAGCTGTCCGGACATTGCATCGAGCGTGTTACGTACCCAGCTCACGCCGCTTTGTGGCAACAGTCTGCAGTGGCTCATTACCAGAAAAGTGGTCCCACATCCATTTCAGTTCAGTTCGTCCACGGCAGTCGCCAAACCCCGAAGGAGAGGATTTATTCGGACAGAATGCCACTAAAGCAATGCAGCTTCTTCAGTGGTCAGGATAGATTCTCTTCTGCGAGTTTTGTTATACTGTCACGGATCCTTGTTCCAGTCCTATCTTCTATCAATATTCACTATTCTGGGACACTGCAGGTCATGCTCAGCAGTAATCGTATGTTCTGGTGGAGGTGCTGGGCACCCATAGCCCTTCACTCTGTGTGAACCCGGCGGCTCTTCAGCCGAGTTACTCGATAATGGGACACGGCTGGCGGACTATCCTGCCTCTTACACCCCCGTCGAGCCGTGAGCAAAGTCCTGACCCAATCCTGGCAGAACAACCGCAAGACGACCGAATACCACAAAAAGTAACCTCGGAAATACACCACGAAGCACCTGAAATCCGAGCCAGTTGCTGCTACCAGGAAAAACCACCGGAATTCGGTCTCCTGTCAGAAAATCCGAAGCTGACTAAGCCAACAATGATAAACCTGTAGCAGCAAACCATGTCCCCTCCCACCATTGTTTGCATGCCCGTCGCAAATCACACTCCGACGCTTTTTCACGCAAACTGTATGAAGACGTCAAGGACTGGATTGAACAATATGACAGTGTCGCCCGCCACATTGGGTGGACAGACAACCAGCTCCTGCAGAACCTATACTTCTCGTGGAAGAAACTGCCGGCGCTGGTCTGAGAACCATGGATCCTCCTTAACGTCATGGGAAGTTTGCAAGATCGAGCTGAAGCGCGCATTTGTCAGCCAACATCAACAAGAGAGAGCCGCATTCTTGATTCTGTCCAGGACACTGCCCCAACGAGAGCGCCACCGCACTCGTGGAGGATGTTTTGCGCTTGATCGAGCGCCCACGCCCACGCCGACTTTGATGCTACAGAAGACAAGAACCTAAGAATCCCATGCCCCTCACGGGAGGGACAACACCTTCGGCAGCCTTGTCCGCAACCCCCAACAACAGTCGAAGTGTTCATATCACCGAGGCTTCCAACATGGAATGTGCACTGCATGCCCGAGCCTGCCACTATGAACAACTTCCCGGTGTCTCGACACTCGAGTTGTCCAGCTACTACTTCGACGCCAGCCTCCCAGGCATCCACGACATCATCCACGACGTTGTCTGGGAGGAGATCAGGAAGCTACTTCCTGCCATCAGTTGCCTGGCTTTTATTTTGATTGCCGAGATTGTTTAGGAACAAGTTTGACAGGTATTTCAACCGAGACTTCTGCGAGCGAAGCGGCATCTGACAAACCAAGGGCAACTTACGCCACAATGGCACGACGACCGCCACCAAATGCCTCTTAGTATTCAATGCCAATTCAATGAGACACTCTAACGCCGAAGCATTCCCGACATCGTGTGTAGGTCTGTGCTCAACAAAGTACACCGAGGAAAACGTAGGTGATGCGAGTGTGCGACCGAAAACCACTTTGCTTCCACTGCATGAAGCCGACCATGTCTACCAAAGCAGCCCGTACCAATGAATTGGTCTGCGATGGTTCGTGCCAAACGACCCTCGATTACGTCTCGAGGAGCGACCACGGGAGATTAAGGATTACCTTCGGCGACCTTTGTCCCTGATGCCGAAGGTGCTGAATCGAAGATTCTGAATCCCTGATTACCCCGAAGCTCCTCATGTCCATCACCTCAACAAGAGGTAAGCACGACAAAGCAGGTGAGCGGCGATGCAGTGACAGTGGATTTGGTGTTGGTGGTCGTCCAAGGACAATACCTAAAAATTTGCTGACAATTTTCTGTGTCCACTCCACGAAGCACACAATTTCCAACTTTGAGGGAGAATGCCCCTGAGTGACTTGAAGGAATAGAATGGTTGGTTGCTCTCAAAAGTGAACTGCAAGCATCACCAGACTTGGATAGCAAACAAAAATTGTTGCCAGCTATCAAGTCAACGGTACAGCAAAAGGCACAGCCACGTAAGCAATACATGCCCGAGCTTGCTGCATTGATGCCGAAAACTACCAGGAAAATTTTCGGATTAGAAGCCACCCCTGCAGCTTCAGTGCATCAGACGTCAGTGGCCGCACATGACGTATGATTACAAGACAGCATCAGTCGGTCAAAGTTGCCACTCGACCAAACTGAACACCGACGTGCCAGGAGCGTCATCCGACAACAAGGTCCACAGGTACTACAACTGAACGCCTGACACGAGACTGTCGCAGAAAGAACTCGTTATGGAACCATTTACTAAGAATCAATAATTATGTATTCAAGTGGAAATAAACATATTTGATACACTAACCAGATAAACACATTTCCGCTTGCCTTCATGCCTCGAGAGTCTACACACCGAGAATTGTGTCCACTGCACGCTCTGGACCTTACGAGGACACTCGCATCTCTGACCCTTCAATATTAATTAAGGGGTCATACCAGACTGGCAGACTTCTTGCAAGGGGCTGCACTCGTTCAACCTTTCCTGAACATGTGGTGCATCCGAAAACCAACTCCAGAGATGTGAAAATGTTATTTATTAATTTATTCCTTCCAGGGGCCTTCGTAGGCATTGCAGAGAGGATACTTAAAACTACACACATGATAATAGCATTAAAGCACACTGCTGTAACTTGTTAAATGGAAAAACAAACACACCTCTGAGCATATAGTTTAATAGTATGTGTTGATGCATTGTTATATAGCATGACACTTCCTATATGTATGACACAATAGACCCTTTGCAGAACCTTATCAAGCAACACAACTGTCACCATTTTTTTCGGCGTAAAGCACACGAATGGGCCCCAGTTCACGTCGAACGCTAATGCAGCATTCGAGTCCAATACGTGCTGAGCCGAATTCACAGGGATGGCGGACATAACATTCTTGTCGAACAAATGCCCAAAGTCTGAAAGCTTGGGGTAATTACAATAGTAGCTACTGTAACTTGTTTCATCAGAATTTGGCAGACGGCAAAGGCTACCGTCTCGGTGAGTCAATACAGACATTGGAGAGAGGCACATGAGAGCATATCACCAGAGTGCTTGTCTGCACAGATTTGTCACACACCTTCGCTCCGTCTCTCTGATTGGCTCGAGGGGGCTGTGGCGGTTGGCCTTTTCCAAGTAACGGTGATGCGAAGTATAGACAGCCCACACTTTTAAAAAGAGTCTATTGAAGAGACCGAAAGGAATGGCAGTCAACATTTTTCAACAAGACTGCTCTCCAGGCAAGGGATGAACACAAATATGAATCATCTTACCCAGGTAATTAGAACAATTAAATAATTGACCGACTAATACAATGCACTCTTGATGGAAAAAAGCATAGCTGCAATAAATCCTACAAAACAGAAAAAATGCGCAGTTAATCTATGCATGCACCAAAACAGTTGTTCTTATAGCAAGTCGAATAGCTTTGAAGCAGGTGCCTGCAACGATTTATTCTTCCCCATACTCAGTAAAACGCCATCCTCGTAGCTGAAAATAAGGGTGCACTTCGCACCCACACACACACAAAAAAAAAAGGAAGAAAAGCGATCGAATGTAGAATCGTGGATTAGCACAAAAGAATCGCAGGAGCTTCCTCGCTAAAAGTTGCTATGGTTGTTCGGTGACGGAGGGCTGAAACAACTTCCCTTAGGCCCTAACGCGACGTATACATTTCGCGTAGATTCTCAGATATTTCAACGTTCAAACAAAGCTAAGAGAATGCGAAAATTTCATGTTAAAAACACTCAAAGTTCTATCGGTCCTCGGACACATCCCGGAATCCGAGCACCGGTACGGCGATGCTGTCTCACAGGCGTTAATATCCAGATGATCCAGAGCGATCTTGCGCAAAAACGGTATAAAGTCTCATTCCTTCATATTTTCACATTATACCTGCGTCAGCGAGCACGAAGAAGCCCGAAGTCGTCGGAAAGCAGCTGCACATCACGGCTACCGCTCACCGAACAAACTCGCATCCGCCAGCTCTGGGCGCTGCCATCTTACCTCTGACGTCATGGCTCTTGGGAGGTCACGTGACGAGTGGTCACATTTGCGTAAATTATGGCGGCAACCGGGGGGGTGCCACTTCCGAACTTCCGGTTTATCACTCTAAGCCCCTCTACCTCGTTGATCAAACTGTATGACAGATCTGACATCTACAATGTTTTTTTTTTCTTTCTTCTTTTTAACGTGCATCACGGGACACAGAACAGGCGATCACCAGTTCTCTCCGCTTTCCTTTAGAACGGAAAGGCTGCCATAAGAACTATGAATAGAGTTAAAATAACTGACTAAAAAAACTGCTATAACCGCTAAAAGTCTGTGTCTTCCACCAGCCGCAGTCGCCCTGCTCACAGATCATACCAGAGACAGAGTGTTCGCTACGGGCATGACGAAAAAATTACCTGCCGTTTCGCCTTAAGCATATGTTCGAATTAAGCGGATTTGCTTCTCACAGGCTTCGAACATATCTGCAGGGAAGTTTCGTACGACGAATTGTGACAGGACGGGAATACAAGGAAGAACCTCAGACATTTTTTTCAGACTGTCTTTTGTAGGATGCATCAGCGGCGTGACGGCGACTTTAGAAATAAAAGGCGCAAAAGCGTCAAGCGTGTGCTGTCTACGTTTGCTTGGATTAGACGCCATTGCTGCCGTTCACCGAACTAGGACAACCAGAGAAGCCCATTGAGGCTGACTATAACTTCCGACTGTATAGATATACAGGTCATATTATTATTATTATTATTATTATTATTATTATAATAACTTTTTGCAACCGCCGGGATGTTATTGTGCGGAACGTCTGCTCTGTCGAACAGCCGATCCTAAATTAATCATCATTGCACGTAGTAGCAAAACTTTAAAAAAAAGCGTTCAAATGTATCTATGGGAGATAATCTCCCTCGGTTCTGCCTATTGCGAGATGGGTACACAAGGTGAAAGGCGGTCGGTCAAGTCGCTTTTGCAAGCGACTCGAGAACCTAGACACGCAAAACAAACTGCACAACAAAAACAAAAATAAAACAGTACGTCATTTTTTTTTACAGGCTTCGCATACATTAGTTGTAGTTTTCTTTTGTGTAAAAAAAACTTTTTTTCAGCGGACAATCGCTGGCGGCTTACAAAATGCAATCAATAGCGTCATATACAAATGCGAAGAAAGGCTACCCCTCGGTCGTGGAGAAGCGATTCCCAGAAAACAGAGGTTCTCACGGCCGTGTCATGCGTGCAGGGGCACAGACTTTCTCACGAACGACTTTTGAGAAAGCTACTTTTTTTCTTTTTATCTGACAGCTGGTATGCTACGGGAAGCGCTCTAAACAAATAAAAGAAAAGAAAAAAATGTCCAACTGAAGGGTTATTCTTGTTTGTTGGAACTTTCTAACGTACAGGCTGTTAGGGAGAAATGAGAACCGTGTTTTTCTCGCTGCAAAAATCAACTACGCACCGCCGATTGCTCAAGCATCGCCCAAACGTAGTGCTAGCAGTTCGGACTCAGACGCCAAAAGTGTCAGAACTCAACGTTAATTGATTCAAAAGTTCTAGGTGATTATTGGAAAATTTTAATGTAAAAAAATAGCTGCCTGCTAACTAGACGCTAAAAATAGCGTCTGTTACCTCGGAATGGGTCCCATTTTCCAATTGGAAATCTCTGAAAGAATTTATTTAATATTTGAATTAAACAGGAGCATAATGCTACGAAACTCTGGCATTTGGTCTTCAACCCCTGGCGCTCGGTTCAGGAAGAGTGTGCGCGGTCAGCCATAGATAGTGGTATCTTTTTTGCGACGAGCAATGCAGGGCTTTTCGTTTCTCCCCAAACATCCAGTAGGATCAACACCTTCACGATGGCAAGGCTGAATCCGTTACGTCATCTAATGAGGGCCTGCGTTGGACACGTAGTGGACAGGAGTACTGCTACGTTAGCGCTTGGCTCAAACCCGCGTTCAATGAGTTCAAACACGAGCCCCGTGCCAGAACAGTGGCAAAGCGCCGGTGTCCAACACGTGTGTCCCGCGTTGGCCCACGGTTGGTGACGTCAGAAACATTCAACACTACGGCCTTGTTATGTAGGTGTTGGTAGGATGCATTTCTGTTGGGGTAACTAGGTTCGAAGCATGTGTGTCTTATATGTAGGGTTCCGCATTTTCGGTTTCTATTTTTTCAAAATTCGGCGTACTTTTTTCGGTTTTTATTTTAAAATTCATTTTTCGGTTTTTTTCGGCGTATATTCATGCCCACAAAAGTTCATGGGCTTTTTTCGGTGAATATAAAATAAACACCAACGGACACCGGAGCAGATGCTCATTGTAGCTCTGAGTTTTGTGATCACTCAAAGAATACCGGCACGGATACATTGAAAAAGAAATGGACACTTTATTTGGCAAATGTGTGCAACTGTAAAGGAAAAAAAAAACAAAAAAAAAAAACAACAACATAGAAGTACGAACAAGTCAGAAATGAAGCCTATGCCCAAAAAACATGGAACTTCCCCTTCTGTACATCATGATTAGGTGATCTTATTATAGTACACACACACGTGTACTTTCCGAGGTTCTCCTCGTTGATCCGCACTCTTTCTTTCCTGTTAATATGACCCTGAGCTTCGAGAATGCCCTCTCCAAGCTAACACTGGACACTGGCAGGCTGTGGAGATAAAGCGATGCCTGAATCAAAATCGGCCAATCAACTAATTGTGACCGCCAAAAGAGACACGGTGCGATGTTTTCAAGCACAACACAACATGCAGAGCTTGCATCAAGTCAGTCTTCCTTACAACGAGTTTGAAAACACGCTCGTACATGGCCAAGTCATGGGGCATTTCGGACTTCACGTTACGATCGATGATGCGCACATTAAACCAAAACGTCGTGATGGCATCCGTGTATCCCATCTTTTCGGACACGTTTCAATAGGCACTGTCGTTCCACTTTTTCGCCACGGCTCTGCAGTACGACTGGGAGGTCAAAGTGACCTTTTCCGGTTAAAACTGAATTTTAGAAAAGAGATTCGACGTACGTTTGTCAGTTTTTATCGGTTTAAATCGAAAATGCCGAACCTAAAAACTGACCTTTTTCGGTTAAAACCGAATTTTCGAAAATGGATTCGGCGTACTTTTATCGGTTTTTATCGGTTAAAACCGAAAACTCCGAACCCTACAAGTTATATGTCTATGATACTAAGATGGCGATCGCAGACGGTTTTTCTGCTAACGCGAGCGAAAGAACGCGGTTCGTCTGCTACCACTAATCTTTCTATATTTGCCGGATGCGCATCCTCGCTTGGTGCAGGGCGAGTGTGGCCAACAGAAGCTCCGTATCGGCCATCTCCAAGATACCTCAAAAATGGCCGTTACAAAAAAAAAAAAAAAAAAAAAAAAGGTCGAGAAGGTCGACTCGATACATCCAAGATGGCCGCCCGGTGGCCGCATTCGCAGAGCGTGGAAGCGCGGTCCAGCATTTATCATAGAGATCAGTGTCTGCTTCGAAGCGTCATTCGCAGACGGAACTAAAACGAGAAAACACCGTATACGTCGTCTGCTAACAAACCGGGGGAAAAGAAAAAAGGAAAGAAAAAACGATCGTCTGCTAGGAACCGAGCGACGCGGTCAAGTGAGATCGCTATCTGTGCGTTGGTGAGACGTTCTCATCAAAAATATCGCCCGATTGTTAACTCGCGGACCGGTCGAAATGTCTCATTGGCTGATTACAAGCAAGCTGTGGCGCCACGTCCAATCAGCAGCCGAGAACGATCTCTTTCTCACTTGGACCAGAACCCCTGGAGCGTCTACTTCCCCGCAAAACAGTTGGGGCAGCCAATTGCTGCAGTCCATGGTGGGAACTCGGCAGAAAAGCCAGTCAGACCCAAAAACAACAATCTGTGACGTGTGCGGTAATTAGCGTAGATATGATTTTAGTCAGACTTCATTTTCTATAGGACGAGACACTATTAAAACATATAATATTGTACTTGATTAATATTTACAGAAACGCTGGAAAGACGAAATTAATGTGCACTCCCCAATTGCAAAAAATGATTTAAAATATACAAATAAAATTTTTAAATAACAAAAACATAACTGTTTTTTTTTACACCGATCATTGGCAACAATAAACTTGGTTAATTAAAATCTCCATCGGATGACGGGGATCGGGTTTTTGTTTTGATTTATTTCATTTATGAATTGGAAAAAAAACGTGTGTGTATGTGTGTAGGGAGGGGGGGGGGGGGGCAAATGAAAACTTTGCAGAACATCACTTTTCTTTTTTTCGTAGACGGAAAATTATAAGATTCCCGCTTTCTAGCCGATATTCGTAAATTTAATTAGCCATTTTGCGTTCCTTTCAGCATCCCTGACTACTAAAAAACAAAACGACACGCAAACTTTTTTGTGAATTTTTTTAAAGGATTTGAAGTCATCCCGATGTAACGGAGAGAGCAGTGTTTTACTTTCCTGCGCTGCTCTAACTTCCAATGGACGCAAAGGTCCCCGAGATATCGCACTCAAACCCCGGAGCACAATAAGAAAGAGAAATTTTACTCGATAATTTTTCAGTGTCCCGCGTGTAAGTAAGTCTAATTCCTTGGAAATTGCATTTGCCAATTTCAGGGATATGACTGTCACTCGAGAAATGTAATTGCCGATCACCGACAACTATATTTTCGGCGTGGAGGGAGGTCTAGGGATTACGAGGTGTACTTTTTTTCTTCTTCGTTGCCCTGTGTAACCTTCAGATATCCTATCCCCAAGTTTTGTGTCGGGGGGGGGGGGGGGGGGGGGGGGGGGGGGCGAAACCGAAAGTACCGACTCGAGCACACCGTGATCCGCTGCATAATAAGAGGAGATTGGAAGACTAGTGGAAACTATATCTAGGGAGAATTTATGACGTACAACTAGGCTAGGTGGCGCAAGCTGCCGGCCAACACAGAGGGTGCAGCCGTTAGCATCCATCCATCCATCGTAAGACGCAAAGTTCGCACCGCGGTACCGCAAAATGTACGACTGGCCTAGTCTCAAGAGCAGTTCCGATCAGTCAGCTAGAATGCTACGGCCGTTTTCCTTCTTTGCTTCGAAAATATCAAACATTCGTAGCGAATATTAGTAAAGTTGCCGGTCGAAAAGCGAGCTTGCCACGATGAACGCAGGCCAAGCGCAGTCTGAGAACAATCACCCCCGTTTATCTTCTGAGAAGAACTACAATCTTGGTGGTGTGCAATGTACGCTGCAGAAGCTCTGTGGAAGCTAATCGTAAACTCGCGCTGACCAGGGACGGACTAAACTATGACGGCCATCGAACGCCACCTTCGGCACCACGACGCGCTTGAGTGAGCAGGGAGTCAATAATCTTCGTACGCGATCGCCGAGAAGCACTTCCGAACTACGGCCGCTAAAAGCATAACATAACAAGTAGAAATCGTCCGATGGGACGGCTGAAAACGCAGCAGAGAAATACTGCTGAAGAAGTGGCAGCACGAACAAGTAACCTCCTAGAAGTGGAGTACGAAGATGACAACAGGGCGCCATGTTGCTTGACAAACAGTCGGTCCGCTGAACGCCCGCTGAGAAGCTGGGGTTAGCATTAGGGAGTTTTCGTAGACCGCGTTTCCCCCTCCGCTAAGCCCTCCGTAACGAAGAAGCCGCTACTGCGCCTGCGCGCCGATGGCCGTGACTGTAGGGTTCCGGGTATCGAAGCCGGTTGCGGAGAGCATTGCGGGAAGGGCGAAAACCATCTACGAAAACTTCCCATTTTTAATAGGGAGTTTTCGTAGACCGCGGTGCCCCCTCCGCTAAGCGTTCCGCAACGAAGAAGTTGCTACTGCGCCTGCGCGCCGATAGCCTTGACTGTGGAGTTCCCGCTAACGTAGCGGGTTGCGGAGGGCCTTGCGGGACGGCGAAAACGATCTACGAAAACTCCCTAATATCGGTTTTAGCGTGAATAGCGTTTTACCAAAAAGGCCTGTTCACACATACGACTTTGCCTAAGCACCTGCTGACGGGAGCGTTCTCCACATTTGTATAGCACCGTCAAAACTGTTGCTCGTGGCAGACAGTAAGTATCTCACGACACGTTTTCTTCGGAACCTTATTCTCAGATATTTAGGTCTTAATTTTACGGTGTTTTTATTAGAAAACATATACGGGTGAATACGTGTGCTACATCCAAAAGAACGATCGAGCTTGAATAAAATCATATTTATTCGGCTGGATTTTGCGTTGGCGCCATTGGCATGGGCAATACTAATTTGTCTTACGACAAAAGTTGCAAACAAGTGTTCCTTCGATAAACGTGGGAACCTTAAAATCAATGAACTCCCGAAAGTAGTTGCTGGGAAGCTCGTATTCATCCCGTCCTATCTATCAACCTACCCCGCGGCTGCGTGGCGTGGTAAAGGGTGTAATATAGAAGCTTCAACTGTCCGCCCCCCTCTTCTATGAAATCTCTATGGTTCACAGCTGTCACTGTTAGAACCCTCCCCTCTTTCCTCTAAGACAGAAGTCTCAAACGCGCGGCCCGAAGTTCCGGTTCCGGTTCCCATGTAACGAGCGCCAGAAATGACATGCACCATAATGATCGCATCTCGCCGATTCATTTTCGCTCGAAAAATATAGCTCCGCTCTTTTAGAGTATTCACATGGTTTTACACATCTGTGTTCGTTCGCCCTTTGTTTCGCTTGATTTGTTGCTTCCCAACTTTTTGTAATGTGCAACGATTCCGCTCTATAGGCTACAAGCACGACCTCGTTGTTGAAGGATGCATTTGGACTGCGCGATCTCTCGAACAGAAGGAGCAACTCCCAAAGATAAGGTTACGAGCTCAAAATTTTCTCCTTACAAAAAAAAAAATGTTATCAATAAAGCACAGGCATTTCTTCATGGTATTGGAATAAAAATCGTTAGGGAAGCAAGACATGTCAAACTAAATGTTTGTTGTTTGGGCAACACGATGACCTTGATTAATTCCCGAGTGAATTGAACAACGGGAATGGCAGTGTATCTGTTCTATTAAAAATGCGGGCAAGTTGGCTGGGCAGTGTCATTTTAATTCTTGCTGCCACATGAGGCCAGGCCCAAAGTTTCATATAAGCAAATCAAATCTAAAGATGTCACCGGAAACCTCAGTTTACAAAAAGCAGAAAGCACGAGGTCTCTTCTCTTTTTAATATTTTGCCCCCCCCCCCCCCCCCCCCCCCCTCCATCTAAAGTTGGCCCTCGGCCTTTCCAGCGTGGGCTATCTGGCTCCCACGCTCAAATGAGTTTCAGATCACTGCTCTAAAGTAGCATACAGTATGGCTCAAACTAGAAACCGGAACAGTTGCTTTTGTCGTGATTTACTGTCCTGATGAATCTCGACGAGATAAGCGGTAAGAGTCCTTTTGTTAATGGCCCGATCTTTGAAACAAAACGGGGGTGACATTTTTTTTTTTTTTCAAGACCATTGACCCTGTGCTCTGTCCAAACTGGAATGTAAAATAGTTTTTTTTTTTTTTTAATTGGTACATCGGAATTCGGACTCTAACGTAAAAACCCGAACTGACTAAAACTTTACCAGCGGGTGTTTTTCGGAGTTGTTCGGATTTATCCGAAAACACGGAACTCTAGTCATACCTAACATAATGAAACGTAAGCAAACGCTCCTGTGTTGGTTTCTTCATGTTTTTTTTTTCAGAAACAACAAAACAAACGCGACGCGGAAATAGAAGTGTTGTCCAAATGTATCACTAAGCTATGTCTGCAATGTTCCCAATGCATAGGGAGCAAGGTACACAGCACGATACTGTTAGAGCAGATACGAAACTTTCTTTAAAGGAACCATGAAATAAGTTTTTAACCTCTTCCCCCATAGCTTTCCTCTTCAAGTCAAAAGCGAAATAAGAAATCACGCGGTCCAAGCCTCCACTGTTTTCTTTGAGCACACCATGAAACTCGTCATTCGCAAGCGATGATAGGTGCCCGCCATGGCACTCACTGGCCGCAAACGCGAATCCAAGTATATTCGTCGGCGCCAGTTGATAGCCTTTCGATTTTAAGAAAAAAAAAATAAACGGCGATGTCCTATTTGTGCAAACAATGTTGCTCAGTATACGTACTAACTACATCAGCTGCCAACTAACCAATGCGCAAGGCAACGAAATATTTCGGTTACCGTGAACAGTCACTCACAGATTTTGGGTATCTGCGCATATTTACTTTAAAGATTCAGCAAGTTTAGTGGTCTTACTCTAAAATTATCACCTGACCCAGTGGCGCAACCAGGCATGTTTTTTTTTTTTTTTTTTTTTTTTTGGGGGGGGGGGGGGGGGGGCTCAGTTCCCCCTCTTCTCCTTTTTGAATACGCCAGTGTTCTGAACAATATCAAGATGTAATCCAGTGGTGGGCAATACTATACTATGCAAGCTACACTTATTACCTTATAGTTGTAACGCACACGCGTAACTATCTAGAACAACACATTTAAACCATGTATAGAAACCGTAGGAGTATGACAAGACATATAAACGTCCCAAACAAAATTGTCAGCTCGAAAGTACATAACATGTACGGCTACACGGGCTCTACAACTACAGACCACAAATACTACCATAAGTAAGATGCACATGAGTGTGCATAATAACCTCCGGCTACAAGCAGCATGTAAGGCGAATATCTTTATATTCATAACTATAGACCGACACACTGTTTACAAGCAAGCCCGCGTTTGCCCACACCAGGTGTGGGCACTGCGCAAGCGCAGAAACCAGATTCCCGTGAGGCGGAGCTCCTGCGCATGCGCCGTGGCGACAACAGCGCCACCGCTGAGGTGTGACGTCACGACCGCGTGTTGGTCTATATTTTTACTCTCTTAGTACACATTTTTGATACCCTTTAATATACGTTTTCGCAGCGCACAACTATAAACGGCCAGCACACATCAATGCGCTATCAGTCAGCTTACAACCGTATATAAGATTCGACACCGTAAAGGGCAGAAGCTACTTGAATAAATAGAAATACAGGATCATATACGTATTTTTCGGGAACAATAGTCCTCAAGCTATGCACGCTTAAAAGTTAAAATATTACGCGGTCCGGACTACCTCGGATATACGGACCATACAAGAATTCATTTTCTTTTTCCTAGCTCGTTAACTACGTGAATACGGGATTAATCTCTAGAATGACGTTAGCTTTTAAGGACTATACACCAGCGCGTAGTTCCGACGTCCCGCTACGGTACCGCTGTTGTCGGCGCGTCGCATGCTCAGACGGTTCACTTCACTCAGACAGTTCACTTATTTGTAAACGGCGTTATAGTTTATACACCGGACGCACTATCAACGCAACTGCGTAGGTATACATTAAAAAAGAAAAAAAGCATAACGAAGTTGAGCGGAATTTGTTATAAGAGGAGTTGGGAAAATCACGCCTTACCCGAAACTCGACGCGGAGACGGGAGCGACGAAGTCCGTCCATCGAGAGCGCATTCTCGGCTTCTGGCCAGAAAGCCCGCCTGGTTCGGAGCGTTATTTACTCACCCTTTCCTTCTGCGTCCAACCCTCTCCTCCCCTCGTTTTCTTTTTTCTCTCCTCCTCCTCCTCGCCGGAGACCTTTCCCACGGCAAAATGGCGGCGACCGGTGTTGTCCGATTTTTGGTGAGTTGTTGCTCCCGTCGTGATACCAAGTTGGGCTCGTTTGAGTGGGCACACACCAAATATATCTTGCGCTCGTTTCTTTTTTTTATATGTTCGGTGGCTTTCCGGTTTACATTTAATTGGGTTACCTTAATCTTTAGTTATTTTTAACCCCATTGCAGTATTTCTTTTTCAACCGCGTCGCTGTTTTTTATGCTTTTGTCACATGTCATATGCTTTTCAAACGTAATTTATTGCTATTAGAAATCAGAACTAGCACATGTTTCAACTAATGTTTTGACAATCATTGCCGCCATTTTATTTTTATTTATTCCGTTTATTTTTTCGGACCTTGTCGGAATTAGAGGCGCCAGTGCAAAAGGTAAGAAGCCCGATAAAGCAATGGTTTCTGACAGTTCACGTAAGTGCCTACATTAATTAACCAAAAAAGAAATGCATTCAGCTCAAAGTTACAAACTCAAACATAGTAATCGGCCTCTTTCTGTTGACATAAAAATATATAAATAACGAGAAAACAAACAGCGCAAAATACACGAGATATGTGGCCGTAAACATATAACGGCATATATAACACAGAATGTATGACCACAGACATACAACGGAAAGCATATTGTACAGCATCAAGAAGAGAAACTTCACACACAATTTGACATTTACAATACAATATATATAGTTCACATTTTATGGAATGATATCGCTGCCTACCAATAATGCTCTATTTTTTAAATATTGTAACTGATTGTGTATAGTTTATATCACGTGTGCTACGAATTAAGTTAATTATTTTATAGTGTGAACTCTGTTTTCCGCAATTAGTCCGGGTATGAGGTGTCCTTCGTGCAACATGATGCCACCCACACCACGATGTTTCTGTTTCGCAGGCATTAACGCAGAACTTTCTTTTATAAATCAGTTGTAGTAATTTCAAATAACACACTCGATTTGCTTTCAAAATATTCTATAACACTACTGCACTTATTACTTATTACTATACTGTATTATGGCGGCTTTCGCGAACGAGGGGGCGCTTCTCTAGTTATCAACATCATTATCGTTTGTCACGTTTGTAAGCGACCCCGTAAATCGGCTCGCGAACATAATGAGCTCAGAGTTTGTACAGAGGTGACCAAAATACGTGCATAAAGGGTACAAAATTTTATTGAGAAAACCTACCAGAGTAAAAAGGTAGAAATGAAAAACTTGAAATTTCTACTTAAGATCTTGGACAACTCGCTTCACGCGCTGTTTGGGTAACGCGAGGCAAAGCCTGATTTACGCCTTGTGTTTATTTGGTCAAGTGAGAATTGTAATAGGACATTTTACCAAAGCTTGAAACCGTGGCACGCGCAGTCGTGGTAACAAACACTTTTGACGCTGAGGGGTCGAAGCGCTTGGGGTGTGGTGTGCTGTTCTTTATTCCAGTACAACAGGCTGGGTGATCAAAATGAATATCCATCGCTTTACCCCATTACAACATTTACCACGGCGAATAAGGTGCATTTTTTTTTTGTTATAAAGATTCGGACAGAAAAGACCTGAAGAAGGAATGTCTCATAAAATTGAAGATAGAAAAGCGAAATTTGAGAACCTCTCGCGTGTGTAGCAAACATATCAGTGGAAGCGACTCCGTGTATCCTGTTGGTTCCAATGAGTTTTGTGTGTGCTGGTCTCTAGCTAGTTCCAAGTTGATTCCTTTCTTAATTTTGTAAAACAGTTAACAAACATTTCCTTACAATTACTGGCAGGAAAAAGCGGTGGCTGGCTTCCGGAGTCGTTTCAATTACATTCATGCTTATTCACCCGGTCGACGCAAAACATGCGAGACCCCCTCGCGATTGAAGTCTAAAATCTAGTAAGTCGGTGACACTTTAGCGTCCCAAAAAATGAGGAATACATCTGCTATGAATTACTACCGTTTGTATGTTTAATTTTTCCGAACCCAAATACGCATAACGCGTGATGCGCTTCTCAGCGCGCGGTTTTAAATTTGTAAACAATGCTTAGTAAAAATTGGACAGAGCCAAATTAATCTATCACCTGAATTTCCCGTTCATGTCCGACAATTTAAGAATTTATGAAAAGTTCTGCTTTTCTCTCGAGCAGACGTCACGATTTGGCACTATTCCTTCCCACGTATTCGATTGGGGAGGAGCTAAGTGTCAGTTGCTCACGAGCATTTGCTCGGCAGCAACTGTCGAGTCACACTTGGATAGAAGCGTTGGTATACCGGCAAGCTCACTGTAGCTAAAACAAGTGTGCGGCGCTTTGCAACACAACTGTTCGCGCGTGCACAGCTAAGAAGACAACACGTCATTTGTTCTGGTGCTTACAAAACCTTTTTCTACAGCGGCTTTCACTGATCCAAAGAACATTCAGCCTTTCCACTCTGGTGAAGAAGGAAGACCAGCGAAGCTGTACTATGGTCAGACGACCTTAAGGACGATTTCTCGGACAACCTCAAGGACGACTTCTAGGGCGACCTCGAAGAAGACCTCAAGGACGACTGCTAGGACAACCCTTAGAAGGACCTCGAGGACAACCTCAAGGACAACGTCTAGGACGACCTCAAGGACGACTTGTAGGACGAACTCGAGGACGGCATCTAGGACGACGCCTAGAGAAATTCAGCCTTCCCACTCTGGTAAAACCAGAATGGAAAGGCTGGAAAGGTTGCCGCCACCTATGAGCGAGGCCGGTAAACCGGTTGTCTGGTTACCGCCGTCGCTCATAGATGGCGGTAGCTGTCCAGAGTTTTGTGTCGACATTTGTTTGGTACCGGAGACGATCCCGGGGAGTCTAGCCCTTAACAGCTCCACTGTAAAAAAAAAAAAAAAAGAATCGGAGAGATTGTGAATAGCCCTGACGCACGCCGTGCAAGCTGTAATGTGAAGCACCTAGCTTGTTTTTGAACATTTGAAAGTTTTTTAAATATAAAAAGCAACTTCGAGGCGCTATTGTTCATTAGAAAGATCACTCACAAAAATATCGTACACGTTTCTTAATAAATATACCGTCTTTCATTGGCATAGATGAGAACTAACATAGCCACTCCGTGCTTTGAGACAGCATCGTCTGCTCGAATCCTACCAGCTCCGTCACAGCAGGGCGCCCGCGAGGTGGCGTCACCTAAACATCTCGTCGCCAATAACGGACAAATTACAATGTTTTTCTGTTCTGTGAATTTCCCCCTTACCTTTTCTAATGACTTAATTTTCCGTATCGTCTTCGTTGAATCGCTTACTCACTACACTTTTCTCTTAAAGGACCAATGCAACAATATTTGTACTTTGCGCAAATACCGCTTAAAACGGATCCCTAACGTTAATGACCTATGAAACACGCGTTCGTTTTTAACCCCACGCAATAGAAGTTCCAGAAAAAAATTTAAGAAAAACGAGCAGCGTTCACCCCCTCAACTCGCAGCCATAACAAGCGGCCACGTGATCTGGAGCCGATTATATGCCGCCAGTGTTGATCATAGCCACGCGCTGGGGTTGGCAAAGCGCAGGACACGCGCTGAGTTCCAGGCATTGTTATGGCTCGGCTGTTGTCGTCGTTGCAGCGATTGGACACGGGTCAAAACCCGAATGCTTCTCGAGCTAGCAATTGTCACGAGCCCAAGTCGAGTGCCCACGCAATGCTCGGGTCCAATCTATGAACCGCATTCAAATATCGTCACTTGGGTGTACTGGGACCCCCGAGTTACGTCATCAAATTTTGCAAAGGAGAGATTGAATGAAAAGGATCGCTTTTGTCCTTGAAATTACACCGCAACAAAGGAGTTTCTTGGCCAATGGCGTTGCGTGTGAGTATCCTTGAGTCCCAGGTGTGCCAGTAAGCTCGTGTATAGAGAGATACATTCCAATTGAATATCGTTGCACAGCTCCTTTAAGACTTTGGGACCTTTGCTTAAATGTACATTACGCGAACACCCATGTGTTCCAGAATAAGTGTCCTCGAAGATTGATAAATCCGTGCCAAAAATTCATCAAGGGAAGTCACATCATTTGTAAACGTCTGCTTAGATTTAAAATTTTCCCAGCTCCAAACTCAGCCTACTCGAAATTCAGCATCGTGTGCCAATATACCTGATTTTATACTAAACTCTCCTGCACCTAGTTTATTAATTGATTTTCTTACGAGGACTAAGTGACCATTGGTTTATTTATTTTTCTGTAAAGGGAGCTGTGTATGCCGTTCAGTGGAAAAAAAAAAAACGCAGAAACAATATATATCAGGGTCTACAGCAAGGCCAACTTTGAATCAATTTAAAGCGAACTTGCAACGTTTTTGGACCGTATACATGCCGAAATTCGCCAATTGAACTATTTAAACAAACCGGTCCCTTTTTAAAGACAAGGTGAATTGTTTAGTCAATAGATACACACCTTTACGCATCATGTCTTGCAGTCATCGTTCGCCTTGGGTCAGTGTTTCATTAAAACGTGTTTTAAACAAACAAGAAAGCCGATATTTTGCAGATCCAAGCAGTGATATGCAATACCACTGACCTAGTTATTATCATATTGCACCTTTGTTTAAAAACAAAGGTAGGGCATTTAAGCACGTTTTCTTCGATAACACAATTATTTCGCTAGCAATAGAAAATGTCAAAAGGCTCTGGAGTGTAATTGGTCATTCCAAAGAGAAAACAATATCTCTAAGTGATTACTACGGTGTGGAGGATTTACCAATTCGAATTCTGTTCAGTTTTGATTCTAGTTTTTTCCCAAGTAATTTTTAAATACTGTATGCCCTATCTTTGTATTCCTGACATTAGCGATATGATTTGATGAATCCTTTGTATATCGACTGTGTTGGTGTGTTGCACATCAAAAACAAATGGTATTAACATAATGCTACAGGAAGATTCATTGGTTAATCCTTAGGAAATGCGTTAACATGACCCTTGTAAACGCGACACACGCCCCCGTTTGGGAAACGCCAAAGCTGACTCCTTCACTTTTATCTTTTGACTGTTTTCCTTTTTTCCTCTATTTTTTGCTGTCTCTTTTTGGCATCGTTACGCGGTCACTGTTAGCGTTTCCCAACGAAGGATGTGTGGCGTTTCCCAAGGGTAATGTTAACGGATTCTCTAAGTGTCCACCAATGTATCTTCCTGTACTCCTTTTTTCGCCCCTTTTCTGTACTCTGCCTGTCAGAGCACGTCGACGCCCTTGGATACTGTCATCCATACCACTCGTGGGAAGAACCCAATCTATACCACTCGGGGAAGGTACCGCATTCACATCACTCGTGGAGGGAACCGCATCCATCGTTTTACCTGCACACGCACATCACAGCCTCCGCACCGCTACCACGGAAACCCAGAGCGAGGAACAACCGGCAACGGCAGAGCGGCAACTGAGCACGGCCGCGTTCCACCACGCCGCGGCGCAACACCTCCTAGATAACAAAGCCGTAGTGCTGAATGACATGGCGTCATCAGAGAAGGCTAACGCTGGGCAGAGGTAGACACGACTTTTGCGTCATTGTTCGCGCTCAAACTTGACTCCAAGCCGAGTGCTGACGCAGCACTCGTTTCCAATCTGTGTCCAGCGTTGACCTTTCAAAGGCTGGCGAGAGCACGCCGTTCGGGCGGCGCTTCTCGGGCGTGTGCCGGCAATGTACATGCACAATTTTTGCCCGAGCTCCAAGAGGTCGGGCAGCTTGTGTGCCAGACTGTATTCGGTATCGTCATACCTGAATCGGGAAAGGGAACCAAACGAAGGAATACTCGCCGACAGCGGTAGAGGGAACTATGTAGGAGGGGTAGTAAGATCAGACACTGATGTGAGCCATGCATTGCTGTAAAGCGGCGAGTGTGGAAAAGTCCCGGATGTACGCAGCGGCGCTGCGGTAGCATGGGCTGGAGGGTCCTAGCTTGGCGGTTTGGCAGCGCGAACTGCCTTCCGTTCAGATATTCCCTGTGTTTTCTGTCTCTTATGTCAATTAAAGTGCAATGCCGAATCGACTAGGACGAGAACGACAACGACGACGACAATGCCAGTAACGCATCGAATGCTATACGATCACGGTGGAAGAAACACATTTAGGTGATGCTATTAGCCGCTCTTCCCGCGGGCTGCGAGCGAACAGATCGTGTTCGGAGCTAGCCTCGAACCAGGAGTAGTTAATTTCGCTCCTTTGCGGAGGGTATTGTGGTATGGGGTCCCTCCTCAGCAGCCACGGTGTCGGCGGCGAAGCGTGCTCGCCTTTTTCGCGGTGTGGTGGTGTGTGGCCAGTGGCTGGCATCGTGTCTTGCTTTGGTGCTGTGTCGATCAAAGATGCCACCATCGTGCATGAAGGTGAGCCTTAACCAAAATAACTCCATCTTCCTCTACGGGGAGGATATTGTAACAGCGCAACTTCATCACCATCAACATCCAGACTATAATTACCATCCACAACAGCGCACCGCCGGCACAGGTGGTGCATGGCTCATGCTAGAGCTCGCGGGGCAGATTTGCTCCAGGGCTCGGCCAGTAAAGCCTGTGCTTTTCATCTTTATTTTGTCTTTCTTACAATATATATATATATATATATATATATATATATATATTGTGATGCCACTTGTCTTATACCCACGTCTCAGAGTCCAAATATATGTTACTGGTGCATACAATGTGCCTATTGTATTATAAAATATTCGACGAAGTTAACAAAGCTCATGCGCGACCCAGGCAAACGAAGACGCCAGTTGCCGGTGCTTAGTGTTAGCGTGCAGAGGGTCACGTGGCTCGCCGCTGGGGCGGTTTTGGTTGCCGGTGCCGCCGGCAAGGGCTCGCCGACGATTCACCACGCGAATTCGCCATAAGAGGTGTTGCGCGACGCCTCCTTCTCTCTGCCTCCGCGCCAGCTGTGCGCATGACTGACGAAAACGAAAGGGCTCGTTTTGACGAAAACGCGGTGGTGTCTGTCAGTTTGTCAGTGCAGAGGGGAGAGGGCGAGGCTTACGCGTGCTGACGTCAGCGCTTCGGACCAATGGGAGCGTCGCACGCGTCACCCTCTCCCCCTCCTTCTCTCCCCGGCGCCGACAAACGAAAGACACCGCCGGCTTTTCGTCAAAACAAACGTTTTAATGCTAACGCATAAAAAAAATAAATACTGAGCTGTACCCTTCCGTAATTCTGTCTAAGCTTTTATTTGCAGTTTCTAGGTTCTTAGATGTACCCGGCGACTGGAAGGTGATGAATCAAATCAGGTGATGAGCACTGTCCCCTTAATTAGAGACCAATTTCATTAACCAGTGTTTCTTTCAAACTTTTCGAGCATATCGTTTATTCTATAGTCTCGTTAATTTCCTCAAAGCCAATTCATTTTGTTGTTACCTCATATCATCACGGTTTTTGTAAAACTTAGTGCTGTGAAACGCAACTTTTTTCATTTACACAATAACTTCTTCCTGCTTTAGACAATGTTTTTTTTTTTTTTTGTCAACTGCATAATTTTTATTGTTTCTCACCAACTGTATTTTCTAACGTTAAGAAAATTAGACATTGACCGGAACATCATCGGGTGTCAGGTGGATTGATCATTTTGTATCAATAGAACCCAATTTGTAACAGCGAACGACTTCAAATCCTCACCTTTTGCAGTTGTCTTTAGTGTGCCGCAATGCTCTGTTCTTGGCCCCCTGCTTTTTCTCTTATGCATAAATATTCTACCTAACTCTCTCACTTCATCCATTAAGTGGTTTGGCGACGATTGTGTAATTTTACGTGTCTGTACCTCTAGTACTGATAGTTACTTACCTCAATCTTACCTAAACAAAATTTCCGATTGGTGTAGCTAATTTAAAACGCGTCTTAATAATAACCCTAAATTATTGCGAATTTCGCGTCAATCCTGTCAATGGTAACATTTGTACCTACTACATTGCAGGTTATTCCCTAGAGGAGGTAACATGCCTAGACATTAATTTAACCGCCGACCTCTCCTGCCAAACACGCATCAATTATATAATTATCAACTTTAATTACGTACTTGATTATTTACGCTGTAACATTTTTATGGCGCCTTCACCTTTAAAATTTTTACTCTACAAGACTCTTGTCCATTCTCAACTTGAATATGCATCATCATATATGCGATCCATGTCTTGAGGTTTTTACTAGTAAAGAAGCAATACCAAATCGCTGTGCACGTTTAATTTTTTCCAACTACTCTGGTTTATAAAGCGTACCATCAATGAAAACTAACCTAAATCCTCCTCACCTTGTCCTACGAAGAAAAGTTTCACGACTAGTTCTATTTCACAAAATTCACCATTCCACCATTCAGTCACGAAAAAGTTAGCTTTCTGAGCCGTCATACTTCTGTTCTCGTGCAGACCACTGCCATAAAGTAGATGTCCTTCTTTGTCGCACTAACCAGTTTTTTTGTTTTTTTTTCATTCAATTATACCCAAGATGAGCGCTAACGAAACCACCTGCCCACCTCAATCCCCACAATCACCAACACGTGTTTTTAAACTCGCCATTCCAGATTATTGTTTCTTTTCACTCCTACCGTAATACCCCGAGAGACGGCCCACCCCCCGAAAGAAAACCCACCCCTATTCTTGGCTTGATTTGCAATTTGTTTCTTCTTAAACACCGTTAAGATAGCCAACCTCCAATAGTAGAACTGCTGCGCCATTTGTTCCAAACTGCGTCAGAATGAATAACCCTGCGACATGCTGCTCCAAAAACTGTATTTGTGCACAATTTGCGCCATGTCTGCGCCAAAAAGGAACTGATCTCGAAAAGAAAACTGAAGCTGTCTGCCACGTAGCATTCTTGGCGATGGCAGTGAAAATTAAGTACAGTTGATGTTCTTTCAAAAGCCCGGGGAATGTGCGAAGAGTAGGGTCGCTCGAATATTCGAATTATCGAATAGTAGTTTCAAATAAAACGCTATTTGATATTCGCTTAAATGTACTGCGATATTCGTACCTTTCGGAGTGTTGACGCGGCGGATCAGCCCCCTTGAGTGCGCTTCTTCCCAAGCACCGGTGCACTGAGGAGAAGCGGTACCCGCGGAGCTTACACCGCAATCTTGCGACTCGCTTCGCCGCAGCGCAGCCGCGCACTTAGGCGAAAAACACACCTTCAAAGTATCATGCACGCGCGCGCCTCAAAGAAAAAGGAAAAGATTGATAATTGATATTTACATTGCAGTAAAATCTTCCAAATTTAACTGTGGCTATTATGCACGGGTATATGTTAGGCAGGGATGTTTTAACAACCTGTGTTAATTATTTATGCTTGTTTTTTTTTCAGAATCGAAGAAAATGTTTTTATTTATCAAGAAGATTTATAAATCCCCTCAATTAGGTATGACTGGGCTACTTCGTAGGTTTAATTTTATGTCAAGTCTGTCACTTACTTGCCATCCCAATGGAGGTATTGGCATTTCTGAGGCCACAATCTATAAATATAGCTAGATTAAATTTAACAGAGCTCATAAGTGAGCAACTAAAAGCTTGGGAACAACCTTCGCGAGTTTAGCGGAATTTTCGTTTTAGCATGATGTAACAGTAGTTGAAGACTTGGATAAAGGCGCAGCAACTTCTCAATATTCGATTCAAAATATTCGGCCAAAACCACTATTCACTGTGTATTTGCTTTGAACCCAAAATTCATTATTTGCACATGCCTAACGAAGAGTTAGGTGCTCACATCAATCCCAATGAATAGCTAGCGCTACAAGTTGTGACTGGTTAGAGTAGCTAGGTGCTCCGCTTTGCTGCTCTATGAACAGTTGCAGGTTGAATAAGAAGCAGGGCAGTGTGAAACACTACAAGAGTGTCAGTTTGATGTTGACTGTCACGTCACCACGACACAAACCCTACAAAGTAGCCAAAACAGATTTTTATATCAAACACAGACTGAAGACGCTATCGGTATTCCTAATAGGTTAATGCAGACATTGCAAACTTACCGGCGTATGATTGTTAAATAAAAACATAAATAAACATCTGTAGCTCCAGGTTCCCTGTAGGCATAACACTCTAAACGGTCTTCCATTACTCCAACAACTGCAGTTTTTTTTTTTCCACAGGATAATTTTCAAAGAGATCACACCTGAATTTTTCGAATATGAAAGCTCACAACTGTCTGCTCCAAAAGTAAGAATTTCTGCTCCAAAACCCTTTTTTTTTTTCTGCTACATATCATCAATTATCAGTTCCACTGATCTTCTAGCAATCGTAGTGTTCGGATAAATTATGGCTTCGGCGTAAATGCGGCTAGTTAGCTATGGCGGAATATAGGCGAACATTGCTGACTGGGAAGTGCAGTCATCTTTGCTTCGTTACCCCTCGCCGCAATAAGAGGTTTAGCAGGGACACATGCATAACCTAAACGCACTTGTTCAACTTTTTTCGATTGAACACCGAAAGTTAGTCCACCCCCAATTTTCACCCGATTTTCTCTTGATCTTAGGTGAGCTGTCTCTTGGGAAATTAACCTACATTTGTCTTTCCTTCGTTGTATTTTGCCGGTTTCATGTATTTTCGTCTCCTCTCTGTAATGCTCTCTAAGTCTTCGAGGTAATAAAAGAAAAAAAGGTTAGAAAGAAGGCTTAGAGAACATTCATTTGACGCCTTACGGTCGGAGTTCTTGCGTCATTAAACGCCCAATCACACTGGGTGTGACGTCACGAACATAGGCTTGTGTAAACCGCTTTAAGAATTAAAAAATAAGTTTCGTTCTATTTTTATGCCAACAACAAACGCTCTCGCTGCTCTATTATTTCCAGCCTATCCTTTTTTTTTTGCCTTTTTTTGGCAGTCAGGGGGACTGGATGCTTATGATATGTGCCCTGGATACAGGGAGGACCGGTGTGTGCATCGCAGCGCAGATCATCCTTCTTGTCTCATTACTATCCTGTTTCGGACGGTGGCATTGATCCCGTTCTATCACCGCGTAGCGGGGAGGCGTGCAGCCCGCGTATTCACGTTCGCGAGCTCGAAGAAACAAAACGGACACACGCGCGCAAAAGGATATTAAAACGAGCGCACGACTAGGGACAAGAAACGGAGAACGAGAAAATAAAATAAACAAAAAGGTAAGGTGGTATACGTACAAGCCTGGGAATGGGTCCTAAGCGCAGTCCTAAATAAAGTGTTTTTTTTTTCCTTCTCTTTTGATTTAGCCAGATGTGACCGCTTTAAAAAGACGCACCCGTTCTGAGAAAGCGGACGCGAATAATTGACAAAAAGCAAGAAAACAAAATAGGCGAAGGAGTGTTAGTTATATTTGTTGAGGGTATTTGGATATCGAGCCGGGGAGGAAAAGGGGGGGGGGGGGGGGGGGGAGGGGGTGGCGGGGGTTGTCAATTATTTTGATTGATGTTGACATTTAAGTGACAGCTGAGTGGGAACAAGGTCAAGCCAGAGGTAGAAACTAAACTTCGACGTTCATTCTGAGCCTGTTTTGACACCTTCCTTGGATTTTTTTCGTAGCATTTCTTTTGCAATTGTGGCCATGGACGCTTTTATCGACCAGACGTCGCGCGTGTTTGATCACTTTGCCCAACGCTAATCACTGCATTCGGCGTCAATTATTCTGTGCTACGTTGTCAAGTTCTGCAGCCCCGCACCGCTTCTTCGAGAACATGTTCCGACGGAGCAAGCGGCGGAAGTACGCTGGCCTTGACAACTTAGCATAAAATAGTTTATCCCACCAAGTGGTGCAACCTTGGAGGGAGCACGCGATATGATTCAAGTTGACTATAAAAATATATATAAACAAAACGTATAAGACACGAAGAATAACACATTCACTTTTGCTCCAGGACGGGTACTTTCTCAGGACGGCCGATATCTTGACCCGGCTGAAGCTCAGTTTTGCTGAAGATTTGCCAGTCTAATGCAGTTCTTAAAAGTCTCCCACCGGTGGCAGCGGGTTTCTGTTGTGGCCACATACGTGTGTTCAGGCTGTATAAACGTAGACACACCAATTTTAATTTCTAATGGTTCATTTCGGTGGGAAGTCTCAGCGTGCCTTGAAACTCCAATACGGTCTATAGGCACCGCAGCTCGTCTGCACGATTGTGACAAAGTATTTAAATAAGAAAAAAAAATGCACATATTAGTTGTATGCTATTCATTATCGTAAAAAGACCAACAGCCACCGCCCGTAGCGTCATGTCCCGAGCATCTTGTGCGCCATGGCATGCTCATGAAAGGTTTCTGCGTTTTATACGTTTGCTCATGTTTTGGACTAGCGCTCGCCACCCTGGCAGGGGCCGCAACCAGTTGTTGCTTGAAATTCCTCGAACATTCTTGTTTCTTAGAGGATGGGGAGTAGCTACAATGTTTGAAACCAATGTCCTCAGCCTGTTAAATATCTTCTCATTAAAGCTCCAACAAGAAAACACAATGCTTCTTCAGAAGAGAAACTTGGCAAGGAGCATTTTGGAAGTGTATAGCAAAGCAACCTGCGTTTCTCGAAGCTCCTCGACAGGAAGTTAATATCAGCAGATGCATGGGTGGATCTAGGAGGGTGGGGGAAACGTTTTCCTAATAAAAAATCGACATACACCAGCTTTTTTTTTTTTTTTTTCTTAAGGAAGAAATTATTAGTTTGTGGTAACATAACAAATATGAGACCAACAAAACAGATCTGGGCAACGTTTCGCCCAGGGTTACGGACGAGGCCTCCGAAGATGTCATCCTCGCATCAGGATCCGCAGCTTCTTTTCGTCAGTGACTTGAGGGTCGGCGCGAGCGACCAGGGGCAGGACATCCTCGGCGAAATTGGTGATTGTTTCGTTTGCGACCTGGGTTTTCATTCAAAGAAGGTCCTCGGCCCTCTCTCCTCGATATTGGTTGATAAATGCAGTCTTGGGTAGTAACGCGTTACTGTAACTTCGTTACTTTTTTGGTAACTTGTAACTGTAACGAGTTACTTTTTAAAAATGTAACTTGTAACTGTAGTTCTATTACTTTTTTTTTAGGTAACGATCAAAGTAACGACGTTACTTTTGTCGTTACTTTCCAGTGTTTTATGAATAATATATCACTGAACGAGTGCAATTTAGCAATTCCTTGCACTTTCAAAATCGTCTATTCCGACATTTCAAGTGTCAAGTTGGCCCTGCACTAAGTTGTGAATACGTTCCTTCTTGCGAGTCACGACCCGAATATAGCCACGTGTAGATTTTATGACAAAATATCTAGCTATCTTTACGCACGCGCTTGTACTTAGTGACTGAACACTTAATCTTAGTGTCTTGAAGCATTACTGATGTTGTGTTTTTTCTTTTTTTCTCTGCAAACGCATTTTAATCGGGTGAATCAACCGTGAAACAACAATACACGGGAAGGACACTGTCCATGTCTCGTATTTTGATTAGCGCCACTACTCCGCAATACGTATGTTTCCTTATTTTGATTTGCGCCACTAGTCTGGCATGGAAGCTTTCAAACACCAACCTCGAAAAGCAACTGCTGCTAAGTTAAAATATGAAGTAAAAAGCGTACTTTTCTTAATTTTATGCAATAAAACGTTGTGTGGAGCGTTTTCTAATTTTTCTAAATTTGTTTTTGTTTTATAGAAAAGTAACTGAAAAGTAACGTCGTTACTTTTTAAAAGTAACTGTAACGAGTTACTCTTTTCTTGCGGTAACTGTAACGGTAACTTCGCTACTTTTTTCTAAAAGTAACTTACCCATGACTGGATAAATGTCCCTCTCAGCGCATCACTGCAGGCGGTCTACAAGGTTAAGAAAGTTTCGCGATTTTCGAACAAGTGCCTGGCCGTTCCTTCGAGCGCGAAGTAAAGACTCTGTAGGCGCTGTTCTTCCGTCTATCCGCTGTGCTGGGCCACACTCTCGCATTGCTGTAGCCAGTCCATTGTCAGTCCTCGACATCTTCATAAGGCTCACTATGGAAGGACGCGGGCGTATACAAGCAGCGACGGGTAGAACAACGACGGGTGGAGTGGTCATCGTCGCTGTCTACTTCTTTGGTTTCTGCGGCAGGGGTCCGAGTTCCGGGGGTAGGCCTTGGTTGCGGCGACTTGATCGGGCGTCGGTGTCTTCTGCGAAGGGTAGCCTTCCGGGGCTGAACACTTCACTTGGCTGTGATGTCTTCGTAGGTGTGCGCTTCACGGGCATAGAAAGCGATACCCCGCACCTCCACCAAAGTGGCACGAACGACAAGTGATGAGGTGACGAAAACTGAAGTAAACTAAACGTTTAATGAAGCAAACTTGTGCCCAAAACAAGAAAAGAAAAAGTAAACAGAAGATAACAATAGAGCGTCGCAATCTTCGAAGTCGGCGTAACAGCGGGATCGAACGCTGGGTGGTGACTGACTATCTCAGTCACCACCCGTCACTATCTCGAAGATTCGGCGAAGAAGGCTCCAACGTCGCGTGCTCGAGGCGAGAATGAACACGCACTTTCTAGGACAACAAAAGCAGGAATAAATGATAGAAGTTATGTCCGGAGCAAGAATAAACGAGAACCTTATAGAAGTCCATGACCGAGCGTTGCTTTCTCGGCCCTGCTCGCGGTAATATTTTCCTCATCGTGGCGTCCCTTATAGGTCGCTGGAGTCGCGAATATATCGCCAACCGTTGTTGAGGAAACGCGCAAGACACGTGCCACGAGCGGGTGCACCGCCGCCATTTGCTTCCTAGGGCGTCTCGAGACACGGGCCTCGTGCAGTTGCGCATTTGACGTTACTTGCAAGACAAACGCAGACGCATCGAAGGGCCTTAGTCGCATCAAGATCGCTATGGAGCATCATTGTACTAAAGCGTTACTCGCCAGTATAAGCGTGTATGCATGGCGATGTGCATGCCATCCACTTATCAATCCCGCTTATCTCCACATATCTCTTACGATGGTATCGTTGTCTTTGTGTATTTAAGGACATAAAATTTAAGTTTAAAGATATAGCTTTATGGGGCGTCACTTTGCAGATATTTCGTCCTTGTCAGATGTCATCGCCGCGTGCGCAAAAAAAAAAAAAAAAAGAAAAAAAAGCTTTTTTTTTTTTTTGTTTATGGCCCGAGGTCAAGGAAGTCGGGTTTTCCTGTTGGTCGTGCAGCTTGGGGATAAAAGAAAGGGGAGCCCGGCATCCCGCCAGTAACGGCGCGACGAAAGGAGAACCTTCCGTGTCGTCTGCTTGAAAGACTTGTTTTCAAACATCACTCGCGTTGTGCGAAATCCCACTTTGGCAGTATCCAGTCGTTACGGGTAATGTTGAATGGTTTTAGAGACTTCCACCGCGCTTACCCGCTTGCTTCATCGATCACCGAGCACTGGCGGAGGTCGTGAGTGGCGTCCACGATGCCAACCACGACGGCTATGAGAATTAGCTACGCAGCACCTCCGCCCTCGGTACGTGACGGTAACATTCCGCGGCCCACATTGCGCTACTGTGCTACAGCTATCGATTATATTTTTTTTGCACATTGTGTGTGTGTGTGGGGGGGGGGGGGGGCCGAAAAACACGACTCTTTTAATGCCGCTAAGCTTCGCCGCCCCATGTGGTGGCGGTGCGACGATGTGCGCTTGTTTCGCCGGTGTGCGGATGGTAAGATCTCGGAATTCAAGAAACGTCTCTATAAAGCTACAGGTCACCAACGAGTTTTGTTCGGCTCACCTTGAATGGAGAGGTAAAAGAGAAACTGATAATTTGATGAATTAAAATAGCGACCATACAGGGAGCTTGGCGCTACTTTCCAGTGACTTTACGTTTGATTCAAAGACATTACATAAATCAAAAGATAAGACAGAAAAACAAAACTTCTCTATTACTGATGTCAGCTTAGGCCTAGCGTTCGGAAAGCCAAGTAATCACACTATAGGCACCTGTGGCATTTATTTGAGGGAATAAAACTTGTCGAGTGGTTATCGTTTATACCCATTCCTATATTTCAACCTTCCCGTTTCTGCCCGGCTCAAGACGACCTTCACGTTTCAGCTTTTCTCATTTCGCCCTATCCCGAAAAAACCTTCCCGCTTGGACCATTGTTTGTTATCAGCTGGGTCGGTTCAATCGTCCAATGTCTGTCCTCCTTGGTGACCTAATGTTTCCCTCTTATCAACAGCCTTGGAGATTTGATCACCGGCAGTGTTTGTGGTGTCTGCATTACTGCAAACGAGCATAGCAGTTATCGTTGTCACCGGCGCAGGATATCTTCGTTCGTGCTTCACTATTTTGATGACACCTGGATGGATCACCATTTTTCCATCCAGCTGTGGAACCACCACGGAAGCCCAGGTCCACGGACCGACAACCACATGGGGCACTGGCAACGTAAGAAAAATGCAATTTCAGGTGCGGCTTACCCGAACCTTAACAACTTCACCGAGCTGATCGAGCGGAATGAGGCCTTTACAAGGATATCTTTGCAGCAGCTTGCAAATGGTGGTGTCTTGGGGCCAGGGGGCACAAGTGGGTCAGCAAGGACCGCAAACTACTATCAGAATTGGTGTGTCGCCTTTTTGATGGCATGATTTCCTTGTTCTACTTCCTCACTAAGGCGAAGGTTTTCTGATCTATGATTCACTATGGGCACGGGAATTCAGTGTTTGAAATTGTACCAAAATAAAGTCGCAATCACATGCCTGTCAACCTGTCTGATTTATCGCGCTCCACAATATTGTGTTGTCCCAGTGCTAATTATTTACTCTTTCTTCATCCATCACTTGAACCAATACGCTCTTCTCCCAACCACACAATATCTAGTTCACTGTTAGTGAGTTTTGGAATAACATACCCAAGTGACTCCATTATTGTACGGAGCGCGACACTGTTAGTGCGAACAAGCGATGGTCGATTTTTGCTGTCTAGCTCATAGAATAAAAAGGCTGCCATCAAAATTATTGGTGTCTTTATAAGGTGCTCCCTTGGGCCACATACGGTCAAGGATCCGACCGATTCCGAGCGTTCCGAAGGCCTTTGGCGATAGCTTTTTGCGGTTTGGCTTTTTGGCGGTATGGCAGCGCGAAGTGGCTCCCGTTCTGAACTGATCTTTACCCCGGGTTTGCTGTCGTTTGTGGCTAATGAAGTGTCATCCCGAATTAGTGTTCAATCGCGCAGCAAACGCAACGCGAGCCGGCCTGGCTGCCCGCTTCATACAGCCTATCCAGAACATGCTTTAGTGGCGCCCTCTCGAGCCGTCGACACGGAGTGCGGCAGCCGCGAGCGCTCGCTGATCTCACTACCACTCCTCTAGTTCACGGCCACTCAAGCAACCAAGGACGTCATGAAGGACGTTATTTTTTTTGCTTGTTTTTGTAATTTTAATTTGCCTATAATTTTTATAATAAAGTGAAATCGGAGAAACGAAACGTTTAATGAAGTTACTACGTTAATTCAGGGAGGGGGGGGGGGGGGGCGATGTGGTGTATAAAACGGGAAAGGGGGTTAAATGGCTATGCGAAATGTTATTCTCCAGGCAGGGAAAAGACTCGCATAGCCAAAGGGGAGAGGGAGGGAAAGATGTGGATTGAGATGGGTTGAATAAAATATTTTGGCAGTTACTAGGGGAAAGCACCAATCAAATCATTTGTAGGGTAGAGGGAAGGGGAGGGGGGGAGAGGGGCAAAGCGTTGCTAACACACGGCTAAAACATGCTTCAAAATAAACGTTCGATAATGCGCTCAGGTTCGGTGCAAATTAAAAAAAAAAGAGTAAAAATGTCCTTGCAGGGCCCCTTTCAAGGGATACTACATCCACCAGGTGCTCTTTGCTAATCGTTTAATTCGTTTTAAAATTCATATATATATGTGTTCAAAAGAGCAGTATCACATGGAACATACCAATATCTTCTTAAGAAAGTCTCGAAAAGGAATTTTAAAACGAATTAAACGATTAGCAAAGAGCACCTGGTGGATGTCGCTAACGCCTCGTTTGTAATGCTCGTCTAGGAACCTTGACAGCTAGTGACGGAGGTTGTCTCGTCTCCGGCCACGACAAGAAAAGGGGGGAAGGAGGAGCTCCCCTCTTCCCGAAAATTCCTTTTGTGTGTCGCAGAAGTCGCTATTGTCCCCCTAGAAGATTATAGAAGATTAACCCGTCACTCAAAATTCGTACAAAAGCAGCCGCTTCGGTGGCTGGAACGACTAGGCCATCCTCTCGACGTCAGCCTCGCCGTAGCTTTGCTCGTCTTGAGACGACCTACGTCACGATTGCGTTGGATGTCACGTGCTCTAAGCTGGGCCTTCTCCGAGCGCTTGCCAGAGTGGGCCGTTTATAACGAAAAATACAGCCACCAGGATCAAAATACAAACGTGCGATTGTCATTTACGGATATTGTGGATCATATTCAACCTATTTTTGAACACGACGGGAATATTTCAAATTTCGTTGAAGTATCCCTTTAAGTGGTAAAATCTAGTGCCTACTAATACCATTTCGAAGGAAAATTCGAAAAAGCGCCAACGTCGCGTTTGCGATAACAGTGTTGTGCAATGTATACGTACATAGACCGTTTCGCGGTTGCACGTTTTGGGGACCATCTTGAAAAAAAAAGGTTTTAAGTGGTTGAAATAAGAATATATTGCGTTGAAGCTTGTTTGAAAAGGTTGTATATGTTTGGAATACGTTGACGTGCAAAGACGTATCAAAATATATTCTTAAGCAGTGAAGGTTCGCAGGCAAATGTTAGGACGGTGGAACGATTTGGCTCCATCGTCCTAACCCTGGGAACGGGTTGCAACGGGACGAGTTCAAATGGAAAGGGCGTTTAGGGAATGGGTCGAAACTGGACGGGTTCAAGCGGGAATGGGTTGTTTTGGGTCACACCCAACTTGTCAGCAAGAAAGACAATCTCATGTTCGTTCTACCACAGGACGAAAACGTTCATTGCGCATCAAGCACGCTGTGGAAGAGTGGATTATTTTGGGAAAATAACGGGGTTGGTGGTTGAACTTCCGAAGTTTCCCTTCAGTCTATGGCGACATGTATAGGGTGGTCCCAGTCACCAGGCCCGATCTAAGATGGACCGTAAAAATCGACGCCTGCACGTAGCAACTAAACTTTTCGTCAAAGGTGTAATTCACAGATTGTTTTTTTTTCTTGTAAAATTACAAAGCTTAGCTCTCGTTCTGTAAAAACAAATAAGGCCAAGAAACTTGCCAGGATCTACGGCGGGCAGCAACGCAGACTACAGGGGTCCAGTACGCGCGCGGTGTGTTCGGTGTTCGTATTGATAGATGGCGCCATCTCCTTATCGCGACTAAAGCCCCTGTATACGGAAAAGTAGCGACATCCTTTGAAGAATGCCGCCTGCTATCTTGGAGCAATCCAGGCGGCGCTACCGTCGACGCGCGAGCGCGAAAGAGCAAAAGATAGCAATAAAAGTGTGCATGAGGGACGAGAAGGGAGAAGGAATGCCTATTCTGTCGGAGTGCAGTGCATGCTATGAGCTCATGCCGCCAATCAAATAACGCCGACAGTGCAACGTCACGGCTTTCATTGCCTTTCTTTGAGCACATTCTTCGCGGCTGGCAGACCGTGACAGTGCGCTTTTAGCCTGTGTCCATGTACTTCCGTGTCTTCAAGCCTTTGACTGCGCTCTGACTCAAGTATAGGAAGGCCGTCTGCTATCTTGGAGCGTTCCAGGCGGCGCTACAGTCGACGCACGGGTGCGAAAAAGCAAAACATAAAGATAAAAGGTGTGCGCGTCAGAGGAGGAGGGGGAAGATGTCGCTACCTTTCTTATTGAGGGGCCTTAATCGCGACGGCTCGCTACCACCGTGGTTTATTAAAATGCATATAATCTTTTTGAAATGTACCTTTGGTTAAAAAAATAAATGCAAACAATAAAAGCAAAACTTAAGTAGAAAAAAAAAAAAAAAACGCGTCTGCATAACTGGCGGCGCTTTTGCTGCAAACGAGTTTCTTCTGCGTGTCGTCTGCTATCTTTCGCTGGTCGGCTCCCGACGCCATCTATCAATACGAACGCCAAACATACCCCGCTACTGGACTTGGTCGTCTCGGTCGCCGCCCGCCGTAGACCCTGGCAAGTTTCTTGGTCCTATTTTTTTATTACACGAGAACTACGCTTTGTAATTTTACAAGAAAAAACCGACCTGTGAATTACACCTTTGACGAAACGTTTCGATGGCTGCGTGCAGGCGTCGATTTTACGATCCATTTTACAGGGTGATTCAAGGAGAGGCCACGCTATTTAAATCGACCGCAAAATTCGGTTTCTTAATTTATCGCGCTACGACTTTGTGCAGCGTTGCCCACAGATGGTGCATTTTTTTTTTTTGTAAAATTTGCAAAGAGCGAACTTACCTGAGGAAAAAGTAAAGAAAGAAAAAGGCGTAGCTCCTATGGAAACCCAGCGACGCCACCGGTCTTCAAACAACACGTCGCCGTTTCGCACGGGAGACAAAAGATGGCGCAACGAACGCCGCCAACGAACGAGCATACGGCGCCGAGAGTAGGCGTCTTTAGCAGACGGTAGTTTCGACTCAAAAGCGGCGCGCGTTTCGCAGGCGGCGACAGTCGCAGAAACAAAAACAGACGCGGTAACAACAAGGAACTGCAGTTCCTTGTCTGCTAAAGACGCCGACTCTCGGCGTCGTATGCTCGTTCGTTGGCGGCAGTTGGCGTCACGACCGCTTGCGCCATTTCTTGCCTCCCGTGCGAAACGGCGCCGCGTTGTTTGAAGACCGGTGGCTTCGCTGAGTTTCCGTAGGAGCTAAGCCTTTTTCTTTCTTTACCTTTTCTTCAGAAAAAATCGCTCTTTGCAAATTTTACAAAAAAAAAAAAAAAAAAAAAGCATTATTTGTGGGCAACGCTGCACAAAGTCGTTAGAAACCGAATTTTTGTTCGATATAACTGGCCTCTCCCCCTGAACCACCCCTTACATCGAGCCTCGTGACCTTCAGGAACATTAAACATCAGAATACGTGCTTTCTGCGGCGTAATCACAACAACCCGGTTGTTCTATAGCTGATGGTCTTCGCCACTGATCTCAATGACAATTGCTGGATCGCGCTTGCCGCTCCCGCAAGTGAAGCCACCGGACGCAACCCCGCTGGGATACGATTTCCCGTTTTGCTAGCCTTTTGCTGCGGTTTTCCAGGGTGCTGTAGACACGTTTTCTACTCGTTCGTCGTCATTCGCCGAGGAAGTTTTTTGAGACTTGCCGTTGTGAACACGTGGAAAATTTTACGAAAGTGCAGTGTCGCAGGAAAAAGGCACAACGCGTCGAAAGGAAGGGCTGGCGGCGTGTTCAAAGCTTCCTTGGCACGTCGAAGTGCCGTGTCTCTGTGCCTTCGCGCGCTTGAATACCGACCAAGAACCGACGCCGTGTGAATGTGTTTAGCGAGTGCAATGTGCGTGAAGCCGTATCAAAAGGTACAACTCGTCGAAAACGTGTCGCCGGTGTCGCGGCGTGATCAAAGCTTCCTTGGCACGCCGAGTGATGCATCTTTGTGCCTTCGCACGCTTTGATACCGGTCAAGAATTGACGCCGCGCCAAAGTTCTGAACGTGTGTCGCGCGTAGATGCCTTTAGATCATTTATATATATCGGCCATGGAGTTCTGGATCGTCCAGCTGTTCCGGTGAGTTGCTATCAATAAAAGGGGGTGATCTGTACGTGTTCTTATGTACTATATTAACCATGGATGTGTCCCAAATCTACTCTAATAGATTCCGTGGGAGCACGAATAGGGCAACGTTGTGGAGCCAGGGGGGTTTTCGAAAGCAAAAGTACAAGACGGCGAGAATGAAAATCTTTGAAGCGCGGCCGATATGGTCGTGTGCAATCTGTTGACCAATTACAATTTGGCGAGCCGCGCTCAAACGTCAAGTGCAATTAAGTAGGTTGATAATAAGCCAGCACTGATCAGTGATGAGGAGCTGTTGTGCACGGTATTGTGTAAATCGTCTAAGGACGAAAAAAAGACGTACCTTCCCCCCATCTTCCGTCGCTAGTGGACGCTGGATTAAGCTCGTTCCTAAACCGCGAGGGGAAAAGACGCTGATCCAGAGGCACGAACAGCTTCACGCACGTTGCACTCGCTAAACACATACACACGGCGTCGGTTCTTGGTCGGTATCCAAGCGTGCGAAGGCACAGAGACACGGCACTTCGGCGTGCCAAGGAAGCTTTGAACACGCCGCCAGCCCTTCCTTTCGACGCGTTGTGCCTTTTTCCTGCGACACTGCACTTTCGTAAAATTTTCCATGTGTTCACAACGGCAAGTCTCAACAATACACAGAGTCTTCAAAAAACTTCTTCGGCGAATGACGACGAACGAGTAGAAAACGTGTCTACAGCACGCTGGAAAACCGCAGCAAAGGCTAGCAAAAACGGCAAATCGTATCCCAAGCGAGTGAAGTCCGGTGGCTTCACTTGCGCTGCAGCGAACAAGCGGGGAAGCGCGATCCAGCAATTGTCATAGAGATCAGTGGTCTTCGCGAAGATCGAATAAAATGTTATTTATGGCTTAAACTTGAAGCTAAAGGTTTTCTTTGTTTTATTGTGCTTCAGATCAGATATGCGGGTTTCAGATTAATTCAAAAATGGCGCGCTCCAATTAGTTATTTTTATTTTAACTTAATTTACAGTATGCTACGTCTAGATTTATTTGAAATAATTAGTATAATGTTTACTTTCTGATTTGGCGGTCGTTGCAGTGGCGGCGTTTTACAGAATTCGACGTGAAAGTTGTCGCACATTTCGGTTCCCGTAAGCTTCGACTTTCCGCCGCGACGAAGCGCGTCGAGCGTCAGGTTTTATACGTCACAGTGAACATGTCGGACGGAGAGGATGATTTTATGTGCGACGATGAAGAGGATTACGATTTGGTAGGTCTTGCTCGCCGTCTCGACGCGAAATTTCGACGCAAGATCACAGAAACGCATATCGGGCCGTCGATCCAAAGTGACGACGCGAAGCGTTCGCAACGGCGTAAGCAGAAAGAAAGCGTTGACTCGTTAGGCTTAGCGGCTTTGCCGGCGACTCCACAATCTCCCACGGCATTCTTCGTGTGTTTACAGTAGGAGGGACAGTTGCGACTAATTGGATATGTCCCCGTCGCGTCGGTTTTTTGTCCGTATTTCGGAACAGAGACCTCAATTTTGGTTTCAAACGAACTCCGGAAAGGTCCATTCACCCTTTTTTTGTTTCCCATTTGCGCGTCCTTTTTGAAACACGTGCGGGTTGTGAACTTTAAAATAAGTGTCCGTGGTGTTGCTAATCGTCGAGCCATTTATGGCCAAATTCCCTTGTCGCTCTGGGGCGCGTTAACGACTTTAAATGGGTCCTTGGTTACGGTACGGCGAGTTTAACGCGCTTTGGGTGGAGCGATTAGTATTCGGGTACGACGATGATGCTTATCGTGTTTTGACAGCGCACTGCCCTTGAGTGTGGAGATTCGTTGTCAGCTGAAGATCGTTCCGTGTCGTACTTTTCTTATGAAGATTGCCGCGTTTGAAGAAAGCGTTTTAAAATGTCACGTTTGACGACGAGTTTGCTAACGAGGTTTCACCGATTGGGGGAACTAACGTCGACGATCCCTTAGATCCCCTAAAACCTTTGTTAACTGTTTGCGAATTTCTTTTTCTTGTGGATATTTGAGTTGGGTTACTTTGTTCTGATCAAATCTCAATCGCTTTGTTGTGCAGGAATATTCCGAAGATAGCAATTCCGAACCGGACGTAGACTTAGAAAACCAGTATTACAATTCCAAAGCGCTGAAGGAAGATGACCCCACTGCAGCACTTGCCAGTTTCCAAAAGGTAAGCCGCACACATTAACACACTTTCTTTTTGTCCAACATAATTTCCTCCTGTTACAAACATGTCTATTGGTCCAATTCATGTCCCCAGGAATTTTGTTTACAAGGTGCCTCTATGCCTAGGAAATGCTTTTCGACGTCCTAATTCCTCTGATTTCACAATGTTTGTCTATATTTGGCATCAACTATTTTGCGCTGCATTATCAAGCCTATCTCCACACTGCTGCGGGAGCATGTGGTTTTGTCTTGCATCTCATTTGCACGCAGTCTCCTATGAATGAGGTGTTGGACAACTGTGGAAGCTAGGCTAGCCTTCACAATGTACCCTAAAATAGTTGACGCTGCCTCGACGGCTCCGACGCAAACCACTGGCCTCTGGTTGCCCAGTTGGTGGGTTCGAATTCCGACAACCCACAACCTGACGGAGACCCCCAGATCGCAGAAATTAATTCGCAGTCTTTCGCTGGGGCTTGCCAAATGCCCCCTTAGCTTGTTTGGCACACAAGGCCCTCACACCTGTTTCATTTGAGAGTAGGATCATGTTACCTGGTGATTCGTAGTTGCCCTGCTCTGTTGCGACTTCGTGTCTGTTCCATACGTTTGGCCGAATGCAGTGTTCTACGTTTACGTGGAATTCGATTTCCTTTGACACGATTTTGTTGTTTCTTCACCAGGTTCTAGACTTGGAAGCGGGTGACAAGGGAGAATGGGGTTTCAAAGCTCTAAAACAGATGATCAAAATAAACTTCAAGCTGGTGAGTGACGTTTTCTACTTCCCCTTCAAGGGTCACTGATAGGGTATCTATGCTTGCCGAGGTTTTCATTTGAACGCGACTTGTTAGAGCTCGACTACCGAGAACACACTTTGTGGCTTAAAATTTATTTTCTTTCCACCTGAGAACCGCCGGACAAGAATTGGCCGGATTTAGGTGTGCTCGCTCTGTTTTCCATGGTCACGTTTTGTTCAAACTAGTGTACCAACTTTATTAAAAGTTGTGGGTCATCTAAGGCACATATTCAATATTAAAAATAACAAGAAATACGAAACCAATTTTTTTGTGGCTTCCAAAAAGGTGCATATAAGTTTCCGGCGTCACTGCGCGTGCGCAACCTTCCCTAGCCCGTCGCCAGGCTGCGCAGCATGCGAAGATCTGTATTCCAATGTGTCGCCATTGTACTACCGTAAAATACCGGGCAAGCACCCACTCAATATTTAGAGATAATCGCAAAATAATGGGGATGGGCACTTGTCCGGTCACCAATTTTACCTATAAATGTACTGCGCATATTTCCTAAGATCGTAAAAATTTGGGTGTGGGCGCTTAATGTAGAATGGGCGGATGCGCGGTATTTGACGGTACGTCATTCTCAATATGGAGACGTACCGTACCGCTGGTTGGACGACGCGGTGACGGCTCATGGCAGGCCAACGCTGCGACGAACATGGGAATGCTACTTCGAAACTGTCGTCGGCGGTACCGGTCAATCTATCTTCAAGCGCAGCACAGAGTGGAATGGATGAAGTGCGCGCAGGACAAACGGTGCACGCAACGTTGACGTCGTCGTCGTCTGCTTTGCTTGCCGGAGGAGCGTAGGGATGGAAATGAACTAATAGTGAGCGTAGCCCTCCTCTTCCACATTTCCCCCTCTCCTCAATACACTAGTCTGCCATGAATCTCCGTGCTCATGTTCCAATTTCTGAGCAGTTGAGTTTTTTTGGCTTTACTGAGAAGGTGTGCTACTCTGCAGCAAAATATTGAATGGGTAGTGCCCTGACACAATATTTAATTGCCTAATAAAAAATACAAAAATGAATTTCTTGGGTGTGTCAGTGTCCCTTTTATATGACGGACATTTGGGTCGACGGTGCCAGCAATTTGTTTCTCTCACTCTGAAGAGCAAATACGAAGAAATGATGGCCCGCTACAAGCAGCTGCTCACGTACATCAAGAGCGCCGTCACCAGGAATTACTCGGAGAAGTCCATCAACTCCATCTTGGACTACATATCCACGTCCAAACAGGCAAGTGAACGTTTTTCTTATTCTTCGCAAAGGAAAACAATCCTTTGTCCAGAGTGAAATCGGTTGAAAGGGTCATTTGTGAAACTTCAGACGGAGCTAAGACCGGGGTCTTTCCGAAAGTGTCTTCATTTTAGGCGTGATTTCATCTTTGGTGCGCTTTGTTCAGATGTGGATTCTTGAGTTGTTTTATTGATTTGTCGTATTCTAAGGTAGTTATTGTGTGAGCAATATGTTCAGTGATGTGCTCCGGCACTCGTCTTTTTACCTACCTAGGCTAACAACTCTTTCTGAATGCCCTGGCTTTCCTTTTTTAAGCATGCTATTTATTACCTCTAAATTTGGAATATTTTTTAAGGAAGCGGCAAATGACGGTGATGTCAAAACCAATATTCTAATTTTCTTGCGTTTACCAGTGGTGGATTTTGTAGGCAGGTACGAGCAGGCACTCTAGAAAACATAATATTTCGAATATCTTTGTTTGTTTTGCTAAAGTGAGCTTCCTTAGCATTCATTTCCCATCATCAAACCTGATGTACCCTTTAGCAGGTTTTACTGCCCGATTAGCAACATCTATTGTAAATTTTTGTACTGTTGCCTGCAGAGCGTTTCTGTGTAAGAACAAGTTATTAAAGTTGAAGGACTTTTTCAAAAGGATAATTATTTTGACCCATTATTTGGATTGTGAGCTTGACTCTATCTATTGATGATCCGTACCAATTTTGAGGAAAAACAGCAACCATCCAAATTTCGCTGGAGCCCTTTCTGACTGCACCAGGGATTCTTCAAACTGTACTCAATGACTTACGCAAGTTACGCGAGCTCAAACTGCACCTCAGTTTGAAAAAGAAAGTTTTAGAACTCGAGGACCCCGGTTTGTACGGACTCCCGCTGTGTTGCATTACTTCGAGCCAAGCTGTTTTAGTTTGCTCGCCTGTGTCTGTAAATATGTATTGTCTAATATTTCTTGTAAGTCAAGATACACAATAATGGCTGCTACTATGGAAGTTACTTTTATTTTGCCTTAAAGTGACACCAAACACTGAAGAAACTTTTAACATAGAGTGCTTCAATAGAACGGAATTGCTCCCAAATTTTTTTTAAGTACCTGACCTGCTAACTTATGTCACAAAATACCACCCTGCTCGAAATAAAAAGAAGAAAAAAAAAATAAAAGAGAAAGAACATTTGCATTTTAAGACTCGTTTTGAGTGGGGAGTTGTTCTCCATAGCGCGCTTGCTTCTATTTGGCACCTCTCATCTCAGAATAGAAGCACCCAATGGCAGCAGCTCGTGATACTCAAAAGAATCAACCTAAATATTGAGAAAGAATGTATTTTTTTTTTGTCGGGCGAGTTTTTTTTATATGCATCTTCTATCCAAACCCTTCTTATAAAAACTAAACAGAAAAGCTTTTGTTTGGCGTCTCTAAGTTGTAGCAGCCAAAAGGGGAAGATGACGAGTGTTAAAGGGTACCCAGCCCTTGCGAGAAAGAAGAGCTTGAACAATATTTCCACGGCAGTAGTCAGCAAAAGGGCACTCATATTTAATCACGTCCGGGTGTTATCAAGCTTTATTTGGTCGTAAAAGAATTCATATAAACTGATCTATCGAAACTTTTAACAAAGATGTCTTTTGGGTAGTACATTTATCGTACCCAAATTTTATAAATGTAGGTTTCAGAAAAAAAAAAAATTAAACACTTCCCCTCCCCTTTTTTTATGCAGGGGGGAAAAAACAAAACAAAAACTGTCTGGTTAAAACGCTGCTGCTCGCAGACGGTGCGACACGCTCGCAGACGGTGCCACACGCTCGGCTCTGTCGGATCTGCTCTTGGGTGCTCATCTCAAATAAGCGTTAACTTATTTGCTTTATGTCGTACTGTCTGTGAGCAGCAGCATCAACCAGAAGGTTTTTGCCACTTTCCTGTCCACAAGCAGGAAAAATCAGTTTTTGTAGTCCTGATTTTTTCTGGAACCTACATTTATACAGTTATGACCAATGCACACCCATTCGGATCAGTGGTGGAGTGGGCTAGTGCACACCAGCTCAGAGCACGTGGAGCGAAAGCTCACGCTGCAGTACCCAGGGATGCTGGGCTCAATCCCCACCCCTGCCCGTTTCGATCTGGATGAGCATCGTACCAGCGTGCAGTCGTGTATCACTACTGCGTGGTGCACGTTGACCCCAGGCTAGCGGTTGTATCGCACTGGCTAAATTGCTGATCTACGGCTGAGACACCAGACGCTCTCTGAGGCAGACTAACTTCCGGCTGTATAAACATACACACAGCAATTTGCTTGCTTACTTCCGTTCATTGGAGTAGACACGTTTGCAAGTGCGGTGTCAGGGCGCTGCGACCTTGCTCGGTTGGGGTGCGCTTGGACGCGTCACAATCTGATTACGAAGGCTTGCTGAGGTGCCGTATTCGGATTTGACGCGTCCAAGTGCACCCCAATGAACAAGATGGTGGTGCCGTGAAGCCAAACTTGCAAACATGTATATACACAATATTTTTTAGGCCTGAATTTTGCTTGAGAACATTTCGTACACATGTCATCTGGTTCATCACTGCCATGGGAGCATCGCTCGACCTCCTCTTTCTCGCACGGGCTTTGGTGTCTTTTTGTACCTGTCGTTGTCCCCTACTCTTGGCCGCCACAGTGGCATTGCAGCATGCAAGATCCCTCCTTCCCAGGGACGTAGCGACTCTCTTGTAGCTGCCGTGACTTGATGATTCTGTCACCCTCCGGTGACTGACACCAGATGGAGCTGCTGCAGGAGTTCTACGAGACCACCCTGGACGCCCTGAAGGATGCCAAGAATGACCGGCTGTGGTTCAAGACCAACACCAAGCTGGGCAAGCTCTACTTTGACCGCAGTGAGTTCAACAAGCTGGCCAAGATCCTCAAGCAGCTGCACCAGTCCTGCCAGGTGGGTGTTCCCAAGGCAATGGTGCCTGCAGTCCGATTTCGGCCACCAAGAGAGCGAGAGCGAAGTCTAATTTGCGTGCCGCGTTCGTAGACGATTCGTCTGGTAATGCGAGCTAGCAACGCAATTTGTCTGCTTCAAAGCGCCATTCGCAGATGGAAAGAAAACTAGAAAACGTCCGTCTGCAAACAGATCGTAAAAGAAAAAGTTGGTCGTCTGCTACTAACCGAGCGCTGTGGCGAAGTGAGATTGGACGCGGGCTGAAATTTCGATCGTCTGTTAGTTCACGTTGGAAGCCATTGGCAGCTCGCGCTTCGTTTGCAATTCTTGAGTTGTTCTGCCACCGTGCACAAGATGACATAGACTAGTGGATGATGAAGGACAAGCACATTGGAGACCGCAGGACCACCCTCACCATTTTTTTGTTGTTGAGACGTTCTTGCCAAAATGTTGTTCAGTTGTGAATGTGTGAACGGGTAAACGGCTTAGGTGTTTCCCAAGCCGTGGTGCTGCGGCTTGGGAAACGCCCAAGCCGCGGCACCACGTCCAATCAGCAGTCGAGAAGGCTCTTGCTCTCACGTTGACAAAGATCTGACCCCTGGAGCGTACCCCGTCTGGTGTGTTTAGCGCATCCAACGCGGTCCTTCGATTTTCGCCCGATGACGTCAAAGAAGGGTCGTGCTGTCACCCCTGTGATCCTGGCGGTGTCACGGCTGTGATGGTGTACGTGGCAGGTGCCTGTCTGCTGCAGATTGCTTTTCGGTTGGACAGCCCGGGGAAGCTTCAGCATCTAAGAGTTGGGTCGTCACTACCGGAGCAAAGCTCACGCACATTCATACTAAAGTCGCTGGATCCTGGGAAGGTGGCGCCATTGCCCTCCCTGCCTGCGGGATGAACTCGTGCAGATGCTAACAATACAAACAACCATCACCTTGCAAGGCGATCGGCCGATCGGGCTTCGTTGCCTTGGCGGTCGCTGGCTCGGTACCTACTTTCACATCTGGGAAGCTGCGAAAGGGTCGTTTTGATCTGGTCGTGCCGAGATCGCTATGGAGTGTAATCGTAGTGAAGGCGTTTTTCGGCAAAGAAAGAGTCTTGGCACTGTGTACGCAGTCAGCTTAGCGATTGTGTTTATGACGTTTACCTTACAATGATTTTTTAACGATGCCAACCACTGTGCCGTACGTGGTGGCGATGTGAAGATTTGCGCTTGCTTTGTCGGTGTGTGAATAACGAAATATGGTGTGCAAGAGATGTCTTGATAAAGCAACCTGGGATTTGGATCGGCTCACTGAGAATGGAGACGTCAGGGAAAAACTGCTCATTCCATGCTTTGAAATGGCGACCATACAGGGATCTTGGCACTACTTTTCCCAGGACCCAATGACTTTAGTTCATACGGGACTCAACGGATTTACCCGCACCTCCTGCACCAGCTGCACTTTCTGCACACCTAGGTATTCCATTTACGAGCGCAACCCATCTCAAAACACAACTGGAAGAACATTGCGCCGCACCTTTTCTGCGTTGGTGCATTCGGACCGAACAAACGCACCGTTTGCTGGAACTTGTACGGCCGACCGTTAGGATTGCAGCGTCCGTCGGCACGACGTGTGGGCTCGTATGATGCAATTCATTGCCACTTGGGGGCGCTTCCGATGTATGGGCCAGATAGGACAGTAAATACACTGGTTGAAGACGCACTCCTGGCACCATACAAAAGCCCCTCTGGGCAAAAAAAGTAACATTCTTTGAAGAGTGCCTTTTGTGCCATCTTGGAACTTTGGTCATTAAGTAAGTGTATTTCAAGTGTGCTATTTTAGTAGTCTATTTTTTTGCATGCGCCACAGTTTCGGTACTTAGTGCACAGCGAGCAGAACTGGCAAATATTGTGACTCGAAACGGCAACTTCGTGAGCTTTAGGTGCTCTCTCGTGGACTGTTTTAATGTTTTTGGAGGACGGAAAATTACTTCTTCCAATTTCAGATAAAGCATGAGGCAAAGTAGCAACAATGATTCCAAAGTGCCATTCACGCTCTTGCAACCGAGTAGGATGGAGAGAGACAAGACCGGTTTTTAAGCCTCTTGCGATGTCTTAGGACCAGCTCCGCAGCAGCGCATCCGGTCCTAAGACGTCGCAAGAGGCTTAAAACCGGTCTTGTTCCTCTCCGTCCTACTCAATTGCAAGTGTGTGAACGGGTCTTAAGGGCCAAGGTGGCCGACATGTTGTTACTTTGAAGTGTAGCTTGTTTGGTGACTGTCTGGGACAATCGCAATGATGGGCAAGTGCGGGAGATCAAGAAGTGGAGGTAAAAGAGTGTGCTTGGCTTAGGAGGAGGACAAGGAATGAGTGGAGGGATGGTGTCTGGCAGACAGGCGATGGGGTGGACGACCCGTAGAATGGCGGGCTGTTGTGTGTGGAGCTTCATATGAAGATCGTGACTGTACCTCGCTCGTGCCGTAGGCCCTTTAGCGGCATGTCGGCAGATTTGCTGAGCGTGTCGATTCCATAGTCTCTTTCTTAATGGTGGCCTCCTCGCAGACGAACGATAGCGCTGATGTTCAAAGACTGGCAGACTGTTGTGCGTTCAGCTTCGTGTCGATTGCGACCATTCCTTGCTTGGACGTTTCGATTCCATCATCCCTCTCTTTGACGATGGCTTTCTTGCAGACGGATGACGGGGCGGACGATCTGAAGAAGGGCACCCAGCTGCTGGAGATCTACGCCCTGGAGATCCAGATGTACACGGCCCAGAAGAACAACAAGAAGCTGAAGAAGCTGTACGAGCAATCGCTGCACATCAAGTCGGCCATCCCGCACCCGCTCATCATGGGTGTCATCCGGGAGTGCGGGGGCAAGATGCACCTTCGGGAGGGGGAGTATGAGAAGGCCCACACGGACTTCTTTGAGGCCTTCAAGAACTACGACGAGTCCGGCAGTCCGAGGCGGACGACCTGCCTCAAGTACCTGGTGCTGGCCAACATGCTCATGAAGTCAGGCATCAACCCCTTCGACTCGCAGGAGGCCAAGCCGTACAAGAACGACCCCGAGATCCTGGCCATGACCAATCTCGTCAGGTGGGTGTGCCTGGAGGGCCTTGGAGGCCCCTGTCAGGTTGGCATGCTTAAAGGCCTTAACGTCTCTAAGACCTTAAAGACTAAGTCCTCAGAGGTCTTGTCAGCATGGCATGTTTGAGAGCCTTACTATCTTGGAGACCTTAGAGGCCTGAAGGCCAGACCCCAGAGGCCATAAAGCCTTTAAGATATCCAAGGCCTTGTCATGTGAACATGCTTAAGGGGGGACGCGGGGATCGAATCACAAAATATGTGAAAAAAATTGGTTTTTAGAAATTCAAAGTTTCGGCATACTCGGGTCTTTATGTACGCGATCGCAAAGTTTCTTATCTAAAAACGAACTACATATATCCTTTATGATCAATTATATCAGCGCAGGTAGCAAAAAAATGATCTCAAAAACGCGAGAAATGCGCATGTTTCAAGCCCTCGTATCTCCGAAATGCGGCGACTGGGCGCGGCCATTTTGGCATTGATGGAAAGCGCGTTTCGCAATCGTTCCCTTTCCCGCGACGGCGCTCTTCTCTTGAAAGAAGTAAACACACAAAAAAGAAAAGAGCGAAGCACGGGGAGACGTGAACGGCGCGCTACAATTGGCTCTCTCTGGGTACGTGCTGTGTCGTGCTTCGTAATTGGCTCGCGCCGCGGTTGCCCCTAGCAACCGCTCCCGCCGCGTTCGCTTTTTGGTTCTCGGCGGTGGTCTCGGAATCGCACGCGAGTTTCGGGTTTGCTCGATCGCAGTGTTGACTTCCGTTAATTCCGACTTTGACTTGCAATCATGGACGGGCGCTCGTTCAAAAAGAAGTATTGGACTACACATCGGTTCGGAAACCGCAAGCGGAAGTCTCCGATGGCAAAGAAACGCCGGATAGTAGTTGCTCCTTCAACGCCCGTAAGTGAGCCCTTTGTTGGAGCGCCGCTAGATGCTGCCTCCGAGATCGCGTGTCCAGTCACTGGCACTGCGGATGCCACGGGTATGCTGGGTGTAGCAGACTCAACGAACAGCGATCGAACTGTTCAAATTCACTTGCAACCACAGTTTTTGTCGCCGGAAATATCCCGCAAGCGCACCGCGGTGGTTCGCGAGTCACTCAGTTCAGTGACCGCAACGGAACGAAAGATGCTGCTTACCGGCCAGGGCAAAAATGCTGTGGGACCAGAGCTACCCGCGAGACCAGAGTCAGCTGATGAAGAATTTATTTTGGTTCAGATCTCGGCAATCAGTGCTCTGTTGAAAAACACGCCGTGCCAACAGTGCTCGCGACCTGGGTTGACCATCGAGCAAGGCACAAGGCTCGGTTTAGCCTCCAAAATGATCCTCACATGCCCCACATGCGGTCCCGTCGAGAGCGAAGGGTCATCGCCACGAAGAGAAGAAGGCAGAACGTTTGAAGTGAACCTGAGGTCCATCCAAGCCATCAAAAGTATTGGGAAAGGTTCTACAGCTCTCACAGACTTCTGGTCTATTATGAATGTGTCTCATAGAGGAATGCACCATAAGACATTCCAGGGCCACCTCAAGGCAAGCTTCAAGCCCGCTTCAGAGGCAGCTGCAGCAAGTGTATTTGATGATGCTGTGGCAGCTGTATGCAAGGTCTACACAGACATGGATCCCATATTCACAAAAAATGTTACCGTGGTCTACGACGGTACGTGGATGACTTGCGGTCACACCTCACACGTCAGTGTAGGAACTGTCATAGAATTTTTCACGGGTTTGGTCATAGACTCCGTCGTCCTCTGTAACTTGTGCCTTGGGTGCACGCTGGGCCAGAACGAAGAGCATGTCTGCCAAAAGAACACGGATGTGAAGTCAGGAAGAATGGAGGTCGAAGCTGCGCTGCTGTTGTTTCGCCGTTCCCTGGCCAAGAACGATCTTAGGTATACAAACATTGTTTGTGATGGGGACAGCCGCACCTTCTCGGCCCTCAGCGAGGATGCTACGTACGGGTTCATCCCATTCACAAAAGAAGATTGTGTGAATCACGTTCAAAAGAGAATGGGATGTGCTTTGCGAGCTCTCGTCACCAAAGCCAAGAAGGGAGAGCCGCTTGGCGGAAGAGGGGGTCTCACTCAGGACCTCATCAAGCGACTCACAAGCTACTATGGGATGGCTCTGCGGAACAACTCGGACGTAAAAGAAATGCAAAGGGCAGTGATGGCGACGTTCTACCACATCACGTCCACGGATGAAGAGCCGCATCACGACCTCTGTCCTCCCGGTGCCCTCAGCTGGTGCAGGCACCGAGCAGCAGAAGCTGAAGAGCGACCTTAACCAGTACACAAGTACAAGCTTGCAAGCCACGTTGCCGCCGCACTCCTACCCGTCTACCAGCGCCTTTCGGAACCTCAACTCCTCGAACGGTGCAAGGGAGGGAAGGCCCAGAACGCAGCTGAGAGCCTTCATTCTGTCATTTGGTCTATCCTACCCAAGGAGGAGCATGCCTCCTTGATAGCAGCAGAGACTGCTGTCAGCGAGACAATCTGCCGCTTCAACTCTGGTAACCTGCGCGCCTATGAAGAGTTGTGCTACTCTCTCGGGATCCAACCAGGAGCACTGGCACTCCGCAGGGCCCTGGAGAAAGACGTCTCAAGGCAAAAGAAGGCTTCACGAGCTCTCCAAGCCAAAGGACAGAGGGCCAAGAAGAGCCACGCTCAAAAGGACACTAAAGACTATAACCCTGGAGGCTTTTAGGGCGTACAATAGAACTTTGAACATTGAACCTTTTTTTCTCAAAACGGTAAATTTGGCTATCCATTCGGCTTGTGGAGCTAATATCTTGGGAACCACTTGGATTATTTGGGTTCTATTTGTTTTGTATAACTCTTCTGGCCATTGCATACATCATGACATTCTCAGTTTTCTAAAATAATGTTCAGAAATTTTGTAAAGCCATCTTCAGAAAGTGCCACGTGTGCATTCATCGAGCCTAGTGGACAACAGTGTTAGTTAAAAATAACAATGAAAAAAAAAATTTAAAAAAGCAGGAATGTCATGATGTGTAGCATGCATTTGGGCATGCACTCAAAGTCCAAGCAACTCCGTATTATGTTTTGGAAAACCTGGAGGCCCTCCACTAACTTTCAAAAAGTAAAATATTGGAAATAAAATGTTAGCAGGGATATCCCAAAGAAAACTTGTCTGTTTTATAGCATAAGCATTGTTACTATCTGTGCAAAGTTTGATATAAATCCACCCACAAACAAAAAAGTTATTGCCCATCCCCACCTCCTCCCTTAATGGTTGGCGTATATCGTAGGTTTTCTGCAGGGAATATTTCTTGGCACCTAAATTAGCAAGGGGAGCAAATTAAAGGTTGGAGAGGATATGGGAAAGGAGGAAGAATTATAAAGGGGAAAGTGCAAAGAGCACGTTTGTCTTTAAATGGGGCGTCAGGATCTTCGTTTTGAATTCCGCATGTGTTAATATTTGGGGCAGGTAATAGGCATGGGAGGGGTGTTTTTTTGCCAAACATTTAATATCTTGAACTTCCTTCCCCCCTCCTCCTCCTCCTGTGGAAACACCTACATTTGCCCCTTTGGGCATGGTTCTAGACCTTAACATCTTTTAGACCTTAGGCTCTTACCTGCTAATGACGGGTGTTACTTCTGCTGTCCGCCAGGAACCAAAATGCCCGACAACGAGTCTGGCTCGTGCTTTGGTTTCGGAGCTTGCTTTGTGCACTCTCCAGCAGATGGCAGCACTTGCGCTCTCACTTTGCCCCCTTCAGGTTATCTTTGTTGTTTGAAGTTTCATCAAGAGACAACTATGTTTCCAGGAAAAGACAAATTCAATGTCTGCAGGCATGGGGAAAGATAACGTCGCCATATTACCGCAGTGCGAAGTTCTGCTTTAGCTGAACACGAAATACAAAAACGTTTGATTGAAAGTGATGAGTGGTGTACCATTTCCATTGGCACGTCGTACCACCTCTTTGATGACTGGGGAACTCTATTTAAACTTGCTTCTCCGAGCACGTTGATGCAAAGCGGTGAAGCTTTGCGCATGGCTGCCAGTGCGAAGCGATGAAGCTTGATGCGAGAGCGCCAGCGCAAGGGGAGCTTGACAAGAGCGACGCAGCTGCTTTGGAAATCGGGGATGTCGCCAGACTCCTATTAGGGGGATCGAACTATAGGGGGCACTCTGGCCAGCTTGTTTCACGGAGCTTGGTATTTACTCGGTGCATGACCCGTGGAATAGATTCTAGAATTTATCTTCCTCGATAGAGCATGAGTCACAGTGTAACGAAAAAAAGTGCTAACTATAAACGGGGCAACGTTGGCGGGACGCAACGAGCAGAATCTTTCCCGAAAGCAGTCCGAGCTGGATGCAAGTTTCACCCACTTCAGCTCTTGTGCTGGGCAGATGCATAGTGCATGCTGCGTCGTTTGTGCACGCAGGATTGGCTAGTAAAGAGGCTCTCCTCGGGCAACGGGAGAACACAAGCCCTTGCCGTACGCCGACGCAACAATCGACTGGCCGACGCCACGTCAGCATTGTGACGTAGCTGAACGCTGATGTGGTGACGAAGCCGAACGCCGAAGCAGCCTTCAGCTACGTTAGCCAAGCGTTGCGTCATCGTTGTTCCCATGGGTGTGGTTCTAAAGTTAGTTGGGTGCAGTGGTTGGATCTCCTCCCGAGTACCGCTCCGACACGGTTACGTCAAATCAAACAAACACTTACCCTACCGTGTGCACCTTCCGCTTTTCTGCTCTCGGACTTAAAAAATCCCCCTTTTTCCATGATTATCTCGACACTTTGGTGGCTGCTTTCTCCTTATTTTACGGTGCCCTCTCCTACTTTCCCCGCTTAGCATGGGCATCATTCCGTTTCAATTGACCCACAATTATTTTGTGGAAGGCTGCCTAGTAAGGCTCGATTTGAGAATACTCTCTAACCGTGTTTTCGAGGTCTTTTAAACAAACTAAAGTGTTTTGGAGTCGATAACCACCAGGAGTGATGTTCAGGACGTTCCTTGCATCCCGTTTCAGTGCCTACCAAAACAACGACATTAGTGAGTTCGAGCTGATTCTCAAGACGAATCGGAGGAACATCATGGACGACCCCTTCATCAGGGAACACATTGAAGGTGCGTGCGTCGCCGAGCTTCCTCCACTTGGGTGGAGTTGACTCACGGGCACGTTTTCTCTTGCAGACCTCCTGAGGAACATCCGGACGCAAGTGCTAATCAAGCTCATCACGCCCTATACTAGGATTCACATACCTTTCATCTCCAGAGTAAGTCTCGCATGCTCTCGAGGATGTCGGTTTTTATGATGCCTGGAACGTGTCTCCAACCGACATGGTCGCCAGGTCCTCAGATGTGGATCGAAGGTTTCCGCCCGACGACCTCCATGCCGCAGTATAAACTGCGGCATGACACTATACACTGACAGCACGGCAGTGTAAAATGCGAACTGAAACACGGACGAAATAAGAAACATGTACAACAAGGACACGCGCTAATAAACAACTGATTCTATCGAAAAAACATTCACTCGGCCGGACCGTCTTTCACGGTACTGGTAGTAGGATACCAGTGCAGGTGGTACCCTGTTAGTCCCAAGTGGGACGGATTGGAATGCTGCGATCGCTCGACGGTAGCGTAGTGACCAGTATCATGCGACGAGGCCAGGTATTTTCTCCGCTTTGCTGTGTTTTCTCCGCTTTGCTGTGCTTTAATTGTTTGCTTTAGCACGTAGGAGCAGAAGCTCTTCGCTAAACATATTTTGTTTTTGTTATTACGTAAAATGTGCGTAGGACGATTGAAAAATTAATCCGAGCATGCCAAGCGAAACAATCGTAAGTTGTTAGTAGGTTACGACGGAGTCCTGCGATAGCTTAATGGCTGCCAATACCACTCGGATACTTCTCTGTGGAGACCAACGAGCATACTTCTACGAGCTCTCTGTGTGCTCGCTGACTCGAAGCACCAAATGAAAGGAAATACGTGCCCAAAACTACAATCCTCTGTGAAGCCCGTTCGATTCTCGAGTTTCGAAAGCAACGACTGCAATACCGACGACTTCAGCGACGGCTCAACTCAGTGGGAAGGCCTAGCAAGGCGCTTGTCACTCGCTGCCCCCCACGACCAGCGGCCTTGTTAAATAGATATGTTCGCTTGATCCACTACTTTGTTTTAAGTGGACCCATTTGGTATGAATAGTTTGAACCTTGACCTAGATGTTCTGGTTAGAAGGTGAGGTTTATCTCTTCGTCATACCTACCCTTTTCAGATTCGGAGTGTTGTGCTGTGGTGGCGGACTCTCTCGTCGCTGTGAAACACTTGTCGATTCTACAGTCGCCGACCGATTATTCGGACTTTGCAGGGACCGAAAAAACGTCCGAATAATAGAGCAGACCGAAAAATCAGCAGATTAAAAAACTTGCCTTTATTACTTCCAGGTGGGGTTAAAAAAGCCGTAAATAGGGCCTTGCTTCAGGTTATACCTGCGCGCTTTGTTTTCGGTTACGCCTCCGTAACTCTTTGGGAACCATATTGTCCCAGAATCTACCTGTTCAGTCACTTGACCAGCCTCTGAAGCCACGACGATGACCGATTTGGTCGTGGTCGGTACGATAACACGAGTCTGGGTCATTGGGTCCTGTTACGTAGGCCGCGACGCCACTTGTGTCGCACTGCTCAAGTTAAATTATGACGAGAAGTACAATGAAAAAATGAGTTCAAAAGCAACCCTAAACTCGTACAAAATAACCGACACACCTCAACTTGCATGCTACCGACGGAGCGCAGAAGCGGTAATGTGATCCTTGCTACTACGTCATGAAAAGAAGCCTCCAGGTTCTTTTTCAAGGCTAATGTGCACGAGGCGTTGCACAACTTCAAAAAAGGTAGCTGCCAGGCACAAAGTCAGTGTTGTGTTTTCAGCCTCTGGCAGACTTTCCCTGATCTGTTCGGCCTTGTCGAGGGAAAAGCATGTCCCGCGTTCCGAGAGGCACGTTACGGTAAAAAAGTGGTCTTCGAAATTCCCTTTAGTTGTCGCCATGCTCATGTTGGGACAGACGGTACATTGTTTTAACAATGGGACGATTCAGCACGGCTTGCTGTGGGGGGGGGAGGCATCTTGCGGAGCATTGTAAGCGTTGCAGTTGGGAACCGCTTTCAGTTTTGTCGATTTCTGTTAAAAGGGCAAATGACAAAACAGAAAGAGAAATCTTTGAAGCTTTCTGCTCGAAGAACGCGGGTGAAAAGTGGGTTAGCGTGCCATCTATTTTTCTGCTGGATAAGGAAATGTCTTTCTTAGATGATTTCATATAAGACTGCAGATATGTTATCGGTTTATGGCCTGTTATCGGCATGGTGAACGACAGTCTGGCTAAGTGAATGTTACTTCAGCAAAATCAGTTGTGAGTAGCGCCTGTCCTTGCCGTGCATGTTTCTTGTTTCGTCGGTGTTTCAGTTTGCACTTTTAACCTTTTAAATGATACAAACCTACTAGATCCGACCAAAGTTTTATGGTGTAAACTTATCCTCGCATGCTGACAGATCTTGACGGTGATAAAGGTTTTCGCTTGTTGTAGAAGGAGCATGCAGAACGGAGAGGCTCTTACTGCAGACTTCGACGCAGATTACGTCTAGAGTCTGTTCTGACTGGTTAGTGAGACTGGAAAGATGTGAATATGTATTAGAAAATAACTCGTTTATTGAACTTTAAGGCCCAGTGATTTTTTTTATTGAGCTGTAACGATGGTCATCACTGGACACTTTGGGTCATACGAGGACGGCAGCTTGCGAAATGATTGCTACCGCTACCGTACCAATGCTGCGTAATGTCAGAAATGATGACTGCTGTCGAGGGGTCTGCTATAATGGAATGGTGTACTTACAAACCCCCTAATATAGTACATTATATTAGATTGTACATCATAACCGAGTTTGTAATAGGCAAAGTTGGCTCAATGGCGTACATAGGAAGGTAAACCAAACTTCGAGTGCCCGCTGTAACCTGATCTATTGTAACGAGGGTATACTTTACGTGGATACTCTCGGAAAGAGGCACAGTTCCGAAATGCGGCTCTTGGCGTTTTTGATTCGGTCTGGGGATACTGTTTTACGGGTTTTGGTTGAGTTAGTTGGTACATACTGTTGGCAATGAGGTCATCTGGACACGGAAAAACAGGAACACGAAGGAAAGGACTGGACGATCACACCACTGTGATTGTCCAGTCCTTTCCTTCGTGCTCTTGTTTTTCCACGTTCAGCTGACCTGATTGCCAACAAAACTGTTTCAGTTTGTGGGCTGTTCTAATAGAATAGGCTACAGAATGCAATAAAGTGAGAGTTACTGCGCCGGCAAGCTCGTGCAAGATCATGCTAATACAAAGTCCGATGCAAAGGAAAAAAAACTTAAAAAAACTATGTCGAAATCGCCGCTGTTGCTATGCCGATTCTCGGCGAAACGTGTCAGCATTTAGTGCAGAGTTTCCGTCTCGGCGGAGGGTGGGAATTCCAATCTCGCAACGTTCCGCACACAGTTGTCTTCAGAGCCAGTCTTTCCTCCCAGGTGTAGGCGGTCTTGCGCAAACGGCGTCGCCGTTGCATTTCGGTTTTACGTTGTTGTGTAATGAAAAACTGCTGCTTGCAACGGGCAATAATTGCTAACACATTTAAGATGAAACGAAGACAAGCAGAATATAGTCTCAAACTTCATTGTGCTTGAGCTCTTTGAGACTTCATTGTCCTGGTCCCCTTTTACAGGGGAGCTGTTAAGGGCTAGGTTACCCAGGATTGTGTCCGGTATGTCGACACAAACCTACCTGGACAGCTACCGCCATCTATAAGCGACGGTGGCAAGCACACAACCAGTATGGTTTCCGCCGTCGCTCGTAGATGGCGGCAACCTTTCAAGCTATAATAGAAGAATGGATGGTTGGGCGCGTTGGTGGGAATTCACCATAGGAAACAGCGCGAAAAACAGATGACGACCAAGAAGAAGCACACAGTGTATCGAGTACAGCTCCGCTGGTCTTCCTTCTTCACAAGAGTGGAAAGGCTGAACGTTTTTGTTTTTATCTTGCCTTCGGAATTATTTTGTATGCAGAATGCACCTCCTGCATTTTTTTTGTTAGGCAGATCAGTGAGAGCCAGCAGGAGACACTGATCCGGCGCAACAGTATGGCTGCTGCGATGTTACTTTCTGTTGTAGGCCAATTAGTGGCTTTAGTAGGCTTCATGAAAGTTCAGTTTTGGTGGGTTTGTCTTTAGTGCAAGGGGTGGGTAACTTTTGTGGTGTGTCCCATTCTTGGGTGCGCACCAGACTTGCTTATCTGGTGGGTCTACGACCGACCGGACCACTCTTGAATATCCAGATTGTCACCGACCGTTCAGGGTCAAGTCTGCGTGTTGTGCGTCTCCCATGAGCAGATTAGACATTTGTGTTTAGTTAGCATATGGTTGATCTGCCTTTGAGCAATGGTGACACTGGTTTGCAGTATAGTTGAGAAATTTAGGCAGTACAGTACAACTGCTAGCCTGCGGTATTTAGCATGCACTGTGCAGTAGTGATACGTGAACACATGCCAGTACGATGCCCATCCAGATAGAAACGTGCGGGTGCGGGTAGGGAGCCCAGGATTCCTGGGTTCTGCAGTGCGAGCTTTCACTCTACATTCTTCGAAGCGTGAAGTGCACAGTGTGAAGTGGAAGCTTGCTTTGCAAATTTGAGCACCGTGTAAACAATTTCCCTGTCTCGCCAGTTTGATACATAGCGGGCGTTCTACTGGTGTGCATGTCCGTAATAACTGCTTAAAAGAAGTAGCTGTCGTACTTCGGTAATGTGTAGCTTGTGTCAGTTTGTGTGAGGGCCCCCAAGTTAAGTTGGCTTATATTTCTCTTTTTTCTATGCTGTTTGCAGGAACTCAACATAGACTCTAACGAAGTAGAAAATCTTCTAGTTTCCTGTATCCTGGACAGGTGAGTGCCCACCCGTTTTTTTTCGACGTATTCTGTCCAAGGTGCGGGGACTGAACTGTTAATAACTGCGCTTGGTGTCAACTAACTTGTGCCGCATCGTTGAGGCTAGCGCAGTTTCCACTGCTGCCACTGCTGCGGTAGCACATAGCTCCATCTTGCACCTCATTTGCACGCGCTCTTGTGTGAAGGCAGTGCAAAACAAAGCCATGCACTGGTGCTAATAGCTTTGATGGTGTTGGAGTACTGTAGAAGCTACGGCAGCCTTGAGAATACAGCCCGAAATAGTTGGCGTCAAATAGAGTTTTGTTTACGATTGCGGTTTAACCTCCCCCTGTCTCAACGGCACGGTTAACGTTTAAGTAACGTGCGGCCCCGGCGACGCCTTAAAAGTTTCCCGTCTGTCCAGTACGATACAGGGCCGGATCGATCAGGTGAACCAAGTGCTGGAGCTGGACAGCAAAGGACAGGGGGCAGCGAGGTACAACGCCCTGGACAAGTGGACGGCCCAGCTGGGGACGTTGCACCAGACCATCGTCAACAAGATCATGGCGTAGCGTCGGCCGAACTTCGTCCCCCTCTGCACCCAATCCCCCCCCGCGCGGCGGCCAAGGGTCGCAGCTTGCCGCCGGCGTACGTTCCGTTTAAACCTCGAGGATTGCACGAACGACAGTTCCGACTCTGTCGAAACGGGGCGCAAAGTGGATCCAAGAACTGTCCACCGCAGCTACGTCACTAACAGTGGCGAGTCCGCGTCGTAAGAAACGATCGCCTCTTTGTTGGGCGTGATGGGTGTTCTTTCTCGCACCCCGTTTCGGCGCCAAGGTCAAAAACGAGGCAGGCGTGCGGGCCGTTCTCGCATGCCACATTTACCCGAACATACGTCAATCTTCTTGTGAACAAGGCCGACACGTCCACTTGCCCGTGGACCACGTGGCGACCGGTCGACACCATTTAAGGAAGCGCGGCGAATCACAGGACAGCACTAAAGTTTGAACCAGGTGCTTACGTGGAGTGGGGCATTAACACGTTTAAAATCCCGGCACGTGTTCTGGTTTCAAGCCCTGTGGTTTGCGGTGCCTCATCATCATTTGCTGTTCTTTCAGAAACCGCAATGGTCGTGTCGTCCTCTTGCCACGTGGGAAAGCGGGACTCGAGGGCTTGCTTCGCACAGAAAGACTGACCAACGTCTAGGCAGACACGGTGCTTGGCCGTTTCAGAAGATCACTTTCACTTCTCGTTTGGACGGAGTCGAGAGTGTATGTGTGTCGAGGCCACGAGGCGAAACGGACCGTACCCGTTGCCCCAAAGGCAAGCCTGTCCCCGCCGCCGCCGCCGCCGTAGTTTGTTTCTTTCCCTGTACATAAACGAACCTGTCTGGATGGCAGTGCTTTCATGGGCTTTCCAGTCCTTTTCCCCTCCGTCTGCCTTTGGCTGGAGAGCCCTGTATTTAATGAGCGAGAGAGTGGAAACCGCATGTGGACGCTTGGAATTTGTAAAATAAAGATGCAGTGTCGGAGAGTGTTTTCGAGAACGCCGGCGTGTTGGGTGTGAGTCTTTCATCGGCGATGGTTTCGGGCGGCGTTCGGAAAAGTGGACGTTGCTTTTCAAGTATGGCGAGAGGAAGTGGGGATAGCAGCTGTTTACAGTGCCTGCTGCACTAATGCTGGTTTGGTGCACCAACATATTTGTGACGATAAATGCTTGACAAGATTTTTTTTTTTTTTTGGTTGGGTCAAGGAAACTATTGAAACATGCATTCTCTGATTTAAACTTGTCTTTACACTTTATGCAAACATTCGGGAAATTATTTTAATACCGGCCAAGCATTTAGCTTACCTGCCTTGATACTTTAGCATCTGCTGTCTGCCACCGTCAATTTCCTTACATGGCGCGGACTATGTTCATGCCACCGTTTTCAATCCCTAAACGGATCTTGACCCTTACCAAAACAAAATGTGATATGTGCTTAGTTGCTCACGACTTTTCATACACGCGTTTGCACCGGTGCAGGTAAATTGCTCTGACAGTGCACTTTGACGCCATTTTGCATATAATGACTTGTAACGGTGGATGGTGTGATGCTGCAGGTATGAATTCATAATGAGTAATCCCACATGACAGCATCCATTGAAGCTGTTCAGAAAGCTGTGGATACGACACCCTTTCTGTACGCTGCATTATGCAACTGGAGAGATACTGCGAGAAATTATCTTTAGTTGAAACATTGGTATACACTTTTACATGAATGTTTATCTCAACACTTGTAGATACGTTAAAGTGGGTTTTGCCACAATGGGTTTATAGTTTCATATAGATTAATGATGCGCTCCTGCTGCTGCATGGCACTTCACGTTGCCTCAACTGTCTCGTTAGGTTGTCTTGTCTGCTCCAAAACATTATACTAGTTCTCCATGTCTTCGTCGCGGAACTCTGCAGCCTCGATGCATGCCGGTGGTCTAGCAGTCGGTGACTGGTCCCCTTGTCCTGGAAAAGCACGATTCGTTTAGTAACGGCGTCGTATGGTGCCTGGAGCGTGTCCCCGACTGGCGCGCTTACCAAGTCCTCGAGAGACCCAATTTGTTGCCACTTTGGGTCCCCCTTCGGTGCTTGGGTCGGACACATTTTTGTACAGGTTACACAAAAATGTAATCGACTACATTTACAATTGCTCTCGATTAAAAAGTATTCATTTGGATTACTCCTACTTTGGATTAGACATACAATTACAATTGCTCTCGATTAAAAAGTGTTCATTTGGATTACTCTTACTTTTGATTAGACGTAATTGGCCGTTACTTGGAAAAGCAACTTGCTCCATAAAGGTATTGGCTTACTGGTTACGAGTACAGTACAAGTCTGGTGGGTCAGGACTTTAAACGGACCAGTCGAAGACTCGTTCCAGGCACGGTAGTAGCGGCAGGGCAGATGTGGACTGCGAATTGCACCGAAGGGAGTTACGTTTGCACGGGGCCATTCCGGCTTCTTCGTTCCCGGGGCGTTCCTCCTTGTCGGCATAGGTGTTCCACTTGAAGATTTCCTTTTCGAGGCTCTTCATCTTTCTGCAACGTTGAGGTGCGCGGTACTGACGGATGGTACGGTCTAAAGGCTGGTTCTCGCATTCGCTTTTGGCTGTGTCTTTGTGCGTTACAAACGCCTTCCGACTGCTTGCGAAGAGACGACACTGTTACGGTGGCGTCATCTGTCGGCGGCGACGGAAAAAATTTTGACGTGCGTATAACTAGACCAAAGACTTCACGGTGCTTGCGAGATTTGAACATTCTTTATGAGAAATGGGCACTTGTGGCTAGGATTTCGTGTTTTCGGAGTTTATTTCTCAGGGAAATTCGGAGGGTGTTTTTCGGAGTTCCATTTTCGCCTAAAATTCGGGGTCTATCGGAGTTCATTTACAATTTTTCGATTCCCTGAAATTCGCTGCTTGCCCTACTGTGTTCCCAATTCTTAAAGATTCAAAACAAAATAAGTAAAGTTTGGGTACCATGATCTGTTGTCCCGGAGGAACTTTTAGGAGCTACGAGACGAACCCCTTTTGTCGGTAGTTTGAGATTTTAAAGGAAACTGAAGTTGCATCTTCTCAGGACCGCTGAGCTTGCGCTCTTATGAAGTTCACTTGTAAAACAGCCATCTTTTGCTCTTTATCTCGTCTCTGTGACCTCAAAAATCAAAGTTTTTCGGATAAATCCGAATTGGCGAGAAGGTTACCTGCGAGCGTCGTTAGGATTTCTTTTGGGATGTATCCAAAAACACGGAATCATACTTATAAACATTGCCACAGTTATTTCAAGCTTGCAAAAGGAAGCGTACAGATTTGTAGTGTTGCAAGGCTACCTGATAGGGGGCATTAGCATGTTGTCTCGTATGAAGTCTCCAATGGTAACGTAGTCGTCGGCCTCAACCAAGCGCAAATAAAGCGAACCAGCCTCAGTAGTGCGAGACATTTGGGTGCATGCTCACAGCCTGTAGAGGGTGCAGGTGTCCTTTGCTGCTTGGAGTTGATCTGTCAACTGCCACAGCTCTTCGTTCACATCATTGGTTGTTGCTTGTTAAAGTAAAGGAGGGGGGAGGGGGAAGCGGAGGAAGAGCTTGCATGTTGAAAGTTTACGGCGGTCTACATCACACTCGTAACAAATTGGCGACAAGAATAGGATGCAATGCAAACTGCGATCTGTCGCAGGTTAAGAATGGCGGGGTAGGTTCTTCCCTCCACGCCCTTGACTCTCCGTTTTAGCAGAGCGAACTCTAGAGAGGAGGACAGCACCAATCGTGGTGAACAGATAATGGTGGGAGGGACTTGTTCGGCTATTCTGAACCCGCAACCGACTAAAGGAGTAGACACGTTGGAACTCAACCATAGTCCACATCACACTCTTCCTGGGAGCGACGCTAGACAAAATTATAAAATTTGTTGCCTATCCTCCGCAGGGAACATAAGAAATGACCACTAATCAATTATTCACAATATACACGCCAGTGACGGACATTCTACACCACGAGCTGCTATATTTTGTGCCCACTTACCAGCTTCGCAAAGAATAGATCCTTTTCAAAAGCTGTGAGTTTAGGTGAAACAAAGCCTAAAAATTGCTCATCTACCGCGCTGGCCCACGCCGTTGCCTGAGGTTCCTAGAGTATAGAGAAAAAAAAGTAGCAAAATAGTGCTATGGCAACTTCTGTGATAAGACGGAATCGAGGGGCTTTCGCTCCTCCTGTTGAGCTCATGATTATCGTGTCTGCCACATGCCCCCATGCCGGCTATGCCGTGCCGTGGCTAGGGTGTTCCGTGGCACTTGCGACGCGCGCGTCAACCTTCATCGCTTTGCACCGTCGCTTGTGTGTTTCGAGCTTCACCGCTTGGCACCCGTGTGCTAGGAAAAGCAGCTAACATGGGGGAGCGCGGTTAGCACGTTATGGTTTCGGAAGTTCATGCTCGGTACTATTACAGATAGGCTTCCTTTAATCGTAAAATCTCAAAAGTCGGGAAAGGGGGAAGAGGGGGTGCATGTTTTTATTGCACAATGTTTTAGTGGGTAGGCTTATTTTTTTTTCTGCCAGCATCTTACAGAAGTTAAATTTATAGGTTAAAAACCCATGAGTAAAAAAAAAAAGAAAAAGAAGACTTACAATTCTATGCAATGCCGAATTAGAGCGCAGCTCTTGAGGAGGAGGAGGGAAAGGTACGAAGGAGGGTATCCTCCATAGAGTTATTATAATGTACGCTAGAGGTTCAAGTGGCGCTAATGTGCTGACGCAAATTGAAGCAGACAGCAACCAGTCGAAAATTGACTTACGGTAATGCATTTCTATGGGAAAAGGTGAGTGCATTTTCTCCTTGCGCTTAATCATAAGAGCAAGTATCTCGAATAATTCGTACGTACTAGGTAGCTTGGAACATTTCTCAGTCAGGCCGATGAAATAATTGGTCAGTTACGGTGTTTTTCTTTCGAATTCATCGCATTAAAAACGGTGCTAAAACGGCTTCGTACATGTATTTATGTGCACTGTCGGACACTGTTAGCGCGAACACGACGTTGGCGCTTTTCAGCGTGGGGGATAAACGTGCCAAACGAACGAAGAACATCTGGAAATTAAGAAAGACGGCAAGAACTACGCAGTAACACTGGATCAGTGACTACACGTGCATATACGATCAAAATAAATTGAAGGCACGCAATCTATTCCAATTTTAAATAAGTAAGTACCGCTTTATTCTTCTGCTCTGAGCGAAGCTGCTTGTTCGTCGTTCAAAATATCGCTCGCACGCTCGAAATCTTTGAGGACAAGTGCCCGATAAAAGCTGCCCGACAGAAAACAATAAGAGACATCTTTCATAGCCCACGGACTTTATTCTCTACGTTTTGAATGTTTTTATCTGCTCATGCACGACGGGGTCCTTTTTATATAGTGACAGGACTGGCATATTATCAATATATAAGCGTCACCGGAATGCTGGCGAGCCTTGAATACACTCTACATTCCTTTCGATTGTAATTTTGCTTCGAATTGTCGCTTGTTTTTGCACACCTGCTGCGGAACACACGTTTGGGATTGAAATGCAGCGAAGTTAAACATCGTTCACTGATGAAGAAAAATGCGCTTACTAAAGCAATTACACTTTTACAGTGTTAATCAAGGTACATGATATTCGGTACGGCCCAAATAACCAAAGCGTTGCTTGTTATTTTTCGTCGAAGAGGCAAAATGCACGCGCGTTTTCCCATAGGAATGCAAAGGAGCACCGCAAAAGTAGACTGGTTGCTGTCTGCTTCAATTTGCGTCACGGAAGTCACATAGACATTACCGCCAGTTGAACCTCTAGCGTACATTATAATAACTCTATGGTATCCTCTTCTCCGCACCCTCTGCTCCCCTTCTCCTCCCAATATTATTTCAGCTACCGGAACTGCTACAAAAGCACAAATGCCTCTTCCATCACTGAAATGCTAATGTTGCTGTATACACATTCGACGTGAGAGCGAAGCCAAATTACACAATATTAAATAAAATGACGCTGTTGATTTAAAAACCACCACTGGACAGCTATTTCACATCTTTATCCAAGCTTTTTCGATAAAGTAATTAAGCGCCATAAAAGAAAAAAAATCCTGTTTAGGAGGTTTTGGTATGAAAACGCAAGAGCACGTGCTCAAACGAGCGCGGGCGCTCTCCTAAACTGAGGAAGCTGTATCCTGTCGACTCCACTGCACCCAACGTTCCTGGCTTATCTTTGGTCCCCAAGTTGATTTGAACAAGCTTCCTTCCTTTCTAATGGCGTATATTGTTGGGAATCCTGGAACCCAGGTTTCTGCCAGGTGGCGCTAAATATTTTGAAAATGGTCCACCCCGTAATACATACATTGCAGCATGTCAGCTTCCTTCTGGAGGTTGTACAAAAATTCGTCTGTGTTCACGTCGGCGCTCTGATTTTCGTAGACAGGTGCCTGACTTCTCGCTTCTGCAATCTCTAGAATAAGCAACACAGGTTTGTTAACTTTTTTCTTGGATGTCGTGATTTACACGCGAGTTTTTCGTTAGATCGTAGACAATGCATTCCCAACCTTTCTCCAAGCTTTGCTGCAATGTGGGACAAGAAGAATACAGACGGCTTTAGGAGAGGTTTCACTGACTAGATTTTTAAGAGACGGTCTATTCAACGACTTTTTCACCTTTTCGAGGTGTATCTTTTTCTTCTGAGTCGCAATCGTTGCCTTGGCGGCTGTTTGCAAGTTCTGCAGAAGTTGATAAGGATCTCCGCTTTCGGTGGTTCCCGGATATCGCTGAAATGAGAATCGTTATCGAGATAACTTTTCAGAGACTTAACTGAACTCTATTTTACTGTATTCACAATATAAAACATTGGTTACGCACGTTCTGAGGGTTTTCCGTCATCGTAAAATCGTCGAAGTCGGTCTCGAAAAGCGTTTGCTTCGCGCGGGGACGCTAGAGATATCGTCTGCTTCGATCTGATGCACCACGGGAAGTCAACATCCGGGACAGCAGCGTTGCTGAGTTTCGGTTTCGTTCAGGCGAGAACTTTTCCAGGTTTCGGTTTTGATTTTGATGGAGGAAGCCACCTTAGTAAGTTTATTGGCTTTATATTTTTACAGTACTTTTACAGCCCTCAGTTTCTCGGTGCGTACAGATAAACAAAACAAAATAAATCAAAACTTTCTATATAAAAAAAAAAAAGAAAGAAAAAGGATGAGAAACAAGGTAAAATAGAGAAAGAGAGGGAGGAGAAACAGGTCACAAACAAAGCAGACGACGCAGTTCGAGCTGTGCTTTGTGCCGTCTGCGTGTGTCCTAGATTTTGTGTTATCCTCATGAAATCACCCATAAGCCGGATGTCACACAAGTGCTGCCACGCCTGGAATCGCAGTATGGGCAAGGAATTTCGGCAGCGATAGGCTTCACGCGAAGATTCCTACAACAACCCCGTTGACTTCTCGGCGCTGGCGGAGAGGGACGGGGAGAATAAAGGAGGGGGTTGAAGAGAAGTTGGAGAGACTAAAGGGCGTAAACGTTACAAGTTTTTAACACTCTACTTACGGCCCTGTTCACCAGAGATGGCAAAATTGCTTTCAAACAGTAATTAAACTACATTTGTAATTGACCGATCTCACCAGACAGTTTGAGTACGCCACCGCTGCCGCAATGCATCGAGGAAACTTTAGTCTTTTTGCACGTATAACAACCTCGCTGGAGCTCTTCGCGCGTAGAGCACGAGAAGGCACGAGCCCTTGCGTGCACGGCCGTCTGCCTCCTGTGAACTAAAGTTATGGCGGCTTTACGCATGCGCCCAACGCTTAGTGAGATCGGTCTATTACTTTCCTAAGAAATTGCGAAAATGTAATTAAATTAGGGTAAGATAGGGCGAAATGAGACTTTTTTTTTTTAATTTTCATGGTAATTTTTGTTTTTGCTTCAACATAAAAAACAAAGAAACAGCTTGGGGATATTCAGAGAAATCTTGAGCAAGGGAAACATTAAGCAAAGCTACAATATCTGAAAGTAACATTGTGTCTTACTTCCCACCCTGGGGGGCAAAATGAGACACACTTCTAAAACCTACTAACCGTTCCGTTTTTGCAATAAAACGCTTAAAACGTACTGTATGAGCTCCAACGCACTTTTGACGAGCACACTCCTCGCGTTCCATGCACTCGATTCGTACTGATTGCGGGGCAGCTTGGCTCCAAAGTTCTTTGCATACCAGGCACTGCCTGTCTCTTGTGGTGTGCAGCGGACGGTCTGCAGAACGCTCGGACACTGCACGCTTCTTCGGGGGATTACTAATAATCTTCCTCTTTGTGTGTGTGTGTGTGTATGTGGGGGGGGGGGGGGGGGGGCGAGGGGGGGCAGTGGAACGCCGGTCCTTGGTTGCCATCGTCAACATCATCTTCGCCTTGCGGGAAGATGACATTAAAACAGTGCTGCTCTCCGACCTGCATGTTCCCTTTTTCTCTCCTACGGTAGGTACAGAAGAAATGTTCTTGAACCTTGAAACTTCGCAAAGAACGCGCCTTCTGTAGCCCAGCCGTTCTTTCTTTTTTTTTTTTTGGTAGTGCCGCTGGTCTTTCCATTTCCCGAGTCGTATGGCTCGCCTTTGAAGCGGATCCTTTGGTATACGCCGAAAAAAGTGGCACCAGTGCGAAAGGAGTGACGCTGTAGCTTGACATTTTCAAGAGCTTTCTTTGTGTGACTTTCGCGCCCTGAAGCCTTTGCTGTTCTTATTTTATCCGTTCGGACCATCCTGGACACCGGGAGAAAAAGAATATGGCTCAGGAGCAACTAGGAGACTTGTGCATTATTCACCTGCGCGTCATAGAATGCCAGATTGTCGCGTTTTGCCCAGTGCGTATCCCATTAGGTAAATGATTATTTCGTTAAAAAAAAAAAACACAAAAAAAACCGCTAGTTAAACATTTGTTTCGCATGGAGCTAATAAAGCAAACCAATAAAATTAAATATCCCTTTAATAATCATGCGAAACGGGTGCAGCTCTCGAAGCGAAACCTAACGCTGAATTTTGCGCCCTTTTGGCGGATTGTTTTCTCCGGTACACTCTTGGCCGACAGCTCTCATTTTTTTGCACACGCAAAGTGGACAGACTACGGTACGTCTCAGTGAAGATTGAAATTACTCCGATAGATGTTCTAGGATATGGACTGCTCTAAACACAAACTTTCGCATTTGCCCCGCGTCTCATTTTACCCCACTTGACCATACATTACAAATTACCACAGACTAAAAGTAATGGCATTACATTACAATTACCTTCCAAAAGTAATGAAATTACTTTGACATTACTTTTCAATATCTTAAGGCAGTAACGCCTGCTCATTTTATTCAGAGTACATGTACCAGAATTCAGATCTTGTTTGCACCTCAACATCCTAAAGGCCCGTTCACACTCTTGCGACCGAGTACGACTGAGAGAGACGAGATCTCTTACAACTTCTTAAATGTTTTTAGAATGAGGGAACATACTGACATTGTGGCGCCATCTATGAGGTGACCCTGGAACTGCATTTCACAAGAGCGAAGGTTTTGCGGGATTTTCGAGGTCAAATGTGCGTAATACCCATAGAAAGGCTCGTTTATAACATTGTCAAAAGTTTTTCGAGCCAAGAAGGAAAGGATAATTCTCGAGAAATAAAAAAAAAAATATGCCGGACCGCCGAGTTTACACTGCTTCCCAATAGATGGCCCCAGTGTGTTTTCTGGTTTAACAAGTTTTAAGGAACCCAGGTTTAAGAGGTCGCAAGAGTGTGAACGGGCCTTAATGCACCACAAAGTGAACCATACTGAACAGTCGTTCTACTCACGCACATGACAGAAGTGAGTGTTACATAGGATGGATTGCTTCTTATTTAGATGTGGCAGTCGACTCGCCGGTTTCGCTGTTTATTCAACGGTGAAGGTCCTTAATGAAAGGGTGATATGATGCCGTCTTCCTGATTTTGAAGAAGGTAGAGTAAGTGCCAGTAACTTCAGTCGGGCCCTGGGAGCTCGTTCTTACAAAAAGTCATGTGAAGCGTTTCCCTCCCGACTCGGATGCAGTCTCACTCTTTCGTCTCAAGAGCACTGTCGTCCGTTGCAACTCAAGAAGGTAGGGCGAGGTAAAGAAAAGCCGCGGAGGAGGAAGCAGACGGAACGCTGGAGAGGTGTAAACCTCCTCCTCTCTTTAGCCTTCCCGGTCATTCGCTTCGAGGAGTATTCTTCTAAAACACCCGAAGAGCCCAAGTTATTGTGCGTTGTCACAAAAAAAAATCCATTTTTTTGTTGGGCAGAAGCAGGACCAACTTGAATAGGGGGCAGAAGCGTCGCCCGTTGAAGAAAGGGATGGTGCGAGCTTCCTAAAAAAGCTACTTTCCCAACAAACGGGTGGCGATATTTGCTCGTTCGCTTATACCCCAATAAATTGAACATGAGAAAGATACATAGAAAGGGGGGACGGACAACGAAGACTTCCAAGGAAAGGCAGAGAGGCATACTGTGAGGGGCACCGGCTTTGGCAAGTTCCTGTCTTTTCAAACTACGCGAAACATTTTTACTTACCAAGGTGAAGGATACACTCGAAGCGTTCTGGAGCCTTGACAAGGCATTTGGGATTAACTATTTATTCCGGTCGTTTGTCGTTCACGATGGTCGAAGGTTTCGGTTCGACCTCGGTTACCGAAAGAGCGAGGCTGGGGATCTGCGTGTCCTGTCCTCTCAGGCTTTAAAATGTGTTGAACTCACTGGTGATGTGACCTTCGCATTGTAGCCTATAACTATAATTTGAAAACCGAAAATTGGATTTAAAAAACAAATGAAAAAAGGAAAAAAGAAAAAAGAAAGAAACAATGCAGGAGCCTGTAGGCGGGACGCTACAATCCCTACAACACTACTCGTAAGGCGATATCTCGAATGGACGGCCGTATTTTTGGAAAAAAAGGTCGAGATTGAATGAGGCCGACGAGGCGCGTGACGTCAACATATTTCGTTTCCTCCTCTCTTCGCTTCGCTCCCTCAAGGCGGAGAAGACGCGAGGCCGTTCCCTCTCCTTCTCGAAGAAACATGACGAAAATTTCTGTCAAATGCGCCTCCTTTTTTTTTCTGAAAATTACAGTCACCCGTTCGAGATATCGCTGTATGAGTGATGTTTTGGTGTTTGTATATATCCCGTTGCACGCTTTTGCCGCGTATTTTGTGGAATCCAGATTTCGGTTCAGCATCCCTTTAAGCTGACAGTGAGTTGGAAGCTACGTGCTGGTTGGGCCAGTCACACATCTATCTTTCGCCACGTAGTTTGCTCTACACGCAGATAAGGCGGTCAGGTGATGAAAGGATGGTGGTTAATTGGTTCCGCTGCTGGTCGTAGCTCCCTCCGCACTGTCAGCTTAGGAATGAGCAAAGTATAGCAACGTCGTGATGACGTGCCGCCGTGAATCTTTCTTGCCTGTAGATTGTGAGTCATGGCGTTCCAGCATGTCTTGACAGACTTTCTCCATCCCCTTAGCCTTTCAAGCCCGCCCTTATGTGTCTGTCGTGTTCATCGTACGAGGCTTTGCGCTCAGATGGCCGTCGTTTATTTGCTCTGATATCTATGTCACAACATTTCACCGCGCAAAACTGTTTGTCTTAAAGCTCGCGAACGAACTGTCTCATTTGGGACAAAAGCATTTTCAAAAGTAATGGGTATCTTTTTTTTCTCAAAATTACTGCCTGAAACTAATCCGTTACAAAACTAAGTTAGTAGCCTAGAAGAGTAATCAATTGCATAACTGATTACAAGGAAAAATGTACTGCAATTTCATTACAGTAATGTCATTCTACTTCTTTCTGGAATTTAAACACACTATATTTACTGCAGAGAAAAGTGATTAGAATATTTGAAATGTCCCTTACATACATCCAACACAGACATTGTTTAAATCATACAAAATTCTTAATATACAACAGGTTTATGATCATCGATTAACCATTGCGTATTATAAGGCATTTGGGCGCTCAGATGTAGTTCTTAAACTTTCTGATTTAAAAGAAAAATCTGACATTTTATTCGTGTAGACATCACCAGCCTTGGCCGATTCCGAAGTGTAGGACCAATTATGGTAAACAGAGAATAAGTTACACTTTGCCTGTTTTATTCAATAGCTCTTTCGATAGAAATATTTATGTTGTGCATCTGTCCAAAAGCATTATCCTTAAACTGTCCATTTAGCATTGTACAGTGTGCTCAACTGTTAAATATAACGCGGGAGCGGTGGCTGAGACTGATATCAGAGCTGCCTAGCGATTAAGTCAATGATGCGGAAGAGAATAAGGCGGCTCTTCTTGCGAGTGTCGCCACTCCCCGATACAATTATCGCATGAACTCCTCGTTTCTTTCTTTATCACCCGCGCTTTAAATGTTTACTCGTTTGTCTTGTTGTTTTTGCCACCTGTTTCTTTTTTTACATTTACCATGCGGGGCTACCATATCTTGGTGGCCTTGTATAGTTTCTCTGATAAAGGCCACCTTCTTTAAACAACAAAAAACAAAATCAAACAGCGCCTTTTGATCGCCGAGTCATGCATCGATGATTGTTTCGGAACTGGGAGTGTAACTCCAGAAAACAACAGCGGCATAAGCTGCCACAGTGAGCCGGTAGATGACGCATGCGGTCTCTCCGGCCACCGCTCCCGCGCTATATTTAACAGTTGAGTACACTGTCGTTGTCCATTATATCTCATACTCACACACTTTGTAAACAACAATATTCCTGTGCTCTGTCGCAGTTGCTGAATGGGGGGACCGGAGCTTAGTCAAGCTGCATTTCTGCAGCTTTTTTCTCCAGCCTCCCATTCACCACATGTATCTGTGGTGAAAAATAAATTCTTATCGTTTGTATCGTATTAATGCCATCACTGCTGTTCACGAACACCGAAATTTATCATATATGAGCACAACGCCAGGCGTGCTCGCCTTAGGGAACAAACAAGAGCTTTGGTGACCGTTGCTTTTTTGCCTGGCTCGTCCCATGGTACCAATTACATTTGCCACAGTGAAGGGCTGGTTTTAATGACGGCCTCATCCGAATTATGCCCCTCCTCATTCAACGTGCCTCTTTGGCTCATCTTGTGTCTAGTATTTAGTTGGTATAGGGGTTCTCTGTTTTTGGTATCGGCCGATAAACCACCAATCATAACCCCCAAGCCGGTTTTTACCAAAAATCATGAAAACCGAAACCTTCCCGTGAAACCCAAGTTTCACGGGGAGCAGCTTTAAAACTATAATAATCCCTGGAGAAGGGGAACAAGCAGGGACGGCATCAGGCTTTTTAAGAGGGGGGGGGGGGGGGGGAGGGGAGGGGAGGGGAGTGGGATAGGATAGGTCCTTGAATAATAGAATTAATTTGTTGGTCGAGATGATGCTTGTGTACCCTACCATTTTACGCAGTGTGTACTCTGCCTTTCAAGCTGTGTCCGTGTCGCGCTCTTGCAGTGCGAGCGTTTCTGATGCTATCATCTTTTTTCTTTTTTGTGTATTATATTTTCATTGCGAGCCAGCGCTTGTGTGTCTTATGTGTTCCTTTCCTTTTTCATCGTCCTTTTTACGCTGTTATTATTATATAAAAAAAAAATAAAACACTTTGAAGACGCTGGAGGCGTGTGAGCAGATACTTTGGTCATGATCCCTGCAGAGAACAGAGTACCTTTTGTATGATGTAGGATAAGTGCGACCTCGCACAAATAACCCCAAATCTGCCTTTTGTAAAAAAAAAAAAAAAGCTTTGTTATTTTGAATTGTAGTTCGATTCATCGACAGTGGTCTAACAGACAGTTTCTCGGCGGTTCTGGCCAAACATTCGCGTTATTTTTAGGTATAGGGTCAGGAGGGGTGTCAACCCTTTCATTGGTTTATTTATCTGAAGAAGGAAAGCTATAGCGAGTACGTAAAGCGACAGCAACGAATGGGCGGGCAGGGGGCGGAGCGAAGGGCTGTACGGCCCTTGAGCTTGAGTTTGAGATTCACGACGTTTGTTCTCGCACCTCTAGGTTTTTGCCGATTCTTCGGTGGTGTTTGGATGTATTTAGTGTTGTTTATTTATTAATGCTGATTTGCACGTTCTTTAATTAAACACTTAAAACTTGGGGTCTGGCGAACTTTCGTCGAAACCCCGAGGTTTCATGAGTTCGGGGAACCTTCAAACTTCTAGCGAAGACCGACAGAGTTCGACTTCTGGAAAGTGTTGGTGGACTTCTAACGAGACTTTCGAATTGTAAGAAAAAAAATTAAACACTTTTGGGTGTTTTTTTTATATGCTATATAATGATTACAAAAGTTTACACAATATGAAAGCAAACAGATACGAGTATTGTCTTTTAATCCTTTAGTCAGTTTTATAATGTGATACAATGAATTTGGTTACTAAGAATATACAGGAAGTTTGATTTTTATTCGAACATATGAAAAAAAAAAGAGGTGAGGGTTAGACGAGTTTTTGGGGGGTCTTTACCATGTATTTATCAGGCTCCACGGACATTGGACGAGAAAATAATCGTCACGGTCAGTTGACTAATTAACTAAAATATTTTAATGAACTTTTTTTAATTTTTGGTTTTCGAGGGTCACGTTGGAATTGCAGTATTGACGGCACTTACCATAAGAGGCCAGGCAAATTAAAGGAATTTGAGAAAATGTAATGGTTTTCGAGATATTCATCGATCAGTTTTCGCGTTTTCTTTGCCAGATTTAGAAATTGTTAGAACAAGTGACGTCGTGGTTTCAATCGTGTCGTCAATATCTCGGCAATGTGCAACGTGACCTAAACGACTCCATCACTCTTCCACTCGTCAGTGTGGGCGGAACTTGATGTTCTCTTTTTGCAGGCAATTTTTAGATCGGGCGAAAAGTCGCGAAAATTGATCGATTAATATCTTTCCACCCACTAAAATTTGGAAATATTATAAATCGGTGTGGCCTCTAATAGTAATTGTTATCAATTCTGCAATTATAACCTGGCCCTTAATACCAATCATTAATAATTTAATTAAAACATCTTAGTTAATAAGTCGGCTTAGCTTGATGATTATTTCCCCTATCTAATATAAACCAAAGCCTGCGTAATACATGGTGAAAACGACACTCATGTAACTCTCGTTCCATTTAACTAAAAAAAATGTGTTCGAATTAAAATCACACGCCCGTATAATGTTTAACGCGTTTAATAATGTGAAACTATGAAACGATTTGTCGCTGCGAATGAATTACTGAAGTAATGTTTTTTGTTTTGTTTACTTCCCTGAGCATATAAAATGTGTTCATAGTTAAAAAAAAAAAAAGAAAAGAAAAACCGAGACAGGGGAAAAGGAAGAGACAAACACAACAATGACATCTTTGTGTTTGTCTCCTCCTTTTCACCTGTCTCAGGTTTTTTTTTAAATATGAACTTACGCCAGCTAGCCTTGGCCATAAACCTTATTTCTGCAAAATGTGTTCTCGTTAGTTACAGTTTTCTCCTGTACCACTACTGCCGCGTCCCACGCGCAAGTCCTCTTTTATCTAAGAATTAAGTTGTAAAATGTAAAAAAACAAAAAACGCAATAAATGGTATCGTATTTTATTGCATATACCGACCAAATACTACACTTTTCATCCGCCAAGTGGCGGAAGCCCGTTTTCAGTTCTCGCACATGCGCACAAAAGTATTTTTTTGTTAAATTTTTTTTCCACGGAAGTTTGTAAAAGTCAATGTAAGAGTCCTTGACAGTATGAAATGATGTTACTGCTCAACTTTCCAACGCACCACGGATATACTTCTGTTAGTGTAACACCAAGGACTTTTTGTAATCACTGTATTTAGCGATTTCGTAACGCAAGATACTAAACGGTAATAAGAAAAATAGTAAATGAGTTTGGACAAAACTTGCAGTGTTTCACTCGACCGTGGCGGACGCCGAATTGCGTCGCCAATGAGGCGGTGCCTTAATTATAGCAAAACCGGTAAAACTTAAAAAAAAAAAAATCTCAGCAGCAATAAAACTATTTATTTTATATTTTTTTTTATGTTGATCAGATGAGGTTGATTGATCATTTGTCTATTTCCAAAATTGAGGGCACCGTTGCCCACACTGCTCTTTTTGGCTCTCAATATGGACGTTTCTGCATAAACTGTAGTTTGTCAGTTAATTAAATCTTAACGAGGCTTTGGAACTTTAATAGAAGCAATCCCATTAATAATAATAGAAGCAATCTCATTGATAATATTAACTCGAAGTTTTTGAAAACCACTAAAATGTATTCCTCTGTTATCCTTACCAAACTCTTCCGGCAATCCCTTGAGCTTGGGACACTTCCCGAGGATTGGAAAGTGAAGAGTGTGACTCCTATTCATAAAAATGACGATAAATCATGATCCTTTAATTACCGCCCGATATCACTACCAACTATTTTGAAGAGGAAATCTAACTTACAAACTGGAGCGCGGTTCTTTCCTGTGACTCAGCTGACCAGGGATATAATATCTTTCTTGAAACGTTTACAAATATCTATAGCCGGTGCCTTCCCTACAAAAAGTGTCCAGTGCATAAGAAATCACGCGAGCAGTGGGTTACTTCGGAGATAATTAGAATGATGAATCGGGAGAATGCGCTCTATAATAAATTTCAGCACACTAGAGATTTGGGAGTCCTCCGCGAATTTAAAATTCAAAGGAACATGGAAACAAGCGCTTTTCGTATATCAAAGCGTGCATACCATTACCATATGTTTCAGGGTGAACCTAGGATGGATGCCATGTGGAAAAAAGTGAACAGTTTGGTTAAACCTCACTCTCGTAGTGACTCAATTAAAACGATTACTGTAAACGGCGAGTGCATAACTGGCGCCGCGTTGGCTGACAGATTCAATAATCATTTCGTGGACTTATTTCATAGCGTTCACTTTGTCAATGCTTGTGACCTAGTCGATGCAATTTCGAAGAGTGTTTTTCTTCTGCCTACTGACGACAGTGAATTAATATCAGTATTTAACAATTTTAGAAACATTAAAAGTAACGACGTGCACGGCATTCAGATCGGGCCTGTAAAGCGTGTAATTCATTCTATCGTCCCTTGTTCGACCCACATTTATAACCTAACCCTTCAGGATGGGGTGTTTCCTCAAAGAATGCAAGTGACCAAGGTGTCCGTCCTCCACAAGGCAGGGGATAAAAACAACGTGGGTAATTACAGGCCTGTGTCTGTACTGCCGGTATTCTCTAAAGGACTAGAAAAGATTATGCACATGAGACTATATCCCAAGGGTGGCCAGGCTGTCCCAGCCTAAGAACCGCAAACAAAACCGCGGAACTTCCAAGAGCCGCGGAAGGGGGGGGGCAAACTTTTGTCAAGAACAATAAACGAAACTCAGATTACTTTCAACCTATCCGAGTCCCAATTGTACGTAAGGTAGCAGTAGCACGAGACTGCCAAACCGGAACCTGTCTTTCGATTTAAAACGCGTTTCATTTCCTTTTTTTTTTGGGAAGTGCTCATGTAAACGGGGAAGGGGGGGGGGGGGGGGGTGGCGGCTAGGGGAGGAATCCGCGAGCCGCACTTTTACACGCGAAAAGCAGCATGCGGCTCGCGAGCGGCAGCTTGGCCACCCCTGCTATATGCTTTCTGTGAAAAACACTCAATTATTGCCCCTTGTGCAGTTTGGTTTCCGAAAGGGGTACTCGACAAAGTTGGCGCTACTAAAACAGAAAGAAATGATACTAACAAACATCGAGAACAAACTTCTAACATTAGGCATATTTATCGATTTTTCGAAGGCATTCGTTCGCCTTCACCATAAAACGTTACTGCAGAAACTGGACCTTTGTGGCATTAAGGGTGTTGCCCTGAACCTAATCGAAAGCTATTTACAAGACCGCTATCAGTACGTTGAAATTGACGGGGAGCGTTCAGACATGCGCCAAATAAAGGCAGGTGTACCGCAAGGGAATATTCTCGAACCCCTTCTTTTCAATCTTTTTATAAATGACATAGTGAACTTAGATAGTAGCGTCAACGAACTTAGATATAGGAATAATAGTGTTAGTATACGCAGATGATACAAGCTTGTTTTTCTCTGGAACTATCATTGACGTCATTATAGGAAGAGCAAATCAATTCTTGCAAAGTCTAAACGTTTGGAGCACCGCCAATTCATTAACAATAAATGTTGCAAAAACTAAGGCAATTATTTTCCACGCAGAAGATACAAGCTGCACGGTAACCTGCCGTGAGGGCTTTCTCTTGCTTCACGAGATGTGGAAACTGTAAAAAATGCTAAGGTGCTTGGTGTAACTTTTAATGAACATATGCTGTGGGATGAGACGGTGCAGGAAACAACCATAAAGCTCTCAAAGGTTGTAGGCGTTTTGTATAAATACTATAATATCTTACCATCCTCGATAATGCTGCTTATGTATCACGCCCTGTTCTTCTCATATTTCGATTACTGTTTCCTGGTTTGGGGTACCTCCACGAAAACGAACGTTCAGAGACTTTTCATAATGCAAAAGAGGGCAATACGAATAATATGTAATGTAGCGTATGATCACTCCACGAAATCTTTGTTTAAAAAGCTTGACACGTTGAAAATCACGAATTACTATAATTATGAGCTTTAGATGTCCTATAAAAGATCATTAAACAACCCTGTAAGCGTTTTCAATTCAGTGTCAGGTTTGGAGTCGCGGGACGCAACATACAGCACTCGTCATTCTCGAAACTGGGCCGCACCGCGCTCCAGAACCAAATATGATGACCAGAGACTGGCTTTTAATCTCCCATGAATTTTAAACAACCTTGAAGCAAAGGAAATTTCCGTGGCAAACACAAGCAAAAAGGAAATTCGTGGCCTATTCGAGTAATCTATTGAATATGTGTTGCCATGTTTTGAAGGTATAGAAACAGTTGCGTACATATTTTTGAAAATCAATTGCATTGTTGTGTGCTCATTACTAAACTCTCGGAGCAAGCGCGTGCAACACTGAATCATGTTTTCCTTGTTTAACCCTTTGCACTGTATATAATTGACACCACTGTCCTGTATAAACACTCGATTACCTGTCTTTATATATGTTAAATTGTTCATTCACTCATATGTTGTGTTTCTTCTGCGGAATGTAAAGGGGAGGGGGGCTTCGTCAAGTAGCGACATGCTGCTTTTTTTCCCCTGCCTTCCCCTCTCAGATGGAGAAGAAATGAAATTGATTGAATGATTTATTGATTGAAGTATCCCTTGCGAAATCTTAGAACACATAATCTATTCTCATAGTGTCAATTTTCTTAATTCTCATGCATTTTTCACCCCTGATGGCTTCATACAACTATTTTCGTGCAAGTCGCAGCTATTAACACTTACTCATAACCTTCATACCGTCCTTGATCGTTCATCTGAGGTCGAGTGCATGTTCTTAGATTTTTCTAAATCCTTTGATAAGGTTTCACAGAGGATTTCTTCTATAAATTCAGTTCTCTCAACATTAATGATGATGTATTAGCTTGGATCAAGTGCTTCTTACTAATCGTTCCCAATTTGTTCAAGTTGACGGCCGTAACTTTCAATTCCACCAGTGACCTCTGGTGTACCCCAAGGTTCTGTTCTAGGTCCTTTTTTAATCCTTATCGTTATTAATGACCTCTCCTTGAATGTGTCATCTCGAATTGGTCTGTTCGCTGACGACTGTGTTATTTATTCTAAAATTACTAATGATTCTGATGTCCAGTCGCTTCAAACTGATTTTGGTCATATTTTCCGTTGGTGCGATAAATGGCAAATGAAGCTCAATATCAGCAAATGTAAATCCATGAGAGTATCACGCCAGAATAACACTTGTCCGTCTTAGTACATCGATAATGTTGCACTGGACACTGTATCTTCATATAAATATCTTGGTGTACACGTTGCTAAAAATCTCTCATGGAACGCTCATATTGAGTATGTAATTCATGCGGCTAATCGCATGCTGGGCTTCCTTGAAAGGAACTTCTCCCGCGCACCATTGTCCCTAAAACTTCGTTTCTACAAATCCTTGGTCCGCACTAAACTAGAGTACGTTGCCTCCATCTGGGATATCCAGCCAAAACACTTGCATTATCACTAGAAACCGTTCAAAATCGTTCTGTTCGCTTCGTACTGCATAACTATCACCGCAGTTCTAGTGTGTAAATAATGAAAATAACCTTAGGCTTGCCTGACCTCTCCCTTCGTAGAAAAATTGCTCGACTGCGTTTGTTATACAAGATATATTATCATAGCCCAACACTACGTCAGAATCTGGAAACAGTTTCGATCCCAATCACGCCATCAAGCTTTGCGAAGGCAATACTGAAAAAAAAAGTCCCCTTTTATCCTCGTAATTTTACCGGGACCAAGAAGCGTTTGATTCAGTGGCAATTCGTGCGGATATACTTGTGCCAGACTAGGACAGTACTCCTCTGTAAAGTCGTGAACATTCCAACCCGATATTGTTTCCTGACCCATTTAGAAAAACAAAAACAAAAAACAAAACAAAAAACACCCCAATTAGACTCAGCAGGTCAATTGTAAAAGAAATCAGCGACGCCATCAAATACGTCAGTGGTTCTCAAAAGGGCTCCGCGGACCCTTGGGGTCCCTGAAGGCCTCGACTGTCAGACAAGGCGGGTAATATTTTTTTTTTTTTTAATTTTTGACGGTGACTGTCTTACAAAGCTAGATAGACCACACCATGTGCACCGAGTGAGTATGTAGGGTTGATTATATAGATAGATAGATACATTTTTATTTGCATGAAGCTTACAAGTACATGATACTAATGGCCTGCGGAAAACGCTGTCCGCGGACAGTTTGCCGAAGCCGCAGGCCCCCAAATTGACGTTTGCACAGTAGCAGCAAAGAAAAAATTTTTGTTACGTACAATACGACTTTGTAGTACATAAAAAACACACACACACACACACACACACACACACACACACACACACACACACACACACACACACACACACACACACACACACACACACGAAAAATGCCGTCCATAAGTTTACATCCATGATTTGATTACTCTCTGTTGCGGAGCTACAAAGTTTGCACAGATTTTGTTTTCTTGTTTACTACTTTGTCACAGTAATCGTCTAATACCCCCCTCATTCCTGGTGGATAGGGTCCCCCCATCAACTCTCTGGAACCAGAAGGGGTCTCCGAAACATCAGTAGTTGAGAACCACCGAATTAGGGAGTCAAAAGACCAACTTTATTAGCGATGCTGTCAGTCGTTTGAACGGTGCCTTTAAAGAAGAAACTTGGAGGGCGCTTAAGCCTCGCCTTTAAGAGTAGAACGCGATAGGGTTATCGGGCCCCGTTCGCATCGCCTTTTCATTGGCTGCTTATGCTCGAAGACGCGAGTTCGCTCCGAGATCAGGAGACGCAATGGCATCTCCGTATCGTCCTGTCGCTGCTGTCGCCTCACTTGGGCTTCACGGGCACGCATACAAGGATATGAACTCCCTCTAGTTCCCAAGCCGTGCAAGCGTGCCTTGCGTAACCTAGCAATGAAAAAAGTGCCTTGCGTGGCCTAGTCATAGCGCGTCTGGCTCACAACCGAAGGGTTGTAGTTCCAAATCCCGGCTAAAATTCTTAAAAAAAATTATTTTAAGGCAAAGGAATTACTTTATAAAGCGAAATCATTTGAGACATGCGGAAACCTTTCATTCGCATTAAATGTCGTGTTTCAATTACTTTCATTACACGTGTGACGTCACTTTTTACGTGAGCGTTGGGGGTTGTTTGAAATTCCCGCGCGAGGTCATGTGACTGTGACGTCATGACCCTATCGACCAGTCAGGAGTTTCCCGTCACGCCACCGACATCGGCGTTTTTGCGACATGAACTCCTTAACGCTACCGCGTAAAAAAAGAAAAGAAAAAGCAATGCTTTAGTTTGTTGAGTTGCAATAATCTTAACTCGGTGTGTTTTGGCAAGAGACCAGTACAGAATATTAACATGCAATGCACAAGTTAAGGTAGCCGGGGAAGCATGTTTATAGAAGGTTTATTGCTGATAATTAGGTAAAACGTGCACGAGACACGTGAAACAAAAATTGTTTTTGACCCACGTTGGAAAACAAAATATATATAAATAATCAGTTTGGTTCTAGATTGTGAAGGTATTTATTTATTTATTTATTTGTCTTATGTCCAGAAACAGCCGAGGCCTTAGTACTGGTATACACTCACGGACAACATACACTTTAAAAATAAAAAAAAGAACACGTACACATAGTGGCAAAACACATATAAACCCGAAGACTGATGTTAGTAAATGTGAAAGGTTAGTGCGCTTTTAAAATCCCACCCACTCCCGAAAACGTCAACCACAGCGCTCAGTGTATTAAAACTGCTCTGAATTCGTAAAATTGGGGAAAATGAACATACGCCTTGCACGTAAAACATGTTGTGGTGTCGACAGTTTACTCGCGGGACATGTACAGAAAGCAGAGAAACAAGCCTAGGGCAACGTAATCTACTGTGCACAGTTTTTATACAAAAATACGTAATCACGAAAACTGCGACGAGCCTCCAGTGATTGCACGTTTAGTCAATCACTTGTCAAAAAAAAAAAAAAAAAAAAAAAATTCCGGCGGCCGTAATAACGGCTGTAAACAATCCGTGTCAACTTTCTCTGCAGACGTTGTTGGCCATCAGGATTGGTCACGCCCAGACAGTTCCAAACTACAGAGCCAAACTCCAGTTTCGAGCGCACAATCGATGTGTAAAGCCTGACGATACAGGACGGCTCTTTGAAATGACGGGTAATTTGTGAAAACAAACCTTAAGGTTGCAAGCAAGAGCTAACCAAATTTGACGCATGAGTTGTAAAACTAAGGGATGAATCAATACACACCCCTAAGCAGATTTGTACGTAACGCCGTTACGTGTAATAGATTACTTGTAATCGATTACATTTTACTGTAATGATCTAACGCTTCAATTACTTCCTTTAAGGAGTAACGATCCTTGTAATTGAAGTACTTTTTTGCTGTAATCGATTACAAAATTACCCATGACAATTCGGGGGGGGGGGGGGGGGGGGGGGGTTAGATGTGCTGGAGTCACTCAGCTCTGGGCAACGGTAATTTTTTTTTTTTAATTATTAAGCACGGGATCTCGAGGATTAGAAAGCCACTTCACAATGCTTCGTTTCCTGGGTAAAATTTCTTTTGATACACCTGAGATTAGGTTTGGGTATAAAAAATGGCTTCTTATCCAGCCTCTTGTGAGTAATACATTTAAACAGCGCTCTTTTTATTTTATTTTTATTTTTTTTTCCCCAGAGGGATTGAGTATGTTGGCGTCACTCAGTCAGCTCCAAGCAAAAACGGTCAAGGCTTTCTTTTCCTTTTTTTTGGAACAACTGAGCGCGAGATCCCAAAGATTATGCTACCATAAAAAAAAAAAGTTGAATGAAAAGTAACGTGGGAAGTAATCGATTACTTTAGAGTAATTTTCGATTACTTTTTTGAGGCTGTAATTGTAATCGGTTACTTTTTACAGTGAAGTAATCGTAATTGTAATCGGTTACTTTTGTTTGTAACGTGTACAAGTCTGCTCCCAAGTGACGTACACAATATTCGCGTCGCAATGGTTCATTGTCCGGCTAATAAAAAAAAAAAATCAAGCGCACGTTTTTTCCTTGATAAGGAGATAACACATGTTTTTTTGGCCTTAGACGCAATTTATTTTGAAGACACCATGACGAAATAGCAGTGACACCCTCCTGTAGCAGAACACAATCAACATGTGATTTTATCTGTTTGAAGACCTTAATATCATCAGCGAACTGCAGAAGATTTGAATGTTTTACGCACTGAGAGACGTCGTTGGCGAAAATATTAAACAGCAAGGGTCCTAGAATAGAATCCCGAGGAACGCCGATTGATGATATGTATGATCTCGACAACACACCGTTAACACAAACGTTGTTAATGCGCCCGAACAGATATGACTGAAACCACAAACATAAGGGCAAACGCACTCCATATTCCGATAACTTGTGCACTAATAGGTCACGCTGCACAAGGTCAAAGGTTTTACTTCGGTCAAAATAAATGGCATCGACCTGCCCATGGTTGGCAACAATGGGGCCAACATGACTCAAATACTCAGCTAAGTTAGTTTCAACACTTTTAGATTGAACAAAGCCGTGTTGAGATCAATTTAATATTTCTTTGAAATAGCTAGAAAGGTGCACTTCTACCACAATCTTAAACAGTTTCGAGAATGTGGTTAGCAACGTTACTAAAACACTCAGTTGGGAAACTCGCCGTCGAAACTTGGGCCGCTGGCGTCCACCGAGACCGAGCTAAATGCGACAATAGTGCCACTCTTTATCATTTGTCTGTACTGTGGTCACCTTGAGCTTTTTGAAAGCCTGTTTTTGCGTAAAAACAAACGAAAAAGACTCTTTTTGTATGAAATTTATTGGAGTTAAGTACCAAAAGAGGGGCGCGTTATGTTTTTAAAATTTTTAGTTTGCAGGGTTTTGCGGCAGAATTAATATTGTTTTTATACAACCATGCCTCAGCGGGCCTTTCAGGTAGCACGTCCCGCCCTAGGTGCATTTTTACTTCGGTAGCTCAACGCGGCGCGTACGCCGGGGAGACGGGGGTGGCACCCCTGTAACCTGCACCGCGGTGTCTGTTCTGAAAGCCAAATTAGAAGTCACGTGCAGTTCTTCGAGTGGCCGCTGCGAGAGAAATGGTGGCGTAATGTTCGTCATTAGCTCGGTGCTCGGAGACAGTTTGGGGCCACTTTTTCAAAGCTGTCTCTATGGGAGTTTCCCAACTGAGTGTTTTAGTAACGTTGGTGGTTAGTAAGGAAACGGGCCTATAATTTCTAACATCTGCAGAGTTCCCTGATTTGAAAATAGGCACCAGAATGGCTGACTTCCACTTTTTGGAAAAATGCAGTTTTGAATAGACAAGTTAAAAAGGTATGTCAAGACCGGCAGAAACGCATCAGAGCAACCTTTAACAATTAACGCTGGTACACTATCGGAACCCGATGAGAGTTTAAATTTCAAACGTCTAATATAATCGTGCACTACAGAGTGATCGATGCTAAATGGGGCGGGAACACTATCAGTTTTCGCGACAACAGCATGATTAAGGGCTCGTGGCTCTGAGCTCGCAGATTGCATATCACACAAAAATACATTTGAGAAGTATGACGATAACATTTCGCCGACAACACCGGGGTCAGAATGAAAACCGGAATAATTTCACAACGTAACGGACCTGGCTTCTGTGCCCCAGTACCTTATTTTCGTACTTCCAAATATTGTTAGGATGTTTCAGCAGTACGGTTCTCAGTGGTATTCCTGAAGTTTCCTTATCTCTCTGATAAAGAAACTTTACTTCGGCCCTTGCCCTACTAAATTTCGCGTACCAAGCGTCACCGTGGCCACGTTTATAATGAAAATGAAACCGTGATTTTTCTTCCATTGTACGCTTCAGTTCAGATGAAAACCACCATGGAAACTTCTGCCTTTTACTCGTCTTAGTGGAATAAAGCGCTAAATACCATTTGTTACAATGTCAGCGAAAGCATTACAGGCTGAATTTACGTCAGTGTTTGTTATCACCGGATACCAATTAGGGGTGGGCAATTGATCGATTAACCTTGCGATTAATCGATTAAGGCTTTAATGGCGATCAATTTTTTTAACCGGTTAATCAGTTTTTTAATCGGTACTCAAAAGAAGTCAACTGCACGCACGCATGGCTCTATCCTGGACGACCTGCCCGAACTTAGGTTGACTCATGCCCCCCCTTCCCCCCCCCCCCCCCCCCCCCCCCTTACCCCCCTTTAAGGAAAACGCTGCGTGGCGGGCATCCGGTCGTTCTGTCCTGAGAGGTTTTCTGTTCCCAGCCAGGTGCTATGAGTATGAGCAAGGTTCAGTTCTCGCGCTCGCGAAGCGTCACGTGTTCGAGGATGTACAATACAGTTCTACCGGGTCCAGCCGAACAAGCCGGGCCCGCAATTGGTCCCTTTACGACCGCTAAACTTTACGTGTTGAGGATCTATTACACATCCTGCCCAGGCAAGACAAACAAGCAGAAAAACAAGCTGGGAAGCTAACGACGCCATGCTTAGGGTGCCTTCATGTGCCATGCTTACTTGTTCCAGTATTCGGCCCGTACAAATGGACGAGTTCACGAGTATGAAAGGCAATCTCGCTGGAAAGTTTAGGTTTAAAGTAAACTCCAGCGGTGAATTTTTTTAACTCGAAGGAAGTCCACTGCACCATCTGCAAAGAGCCGTTTTCATACAGTGGAAGCGTAAGTTCGCTTCAGTATCGCCTACGACCGAAGCACCATGTACGCCGCTGCCAGTAAGGACATCCGCCAAAACACAGACAACAATCAACGCCTTCTCATCAAGGCCCCTTTCCCTGAAAAAAAAAAAAAAAAGGAAAAAAGAAAGCATCACTCAAGCCCTGACTTCTTGTCTTCCTGTCGGAGAATGTGGACAAACTTCTTTGCCATCGGAAAGCAAAAATAGTCTTTGAATCGTTGAACTATATGTATTCTCAATTATAAATGTCCTTTGCGCCGTGTAACAGAGAGTAAAATAAATCTTCTAAGGCAAGACGAGTTGTTGCCCATTCTTTTTAATATATTATCTATAAAAATCAACGCAACCGATTGATAGATTAATTGATCGATTAAAGGGTGGCGATTAATCGGGTTAATATTTTTAATCGACGCCCGGCCCTAATACCAATATATATTCGCGAAATGATGGTAAAGACCCAGGAAATTTTCCTGTTTAAAGTCGAAAGACACATGGTTGTAAGCGAGCTTAAGCTGAAACAGCAATTTCACGGTTGTTACAAACGGATCGTGCCAAACATCTTCTGGAACCACTGAAGTGTCAACTTTTGAAACTACAACGTCACGGTTGTTAACAATACATAGATCCAACACATTTCCCGCAGGTTTTTTTTTATACTATTTAGTTGTAAAAGGCAATTGAAGCTTAGGAACTCAAATAAGACACGGGCCTTTTCTGCCGTATCGTGGCTCGTGTTATCAACACACTGGAAGCTCCAGTGAACACCAGGAAGTTTTAAGTCACACAGTTCTGGCTTATTCGCGCTGGTCGAACATTAAAGGAATACTTCTCGTCATATTCCCTAAAAAGATTGCATTAACGAAAGTTTCACAAGAGGAAAAAATTGCTTTTTACCTCCGTTGATAACTTTATTATTATTGCTATTAGTCGATAACCTTTCCGAAACCTTTCTTAGGTCTTAGCGTCACCATAGCAGAATCAAACAACAACAACAACAACAACAAACAAACAACATTAACTTACATAATACTCAAAGCGCTAAAATTGCTCCGTCCTCAAGAAAAGTGGCTTCTGTTTATCCGTTAGCAGCAGCCATATTTTCTACTTTTATAGCACAGGAGGTGCTGGATCGGCTAGAATAGTAAAAGCTAAATTGACACGAGGGATTGTATGAACCCGCATGAAACCAGCGCAAACGCCTCTTTTCTAAAACAAGCTGTTTTAAAGATGTGGCACAAAAACAAACAAACAAACAAACAAACAAACAAAAATGTTTTCGAAACGAGTGTTGTGAACTAATCTAAACACAGAACTCCCCTAAACACTATTCGTGCTTTTACAATCTATCAACGAATCCATTTTTTAACGCTGCTTGTACTGTACAAGTGTGACTTATTTCGGAAAGGCTGAAATCAGAAAACACCGCGAACCAGCTGTGAAAAGTACAGGGCTAATAATTTTATTATGATCTAGATTTAGCTGCGCGTATCCATGGGCTGATTGGTCATGGGTTGAACTGTTCCAACGTTTACAAAAAAGTATAAAAGAAAATATTTTTCTATATCTCATCTCATGCCGCAAGCCATCTCATGGCTCGCGGCATGAGATGGCTAAACACCAATCGCTCTGACATTTTTTCGCGGTTTAATTACAAAAATCGCGACGGCCAATATTGGCGTTGGGTTTTTCTTTGAATACATCTTGATTTATTTTACTGCTGATAAAAGTAATCGCACATGATAAAAGTTTACACATAAAAGTCTAAGCTTTTATGTGTAAACATCATTGTCGTGGAGTACCGCTTACTGAAGCGGCCTAGCAAATTGACGACAAAATGATATAATGTATCACCCTTGATAATGAATACATCATTGTCATATGTGCCGACAAGTGAAGCGTAATATATTTTTTACCGGAGTTTTCAACGCTCGAGCATTTGGAATGTTCAGCGAATGATCATGATTCCGCTATTAGTACAACAAATTTGATCTGTTCTAATACATTATTTATACATTAATAATTGTTTAGCTTTGAATCACTAAAATAATCACAGCGGTCTTCTGCTTGGCGCACTCCCACACACGCACTAAACTAAAAACATAATAAGAGAAAAACCAAATAAAAAACTCACACTAATATTTGAAACGCAGATATTAAAAAAAAAAATACTTAATCTAAAAAAAGGTTATGAATTTTGTACAAGATCCTCTAATTGGTGGCGGCACATTTTAATTGATGCAGAGATGTTGAGATGAGATATAGCAGTGCTGTTTTATAATGACTGAATTCAAGAAAATGCCGAACTTTTACAAGGCGAGCGAACATCAAAACAAATAAGATGTCTAGTTAAGAGGAATGTAACATGAAACTCAATTGTGCTAAGGAGCTGAGGAGCTTTAATGTCGCCATTTGCAACCTTGTGCAAAAATACTGAACCACGAACAGGTTTTAGTTGATAAAAGCGCAAACAAAAACATTTTTAGTACTTGCTATAATAAAAGCGCAATTCAAGGTACCCATCGTAAACAATTTGAATAACGTTTTTCTGAACATTATTGACGCTCAGGGCCTGGCTTTTAGACTGAATTCGATATGACGGAAGCAAATTCAAGTCGTGACCTTGCTAAATAGTATTACAAAGTTTTCACAATTCATTTTGCGATAAAAAAAAGTTCCCATCCACCTACGTAGTTTAATAAATACAAAATGCCAAACCTTGAAATCTAAGGTATGTACGACATAGCCAGGTGAAAGCCTACCAGACCACAGAAACACAGCTCGAAATTTTTAGCTGTTTTTACTGCTCCGGTAATGAATTAAAAATCTGCACTTCCCATTGTCGATTTAAGACATCAAGCTCTTAGACGTTTTTAAAGGTTTTAGTTTTGCACTTCACATCCCAGTTGTACAAAAATATATCGTCTACTCTAATGCGCGATGCGACTTACCTCACAAGCACCACGATTCGTTCTCGGCAACCGAAGTCATTGTACCATAATTGCAAGCACACAATATTGTCTGGGGCCGTGGGCCATCAAACTAAAACTCCTCCCCCGAGGAGCATGGGGAGGTTTCTGATTGGTCGAGGAGGGCCACGACCAACGCTAGGCACCCCCCACCAAGCAGAGTCTCCGAGTCGTCTAATTTTAAACTTTCCGCTCGACGCTGAGCTTGTTCGCAGACAACGTCGCTCGAGTTTCAGCTTCAGTAGAGAAAAAATACTCAAACCTTGTTTTGACATATCCTTAGCTACGATCTGTGAACATCTGTTGAACCATTGACTTAAGTTCGACAACATTCATCTCTCAAAAGAGGTGTATCCCCGAAGCTTTAAAGCGTCGCTGGTGCCCTGGATGGAATTTGTTCGGCTCAACCACCAGGTAAGGTCTCCTCATGCATGTTTTGCGTGTCCAAAGAGGTAAGTTTTGAATATGGCTAGCGTAACAGTTTGATAGACTGTTCGAAATCGGGGGATCATCGTTTTACGTTTGTGCCAGCAAGGTGCGGTGGTGTTTTGCGATGGCTAGTGAGCATAACAAGAGTGTTTTGGTGCATAACTCGAGATTTCAAGATGTCTGCCGTGATTTTTGTTTCGTGTTTGTGCCCCTGACAATGTTTTCGTTTCTGAGGTTGTAGGGAAAACGATCCTCATTTTTCGCTGATTTCGAGCAAAAGTCTTTCCGGTTCTTGGTTTGTTATTGCTCTATGATAGTTCTGTCCATTGCATAAACGTGCACTCGTTTAAACTCTAGCCATGCGACGTGGTGAAAGCGTCTGTTGTGCGAACTGCTAAGCCTAAACCATGTTTCAGTTTGACACGCGTGGTGTTTCGTCTATGTTGCATGATTTGGATCATGACGGGTCTAATTCGAAGCGAGTTCTCTCGTCCCAGTAAGAACACGATGATCGACGCCGGCATGCAAAAGATCACTTTGTGCCGAACGTAGCGCCCCGCTAGGCCTAAGACCCCTTGTCTTGTAAGCAGCGATGCCGGGACGCTGCGGCATTCCGGCACTGAGCCCGATGTTGAGTTGTAAGGTGCTTGAGTTGAGATCACTGCTCGGATCGGTACCGGCGTTCGCGAAGTCGGAATAATAGTGTGAGAGAGGATGTGTAGAGGTGTCTTTGTCCGTTAACAAGCAGCGTGACGTCATGCATGCAAATAAGTTGTTCGTGGAAGTTAAATTTGGAGGTGCGGCCATGTTGGACGCATTCTGTAGGGTCTCGAGAGGGTAGCCGGCAGGAAGAAACATTTGCCCAGCCTAAACGGTTTCAACTCAACTCGTGTGACCTGTTTCTTGAAAAAAAAAAAAAGAAGAAAAGCGGATTTGCATTTTATTCTTTTGTTTTCGTGTCGTTTGGAACAAACCCGCTACATATAATAGCAGCGCCGGTTAAAGCCGATCTGTCGCAGACTCTTTTTTGAAAACATTAGGAATATACAGAAAGCTGTGAACAACTTCGTTGACGTTTGGGTTCCATGTTTCACGAATTACTAACCTGAGTAGAACATTTTAAAGAAGCAGGAATGTTAAGACCTCTATCGAGCAGAAAGACATGGCGGTGGCCAAATGAAATTGCTTGTAATGTTTACAAAACCACATCCCAGCGTGCTATCTTCACAGCCAAGCACGCGCGCGCACTTTAAGAAATGCCTGCGCGTCTACTTACCCGCAAAACACTCAAAACGCCAATCATTGCGATTTAGGAAATCAGCTGAGTGAATGATGAGGTGGAACATCTTTTTAGACCTTAAAAATAAGTCTGCGCTGTGGCATTACGCAATGCAAGCATGACGCTTTGCATTGCGTAATGCCACAGCGCAGACTTCATTTTGAGGTCTAAACGGATGTTCCGCCTCATCATTCGCTCGCTGATTTCCCAGATCGCAATGATTGGTTCTTTGAGTGCTTTGCGGGTAAGTAGACGCGCAGGAATTTTTTAGAGTGCGTATGTTCGTCGCTTCGAAAAGCGAGCAATGAACGCGCCATTTGCACAAACTTTAAAAATATCACCGAATAATTGGGAGCCAAGTCGATGCAGGAGCATGATGTCATGAACAACGGTTTTACGTCACGAGTGCATGTGCATAGCATTTTTGCTGAAACAAATTTTTGTTCACTACATGCGATGTGACATCCATGCAAGATACGTATTCATTCTCTCGAACATCGTTCAAAGAAATGACTCTTTGTTTTAACCGGATTTCTTTTTTCAGTGAGACATCGGACACCTTTACAATGGGACCTCAGGGTACCCTGGAACACTACGCCCGGACAAAAATGTCCAGACAAGTCTCGGTAAAAGAGGGACTGTCCGCTTCTCAGCAGCGGTCCGGCGCCAAACATCAGGCGTTGCACGGCGGACACCCCAAGATGTCCATGTACCGTCCATCGCCCAAAGACAAGTTGTCAGCTGCGGGACCGGACAGCAGGACATCGGGACACCACGACACCTCCAGGCTGTCTCCCAGCAACCTGGCTCGCTATCAGAGTTACCTGTCCCGCGTGGAAGACGGTGGTTCGTCCGCCGAGGAGGTTGTCCGCACCAGGTCCGGACGGACGCTGCGTATGAGGCCCACTAGGTGAGGAAACGGAGTCATCGATTGCAAACAGACGCGTGTCGCGTGCCAGACGTGCGTAGTTTGTCTTACGGTGTTAAACGCACTATATAACGACTGGTTGCTCCAATAGATTGTATTTCTTAGCAGACGATGAGTAGATGACTGCTTGTTCTGAGAATTCTCTGTGAACAACACGCCCAGACATGGCGCCCAGGGAATACCTGTTCTGATTTTGATGTGGAATTGCTAATTCATTTAATTTAATTTATTTGTACCTCACAAGCTCCCCAAGGGGGCATACAAGAAGGGGGGGGGGGGGGATTCAGCAGTATACAAGGAAAACAGAAGAATGAAAATATGAACAGGCATAATGCAAAAAATTCAATATAATGAAAACACGTGGAAAACATACATATCAATTTACGAAGTATTGAGCACACACACTTTTAAATTCGTCGACATTTACTAAAGACATGATGTTAGCTGGAAGTTTGTTCCAGTCGGAAATTGCCAACTGTAAGGGTGATGTCTGGAACAGTTTTGTATGTGATGTTTGTAATAGTATCTTATGCTGATGATTAAATCGAGGAAAAATACGGTGTGGCGGCTTTAAAAGTTCAAGCTTGAGGAGTGGGTTACTTTAATACATGTTATAGATGAAGGTTAGCGTAGAAAGTTTTCTTCTGGTTGAGAGAAGTGGCAAGTCTGCTTTTTCTTTCAGCTGAGATACGCTTGTGTGTCGAGAATAATCTTTGTAGATAAATCTGCTAGCCCTGTATTGAATTGGCTCTATTTTTTTAATTAGCCAGTCTTGAGAAGGATTCCATATGATGAAGCATACTCTAATTGAGATCGAACATATGACTTGTAAGCGAGTAAACGAACGTCCGGAGGTGCCAGATATAAATTTCGTCTTAGAAAACCCAATGACCTACTAGCCTTGCCAGCCACATAATTTACGTGATTTTGCCAGTGTAGGATCTCGCTCAAAATAACGCCTAGATTCTTGTAGTTCTTTACTTTATCGATTGATAGATGACCTATTGAGTAGTTGAAACTTACAGTGGATTTGTTCTTGTGGAGAGGCCCATGAATTTAGATTTTGAGGTATAGATGTTCACTTGCCAGCGATCACACCACAATTTAGGGCGTCTAAGTCACGCTGTAGTGAGACACAGTCGGTCTGGTTTTTGTAGACAAAGAAACTCAGACGAATGGGTGAATGATAATGACTATAAACTTTGTAACGAGTAGTAGATGCGCCACCTGGCCTAAAAATATTTACTTTTCTCCACTTCCAATTTCGTTCTACATTCCGTCGCCCGTTAAATTGTCTTACTCGTCGCGAATGCAAACAAGGTTGCTAACATATGTGAGTTTGACACGTGGACAAGCGATGTTTTGATGCTTGTCGTTCTATTGAGGCTCAACGTGACAGGCCAAAACTTCGCAGATGAGAATACGCTTCAAAAGTTCGTTTCACGCTGTCGGACAAATTCTGCCGCACTGTTTTCTAGAGCATACGGCAATAACGAGACAAAATACTGCGTCGTAAAAAGAAAGAAAAAAAGAGAGCAACCAAAACGTGTCTGCGCGCGTCGCGCATATACTTTCACCCCCATGCGCCGCCTGTCGGCACGAGCGAGAAGTGCGCAGTGTCGCGCTCTCGTCCCAAAACTCGGTGGGGGTCCCAGACACTTGAAATCGGACGCCGTCTGCTACCGACTGTCGCGTGCTCGCCTGTCCCCCTCTTTTCTAACCCCCGCGTCTTTTCTTTTAATGTCGAGTGTTTTGATTTCGTTTGTTGCTTCAGCCTTCTGAACAGGCTCGCACTGACAAGTAGTGAACAAGTATGAATCGAGGATTTTTTTTTTAAATGTTATCCGATCCAATCAAGCCACGCCAAAAGTATCTTCAAGGCGCTCGTCGTCGTTGTGAGATTGATATCACCGGCTAAACAAATCATGCACAGTGAATGCCCCCCTGGTCTTTTCTCTGTAAGTGATTGGTTTATCTGGTGATAGGAATCGACATTTTTTTTATTGATTTCATATACCCTCAGGGCCAAAGGCATTAGAGTACAATGTATTTGGTATAGGTAAAAAACGTGCAGTGATTATTAGTACAGTAAATTGACTTCTAGTTATACAATATTAGCTATGGCGTTCTTGAACTGCTGGTGATTTTCGATGTTTGCTGTTGGGGCGGGAAGGCCATTCCACTCCACTGATGTGCGGGAAAAGAATGACTGAAAAAAAAAAACATTAGTTCTACACGATGAAATCCCGACTTTATGAACATGATCTAATCGAGATGAGAGGAAAGGTGGGGGGGGGGGGGGGGGTCAAATATGTCTGGCGCCCAAGAAAGGATGAAGAAACAATTTGTGAAAGAGGCAGAGACGAGAGGTTTAGCGGCTGGATGCTAGGGATGGCAGATCAAGGCTAGATTTCATTGTACTAATGCCTGCAGTTTCATTATAGTTTGACATTATGAAACGAACAGAAATATTTTGAACCGTTTTAAGTGAGTGCATCAAGTTTTCATGACTGGGATTCCAAACTGAAACGGCATTTGTTTTGTTTGCAAGCAGCCGCGCTTCAATAGCTAGTCTGGCCACCGTGGACACAAGAATGCTTTGTTCGGGCTCCAGTCTGAAAACCGTGGGTACGCCTCAGCAGTGCTTAACTACCAGACGATCCACCCACACCAGCATCAAGATGGCGCCGCCCAGAGGCCGCACTTGTAAACGTCTTTGGTCCAACACACTTTTTACAAACGAATCAGCGTTCGAGAGAGGACGCATCTGCTCCTGCGCAGTGCCGACAGTAGCGCCGCCTCAGTGTGGCTCGACGTCAGAGAATTTAGTTGGCGTGTAGTTTTGCCTCTTGGAACGGCCTCAAGGGGTTGGTACCTGCGCACCTACACGCTAGGCGATTTGTTTGTTCTGTTTGTTTGCGTATCAAATGCTCAGATTCTGACATTGACGTGTTGTCCTCCGAGATCTACGAGTTTGATGGTTGAAAGGAAGCACCGGGGGTATTCATTGTTCATACATGCCCTACATAACTTAACGACAAAATGTCGGAGAAAATTACAATGGTCCCGCTTTTTCATTGAGCCCAGGTGTCGCCTACAGGAGCGCCCTCGCAAGAAGCGCCACGTGCTGCAGAGCATGGCGCGTCCGCTCAAAAAGTGGCTTATCCGACATCGGGACAAGCCATACCCGAGCAAGGCCGAAAAGCTGGCTTTGGCCCTGGGCTCGCACATGACCCTGGAGCAGGTCTCCAACTGGTTCGCCAACGCCCGGAGGAGGCTGAAGAACACCGTGAGCATCTGCGGAATCCAAAGAGGTTGCATGTTCGATAGTTGACATGAGAGGAATGTCGGAACGTCCAAAGGAACGGAAGATCTAGCCGAGCATGTAGAAGTGTAAACTCGTGCTGCCTACCGCAACGAAAGATTTATTTAATTCGAAATGTCTTGGTAGTCTCAATATCCAATTATGTGCCCAAAAAGCTTGGATATTCAATTAGTAATGACACGAGAGGAATCTCGGAATGTCCAACGAGACTGGACATTTGATTGAGACATGTTCAGCGATACTCAGTGAGTACCTAGACGGAAGATTAATTGAATTCCTAGTGTGCGGTGAGTCTCAATATTTTATTTACATGGCCAACTACGTTAAATATTGGAACAAGCAGGTGACACAGGAGAATGCTTGAACGTCCAAGGAAAACGAATGATTTTTTTCTAGTCTGGATGTTTCAGTGAATCAAAATGTCCTCAAAGACGGAAGATCCGTACGAGAAATATAATGCCCAATGACACTGAATATTCACTATCCAGTATATTCTGTAGAATCAAGGAATATACAGAAAATATTTTTCAACGATCCTGATCATCTAAGGCGTCTGAATATCCAATAAGCTGCAAAATAAGTATTTCTGAATGTCCAGCGAAACGGATGATCCCATCGAGTCGGAATGTTCACTGAGACGGACTATCCATCCGAGATGCAATATCATTTGAGCAAACGTCCACCGTTGGATATTTCGTCCCGTTGGATATTTAGACTGGGTGAACGTTGAGCCGCAAAATCCCTGGATAGGGGACGGTGGTTGGGATAGTGTTACGGTGCAAACAAAAGTTCAGCGGAAGGCCTCATCCACACAAATGCTGACACCAACAGAAATAGCAAATAGTGACAATGTATAAGGGGTCATTCACCCGAAGATTAAACATTTAGGTTCATGAAAAGTTAATTTGGCGACACTGACTTCATTTTACTATTCGAGCTCTTAAATGTTTATTTATATCGTTAACGACATACATTGTAGAACCTACTCAAAATGGAAAGAGCGACAGCTTTAGTCTCTAGTCTTTAGTCTTTACTTATTTGGCTCTGGAGAGCCCCGGTACCGCGGAAAGGCAGCGGCCCTTTCTATGGAGGCCCGTGGTGCCGCGTCTAGTGAACATGATTATGTGATGAATATATACAGGCATGCATGATGATACATGCTATTTTACGACTTTTTTGTGCTTATCAGACTGTATTTTGTTTTAATTTTGCAATATTAATATTTGCAATAACATACTTAAAACGTATTAACTCAAATTTTGTGTCTAGATTAGAAAATGTTCTTGTGAGGGCTGCTTCTTTTGTAAAAGCTTCTTGAAGTGCTCCTAATGGTCCAAATTAAACTGATATTGAAGCACAATAATATTTATTTCGAAGCATGTCCAACTTTTGATGATCAGTGTAGTATTTTTACACACACCAAAATATAGATTTATCACGCAAAACGTACACAGTCAAAATACTTTCCGCGTACCGAAGCACTCATATTTTTTCGGGGTAGATGCAGGCGGCATGGAGGGTATTGAACCTTGCATTTCGTGCCTGCCATTAAAAATTTAATTGGCCAATGGTAGATACGCCTTTTTTTTTCTATTTGATGCTACTGACCCATGCTGCGATTTACTCACGACACAACTGGTCGTTATTCGACTGACCGTTTAACGAATACGGGTATTGACAGACAGTTACGCGACCGACAAATCGGGCAAATTAATTAAAAACAACAACAACAACAACAACAAAGTCACACTTTGAATTCAATATTTTTAACACCACAGGAACGTATGTCTGTTTTGCCACTGCAAGTCATTTCTCATCGAGATGTTATGAAAAATAGCTTATAAAAAGTCCGTTACACCACTGACACATCAAAGAGGTATGCATTCATTTAAATGTATTCATAAGGTAATGTAAATTACAGGTTTTAGCCCAATGTGAATGTCTCTTGTTGTAAGGCTCCCCCGAAAACGTGTTAAACAGTCTGCATACTTACAAATTGAATGTGGTTGTCAGACGTGTTTAAATAAATTTGCATATCTTTCGTTATGCCGCTGACGTTGAGGGCAGTCACACTTGTTTATTTTTAAAATTCATAAAAAATATAAATACTTTAGTAACACTACACGGTGAGATCATATCATAAGTTGGAGCTTACGTAGGTTTACAATTTTATTAAATCAAACTTATAAAAGTTCACCTCGCTGTAACAAAAGTTAACGCCTGGTAGTTAGCAGATGCAAGCAAACGCTGAAATTACACATAGGACACAATCTAAATTTTTTTTTTGTCTAAAATAGTGTTAATCATGAGAACTTGAAAATATTTGTTTTTAGAACAGCCTGAAACTATATTTTAAGAATGATGGAATCAAGACGTTTGAAAGTCCCTTGACAGTCATATTAATGTTTTACTTTCGGGAGAATGACCCCGACTCATTTGAAAAGTGCTTAGCAACTGTACATTAATAGTTAGCTGACTGTGTAATTATGTTTTATTTAGGCTGTGTGCGTTGGAGGAGGAGAAGGAGGAGGTGAACAACTTTATTTAAAGCTAAAAACAAGGGCATGTGGGTTTGGAAATCGTCTTGCAAAACAAGATATTGTACGCTCTCATTTCCAGGCATGGAGGTAATCTTTATATCAGATGTTTTATTTTAACAACGTTTGGTAAGCTTGGTGCCGCGTTGCTGCACTTGTTTGTTTTTGTGCTGCTCGTGCGGTGCGTAGAAATGTGTCTTGTTTTTGTTTTGTACTCACGTGTACCTTTAAACGTATTTTTTCAGGTGTTCTTGCCGGGCATGAATTGGGGGGATCGGATTCGGCGATACAACAACTTCATCTCAGGCAACTCGGAGCCGTTGAGCATCAGTTCGGACGACAGCATCTGGGACAGCGAGTGCGACTCGCGCAACAATGATGAGGACTTCGCGGACGACAATGGCCGGGACAACCGACAACCAGGTTCCTCTCTCTCTACCCCCTCTTGTTCTACTAGAGAGCAGATCCGACCGTCCCGCCCCTAGCGCCTAGGTTGGGAACTAAATTCATGGGAACGCGAACAACATGAATTATTTATTGACCAGATACGATCGTCGCGCCCCTACACTCTAAAAAAATCTGTGCGTGTACTTTCCCGCACAACACTCGGAGAGCCAATCAGCGCAACTTACGGAGGCAGCTCAGCGAATGACGATGCCGAAACATATGTTTAGACCAAAAAACGCAGTCTGAATTGTGACATTAAGCAATGCAAAACGTCACGCTTGCATTGCTTAATGTCACAACTCAGTCTGCATTTTTTGGTCTAAACATATGTTTCGGCATCGTCATTCGCTGAGCTGCCTCCCTAACTTGGGGTGATTGGCTCTCCAAGTGTTGTGCGGGAAAGTACACTCACGGGCTTTTCTTAGAGTGTAGTGGCTAGGTTAAGAACTGTATTCGTGGTGACACGGACGACGCGAATTATTTGTTTGTCGTTCTGAAGCGGCGCTCGGCTGACGTAACCGAACGCTGAATCAGCGTTCGGCCGAGGCTCTTACAAGCCGTACACTAACGCAGCAGTAATGCCAAATTTATATCCCGTGCTCGATGGAGAAAGACGGCATAAATAATCCAGACCACAGGCCTTGTGTTGAGTAGACATCAAACACTGTAAAAAAAAAAAGCTTGACAAAGGACTTTTTCAGTTCTATCTCCTAGCCAATAGCGGCTCTCAATCCGGCGGTTCTTCGTCACGTGGCTCCCACCGATGCGCTGATAGGCTTACTTGGGTCAATTCTTTCACCGCTTGTCAAGATATGCTAGGATGTTACTACCTGTCATTTTCTAACTAAGACATGCAGAGTCACGTCATTCGGCGCTGCAAAAAAAAAAAAAGAAAAAGAAAATTGAGTAAAACATTCCAAATAATTTCGACCTGAAAAAAAAAAAAGAAAAAGCAAAACAGATTTTGTTATGTAAGCTTGCTGGGGTAAGTAGTATTTACTCGTCGGTTGTCTAAAATATGCGGAATGGCACAGATTTCCTCATGTTTGTAGCTTTCAGCTTTTCAGGAAGTTTGGAATCAAAACATATTTAAGAATACTGGCGAAACCTATGAGTCTAGAAGGAGGGCACTTGTTTGCGAACATGCGATGCGTATATGTAATAAATAACGCGAGAAACTCCGTTTTTTTTTCCCGCCAGCTCCGCTGAACCGCTGCCCAAACTCCAGATCGGACCTGTGCGAGCACAGCTACTCGTCCGCGGCGGTGGAACCGTGGGCGGAAGCGACGTCGGACCGCCAGCTTCCCAAAAACAAACCTGCACCGCTCAAGCGAGGGCACCCCCAGGACGAGAGGCCAGGCCAGCCGGAGTCGAACAACAAGCGAGCGCGCCTGGCATACGACTCTGACTCGGCCACGGACGAATCGTCGACGACGACGGCGACGCCGACGCCGGACACGTCTTGCGGTACTTGCGACTCTCTCGTCTCTATGCACTCACAGACAACCGAACGATCGCAGGTTGCAACTCATTGTGTTCGCGCTTCTCGCATTCTGATTGGTTCTTGGGCTTTTCTTGTCGGTTAATGCCGTAATCAGATTGGCTGCTAAGCGATAATGAGATGTCCGGGCAAATTTGGTTTTTGCGCACGCGCAGTGTTCGACTCCGGCTGGCCTGGCCTCTGGGCCAAGCCAGCCGGAGTCGAACAAGAACACAAGCCTTCTTGTTTGTTACCGTGTCTAAAATTCAAAAGGTCGAACGTTCGAGTCGTAATGATCGCCGTTTACGCCCGCTCTACACTAAATACAAAATAGTGACTAAAAAAAAGAAGTAAGCAGAGTGCCAATTTTTCACGCGTGGTTTATTGAGTGGTTTTATGTAACAACAGCACGAACACGATTAGCACGACGACCAAGAATTCATGTGGACGAAGCGCAAAAGATAGGCGCTACCTTTCACCCGTCCTTGTCTTTCACGCCATGTGTGTTCTTGTTATGCTTGCCCCTACATTCCTTGGTCATCGATGAATCATAGACACTGCACCCGTGCCAGGTCTCCCCACCGTCACTGGCATCCGTCGGCGGTCCTCGGACGCCGACGAGTCTCGGCGACCGTACAAGAAGTACAAGACGACCATGCTGCTCCGCTACATTGGTGCCGACTTGGGCCAAGAAGAAGAAGAGGAGGTGGATGGGGAGGGCAGGTTTCGCGGGAAGGAGGTCGACCGCCAGCCAAAGAGCACCAACAGGGCGCCTCGAGACAGCCAGAGGGACAGGCGCAAACCAGAAGCTGTCAAGGAACGTCGTCCTCCAGCAGACGGTGAGGTTCCCTTCGGCGGCAATCCACGCGTCTTCGCGGATGTTTGTGCGTAACAGCTTCTTGAACTGGTGCACGCTTCTTTCGAGGCAGCGGAAAACGTAGCGGGGATTTCCTCGGAAGGTTCCGGACGGACGCTCGACAAAATGTAGGAAATTACGTACACTCTAAACTCACGGTCACACTGGTGGTACATCATGGAAAAGATCGTCTGCAAACACTGTCCGAGGTGTGTTTCTTTTAAAACGCAGCTTTAGGCGGCCGTTTTCGGCTTCAGCGGCGTCGGCATCGGCTTTGCCTTAACCGCGCGTTGCATGATGAGACGTTTAATTCCCATAATGACGTCACGTGTGACGTCACCAGGGTCACAAGTGACGTCACGAGTGACGTCACGAAGGTCACTAGGGTCACGAGTGACATCACGAGGGAGGGAGGAAGGGGGAGAAGAATGAGAGGAGGAGGAAGGAGGAGGGGAGATGAAGGAGGAGGAGAAGGAAGGGTATACCCTGCTCTCCGTACCCTCTCCTTCTCCCGCTCAAGAGCTGCGCTCGAATTCGGCACTACAGGGAATTTTAAACGTCTTTCATTTTTCGTATAGCGTATAACGCATAAGTACATTGGTGATACAAAAACTGTCTGAGAACATCTTTGAAGCGTGTATGAAACAAATATGTTTCAAAGATGCCTAAGCCGCGTTCGCCTTTCATTCCAGCACCACACCTTCAGAGAAACTCCGTGTCTCTTTGTACAATGTATGAACAGTGTCACCGTGGTTTAAAAAATCTGAGGCTTTTTTTAAGTTCCCCGCAAAGCACTCGAAGGCGCCAGTCGCTGTTTAGACCTAGAAATACAGTCCGCGCTGTGCACGGTACTAAGAACGGTGGAAAAGTCGCGCTCAGTTGCCGCAGCCCAGACGGTACTTTTAAGCCTGTACTTATACTACGCGTCGTCATCCGACGAGCGCTCCCTCCGTACCCTGCAGCCATTGACTGTTCAGAGAGCTCTGCGGGAAGTTAATCTTCCAGATTGCTTAGAGTGTATAAGATGCATTTAAAGAAAAACTCGCCTTCCGCGCTCTGCCATCTCTGCCTACTGGGCTGTGGAACGCTTTCCGAGCATGTGCCGTAGCTCTTTGTTGTTTGGAATATCAGATGTTCCAAGTGTGTCCACAGCTCAGTGACTCAGCACTTTTTCGGCCGCGTGATAAGCGCCGACGAGGTCTGTGGTCCCGGACAACCTGAGAAAGGCTGCGCGTGTCTTATCATGTTAGTTCACCCTTCTTGCCTTCTGATTGGCTCCTCGGCGTTCTTATTGGCTAATGCTGCAATCTGCTTGGTTGCGGAGAGATAATGATATGCTCGGGACACGCGACACCTTGCGCTTCTTAACTTGTCAGTGAATGTACAATGCTTTGCGACGCGCAGTACGACTTTTTGCACTTTTCATGGGCTTCCGACTGCTCCGGCCTTTCAGAAGATTTTTTTTGTAGCCGATTGTTATATGCATTGTTCTTCTATGCGACTCCAATATCGCTTCCTCTTATAACTCGATGGTGTTTTTTCTTATTGCAGAAGCAATAACTATTCCATGAAGCGAAGCGGGCGGTGTCTCTAACCGCGAGAGAACGCGAAGGGAATTCCCGTTCTCCCATTGGCTGAGCGAAACGGCTCCTAGATAGCCATTGGCGGAAGCTTCACGATAGCGCGCGCTCAGCCGCCGCTCTCGTGTCAGGCGTTGCCGAGGGGGGGGGGGGGGGGGGGGGGGCGTGCGGCCGCTTCACGAGAGCGTGCACACGGCCGCAGCTCTCGTGTCAGGTGTTGCCGGTGGTGGGTGGGGGGCTGCGGCCGCTTCTGCTTCTTTCGACGCCGAGGAACATGGTGGCGCCTGCGGCATCTATATCGTCGGCGGCCGCAACCTCGGAAGTAACGAAACGCGGCCGTCCACGTCAGTACACTGCAGACGAACGAAGGGAGCGGATAAGCGACATTCATGCTTTCGCATTCACAACTCCAAAGGGCTTAGGTGTCCTCAGAATTTGTATATTCCGTATATGGCACATTTTTAAGGGCGTAGGAGTGAGTTCAAACCACTTCATCTTTGTCTTCTTGTTACTTCTATTTTTTTTTCTTTTTCTGCGCTGGCAGGTCAGAGATCGGCTCCGAAAAGAAAGAGACCTTGCAGAGAAAGAGAAGATTCTTCCAGGTTGGTTGGCTACATGTTTTTGGAATTTGTTCTGTTCGTTTTCGCTCTGGGACTATAGCAGGGATGGCCAGAGTGACATGGGGTTAGAGCCACCTACACAACTACAAAAGTTCAGAAATCCGCAGAAAAAAAAGGGGAGGGGGCATTTTTAACAAGTAACGATGTGGTCAGAGCAGTCCTTTCCACAGGGGACAAGTATAATTGTCGACTAGAACAAATAACATCAGGCAGCGGAACGTTTCTACAACCGCTAAGCAAAATATGAATGCATGGTTTGTTAGCCAGCCACTGCCCCGGACACCAGTTAGGCGTATACGGTTCTAAAATCTCTCTAGAACAATAAAGGAAACAGGGTCACTAGACGCATCTATACATCAAAAAGCGATACAGCTGTATATCACTAGTGTTGAGCAAGGCTGACAAGAGTGTGAGATTTTATTTAATTCCCCAACTCTTTTTGTCTTGGGGACACAGATGGAGAGGGCGGAGGGGGTGGGGAGGGCACGCTTACTAGGGAGCCGCGAACCGCAGTTGGGCCACCCTTGGTTTATAGATACCTATATATACCCTTTGGGTGTTATCAGTTACGAGCGAGTAACGCTAGTTATGCACTCATAATTGGACGCTGTAAGTGTGCGCGCGTTTTTCCGATGCATATTTTACAACGCAGGGAAGCATGCAATCTTGCACCTTGTTCCGAGTAAATCCCGAATACTTTTACGCGGTAACACTTTTCGCGGACTCAAGACTACACGATGCATGTTCGGCCATTCCCTCCTCTATACTGACAAAGCCTCGCAGATCGCCTTGAGACGCGGCCGCCGAAAGTGAAAAGGTAGAACGGCAGACAACGGATGAGAGGAGAGTCATGTAACGGGCGACCCACTGCGGCGAGGCGCCGAAACACACTTCTCCCGAGTGATGGAATGTCCGCTTGTGCTCTTCGCGTTCCTCGCGCGTCCTCGCCGCTGCAAAAGCTGTGCGCTCACTACCAGGTTCCCCGAGAAATGCTCTCTGCTACCAGATCCTCGCGCTCCAAATCTACGGACGGGCGCTCTATGGCTCCGTCGTCGAACTGCCAGGCTTTGTGAGTCTAGAGGAGGCTATGGTTCAGCACTTCATGTAAGCCGTCATGCTGTATTGCGAAATTGTCTAGCTGCGGTCACACTGGAATTGCGTCATACAGAAGGCAGCCTGCGGACATTGTTTGACTCTTTCTTGTTTGAGGGTCTTTTCACATCGGTCAAACAAAAGCTACCTTTAAGGATGTTCAAAGCGTAGAAAGTATGTACGATGCAAACATGTCTCGACCACGCTCACGACGTATCTGCACTTAATTTTGTCATCATCTCTACATCCTGTTTTTTGTATGATGTATCAGCAGTGCGACCAAAGTTTACAACTTTCCACTTGATGAAGTAAAACATTTACTTCTGTAGGAGGGTCGGAGGATAAAACAATAATATTTGAACTCCGATAAGGGAGTTATTGATACTGCACTGTATGCTCGTTCATCTTTTTTGTGGTTTAATCGTGTAATCGTGTCTTATTTCTACTCCCTTTTCTTTATAGTCGAGTGGATCTTTGCTGGACAGAAATGGACGCCGCGGAAGCACTGACCTGTCTCTCGCAGTCGGCGTCCAGCCACTGTTGGAAGCGGAGTTCGTCTGATCCTTTGGTTGTTTAGACCGAGTCTCCGGACAACGACTGCCTTTTGTTGCGCTGGAGCAGGAGTGCTGGGAATGGAGCACTATCGAGAATAGTTCTGCGCACGCGCGGGCTTTCTTCACGCTGCAGCGGAAGCTTGAACTCTACAGTTGTCATCCGGAAGGGTAGTCGCACTACCCTTCCTGGTTCCTCCGCTGCTCAGACGAGTAGCGGAGGGGACGGGAGAGGTGAGCGCACCACTCCTTTCGGACACCAACTGCACTTCGAGTTTTCGCCGCTTGGTGTCATGTTTATCTGAAATGCGTCAATACAAAGGGTGTCTGCCCTTTGCAGTGTCTGCGGACTATCTTTTGTATGTTGTATTAGGAGTGCGATTGCGGATTTATGGTTACTCGAGGAGTTAATCCGATATATACCGGGAGCGCGGGTCGCTTCTATACAGATTCCAATAGGGCTTGGGCTCCATGTTGTGGTGTCTCTGCGTCATTAGAGAATTTCAGCAGATAGTTCCGATGACTCCGATAACGATACCCGATACCCCGCCGCCACCGCCACCGCCACCCTTGCGCATGCATCGTATCGTTATCGGGGGTATGGGAACGATCTACTGAAACTCTCTGATGACCCCAAGTCGCTTTAGGGCGGGGTCACACCGCTCATTCATCATACAAAAGACAGCCTGCAAACACGAGTCAACGTGGTTCGAATGCCGTGTGCCAAGTTTTCTCCTTGAAATCATTGCCAAGCGGCATTCGAAGCACGGATCTCGCGGTGACTCCCGTTCGAATCTTTACGCAGACTATCTTTTGTATGATGTATAGGCAGTTTGACCCCCGGCTTTGGGAGGAAAGCCCGAACTGATGAGGTGAGGAGGTTTGTGCCTGTCACCCAATGTGGCAGAGATATGTTTTGTTCAGTTTTTCTATGACCCGATGTGGGTGTAAGCTAGTCCCGCGCCCGCATATCTTGCGCCAGCGTATCTTACCGTGGTGAGCGCCTGGTCATAGCTTGCCACCCGGCTGAAATATTCGGGTTTCGTTGTCCGGATTGGCTCTGGCACTTTGTAAAGCGTGACAATTGAGCTTTTTTTGTCAATCGGCGAAATTCTTTATACTCGTCGTCGACTATTTGGTGCTACGTTATGAAGGCTGGCTAGCGCAACTTCCAGAGTGCTTTGGCAATACCACGTAAGAGACAAGTCCCGTGCATGACATCATCATTAGTGGATCCTATAGCACAGAGGACGGTACCCTAACGCTAGCATCGGCAACACATCACAAAGCAGTTGACGCCGAGTATAGCCGGATGCATCAGCTCGACTTTCAGATAGAGAGCAGCAAGTTACAAGATTTAGAGAACGTTCTAACGTGATTCGCATTTGTCACTCTGTTGATGATTTATTGTCACGTGCTCTTTGACCCAACGCAGAGCACAGTTTTAGAGTCTGTTTGTATTTGTCACGTGATAAGCCTCTTGCTTACCGCAACGTTTTTGTGAGCAAACATTTCTTTCGCACTCCTCCTGTCTTGAGATTCACACTTTGATAAACTAAGTGTCACAATATGGCCAACTGGACATACGCAATTGCGTACACTATTGGCTGTGGCTAGTGAGGCCAATACAATGCTAGTTGAACGTGTTTCATGGCTTTTTGATTTTGCGAAGTCCCATGCTTTAAAGGCTAGTCTGGCCACCGTGGGTGTAAAACGCTTTGCTGGAGCACCAGTGTGGCAACCATGGGCACGCCTTAGCAAGGCTTGACTATTGGACAATCTGTTCACGTCAGGAGCAAGGTGGCGGCGCTAAGAAGTCCTACTCTCAATCGCAAACGTGTGTTTGCACGTCTCTGAAGATATTCTTATCTACAAATCGTTCGCATCAGTGTGTGCTCAGTTGCGGTTCATCTTTCAACCTTGATTATTTATTTATTGCACTGTGTTTAGCTTCATTTAAGTTTTAATATTTATTGATGAATCCTCGATATAAGTGACATTAAACTAAATTAAAAAGCGGGGTGGGGTTTTCATTTGCCATCAAGACAGACGTCTAAGCATATGCTTTTTTTTTGGCACGCTCAATTTCAAATTGTCATTTAAACAGGCATACCTGATGTTTTGGTGCCTGTAGTTTGTGTGTGTGTGTTGTGTGTACTTGTTCTTAGCTGATACGTAACTTATTTTAGTTTTGAGTCTCAACATTCTTACCTTTAGCAAACTTCAGTCTATTCATTCTTGATTTTTGTCTACATTGTGATACGAAAATACGATCTCCGCGTCACCCTTCCATAGCATTCATTTAATTTGTTTCATCATTGTGTGTTTTGAATTTTGTATGTAATAAGTTTGCCTACCATTTTATACGCGCTTGAAAGCGCTGCTTAGGTTCTTGTTCACACTAGAGTAACAAACAACGAACACTGTTCACAAACACGTCACTTACCCTCTTTTTTCAACTTTTAAATATGCTTCAATGTAACCAACAGAGCACAAAACATAATTTCTCATAATAGCAAAAAGGCGTATTTTATGTTGTCCTCCGGATATATTCGTTATCTGTCCCGCTAGTTTCTAAACTAGGTGGCGTAACCTACCGCCCGATACCAATCATTCAATCACTAGGTAGTGATTGCTCATTATAAAAACAACAACAGCAGCAACAACAACAACAACAACGACAACAACAAAACCAAAAACAACAACAACAACAAACAGGACGAGGTCACTGGCGCGATCTCAACTTCCGTAAACTCTCGTTCTGTTCTTTTTCTTGGACCCACACACAGCGCGCTGCACTGTTCGATTTGATGACATCATCGAATTATGGTTGCTGAGAAGCGAGAAAGGATTCAATCGATCATGAAGGTTTTGTTAATGTCGAGTAAACCGGCTCATCTTTGGCCTATTTCATTGCTATAATAGTTTGAAGAATAGTTACAGTTTATCATCTACGTCATGTTAGTTTCTTATACCTTGGGTGCCAATTGAAAACGTTACTCAAAAGTTTGTTTTAAAAGCAAAATCCTAAATATAATGTTTAGTAAAAACATGGTTGCAATAAATACACAATACAAATAACAATATTCCTACAGAAAACAAATGAAATATATTTTTTTAAACGTGTTTTTCGGTGGAGGTGAGAACCATGGAAAACGTAATTGAGCAAGTGCAGAAAAACAAAACAAACACAACAGCAGGTGTTACTTCAGGGGCCTCTGGCGTGGTATAAAATCCCGTAAACCCCTGAGTGACATTTCAAGAAAATTGACCGTTTAATAACACATAAAGAAGGAAATGAACAACGTTCACCTGGGAGCGGAATTTGTTTTTACTACAGTTCTTAAGATAAAATCGAGTAGAAGTGTAAAGTCTACACAAGCTTTTGTACCATTATTCTTCGGCATCACTGGCGTGGATAGACACAAACCCACAACTAACAGCGCGTTGTTAAATTCGAAAAAACAAACAAATAATTTACTGGTTGGATGGAGCAACGTCATTGTTTCAGCATTATGTTTGGAGCTTTTGCTTTCTTGAGGTCACTGGCGTGGTATAAACTCCCGCAAACCCAAGAATAACAGCACGTTATTAAAATGAAAACTAATCACACTGGATGAATTGGGGCAATGCCACTGTTTCAGTACGGTCGTTGGAGCTTTTGCTTTCACAGGGTCACTGGCGTGACTTAATTGTCTGCAAACCCTGGAAAGCAGGATTTTCAACTTCCTCTTTGAGTCACTATTTGCAAGTGATATCACGAGTTTTTGAATCATCCACTTTGATAGCACCTCTAAGAGATCATTTGCACTTGCGCTTCTAGCATAATCCTTGACAAATGTTTTCTGGTGTTTGTATAAATATTCCATTGATGTTGGTTATCTTGTGTAACATAGTTTGATGTTTCTTGAAACGTTTCAGTGTTGACCTTTATTGTCTGCTTTTTTAAAATTTTTTTGTTGTTCGTTACTCTTTGTGTAATGCCGTATGAACAGTTAAGGTTTCATAAATGATGATAATGATGAAGGATGGATGAATGATATTGGCTATACCCTTTGTAACGGGTGGTAGCTTGCGCCACCTAGCACCATCCATGATGATGACGATGATGATGTTAGCTGCGTTGCCATTGCGGTTTGGAAAACAATAATCGCCACGGTTTGTCCTTGTGGTTGAAAAATTATACTTAGTAAACCGAATTGTACCATTGTCGGCAAGTATGTAACCAATGTTTCCCGATATTGTGTACGCATGAAAGCCTTTTCTAAAACATATCCGCCTTAAAATAGATCACCTTGCAAAATCTACCATGCGTCTTGTTTTTGTCTTGCCCTGCCTTTTATTTTTATTTATTATTCTACTACTAAGCGAGAAAAGAGCACCAGTGAAGTCAATCCTTCCGCTTTCCGTCGGCTCCGCGAAGGAAGCCGGCTGCAATGGCGTCGCTTTTTTCCCGCTTAGTTCAGCTTTGAAGATGCGTTCAAGGGTCGCATTTCTTGCACCGTGCGTGCACTACGCAGTTTTTAATTAAAACTACACGCCACGACTAGACCATATAGAAGTCGAGTGTCAAATTTTCAAATACATTATTCCCACAAAAACATTATAAAATCTTTTCAATTAATTAGCTAGCTTATTCACCTATTTAGCTGTTTTAGTTGCCGCCATAGTCACCAACCTTTCGCTAGGGCTGAAGGAACCACAACGAAAGTTCGCTTTAAAAAAACTGAACCGACCTAAAAAAAGAAAAGAACCTTGTATACTTCTAATGCAGGGTGATTCCACGTCAGTTCATGCAGTGATGGTCCGGGTCATAATTTAGATATTTTTGTTAAAAATATATATGAAAGCCATGTTCTTGGGAGGAACATTCAGCTATATACGCCGTAATAATTTTTTTTGCTGAGATATAAAATAGAGAAGCTCGAGGTGGGGAAATTGCGAAGATTTCACAATGCTATTTTGCATGGTCGTCATTTCCTCATTGGAACTTTCACGTCACCATAACTTTTTTCTAATACGTTTTGAAAAAGATATGCGACACATACACATTTCTAGGCAAAAAAAAAAAAAAAAATAAAAAATGGCACAAAAACGCGTTTTAGGGACATATTCACCATTTGTTTTTGAAAATAAACTATATTTCATAATACTTCACAAAACATATCAAAATTCGTGTCTTTAAATTTTCTTTAGGAATATATAACGATAATATGCCCACTTTTAATGATCTTTCTGTTATTAACGCGGAAATGCGGCTGATTTCTCAAAATATGGCAAGGATGGGCGTCGATATTTAAGAAACTAAATCTTGTAGTTTTATTAAACTCCCCTTGGCACTTCGCAGTGACTTGAACTAACCTGTGATGGCAAAAAGATTGAGTAATGTATGACCTCTGAACGGGAAAAGCTACGACAAACCTTCACTCGGAGCGAGCCGACGTATTCGTCAGAGCGGCTTTGCCGCACAGCATTAAACATTTTGAGCGTTAGTTATGGCTCTATTTTACATTATTAAATTTTTTCTTTTTCATAAGGGACAAATATTCGTGACGCAAAAAGGGCTCAAAGTTTGGAATACCACTAATTAGCTTACAATTTACAAAAACAAAACGGCCCCACTCTGCAAATTCGCTAACTATGCATACATAAGCTTAAAGCTCAGGTGGGCGAGTGGCCATGCATACATCCGGCCGCCTCTCGGCATATGATGACTTCCACAGATGAGATAGATGCCTGGATTCCTCTCACAGGTTTTACAGTGGTCCACTCTGCTTGCTTTACCGCACGAAACTCTCGAACTCGAAGACAGTTGTGAGCACTGCGCGGAGTGGTTTGACGCGTTCCGCGAAGCGCTGAAGGCATGCAGTTCCCACCAGGAACGCAGGCGATTGTACACGCTTCTGTTGCCAAGCATCTCGAAGAAAGAAATATTGCGTCTGGTGCCGGAAGCGTCTGCCTACGTGATTGGTCAAACAAGAAAACTGAAGCGTAAAAGTGGTGTATGGGCAACCCCTGATCCCTACACCCTCAAGCGCATCTACCTCTGTAGCGCTCCCCAGAACGATTGCTTCCTGCACCGTTGCGAAAAGTGCCCAAAAACGCAGAGCATCTCGCTGCAGTCGCTCCATCTCGACGAAAACGAAGAGATCTGTTTCGCGTTATGGGACGCCGGTGAGCTCGTCAAAAAGGTTGTGGACACTTCCGCCTACCTGCGGGAACTACATGGAGAGCGAAAAGTGTATGAGGCATTCTTACATCCGTGACCTTCAACGAAGCCTGATACATGACACAAGAACAGCCTGACCACCCAAGGCCCATGTTCCACTTCGATTTTGCGGAAAATTAGACAGCACTCTTTTTACCCGAAGTCCAGAGTTTTCATGGGAAAAAACTCAAGTGTCTCTCTTCACAAGTGTGGTTAGGTCCACGCAAGGCACGCAAAGCTTTGCCGTTGTCAGCGATGACACGACACATGACACAGCTCACGTTCTTCTAGCCATAGAGGCCATGAAAGAATATGTTGATGAACATTACCCAGTATTTTTTAAATAATTTTTTGTATCAGGGGCCTCTGGTCCCCGTACTTTTCGGCAAGATGGATCTTTTCAGCCACTGGACACGGAAAAAAGTGCTTGTAATGGAGTAGGTGGTGCTCTTAAACACCACGCAACGCTAACTAACTTGAGATCCTCGCTCAACTCAACGATCGTCACCGCTAAAAACTTTGTGAAAGTGCTACGTGAACCAGTAACAAATGTCTGCATGTTCCACCTGTCTGCGGAACTGGTTCGAGAGTTTCGTGCGGTGAAGCAAGCAGAGTAGACCACCGTAAACCTGTGAGAGGAATCCAGGCATCTCATCTGTGGAAGTCATCATATGCCGAGAGGCCGGATGTATACATGGCCACTCGCGCAATTGAGTTTTAAGCTTATGTATGCATAGTTGGCGAATTTGCAGAGTGGGGCCGTTTTGTTTTTTGTGAATTCTACGCTGATTAATGGTATTCCAGCTCAAAGTCGTTTTTCGCGTCACTAATAGTCACCCCTTATGACAGAAAACAGTTTTAATAATATAAAATACAAGCAATAACTAACGCTCAAAATGTTTGATGTTGTGCGGCAAAGCCGCTATGACGAAGAGGTCGGTTCGCTCCGAGTGAAGGTTTGTCGTAGCTTTTCCCGTTCGGAGGTCATATGTTACTCAATCTTTTGCCATCACAGGTTAGTTCAAGTCACTGCAAAGTGCGAAGGGTAGTTTAAAAAATAAATAAACGATGGAGTTTTTTTAAATATCGACGCCCAATCTTGCCACATTTTGAGAAATCAGCCGCATTTCCGCGTTAATAACAAAAGTATGATTAAGGGTGGGCCATATTATCTTTATATATTCGTAAAGAATATTTAAAGACGGGCATTGTGATATGTTTTGTGAAGTATTATGAAAGATGGTTTATTTGCGAAAAAAAAAAATAAAAAAAAAATGGTGAATATGTCTCTAAAACGCGTTTTTATGTCATTTTGGATTTTTCTGTTTGTATAGAAATATTTTATTGATATTCTTAATTTTTTGTGTATGTGCAGTGTATCTTTTGTAAAACGTATTAAAAATGTTATGGTGACGTGAAAGCATCGATGCGGAAATGATGACTATGTAAAGTAGCATTGTGAAATCTTCTCAATTTCCACGTCACGAGCTTCTCTATTTTATATCTCAGCGAAAAAATTGTTACGGCGTTCATATACAGCTGAATGTTCCTCCCAAGAATATCAATTTCATATATATACTTAACGAAAATATCTAAATTATGACCCGGACCATCATTGCATGAACTGACGTAGAATAACCCTGCATAGCTTCTCGCCAAGGTCCGTTACCTTGCGAAGAAAGCATAACGTTAATGTTTTAGTATACCCTAGTTACATATGCACACTTGGATGCAGTTAGGTTTAATCACAGTTACCGCACTGTACACTAAGGCAACTTTCTGTGGATATGCAGTCAAAGCTATGGGCGCACTTGCGCTTGCGCATCTTGAGCCCCCATCAAAGCTGTGCACGCGCCTTCTTCACTTCTAAGAATAGCCTTCGAAAAGTATAGTGTGGTAAATGTGGTTCAGTGTTACTGCAGTTAAGGGATGACTTAATTACGGTTAAGGGTGCCCATGTAAATATGGCGTTTGGATTGTATCTGGACAACCGGCGGCGAGGATATAATCCCAGGGCAGAGAACAAATGTCATTATGTTTTGTGTATGATTAGGTCAGTCACCTCCAATGGGAGTCTGGAGACTACTCAGCGGATGGGCAATGTAACCAGTGTAGTAGCTCTGCGGGCCTGGGGTCTTCATCTTGCGTGATTATAATGCATTAATGCGATTAAATGGAGAGGTCCAGGGTTCGATACCCGGACCAGGCGGATTTTTTCGGTCGCGCACCAGTCACCTAGCTGGGTTTGGAGATTTGTGTTTGTCCTTTGTCTATCTTGTTCCCCTTCTCCAGGGATTATTTTCATCAATCTTGCACGACGCAGTTGTGACTAAAGGAACACAAACTGGTATGATGCCATCCAGATCGAAACAAAAAGAAGCAGGGTTCAAAGTTCGAAACACTGGTCCCTGGGTTCTTTAGAGCCAGCTTTCGCTTCGCGTACTCCGAGATGCGTTGCATTGACACACTCGGCCACCGATCCCCAAGAGCACAGAAGGAGGGTTAAGAAAAGAAAAATTGAGCTTCAGCGTAACTGATTGTGAAGTTGTATTAGTTACATTTAGTGTATGACAGACATTCATTTTAAGTGCCCAGGGAACGCATTCGCATAAACAGTTTGGTGTCCGATGTGGTTTCTATAAAAAAAAAACTGTTTTGTACCTTAGTACAGAGTCTTACCAACGCCTTTTCTACAATTAAGTTTCTCCGCAGCAGGGTGCTTAGTGCGGCGAAGCGCTCTTGCTGGAAGTGTTCCATTTGACTTTCCCGCGCTCTACGAACTGCATCTCGACAACAATTAGAAAAACGACGAAGACAGTAATATATCAAGAACTTTTGTAGAGGAAGGAGGGAGTTTACGGCATGACAATAGATTAAGAGGCAAGCCATCGCTACGTTAAGAGAAGAGTGGCTTTTTTTTATAATGTGTTTCATCTAAGTGTCCAGCAATGCTCGAGAACGCGTCAGTCAGTATTAAAATAGAAAATAAACTAATACAATCACAACATCGCAGGACGCAGCTGACTTCATGCAAACAGAAAATTTAAACTATATATAAACTGACTACAGAAATATACGTCCAGCTTATGTGTAGAATACAAGTTTACGAGGTTTATTTGCAGGGTGAAGGATATATTGATTGGAAGAGGAAGCAAGTGTTTTATTCCATTTCAGCCCGAAGACTGCGTTCTCGTGCACAGGCCTTGCAAACATGTCTGTTGGTGGAAAATAAAACGTCAATGGTAACAAATCTCTAGCTTAGTATGTCACGCAATATCAAAATTCGAAAGCCACCGACAAGTTTAAAACAGTAATTAAAGATAAAAAACCGGCATTTACAATGTTTAACATAATGTCACGCATACACGATATTTCAGAGGACATCGATCATACTATTCTTGTAACATTTATTCATCTAACAGAAATAAGAGTAATATAGTGGGCACTGCTAAATATGTTAACACTGTTAAGTTTTTTTGTGTTACAATCCTAAAAGGAAAAGCTGCCTTAGGACAAAGCTACACATAAAAATGCCAATCTTTTTATGTCAAAGCGAAAAGACGCTAAGTACTATGAGTGCTTTCACTAAAAGAGCACTCATAGTACTCATAGTACAGCTTAATCACGAATTTTCGTCATAAAAATTGACTTAATATGTGCAAAAAACGTTTATATTTGGTCTGTTACTTTTGATTGAGTCAAGGTTCTTTGTCAATACTTCTAGAAAGCAAAAGTACCAGCTAGCTAAAATTTCCCAATTAATTTTGGCGTCGCGCCATGTGAAAGAGATTTTTGCGAGACTGAATTTATTTTTCCCATGCTATACTGCGCACTTAAAGGAGCTGTGCAACGATATTAAATTGGAATGTTTTTCTCTCTAGACGAGCTTACCGGCACACCTGAGACTCAAGGATACTCACACGCAACGCCATTGGCCAAGAAACTCCTTTGTTGCGGTGTAATTTCAAGGACAAAAGCGATCCTTTTCATTCAATCTCTCCTTTGCAAAATTTGATGACGTAACTCGGGGATCGCAGTACACCCAAGTGACGATATCTGAATGCGGTTCATAGATTGGACCCGAGCATTACGTGGGCACTCGACTTGGGCTCGTGACAATTGCTAGCTCGAGGAGCATTCGGGTAGTGACCCGTGTCCAATCGCTGCAACGACGACAACAGCCGAGCCATAACAATGTCTGGAACTCAGCGCGTGTCCTGCGCTTTGCCAACCCCAGCGCGTGGCTATGATCCACACTGGCGGCATATAATCGGCTCCAGATCACGTGGCCACCTGTTCTGGCTGCGAGTTGAGGGGGTGAACGCTGCTCGTTTTTCTTAAATTTTTTTCTGGGACTTCTATTGCGTGGGGTGAAAAACGAACGCGTGTTTCATAGGTCATTAACGTTAGGGATCCGTTTTAAGCGGTATTTGTGCACAGTACAAAAATTGTTGCACAGCTCCTTTAATAAAACAAACGACGCACACTCACCGCCCCTTCGGAACAAGGAAGACCGTCCGGTGCAGCATTTGTGTAAGTGAAAATCATAGAACCCCACGACAGAGGTAGTGTTTGGCATTGTATTTTGCAGGTAAGAAGAATAGCTGGGTTCTGTGGCTAAGTAGAAAGAAAGAAGCAATGCGCTATCATCAGTCTTCTGTGTTTCCTGTGTGTAGCAATAAACCTGAAGAATTAATCCCCAATCCGGGCTTATCGAAATCGGGAAAAACCGGCAAAACCCGAATTGGGGCTGCCGTTGCAGAAGAAACAACAACAATAACAACGACGACGACGACGACGACGACGACAACAACAACAACAACAACAACAACAACAACAACAACAACAACAACAACAACAACAATAATAATAATAATAATAATAATAATAATAATAATAATAATAATAATAACAACAACAACAACAACAATAATAACAACAACAACAACAACAATAATAACAACAACAACAACATCAATAACAACAACAACAACAACAACAACAGCAACAGCAATAACAACAACAACCACTACAACAACAATAACAACAACAACAATAACAATAACAACAACAACAATAAGAACAACAACAACAGCAACAACAATAGCAACAACAACAACAACCACAACAACAACCACAACAACAAAAAACCAAACAAACAATGCTTTTTTTTTCTCACAGAAATAAACAATGCATTGCCTATCGCTTAGCTTTCAAGCGAATGTAGCGGTAGCGCGGTAGTGGTTTGAACAAGATGGCCAAAGCTACAGAACTAACAGTTATCCCATTAAAAGGTTATGTCATTTTTCAGAAATTTAAACAAAAAAGTGGGGCTTGTTTTTTACTTTTTTTTTCGTTCTCTGGCGCCATTCGGGCTCCTGTATTGAAGAGCTTCGTCGGCCGCCATTGTCCCATTGAACATTTAAGAAAATCACGTAACTTTTGGATCAGATAACGGTTAGTTGTCAAACTTTGGCATCTGGTTCGGACGATTAGCGCTACATTCGGACGGAAAATGAATGATCGGCGATGCGTAGCTGATTTTTGCGGTGAAAAACAAAACCCTGTATTTTTTTTGGGACACTTCGTAGGTAAGCTTCGCACTCAAAAGTCAGCGTTGTTTTTCTGCGGCCATAAACTGTTGATATTTGTAGCAGATAATCGCGCCACAAATGTACAGGTGTTGTAAACTATTTTTCAGATATAAAACAAAACGAAGGTGATTGAACTAAAAATACTTCAACTTCACAGGCGGGCACGTGCTCACTGTTAGAAGGAATCTATCTTACTCATAGCACTTCTGCGCGCATAATTACAAATGTTAGTTCTTATGGTCGAATGATGATTCACTTTGAACATTTAACCTCCTTGACCTCGGCGACGAATTTAAAAAGGAATTTAATTAAATAATCGTTTGAACCCCAGTTCACAAGTGACAACTCGATGAACAAGCTTTTTAAATAACTATATGGGTTTCCATTCTATCACCGACAGTCGTATGATTTCTCTATCTTTCGATCTATTTATTGACATATAAATTATATATCGGTATATCTCTTGATATATGACGATTAATCAATTTCTTCATTTATCCATTTACTCATGAATCACCTATCTCACCGTCCAATGCATGATAACTTCATTCATTTATTACATATTTGCTTATTTAAATATCTCCATCTAAGAAATGAAATAAAATATTTCATTGTTTCCATAAAATAATCTCTGTTAATTTAAAAGTAAATCTGTTAAGTGTAGGTTTACATGCTAATCCACCGAAGGGCATCTCTGAAACCCTAGCAAAAAACTGATGGCTAAGTTAGTTCGGATATTTGATGTACAACCGAAATCTCAGTTTAATGGTGCCATCTCTGCAATAACAAAATTTGTCGAAGTGCGGAGACTCTAAGAATTCTGGAGCGTCCACTTTCTCGCAAATGACATCCTTTGTAGACAGTCGGTGCAGTCTACGAATAGAGCTTGCTGCAGTCTGCAAAGGGAGTTTGCTTCGGTCTACAAAGGGGGTTTGCTGCAGTCTGCAAAGGGAGTTTACTGCAGTCTACAAAGGGAGCTTGCTGCAGTCTACAAAGGAAGTTTGCTTCGGTCTAGAAAGGGAGTTTGCTGCAGTTTACAAAGGGAGTTAACTGCAGTCTACAAAGGGAGCTGGCTTTAGTCTATAAAGGGAGCTTCCTTCAGTCTACAAAAAGAGCTTGCTTCAGTCTAAAAAGCTACAAAGGAGTTTACTCAAATCCTTCTAGACTGGAAGGCCTCAGCGCTTGTGAGTCGGGATGGAAAGATGAAGAAGAGGGACGGCCATGGCCCCGGCGGCTGGTGGCGGTGGCCGACACCGCCACAGCTAAAGGAATTCCCCCATCGGAGACTTCCTTTCTCCGATGAGTGCGCCATTCGAGAGCATATTTCAACGCTATTCTTAGGGTGAATCTATTCTCTAACGATGACTTTTCGATATTTTTTTGAAGATGGACACACGAGGATGCACGTGCCGGGATATGTAGTACATTTCAGTCGAAACATTTGTGCCCTCGTCCAACTGTTGTGTTTGTGCTTCAACACCAAACCGACGTGCCGTGCATGCGGTGTGCCTTCGTGACAGGAATGTTCTGTATGAATACACAGGATGATTTCATTCGCAGCATTTATTGGTGAGATATACCATAATTTTAAATGAATTTGTGGTGTAGAAGCAAGTAGAGCTTGACAAGAAGCTCCCTGAACTGCTTGCATTCACACATACCACCCGCGTACGTCTACGGGCCTCGAGACAGGACCAACTCAAAAATAAATGCACCACAGTAAAGGATGACAAAAACAAAAACACTGCTCCTCAACGGCTATCGCCATATTCACCCCTGAAGAGGAGCAGAGTAGACGTCGAAACGTAGTGTTTCCAATTAGGGATTGGTTGGACGTCCCCCATTTTTTATTGTTCCATTCAACCAGACTGCTCTCGGTCTAATGTTCACATCCAAATGAAAATTATTGAGTAAATTCCTTGCACAAAAAACAACTCTATGCCACTAGGAGCAGCGAACCACTAGTTTTTGCTTTTAGATATACTGCTGTGTTAGTTAGTTTTAGAGAAGAATGTAGTTATTACATGCGTTTGCTACTTCAATCAAGTTGGTATTCTGTGATGTGTGATGCCGTTTTCAGTCATTTCCATCATGCAATTTCTAAAAAGTATAATTAACAATATAATCCATCTTGCAGGGATATTTACACCATTCACAATTTCGTGCTTCAAAAGTAAATCATAATTATTTCGAGACCTCGTTATGCACTTACCCTGTTCTTGCATTTTACCTCAATGATGTCATGCAACAATAATTTAACAGTGTAAAAAAAATCTTCCTAACCCAAACGTTGTGCACAGTTGGCCTCTATGGAAATGAAGACGCTTGCATCAATTATGATTTGTTGCTATGACGGAAAGTCTACCTGTGTTGCCTTCTCTTCCGCGCTCTAGCGCAGCCCCAATGGTCTTCTATTTTGGCCATGCAGAAAGAGCGCTGAAGCTTTCCTAGTCTTGAAGGTGTCGGCTTGCTGCATTCTACAAAGGGAGATTGCTGCAGTCTACAGAGGGAGTTTGTTGCAGTCTACAAAGGGAAATTGCTGAAATCTACAAAGAGAGCTTTATGTTCTCTACAAAAAAGCTTGCTTCAGTTTACTAAGGTAGCTTGCTTCAGTTTACAAAGGTAGCTTGCTGCAGCCTACAAAGGAAGCTTGTTGCAGTCTACAAAGGGAGCTGGTCGCAGTTTATAAATGGAGTATGCTGCAGTCTAAAAATTTTCGCGTTCCTGAGAAATAAAATACATCAAAAACATCAAAAGAAAGTGCAAGCAGCGGAAAACTTTCTAAGATCTCGTATTATGGGCGGGCGATTCATTTTTGCAGAGTGGTAAATGTCGGTACGATTCGGGCACCGAGGGGCCCGGGAGCACATTTTCCGGCAGAATGGGGGCCTTCGTTTCTTTTCTTTTGCAGGACGCTCTGTCTTCCCTCTCCTTTTTGTCCCGGAACAGCTTGTTTGTTAGACTGTTGTGCGCTCCAGAAAAGACGGTACATAGTTTATATCTGTTCATTTTACCCAGCTATTATTTGTTCTTTCTGCATTGTTTATTTTGCATCATTTATTCGTTTTTGAGCTGACGTTGGTCGTCTCTGTTTTGGGCCGTGTGCCTTTTTCATTTCGGGGAGATATTTGTTTTTAAGGGCCTTCTCTTTTAGTAAGAAAGACTGGTAGAAAGAAGAGAAAGAAAAAATGAAAGCCGTTTACAATTCCCTGTAACGCCGGTTGGAGCGCAGCTCTTGAGGAGGAGGATGGAAGCGTACTGAGGGACAGGTGACTCCTTAAGGTCACGTGAACTCATGGGAGGTCAGGTGACGTCAAGGGGGTCACGTGACCTCAGGAGAATCGCGTGACCTCAGGCGGCCACGTGAGCTCAGGGGGTCAAGTGGCTTCAAGGGTCACGTGACCTCAGGGGGCTCACGTGACTCCAGGGGGTCACGTGACCTCAGTGGGGTCACGTGACCTCAGGGGTCACGTGACCTCAGGTGGTCACGTGACCTCGGGGGGTCACGTGACCTTGACGATGACGATTTGATGACGTCATCAGTGACGTCACTGATGACGCCATCAGTGATGATGACGATGCCGATGCCGATGCCAATGACGTCATCAGTGACGATGACGATGCGGATGCCAATGACGTCATCAGTGACGTCACTGATGTCGTCATCAGGGATGATGACGATGACGATGCGGATGACAATGACGTCATCAGGTTGCATGCAACCTGATGCATGCAACAGGGTGCATGCAACTCGTTGTATGCCAGTTGCATGCAACTCTCGAAGGAACCCGAGGTCCTCCCGAGGTCCTCCCGAAGGAACCCGAGGTCCTCCCGAGGTCCTACCGAAGAAACCCGAGGTCCTCCCGAGGTCCTCCCGAGGTCCTCCCGAAGGAACCCGAGGTCCTCCCGAAGGGCCTCGGGTTCCTTCGGGACGACCTCGGGTCCCTTCGAAAAAATTTACCCATAATGCACCGCGCGGTTACGCCGACGCTGACGGCGAGGGCGACGGCGACGCCGCTCAAGCCGGAAACGGGCGCCTAAGAGCTGCGCTCTAAAAGAGAGCTGGCTACAGTCTAGAAAGGGAGCTTGCTTCAGTCTACGAAGGGAGCCTGCTGCAGTCTACAAACATAGCTGGCTCGCGTCTTGTCTACAAAGGGAGCTTGCTTCATTCTACAAAGGGAGCTTGCTGCTGTCCACAAAAAGAGCTGGCTGCAGTTTATAAAGGAAGCTGGCGCAGTTTATAAAGGCCGCTTGCTTCTGTCTACAAAGAGATATTGCTGCAGTCTACAAAGGGAGCTGAGTGCAGTCTACAAAATGAGCTTGCTTCAGTCTACAAAAAGATCTTCCTAGAGTCTACAAAGGGAGCTTGCTGCAGTCTACAAAGGAAACTTGCTGCAGTCTACAGAGGGAGCTTGCCGCGGTCTGCAAAAAGAGCGTGCTCTAGTCGGCAAAGAGAGCTGGCTGCAGCCTACAAACAATGCTGGCTGCAGTCTACAAAAGGAGCTGGCTACAGTCTACAAAGAGAACTTGCTGCAGTCTACAAAGGGAGTTTGCTGCAGCCTACAAAGGGAGCTTGCTTTAGCCTACAAAGTGAGCGTGTTGTACTCTACAAAAGGAGCTTGCTGCAGTCTTCAAATGAAGCTGGCTGCAGTCTACAAAAGGGCCTTGCTGTAGCCTACAAACGGGGCTTTCAAAAAATTGGGGGACGCTCAGCCTTCACTTAAAAGTGGGATGCGGTGGCGTGATCGGGCCCCGTTCGCAAAGTCTTCTCTTATAAACATGCGCTCGTTCCTAAGCCATGCAAGCTCGTGTGCGTGATCGTGTCAGTAGCGTTACTTGTGACGTGACGTCAGGTAACGTAACTTGTGGCGTCATTTGTGGCTGTGAGGTCATGACCCTAATGACCGGTTAAATTTAGCGAAAATTTTTCACTTAATTTTGTCGGAAAAATTTTCTGCTAAATTTGGCGGAAACTGTTCGGCTAAAATTGGCGAAAAACGTTTTCCCTACATTTAGCGAAAAATTTTGCCACCATAATAATCAGGTCGATAGGGCCATGATGTCCCCACAACGTGTGACGTCACACGCGTGACGTCACGCGTGAAGTCACACGTAACTGTAGGCGTTACATTATAGGATATATTGAACCCATCGACGCCGACGCGAGAGTTTCAGCGACATGTGCTCCTAAACGCTATCGCGTTAAAAAAACAGTATGCACTGTGGCACTGATAATGACATTTCCTTAGGCTCAGTGTCATAGCGCTGAGTTGTATTTTAGGCCTAGAGGTTTTACCAACATCCCGATTCACAGAGCTCCCTCCTTCGACTTCAGCGATTCGCTTTCTACAGTGCTTTCGGGGAATACAGACACTCCGGATTTCCCAGACCAGTCATATAATCAAAGGAGATTGACGTGTAATATGCGATATCGCACAAGAAAATCTTGTTCAGACACTGTTTTGCGGCAAAGTGAGTTTCACTGAAAAGATGCCGGCTCATACAAAAGTTCTGAGATCTCGACATTCTGTTTTAACCAGCTACAAATTAGACCATCTTCTGCAAAAAAATTACGCAATGTATGAAAATAAAACAAAACAAAAAAACTCACCGTTAGGTAAAAAATTCCGTTTATAAGCGGGTACATCAGTCGACAGTAGCGGTTCCCATCGAAGGCACTTCCGGGCAAGCGTCCAGGGAATTGGGTAAGGTAATCGTAGATAAAGCTCTCCCCAATGCAAGCGGCCGTTTTAGTGCTGCAGTAAAAGATATTAAACGGCGTCATGATTGCTTTGATTTTTCATCGCACGATTATGGTTAAGATAATTGTGAAAGGTAGAGCTGTGACCAAAAAAAAAATATATAAAATCAATTAGTTGTGGAACGTATAAACAGCGCGGAGGTTTTTCTACCAGAGTTTTGTCACATAGTTACAGGCTGTAGACGAAAGACTTAGCTAGTACAGTGTGACTGCTAGCCTGGATTGTCGTGCCTCGCCCAATTGTGACACACGACCGCACTCCGGTACGATGCTTATCCAGATGCGCACTGGCAGGAGTGCGGATCGAACCTAGAAAAATGATACCAAGCAATCGCCGGACCGTTACTATGTCATGCCATAATACAAGACGAGGAAACCATTGTAGCAAGGAACTACGATTCGTTCCAAGTTTCGCACCCTCTCATTTTGTCGCGCAAGATCTTTTTCTACAGACCACCGCTGTCGGCGGTAACTCTCCATAACGCTTCTCCCATGGGTGACTCCAACGGTGTGCGTGTAGTACCCCATTCTTCTGTTTCACATTTCCGTCAGCGTGCCGCGATAGCTTTCGTTGCACGTTTTGACAGGCACAAGCTTTGTGTTTCTGAAAGTGACGTCTTTGACTCTGGGTGGCGTCGCCTCCTGGTATTGCAAGTACTAGAGATACCGACAGCTTAAGAAGCAATAAAAAAAACAATTTATACTGACGCAGCGTTTTCTTTGCTTTGCCTGAGATTACAAAGTTTTAGAATAACATACGCTAAAGCTTCGCGTACTTAAAGAAATTGCGTCGTCGCCCCTGCCCACACGTCAAGGCCAAACCACGTTTTTAATTGGCGCGTGGCGATGACGCCATCTTTTGCGTACGCAAAGGTTTGCCGTAGGTTATTCTAAAACTCAATCTTAACGTGCATATATTCCCAAAACATTATGGCGAGAATTTCATTTGCGCGATGCACTTGTCGTATGTGCTTTTGAATCGCAAAATATCAGCCGCTTGAAGACTTTTTAGTTATAAAAGCAAAAAAAAAAAATAAATATATATATATATATTTAAGGCAGCAGGCCATATAGCTAATCAATGCTTCTCAATACACGACTAAATCTTAATGAAAAGGAATTCGACATGTGCAGGGACAAGGTGCAAGTGAAACGTGTGCTCATCACAGATCTTTTTCCCCCAGTATATTGCATTTTGAATGTCTAATGTTTATTTTTCACGTTCTTACAAACAGCCCCAAGGCCTTTGCAGTGAAACACGAAACATGAGATACATATTAACCACAAATAAATATGCGCAGAAATTCGTTTAGCGAAAAGCGAGGAATTGGCCGGCGATTCGTTAAAACGCCGGCGCAACTAGAACCGTTTATACTGAGAGAGTTTTGGCCTTCTTAAGGAGATTTCGACAAACTGGCAACCCCAGCAGCTTAGTCTGACAACCAGGGGATGACTACTTCTGTCCGCCATTTTGTGGCTCCGACTTATAGGAACTCTATGCGACATTTCAGGACTAAACAAGATATAGAAGTAACGCTCTTTTGTGTTATCGCGCAATCCGCTAGTTCTAGCGGGCCACAAGCTCCGCCCATCGGCCAAACTCTCTCGGTATAAACGGCTCTGGAAGCCACCATCATGGTGCAACCCTAGCGACCAGTGTTGGCTATAACGCGTTAGAAGTAACAGTGTTACATGTAACGCGTTACTTTTTTTGTACTCAGTTTTTAAAGTAACGAATAACTTACGTTACTTATTTCGAGTAACCGGTAACATAGTTACATTACTCGTTACATCTTCTTCCCAAAATTAGAAAGATTACACTTCTTTTATCTTCTTATGCACCAAGTAACATGATTTCCTGCATTCATCTTACATACCTTCAAAATCTGAACCGCAAAAACGATAATGTAATTGGCGCTTACGCGCATCTCTAACGTGAAAACGGTAAAACGTTTTCATTCATAAGTAAAAATTAGCGCAACAGCAACCCGTGTTACTTTGTATTGGTAACCGTAACGCGTTCCTTTTATTTTAAAGTAGCGTAGCTCGGTAACGCGCTCCTTGTCTGTGCAAGTAACGAGTAACGCGTTTCGTTACCTTTTCTTTTTCCGTTAACGCCTACAACACAGCTAGAAACGCGGGTGAGTAATACCACAGCGCCCGGAACAGGTCTCCGACTGGCGTGTTTAGCGTCCTACTCCGGCCAAAAGCAATCGAAAGCCGTCCCGAAGAGGCAACAAACGACGTCACAAAAAGCCGAAGTGTCACGCTGTCAGATATCGCGATCCTGAAGGTTGGTCGTAGAAATACTGGCGGAAAAACGCGATCGAACGCGAGATGTCGCTGTCGTCGCGGCGTCCCAGCTCCTGGCTGCCGAAGCTTCCACGGTCTGTCAAGCTGGAGAGAGACCTGCAGCAGAACAGCTGTCTGCCACCTCCACCACCGCTGCTGGGACGCCGCCAGGATCGCGTTCGGCGGTAGCGTGACAGTTTTATGACGTCATCGGGCGGATACCGAGAAACCACTTTTTTGGACGCGGTAAACACACCAGTGGAACACGCGTTCCAGGCACCATGGTGTTACCAAATACCTTGGAGACTAATGTTTGAAATTATGGGGTGAAAGAGGAGACGAAAGCAGAAAGCGATTCTGGCGTCATGGAGTGGGCAACTAACTGTCTTCACCAAAAATGAAGCAAGTGGGTCTGACTGAGTAGCGAAATTGATACTCTACGAAATATATGCATATATATTTTTATGAAGCATTGGGAGCATACGCTCGTGTTATCGGAAGTCTTGGTCTTTCAATGTCAAAATGCAGTGTGCTGTATAGACCTGTCCGGATTTGCATAATTGCCACGCCCCGCGCCTCTTAAGGTACCGGTGACTACGACCAGGATTCGGTGCTTTAGTTTACCTTAGAGTAACCCGGATCTGTTCTTCAGCGCAGGGCGAGAACCATGAATAGCGTGGTCCGTTGTCGACGTAGCTCATCATGTACCCGTCCTCCCAGGCACAGCCCAGCCTCTGTGCCCCGGGATGCCCGGGGATGTTTGCCGGTGGACCCGCGCCGTCGTGAACCACACCGAGCCTGCGGTTTTTGTAAAAAACAAAGAAGCAAACAAACAAACAAACAAAAAACGTAACAAATATAAAGTGAACAGCTTTTGAACAAACGTCAGACCGTTGTTAACAAACATACCCGCGTTTACCCACACTATATTCACTGGCAGATCAAGGACGAAGGAAGTTTTGCTAGTTATGCATGCGCTGCGCAAAGAAGTTCTTACTCAATTTGCTTGTCAGAGCAAGAACCGATCCTTTTGACGTTTGAAACGTGGAGGTGTGATATAGTAATGATAAGCTAAACTAAAATTCACCTAGGTATGTCTTAGTTTACAACATGGAGGTAGTAAATTAGTAATGATCCGCGAGAAGCCGGACTTTTTTACCCGAAGGGGCGCATGTAGAAAAACTGATGCGACGGAAATAAACCCCAGTATAGGGCGGTTCCACATGACGCACTTCCGGTTCGAAATTTTGAATCCCGTCTAGCCTCGCGTTGGTCTATAAATGTATACGACCTCTACTTTCAGATATTTGTAGTCAGCTGCTCGCTTTTAATTCGAATACTTCTTTAAAAAGTAGAAAAGGGAAAGAGTTCATTGTTGCATGGATGCTGGTTTCTCAGTGTGCTGCTGGTTTGTGGGGCTCGGCGTACATAAGATGGGAGGAAAAGAGGGGGGGGGGGGTAATTGACACAATATTGTGGATGGTAACTACAATTTGTAAGTTAACGTTTTAAATAATGGTCGGATGTGTTCTGTGGTAATTTTGGTTTCAGAGTAAGTGAAACAGTTTAAAAAATTTACTGAAAGGAAATGGGTGTTGTGATCTTTATGAATCAGTTTTTGCGTCTTGTCACCCAATTCTGAATCTGGACGCAAAAACTAGAAAAAAAAAGAGCACCATAGGTATTTTTTACATTGATGCTAAGAAAGTGGTCCTGCAGTCATCTGGAATGAGTTTAGGTTTTGAGGAAATATCACAAATTAAACTCAATGTAATTTATTTGAAGCTGGTTGCGTCAAAAAGACACGAAAGACTCACAAATGGGCTGCTTCGTGAGCCGCAACGTGGACTCCCTTGTACGTTCCCGCCTTGTCTCCGGCGATGGCGACTTTCAGGGCTCCGCAGATTTCCCCAGTATAACCGTAACCTTTGTGACAACGGGGCAACAGAATGTTTAGGGTCATCTTAACGAACCACTGAAGACAACTTCATACTTGTTTGGTTTACCGAAGAACTGTTTAAATCGGATCTTTTTAAACTTTGCAGTGGCCATGCAACGATATTGGGTTGGAATGTTTCTCACTTTACACAAGTTTACGGGCACCAGTGGGACCCAACTTTACTCGCACGAAACGGCACTGACCGAGAAACTTCATTGTCGCCACGTAATCTCAAGGATCGAAAAAAGCGGACGTTTCTTTCGATCCTTGACCACCATGTCCGTCTTTTTTTGCGCTGTTTTAACCTATAAGTATGTCATACCAACTCGCCCAGGCTTCAACTTCAGCGTTTTCTTTCAGTCTTGCATTCGCAAAACTCACGAGGAAGAGTTAAGGCCGGTTCAGACACTTGCGTTTGAGTGCGTTTGACTGCGTTGCGGCGAGAACCGAAAGCGAGTCACCGCCACATCTGTGCTTTGTATGAAGCGTGGAATCCAATTCAAGGAATCATCTCGGCGCGCGATATAAGCAGCAAGGATCTCCTGGTTTCTCGCGGCCGCAACGCAGTCAGACGCAGTCAAACGCAGTCAAACGCAACTGTGTGAATCAGGCTTTAGAGGCTGCCTTGTTGGCATTGTCAACCATGCGATCCCCAGGATTTCGTCGTTGAGCTTTGAGATTCCCTCGGTGACGTTACTTAAATGCGGCTGATACAGTGGACACGAGCACCGCGTGAGCATTCGATTTGAGCCTGTGACGATCAATGGACCGATTTCACCAGCCAGTTTGACTACGCCACCGCTGTCGCAATGCATCGAGGAAAGTTTAGTCGTTCTGCACGCGCAACAACCTTGCTGGAGCTCTGCGCGTGTGGAACACGAGACGGCACGAGCCCTCGCATGCACGGCTGTCTGCTTCCCGTTAACTAAAATTATGGTGGTGTTACGCATGCGCCGAACACTTGGTGAGATCGGTCTTTTCCTCGACATGCACTTGGGAAGTGGCTCGTGCCAAATCGCTGTGATGACGGGAATAGCTGACCTTTAACTATGTGTAAAACTCAGCACGTGCCCTTTGCTTTACAAACCACAAGGCGTAGCTAGGATCTGGTGGCATATAATCAGAGTTGGAGGTAACCGGTTAGTGGTAACGGCGTTACCGGTAACATGTTACTTTTTTGGTAACATAGTAATATACTCGTTACATTTTAAAACAGTAACATGTAACGTACTTACGTTACTTATTTTGATTTCAAGTAATGGGTAACGTAATCGCGTTACACGTTGCATCTTCTTCGCAAGACGCGAAGAAAGTTCCGTTAAATTGTTTTCGTGTTTCGTGCTACACTAACCCTACTCTCAAAGATAAATTTCTTCCTCCTCCTCCTCTGTATATTTCCCCTCGGACTGACCATCAATTCAAAGTCGGTATTCACATCACTGTCGCACCAATGCACACCTCGACTCTCTCCCCCCCCCCCCCCCCCCCTCCCCCGAAACGTCATCCGAACGGAACAGCCTTCCGGCATTTTTAGTGTCCATATCATCAATAAATTGAATTACGATAACCAATCATTTTTGGTAATCATTCAGCACCATTGTTTTACTACATTTTTGTGCTTGACTTTAATATATCTTATATTTTGTTGGTGTTTTTTCTCCTCCCCACTGTAATGCCTCCATGCGCTAAAAGTATTGGAAAAAACAAAACAAAACAAAAAAAGCTTTGTTTTGTTTTAAATACAGACGCAGCCGACGCTATAGAGATTATCGGACTAATCAGACAGCGTCAAAAGGGCACCATAATCGTACTCGTAGTGACAGGCGAGCTTGTGATTCAGCACACACGATTGTCACTATTTCCTCATCGCTAACAAGATGGTTTTGTGTGTGTTCTACCATTGCTGAATCAATCATAAAAAAAAGACCCAATGACTTTCGCTTCTCACGGTGCTTAGTCTATCCCATTAGCTCTTAACGTCCCTGCGTGTGCACTTAAACTGATATGAAGTATAGGCGCCAAGTCATCAAAGAGGTACGGGAGCGACATTTCAGCGACTATATTTATTTATGTAGACGGGGTCTCCTTTATCACAGCAGCTAATAAACACCAGTCTGTCGTCCGTAAACGCAGGAAAATCAATTTTAGAAAGAATAAAACGATCTCCCAGCACCAGCTGCTAGTCGGGAAGGGGTGGGGGGCAGAGCTTTGCAGGAATTGACTCCGTAAGTGTGACCGCCATTGGCCCAAACAACCAAACAAACCGTTGCTAGGGCCGTTGTTATGGGCAAATACATGTGGCTAGGTTTCGCTACGAAAACCCGACCGTTCAAAAACCAGGAGTAGGATTTAAACTTCTAAAAATCACAAATATAGAAAGCTTGAAGTCGTATATGTTTCGACAGAAGTATGCCGGTAATCGCTTGTTTGTGAAATATTTAGGACTGCAACATCCGGTCCTTAAGATGCGTGCAGCAGACGACGATTGAAGAAGTATGTCGTCTGCCACAGGCCGGCCTGCCAAGCCGGCGCCGTCGTTTGAATCGTGTGAATAAAGACGATATTCTGATATCGCATTTGTATGAAATATGATGAGTTTCAGACATTTATAAGACATCATAGTGAGGAGCGATGCAAAATATGATTTATCAAAAGTCCGGGCGTCGATCGAGATGATCGTCTGCTAAAAAATCGCATTGCACCCGTGAGAAAAGCACTTCAGGCGGTCGATCGGTTGAGATCCCACATTTTGTTTGCGGACTCGCGCTATGGGAGGGTGCTTCGTACCTGGTTGTAACCATAACGTGGAGAAAGGTCCTTGCAGTTTATTTAGATTTCCGCAAGACTCCAAAGCGCGAAATAACAGGACAAAAACATAAGGAGAGCACATGTAGCACTGGCGGACAGTTGCTTGATGTAAAAAAGGGCCAAACCAACCGAGAGCACGTAAAACCCATATTCTGTTCAATCATAATATCTTAAAATAGGGCCCTTTTTTATATATTATTACTATAATATTGATCAAGTAGTTGCATGCAAGTAGTAGTGGGAGTAAAATCCAGCTCAAACTTGCAGTATTCTTACACTGCTATGGTAAAACAGCATTGAGTAGTATGCCTGTGTCCATGCGCCATCCGGTTATTTTTTGGTTATGTTTTTTCATTGTGCTCTTCATTTGTTCTCCTGTTTGTACTAGCTTTTTAATTTAGTATTTAGTACAAGCCCAAATAATAATAATAAACGACCTACCTCGACGGCGTACAATTTGTTTCTCATGCCGGCCTGCCCTGCTCCGGTAATGCACTTCAGGAGGTCGTCGTAACTGATCTGCATGACGTGGTTTGACTTTACGGCTTTTTCGCATCTCTGAACTTAGCTGGGTTCTTCGCAGAAAAACACGCACATTGTGGACGTCTCTACGGCCACGGCGATGTACTTGGTTTTGACGCTCGTTTACCTACGCAATTCAATGACGACGCCAGCTGCAACAGAGGCCAGCAAATCTATCGTGTCGTCTGCTACCAGAGCAAAGCGGAGTGTAATACTTCAGAAATGGCTTTCATCGTTGATATACGACACTGAGATCACAATAACATCTTCACAATTAGATATCAAGAAGTTAGGTTGCTTACAAAATAATATTTACTTACTTGTAATTAAAAATCTAGCCTCATGTGGTGTCTCGATGCATGAGTCCAAAGCAACGTCACTGGAAACGGTTTGTTTCGACCCAGATGCCATGGCGTGATGTAGTCACTTACGGGGTCAATGTCTCGCGTCATGGTGATAATTTTGATGATGATGATAAGGATTTTGCCGGTCAGTAACAGTGCCACGGCGTGGCGTGTCCGATGGAGGTGTCCGGGAACGATCGGCGCTTGGCACACCTCTCTGTTCCAGTACACCATACCTCGGGTATTCCCGCGCTTGGCGGGATCTTAATGTGTTGATGATAAAGCTGGCACCAGCTAGTGGCGACGATTGTAATTACGGTACCCTTGGCCAGGTACGGGTCGGTGACATTGTGAGCGTGACGTCGCGGGCAAATATCCCGAGACGCATCGCGCCGCCTCGATGGCTGACTTTGAAACGCTCACCAGAATCCGTCGTTTGGAACGAAAAATATAGCCGTCGGCTGACAATACGAGCCTGTGATTATCGTTTACGGATATCGCGGATCGTATTTCACCCGTTTCAAAGGATTACGGGGTATAGTTCGAGTTGCGATTTTGTACCCTTTGAATGATTGCACTCGTTGCATATACCTTCATAATTCTGCCTTTCTTTTCCCCACGCAGAAAGTCCCACTTTAGAAAAGCCCCACTGTTGCTCGATGTTCTAATGATTTTTTCTGCGAGTCACATTGGATGGAGAAAGAAAATACTAATTCGTTTTATGATTACGAATCTCAAGGAATAATTCTGAGCAGTATTCACTAAAACCACAACCATCGTTGCAGCTTTTTGCATTTTGCGAATTTCGCAGCTGAGTTTGAAACGCTGTTTATTTCCCTTTTTAGTGTTTCTATTAGGGCTGTAACTTCTTTCCACCCAAGTTCTAGGATTTATCAAAATATTTTTTTTTGTAAATAGCATATATTAGGATTTCAAGACCGGCCACGAAGCTAGGCTACTTAAAAAAATATTTCCGGAAACAATGCTTTACTTTTCAGCAAATAGTAACATAGAAATTGCAGAATTTTAAATAATTTTGTGAAAAAGTAGGAATATCGGTACTAAATAAAAATGGTTAAATGGGTGGAACTTAGTATTATAAATTTTGCTCACGAAGTGTACTTAAGAGGCAAACTGAGAAAAACAACTACCACACCCAGACCAGCTCTTTGTTTTTTGGCCAGTCGAAGAGTGAACATGTGTTTCGCTCTATAGGAGGTTAAAGTACCTGTTTTCTCTAAACATTGAGAATGTTAACGCGTTTTCGCCACTTTCAGAACGTTGGTATGCCTTGCAGTTTTATACATTTTCATACGTTATGTGTCAGAAATGTTTTTGTAAAAAGTAAATTTTTCTACGTACCTTGAAATTCTCGAAGAGTTCCCCCTGATGAGACGAGCAACTGGCGTCTAGAAATGACGTTTGATAAGTTGGTGCACTAAGGTTGTCATTGTTTCATAGCAGCGTCGGATTACAATGTTTTTGCATCGGTATGATATCTTAAGGCTGAACTGTACCAACGCACACAAGCTCTAAGCGATTAAAAAACCCACAAACTCGTTCACTGAAAATACGCTGCATCTTTGTTGTTAAAATTAAATGGTTGAGATCGTGCCTTTCAAATTATATATAGAAAGCGGTAAATGTAATAACAAAAACGACTTGACAATGCCATGGCATTTGTAAGTAAAAGTTTTAAAATGACAGATTTCTTTAGACTCAGCATGCATCACCTCTATCTTTTTTCTCGCTTTTTACGCAAGTTACAAAAAAGAATAACGTACCGCAATTGGTTCCTGTAAGAAATAGTTTAGTGTCTCACAGCTTAAAGGGACTATGAAATAAATGTTGAGCCGAGATGAACAATTTTAGATTTGAATTTTTCTAGTCGCATATCGTTTTGTGGCCAAAAAACAAAAACAAAAATCTTGTACAGCAGGGTAGAAAGCCAAATGCCCGCTTTTCAGTACGAAATTTTGAAAATATAGCCTACTATTTTATACCTTTTTTGTTTGGAAAGCTCTCCGCCTTTTCACTGCGAAGCATCCACCCGCATTGGACCCGCATTGGACCCGCATTGGACACGCATTGAACTCACGCATTGGACACGAGCACTACAGTGCGTCACTCGGACGTGTGCGATCAATCCGTCGACGAATATTTGGATTCTCGTTCGTTGCCTATGAGTGCCGCGACGGCAGTTATCACCACTCGACGAATGACAAGTTCTACGGTGTGCTTCATAAAAAGCCCGGTGGAAGCTTGGTGTGATCGAAATTCCGGCGCTCGAGCACGTGACGACCACGTGATTTCTCATTTCGCGTTTTGAGTTGAGGATCAAAAGCTAAGGAAGAGTACGTTGACAAATAATTTCATGGTCCCTTTTAAAGATGCGCGGTGCGTGACTTTGTATGTTCACATTTCTTGTCAAATGATTCGTTCCTCGGCGCTGTTACGGCCTAATTTCGCAGTTCATCGTTCGATGTGAAGAGATAATGAAAATGCTCTGGACCGGTCACGTCCTGCGTATTTTAAGCGGCAGTCACAACGACTCGTACATCAAACAGGAGACGTGGTTTTCGCTGCAGTCACGACGAGAGATTTATCGGCGGACACGCTTCAGAAATATCCGAAGCATGTTTGGCTTCATACAAGTATATAAGCACACCCTCGAGATTTTAACGTGAAACGTTCTTTGGCCTGTAGCTCCGTATTTTTTAAAGCCGTATTTCGTAAAGCCGTGGCCCGTGGCGTCGTTACGTGACGTCACATGACATGACGTCACGTGATCTACACACCGATTCGGTTTCCCCGCTAAATTTAGCGGGAAAACCCGCTAAAGTTAGGAGGATCTGGGGCTCGTGACTGGTCACCACTCGATTTGATGCGCCACGGTCGCATTAATGTAAACGTAGCCTATGATACTTCAATCACACGGACGTTTGAATCGGAACCGCGAAGTGGTTTGGCTCGTTTTCATCATCAAACACGCGTGACGCTGCACCGAGCTTTTAAGCAACCGCGTTAGCAACCGCGTTAGCAACCGCGTTAGCAACCGCGTTAGCAACCGCTTCGCGATTGTGATTAAACCGCCAGTGTGGATGAGGCATACCTGAGGTTCAGTGTTATCACGTGTCAAAAAGAACTCGTTAAGTTACCTTAATAGTAACGCCTTAGTTTTCTAGTTACCTTTTAGGATAGAGTAAACTGGTGGCTGACGTAACGGTACAAAAGACACGCAATATAAAGAAAGTAAAAAAAAGCGAATGTTTGAGGGGTCAACAAAACAACCCTCGTTGATCCTAATAGTTTTAGGGTTCAAAGCGGTAATGGCGCCATTATCAAAAGTGGGCGCATCTTGTAGCTTCTGCGCCAATTAACGGAGTCCGCCATTTTTTATCTCGTGCCATGAGCACGTATGGGACAGAAGGGCTGCACCAAGGTTCCGCGTGAACTCGGCGCCAGCTCGCAAAAATTAATAATAAAAAAAGGAACGATTGCTGTGTCAACGGTCGGCAAAGACTCGGATTCAGTCACGAGGTTGGTGCCGAAGAAATGGCGGCAGCTAATGTTGCTTGATGGGGTTTCAAAGCGGGTCTATTATTGTCTATTACTAGAGGTGTCGCCAACTTCGTCGAACCGGATTTTTAGGTCTAACTTTCGGGGTTCCACTGGGTCGAACCGGTTGAACCTTCGAACTTTTAACCAGATTTGACCGGTTCGACTTTGTGGGCAGTGTGGCCAGACCTTGATACAAGCATATCTAGGTTTAGAGAATCTCTTTTGTGCAAAGGGTCATTTTAATTTAATGAATAGTTGCAATTAAAAGAAACTAATTCTAATAACTGAAGAAGTTAGTAACTCAATTTTTTGTACTGTATTAACTGAAATAACCAATCACTGCTGCCCTTAATTCATCTCTTAGCCATCGCCATCCAATCCGAAGCCAACTGGCCAGTTTGTGGCGCATGCGCATAGCAGTCGAACCTGGGTCGAACCTTTGTCGAACTTTTCACAAAAAGTTTGAAAAAGTTGAACCTGGGTCGAACTCGCACCTCGACCGGTTCGCGGCACCCATATCTATCATGAGAATGATCGGACGCAGCCCGCGCATACATTCACCAAGAACGAACATATAAAATATACGTGTTTTTTGTTTTTTTGCCAGTTTGCCGAATTGGCGTTTTTAAGCCGAGCCGCACGAATATACCGTAAGTTGAGGGGATGACAAGATTGGGTATTCAATTTTGACTAAATCTTTCCCCACAAGGTTACTATGTACGAACGGAGTGACATCAACGTATTTAATGTTTTGTCTTTCAGTGGAAGGTTTGCCTTTCGGCATTGTTATCGGATAATGCCGCATTTTCAATGGTTCGGCACCAATAAAAAATCCTGTGGACATGCGTTTACTAAGCTGTCATTACCTATAAAAGACGAAGCAATATCTTTAGCGTCGATAAAACGATGCTACAAGTAGAGCGAGTATGCACCCTTATAACGATACTTTGATAGACATTACCATAACACTAGCAACAACGTCCCTGCAAGGTACTTTTACGAGTCTGAAGCGTCAACAAACAGAATTCGTAATGAAGGGTGTGAGCCGGTGTATACTGAACGTTTTGAAGCCTCACCAGACTAAGGAATGCGAAAGTTGACAACCAAAATCAAGGGAGGAGAAGGTTCTTCTTTACTCTTGCAATGGTGTCAACATCTCGTATTGTTTCAAAAAGTTCTAAAGTGTTTTCAGACACCGCAAGAAGTTATTATATTTAAATAAATCGTATTCTTGAATATTTGCGTGAAAGAACCTGTTTGGAAAGTTTAAAATCTCACCCAGTTGTAAGCATGAACATGTCGGGATTTCCATATATTGTAACTGGGGCTTGCGTCGCAAATTGTCTCGTTGTTGCGGCACCCTCAACATTCGGTGAGGGCGGCCCAATATAAAACAGGTCTTCCTTCAGAAAACAAACAAACAAAAAGACGTAAATTCAGGATTACGTTAGAAGAAGGATACACAGTTTGCTATGTTAGCAAACAAGTGAGCTGACCTCTTGTGTCATTTGGTGGATGGCGACCACTTTAAAGCGTACAGCTGGATCTGTGAAAGATCTGTACCTGAGGTTTACCTGGGTAAATAAACAAATGATAAAAGGTAAATTACAAATTGGCTCAAGATACATAGAAAATATACACAGGACGATTTTTTATACTTTAAGGTTTTGTTAAAAAAAGCAGTGAATGCGACACTAAGGTGGTATGTGTAGGTAAGATATATGGCCAAGGAACATAATATAGGGTGATAATCGTTAGGATAAGTCCAACACTTAACTAGGATATGTTAATTCACTTTTCAGTTAGGCAAAATAAAGATACAATTTCAATTAGAAACTTGCTGAGCGCCATTGAAAGGCACTAAATCAGTACATCTTAGAAACTAGATTTAATTAATCGGCTTTTAATGACGACTACCACTTATATTATGTCTCTGAAGATGTGAGACGACTGCACAAACCACGTAAGTGTAGCCTTCGAGGCTTTTCTTTTAAAATATTTTTGTAAGATAAAGCCTCTTTATACAAAGGTTCTTTAAGGAGAAATTGTTGTTTTAGAATGGAGGAATACGCGAAGCGTTATGTAAAACAATGGAGCCGCAGTGTCATAGATGCGTGATGAGTGCGCGCGGATAGACGTTTCAAAAAGTGCGTCTACAACGAGTGAAACTTCAAAATGTCTCTTACGTAAACCTTTGTGTCGTTAACTGGGCCAATAAAAATCATTATTAGTTATCCATCGTCAAATACGACATCGTCTACTTCCTCGACGTGCTCATGCCGTCAAGACTCGCAAAAGAAAATGTATTTTCTCGACGCCATAAGTGTCGCTACGCCAGAGGTAATTTCTAGAGAATATCCGCTAAGTTGCGCACCGCGATACGAAAAAAAAAAAAAAAAAAAAAAAAAAAAAAAAACGCATTTGGGAGTCGGCGCATACTCCTTTTCTACCAAAGTCAATGACTGCTTAAAAAAGAAATCAGGCGTGGCGATCTGTTTTAAACTTTAATATCACTAGCCCCGATCAATGACAATGTGGCTTTACCCTATGTGGAGGGCAAGTTCGTCTGCTTCTTCCTCGGGGGGGGGGGGGGGGGGGGGAGGGGGGGGGGGAGGAGGGGACACGGTTATGGTGACGTCAGAACGCCGAGCTCTGATTGGTTGGGATTTGAAAGGTAGCGGAATAGCAGACCTCAAAGCAAGCTTTTTCCTCGAGGTCTACCCGCTATCCTTCAATGAGAGCCAACCAGAGATCGGCGTTCTGACGTCACAGTATTGCGTCACGATCCTGCGCTTTTTGTTTTCTATGCGTGGTTAATTGGGTCCGTGAATAGCGAACCCGGGAAGACAAGCGAGCGCCATGACGGTGCACTTTTTGCTCTGCTTCATTGGCTCGGATGGATGAATGGGTAGATGTTCAAGGCTATACTTTTTATAACGGGCGGTAGCTTGCGCCACCTATAGCCTAAGTCTTAAAAGACAAACATATGATTCCTCCCGCCCTTCTAGGCCAATTTCCCCCCTAACTACCACCAGGTATTGTGGGATGTCAGCAGGATGAGCTGCATCGGATCGTGCTGTCGACTGCGGTTGGGCTTAAAGTGAAACGGAGGATATGTATACCGTGCCCCCCCCCCCCCCCCAAAAAAAAAAAAAAAAAAAAAAGAAAAAAAAATTAGTTCTTCTTCTCCCCCCCGCAACGTGAGAGGCATTGCTGGAGGGGGGAGGGGCTGCGGCCGCTTCACGAGAACGGGCGCTCGGCCGCCGCTCTCGTGGAAAGCATTGCCGGAAGGGGGAGGGGCTGCGGCCGCTTCACGAGAGCGCGCGCTCGGCCGCCCCTCGTGTCAGAGGCGTCGCCGGAAGGGCTGGGGAGGGAAGGGGGGCTGCGGCCGCTTTTGCTCCTCTCGGTGCCGAGGGATATGGCGGCACCTGAGGCATCTTTATCGTTGGCGGCCGCAACGTCGGCAGTAGCGAAACGGTGCCGTCCACGCCAATACACCGCAGACGGACTAAGGGAGCGGAAGAAAGAGATTTATGCCTACGCGTTCACAACTCATAAAAAATGCTCAGGTGTCCGGAATATTTTTTTTAGAATGTATGCGGAGCGCAAGTTCGTCTGCTTCTTGAGCAGGGGTTGCGGTGACGCCAGAACGCCGGTCTCTGATCGGCTTCGATTGAAAGGATAGTGCAGGCGAGGCCAGGCTGACTTAGCCTAAGAGCCGCAAACAAAACTACGAAACTTCCAAGAGCTGCGTGGGGGCAAACCTTTGTCCAGACCAATAAACGAAACTTGAACTACTCTCAATCTATCAGAGTCAAAAGCAGTCAACTGTACGTAAGGTAGCAGTATAGCACAACACTAGCAAACCGGAACCTTTCTTTCGATTGAAAACACGTTCCATTTTTTGGGGGGGGGGGGAAGTGTTCGTGGTGACCGGGAGGGAGGTGGGAAAGTGTGTGTGTGTGGGGGGGGGGGGGGGTAAGGGGATAGGGGAGGGAGCCGCGAGCCGCGCTTTAACACCGAAAGAGCCGCATACGTCTCGCGAGCCGCAGCTTGGCCACCCCTGGGATAGTGGGTAGACATAGGCAGCTAGCATTAAGGTCTAGCCACTACCTCTCCGTCGGAGCCAATTAGACCTCGGCGGTCCGACGTCACTGCAGCCCCTGCGCAAGGATCGAGCAGACAAACATGCGCTACGCGTAGTCACCGAGCGTTTAAGATATGCAGGGTTTGTTGCGTAATCCTCGCTTGGCAGCGAGGATTACGCAACCTTATCCTCGCTTGGCAGCAAATGAGATCGCTGCATCACTCAATGAAAATACCGAATAGCCAATCACGAAGAAAGACCCGTGAGCATATAGTAAGACAGGCCCGGCATTACTTTATCGTCAATGTTTAATAAGAACATGGATTTAGATATTGCCAATCCCAATGAGTGTACAATGCAGGGTACTTCAGTTGGCTAGGGTGAAGCATAAGCACCAACCTAGAACATAAAGACGTCTTGTCTATGTTTGAGTTGGATGTAAAGTAAGAATGTGGCCATGAAGACACTATGTTCAATATTGATATGTATAAAACTTAAACACGGTGTTTGGTGCTAAAATTTAATGTTATCCTTAGCGTCCACGCGGAACGACAATGCTATCAGGCATGCACGACTTTTTTAATAACAAGAAGAGGTATTTTGTTTTAATGACTTACTGCGTTCCAGAAGATAATAATGTAGCCGATGAGTTGAGGCCCAGTTAATACAGTATTGTGTGAGAGGTCACAAACCACAGATACTTCTGGGCGAACGGATGTTATGATAGTAGCCGCTTGTCTATTCGCTACATAAAGGAAGCAGATGGCCAAAAAGAGGACGAATTGTTCATTAGTATTTGTTAATATTTTCTTCACCTTTAAATTAACACGGAACTTGTGCATTGAGAAAACAAAATTCTGGCTACGCTTACCTATTTTGACGTGCTCTGTAATTATGGTTGCGTTACGTTCATCTAGAAGATTTGAGTCACAATTAAAATTAAAGCTTAATTAGTTAGAATTGCCAATCACTTTACACAATGCAGATGGCACCCAAAACTCAACAACACTATGCTAATTCTTGAAAGAAAATAAAAGTTCACACGCGTTAGACACAGTTCAACGTCAGGGCATATAAGGTAGGCGTACCACTATGTAAAACTAACAAATCTCGACTTTATTCCCAAAACTTGTTTGGATTGGAACCTCCACCTCACCACCATCGCCACGATCTAAGAAGATCATTTGTTTAAAACGGTTTTCATTAATTTTTATGGTTCAGTGCTGTAACTAAATTGTCTTGCCTCAAGTATACTTATATGTTTTTGTTGTTGTGTTCACACCCCACTCCTCTCTGTAACGCCGCTGGCCCTGAGGGTATTGAAATAAATAAATAAATACTATAACCTAATAACAGGGCCACAACCTGTATTTTTCTAATTTATTAATGACTATAGAGGAATGAATAAGGCAGACAGCACAGGAGGATAATTAGGAGCCGGATTGAGATACACTCAAATAACCAAGAACCTCCTCAAACCATGGTGAGTGACATCCCTCATGGCCAGACTAATTTGTCAGTTCTTTTTTTTTTTTTTTGGGGGGGGGGGGGGGGGGCTTGTGTTGCCAACATTCGTCACAGGCACACGATTGCACGAAAAAAATCGCTACTGAGATTGACGTTCGGAGCTGGGTTTAAAGGCTCAAAAAGGCTCCGCCAAGTGACTAAGGAACTAAGGTTTGATGTTTTTCGTTTTAAGCCGTTTCCAGGAGTGAATGTGGTCTTCCCAAAATACGTTTAGACCTAAAAAAAAGCCTGCCATTTGACAGTAAAACGTTGTGCTCTTAGTGTCACATCGAAGACTGCTTTCTTAGGCCCAAACTAATTTTCATCTTCATATTCTCTCTAGTTCTTTCCGTAAATCGGAGAAATTGAGTCTTCTCAAAAGTCCGCTCCATCGTCTGTCCGCCATTGCTTGATCACTTACTTTGAGCATGTATTGGATACGAGGGCTGACGTAAGCGTTCGGCGAGTACCCGGATCCAATCACGTGCTCTCTGGCCTCGAATGGATGGACGCATGACGGCTGTGCCCCTTGTAACGGGCGGTAGCTTGCGCCACCTAGCCTGAGAAAATGCTTCTGTCCCCCAGATGACCGTCACGAAATGGCGATCACCAATGTTAATTGCTGGACTTTTGAAAGGTGTCTAAGTACTTTGCGGCGAAGTAGATGGACCAAGCTTTTTAGAGTGTAGCGAATTCCTCAGGGAACCCTACTGTCTTCCCGTTATAATATATAATTACCCGGTGCGTGTGTGTAGTTTACGGATGCACGTTCGATGAGCTCCACCTTGTGGAGCACTCCGCTGCCCATTCGGCGGCGTGCCGTGACTGCTAAGGGCGATATCTTCAACGTCGGATTCAGCATACCGTCCTGCAGAAGAGGAACCAAACTAATCATATTTTCGAAATAGCCAGGCTCTACTCTCTCACACGTGGTATTCGTTATTTCTAAATCTCAAATAGCTGTGGAGAAAAGGGTAAATGAAGGTGATGCCGAAACCAACATGCTCTCCAGTGGTGTGACGTCACACGTTGTATAACTTGCAATGTCGAGCAGGCAGTCTAAAGACCAAAGTAGTTTGCGGATGTTTGTTTTTGTTTTGCTTGCATGAGCTTAACCAGCATTAATTGCACACCGTCAAACTTCTTGCAACCAGTCCGAAACAAGCTGTAAGCCCCCATGTTACTCTTGATGACAAGAATTGACGTCACTTTTTCAGTGTTGCCAGTTGCAGAACAAACATAAAAGTTCAATAACTTTGCAAAAAAAAAAAAAATATTCAGGCGCTTGCGTGTCTGTTGATGAGTTGCATTGGTTTTCAGCAAATCAGCGACTATACACGAACTGATCTCTGTTACGTCACGGCGCGGTGGTGGCGCGTCGGGCGCACTTCCGGTCTGGGGCTGTGGGCCGAAGGCCCCATGTGAGACGTGTATTCCTGCGTTGTTTTGAAAGGAACCTGACGAAAACCTGCCTTCTCGTCAAACCGTCACGACTGGGGCTGTACCAAAAGAGTAGAGAAAGGTTTAAAGATCAGTTTTCATGTGCTCGGTTCGTCCGAGAACGTGGACATGTGGCGTGAAAATGGTAAACGAGACGCAGTCGGACCACGATTCTTGGGCGGGAAGCACTTTTGGTTGAATTCACGAATACTTGAGGTCATCACATTTATTTGTTTTCTTCCAACATGAACGCCGGAAAACCGTCAAGTTGTACGAACCACCTGTGGACTACGTTCTGTGCGTCTTCAAGTTCGAACGGCCGCCTGATCGTTCGAACTGTCGTCTGCTCTTTCAAACGCTTCTGCTTGTCGTCTGCTCTCTTAGACGACAGCGGCCCGTCGACCAAACGTTGGCCCGGTATTTGCGATAAGAAGTAAGTGCAGGCCTCTAAAGACCTAAGTTTGAAGGTTGGTAAGCAGGCTTGATGCAAACAGTAGATACAAGAAGATATTGATCATTGTTACCAGTGACCATCACCGACTTGTTATGCCTAATTCACTTGGTCCGACTCTGCTAGCGATTTGCAGTATCGACATCGACCATCTCAGCTACGGTTCACGCTTTTGCAGCCCGAGCGTCGTCGCGACTGATAATTGGGAGCGAAATCTTATCAAGCGAATCACACTTTAGAGTATATTCTGTGGCGTGAACGCGGAATGAATCGTCGCATGTCACATCAATCACGCGAAGTTTTGGGGTGTAGCGGGCCTGAGTAATTTCGCTGAGGCCGCTCAACTAGTCAGACATTGCCAGGAAGACGTAGAAGCAACAATTCCCACGCGAAAAAGGGCAGGGGGATTCACACCGACGCAGACAACATCGCGTTTCAATGGGTTTATGGACGACGGCGAGCTTTTTACCCACACTCTATCGCGCATGCGCGGCGGCGTCCGCTAGGGCGCTACGGTTTGTTTAGACACATGAGTTGGTGCATAAGAAATTTTCCGGATTTCCTCTAAACCATTTCTGGTTGAAATGTTTTCGATGTATTGGGACAAGTCGAAGTTCCCACAATACACGGCGAACGTAGCTTTTACATAAAACATAAGTAACTCTGAAGTTAAAGCTAGTAGGCAAGCGAGCTGGTTAAGGATAGACGTGGTAACCCCGAAGTGGAGAGACAACAAAGAACGGACAGGCATGAAACACGAAAAACAGTTAAAGATTTTTTTTAGACTACGCTATTAAATAGGCCCACAACCACTCAAGGAGATACACTCTGCCTGAGGTCACACAGCCGTGGCAGATAAGTACCAAAGTACAAAAGGTCAAAAGTTCAAGCAACCGACAAGAGGTTACTAGTTTACAGGGACACAGGGAAACGTTGAAATAACCAACCTACTCTCCAAGGCCAAGCAACCCACAGGAAGGAACGACGATAAGCACTTCAGCCACTCCTCTTCCTACACCTCACCCCCCTTCCCGGCCCGCCGGCCTACCTGAGGACACAAGTCTAAACGACATAGAAAAGCATCCACTATTCCCGGAAATCATCAGTGACTACTTTACAAGATATTTATAGACGTCTCCTTCCTTACATAGAATTTCAGTGGCTTGCCACACAACACAATAACCAACGCACTTGGACATGTGTTTCGCCAACTCGGATGCGTCGTTGCTATTTTTAGCAGCTGTCTTGTGTTCACACAGTCGGTCGTTAATGCATCTAGCAGCCTGGCTAGCATAGCAAGAACAACACTTCACTGAAAATTTGTAAACTACACCAAGATCACAACTCACAGAAGGTTGCCTATAATTCTTACTACACTCAATTCTTTCCGCAAAAAAAAAAAACACAAAAAAAACAGTTAATTTGTTCAAATGAAAATCGGGTTTAAGAACTACAGTTAATACCGATCTTCCCTCGAAGGCATTCAGGTTATGAGACACGTCATGAGAATAGGGAAGAGAAACAGCCTTTTCTAACCTATTCTGTCAACTCATGTGACATCATTAAGTGGTAACAACCGACGGATAAAAAAATGTCAATGTGGAGGCGAGCTGGGGTATGTTGATCATGATGTTAAAATCCCGAGACTGGGAAAGAAACTTGAAAGGACAGCAAATGTGCGGCTGACTGGTCAGGAGCCGAAGTGCTACGCAGAGAATCTGACATGAAACGTGTAATGAAAGAAACGATTAGAATAAATATGTCGGGCAATGGCGTCAGTCAAGCTTCGAGGCAGCTAGGAAACCGGGTGTAGGAAAAAAATGTCCCCGGAATAAATGTCCCAGGAAAAAATGTCCCCGGAAAAAGAGGCCCCGGGAAAAAAGGCCCCGGAAAAAAAGGCCCCAGATGGAAAGTAGGAAAAAATGTCCCCAAAGGATTTTCTATCTCTGGGTTTCCCTGATCCTCATGTGCTTCGGGCGGTCCGGTCATATGTCCTGGGAAAAAAGGCACCGTGTGGCAGGTAGGGGAAAACGGCTCCGAAAGAGGATTAGTGAGAACGAAATTTTACCGTTTGCATTATATCCCCAAATAAGCACCTTCAATACCTATAATAACTTTGATGACAATTAACCTCTCGTTTCTATAAAAAAATGACCGCATCTCCACGTGGTGAATTATGTTGATTGGGGCGAAGCTCTGGTGGTGCTGATGATACTGATTTTATTGTTCATAGGTAGTGCTGATGGTGCTGATTTTTTTTTTATTGCTCATAGGTATTGCTGAGTTCCGGGTTGCGTTTCGACTTCATTATTACTGCTTTATGGTCGGTGAAATACAGAGCCAGTGGTTCTTCTAGCGGATCAGCTTGGATCCGCTGGATGCCGTGGGAAAGCATCTCCACGTCCATGTCAGAAAGAGAATGTGTGGTATAGAACGTGGTTATATACGCATTTGAGCATTTGACCGCAGCGCCCTCCGCCCTCTCCTCTATAAACGTTGAGCCAATGCATGCAAAGTTTAACGCGATTACATACGCATTTGACCGCAGCGCCCTCTGTTGTATAGACGTTGAGCGGCTACATGCAACGTTTCATCCATGACATCCCCAGCTCTTGAGTTACTACCACATCTCAGAGCCCCTACTCGTCCCGCAGTTAAGGCGATGGACTAGAAATCCATTGCGGTCTCCCGCACAGGTTTAAATCCTGGCGACTGCGCAAACATTTTTTTCTTTTTTTAAGAAGACAGATGGGATGGCAATCGATGTGAGCACGGACGCCGGACGGACAAGGCTAGACCCTAAGGAGCTTCGCCCCTTAAAAAGAACTAGCGATCGTTTGTTCGTGTTAAGTGTCGCGCTTTTTACCTATTTGGAAAAGGGTACACAAGTACCTCTCAAATTTCCCCTGACACAATAATTTGGTTTTAGCTAGAAGTGTTAGAATGTTTTATTCACAATGAAAAACAAACACAAGCAGTTGAGATGCAATGTTGCAAAATCAGGAATGAAATGACAAACTCTTGATTCATACACAAAAGTCAAAAACGGATTGTACTTGCAGTGGAAAAAATGTCCCTTTGGGGACATTTTTTCCTACCTTCCACCTGGGGCCTTTTTTTCCGGGGACATTTCTTCCGGGGACTTTTTTTCCGGGGACATTTTTTCCGGGGACGTTTTTTCCGGGGACATTTCTTCCGAAACCCAGGAAACCAGTCAAACTTGTTTCTCAAAATGTGAACGTATTATTTTTTTCACGCTGTATATTTTTTGGTGTTTTGTTCCGATTGTCTTTTCTATATTTCTCAAGAGGACATTAAAGGAAGCGTGCGATTCTAGATTAGGTTTTGGACGTTTACTGTGGTTCTTTTGTGTTTTTTGTTCAGAATATCCTTACAGAGTACAATGGTGCACTCTTGGGGTATAGAAGGTCTTCTTTGTGGTTGTTCGGGAAAGGGAGAAGCGTATCGGTGTGCGTTGGCGGTGACCTCGGGAGCTTGTTGTAAAAGCTGTGGACAGAATAAAATTTGTTAAATGAGTTTGAGACGTTTGTCTGTCCCCTTATTTCTGTCTTACACTTTTTTCTTTCAGGTTTCCTTCCCAGTCTCAGGTTTTCAACGTCATGATCAACCGAAGGATAATGAAATATACAAAATCACTGCCAAGGATAATAAACGTAGCTGTTATCCTAACCCAGGACCCAGACGGTGTACACAGGAGAATTTCAGCAGATATGGCGGAAAGAAGTGGCTGTAGTAAGAATCATAGGGAACCTTCTGTGAGTTTTGATCTTGGTGTAGTTTACAAAATTCCTGTGAAGTGCGGTCCTTGCTATCTTGGCCAGACTGCTAGATGCATTAACGAACGACTGTGTGAACACAAGAGAGTTGTTAAAAATAACAACGAGGCTTCCGAGTCAGCCAAACAGATGTCCCGGTACGTTGATTGTTGTGTTGTGTTGCAAGGGGATCCGGTCAAAATGGTCCCGGCCAAAATGGTCCCGGTCAAAATGGTCCCGGACGAAATGATCCCGGACAGAATGGTTCCAACTGCCAACCCGGACAGAATGGTCTCAGCGTGGCATTATTTATTTGCTGTTTGCACGTTCTTATATTTTCTACTCTTGATGGATATTAAAGACTTAAAAATAGTTTGGGAAATACTCGTCGAACACAACGCTAACCCCTTTTTATTTTAACTAAATTGCAGTCAACTGGTTGTGCCAATGTGCCATAAATCAATACTTATATTCAATAAAAATGGCAAAAAAAAGTGAAACACGAGGGATACAGAGACACATCGTTGGCATAGTCAAATAATAAACAGGGAGCCTGGAACAGGAAGTTCTTAAGCATGGTTGGGCACTGCCATCCCACTATTTCGAGGGTGATCGACGCTCTGCAGTCTCAACAAGCCTCTGTCGCTACGGTTCTGACACAGGAAATGGCCGGACATCTACCAAAGAAGAGGACAAAGAGAATCTACAAAGAGATGCAGCAGCGGCTTGTAACTTTGTGCACACAGTACGTACAAGGACTCCGTCCCTTGAATGACTTTTTGAGGGGTGTGGGGCGCGGCGGCGAAAAGCTCACCGGAGAAAAGCTCACCAGAGAAAAGCTCACCGGAGAAAAGCTCACCGCAAAATTGGCAGATGGGGAGAAAAGCTCACCGGACTTTGAGCGGATGCAGAGAAAAGCTCACCGATATTTTTCTGAATTTTTTCTTAGCTTAGCAGATTTTTTATCACACCTGACAATTTAACACAACTCGAATTCGTCACTTCATTAAAAATATATACTTGTAATATTCTTGAAGTTCACTGGGCAGATTTACTAATGCCGCAAAAATTAGTAATCAACAATTTTGTATATTAATGCAGCCGCAAGTATAAAATCAGAACATTGGACACCGGTAAGAAAGGCAACAATTTATTGATAGCTGACAGTGCGCCATCGGTAGCTATGTAAAAATAAAGAGGTTTGTTCTTTGCCAGCTAATATGAATTGCGGTGTATGAACCGCTTCAGCTCCAAAGGTTGTGCAATGCCTGATAGATAAGTAGGTGTTTGTTGATGTAATCAGTGGTGGCTACGCTTTTTTATTTATGTTAATTTCACTAACAAAACTTTAGCTGTGAGAGCAGCTTCGTCCTGTCGTGTCTGTTGTCTTCACTCCGTCGTCGTCGTTTGAGCGGTTTTCATCATGTATAGCGTTTACCAACTCGCCCAATTCGCTACCTTACAGCATACTAGTTCCTATATAGGTCAAGAGTAACAACTGCGAGAATGTGCAGCTCTGCAGGTCATGAGTGGCTCGCCGTGGAAGGGCACTATCACATAAAAGCAATGCGTGTGGGAACACCAGCACGAACGGCTTGAAAACGTGCTTGACCGTGGAAGAAAGAAACCTCGATATCCTACTGACTGTTTTATCCTGTTTTCAAAGGTTAACAGAAACTTCATATAGAATTTCAAACACCTCATTGTTGCGCAGGCACTTTCGGATTTTCGAAATTTACAGTTTTGATTTTTAGGCTTCAAGCAGATATTATTAAGTTTTCGAACTTTTGCCTTTTCTTCAAGTTCATGAAGTTTACATCTAGGCTTTCGTTGCCTCGAGAGTAAACCCCAGAAAACACTGGCCCGCACTTACAAACTTGCGAGTAGTATTCCCAATAAGCTTTACGAATAATACAAAAAAGGGCATTTTCTTTTTTACCAAGCTGACCAATTTTAATGATAATAAATTGACATACGTTACCCCTGATCCAACAGCCTCCATAGCAAAAACAAACAACAAAAAAAAAACAACAAAAAAAAAACGGGGAGCTTTTTTTCGCATACGCTCAAGGGCCGGTGAACTTTTCTCCGCATCCGCCGGGTTTTGCTGTGAGCTTTTCTCTGGTGAGCTCATCTCCGGTGAGCTATTCTCCGGTGAGCTTTTCTCCGGTGAAATTTTCTCCGGGATTCGTAACCTCAGGCAGCGTGTGTCTCCTTGTGTGGTTGTGGAAGGTTCCGGAAGAAATGTCCCCGGAAAAAAACGTCCCCAGAAAAAATGTCCCCAGTACAAAGGTCCCCGGAAAATACTTCCCCGGAAAAAAAAGGCCCCAGGTGGAAAGTAGGAGAGAATGTCCTCAAAGGATTGTCTATCGCTAAGTTTTCGCCGATTCTAATGGCCTTCGGGCGGTCCTGTCAATATCCGGTCACAAATGACCTGACCCACCTAGAGGAAGAAAGGGAGACTGGGAGTCACACAAAGCAACCGAAGTAATCTATTGTGGGGCATTTTGGAAACCCTACAATGTGTTTTTGTGTTTGCCAAAACCAAATTATCGTGTTTGCCAAAACCAAATTATCGTGTTTGCCAAAACCAAATTATTGTTTTTTTTTTGTGTCTTTTTAATTGGGAAATCAACATCTATGACACATTCAGCCAAAACCAAATTATTGTGTTTGGGGAAATTTGAGAGGTACTTGTGTACCATTTGAAAATAGGTAAAACGCGCGACACTGTTAGCAGGAACAAGCGATCGCTAGTTATTTTGTCTCTTTTTCTCATAAAAAAGAAAAGGTTGCCATCAAAGTTATTATAGGAACTGAAAGTGCTCATTATGGGATATAATGCAGACGGTAAAATTTCCTTCCCTCTAATGCTCTTTCCAAGTAAAATGTGAAAATGCGCCGATGTCGTGTTCGCGCTAACAGTGTCGCGATGTGTATCTCGGGGAATCGTATATTTCCTAAATTGTTGGGGCCGTTTTTTTTTTTGTTTTTTTTTTACTTACCACAGGGTGCCTTTTTTCTCAAGGACATAGAACCGGACCGCCCGAAGGCCATGAGGATCCGGGAAACCCAGAGATAGAGAATCCTTTGGGGACATTGTTTCCTACTACCCACCTGGGGCCTTTTTTTCGGGACATTTTGTGCGGAAAACGCGAACATACCGTTACACTGTTCAAGCCATTTCATCAAAATTAATTCTTCCTTGCCACATTTTGCGCTCCCGTTCGAACTAATCAGCACTGATGCCTCACATTATGGGACAGGTGCAGTGCTCTACCAGCGTATTTCTAAAGAATTCGCTCATGAACGTTTTCTTGTGGTAGTGTACTTCATCTGTACGCCTAATAAGTCGGAATTGGATTATACGTCAACCGAAAAAGAAGAACTGGCAGTCTTGAAGGATTTCAGGTATTTTCGGTCATATTTGCCAGGGGCTACGTTCAAGCTGTTCACAAACCACGAAGTTCCGACTCATATTCTTCACGTTATACAACCGAAAGGCCGAGTCGCGAGGTGAATCAATGAGCTTCAGCAGTTTCAGTGTGACATTATACATCGTCCTGAACTCTCGCTGACTGGCCTAGACGCCTTTTAAAGACTTATTGTACCTCTTAATGCCGACGACTAAAAAAAGTAATCCAAGCAAAGGAGTGGGAGGGAACTGAACGTTAGTTCTATAAAGATGGTAAATTCAAAGTTCATCCAATGATTTCTACCGGTCTACAAGAATACCATGATAGCCCAGAATCTGGTGAACATGATGGATTCGAACGAACTTACAAAAAGCTCACTAAGAAGTTCACGTGGCCAAACGTGAAGCAGGATAAAAGTAAATGCATCCAGTCCTGAACCAAATCTAAACCAACACCCACGATTGTCTCGCTTGCCTCATCAAGCTTCACCCACCTCACCGTTCACCCTCTTCGCCATCCCATCATCATCAACATCCCCGGTGCCCGAGCACGTCACGACCACGTGATTTCTCTTTTCGCTTTTGATTTGAGAAGAAAAGCTAAGGATGAAGAAGTTGTAGGATCATTTCATGGCCCCTTGAAACGTACAAGTAAATATCTATCTATCCTGTCACGAATGTCAACTTCACAAGGCTAAGTTCAAGCAATCCACAAAGGTACTGACAACTCCCGAGTACTGAAAAAGCCATTTGAGTTGTGCAATTCGATTACGCAAAGTCAGGGTGGATCCAGAACTCCATTTTTTTTTGGGGGGGGGGGGGGGGAGGGGCGTAAAATTTGTAAGGATACTATTCTCCCATTCTTTCTTGTGCACCGGGGGGTCCACCAATGGCAAATTGCCCTCCAAGAAGGGGGGAGGGGGGGGTCGACTTTGTTTGGGGGGGGGGGGGGGTGGCCACCCCCGTCGCCTCCCCCCCCCTCCCCCCCCCCCCATTTGGATCCGCCACTGCGCAAAGTTGAAAAAGAAACGTGAAGGAGCCATAACGATGTTCGTCTTTCTTCTTCGTGTTGATGGATGCACAGAGTTGTACGTAGTTCAACTACTCTACTCAAGTTACTGTAGTTTAACTACTTTTCCGAGTAGTTTAGTAACTTCCAATTACATTTTTATATCGGTAATTAGTAGTTTACTTTAATTAATTTTTCTGAGTAACTTCTACTCAAATTACAAATTACTTTCGAATTTTAGTGGTTGTTTTGCCTGTCAACGAACATTCCTGCACAAAAGAGATAAGATGTTGGAAGATCAGCTGATATTTGCAAAGAGGGAGAAGCATGCGCGTAGGAAAAGGGGGGGGGGGGAGGAGCAATGGTGTGGGGAGTCCGAAACTTCCCGAAAATTTTCACGAGCCCCCCACCCCCCCCCCCCCCACTCTGCAACAACACTGCTACGAGGCACGGAGAGCGAACAGACACGACGCAAGGGGATTCGAGTAACTACGGGATTAGCGCCGAAGGCTGGCATTTCTTTGTGTCCTGAGGCTCAAAGAGACTTGGCCCATTTGAAGAAAGGTTTAGTCTCCGCTTCTCCTCGGCGTAGAAACTCTCGCCCACTACAGGAGGTGCACACACTGCATCCTCACTCAAAGGAGGCAACAAAATGCAGCACCTGCTCTGAAGCTCATCTGGTGCTCCTGTAGTTTGTGCTGTACTCGAAGAATCGCATGCTAAAGGGCCACGCAAAGGGGACCTTTTTGCGTTGCCTTCCCACCAAAAACTAAGAATATGCAGATCTTCGAAGATTCGAAGATCGTTCGAGAAAACTTAATAATTCCCCCCACGTCTTTATATAAAAAATAATAAACAAGCAGTGTTCGGAAGTACTCCAAGGTCATGGTACCTAAAGTACTACTGTTTAGAAAACGTGTACTTTACTTGAAGTACATTCTCTGAGCATGTACTTGTACCTTCCGACGAAAATAAAACTCCCGACTTCAGTGTACGTTCCCCGAATTTGAAAAAAAAAAAAAAATGGCGTATCGTCGTGTGAAAACGCGCTCTTTCAAGATGTCATCTGCTCATTTCTCTGAATGAAGTAATGACAGCAATACAACCGACACAAATAAGTGCCTTATACGTTGATTGTGTCGAATAGCTCGTCAGTGAGAGTACAACTACTCTGTGGCGACTTGACTTTATACAACATTTGCTGCCATTTCCGTAAAAACTGGTGCACCTCCGATTACTTCTGGAGCAGGGATGGGCAAAATACATGCAAATATGTATCGAAATACAAATACAAGATACTTCGTCAAAAAGTATTTAATTACAAATCTAATTACATTTCCTAAAAAGCATTTAAATACAAGATACAAATACAACCAAATTTATTTGGTCTCCTCCAAATACTTTTCCAAATACATTCCTCAAAATTTGCGTCAGCGACTTCAGGGCACCTGCAACGGGTTTCTGGGTATCTCATTTAACTTTTGCATCGCACACTCGGGAGTTAGTGTGCGAGGCTCTAGTACCGTAATAGAAATATAATCACAAAAAACAAATGTAATCAGCTTGGACGTAATAGGTGAAAAAAAAGTACAGAGCTTCAAGCAGCTTTTTTTGTCGATTACATTTTGGTATAGACCAACAAAGAACCGAGACGACCAAGACGCGCAGCACTAGCTAGACAATTTTTTATTGTTGCAACTCGCACCAGTTACAAAAATCTGGACGACCCGCGCACTTAGAATGTTCCAGGCAAACATATGGACGGAAATCAGGCTGGAAAGCATCACAAGTTGTCACAGGCACTTATTTAGCCAGTCTGCCTGTGAACGTCGATTTCGTCACTATTCTTGCCCTGGACTAGCACCGTAATCACAAAATCACTAAACGCTTGTGCTTATTGAGAGACACTACATTCGGTGCAGAACGTAGTTTTCTTCCTGCTCTGGACAGTGACAATAAATTTGAGAATGTATTTTCGCCCACAAAATTGTATTTAATTAGAATTGTATTTGAAATACCTACGTTTTAGTATATAAATACACACGTCAAATACATTACCCAATTTGTAATTAAATACAAATGCAAAATTCACAAAGTATTTTAAATACGTATTTCAAATACTTGTATTTGAAATACTGCCCATCCCTGCCCTGGAGCAATGCCAGTTAAAAGACACTGTATAGGGAATGAAAGGTCATCATGAAAGATCGTGTTAAAAATACTTGTACTTTAAATCTTCAAATATATTGAATTTATAGTACATTACTTCAAGTACATTGCACCCGGTGTACTTACTTTACTTGAGACACATAACGTCTTATTTACTTTGTACTTTCCTTCAAGTACTTTTAAGATGTACTTTACGCAACACTGTACACAAGCAATCACTGTCTAACAAATCAAGCTCAGGCAGTGCTAAACCTCAAAGTAGAAATGACACATTTGCAGTACATAATTGACCAAACAAACAAGGAAGTACAAAACAATTAGGCACGCAGAAGCAGAACCAGCTATTTAAGCATTTCTGTGAAAAAACAAGCCGATTTATATTTGGCTAGCACAATTCCGCTGACGGATCAAAACCTATGTACTTTCTTTTTACCAAAAAAACATATAAAAGTAACTTCAAAAGTAACTTTAAAGTAATTCACTACTTTTTTACGGTAGTTAGTAGTTTACTCAATTACTTTCCATTTGAGTAATTTCTACTCTACTCAAATTACTTTTGAGGACAATACTCAGTAACTTAAATACTTTTTTTGAGTAACTTGTACATGTCTGTGGATGCATGAGAATGGTGGCTGCAAGGGGTGTATCTCGAAACAACCCATACTTATTTGAACCCTTCTCGTTTGAACCCATTCGCAAAACGCCCTTCTCGTTTTAACCTTTCGCGTTTCGCCCCTTTCTTATTTATACCCGTCTCATTCGAACACATTCTCATTTGAACCCTTCTCGTCTGAACCCATTCGCAAAACGCCCTTCGCGTTTTAACCTTTCGCGTTTCGACCCTTTCTCATTTGAACCCGTTGTCATTTGAACACCGTAGTGAGGTATAGAAAGAAGGAAAAACAGTTGATGAAGGTTGAACATGTAGCGAAGCGGCACCATCTCTTGCATAGCACATGAAACAATTTTCCTTATACCTGCGTGCCACCCCGTGTCTGTTGACGTAGCTACGTGGTCACATGGTGAAGTGGTTTCAAAAGTGCTAGCGCAGATTCGGTACTTCATTTCTCTTCTGTCGCTGTATGTCGTTAAGATGTCGTCGTGTGGAGCGGATGGATCATTGTGCTAGTCGTGTGTTATTGCTTGTAATGGCCAATTCGGGTGGTCATTTTCCCTGAAAAAAAGTTTTCCCATATCTTCGGCAAGGGCGTTCGCGTGGTCAAAGGCTGGCGGGTGCAAGCTTTTCGGGTTGCGCTTCTCAGGCGTATACCGGCAGTTTGCCAGCAGAAGTTTTCCCGAGCTCCAAGAGGTCGGGCAGCTTGTCTGCCATACTGTATCCGGTATCGTCACATCCGAATCGGGATAGGAAACCAAACGAAACAATGCTCGCTGAGGTGGAAAATAGCGGGTTCGTGTGGCAACCGAAGCCATCGAGACAGGCACCCTTTTGTGCTCTGAGACAAGATAGCAAAAACAACGAAGAGAAAGATAATTTATGTTTCAAAGAAAGTCAACGTTTTTGGAAGAATTTATCCAGCCTGAGCAAGGTATGTTTGCTCTGAGACACGGGCTGCATCATACATCACTTTATTTTACAACTCTGTAATAACAAGTTATTACACCGCAGAAAAAAAAAGTATGCATAGTGATGCAGTTTGAAACTTGAACACGCATTACAATTTCAAGGAGGGTGGGTGCAATGAGAAGACTGAGGATTCTGAAAAAGGTACTAGAGAGTTTTAGTAGGTCGTTCTGATAGCCCCGATAACGATACTATGCATGCGCAAGGGAGGCGGTGGAGGAGTATCGGGTATCGTTATCGGAGTCATGGGAACGATCTACTAAAACTCTCTACTAACAGTAAACAGAATATGGAAAGCGACGCTGGCAAGCCACCGTGACAACAGTTAATCGAAAATCCAAACGAAGTTTATTGAAATTCGACGCGCGTACGGTCAGCACCACACTGCTTTATACATCTGCCCATTCATTGATTTTATATTTTAATGTTCTGTCACCTGTACGGACTGTGGTAATGCCAATATTTTTAAAAGTTTTGTGAAGCCGCTTCTGTTTACACACATCTCATCTCAGAGTCGTAATTTATGTTGTTGGCGTATGCAGCGTGCTCATGGTTCCATAGAATGATCGAAGAAGTTAACAGAGCTCACTCGCGACCCAGTCAAATAAAAACGCCAGTTCATTGTGCTTTGCATTCGGGTGGAGAGGGTAACGTGATGCGCCGCTGGCGCGTTTTTGGTCGCCGGTGCCACAGGCAAGGGCTCGAAGGCAATTAATTACCCGAATTCGCCATAAATACCGCAGAAAGATTGCGAGATCATGATGTTGGATTAATTTGGGTTCGAAATGAGAGAGATTAAAATGAGAAAAGTCTTTCTGACAATGGTCAAAACCAGAAAGTATGTTTTGAGAAAATTTGAAATGAGAAAGGTTAAAATGAGAAAAGTCGTTTGAGAAGGGTCAAAACCCAAAAGTTTGTTTTGAGAACGGTATAAAAGAGAAAGGGAGAAACGCGAAAGTTGTTTTGCGTTGGGTTGAAATGAGAAGGTAAAAACGAGAAGGTAGAAATGCGAACGGGTTCAAATGAGAACCACCCGCTGACAGAGCTGGGGGAGAAGACGCGAACAACGTAATAAGAAGAACGTTAAGCTTATGAAGTCTGACAACGAACCAGCCCAGCCTTCCGAAGCAAGAAGCTCAAGCAATGGTTACGACAACAAGGTATTTCGCTCAAGTTCTTTGCCCCATATCATCCTGCAACGAAGGGTTTAGCCGAGCGAGTAATTCGAGACAACAGGCAGTACATCAAAATGTACCCTTGTTTTTATGGAGGCTGGGAGTGCTGCCTTCAGGCGGCTGCGTCTCAGTAGATCTTACACGAGAGGCCTGGGACGTAGCCTGACTCTTGCGGCCACTGGAAAAGTCTGGTGTTACCGTTAGATCACAGGCTGAGGTTAACAGAGCAATTGCTACTGGAGAAGACAAGAATAAACAAGAACGGTGAATAATTAAAACGTACTGTAACAACATGAAGCGAAATTTGAGAGAAGACGCCGCCGCAATACCAAAACTTAAAGGAGCTGTGCAACAATTTCAGGGCTTTGCTTAAATAATTGTGGAATTTGCTGCCTGACACTTCTGAAGTGAACTACAGAAAACAGATTTTGCCTGGATACCGTAGTTTTTATTTAAAAAAATAAAAAAGATCCAGGTTTTTGCCGCCTCTCAACTCGTACATCGTCTTCCGGGTCACGTGCGCAGTGACGTCGCTTGGGTAGGCGCGGGGTTCCGGGAAATTCCTCTCTCTAACGCCATCAGTGAGCGGCGAGAACTCATCCGCTCACGACCACGTGACCGCGTCACCGCATGCTTGCGATCAACATGGCCACCGGCTCCTGGAGAGGCGAACTCAACGAGGTCGAGCTCCAGATGCTGGAGTACAGCGAGTCACTGGGGCTCGTTCCGTACGCGGGGACGCCGTCGAAATGTCTGAGTGAAGAGGACGCGCGGGCGGTGCTCGACGGAAGCCCCAGCCCGACTCCGGACCCAGATTCGTGGCGGCTGACCACGACGGCATGGTAATAATCGCACATGCTGTTTGCAGGTAGCTTTCGTCTGACACTGGCTTATTCTGATCTCAGGTGCTCGTGCAAGAGGTGCGGCATCATGCCGACGCCTAAAGAGTGCATCTGCTGCAGGGAGTGTCCCCCCGCGGTCGCGACTCGCCCGGGAGGGTGCATCACGGAGCACAACAACTTCGCACCGATCGGCCTCCAGCCCGGCGTGCTCGAAGTCGCGTTCTGGGCTCTGCAGGAGGCAGGTCGTCACCCGGCGCCGCGAGAACAGAAGTGCGTAGTTTGTTTGAAATTTCCTTGTAGGAAAGTGTTGCTCATTTCATAGACATGCTTCCTGCGCTCAGGGATTGCAGAACGCGACCCCGCTAGCACGTACTGCATACGCCAGCGCAGGTTTTCCCTTATAACCAAGAGAAAGTTATCTCTGGGAAACCTTCTCCTAAAATTTTGTTCGGTGATTTTATAAGTTCGACTAGAATGTAATAAAACGCCAGTGTGATGCACACGGCAAGTCTTTCGCGCACAGTACCGACCCCACTCCCGTCTGCAAATATGCATGCAATGACCATGCAGACGAGCTGTCCCCTGCTGTGTGAAGCTTTGCATAGTTAGGATGCTCACTGGAGTGGAACAAAATGCTTGTGGCCTACTCTGTGCAGACCTTTCTGGGATCCTTCGGAATGTGCTGGCCAAGTAAAGAAGCTCGAGTACTCAGTGGTCACGGAGCCTCTCCTTAGTCCAGCTTATACTTCCAGACCTCACTTCCTACTAATCCCAAGCGAAAAGGAAGCAACGGAAGCGAGCGCAAAACTTTGGGCCTGCTAAGCACGCGTTCGTGAAGGCAAATCGTTGTCGAAGACAGCGCACTCGTGCCTGTAACATCAATTTCAGTCATACAAAAAGAAGAAAAAAAAAAAAGGAATAGTTTATCAAGGTCTAATTTTTTGGGTTTTCCCTTTGTGAAAAAAGAAAAGGTATGCCTTATTTTTTATAATGCAGGAGTTTTTAAACATGTGACAGTCTGGGGCTGACAAAACATTTTGGGTGGCGCACACGCACGTCACCATGCAGATATTCCCATGGAAGAACACAACACTACGTTTAGGAGACTGCATCACAACTCTCTGAAGTTGCCCAGTTTATTTGAGCACAAGGTCTTGTGTAATAGGACAAAAGGCGGGTGTGCTCTGCATGAAGTGGCCCTATTACCCGCTTATATTGTTCAGCCAGAAATCGCAAAGTACAGACAATCAGTAAAACAAAACATTCAAGCTCGACACATGATGCTGTTTTTTTATTACATGCGGTCAAGTCTCCTATGTGCACAAGTAACATGGTCAGGCATTCATTGCATCTTATTGCACCGTCCAGCTTTTGAAAACATCACATCTCTGTAGTCCTGCGTTTCACTTAATTAGATACTCCAAAGTAAATCTTGATGTATTTTCATTTGTCACATGCACCTCAATTTCATAAACCTGCCCTATACTCGGAGTCCCAACTTGTGTGCAGTGTAGGCACAGGCACGAGCGCGTGGCTTCCAAACACACCCTCTGCGTGCAAGTGCTTGTGCACACAAAACACTGTGGAAAGCTGTGCCTGCACTGCACACAACTTGAAACTGAGTATAGTATCATCGAGATGTGTAGTGTGTCTTGGCTGGCACTTCAAACATTTGTATCAGTGGTAATTGACCAGCTTTGTCCTTATAAATTTTCCAGGCTTCGTTTTGCGGCCTATCACCAATTCGTGCGGTGGATGTGGCGGAGGCTGGGACGTCGCAATCGACGTGTTCTACCGGCCTGCGTGGTCAAGAGGATCCAGGATGAATTCCCTTCGGAAACGTATACGGGGTTTCATGATGTAGAATAAAAATGTTGTAAACGCCACATTGTTTCACTAAAGTTTTTGCAAGCATACTACTTTATGCACCCAGACAACAAAACATTTCGACTGATTAAAACAAACATACAACTTCAAGCACTGATGCTGGTTTTCCCACAGCTTACAAAGCATTGCAATCAATTTTGCACTGTTCATGTAGTCATTCTACATTCAGTACTTCCTACAGCTTACGAAGCATTGCTGTTTATTTTGCACTATTCATGTACAATGTGCTGCAATACGAAGGACCCACTGGGAGAGCGTGACCGAGGCGGTGGCTGGCGGGGGCACTGCGGGCAATTTCATTCTGCTTCAAGGAGAGGATGCTCACTCGGGGCTCAGCACAAACTGATAAGCACATCGCACTTTAGCCGAGGCTTGACTCGAGTGAGCGTCCTCCCCTATCAGTTTGACACAAGACTTATTATGTGAAAAGGGGGCAGACGGGATGTAAACCAAACGTATCAACTAAACACACACAAAACAAGGCTGCAAGGCAAGGTCCCAAAAACATAGTGCATTTGCAGGTACTCAGATTGTGCTACATATGAAGTGGTACTCGCAGCTTGCAATCAGTGTAAAAGGTGATGTACGCTAGACAATAATGTGCCAACATCGGACACCCTGTTTCGTGTCCTTGATTTGACATGCACTAATGCAAGGAAGACGACTCCCCCCCATGAATGCTCTTGAGGACCCTTGGGGGTTTGTGTGAGAACTGCTGTATCCGAGTGTTGGTGTGCCCTGCATATGGGCACGCTGACTGGCTGTCCCAATACTGTAAAACCCTTTACTTTTGCAAGCCCTTAATTTGGTGAATTTCGCGAATTGAAGGATTAGTGAAATTTAGGAGCATGCGAAAGAAAACACTGGCCTCTAGAGGCCCTCAATTCTCACTTTTGGAATTCACAAAATTCGGGGGTATGTTCCTTTGCCTGAATTGCAAAAAAGTGGGGACTGTGAAAATAAAGCCAGACCAAGCTCATACTTCGTTCCCTCTCCTTCAACCTGGTAGGCACAAACCAGGCCATGCCTCTTTGGTCTACTGTACTGTAATGAACAGTTCAATAGTGCAGTATCCTAGGAGATTCTAACACATCCATGGACACATGATCCGAGATAGCTATGAATGTGTAATAAACATGTTTTGTTCCGAATCATAACCGGACGAAATTCATCCCTCCTAAACGCAGACAACGCTACAAATGGCCAAGAAAATGTGCAAGAACAGCATAAGGATCGCCCTGCAATGAAGTGGAATGGACCCCGACGCATCCAACAAATGACACCTGCCTAGCAAGATGGACTAAGGCGCGCTCCCCCCCATTTCCCTCCTTTGACGCTCGTGTCACTGATACCAATAATGTCGGCACTGAGTGGTCAATGTGGGTAAAACGGTTCGAGGACTTTGTGGTCGCCTGTGGAATCAAAATGATGCCAGGAACACCGCCTTTCAGTTGCACTATATCGGAGAAGACCTCTACGACACTTGCTGCATGCTACCAGAACCTCCAGTGACTGCGCCTGTCTCAACCGCAGCAAAGTTCTGCAGCGACACAACTGCTCTATACACAGCTACACGCAGGAAGCTCGACGCTTACTCCTACCCCAGGTAACTACGAGCTTCGAAGTTTACCGCTTTCAGCAGACGAAGCAGGTGGGAAGCGAGTCACTCAACCTGTTTTACGCTTGACTGCGGCAGCTTGCGAGGCACTGTGTGTTCGTTGGCCTGGACACCGAGATTAAAAACCAGATCCTCATCACGACAAAGTCCTCAAGGCTGCGCCGCTATACCATACAACACGACCTCGACGTACAAGGAATACTCAAGCAAGGCCGGCTATTCGAAGAGGCGAAGCACAACGTCAGCATCATAAAACAAAACTCTAGCAGCCCGACGAAAACAAAAGAAAGGTGCTCGCAGTGAACACCAAGCCATCACCACCTCATCTGTCAAAGAACTGGGAAGTGTGCAACATGTTACCAGTACTTCCTAACCCTGGTGACAAAGGCTACACCGAGATCGAGGCACAACAAACAGATGCAGCGAGGAAAAGATACGACAAGGCATATGTCAACAAGTGACATTACGCACAAACGTACAACTTCATTTCAAGTCAACTCGCGCTCTGCAGAGAACAGCAGCACAACAAATCCACCCCATTTTATGACCCCAGGTCTTTCACTGTTATCTCATTCCGAGGATCCTGCATCAAGGCATCTCGAAACGGAAAAGTCGTCAGGCAAAATGCCAGCTTCCTCAAATACACAGTGCGAGCGACCAGAGCCCCACTCCATCTCATGTTACAACAGCCCCAACTGCAACAAGAACTCAACCAGCAAGTGGAGTGCGCTGGTATTGCGCTTGCAAAGCAAACCATTACTCCGTTGCGTTGGGCGCCTTCTTTCCAAAACGGCTGATTCTGGCAGCAACCAGATCCTCCTTTGGTGGTCTGTCGCAGCTCCGGTTCAGGTTTGGCAGACGCGGCGTCCTCGCATCAAGCTTGAAGACCTCCCTCAGAGGTCCGATGTCCTTGCAGATTGCCACGGCCCGAGCCACGAGCTTTCCGACGTAATCTGAAAAATTAATTTATCATATTTTTTGATAGCTGTAGTTTATATCAAAACATTTTACTTCCAGTTATTTCAGTTTCGGTGCAAAGTCGGTAGCACCGTGATACAACATATGCGCCTTCATAAATTTCTGCTCAGAATTGTATACTCTACACATCTATATCACATAAAACAGGTGTCAGCTCGCATTTAGATTTATACCCGCTGTCCCGGAAAGAAAAGTTTGCACGGGTGAAACCTTCTTCCTCCTCAGCTGCCTATTTTCCACCTTGCGTGGGTGATTATGGCCCTCATGTGAAATTAAAAAGAGGGTGCCTCTCATTAAATTAGAAGGTGCTGATGCCATGGAGTAGATGACATACTATCTTTTTGACGTATAAATCCAATGCCGTGGGGCAGACGACACATCTTGATGCATGAAGCCAATGCCGTGAGCAACAGCAGTTTATCTGAGCACTTAACTTATGGGCAGATACTGTCCTGGTCTACAGGGTGTCTGATGTCAAATTCTGTGACTTTTCCAGATTTTTACCTATTTCGATAAAATACTCGGACTGTTTCGGCAACATTCAGCATGGCTATGCTGATGTGATACCGTCGCGCCCTTTTCTGCGCCACTGTGACACTTTCATTGGTCATTTCCCTTGATTTAGTCAACTTTTTGATGATTTCCTTGATAATTCCCAGACTTTTCCTGATGACTGAAATCTTCTGAGAATTCCAGGTTCTCCCGGTTGGTACACACCCTGTGACTAATCAGTCATCAGCTGTAGTCACTACGTAAATTGATCTCCTAATAGTACAGGAATACCAATTAAAAAGACCACAGAGTAGAATTCTTTCAGAATACCATATGTGACTTTTGTCTTTTGGGGGCAGACGGTGTGATGCCCTTTCCTGGCCTTGGGCGATCTCACTGCCCACTGCCTTTCACCCGCCTTAGTAGTGGCCTGCTCCCTTTCGCTGTTCTCATTCCAGTGTAGCGCTGCTACACGGGTCCTGAACAAATAGAGAATGCAGACAAACAAAATGTGGTGCAGCTCCCACAAACAGTATGTGCTTTGAAATGCCGCCCGGTATGTTTTGATGAAACTTCTGCATTCTTAGGTCTTCCTTAGCAGCGGAGATAGCAGTCATGTCATTTGGGTCTGTGCTGGAACCTGCACACTGCCACGAATCCAACGAAGGAACGATAAACAAACAGGGTGAATGATAGATTTAATGGGGGTGAACCTGTGCCCAAAGGCAAAGAAACAAATTAGAATAATGGAACGTCGCAGGCACCGATATCGGCATGAGAGCAGGGTTGAGCACTGGTGATGAATGGCTCCATACTGTCCCGCCAACTCTTCTTTCATGTTACACTGGTTTCTTGAACATCCGAACGAACACGATCGGGCATAGAACTTTCTAAGTCGGAACTTACCACTAATTATGCAATCATTCTAGAACCTTTCAGTAAAGTAGCAAAATAAAAGCACCCATGGTTCCGGGTATTGAATCTCGGCCACCAGCGTGAGAGCCCAGTGCACTGCCCAGTAGGTCAACCAGGCTATACGTGCAGCTACATAGAGTTGCATATTTAGCAACTCCGCTCTATCTACTGAGAAACAACGGTGATTCTGACGGAGCAGGATGTTAAAAAAAAGAATTAGGCCACCATGTTACACCCTCACACTGAGACTCTCGTCTTTCTGAAGAATTCCGAAACACTGAAAGAACTTAAAGGGCAACTCCGCTTCATTTTTGGTTTTGAAAAAACAATGCAGTCCTCTTCAGTATCGCCTAGGAAGACCACACGTGAAATGTTACGACGCAGTTCTGTCTAAATGTTTCTTAAACGGTCCGGCAAACTTTGCAACTCGCCAAGTTGCCGAAATCGGCTGACTTGAGCGGGCGAATTCAGGCGCAAACAACAGCGCAGTCAAGGCTACGGCATGGGCAGAGCCAACATTGAGCTAAATGTCATTATCATGGCCCCCTTTAGCTTGTTTTCACTTATCCGGGCGAGCGTAGCGCATGACGTCAGCAACGTTGCCTCTCGGCGCTTAGCGGTGTCCACGTGATTGGTGTAACGCGCCTGCGCAGCGCGTTTCTTGGGAGCCGTCCGGCCGCCCGCCGTGGTCCCGCCGTCTTCCGTGTCACAACCGCCATCATCGCCTCACCGATTGTGATTATTGTCTCTCGGAGTTTCATCCATACTACGGACACCACATAAGCCATAAGTCTGCACACCACATGTGCAGACTTATGCCGCAGTTGTGCAGACGTCGTTGAATGCCGTAGACACCAAAACGTGGCAAAGAGTGAGGTGCAGACGACACTCGCACCAGCCACACGCCCGACCCAATCCTGCCCGTCGTTGGGCCGAGGATCACGTGACATCTCATACCACGTGATGGTACGAGATGGTACCAACACTTGGCGGCCCGAGGCCAATGTTGCCGGGCGGAGCCAAAGTTTCGGTTTCGATTTCCGCTCGTGTTTAAAATTAGGTTTGAAAATATATATCCCATTTTTTGCGAAGCAAACGACGTAGTGTGTTTTACTAGGTCTTTTTAATTTGAAATTACTCATTATCCCGAAATCTTCGAAATTGAGTGGAGTTGCCTTTTAAAAGGGTTTCTTATTATTCTAAAAAAATAAATAACAGTGGACGAATGCCGAAAATGACAACATATCCTAAAACGGAAAGCAGTGAGCTGAAATGCACATCACAAATATATCACCTGCTTTCCGGTTAGCTATGTGGGTAGTCACCAACACCTCCTTTCTCTAACATTTCTCTATGTGTTCTGTGAGTACATACCTGGCGAGCATGCCTTTTGTGCGAAAGGCAGCCCACTTGGGTGCAAAGCGGTTGAGCACACTATGGAAAGATTCCAATCCATAGGTTTGTGTGTCAGGGGAAAGCTGGCGCAGGTCCTTGAGTAGGGACTTGCTGGACACGACGTCCACAAACCTGGCATGGGCAGGTGTGTCTAAAACAAACAGAAAGCAAGATTAAGGCTTGCAGCACGAAATTTTACCTGAGTAACATTTAGTCCATTTACATTGGAACAATAAACACGATTTTGAAGTTTTATTTGACGGTTATAATATGTTCCGGGCACATCCCTAACAATGTTGGTAAGTTTTAGGTGGAACTGATCCTTGTGTCAATTTAGAAATTCCATCAAACTTTGCACTAGGAGCAATGACAGCGACATCCCGAAGAGCAGGAGAAGCAGTTGGTAGGTGTGGGAGAAGACAAAAGAAGCGGCTCCTGTCCGCGCGCCAAGAGCAGAGACGTCGCACCCGACGTCTCTGCTTTGCTACCACTCGCCGCAAAAGTCATGCTTGACAGCCACTAAATGCTACCGAAACCGATTAATTCGGTGTTGACGTCACTTCTGATTTCGGAGGACCAGAAAATGAAATTGAGGATAGCTAGTTTCGGTTTCGCCAGTTTATTTGCAGGCATGAAATAGGCGTCGCCGAATTCTATAAAACGTTGAGGAGCGTGTTCAGCCTCCAAGGAGTTCAAACACACTATTTTCTAAACCTTTTTTTTTTTTAATTGTGTTTATGGTCCCTTAAACATTACTGCATTTCATTTAAGTCTATATTTCTTTTATTTATACACTTTACTCATTCCAACTCAGTCTTTTCTTTAAATGGTTGGATAGTTACAAGTAAGGGTGCAGTCCCGGAAATCATACATTCAAGTCTATGTAAAATAGGTGCGGTAATTCAAAGTCTACAGTCAAACCTAGTTAATTCAAAGGCTTGTTCTGCATCCAAATATGCTGACTACGCCTAAAACACCACCATGGCTATTTGGCAACAAAGCTGTTGGCAGTTGAAGGTGTTTCGTATAACGGATATCTAGATATCGACACACTTCATAACCTCTGGTCAATATTTTGAGAGTGAAACTGTGAATGGGGTCAGACATAAAAACTATCGCATTGCTTGTAGTTTCAAGCTGCCGAGTGCTGAAAAATGAGAAAGCTGCATTGCCTGTTGTGAAGTACTCCTTCAACAAACCGAACACTGATGACGTTTGCAGATACATTTGCGATATGCATAGTGTTTACTAAACTGCCAACAGTGGAGGACAAAAAAAAGTATTGTTTGAGTGCTTGCTCATAACTCGAAGGACATTTCATTAGAAGAATTTCATTTTTCCTGTCTGCTCCAAATCACCGAAAGTCAACTTGCTAAGTAGAACCTTTAGAGACATGTGAAACGTCTACTGACCTGGCACCAGCCATTCACCATCTTCGATGGGCTCATGAAGGCACTTGGTGTACATCCCGGGGTGGTCTGCATGGACGTCGACCACGTGCCTTGTCATGCTCGACCAGGCACCCACCAGCAGGTCAGGGTTGCCCCGGCTCGCCGTCGCACACCAGTACATGTGGTTGACCGCCGGCTGTGCCCACCCAACCAGCGAGCCACAGTCATGGCTCTTGCTGGCTGCGTTAAGGCTCTTCTTGACACCTGCAGTTCGACCAGTGTGCAGAATTAGCACTTGTCTAGTTTTTCGAACAGCTCATCTGCAAGAAAATATTCAACACAGGAAAAGGAAGCATCTCACTTGCAAAACATATTCACGCCTTTTTTCACTGCTGCCTTTATGTCAGCTGGTAATGCAAACTGCCCATCATATTTTAATAAACTAAAGAAACAAGTGATGTGCATGCGAAAAGCACAAGAGAAAACATCATGCTGCTAGAATCATAGTTTTAAGTCTGTTTATAGTTCATTTAATTGACATAATTTAGACACTACAAAGAGAAATGAATCATAGTCGAGATTGTGTAGGTGAAACCAACAGGCATAGACGGTTTATCCCAATTACAAAGCCACATCAGCTTCTCTTCAAAAGAGAGTCACAACACAAGGGTTGACTACCAACATATAAAAAGGCAGAAAGAAGTAGCACTGCTAGGCAACACGGCTTGCAGACATGCCAAGGGCATTTTGTCATCTACCTTTCTCAGGTTTTAAACATTGCCAACTGGCAACAGGTGCCCATTTATTACCAAGTGATAGTGCAGACGCTGGAGTCACCAGAACTTTGCTTCTGCCATGTCGGCAGTCAGTGTAGGTTGTCTGTTTATGTACGGTAATAGGACCATGAGAAATGCCATTTACTCTTTGACACATGCCAGACGTCGAAGAAGTGGAGGACAGCCGGCTCTTTCTCCCTCATGTGCTTGGCGATTGAGCGGTGCCTGTCCGTGGCCAGGGACCGCACTGTCAGCTCCTTCTCCCTTGCAAAGGCCAGGGACCTGATCAGGCCTTCCTTCTCCATACTTCCACTGTTGGGAACCGCCTCACACTGTAATCAGAGGATAGTAGAACAAGTTATTTCCAGTTGCTCTAATCAGTACATCGTCCACTGCATGTATTGACATATCCTGCAGCATTACCGATTCAGCACCGGACGCCAGATAGAAATTTTGGTTTCAGAGCTGGGGATCAATCTGACCATTGCTGTATTGGTAATGCTGTCACGAACAGAAGCAGTGGATGTTAGTAAAACTGAAAAGCTGCTTTTTATAAGGCGAATCTGTGCCTCCAAAATGAAAATATTGTGCACCCTGCAACGGTGGCAATGGGCCTCGGCCGGACGACTGACTGTAGGCAGGCGCTATAAGTCACTTTTATAAACACGCTACCGTCTACCACATTCCTACTACACCCGTTTTCACGTGAAGAACACTAGTAAAAAAAAATCCGGCTTCTCGCTGAGCATCATTAACTTCCCCCTTTATGTAGGAGAATTTGTGGGTGAATTGTAGGTTAGATATATGTTATCTTATTAAGCCGTACACACTCCAAAAGCCAAAAGCATTGCTTTTTCCTCCGACAACTAAATCTCATAAGAACTACTTTGCGCTGCATATGAACAATGTGCAAAACTTGTTTTTTTCTTGAGGTGAAAACGGGTATAAATAGTTCAAGAAGAACAGATGTGCCAACAGACTAAAACAAGAACTTTCGAGATTGTTCTGGGTCCTCCCAGTACCCTAAATAAAATAAGAATTAAAAATGTGTCCGCTGCTGGGAATTGAACCCCACGCTACGGTGTCCAAACCATATAGGCAAACCGCCCGGCTATGCCTCAAAAGCTGCGAACGCATCAATACTATACAGTGTGGGCCCACTGAATCTGACCTCTAAACAGACCACAAAATTCAATGTATTGCACTGAGATTTAGTACTGGCAGGTGGTGTTTGCCTACTTGGAGGTGCTGCCAATGAATGGTGCAACCTGAGACACGAGGATGCAGCACCTTGCGACGCCACATCCCATACCAGAAATGGGGCTAAAACACCGCAGCTTGAATAAATTACAGACACATACTGCACTAAAGGACACATCAGAAGCTTTCAGAAGATTGTCTGTTATCTAGGCACACCCTCGATGCTTCTGACATCTGTAGGTAGCACATCCAAGTAGGCAAGCACAGTCTGCTAACACTGTCACCATAGAATGCATATAACACTGACAAACAGATTCTTGCAACCTGTTTAGAAAGGCCAATTCATCGGGCCAATGCTATACATGTCTGGAACAAGAGCTTTGTGAACTCTGTGGGTCAAGTACTTCTGTGACATTCCGTAGAGACACATGGTGGGTGAAAGGGCAAGAAATGTTTGAAGCAGAAAAGGTCTACCGAAGATTGCGGGTGACCATAATACAAGAAACGAAATTTAATCTTTTTAAAAAAAACCCGAAGTATAAAAAAATAAAAGCTGCCTGCTTGTGTTTTTCAGAATCACTCCAAGTTGCCGAAAGCCACGACGACCTGGCTTTGGTCACAACAGTGCCAAATGACATTGCCAAACACAAAAAGTGCCAAAAGCATTAGGTTTAGTTAGAAGCTTTGCTGTGCAACTGAGTGTATTAATTCTGTTTCACAAAATTACATGTTATTGTAATGAGGACGATGGATCCCTTCCTTACCTCTCCTACCTGAACCTGTTCTAAGTGAACGATCTTGTTCACGTGGGGTGCATGAAGAGAGTACGTCAGATATTTTGCGCTGTAGCCTGGGGAGTCGCACCTCCCGTCACCAGCAAGGTCAAGGGGTTGGTCACGGAGCTCTCCCAACAGCTTCTCCTGCTCCTCCTCCCACACCTGTGGGAGATAAAAGTAAAATGCTTGGTACTTTAGCAAGCAGTGTGGTCAAACACTGCATTGGGATACAAAAGCATGTCAGATAATGCTCATAAGATAGCATCATAATCACCTGTTCAACAGCTGGGATCAAAATTGCCCGCTGGTAGTTTGTGTATGTCTTCATTGAGATCACCACGATGTTCATTAGGCGGAGCAGGCGCAGCGTGATGGTTGGGGGGGCCCCCGTGAACAGGACGAAGCTGGTGATGAGGAGGTTCCCCAGAGGCCTGCCGTTGATGTAGGGCTGACTGTCCCAACGGTTCTTATGCCCAGCGGGGCAAGAGGTGTGCACCGTCAGGAGCGTGCCAATCGTGCTCAGTGACACACTGCAGGGGCTGTAGCACGTCTGGCAGACCGCAAACAACTGCCGCAGGCTGCTCTCAAACACGAGGAACTTTCGTTCTTTGTAGTCTGGCTCTCCGGACACAGTGGTGGCACTCCTGGAAAAGTTGTGAGTGCTTACTGATCAACAGTCACTTCTGTGCTTGGCTTACAAAAACTAAAGGAGCAATGCTGCCTTGTTCATTTTCTGAACCGTTCACTAATACAATTTCAGAAACATTCGGTCCAAGATGAACCCTACTTATAACAAACTTCCAAAAAGAATTTGCAAAATGGTTTAGTCAAGTTTATTTATTTGTTATTTATGGTCCCTTAAAATTCAGATTGATATTTACATAAAATAAGTTGGGATCACAATTTGATGTTGTCTTTTCGTATATTTGTTAGCATGTGAAACCATTGCAAAGCACTGGCAACTACCCCTACCTGTTCTTGAAAAGAAAAAAAAAAATTCTGTGCTGTGAAACATACGACCCGAAAGGTTTGCAATCAATAGCAAAGCCACCACAGTCGTGTGGAACACTTCTCGTTCTTCTTGCTATGGCCTGCTCTTGATCCGTTGTATTGGTAAATTAAGCAGCAGTACAAGCTGGAACAAGGGTACTCAGGCAGGAGGCAATAATGCCATGCTAGGAGCACTAGGTCCCTTACTGCTGCATTGTGGTGTTTGGTTCTGTGACTCGGCATGCAAGGGGCAGCCTAAGCGGCATTTTGATCAATTCAGCTAGCACAAGACATGTGCCAGCACATATTGGTGCCAGCTGTAAATGTTCATTCATATTTAGCCTGCCTCATCCCAAGAGGAAACCATTCTTACTCGACAAAGCCTCCTTTGGTGGGTGGCTCCCACAGAGGGTCATCGTCGCAGTCGTCGCCGTCGTCGTCGTCCTCTTCTTCCTCCTCCTCCTCGTCCGAATCACTGAGGACAGGGCTCATTGCACATGCTGGGCCCGGTCTTCGCGGTGGCACTGCAGAGGTAGTGGTGGTGGAGGCGAAGGCTGCGGCAGTGGTTGTGCTGTTGCTGCCGGCAGTGGTGCTGCTACTGTCGGGTGTCTCCAAGTCCTCGGTCTGTACCCAGTGGGCGGTGATACCTTTGGCGTAGGAATTCCACTGCGTGCCTGAAGGGCAAAAAGAGGTTTACTTATCCGACTCTTCATCCTGTTTGACTAGTACAAGCCTCCACAAAATGGCATTCTAGCAGTAACATTTTTTTTCTTAACATTTAGAAAGTGGAGACACATAAGGGACGTCCCTTATGTGTCTCCACTTCCTAAATGTTTTGAAAAGCACCAACACGCTCGAATAGTAAAAATTTTTTGGTTATTCCACATTGAAATAAACGACAACCTAGACCTGGAGAGTGAAATACAATGGAAAGTCAAAGAAGGTGAAGGCCAACCAGGGCTGTGCATGCACACTGACTTTCGTGTTAGCTTTCAAGGTAACATGTGCCTTCCGCAATGCCGCCTGGATACAGGGCCCAGACCCCGGCCCCCTGCATCGGCTGCAGTTAGGCGGTGTGTGGTGTGGGCCTGGTGAGAGTATTGCGCCGGCGCTCGGCTGAAAGTGTCTCAGTCGCGCTGGCATGGCATTTGGGTTCGGCTGGAAAAAATATTCTGTTTTCCCGTCCCGAATGGTGCTGGGGGCTCCGGCACTGGGACTTTGTATCTAGGCGGTGTTACCTGCCTCTCCTTTGTTTCGTTATTTGTTTTAATTTGCATTCTATTGCTTCGGCTGGCTGGCTAGCAAACGCTGATAAGTAAGGGCTCCAGCCTATCTGTCTAGCTTTGCAGGTCACCTAGTGTACCGCTACCTTTGCTAGAGATTATTATTATTGTCTAGTTACCTACAACAAGCAGCAGCACGTTTATAGGGTTTACCTGGCCTAACGACAAGAAGGAATAAGACTACATCCCTCATGTCCCAGTTAAATTAAGAAATAGTACAGTACTAAATTTGCGTAGAATTTATGCTGTTGCTGGTGTACCATCAAGTGTGTTCATATGTGTCATCTGAGGGCACTTTATGTGCTCGTTCGAAATTTGTCCACAAGTTCTGGGGGCAGTAGATGTCATGGCGTGGGCTAGTGTTACATTCTGGAATGCATTACCCCTTCCTCTCTTTTTCTTCCCGTAAACACATGAAAGGTGGAGTTTTGGACGCAATGTTCGACACTTTCCACAGCAAGAAGGAATTCAAAATCGTTTGAGCTCGAAGCAAAATGAAACCGCATAGAAAAACAAAAACACCATGCAAACGCGAAAAAAAAAAAAAAAAAGCACATTCGCGCAGTATTGTCAATATTCGCGTGGAGTGCCGTCGGAAGGCACTTGGCAGAGCAATGAAGACCCTTCCTACAGTTTCTCCTGCAATATGACGTCAAGCACGCGAATACAGGCGGCTTTTTTTGATGCGTACCGGTAGATCGCTTTCCCAGCCATCGGTCTGTGCCCACAGAACTGTCCTTCGTGCCAGGCGGCCTCGGAGTCTGTGCGGGTCCCGGATTTTCATGCAGGTCGGCCTGGACCGCTGTGTCGCGTGTCGCCGGTCGGTGACGACAATGACAGCTGTGCTCGCGAGGTGTGGTCCTCTCGAAGCAATCCACCTCCACCGGCTCATCGTTCTGCAAAAGCAAAAATGTTCGTAAACCTGTGCTCGAAAGGTTCACGACCGTGTGCCGCTCGCGAACGTGCGACACTTACCTCAGTTCTTCGGCGCTTCGACGTTGGCACGGCTGGGTCCTTGGCAGGGGAGAGGCGCTTCGCAGTGGGGGGCAGTCGGAGCGAAGGAATAGCATCTGGCTTCAGGTAGACGTTCTTCATCGTCTGCCCGGCATCGCGAAGAACACTTGGCAGGCGACGGTAGTCGCGGTCGCTGTCGAAGTGTTCGGAGCACACGCGCACGTCTGCCTGTCCAGGGTCCCTTCTACCAATCCTTCCACACCACTCACTTCTGAGACGTTCTTCGCGTGGTAAACGATGGAACTGGAGCTTTTTAGCACGGACAAGAGGGCTTTGTGCAGTCCGGTTAGGACACAGGAGAACGGAGCACCCGGTCGGCATTGCCGAGCGGCGACGTTCGAAGTCGAGATCGACACGGCGGAAAACCAAACCAAAGCGCTCGTTCGGCTCCTCGTGCTAGCCGCTGATGCTGCTCGAGCTGTCGGTTTTATTGACCTCGGGTAGATGGCGCCACTAAAAATTTCTGTAATTGATACTACGTTTTTCAAGCATTTATGTTGTTGGGACGGCAATATTTATGGAAAAGATACCCTTTATTGAGCAGGTATTTGCAGAACTTTATATCTTTTATACAGGTACCCAAGTGACGTCACGCGCGTGTTTCCCATGGCGGCCGCTCGCGGCTGCAGGTCTGGGAATATTCTAATTTTTACCTCGCGATTACGCGGCGAAATCGCAACATTTCGATGAAAGGGGGTGTGTTTTCTGTCATTTGTGACAAGGTGAACAATATCAAAAGCAGAAGATGCCAATTCTTTCAACGTTAAAATCGTTGCACAGCTCCTTTAAGGTTGACGATATTTTTTTCGTAGTGCAAAAATAAACCCCTGAGCATGGTGCCAATTTCTGTAGGCCGTATACCGCGTTTTGAAAATGGCGGCACAGGAGAATATAGTGAAGACGATTTGGTGCCTGGGCCCCAAGGAGACAATGCAGGTAGCCTCGATTGGAAACCTTTCTCAGTATTATCCCAGGAGTGATAACTTCTCAAGTTCAGTGAATAGAAGTGACTGGAGAGGTAAAAAAAGACAATCAAGAAAACATAAATGATAAATAGAGACAAGGGCGACAACGAGAGAGGAGGTAAATTAAACCAACGAATGATTAAGGTATGTGACCATGATTTGTAGACTCCTACGAATCAAAGTGTCTACATATTCGTATGCACATGGAATTCAATCACAGAAACCTTTAGTCAGTTCCACTAGTAAGAAACCGAATGGTAATGAGTTGGCCAAAATAACAATTTACGCATGTTTTTATGGATCAATAATAAGCATAATAAAACATACCTGAACTCAAAACAGGCAGGAAAATTCGTCGCTTTAAATTGTTTTCCAACACGGTGAATGGGAATGCTAAACTTCCATTCGAAAAAATACATTCAATCCAATACATACACGCAACAAGCACGAGAACATCATTGTAGCGCCACATTTAAAAAAAGAAAGGCTCTTTTATGTATTCCTCCATACCGCGCACTGTTTATTAACGGAATAATTTTCTTTTAAGCATTACCAATCAGCTCACAGATCCTTGCTCTGTCGCGTCAGTTTACAACCATTTAGTTGCATAAACAAATTTTGCATTTCTGTGTGTCTTCGACTGTTTTAGTTTTTTTTTCTTAAAGTTTAGTATGCGCTTGTCATTTTGTAATGTCATGCCGTCTAAGCCCAATGATGTTTTGTTATTTTTTTTTTGTTTATCTACATTGTACAGCGTACACGCTGTACCTAGCTCACCCTTGTTTTGGACGCCGTCTATTGATGTGTGACAATATTTTTGAATAAATAAATAACAATAAAATGCAATGTTAGCATTGTGCATTTAGCATACCTGTTACTCAAGGTGCTTTGTGGCATATCTGCAAGCGGTGTTCCTTCAGTGATTGTTTAGTACGACTAGGTCATAAGTGAGGGCAACACGTTGGCTGTTTTTTTACATGGTCATACTGTTTGGAGCAGTCCCGTAAAACGCCTTTTTCCTTCCGGTAAGTCGTGTTCCGCCATGTTGAACAACAGCTTCCGTCACTTTCTCGCCGTTTGTTTATACACGCAGACGCCTAGTCATTGGCGTTGTTTTTGGTGTTAGTAAAACACACAAGCATGACAACGGGCTCCGTTGAAGCCTGAACCTAGTAATTAACGCTCGAGGACATATTTGGGCCACATAAAAACAATCTTAATTCGATTTGTATCTTTTCGAATTTGCCCGTGCGGCATCTACTGGGGCCTTTATGTCGGCCGACGGGGCAACTCAAATACGTATAAAGACCGGTATGTGTAAAAGTTTTGCATAGGGCGACGGTACTTTGTAATCCCTTCAATTATGATGCAAAAAAAAAAAGAAAAAACAAAGCAACTCGACGAAGCTGGAATGCACTGTTCCCACGCATAGAGAGACGCACAGGGGAAACAAATAATAAAGAGAAAATAAACAAATGAAAAAGGTTCCGACACCTCCGAACTGCTCGCCTAATGTGAGGCGCTCGTATATGATGACGAGACCTGATTTTTTTTGTACTACTACGGTCATCTGTAAATGAAAATACACGATTAATTATAATCTGAGATGAACTTACCAGTTGAAGTCCCTGGTCCCCTACGCGCATCATGAGGGAAGCCATGTGATCGGGATCCTCATATAGATACTTCTCCAGCTCCCGCGATTCGATCTGCTCAAAGAATACAAATCAAAGAAGGTAGGCAATGATGAGCTTATGTAGCCCTCACCGGATGTTTTTTTTGTGAAAAGTTTGACAAAACTGTACTATATTATAATATTTAATATAATGACGTATGCAGGGCAATTTCGAAAATAGCTCGCGCCCCGTCTCTTCGGTACATTCGTTCCTTAAGCTGTTCTTACTTTCACTAAATGCTTCCTGGATTTAATTATCGATGTTGATATCGTTTCGCACGTGGGTTAAGGCTTTGCTTCACGCGAAAACTTCTGCAGCACACGGAGACAAACAGTTTTAAATCGAGTCTAATAGTAAGCTAACATACGTGGGGTTATTTTTTTTTATTCTAGTTTATTTGAAATGTGCATTTCTGGATTGTTGCAACATTGCATTGTTAAAGTAACCTATATATATATATATATATATATATATATATATATATATATATATATATATTACGTTTGGGGTACCTGGATAAAAAAAAATTACACCATCTGGGAACCATGGGGTGATGCGGAGCATCGCGGATCGTTATTAACGGTGTTATTAACGGTGTTATTAACGGTGTTATTAACGGTGTTAGTAACGTTGTTGAACCTCACGGTCCCGAACCTCAGGTTCTGCTACTCGACGTTCACGAACCAACGCGGCTTCCCGTTCTCGAAGGTCGGGTTCCGCCGCTCGCTTCGTACGTTTACGTTGAACTTCACGGTCCCGAACCTCAGGTTCTGCTGCTCGACGTTCACGAACCAACGCGGCTTCCCGTTCTCGAAGGTCGGGTTCCGCCGCTCGCTTCGTACGTTTACGTTGAACTTCACGGTCGCGAACCTCAGGTTCTGCTGCTCGACGTTCACGAACCAACGCGGCTTCCCGTTCTCGAAGGTCGGGTTCCGCCGCTCGCTTCGTACGTTTACGTTAAACTTCACGGTCCCGAACCTCAGGTTCTGCTGCTCGACGTTCACGAACCAACGCGGCTTCCCGTTCTCGAAGGTCGGGTTCCGCCGCTCGCTTCGTACGTTTACGTTGAACTTCACGGTCCCGAACCTCAGGTTCTGCTGCTCGGCGTTCACGAACCAACGCGGCTTCCCGTTCTCGAAGGTCGGGTTCCGCCGCTCGCTTCGTACGTTTACGTTGAACTTCACGGTCCCGAACCTCAGGTTCTGCTGCTCGACGTTCACGAACCAACGCGGCTTCCCGTTCTCGAAGGTCGGGTTCCGCCGCTCGCTTCGTACGTTTACGTTGAACCTCACGGTCCCGAACCTCAGGTTCTGCTGCTCGACGTTCACGAACCAACGCGGCTTCCCGTTCTCGAAGGTCGGGTTCCGCCGCTCGCTTCGTACGTTTACGTTGAACTTCACGGTCCCGAACCTCAGGTTCTGCTGCTCGACGTTCACGAACCAACGCGGCTTCCCGTTCTCGAAGGTCGGGTTCCGCCGCTCGCTTTGTACGTTTACGTTGAACTTCACGGTCCCGAACCTCAGGTTCTGCTGCTCAACGTTCACGAACCAACGCGGCTTCCCGTTCTCGAAGGTCGGGTTCCGCCGCTCGCTTCGTACGTTTACGTTGAACTTCACGGTCCCGAACCTCAGGTTCTGCTGCTCGACGTTCACGAACCAACGCGGCTTCCCGTTCTCGAAGGTCGGGTTCCGCCGCTCGCTTCGTACGTTTACGTTGAACCTCACGGTCCCGAACCTCAGGTTCTGCTACTCGACGTTCACGAACCAACGCGGCTTCCCGTTCTCGAAGGTCGGGTTCCTCCGCTCGCTTCGTACGTTTACGTTGAACTTCACGGTCCCGAACCTCAGGTTCTGCTGCTCGACGTTCACGAACCAACGCGGCTTCCCGTTCTCGAAGGTCGGGTTCCGCCGCTCGCTTCGTACGTTTACGTTGAACTTCACGGTCCCGAACCTCAGGTTGTGCTGCTCGACGTTCACGAACCAACGCGGCTTCCCGTTCTCGAAGGTCGGGTTCCGCCGCTCGCTTCGTACGTTTACGTTGAACCTCACGGTCCCGAACCTCAGGTTCTGCTGCTCGACGTTCACGAACCAACGCGGCTTCCCGTTCTCGAAGGTCGGGTTCCGCCGCTCGCTTCGCACGTTTACGTTGAACTTCACGGTCCCGAACCTCAGGTTCTGCTGCTCGACGTTCACGAACCAACGCGGCTTCCCGTTCTCGAAGGTCAGGTTCCGCCGCTCGTTTCGTACGTTTACGTTGAACTTCACGGTCCCGAACCTCAGGTTCTGCTGCTCGATGTTCACGAACCAACGCGGCTTCCCGTTCTCGAAGGTCGGGTTCCGCCGCTCGCTTCGTACGTTTACGTTGAACTTCACGGTCCCGAACCTCAGGTTCTGCTGCTCGACGTTCACGAACCAACGCGGCTTCCCGTTCTCGAAGGTCGGGTTCCTCCGCTCGCTTCGTACGTTTACGTTGAACTTCACGGTCCCGAACCTCAGGTTCTGCTGCTCGACGTTCACGAACCAACGCGGCTTCCCGTTCGCGAAGGTGGGGTTCCGCCGCTCGCTTCGTACGTTTACGTTGAACTTCACGGTCCCGAACCTCAGGTTCTGCTGCTCGACGTTCACGAACCAACGCGGCTTCCCGTTCTCGAAGGTCGGGTTCCGCCGCTCGCTTCGTACGTTTACGTTGAACTTCACGGTCCCGAACCTCAGGTTCTGCTTCTCGACGTTCACGAACCAACGCGGCTTCCCGTTCTCGAAGGACGGGTTCCGCCGCTCGCTTCGTACGTTTACGTTGAACTTCACGGTCCCGAACCTCAGGTTCTGCTACTCGACGTTCACGAACCAACGCGGCTTCCCGTTCTCGAAGGTCGGGTTCCGCCGCTCGCTTCGTACGTTTACGTTGAACTTCACGGTCCCGAACCTCAGGTTCTGCTGCTCGACGTTCACGAACCAACGCGGCTTCCCGTTCTCGAAGGTCGGATTCCGCCGCTCGCTTCGTACGTTTGCGTTGAACTTCACGGTCCCGAACCTCAGGTTCTGCTGCTCGGCGTTCACGAACCAACGCGGCTTCCCGTTCTCGAAGGTCGGGTTCACCCGCTCGCTTCGTACGTTTACGTTGAACTTCACGGTCCCGAACCTCAGGTTCTGCTGCTCGACGTTCACGAACCAACGCGGCTTCCCGTTCTCGAAGGTCGGGTTCCGCCGCTCGCTTCGTACGTTTACGTTGAACTTCACGGTCCCGAACCTCAGGTTCTGCTGCTCGACGTTCACGAACCAACGCGGCTTCCCGTTCTCGAAGTTCGGGTTCCGCCGCTCGCTTCGTACGTTTACGTTGAACTTCACGGTCCCGAACCTCAGGTTCTGCTGCTCGACGTTCACGAACCAACGCGGCTTCCCGTTCTCGAAGGTCGGGTTCCGCCGCTCACTTCGTACGTTTACGTTGAACTTCACGGTCCCGAACCTCAGGTTCTGCTGCTCGACGTTCACGAACCAACGCGGCTTCCCGTTCTCGAAGGTCGGGTTCCGCCGCTCGCTTCGTACGTTTACGTTGAACTTCACGGTCCCGGACCTCAGGTTCTGCTGCTCGACGTTCACGAACCAACGCGGCTTCCCGTTCTCGAAGGTCGGGTTCCGCCGCTCGCTTCGTACGTTTACGTTGAACTTCACGGTCCCGAACCTCAGGTTCTGCTGCTCGACGTTCACGAACCGACGCGGCTTCCCGTTCTCGAAGGTCGGGTTCCGCCGCTCGCTTCGTACGTTTACGTTGAACTTCACGGTCCCGAACCTCAGGTTCTGCTGCTCGACGTTCACGAACCAACGCGGCTTCCCGTTCTCGAAGGTCGGGTTCCGCCGCTCGCTTCGTACGTTTACGTTGAACTTCACGGTCCCGAACCTCAGGTTCTGCTGCTCGACGTTCACGAACCAACGCGGCTTCCCGTTCTCGAAGGTCGGGTTCCGCCGCTCGCTTCGTACGTTTACGTTGAACTTCACGGTCCCGAACCTCAGGTTCTGCTGCTCGGCGTTCTCGAACCGCCGCTGCTTCACGTTGTCGTAGTTCAGCGTCCGCCGCTCGACGTTGACGAATGGACGCCGCTTCTCGTTGCCGTAGTTCAGGGTCTGCCGCTCGCTTCAAGCGTTTGCGCTCAGCGTCGCGTGCCCTTCGCTGCGCAGCTTTGTCTTCAGTGGACGTAGCGTTGCTGTTAGTTTGTGGGGTGGTGCTGACGCTTGCTTGCGCCAACCCACTAACTGACGGGACTGTTGCTTCCATCAAACTTCATCGGAAGAACGGAGTGGAGTCAACAGCGGTGAACTGAACAGCGCGCTACCGCTGTTTATATTCACACTTGAAGTAGAGGACACTAGAGGAGGAGAGTTGCGCGCGCGGTGTGAGTAGAAGCGAACGCACGCGAAGTGCACGCAGCTGGTAGAGAGCGAGAGAGCGGAGAGAGTAACGCGCAGCTGTTGGAGAGAGGGAAGAAGGAGAGTTGCGCATGCGTAGTGTGAGTGCGGACTACGACGCCGCGGGACATAGACCCGAGCAAGAGATGCTCCACATCTAAAAAATAGTCCGAGGACACCTATGCTCTTCATATGAGTTGTGAATGCGAAAGCATGAATGTCCTTCTTGTGCTCCCTTAGTTCGTCTGCGGCGTAGTGGCGTGGACGGTCACGTTTCGCCGGCGGACGGCCGACCGCGCGCTTACGTCACAGTGCACTGGCGCGAACTTTGAATTCGGCCTCCTATTTCTATTGTTATAAAAAAAAAAAAAACTACGCAACTCTTTAGTGAAACAATTTTTTGTAATGTCCTGACATGCCATTTCAACGCCTAGCATAAAAAAAGTTTTTTTTGGCGTGTCAGAGGCCCTTTAAGGAACTAGATCACGTAAAATTTACTGAAAATACAGACATAAGTGCACTTAATTCATATTACAGATGCAACACTGACATAAAACCCATTCAAGTTTCACTAGGTGATATCTCACTGTGCTTGGGTGTTTCTGATATTTGGTGGCTTAGCCTGAATTGTCCTTTCCCATAATGGGGCTATACTGAATTCGTACGAGCTGCATTCAGTGCAAGACTTGCTACTCACTGTAAAAATCAAGTGAACAAAGCTTAGAGACAGCTAACCAGGGCCATGGAAAAATAAATTCACGAAGCTATTCAACGATAGCTGTTAAACAAAAAAAAAATGTGTCGAGGAAAGTGTTGTGGGGTTGTTAGCTCATATTTCAATGTATTCGGCGAGTATGACTGACCAAGCAGTATGTGGTGAGGAGACCTTCAGTGTTATCAAGAAAATGGCCTGGTAAGTTGAATTTCAATTGTGTAGTTCATATAACTTACTTCAAGAGTGCTGGATAGGATAAACCATCAAAGGAAGCTTACAGTCATAATTGTTGATATAAGTGTCTGTAACTTTTATGGACAATCGATTCCCTTTATTATTTGCATACACACTAGTCAGGGGCATATTTCTATAGTTCAACAAATGTGTTTTTATAAAATGGTAACTTAAGTGAGTTGGTAGTTCACAAATAAAGACAAACAGTGAGAAAGACCAAATATAAAAAAAAAAAACACAGCATGATGCTTTGAATAAAGGGCGACCTTTTATGTATAAAGACATAAGAATGAGCAACAACAAGAACTTTATTTCGACTAGTTCAAGCCACCTTTTGACATGGCATACATTGGAGAGTTTAAAGTTCATAATCCAAGAGCTTCAGTGACCGAGAAAGCTCGAAATTTTCCTGATTGTGAATGTTTTAGCTTGTTTCCTCTACGCCAACAGCCTAGCTTCCGCCTCTCACCCTTCTGCAATTTGAAATAAATTTAGTCAATATCATAAAGAGGTAAGAGAAAAAAGTCTGGTGTAATATTTTTGTGTATTCTTTCGTTGATACGCTAACAAAGCGACTCGGGTTTGAGTTATTGGTTTGGGGATCTCAAGGCTGCTCAAACCGCTCACCGTGGTTGCCGTTTTCAGGATATTGGCGTACTGGGGCATATATAAAGTTGACAAGTAAGCTGTGCCTGCGGAGGGGCACATCGAGTAAAAATTTCACTTTTTTTTTGTGAACTCTACAGTGTGAAACTGAAGTCCGTTTGAGGCTGCAGCGGATGTTCACCGACGGTACAGTGCAGTTTTGTCACCTTGCTAAGAGCAACGAGTACAGTCGATGCAAGAACCTCGCGACCTCATCTCTCGACGACTTCTATTCGACGATTTCCGGGCATGTTCACAGCTGCCGTGGCGAGTTCGTCACTGTTTTGAACTTCATCGGTCTCAGGCATGACTTGATTTTAGTAGTAATCTTAGCTGCCTACTTATTCTCGATGATGTTTTATCTTCAGCGATGTAGCGAGTAGAGCGTCCTTCTCGCTTTCGGTGAGATTTGGGGCACCCGAGGTCTCTTTTATCTCAAAATGTGAGCACGAAAACTACTATCACTGTAAACATATTCTGTTATCAACCGATATTAAACACACAATCACAGATGTAAAGAGCATTTGTGTTTATTTAAAGCTTTGAGTCCTGTTTTTGAAAGTTAAGCGAAAAAATGATTGAATTTGGAAACCTTTAATTCGTTACTCACGGAAGAAATACAGTGAAAGCAGACGCCGACGACGGCTACTACAGCAGTTTTTGTTTTATTTACATCACGTGAATCCTCTCCGCCAATTGGATTCGTCCCTCTGAGCGTTCCCTAGTTCGCTCTGTTTGCCCCGACATTCCCTAGGCAAATCCAGCGTTTAGCTAGGGGCGCGTCCGTAAAGTCGGGTTAACGTTGGTGCAACCGGAATTTAAACTCGTGCTTATCTGAGCTCGGTTTAGGGCGCTAAACCGACTTAGAAAACGCCGCTTTGGGTTAAGGTAAGCGACGTTGGTGCAACAGGCCCTAAGAGGCTAAAAAAAAAAAAAAGAACAGATGTTTTTTTCAAACATCAGCCAGCTGCTTTCATTCTGCCATCTGTTGCTGTCGCGGATGTATAAGCCTTTTGATTTGCAGGTTTTGTCTAATTTTTACCATGGGCATGTATTTTATTTTGCAGTGTAAAATTCCTGACACTCCCACCAAAACCTTTTTTTTTCTCTGCTTCCTTTAAAACCCCAACGCGGAACTGAAGAAAATCGACAAAGTGAAATCAAAAACAAAGGACCAAAGCGAAAAAAGGCTCTGACGTTGAAGGTTTCGAGGGCTGCCGAGATCAATGCCACCTTGTAGACAAGGCCGGCGCCTTTCCCCTCCACACGTCATGAGTAGTGGACCCACGCAGCGTCGCCTACCTTGCGTCAGCATTGCAGCGACTTACCACGAGCTCGACTCTAGCGTGAAGCTTCGCCAAGACGGACGCTCAATTGCTTTGTAACGACTCTCGTCGACAAGATTTTTTTTTGTTGATTTGAAAACATTTTCTTACGTAGTGTCTGTTATTGTGTTAAATCACGGATCTATAAACAACTCATCTGCTTAATGCACCAATCTTGGGGAAATCTTTCTTCCGTCAAAGCCTTGGTTCGAGCTTCCCTTGATAGGAAACGTTAACAAAAGAAAAAAAAAAGCGCTATTAGGAAGAAAAAAAGGGTGGGGGGTGGGGGTGGGGATAGTAATGTTTACGAGTAATTACAGTACTCCCAGAAGTAATCATCAAAGCGGCACAGATTTGGGCCAAGCATCGGCCATTGGCTGGCGATGGTCTTTTGACCGATGGCCATAGGGTGGCTATTCATCGGCCAACGCTTGGCCGGTGGCTGATGTCCAGTGGCCACTGGCCAATGGCCAGAGGAAGGCCATTCGTCGGCTAATGAATGGCCATTATCTGGACACTGGCCAAATGACCATTGCCAGGTATTGTTCCATGATTGGCCAAATCTGTGCTGCGGATTACTCCTGTGATTACTTCCTAATCAATGAATTCAAATTATTACCAAATTACTTTAAAAAATTATTATTTGCGAGCAATTTGATTGCCTGTAATAAATGCAGAACCAGTCTGCTTCAAAGCAACGATCAAATGTGAACTTACCACTTGGGGTGCAGTGGTGACGTCGTCGAAGCCGCTAATCACGATCCGCTCCGCCAATACAGAGCTCTTCTGGAGGCGAAGTGTCAGGGAGTCGTCAATCACCACTACGTGCCTTCCGTCTTCGGATCTCTCGTTCAGAAGTCTCGGAACCACAATCTTTCCCATGGCTGCAAGACCTGTCGGACGATTGCGGCTGGGGTAGCTTCTGATTTTTGTTGTTTATTTCGGATGTGTTTCGACGTAATACATCTTAGTTTATCGGTGTTTACATTGCATATCCCAACCTCATTGAATCTGACCTAAACTAAACTAACCCGGCCCAAACTACTCTAACTTAACCTAGAGCAAATCTTATTTAAATAGCTTACCTTACCTCTTACCAAAACAAGCTAGTTCCCAAAACGCGTTTACTTTTCCTTTTTTTTTTCTCTACAATTATAATTCTAAGAATTTTTAAAAGTCTTCTCAGAAATGCCGGGCATAGTCACAGGTTCTTACCTAAAATGGCTTGCAGAAGAACGATGCTGACAGTCGGTGGCAACATGTGGTTAAGCGTGAAATGTTTTCTTGGTAATAAAAGGAGAAAATGAAAAGCCCTTTGAGTTCTTCTAAGAGTTTTGCGGTAGGCACTGTCCTCTTTTCCGCCGTGTGCGGGGACAAGGCGGCAACGGCTGTATGGCCACAGAATACTGTTTATCACAGTGGGCCAACACAAGACCAGTGGAGGAGAAAATGACGTTTGAACTATTGGAATGTAATGCGGGCTCCTGCTGGCCAGAAAGGTTAAGAAATGACACGTGTGCAACATATGTCTTCTTTGTTTAAAATCCATCACAAAGATACTGACAGTCGTGCTAACATTTGTGGACGTAACATTTTCTGAAAGTTGAACCCTATTCCCGCGAATCGTGTACTACTTTCACTGGACAATGTCCAGGGTGGGATAATATTTTTTTGTTTGTTTTCGGAGCGGCAATATCATCTGCCCTTGATGATATTGACGCGGGCGTAGTTGGCCAAGTGGTCAGTGCGGACGTGGCCTAACGATTATCGTGCTTGCCCACTTAGCCAGCTACGCCCGCGGCAATATCATGAAGGGCAGATTTTTGGGTTAGGAGTTTGAGAGCGGGAAGGGAGTGGGTTTGCAGAGGGATTTGACATTATGGACAGATGTGACTTTAGAAGCGATGCGTTGTCCAGATCTCTTTTGTCGAACTTAAAATTGCAAAGTCAGCAAAAGCTAGACGTTTTCAAAAGAAAACATTGACGTGCGTCGTTTATATATAAAATTCGTTGACCTCGGCAGGCTTAAAACAGCCCCCTTCCCTGCCCCCACGCACACACACCTTATCACTTAACACAGCTAATGAGAGCTGAGAGTACCGTATTTTCCGGGCTATAGTCCGCGGACTATACATGTTTAAAAGTTGAAATTTCTGGCTGTGCGGACTATCTACGCGTGCGGACAATAAAGGAATTATATTTTTCAAGATCGTTTATAATGACGAGACGTGAAGAATTTTGTGCACGAAAGTGTATGTTAATGATGATTTACGCACATTATAGGCTTTATTGTGAGCTAAAAAGCAGACATTTGGAAACGTGTGCCGTCTATGAGAAGACTTTCGTGTCGACTAAGCACCAGGTGCGGACTATGCATCGGGTGCGGGCTATGCACAGGGTGCGGGCTATCTAAGCAAAATCTTTTATTTTGGACCCCAAATTTCCCCCTGCGGACTATACACCGGGTGCGGACCATAGTCCGGAAAATACGGTAGTTTTTAAATATTAATGTATTTGTGGATTCTTAGCCTTTGAAATTTTTGGATGACTTGCAAAGGTTTGAATGCAAGTGGAACGTACAAAAAAAACAAAAAAAACGGAGATTATCTGATTTGTGTATTAAATCCTGAAGTAAATAATGATTTAAAGAGTGATTAACTTGCACCGGATTTACCCTAACAGTTTAAATCAAGCTCTTTCCATCTAATGCTGAAGAAGTCGCACTTTTGCATCATGCAATCGGCCGTTGCGTCTGCACTGCACAAGCCCCAAAATGGCGGCGCCCACAACAATGTCGGGGAACGGAGTGCCGATACTCTAAGCGCGGCTCATTGAGTGGCTCTATACACCAACTCATGTTTACAAACAAACCGGAGCGCCCCTAGCGGACCCCACCGGCGCCGCGCATGCGCGGTGGATGGTGGGCAAGAAGCCCGCCGTCGCCCATAAACAAACCCTTGAATTGCGTTGTTGTCGGCGTCGGTGGGAGTCCCCGTGCTCTTTTTGGCGTTGGAATTGTTGGTGCTACGTCCTCCTAACAGTGTCTGACTACTTGAGCGGCTTCGACAAAACGAACGAGGCAAAACTTTGCGTGAATAATGTGACGTGCGGCGATTCATTTCACGTGGACGCCGCAGAATAGGCGCTAAAGCCTGACTCCCACGATGAGATTCTGCTCGCTGTTTTCAGACGCGACGTTGCTCGAACTGCAAAAGCGTGGACCGTAGCTGAGATGGTGGACGTCGATACTGAAAACCGCAAGTAGAATCGGGCATTACAAGTCGGTGATGGCCACCGGTAACAATAATGATAAACATTTTCTTCTATCTCTTTACACTTAGCCTACATACCCCAACCAAACTTGAAAAGTGTTTTGAGGCCAGCACTTAGTTCTTATCGCAATTACTGAGTCAGCGTTTGGTTTACGGGCCGCTGTCGTTTGAACGAGCTGACGACAAAAAGCAGCCAAGTTTGAAAGAGCAGCCGACAGTTCGAACGCATGCGCAATGGGGTACGGGCAAGAAGCACCGCGTCCCGCGTCAACAAACCATTGGAATGTCACGTTGTCGGCGTCTGTGTGAGTCTGCATACCCTTTTTCGCCTTGGAATTGTCGATTCTACGTCCTTATCGCAATGTCTTACCACTTTAATCGCCTAAGAGAAATTATCAAGGCTCGTTACGCCGCTAAACTTTGCGTAAATAATTTGACGTGCGGCGATTCATTCCCATGAACGCCGCAGAATGGACGCCAAAACCATGATGAGATTCTTCCAGCTATTTTCGGTAGCGACTTCGCTCGTGTTGCAAAAGTGTAGAAGGTAGCGGCGATGATCGACGTCGATACTGAAAATCGGAAGCGGGAACAGACCAAGCGTAACAAGTCGGTGATGGCCACCGGTACCAATGATCAACATCTTGTATCTACTGTTTACACCGAACCTACTTAAGTCTTTTGAGGCCTGCAATTACTTCTTATCGCAATCACCGGGTCAAAGTTTGGTCTACGGGCCGCTTTTGTTTGAACAACCAGACGACAAAAAAGCAGACGTTTGAAAGAGCAGACGAAAGTTCGAACGATCAGGCGGCCGTGTGAATTTGAAGACGCACTGAACCCGTGGGTGGTTCGGACAACTTGGCGGTTTTCTCTCGTTTATGTTGGAATAAAGCAAATACATATGGCGACCACAAAGTGGTGCCCGCGCACGCAATCGTAGTTCGACAGCGTCTGGTTTGCCCTTTTCACGGCTACTATCCACGTTCTCGGACGAACGGAGGGGGCAAAAACACATGAAAACTGATCTTCAAACCTTTCCAGACTCTCTTGGTACAGCCCACATCGCAGCATTTTGACGAGGAGGCAGGTGTTTTGTCTCGTTTCTTCCAAGGGAACACAGGAATGCATGTCTGGCACGACGACTTCTGCCCACCGCCCCAGACCGAAAGTGCGTCCGGCGCGCCACCACCGCGGCGTGACGTAGGAGAGTTGAGTTCGTGTATACTCTTTTTCACCTTATGATGTACCGCAGGAAAGGCTACAAGCGCGAGCTCCTTGCTCTAGGGTACATATCGGCGGCACAAGCTCTCGTGCGTTAATAGCAGCTCCCAACGCTATGAGCTCGCGCTTCTAGCCTTGTCTGCTGTACAACATAAGGTGAAACCGAGTATAGCGCTGGCCAGGCATGGTCGCGTGCTGCCCACAACATGTGGTAGCGTGCCGCACTGCGCCACGCGCTGAAGCATGGCAAGTCACGGCGCACTAGACCGTTCCTAACAGGGCACGTCGCTTTTTAACCGGGGGCTTTCTATCGCTTCAAGATCAGGCGTCTGTTTTCCATTTGGTGCGGCATCTTCCTGGGATTACACTGCATCGGTCCCTGTCACGAATCGCGGGGTTTTCTTGTAAGCTTTGTATAAGAACTCTCGAGCACACCAGCAGTGCAAGATGCATGGTGTCAACTTTCATCCGTGCCCGTTCCCATGCGGGTGTTTATGAAACCGGCCGGAAGAACCCTCTCCTCAGGTGAGAGAGGACATGGGAGCGCTGGATGGTGTCTCCATTCTTCGAAAGTCGAAGCCGACCGAGAGCATTGGTTTGTTGTATTTGTTATTTTAATTTTGCTTGTTGACCGAAGACAGTGCTCACAACCAGGCATCTCGAATTGCGTTCACCGCCGCGCAGACGGGCAGTCTCTCGCGGATTGTTTCTCGGTACTGTACTTTTGTATTTTTAGTTACTTTGCTAAAACGAAGAGCGGTGATTGGCGCTAAGAAGCTCATTGCTGATTGGCCAGATTACGAGCCCTGAAAATACTGCTAGTCTCAATATAAAGACGTGGACTGGCGGGAAAAAGAGTGGTTCGTCTTTGGGTTTAGGAGTGCCCGGAGCTGGCCGGGACTCCGCTCGTCATTGCCTTGTTTTTGAGTCGCGATTATATTTTCTGTACGTAGGGCTGTGACCCTAGTTTGCCTGCGGGCCTGAGCTTATTTTAGCCTTCGGGCGTGTTTGCACTGCGGTGCGTGTGCGTGCGCGTGTAATGCGCCGGGTCGTCCCTGCAAGCAGCGTGAAGATTCCGGACTCCGTGACGACTCCTCTTAATCGACCAGGGACTTCAAGACAAGCTTCGGCTGCGTCTGACTACAGATAAGACTTTCATTTTATGTTGCGATTGGCTAGGGCCAACGTGTTCGATCAATTTTAAGTTTGTCTTATCGAGGGTTGTTCGGGAACGTTTTTAGCGTTAATAACTGGGATGTTAGTGCATGTACTCCCGAGTTTTTTTTTGGATAGTTCGCTAAGTGATTTCTATGTTGTTCCTACTTTGTCACCGCGCCCCACCAACTGCTTGGTGTTAAGTCTTATTAAATTTGTGTTTTTTTTTTTTACCATCTACGTGTTGTCGCCTCCTTACCTGACATTGCACCGGGCGTGGACCAATCGCCTGCCATCGGTCCAACCTAGCACTTCTATTCTTTTTTTTTAAGGTAATTTTTGTTGGCCTCGGAGTGGGCTATTATTTTCATTTATTGAAGATTTTCCCCACTTCCGTGACAGTCCCGCAGCTGGCCGTCATCCCTCCTGGAACCCGAGAGGAGATAGATTCCACTATTCCTCGGAGCGAAAGCACTACCGGATGATTCTTCCTGCTGTCTACAGCTTCCACTGCGCCTGACCTCAACCTTAACCATGACCTGCACGGTTCTCGCACTCTTTCCTCAACTTCCACTGCTCTCTGCTGCGTCATCCTGCTCGCAGCACGTCAACGGCAACAGCGGCACTGCTTGGAGCCTCATCGGCTACCACGCAGAGATACGCTCCGCCCACTGCAGCCTGCTGCAAGCCAGATTTGCGCAGATTGACCGCTGTATTGAATGTTAAGTTGATAAATAGGCGGATTGGTATAAGTTACATATGGCTAAAACAGGAAAAAATTTGTTTGTCTCCTTTTTTCCGTCGTCTCCGGTGTTAATTATGTGTAACCACTACAACTTCGAGCTTTTTTATTTGCGCAATGGGGAACGATAAAATAAAATTTTACTCGTCAGAAATTTAAGGTAACACGCATCATAATACAACGGGTGTAGAAATCAACTTTCCACATGTCTCGCTTTCCGTACAACAGTGACACCAGACGATTTTAAAAAAAAAAAGCTGTAATGGTTCTTAAAAAAAACACACACACACACGCACACAAACAACAACAACAACAAAAAACGAGGTAGAGGTGAATACTGGAGCATTTTTATCCCGCGAATCTGAATATCACGTTAATTGGCCCCGAAAATGAAACTAAACGCGAAACAACACGAGAAACCTTCGATCAGTCGTTACGTCACAAAAGGATCTTCGGCCACCAAGTGCGGGTCGCTCGTGTGGGGAAGTATGCAATAGACCTATCGCTAAATTACCCAAGCATCAATGAGGATGGGAATGTATGCGCACGCGCAGCACGCGCTCGCCTTCCCCATTTAGAAGATTCAGAGTTAAACACCCAAAATAAAGTGTTGACGAACGTGCGTGCAAGGTGCCTTTTGTTTTAGGCATTCGCTTTAGAAAATTTTACTAAAACTGACGCCAGCACGTGCAGCGTGTGAAACTAAACTCGCAACGCGCTTCTTGGTGATTGGGTAATTTAGCAAAAAGGCCTATTGGAAGCTAGCCAGGTATATTTCCCCGCACTATTAGTGGCGAGATGTTTCGGTGGCGCCCTCGTTCGGTTACCTTTCGTGACGTCATTAGCTTGTGAACAACAAGTTCGATGGTATTTGTAATGGGCATGGTGGAAGTCTGAAATTATAGCGCTCTCAAAGCAACACTGCCAGCACCGTGAAAATTGAAGCTCTTACATTCTCTTATTTCCGACGTTGTGACATCCATTGCTTACGTCATAGTCAGCATTTGGCCAATTGTGGTGGGTCGACCACAGCGACGCTTTTGATCGCTCACGTCGCCAATAGTGCCTGGAGGGAGTCTCTGACAGATATGTGTATAGCGTCCTATCCCGCTTGTGTATCAAAAGTGGTACCGAAGTGGCAAGGAATGACGTCACGGAGGCCGAAGCGTCCTGTTTTCGGGTGTCGCGATCCTGGCGGCTGGTCGTAGAAACGCTGGCGAAAAGCACGAGCGAAGGCGAGTTGTCGCTGTCGTCGCAGCGTCCCAACTTCCGGCTGCCCAAGCTTCCGTAAATTGTCACACTGGAGAGCGACCTGGAGCAGAACGGGCGTCTGCTATGCGGAGAGCAAGTCGTCTGCTTCATTCGCAGGAGTTGCGGTGACGTCAGACTGATGCCGAGCTCTGATTGGCTTCGATTGAAAGGATAGTGGGTAGACGTCAATGCTAGATGCCTCTAAGCCTACCCACTATTTCTTTCAATCAGCCAATAAGAGCTCGGCAGACAAACGTGCGCTCCGCATAGACGATTTGCAACAGCTGGGCATGGGCGCCGCCATAACCGATCTTAGATCTTTTGTTTCCTCTTATTGCGTTTACTTTATTTCATCATGATCGCAGCAGGGTGTTATTGCCATTTTAGATGCCACTGCGTCCTTATTTCCAGCCTTGTCCTTTGTAGAAGCCCGCCAACGCCAGCTTCGTTGGCACGGCATCTGGGCAAGACAAGAGAAGGTCAGCAATAGCGGCTGTAATATGGGGCCTGTGCAAAGCGTCTATACTTCGTTCACCCTTAAAGGGGCGGTGCAACGATATTCAATTGGAATATATTTCACTTTACACGAGCTTACTGGCAGTAGTAGGACTCAAGGATACTCGCACGCAACGCCACTGACCAAGAAACTTATTGTTGCGCTGTAATTTCGAGGACAAAACCGAGTGTTTTCATTCAATCTCTCCTTCGCAAAACCTGATGACGTAGCTCGGCGGTAGCAGTACCGCCCAGTGACGATATTTGAATACGGCTCATGGATTGGACCCGAGCATGGCATGTACACTCGATTTGGGCTCGTCATAATCGATAGCTCGAGAAGCATTCGGGTAGTGACCCGTGTCCAATCGCTGCAATGATGACAACAACCGACCCATAACAATGTCTAGAACTCAACGCGTGTCCTGTGCCTTGCCAACCCCAGCGCATGGCTATGATCAACATTGGCGGCATATAATCGGCTCCAGATTACGTGACCGCTTGTTCTGGCTGCGAGTTGAGGGGGTGAACTCTGCTCGTTTTTCTTAAATTTTTCTGCGACTTCGATTGCGTGTGGTGAAAAACGAACGGGTATTTCACAGGTCATTAACGTCAGGGATCCGTTCTGAGTGGTATTTGCGCAAAATACAAAATTCGTTGCATCACCCCTTTAAGATGAGACTAGAAGCTCTGCCCCCAGCGCGAGCTTGCTGGCTTCCGTAGTGCTTTGGCTGTTTGTGCCTGTGCGTCCACATTGATGTTAGCAAGGGCAGAAAGCTCGCACTGAATGCGCAGCTTTTAGTCTAAGCCATAGCCTCCTCTTTAATGACAAAGCCTGGCAGATTGCCGCGAAAAGCTTCCGCCGAAATTGAAAGAGGCAGAGCGGCAGACACCGGATAGAAGGAGAGCCACGTGACGGGCGCCCCGCTGCGGTGAGACGTCGAAACACACTTCTCCCGAGCGATGGATGTCCTCTGGTGCTCCTAGCGTTCTTTGCGCTACCGCTTCTTTTCTCGTCGGGTTTGAAAACCATGCTTCGGCTCCTCGCCGCTGCGAAATCTGTGCGCTGACTTCCAGGTTCCCCGAGAAATGCTCTGTGCTACCAGATCCTCGCGCTCCAAATCTGCGACCGGGCACTGTGTGGCTCTGTCGTCGAACTGCCAGGCTTCGTGAGTATAGAGGATGTGGCGTGAGCCTTCTTTGAACTTTCCGCTTTCCATAAGCGAGGCACGCACGCGAGTGCAGTGGGGCCCGTGGCTTGTGCAGGGTCACGAGGGAATAAACATTCTTTTTGGTTTGCCGTGACACGGAGCACGGTGACACGGAGTCAGTGGCATTTCTTTTGGTTGCCACCGAGCACCAATACATGGTGTCAGAAGTTGGATCCCGCCGCCTCTGAAGCCTCGGGCGTCGGCTTGTGGTGGCGGGCCACATCGAGTCATGAATCGGGCAAACGTCGCCACCGGACTCGCCCTCAGGCCGCCTGAACCATTCCACTTTGGGAACGCTTCGGAGTGGCCGACGTGGATCGCCGAGTTCGGCGATTTCCGTCACGCAACCGGACTGGTCGCACAGAACGAGGAAACCTAGGTACGAACGCTTCTCTACGTCATGTGTCGCCAGGCTAGGCAAATTTCCAACACCTTCAGGTTATCGGTCGCCGACGCCAAAAAGTACGACACCGTGAAAGCGTGAATCGACGGTCACTTTGTTCAAGTCAGGAACGTAGTACACGAGCCTCCATGTTTTAACAGACGGGAGCAGGGGCCCACTGAAACAGTGAACCAATACGTAACCGTGCTCTATAACATGGCGGACCGATGCGACCACGGGAGCTTACGTGACCGCCTGATTCGTGACCGCTTCGTTCTTGGGCTGCGAGACGAATCACTCTCGGAAGCTCTTCAGTTAGACACTGCGCTCACTCCTTCCGCGCTTGCCAAGGCTCGACAGAAAGAGTCTGTTCAGAGGCAGCAGCAGTTGTTGAGAGAGGCTGAACCGCAAGCGCCTGTCAAGACTGAAGACGCCGACTTCGACGATGTGGCGAAAGGCTCGTGATCTAAGCCTCGCAGCGCTCCGTCTTCTTCGAATGCGAAGCGAACCTCACAAGCAAAACAACCAAGCTCCACGTGCGGTTATTGCGGAGGATTGTATCACGCTCGTTCTGAGTGCCCTGCGCGAGCCGAAAAGTGCGCTCAATGTAAGACCAAGGGTCATTACGCACGTGTCTGCAAGAAGATGCCTGGAGGAGGCTATGCTGGAGGAACCAAAGGCATTTCCTCAGTGGAACAGAATCTAAGACCGGCGGTTTTTTTCGGCGCCGTCGACGAGTTCGGTAGACGTCCAAACGCCAAGTTCGCTACGATAATCGTGAATAACGTTTCACTGAGTGCAAAGATCGACACCGGTGCAGAGGTCTCAGCGGTCTTAGATACATTTTAGGGAATACCGTCTTCTGGAGGAGGAGAAAAACTTTATTCAAAAGCTCAGGTCCGAGCCGTCTTAATCGTCCGCACTGGAGGAGGAATCGTCTTCTATAACTTGGGTTAGGGTTCTTCGTTGCGGAGGGTCTAGGATCTCCCGCACATGAAGAAGTAGGAGAGGCCAGAGCTCGTTTTGTAGGTCAGGAGGAGGAGCGGCCCAATTTACCCAGGAGTAGGGGAGGTGGGCAGGGAAGTTCAGAGGAGTTGGGCGAGTGGGGGAGCTCGTGGCTCTTGGACAGAGCCAGTATGTGTGTTCGTTTGATGGGTATCCCTCGCACACCTGACACGAAGGCTGTCCGGGGCGGCCCTGTATGTAGTGATTGTATTGATCGCAAGGTAGGGAGTTAGTCTGTGCTTGGCGAATGAGGCTGGCGTCTGCTCTGTTGAAGATGGTGGAGGGTGATGAGAGGGTGCACCGCTGGTGCCGAAGCAGCCGGAGATGTTCTCTTCGTTCCTTGTGATTAGAGACGCGAGCCTCTCGGGGGTTGTATGGTTCCGGCCAAGGCTTCGGAGGGCCCGGAGGATTGCTTGCGCGGGCCAGAGCGTGTGCACGCTCATTCTCCGGAATGCCTTGATGGCCCGGAACCCATTCGAGACGAACGTGGAGTTCAGGGTGAGTGGCCATGTAGTCCTGAAGGGTAGTGCCGGTGTGATCTGGCAGGCCTTGACATTCAAATGCTCGCAGCGCCGCCTGGCTATCGGATCTGATTGTGATAGTCGAGGTCGAGTGGTCATGAAGGGTGACCGTCTTCTGGCCTGCGCTCAGCAGAAGAGGTCCTTTCGGGGCCCAGTGGACATGCCTTAAAGGTGTTGGGGAAGGTTGACGCTGTCATGAGGTGGAAGGACAAGTCCACAAGGCAAGAGGTTTACGTCGTGCAACAACTTCGCACTGCCCCCTTCTTCGATTGCCTGCCATACAGAACTTGGGGCTCGTCAAGTTTCTCTGGAGCACCGAACGCCCCGAGAAGCGCTTTGCTTGACTCTTCAACGGCCTTGGGACACTTTTAGAAGAGTACACGATCCGACTAGACCCAGCGTCGGTACCTACTCGCTGAGCGTCGCACTTCGCGTGCCAATTCCTCTGAGAGATGCAGTCGTTCAAGAGCTCATTGACTTCACTCACCTCAACACCTCCGTCCGACGAGAGCGCTATGTCCTTCTATCTGTGGAGGAAACACTTGGCCAGCTGAAGGCGGCGGCAGTGTTTTAGAAGTTGGATGCTAATTCCGGGTTCCATCAAATCCGTCTCTCTCCCTCGTGCCAAAAGCTGACCACATTCATCACCTCGATTGGCCATTTTTGCTTCACACGACTACCTTTTGGGATAACATCAGCTCCGGAATATTTCCAAAAGTGCAAGTCGGAGGTCTTGAGCGGACTGCCCGGAGTGCTCAACCTTATGGATGATGTACTTGTCTTCGGCAAGGACCAAGCTAAGCATGATGCAAATCTGCACAAGACTCTCAAGCGCCTAGAGCAAACTGGGGTCGCCCTCAACAAAGCCAAGTGTGTCTTCAGCACAAGGGAAGTTACCATCCTTGGATGTATTATATCCCGCCACGGTGTTAGACCGGACCCAGCAAAGCTCAAGGCAATCGGAGATCTTCCGGCTTCAGAGGATCCTGCCGGCGTCCGTCGGATTGTTGGAATGGCGAACAATCTGGCAAGGTTTCTTCCGAACTTGGCACATATTACGGCGCCGCTCAGAGACCTCCTTCGAAAAACGTCGGAGTGGACGTGGGGTCCCCCACAAGCAGCCGCTCTGCAAAACGTCAAGGATCTCCTGTGTTCAGATTGTTGCATGACTCACTACAATCCGTCGTATCCCACAATGCTCTCGGCGGATGCGCCTTCACACGGATTAGGAGCAGTCTTGCTTCAGGTCCAGCCCGATGGGAGGGAAAGAGCTGTGGCCTTCGCATCACGGTCCCTTATCCCGGCTGAAACCCGATACGCTCAGGTGGAAAAATAAGCATTGGCTTTGACCTGGGGAGCAGAGCGGTCTCAAGACTTTTTGCGGGGCCTAACATTCCAAACCGATCATCAACCTTTGCTGACGCTCTTGGGAAGGTCGGCACTGGATGTGCTCCCTCCTCGGATCCAGCGCTTCCGCATGCGTCTGATGTGGTTCAGCTACAGGATGCAGTATGTTCTTGGCAAGAGCGTCGCGACGGCTGATACTGTATCAAGGGGTCCGGTGAGTGAGGAGGAGCCAGTGGAGACAGTGACCTGCGCTGAGGTTCAGTCATTCGCTGGTGAAGCAGTGATGGGACTCCGAAGCAGCATTCTGTATCCAGGGCCCGTTTGCTCGAAGCTGGTTAACTAACCGCGGTTAACCGGATTTCCCTACGAGGGGGAATTTTGGGTCACGTGACCGACAGAGTAAGGACGGCGGGGAAACATGGCGGTGCCCCGGTAAGTGAGCGCCGCTCGCTTTGGAACTAATACGTCGTAGTAGCTGCAGTAGCGGGTGCGTTGGTCAGCAATGGATGGTGCAGGAGGCTTTCGCTTTGGCTTACCTCACTTAAAACGCAAAACATGAGCAATGACCTCGCTGCATCTTTTTGATAGACTTTCGACTCTGGCCATTCCTAAGCCTAAATGAACGCGATAGTTGTCGGCATGGCAACGTCTTTGGAAAGTGGATTGCCTTGACTCGATCGGCTGGGTATTGCTAGCACACAAAAGCAGAGAGCGTTCCCATAGACCTTTTTCTAAATTTCAAAAGCACCGAGGTGCATGCTACGAGTGTAGTTACACGCGCTGCACCTGCTGGCGTCTGCAGTAATAACTGTCCTGAAGCAAAAAGCCTAAAACAAATTTTGCCGTGCACGTGCGGTCGTCAAAGATTTATTATGATTTTTTACTTCAAATCTTTTATAAGTGGAAGGCCAGCGCGCGCGGATCGTACAATTACACTTCCAGCGTTCTTCTCGATGTTCGGGTAATTTATTAATAGGTCAATTTTCAGTGGAGCCGAATTACAGGCTTTTCACTTTATGAGGGTGTTATATACAGTTCTTACATGCTGGCCAACCACGCTATCGGTGTACCGCCCGCCTTTCACTGCTCACTTCTTTCTCATCGTTTCTAGGACTCAACTTCGTCGTCCTCTCTTGAACTCGGAAGGAAATTTCAGCGAGGCTTTTCGTTACTTCATACAGCCAAATATTTAGAAAATTTCCAAACAAGGGTTAATTTAGTTTTACCTTGCCGATTATTTGTACCACGAGCAATAAAAATTGTTTCTTAAGCTCAGATGTATTCCGCGCTGCGTCGCAAAAACCAGGCAGCGCGCATTTTTTGGGTCCCCCCATTGCGGGAACCTTTCCACGGAAGCCACGTATATTCGCTACAGCCAGTAGGTGACACCAGCTACCACCCCATAATAAAACACGGAGCTATCGCTCATCCAGCCCTCGTCAAACTTGGCTAGGTACTTGTAGGTACCTAATAGGGAAGGGCGGTTAACTTTTAACCGCGGTTAAAGTTAACCGACTTCGAGCAAACGGGCCCTGGCCCTTTTGGCAGTACAGAGGTGCCTGCATCTGTATCGGTGCCATTGAGCACTGATGCAGAGGAGTATATGTCTCAGCCTAAGGGTGAACGAAGTATACATCTAGTACCACTGTTGGCACACCGCCAGATAGGATCGCTACCGGCGACAGCGGGACACTTCTATAACGTCATCAGGCGCAAATCGAGGAGCGACTTTTTTTGGTACGGTAAACACACTGGTCAGAAACGCGTTCAAGGCATAAAGTTATAACGTACGCTAGAGGTTTAAGAGGCGCTAATGTGCTGCGGCAAGTGGAAGCAGACAGGAACCAGTCGGAAATTGACTTCCGGTAACGCATTTCTATGGGAAAAAGTGAGTGCATTATTTACATGGGCTAGATTATAAGTGCAAATATCATGAATAATTCTTGCGTACATAGGTATATTGAACATTCTCAGTCACGCGTACAAAATATTTAGTCAGCCACTGCGTTTTTATTTTAAATTCTTACCACGAAAAACGGTGCTAAAATCGCTTCGGGCATGTATTTATGTGCACTGTCGGACACTGTCTGACAGTGCCCGACAGTGCCCATAAACACCGACGCGCGAACACGGCGTCGGTGTTTTCCAACATGGGGGATATGCGTGTCAAACGAATGAAGGACATGTGAAAAACCAAAAGAGACGGAAAAAACTACACAGTACAACTGAATCAGTAACTCCTTGTGTACGCAGACGATCACAATAAAAATGAATAAGTACTGCATTATTCTTTCTGCTTATGAATATGTGTGAAGACACTTTTTCTGCGTTCAAAACATCACCCACACGCTCTAAATTTTTGAAAATAGGGAGAAGCAAGAACACAGGTGTCCGAGAAAAGGTACCCGACACAGGAAATATTAAAAAAGACACCTTTCAAAGCTCACGTACTTTATTATTTATCTTTCGAACGTATCTTTAACCGCTCTTAAAGACGCACAACGGTGTCATTTTCATAAAGTGACAGGACGGGCATGTTAGCAATATATAAGCGCCACCGCAATGCTAGCGAACCTTGAACACACTCTACATTGCTTTCGATTGTTATTTTGCTTTGAATCGTCGCTCGTTCTTACATACCTGCCATAGATCAGAGGTGTGGGCCTGAAATATAGCGAAGGTTAATACCCAATTCACAAGGCAGCGTAAAGTCGGTCGGCCAATTCTTATGTCTCTACAGTACCTTTGGCACATGTACCTGTAGTTAAGGGAGCTGGAGATCGTAATCACACGGCGCATAAAAGCCCCGTTTGCTCGGGAGGTCCTGTGTTAAACGGAGCTCGCCAAGCTCCCTTTACTGCTACAAGGAGTTGTTTTGAACCTTCGAACTCAAAATAAAAATGACAGATATATAAATATTTTTCGTTTAATGCATTATACCAAATTGAATATATATAATATATATAAGTAGCAAATTATGAAATGTTTTCGAACACCAATATGTGATGGAATATCACAATAATGATGAACGCATACTCTAGCTAGCAGGTAGCAGGGGGGCTATGTTGCACGTTTTGGACTCCCAGACGACTAGGGAGAAGGAAGTGACGTCAACAACGCTCTTTGGATGTTGATTGATGGAGTCGCTGATGACGCGATGCGTGGTGCTGCTAAGATACGTTCATTCACGCCTACGTCACTTCCTTCTCCCAAGTCGCCTGGGAGTCCAAAATGTGCAACATAGCCCTTTCTGGCGGCACGTGGAAAACGATGTCTGCTACGAACCCGAACATGATGGACCGCTGCGATATATTTTTCGAGGTTCTAGACAAGACGCCCGATTCTCCCGCCCAGGATATTTTATCCTCGTCGTCGTGCATCCCTTTCGATGGCGTGACTCGCGTGACCGTGAGACTCCGACGTGGTTCGTTTCTGCCGGGCACTATTGGGCTACTTCAGTGAGAACTTCGCGGGAAAAATGGAGCTGCTAAACAGAAAAATATTGCCCACCTCGCAACGGAAACTCGTAAACGGAGATGGTTCAGGGTCAATGTGGTCAGACGGGTTGGTCGTTTTAAAACAAGACTAATTTAGGTTCGCCCTTAGACTTAGAGAAAAAAAATTAAGTGCCGCGAAAACGAACACACATTATTTTTAGATTTTAGATGTGATATTTCACACACGATAACAAAAAAACTGCGCGTCAAACCCAGTTCGAGGAATAATTGTTTATCACGTGCTCCTCTCGCGGTTTAGGAGGAATGCATTCGGCATCTACTGAGAGTGCTCCGTTCATTTATCGTGTGATCAAGAACGCCGTTTACTACAGGTACCTTCAGATAAGGGACCTAAGCTAAAGGCACCTTTACGCTGTCGTGTGAATTGGGTATAAGATCGTTCCGTGGTAAAGAAAAAGGCTGTAACTAAAGTAATTACAGTTTCACAATGTTAATTAAGGTACATAATATCCGGTACAACCCAATAAAAGAAGTAATTAATGCTCTTTTCCGTCGAAGAAACAACATGCACGCGCGTTTTCCCATAGGAATGCACAGGAGCACCACAGAAATAGACTGGCTGCTGTCCGCTTCAATTTGCCTCCCGGAAGTTGCATAGGCAATAACGCCAGTTGAACCTCGAGCGCACATTATATAATAACTCTATGGTTCCAACACTTAATACGCAGTGAAACCGGTCGTGACGTCTTTAACATTTTTCAAAATAGCAAAAGTGCGCGTGCATAGCTTTTCTAGGCACTGAAGATGCACGCGAGCGGAGATTCCGAAAATTTCATGTGACGTCACGCAGTCACAAGGAGGTGCTTCGGCAGTACTTTGAAAATGGTTTTCTGCAACCTTCCTGAACCAAATTAAAAACAAAACAAAAAAACAGTTAGTTTACTTTGTGAAGGTGGATTACCAGCGAAGCCGTTTAGCACACGACACAGACGTGGCACAGAATTTTGAACAATTGTACGAACTCATTTATTGTCTTGATCGGTGGTCATCGTGACGAAAGGATACGCACACACATTTATTTGATGTGTTCTCCGCCCCGCGACTTTCGTCGCCTGGTTTGCCGTATGCGCTTGGCGTTTTGTGCACAAACTTCATCGGTGGTGTTTGCCGCCCGCCGCCGCCGCAGACATTCTCGGTGCCGCTCCCGCCGTTGCCCTTGTAGGCGCGTTACTCTTCGGGAGTCCACAATATACGCTGCCTCCCCATTACGATGAGAGAAGTGAAATAGACCTATAGGGAGTATTCACTGGCGGCCATATCGGTGTGCTAAACTGTTGAGCGCGTGCTGCCGCCGAGCTTCCACAGTTCTTCTCCAACATGCATTCCGCACCATCAAGATAGCCGGTTTAGCAGCCTATTAATGAAAGCTCGCTCTGAGCATCCGCTTAAAGAGCACCCACAAATATGGCGTCCGCTGAATACTCCCTATTGCTAAATTATTCAAGCATCAAGGAGAATGCAGAGAATGGTGTTCCACGCCCCGCACCTGCCGGTGTCTGCACCAGTAACTGTTCTGCAGCAAAAGTCTAAAACAAATGGCATCTTGCACGCGCGTTCGTCAAAGTCTTATTTTGGGTATTTACTTCGAATCTTTTATACGTGAAAGGTGTGCGCGTGCGGCAATGCGAGTGTAGAGTTTTTGGTCACGCTCACGGAAAACCCACGGAACCCTCGCCATAAAGAGCTTCGCATTGATAATCTCAATATTCATAAGCCTGAAGGTCAAATAAAAAATAAATTGGGGTTGTGTGTATGTTTATACGGCTCAGAACTTGGTCTGCCTCAACGGGCGACGAGTCTCCCAGCTGTAGATGAGAAATTTTGCCAGTGCAGTACAACCGCTAGCCTGGGGTCTTTAACGTGCACCACGCAGTAGTGATACACGACCGCACGCCGATATACGATGCTCATCCAGATCAAAACGGGCAGGGGTGGGGATGGAACTGAAAATCCTGGAGGCCAAATGAAGACGAGTTAAGTGTTTTTACTCAAATATAGAACCGCTTCAGCTTGCCTTTCACGTAGCGACGCCTCTACTTCTTGTCTTGCCTCAAAAAGATTGTGGCAGTGCGTACCTTTGCTCGAGCTGCCAGCTTTGACTTGTGCTACGGTGGCGTTTTCGTTTCCTTTTTTTTTTCGTTTTTGTTTTGTTAGTTTTCATGCAATCGCGAGCTGCGCACCGGCTGGAACGATCCTGAGCATATGCGAGTTTCAGACGGGCGTAGTTTTACTAACCATTTCCGCCGCCTTCTTAGCTAGGCGCGAGGCCTATGGCGACATCATTTTAATGCGATAGCGTTAAGGAGCTCGTGTCGTAGCCGGCGTCGGTTTCCTTGGAACCGGAAAATCCTGGTTGGTCGATAGGGTCATGACGTCACAGTCACATGACCTCGCACTGGAATTCCAAACAGCACACGACACTCACTTTAAGCGGGACGTCACGCGCGGAAGGAAAGGGATTAAAACATGACATGTAATGCGAATTAAAGGTCGCCGCATGTTTCAAATGATTTCACTTTATAATGTAATTATTATCTTCGAAGGAAAAATTTGAAGAATTTTAGGTGGAGGCGGGATACGAACCCGCGACCTTTCGGTTGCGAGCCAGACACAGAGATAAATCTGTCCACTTCAGATTTTTGACGGATGCAGAAACAGTCGTCTACATGACGCGCAAATATTTTGGGCGCTGCGGCAAGTGACTACAGGGTCTCGTCCTCAACGGGTTCCATGCACAGGTTAGCCGTGGTCACGGAGACGGAAGCGCCCATGGCGGTTCCGCTGGCCTGGATTAACTACTCCCTTAAAATTAAACTAAAAACTCAAATATTCGTCGACGGATTCATTGTTGACAAGCGCATACATTGAAGCGAGGCAGTACTCCTTCCTAATGCGTGAGCTGGGGAAGGCTGACGGTTTTTGGGTACCGCAGATGTATCACAGTGAAAAGACCGAAAGCTTTCGAAGGAAAGGAGGTACACATAGTCCGCTATATTTTCGAATTTTCGTTTTACCGAAGAGTAGGCGTTTGAGTTTGTACCCTCTTCCTTTTGGTCCACTAAAGAATATGCGACGTAATATTTCATTAAAAAATTTTTTATACCAGGCAAAAATTAATTTTATGGCCCATTTAGTTCACTATTATGATCAAAGACTTATGAGTAAAAAATTAGGAAAAATACGGGAACCGGAAATGTGCAGGGGGTACCCAATAAATGGGAAAGCTTAGTTTCTTTCCAAACAAAACAAGGGAATAGCGTGGTTCAGCGTAACTACAGTTTCGGGTGCCTGTGTATACACCCTTTCCTCGAGGGCGCGGCCACCTTGAACTTCGTCACTTCTGGTCTGCGGTGAAACATCGTTCTTGTCTCTCCACGTCCCTGGAAGGTGTGTACGAAAAATCTGTGATGATCACATATTCTTTTTTTGCCCCACCTATATTTTCTCGCATACTCCAGGTTGAAACGTTTTGTTATTTTTTCGTCCCGCATACCACGTGACTGAGAATGACGTACAGGAAGCAGAAAACGTTTATATATGGTATTAGGATAGTATCTGGAGAAACGGTGGCGAGCATAAAATCCAAGGGCAGAGAATAAAAGTAATCCTGTTTCGTGCACAGTTTGTACAGTGGTTAGTTAGTGTTAAGATAACAAAATACGGTTTATAGCTCGCCGGAACAGCAGCACTTGCCAAGCCCCTCGTAGCCCCATCGTCCTTCTCTTCTTCTGGCTCTATGCCAGCGAGTCCCTTCACGTGCGGCTACCGCCCTAGTCTCCTGCAGCTCCATTGTTACAACTGTCACACTCCTCCCCCTCAACTCACAGTGTCAATCAAGGAGAGTACCGTGTCGGAGGTCTGCGCTGTCTAGTTGAACGTCTCAAAGTGTCATTTCTCACAGGTTCCGCCTGCACATCCTGTCCTGAGCGTTCCCGCACCGCACTCGGAGTCTGTATATCGGCTCTAGACACACAAGAACCACCCATGTCACGCACACGCTCACTAGGTAGGTTTACCACACTGCCTAATGGTGTCTGCCTAGCTACGCTGTCTTCGGGCCGCATGAAAGTTTGTTGTCCAAGAGGCATGTTCACTACACTCTCCAATGGTGGCTGCACATCCAAGGTGTTTTGTGGTGGGACTGGTGTTCGTTGCCTCAGGTGATCCCGTGGCGATTCCAGGTGCCGCCCTCTTCCAGCATCACTCGTGCCGACGATGCACTGGTGGGATGCTCAGCTATCGCAGGGACCCAACGATCTCCTGGTCTGAAATTTCGAGCCCAGACATGATCACCAGGCTGCAGTAATCCGTCTCTTCTTGCAGATTTGTCCGCTCGCTCCTTCTGCTGTAGCTGCTTGAACCCTACTCTGACTCGGAGATCTGGGTGCAGCAGGTAAAAGGGAGTTTTTAGGCGTCGCCCCATCAACAACTCTGCTGGTGTTCGTCCGGTCAGCAGATGTGGCGTCGTTCTGTAATTAAAAAGAATTCTTGGAATCTTGACTTCGAAACGTCCTGGTTTAGCTTTCTTTAGCTTTTCTTTTATCGTTTGTACCACCCTCTCTGCAGCGCCTTTTGAGGCAGGGTGATACGGTGGAATAGTGATAGCACGAACTCCATTTCTTGCCAGGAATTCTTTGAATTCCGCACTGACGAACGCCAGGCCGTTATCACTGACGACCACATCAGGTAGGCCGTGTGTGGCAGAGGTTGATCTCAAGCACTTCACTGTGACTTTAGCCGATGGTGAGGGCACCCGGTGCACTTCCATCCACTTGGAGAATGCATCAACTAGCACCAAGAAATAGATGCCCTGAAACGGCCCTCCAAAGTCAACATGCAGACGTGACCATGCATTTTCCGGGAATGGCCATCCTCGTCGCCAGTTGTTAAGATAACAAAATATGGTTTACAGCTCGCCGGAACAGCAGCACCTGCCAAGCCCCTCGTAGCCCCGTCGTCCTTCTCTTCTTCTGGCTCTATGCCAGCTAGTTCCTTCACGTGCGGCTACCGCCCTAGTCACCTGCAGCTCCCTTGTTACAACTGTCACAGTTAGTTAGCACCAATGGGTTCCGGAGTCTGTGCAGTTGGATGAGAAATTTTGCCAGTGCAGTTCCACTCCTGGCTAGGATCTTTAACATGCACCGCGCTATAGTGATTACAGGAACGTACGCCAGCAGGATGCTCATCCAGACCAAAACGGGCAGAAGTAAGGTTCAAAGTTGGAACCCATGATCCCCGAGTTTTTTATTGCCAGCTTTCGCTTCGCGTACTCCGAGCTGCGGTGCCCTGAGGCACTCGGTCAACGATCCCCCAGAGCACAGAGGGATGATGGAGCCAATTTCAAGTAAAAAAAAAAAAAAAAAAAAAAAGACTTTTAGCGTAGCTATTCCTCTGTTGTATTAGTGATTAATAATGGATTAAATACATTCATTTTAAGCACCCGGGGTACGAATGCGCAGGAGTAGTTTAGTGTCTGGTGTGGTAACTTCTGGAATGCCGTCGTATCATTTAGTAGAGCCTATACACTCACTTTCTAAAAGTAAGCTTCTCCGCAGTGTTACGTTTAGTGCGGTGAAGCGCCCTTGCTTTGACTGTTTTTTTGTAAAAAAAAAAAAAATAGATTAATGACGTTTTGTTTTAGTATCACCTAGAAAGACGAGACGTCAAATATTACGACGCAGTTCTCTCTAAATGTTTCTTAAACTGTCCGGCAAAATTTGTAACTGGCCAAGTTGCCGAAATTGGCTGACTCGAGCGGGCGAATTTGAGGCGCAGCCAACAGCGCAGTCAAGGCTACGGCGTGGGCGAAGCCAACATTGAGCTAAACGTCATCACCATTGCCCCCTTCTGCTTGTTTCACTTCTCCGGGCAAGAGTAACGGGTGGCGTCAGCAACGTTTCCCCTCGGCGCTGACCGCTGTCCACGTGATTGGCGTAACGCGCCTGCACAGAGCGCTGCTCGGGAGCCTTCCGGCCGCCCCGCCGTGGTCCCTACGTTACCGGAGTCTCCCGTGTCGCAACTGCCGTCGTCGTCTCACCGTTTGTGATTATTAGGGAGTTTTCGTAGACCGCTTTCTTCCTTCAGCTAAGCCCTCCGCAACGAAGAAGTTGCTGCTGCGCCTGCGCGCCGATGGCCTTGGCTGTAGAGTTCCGGGTATCGTAGCAAGTTCCGGAGAGCGTAGCGGGACGCCGAAAACTATCTACGAAAACTTCCTATTGTCTCTCGAAGTTTCGTCCGTACTACGGACACTACGTGCCCAAACTTATGCCGCAGCTGTGCAGACGTCGTCGAATGTCGTAGACACCAAAACATGGTGAAGAGAGCGGTGCAGACGACACTTGCGCCTGGCACGCGCCCGCCCCAATCCCACCCGTCGATGCGTAGAGGATCACGTGACATATTGCACCACGTGATGACCATGTTCTTGGCGGCCTGAGGCCAATGTTGTCGGACGAAGCCGAAGTTTTGTTTTTCGATTTCTGCTCTGTTTAAAATTAGATTTAAAATATATATATCCCATTTTTCGCGAAGCAAAGGACGTAGTGTCTTTTATTAGGTCGTTTTATTGCGAAATCTCGCCTTATCCCGAAATCTTTGGAATTGAGCGGAGTTGCCGTTTAACTTTCGTGCGCTCTACGAACTGCGTCTCAACAAAAATATTATCGCACCCATAACAGTTATCGAGGGGGGGGGGGGGATATGATTATAACACTAATCCGAGAAGCAAGCCGTCAATTTGCTCAGAGTCGTTAATTTTATAACAACTCTTATAGCAATTAATAACGGGAACGTGCTGCCGGACTCACTGGTAGAGCTTCCTAATGTTTAATCCTTTTTTATTGAAATCATGCTATTGTATTCTGTTTGGACTTTTTACTTTGTTCGACCCGTGCTTGCTGTCGATCGTGTTCTTACGCTATTGTAGTAAATATTGGCATGTTTCTCCTGTATGATTCGTTATTTTTTTTGTTTCGTGTTCTGCTATATGTTCACTGCTGTGCAATTATTTCCGTCTGACTACTGTAATGCCCACCGGGCGATGTAGGTAACAAATAAATAACTAAATAAATAAATAGATAAATAAAGAGTTCGGTCCCGCTCGACAAGGCGTCAACTATCCCTAAACTATAAAATGAATGAATATAATCTAACATCGTTAGACGCATCAAAATCAATTGGGGACTAGGTGACTGAATATCTAGACGGTGATTTAAAAGGCGCAAATGACTTCGAAAAGAAGACTGGGACAGGACAGAGCGCTTTTTGCCTCTGTCCGCTTCTCCTCTTCTATGTCATTTGCATTTTTTAAATCACCGTTTAGATCGTTAGACGCAGCTGACTTTATAAAAACAGAAAATGGGAAGTAGATATAACCTGACTAAAAAACAAAATATACGTTCAGCTTCTGTAGCTGGTTGTGCACCAAATACGCAAAGACAAAGTAAAACAGAAGCCTCTGGGGTTTATTTGCAGGCGAAGGAAGGATAGTTTTTCTTGGACGAGGACGATGCGTATCGTATTATTGGTTTTCAACTCGAAGGCGGCGTTCGGGTACACACGCCTTGCAAACATGTCTGTTGGTTGAGAATAAAGCATCAATTGTAAGAAATATGAAACTTGGCATGTCATGAAAGATGAAAATATCGAAAAACAAAAACTCAAAATATGGAAGTACAAAAAAATAAACAAAAAACTTGACATTGGCGAGTTTAAATCATGAAGTAAAGCGAGAGAACGGGCATTTGCAATGTTTAAACCTAATGTCTCATAGAGACAATATTTCAGAAAACATCGGTCGAACCTTTCATGCAAAGATTATTTGACTCGAGAGACACATGTAACATTGGTCACTGCTAAGTCTGTTAAGACTCTGAAGTTTCTGTTAAAATTACCTACAAGATAATAGCTATTTCTAAATTTTTATGAAAGGCGAACAGCGCGAACATAAACGAGGGACGAGTAGAACAGGTAACGACAGACACGACCCTCTCGTTACTTTTAGTCCCTCTGTTATTTTCGCGCTGTTCCCCTCTCATGATGTCAAACCAACTCGTCACACTTTATGCGTTGTTGCTCTAAATGTTTTTTTTTTATGTCAAGGCGAAAAAAATTAAAAGTAATATAATTGCGACATCTGGTCTTACAAAAGCGAAAGAAAGAAAAAAAAAAGAGAAAAAGGAGAAAAATAAAATGAGAGAAAGATACTAAGAGAGAGAAAAAAATAATTGAGTATTTTTATTATAAAAAATGGCTTATCCCGGGCAAAAAAGTTTGCATTCCAACTGTAAGATTTGATTCAGTCAAGTCTTTGACTCTTTTTTTTAGAAAAAAAAGTATTAGCTATAGCTACACTGTCATTACGACAGTGTAGCTATAGCTAATACTTTTTTGCGTAGTAGTACGACAGATGCGGTGTCGTACTACGTGAAGCTGATTTTCGCGAGTCTTAGGATTTAGCGCCCCTTGCAGTAGCCTGTGCTTAATAAAATAAACGACGTCATACTCACTGCCTTATCAGAACGAGGAAGACCGTCTGGAGCAGGATGTGTGTAAGTGTAAAACAGCTGATTCAACTGAAGTGGCGTCTGGCACTGTATCTTACAGGTAACAAGAATTTCCGATTTCTGTGGCTGAGTAAAAAACGAGGTAAAAGGTTATTTCGAACATAATTCTTTAAAAATGTGCTCAACATACATTTAAAATAAAGATAGGCATCGCGCACGGAAATTGAGGTTGGTACCCAGTGTCCCTAAACTGTTGATATCGATTGCAGATGATTACGCCATTAAAGGAAAGGTTTTGGGAATTAAAGTTTTTATAACAAAAACTACAACATTTATACGACAAATAGATAATATTTGTAACTACCTTTCGCTCTATCCGTTGACACATGGACGATCTATCTATCTGTAGATGATTGAACAATCGATTCGTTTATACGTATATGAATACATGAGTGATCACATTGTCGATTTGTGAATTGATTTATTGACAAATCTACAAATCAAATCCCATCTGTATATTTGAAACTAAATCTCTAAAGTTTAGGTTTGGCGTGTTAAAGCAGCGAAAGACATCTCGGAAGCCCCATGGAGAAACTGAGGGTTATTTTAGTTGCGGGCTTAAGTTGAGCCAGTTTGTGCACTAGTAGGACAGCGTCAGTTTGAACTTTGGAGACTGCGTGAACGTAGATTTTATTGAAAATTGCCTTCTCATCAAGACTTCCGGAACGTTGATATTTAGTTTCCACCCCGTTTTGTTCGGGCGCATATTGTGCAACAAAATTAAACAGTATTTACAAATAACAACAACAACAAGACACGAGTAAAAGAAACTCACGGATAGGTAAAAAATCCCGACTATTCCCGGGTGCATTAGTCGACAGTAGTCTTTCTCATCGAAGGCACTTCCGGGCAAGCGTCCAGGCAATTGCGTCAGGTAATCGACAGAAAAATGCTCCTCGATGCAAACTGCCGTTTTAAAGCTGCACCAAAACAAATGAAAAAGCATTAACATTTAATTTTCGATCGCGGGATCATTGTTAAGACGAATGCACAGCTCAAGTGGTGACCAAGCGATCCACGTGGCAATCCATGCATAATGGGAGGCGAGGAAAACGTTGAAGCAAGGAACTGCGGTTCTTTTTAAGGCTGGTGTTTGGGACTTTTTCACGCAAGATGTTAGGAAGTTTTAGAATATGGTGTACAAGTTTGTACGCTATTTGCGCACCTCGTGCATATTTTTACCCCAAGATTCACTTCATGTTTCTGTTTTCCCCTAACCTTAACCATAGCCTCCTTTCTACTCACAATGCCTGGCAGTTCGACGACGGAGCCATAGTGTGCCCGGTCGCAGATTTGGAGTGCGAGGATCTGGTAGCACAGAGCATCAAAAAGGCATTTCTCGGGGAACCTGGGCTTTAGCGCACATGTTTTGCAGCGGCGAGTACCCGAAACACACTTGTTCGCTCGGGAGAAGCGCGTTTCGTCGTCTCGCCGCAGCGGGGCGCCAGTCACGTGGTTCTCCTTGCATTCGTTATCTTCCGCTCCACCTTTTCCACTTCGGAAGCCTCTTTGCGTGGCGATCTGCCAGGCTTTGTCAGTATATAGAAGGGCGCAAAAGTGCAAAAGGAAAGGGGAAATCATGATCGCTTCGCTGTAGCCGCTATTTTGTTATAACCGACTTCGGTTATAACGAAGTGCAAAAGGGAACAGGAAATCGTGATCGCTTCGCTGTAGCCGCTATTTTGTTATTACCGACTTCGTTATAACCGGTTTCGACAGTATACGCTATGGTGCGAGTCTCGTGTGGTAGCATGTGCACGCAGTTTGTACTAAAGGGGGGGGGGATGGGGCGGATCGGACCGCATTGGATGTGGAAAAACGATTCCCTAAAACTTTCTACTATCTGTGGTATGTTACTTTCTTGTATGATGGTCCTGTCGCAACGGTCATACAAAAACTTTCTGCAGGCATGTTCCCAGCCCACATACTGTATGTATGAAGTTTACATGCTTCGAATCTGCTCGAGGCGTGCCCACCGATAATGCTGTCATCATGTCTCAAGCAAACACCATGCATCTTTGTATAACGCACGAGAAACGCGACTTGTGGTTTCCACGCATTTTGCGACAGCTGCGTTCGCAACCGCAGAAATGACAGAAACTACCGGAATGCGCCGGAACCGTCATGAGTTCCGCATTCCTCACAAATCGACACTCCGCTCGCCTCGCGTTCCACGTTGTGTACGACGAACACTGGTCCCTGTGACTTTGATTCGCTGTCCTTTCGGTTGCTGCGAACGGAACCGGCACAGATGCGTGAACCGGCCTTAAAAGGAGTGCTGCTTTGCTTTCACCTAAGAGTGACTCGGATTTGGTCTTGAGCGCAGGGCGAGAACCGTGAAAACCGTGGTCCTTTGTCCACGTAACTCATCATGTACCCGTCCTCCCAGCCGCAGCCCAGCCTCTGTGCCCCGGGATGCCCCGGGATGTTTGCCGCTGGACCCATGCCGTCGTGAACAACTCCGAGCCTGTAATGTTTGTTAATAAAATAATAATAAAAAAATGAACTGCGTTGGTTGTAAATTTATGACTTCTCCTTTTCGGTAGTCACATGCAGTGTCTTTGACTTTATATCAAATATATTTATTGTTTTTAAAGACGGTGGTAACAGTTACATGAACGGCGTTTTGGAGTGTATTTAAGAGGCTTGGCGGCCACTAATGGGGGGTAAACAGAACCATTCTAAAAAGTGGGCACCTTTTAGGATGTTCTACGCCAATTATGCGAGTCAGCCTTTGTTTAGACCCGGATTCCGAGCACGTATCGGACACGAAGGTAGCCACAGCGGTCGGCGTGAACTCGGCTCAGCTCCTATTGGACAGGAGTGTGACGGCAGGTCCAATCATGTGCTTCGCTCACATCCAATCATGTGCTTCGTGCTTACGAAATGGCCGCCGCCAAGGTTGCTTCCTGTGAGTTTACTCTCCCGCATAGCACTTGGGAAAAACCAATTGCTCTAATGGGACCTTACAATAAATGACGATATCACGAGACTAAATATGTGTTTAGGCCTAAAAAAATGAAAGACGTTTATAATACCCTGCAACGCCGGATTAGAGTGCAGCTCTTGAGGAGGAGGAGGGAAGGGTACTAGGAGAGGATGTACCCATCCTCCCTCCTCCTCATGTCCTCATCCTCCCTGCTACTCTTCCGCCCCCCTCCCTCCTCTTTCTCTTCCTCATTCTCCCCCTCTCTCATCCTCCTTTCCTCCTCCTCCTTCACCTCCTCCTCATCTTTCGAGCTCCTCCCCTCCCCCTCTTCCCTCCTCCACTTCTGCTCCCTCTCCTCCTCCCACTCCCCTCCCCTTCTCCCCCCGCGTGTTGCATCATCATGGGAAATGTCCCATAATGCACTGCGCGGGACCCTTGTGACGTCACACGTGACGTCACGAGGGTTCCGCGTGGTGCATTATGGGACATTTCCCATGATGCACCGCCCACTTACGCCGACGCCGACGGCGACGGCGACGGCGACGCCGCTCAAGCCGGAAACGGGCGCCTAAGAGCTGCGCTCTAAAAATACATCTCCGCTGTGAGGGTGAGCATAATGTAGGCACGTAGTCCGTCATGCTCAATATCAGAGGTCAAACTGTTAGACCAACTCAACACTCCGACGTCACGCCACTACGGTGGCGCTGCTGACGGCACTGCGCATGTGCAGTGTCGAATTTGATTTCTGCGGACGAGCAGCGACCACACCCGGTGTAGGCTAACGGAGGCTTGTTCATGAACAGTGTGTTGGTCGATGGATGGAAACATATTTTCAATCCCGTCGTTAGCTGAACTTGTTCCCTGGAATGCAGGAATTGGGTCTTACAAGTGCGGTGCGGGAAAACAGACGCATCACACGCAGACGCATCACATTAGTTAACATTGAATGTTAACTAAAATTTCTAAGTTATCTTTTTGATTGATGGTTAGATATATTATGTTGCAATCTTAGTATCAAAGATAGTCATTACAAAAAAGTCTAAATCAGTAAGAACATTTTCCGGAAAGGCATTTTTACTGGTATTCATCAATTTGTTTTTTTTTTTGCGTTTTTTGTTACCCGATTCCTAACACGACTCAAAAAAGAACACCGGAAGTCCTGCCCACAGAGATGATTAGAGGAGTGAGGTTCATCATTGCGACTTAGTCATTTGGACTAATTTCAGTTCACGGGGAAAAGAAATAACCTACTCAGATTTATTTTAACCAGGTTGCTTGAACAAACAGCAACAAAAAATGAAAGACGTTTACAACACCCTGTAACGCCGAATTAGAGCGCAGCTCTTGAGGAGGAGGAGGGAAGGGTGTTGAAGGGAGGGTATAGCCCTCCTCCCTCCTCCCCATCCTCCCTGCTACCCCTCCCCTCCTCCTTCCTCTCCTCCTCATCCCTCCTCCTCTTCTCCTCCCCCTCGTCACCTCCCCCTCCTCCTCCTACCCGCGCGTTGCATCATGGGAAATGTCCCACAACGCATCACGCGGTTGCGCCGACGGCGACGGCGAGGCCGCTGAAGCCGGAAAGAAGCGCCTAAGAGCTGTGCTCTAAAAAAAAACATGAGCCATCCCACTCTGCAAAGGTGGATGACCAGCGAAACTGTTTAGCACACGACCGAGACGTGACACAGAATTTTGAACAAAGGTACGAATACATTTATTGTTTTGATCGTTGGTCATCGTGACGAAAGGTACGTACACACATGGCGAGAGCTATCGCCGCCCCGAGGAGCCGGAGGGAACTAGACACGCGTGACGGGACCGCCACGCGGCAGAGGGAAAAGGAACTAGGCACCGAAGTGCTTGGAACGACGACAAAGAGAGGGCGGTGCGAACCTTCTCTGCGTTTTTTTCAACGCACACAAAAAAAAAAAATCCACAGAACCCTAGCCATAAACAGCTTCGCCGTAAAAATAGAATACTCACAAATGGGCTGCTTCGTGAGCTGTAACATGAACTCCCTTGTATGTGCCCGCTGTGTCCTCTACGATGCCGACGTTCATGACTCCACATATTTCTCCAGTGTAAGCCAAACCTTTGTAGGGCGAGACATTAAGCGGTGCAGGTTTATCTCCAAAGAACACCGGGGACTACCTATAACTTGCTCTGTTTTGTAATTAACATGATCTACGGTTCCGAGAAAGATCTCGAAGGTATGGACACCGACGTCCTAAGAATCGAAGGACGTGGCTTAATAGCTTCCCGCCTCGTGACTGTTTCTCCGACGTTTTGAACGTATAATGATACAATCTGAATGACTAAAAGGCGATAATGAGATGCTCAGGAGCATCTCATTATGTTAAGTTATCCGTGATTCTTAAGTTATTCGTATCTCTTAGGTTATCTGTAACTACCAGTGAGTTTGGTGAAATTCTTTGAGGAAACAGTTCTTCCCTTAAAGGGCACCATGAAATAATTTGGGAACTTATTCCTCCTTAACTTTAATCAAATACCATGTAAGCCAATACTGGCAACTCCTACGGAGAGCGGGCGAAAAGTGATCGTAGCGCCCCTGGCGAGCACGGAGTTTCCGCTAGCAGACGAATTTTCCACATTGCATTGGTTTTGCCTATCTTTTTGCGAGGTGAGCAACGGGAAAAGAATTGTAACGGGTGTTTGCTGCTTTGAATGTCAAAAAATAGGTGTCACCTCATAAGGAAACGACATTTTCTTCACGTGGGAAAGACGTTACAGCTTGTACGGTGCAATTTTCGGGCTCTCCTGAAGAAAACACTCTGTCGGAACTTATGTAAGCCAGGCAAAACAATAATGTACCTTCGCCCTGTTTCTCGAAAGAGAGCAATGTACAAAACTTTCGAAACATAGCTACGTTTTAACTTTACTCTTCTTATAAATAATTTAGTTTTGTTTTTGCCATTCCCATTTGCCATGAATGTATTGCTTAAAACCGTTTTGTCGGATAGGCGTGCTGGCTGATTCCGTTAAGATCGTCTTCAGATGCCGAAGCAAAATGCAATTTCGAACCATGTACATTACAGCGATGTTAGTATGCTCTGGAACAAGTCGGTTTGTGCACATGCAAATCTGACGGCGTTACTGAAACCAATGAAAGCGGAGTTACAAGGAAAGCAAACTTCTCGCGCGTTCAAAAAAAGAAAAAAAGTGGAGAGTGTCGTAGCGCAAAAAAGGCGATTTCGGTCACGTTATATACGGTGCACAAATTGCGATTGTTAGCGGCAGGAGGACTAACGTATTCGGCGCCTTCTAGGATCATAGGCAACCACCCGTTGTACGGTAGTGCTACTTGTATATATCAAAGTCGGCTTCCTTTTTATGTTTGAGGCGAGGCTACGCCGCCGCGTTCTTTCTTCCTCCTGCTTTTATGCTTTTTTTATTTTTTTCTTTAATTTTTTTGACGTTCGAACTGTCGCGTATTTTACTTTGCCTTGTTTTGCTTAGTTTTTACTTTCTTTCGCTTGGGCGCTCAGTAACGCCGGTTCGTCTACTACTCTATGCCCAGACATCTTGAGGGCCGTCTGCAACTTTGTTGTTATTGTTGTTGTTTCTTTTCACTCTCGTCTGCGACAACCTCCTCTTTTCGCCTTCGATTGAGTTTATAATCGTAAACCTTCACATGTGGTTTTTGATGCTTAACAAATATATTAAAACCTGTAAGCTCGTTTTAAATTTCTATTCGGATTTTACTTGAGTACGACGGCACGTCTGCTATGAATCATCGTTTGTTGATCAACTGGTCGGTTTCGGGCATACACCAGCACATACTTGGAGATGGCAGGCATGCCACGTGAAGCCTAGTATTGCAGAAACAAGTTTTTGTGATGTGGTGTAGAATCCTTCTTCCGTTTTCGGAAGACCGAACAAACGTTAGTAATTTAGTTACTTCAAAAATAAACTGGAAGAGCTACTCAAGCCTGGCTTCAATATCGCCACTGACGCCTCAACAGACGATTATGACAACTCTACAGAGATTGTGGGGAACTTCACGGACCAAATACAAGATGCGCAACTGAACACTCAGTCCTTTGTAGCCGGGTGGGCAGCCAGTCAGATCTTTCATCCTGCTTGCTAAGTCCAACTGCAATCAGAAACATAGAACACATCGCAAAACATTTTGTTGAAGAAGGAGAAATAATCGAATGCGGAATTGACACCACCTTACGACTTAGCCCGTCAGCCAGCCGGTACCATCAGCCGTGCCTTCGACACACATTGCACTGATATATTTCAGCAACCAAGGGTTCAGCTCAAGGCGGCCTCTCATCGACACTCGAAACAAAGGCACGGTGTGCAAGGACTGCCTGGACATGTAAGTCAACAAGTACTGGAATGTACTTTTGAGCTGCTTCTTCAAGCGAGCAAACAAACAACCCGCCAAGGTCACTGGGAAATGAAATGCGAAAGCAAAAATGTCACACACTGCTAACACGTAGCGCGATTGCAGCGTGTGACTCTTATTTTCCGAGCAGTGTGAGTTGTACTACGTTATTACTTTCCTCTGTTTTGTTTTAGTTATTACCAAAGCCGCGAAAGCAAATAAAAAACGTGTAACGGGCAGCTAAAGAAACAAAAACAAAAAAAGAACAAAAACAGTGAATCTTATTTTTTAATAGTTTTTTCGTGTTGCTTCCGCTTTGTTTGTTTTGGACTCAACACCGATGGCGACCACCGCTTGCTCATTTTCAATGCTCCTACCGATGCCTCGCGCGATCGTCGTCGTTGGAGGAGGTCTTTGCTGGGTGATTTGAACCATTGTATCGCCTGCTAACTTCTTTGTTTCATTAGCCGCTGTTCACGTCTGTTCCCCATTTTTTTTAAAATTTTGTTCTGGTATGGGGACCCCATCTTTCCTGCAAAGTTCGGAAAGCGTTTGCGCGGACTGTTTTCTTGTTACTTTTCGTTTTTGTTATGCTACAGAGGCTGGTCCATTTGCCCTGGAAATATTAAAATGTTGTTTGCGGACTTTTTAATGATCACCTATTCAAGTAAGGAATTGTGACAACGCAGTCTGTAACAGATAAACAGTAACCTTTTACGACGTAGTTCGAGTAGCTAAACGCATTTTTTCCTCTTCCCAGATGCGCTTCAAACGCGTGTGATCCCCTGGCCCTGAGTTGTGTTTGAAACCGCTTAATGAACTGTTCTATGTTTGTTTCTGCGCGCGTTATTATTTGATTGCCGTTGCAGTTGCGATTAGTGGATTCTGCTTTGCAAGCGGACCGATTTTCCATTGCGTTGTCTGCTTCCGTACACTCCGATTCCGCTAGAGGCGCCACTGTCACGTTCGCCACCGCGCCCATGGGTTTTCGGAGGAGTTTCTAATATTGGCGAAGCTCTATAGTATTTGCTTTAATCCTCAACTAAAAAAAAAAATGAAAGACGTTTGACAAGTCTCTGTAATTCTAAATTAGGGCGCAGCTCTTGAGGAGGAAAAGTGGAGGGTACATTTTGTATGTCTGTACCCTCCCATCCTCCTTCCCTACCCTCCTACTTATCGCCTCCTCCTCTGCTCCTCATCATCCCCTCCTTTCCCTCCCCATCCTCCTCCTCTCTCCTCCTCCTACACTCCTCCCCTTCTCCCCTCCTTCGTACCCTCCCCTCCTCCTCCTGCTAACCCTCCCTTCCTCTTCCCTCCTACCCTCCCCTCCTCGCACAGTTTCCCCACTAAATTTAGCTGGAAAATCGACACGTGACCTCAACACCGATTCAATTTCCCCGCTAAATTTAGCGAGGAATATCGTGTCACGTCACCCATGAACACATTAAGTTTCTCTGCTAGATTTAGTGCAAAACTTGACGTCACGTGACCTCAACACCAATTCACTTTCCCGCTAAATTTAGCGGGGCGGCTACATCGACCGCGACGGCGACGGCCGACGGCGACGCCACTATACTCAGAAACGGGTGCTTAAGAGCTGCGCCCTTAACCGAAATGAGAAATCACGTGGTCGTGACGTAGTATTTTACTGGAATGCGAATGAGTCCACGCTACCACCGTGCTTTTCAAGCTCAACGTGGAACTTGTCATTTGACGAGTGGTGATAACTGCCGTCACGACCACTCGTTGGCCACGAAGGCGAATCTAAACGTTCGTCGACGGATTGATTGTTGACGAGTGCGTACGTTCGATTGAAGCAGTGCTCTTGTGTCATGCGTGAGTGGGGTTCGGCTGACGTGCTTGGGTACCGCGGATGTATCACAGTGAAGAGGCGGAGAGCTTTCGTAGGAGAGAAGATAAGAAATAGTCCGGCTACATTTTACAAGTTTTCTACCGAAAAGCAGGCTCTTGACTTCCTACCCTCTTTCTTTTTTGGCCCACTAATTGATACGAGATTAAGAAGATCAAAATCTAATATTATTTCATGGTCCCTCTAACGATAAAACAACAGTTCATACGAGGCACAGTAAAAAAGAACGCAATTCAGTTAGCAAAGTTGAAATCTCGCGATAGATTGCCGTACTTCAAATACTGCTTGGGCCTCCACTAGAGGAGGCCGTTCTCGCCGACTGAGCGGCCTGATGAAAAATTACAACGCTACAACATTCTCAACATGGCCGCCTTCTTGGAAGCGTGCACCGGGGGTAGAGCTGGGCGCAGTAACCCTAATTTTAGAGGCAGAGGGCAAAAATCTTGCCGAGATCTATCCCATGATGTTGAATAGAGGATTGGGGGGGGGGGGGGGGGGTGCTGTATGTCAATTCGACTGAGGTACGAGAGGTACAACATATTTCAAAAGCGGATAGGCAAGTTTGACTTTCCATGTCGCCAGGCTCAGTATGACGAAACGGTTCGTACGTAAAAACTTGCGTGTCAGCATTGATGATGTGGCCAAAGAATCGAACATTAGTGATTGCTGGGTATATCACATCATTTGCAGTATTATGCAGTATCATAAAATGTCCGCCCAACTGGCACAAAAAAAAAAGAAGAAAAAAAAACTTGGGCCGGACATTAAGGAGAGCCACGTGGATGTCTGCGAGACGCTGAAACGACGCTATAAACCATGAGGGAGATGATTTTCTTGAACTAATTGTCATCGGGGCGAATGCTCGATCCACTATGCCCCGCCACAGACGGACAAACAAAGAGTGAACGTACACTACGTCATCAAGAGAAAAGAAATTTCGGGTAGTCCCGAAGCATGGCAAGCTTATAAAACTGCTAGTTTTGGGGCTAGCTGGTGATGAACGATTTAAACCATGGTTAAAAGCGCCAAAAAGACGAACACAAGAGAGAAGGCAAACACGGGCACTACTGACACCAGTTAAAAAATAAAAAAAATAAAAGTGCATATAACTATATTTACACATCTATCGTCACTTACGCTCCAAGAAAATCCGTTCTTGAAAGGTGCTTTGACGCCCCAAGAACTGTTGTAGCTCGTGAAGAACGGCTTTCTCTCAAACATTATCGCCCCCCGGGGCACTAGAAAGTCAACTAAGCGATAAAGAACCTTTTCTCATTAAAAAAAAAAAAAAAATAGCTGAAAGGAACCCCTTTCAAGTGTTTTACAAAGTAGCCTTTTAGGGGATGCTTAAAATAACCTTTTAGGATTCAAAATGCGGACAATCGGAAGAGCCCATAAAATAACTTTTAAGACCAGATACTTTTTTAGAGCATATACGCTACGTTTGCGCCGGGATACACGCTCTTCAACCCGTTTACATAAATTTATTAAAAAAAGCATATCGCGGCATTTTACAATACAGTCGACGTGTCGCTGACGTAATGGGGCCCACTCTCCCTAATGAAGTACGCCTCTTGCAGTTCGCGCGCTCTTTAATTCTTACTGCTACCTAGAATCTTAGTGTAACCGAAGCGTGGCTCACATAACAAAGACAAGCTTACGCTCACGGTTTCACGAGACCATAAAGGACCAATAGTTGCATATAAGATGCTCAGGGGACTTTGGAGGAACACAGCGTCGTATTGTGTCCTGCTTGAGAACAACTTGAAGCCTGTGATCAGGTCATAGCGCCGCGGTGTGCTTAGTTCCGGTGTGTTGTTGCAGTGTGAAAACGCGCGCCCCCACACGGTACGTGCGACAGCGGGAAAATATCGCGAATCTACGTTTCGAATGTATTCCACATCAGTCATACTCACGAGACCTGGCACCGCGAAATTATAATTTGTTTGAACACCTCAAAGCGGCCCAGGAGTTTCCCCAGGAATTGAAGTTAGGGGGAGGGGGGTGACTAAATTTTTAGAGGGAGGGGGTTAGGGGGGAGGGCATTAAGAATAGAGGAGTCGTTGCAAATTAAGGGGATGCCTTCAGAAAAACAAGGGGGGGGGGGTGATTTTCCTCCCCCCCCCCCCCCTAGGGAATGTGTAGGGAAATCACGAAGCAGCCATTAGCCGAATAAATACTTTTACTTGTGATGAGCTAAAAGTGGAGGTGCATTTCTGGCATCGGACTCAGTAGCAGTGTTTGGTTCCCCGCGGCAACGACACACTCATGAAGGGTTGGCACACATGTGTTAAAAGTGAGGAAGACCATGTTGAAAAGTGACAAATTTCCGTTAATTCCGTCTGCATTACAGCAAATAAAGAACAAAGGACGGTTCCTTTTTGACTGTGTCTCGTATATTGTAAAATGTCTCCAACTTTCGCGAAAAGACATTCGATTCCATGCGGGATTGAACACGCCAAACGGGTCAAACTGGGTTTGATTAATTTGTCTTTCACCAGTAGTCTAGTGTGAAGAGCCGAAGACAACAATGCCACGATGAGAGCATGCAAAGTTTTTTTCAGCTTTTCACCGGCGAACAAAAGAAATTTCTGTCTATTTGGACTAAAGACACCTGTTTTCTCTAAACATTGTGAATGCTAGCGCGTTTTTACCAGTCTCAAAACCTTACAGTTCCAAAATATTCGTTTTGCATAAAGGTGTCGCAAACGGTTTTGTAATGAAGCAAATAATTTTGTCCTACGCACCTGCCATGTCCTGAAGAGTTCCTCCCGATGAAACGAACAAATTACGTCTAGAAAATAGTTTTGATAGTTTTAGACACAAATAAATATTGTCAATCTTTGAAGCAGCGCACGGTGATCAGCAGAATAGTGAGTTTTAGTATTGCGTATACGAGCGAACGCCAGCACTTTGCGTTAGCGTTAGCGGTGCGCGTTCCACACTATACGTGCGCGGAGCACAGACTGCGGTCTTGGATGGACGCATGGCGACGACGCGCATGCGCAATGTGTAGCACGCAACATTCGAGAGTTTTAGTATTGCGTATAGGAGCAAACGCAAGCCCTCCACGTTAGCGTTAACGCTGCGTCCTCCACACTGCGCATGCGCCATACGTATGGACTGCGGCGAGCTATGCGTACGTACGCTCGCTATCGATTTTGGCGAGCGTACGTAGCGGTCCCCTGCGTGCTATTCTCGTTGTTCTCGTCACGCACGGGAGAGTGCGAGACTACTCCAGTTTGAAAAATGGCGGCGGTGAGGCAAACCAGTGGAAGTGCTACGTGCGTTGTACGGGTTCGCTTCACCATTGAAGATGACCTCAACCTTGTGGAAGAAAGAGAAAGAAGAGGGGAAAAAGGGCGATGCTCATGGCGGGCGAGGACACGCGGAGTTCGGAGCTGGAGACAGACGAAAGAGCCGGTACCGAGCAAGGCCTCCAACTGAAGACCCGGATTACTAGACGGCCTTGGCCCTCCTCTTCATCGGACTCTGAACTTATGTACAGAATAAACGTTTTTCCAATGGTAGCGCCTCCCCGTGTGACTTCCTTGGAGCGAGTGGAACTCAGCCTGATCGGGCGGTATTGACAGGCGACCCACAACCTTCTCAAAGAAATCAACGCGACGAACTTTTTCGAGCGCCCACAAAGATAGGTGTCGAGAGCCAAGAACACTGGTGACGCCGTCGAACCCAAAAGGTGTTTACCGTGCGGTCGGTACGCGAGCGGTGCGACCAACTGCTTGCATACATCCAAGCACAAGACGAGGCCAAAATAAGGTAGTAGGGATCCCACAACACACTGGAGCGAACCATAGATCAAACTGCTGGTTGCACAGTCTTAAAAAAAAAAGAAGACAAAACACGTTCACAACAGGCAACTGGAAATAGATTTACGCATTTCGTAGCCCAGTGAGGAGATTCGCGGTGTTGGATTGGCTTGACCGAATACTCGTCTTGGATTTTTTGAAGCAGTTCGCAGGAGCACATCTAGATGGCGCTGCAAGTCCTTACGCATGCGTATTCCTTCCGCTATACTAAAAGTGCGCGTTCAACGCGCTCCGTAACGTTCCGCCGGCAGCTTGCGTTCGTTGTACTCAGTGCTGACGCAAGGGTCTTTACACTACTCTAAAACGTTCTATTAACTTAAACCCACAGCGGATACGCGATATTAAAACTATGACGGTTTGGCGGTTCAGTACGGCGTCATAGGGTTGTCCTGTTACGCCACACACAAATCCAAACAATTTAAAAAAGAGCTAGTGCCACACTCAAATATCCTGGACACGCGCTGTATCTTTGCTGTTAACGAAAATCGCTTGAAATCAAGAGTTGAGAAACAGAGATGAAGAATGTTTTTTTTTAAAGCAATACCAGACATATATCTAAGTTTTAACTCTCAAAGCAAAAAAATGTTTTCCCAAATGTATCATCTGAAGCTTTCTATGCCATTATAGTTTTACGAAATGTGGTTATTCGATAACTGGGGACGCTCAACGCGAGGACAAAATTAAATACCAGAACTGCTCGTGCCGAGTCCATACAATGTGCGCGTGAAGCACCAGATAAAGGCCACCACGGCGGAGGGACGTCAGAGTTATCAGTAGTTCATTATTGCGTCTCATCGGAAAGAAGCACAGAAGTTGCTTTTCTAGTTGTTTTAGGTCCCGATGGCACACATTCTAGCATCTGCGTTAGTTTGCTTGACACAAATACAGGTGCGCTCGACAGTAAGAAAATGCGTTTTCAAATTTCTTTTCCGGTGGCGGAAAATGACACACTAGTGTTACACTTCGTTTTAACTCGAGTCCAGACATAGCCGACTCTACGAGGTAATGGTATCGGTTAAGCAGCGTGAAGCTCACAAGTCACTATGCCTTTCCCGTTTACGACTAGTTCAGCGATGATCGAACGCCGTACAAGCGTCAGGATTTTTAACAATATCGCGCGAACGCCGACCGGCCAATAAATTAGTGGCTTATCGCGGCGTGAAAAAGCAAGTGCGCGAGACTACAGGGTGGTAGGCAGACGCCTAGCCTCGCTGACTTCCTGTTTCATGGCATTCTGTATCACAAAGCAAAAGGAAAGCAAGTGCGTTAGTTCCATGTCAATGCACCTGGCTCATGCAGAGTTTTCTTTTTTAAGCGAATAGCCAGAAATATGATATTAATAGCGTGCGTTTGTTTCAATAAACCTTCATTAGAGAGTAGTGCACTTCGTCTTGTCCACTTCCTTGTCCCTTTTTGTTCGGCGCTTTTCGTTTAGCCCACGTGACTATTTGTACCGAAGTGACGTACGAAAACACGCCCTCCTCTTGCGCAGACTGCTTGAATGATTTCTACTTAATACGCCCACATTGGTTTCAAAACGCTATAGAATCTTTAGCTGGTGTGTTACTCGTGTATAAGATTTTTTTTTAGAATACCGGTTATTATCTTTTAGTTTATGCACATTTCGTGTATTTGCCTTCCGATCTATAATGTGAGCACAAAGTTCTTTTTGGCATTTTCCGCAGCCCGGCGTTTCACACTGCCAAAAAAAGAAACAAAACAAATAAAAAACACGTTTTTTCAGGTTGGTTTAACAGCAAACTGAATTCGAGTATGCCGGTGTCGGTGTTCCGTGTCTCTCTCAAGAGATTATGTGAACTTCATACTGCCACATTTATTGATCATAATAAAAATACATTTAATTACTGAGCTCAAATTTGACCACATAAATAAAGCGCCGATTACCTTAAATATATATATAATAATAATATGCACCCTCAAATTATCTGAAAGATTATCTGCAAATCCTTTCCGGGGTTTTCATACTCGATATGCAGGCGTATAATTCATTTGGGAGCGGCCGGCAAAGAAATTTTTTATTTCGAAGCTGATTTAAAACACTACGTGTTTCTGGCACATATATAACTTCGAAAACATAAAGAAGTCTGTTATTACCTGTTTTATGTGATGAACAACAACTTTATGTCTCTGTACGCTCCACAAAAACAGAGCGTACAAAAGCTCTCACGGGGGAACAACAACGATTACGCACACAGACAGTCACAGAGTGATGCCGAGTAGAGCATAGAATGCTACTTTGTTCTATTCAACGTAAAAATGATCAATTCAGAAAGGGTGGCGTTTATTTGCAAATTGAATTGACCGGCATCCTTTCAAGAACAAACCGTAACAGCCAGGCTACGCCAATATATTCTGTATAAGAAAATTTTCTCTTGGACACGCGTGATTTTGGGTCAAATTCGATCTGAGTACGAAGGTGCGTCTAATTTAGAGTGGAGAATTTTGATCACTCCTTTCTCCATGGTTCTTTGCTCGCATCCCAGTACTGAGTGTAAATAGTGTTGGTTAGGGAAATAGTGAAACAAGCGTTGTGATTGCCGCTCAGCGTTTCGATCAACGGTAGACTGAAAAGGCTTGCCCTTAAACCTCCTGGATATTTTGAAAATATTATTGGTTTTAGCTCAGTTCCGCCGCCATCATATATATAGTGAACTGTATGTCGTAAACTATATTTCACGATATATATGATGACGAGGTAGATATTCCATAATTTTATGCACTGTAATTAATCATTTAGTTTAGGATCCCAGCTACGATGTAAGTTTTAATACCGCGACGCAAAGGTGTACCAATCACGGGAATTTTAGGCGGCCTACCAGACTTCGTGACAACCATTCGATTCAGGTAAAATATATGTGACTGTTGAGTCGTATAAACAGGACGTTTTGTAATGTAACCAAGATTCTTTTTTGCTGTCGCATAAAAATTATATAACGCAATTGTTTTATTTGGTATCTGAAAATAAACGTGGACTGTATGATCGATAAAAAAATCTATAGTTATTCGTTTCACGGTGGAAATACTGCCTATTGACAAAACAACGCGAAAATTATATATCAATTTAGCGGTTCAAACCGGATTGAACCATTATTTAGCTACCTGAAACTGAGCCTCAACTGTACCGAAAGCCGTGAACCCGAACCCGAACCGAACCGGTAAAAAGTTCGGTTCGACACTCTTACTGGAGCAACGTCCAAAGTCATAATAAATGCTTCAGGTGAGTCATTTATTACGAACCTTTGCAGTATGATTGGGTATGAAAAAACAATGCGAACATTATATTTCAATTTAGCGGTTCAAACCGGATTGAACCATTATTTAGCTACCTGAAACTGAGCCTCAACTGTACCGAAAGCCGTGAACCCGAACCCGAACCGAACCGGTAAAAAGTTCGGTTCGACACTCTTACTGGAGCAACGTCCAAAGTCATAATAAATGCTTCAGGTGAGTCATTTATTACGAACCTTTGCAGTATGATTGGGTATGATTATTTTATTTACTTTTTCTTACTTGTGTTCACCTCTCTATAATGACGTCTTCGATGTTTTTTGATACCTGTGCACCTAAACTGACCGAAAATCTGTTAATATATAATTACTCAGTGTACCCAACTCCCTCCTACCACGTCCCCTTAAGGATACTAGTATCACCAGAAAAATGAGTAAATTCCAAGACCAAAAATGTATTTTGGCCCCAAAAACTGCGGTATTCGAACAATGACGCACTTTAGAGAGGCGGTATAAACATTTATTAAAATCGCTCAAATCAGCATTGCAGCTTAAATATTGCACTAATAAGGTTGCTTGGGGGAAAATTACACTTTGTTACGTATGTCTCTTAATCGCGAAAATAAAACTTTTTTTTTTTTTTTTAAATATAGTGACACTCTAAAACACATAGCTTTGTTCTTATATGACAATTTTGAGCGTTTTGGGGTTGGGAAGTGCCTGTAAAGTAAAAATCTCACCCTGTAATAATCATGAACATGTCAGGGCTTCCATACTTTATACTCCCAGGTGCGTACTTTGCAAATTGTTTTGTTGTTGATCCACCTTCCGCATTTTGCAAAGACAGCCCCATGTAAAACGTGTCTTCCTTAATAAAACAATATCACATAATCACAGTAGAAGTTAGAAATGCATTCATACGTTGCTCTGTTAGCAAAGCAAAAAAAAAAGAAAGATAAAAGGACATGCTTACCTGCAGCGTCATTTGGTGAATGCCAACCACTCTAAACTTTACAGCAGGAGCTGTAAAAGACTGGTACCTTAGGTTTACCTGGATAAATAGTCAAATTAGTTGAATAAATCGTAAAATAAATGCAGAGATAAGAAGTTATTCACATGGGGTTGTTTAAAAATTATTGAATTATTATGAAAGACTATGCGAAGCACGTGGTATGACAATGACGTCGCGGTTTTCCTCCTGGGTGCATGGTGAGTGGCAGCCGACGGACAGGCAGATATGCAATAAACAAAACTTCAAACTTCCTCTCACATACAGCGTTGCGTCGTTAAGTGATCGGAAAATCAGTCGAACGTTTGTGCAAAAAAGTTTGTTTCTCGATATGTTTGGGCAATCAAGACCAGCGAAAACGAAATTTCTCTCTTATTTTCTGACTCTTGCAGTTGTCGCAGCGTCAGTCGAAATTTAGAAACTCTCAGCTGACATGCACAGAAAGCTACACAAAGAATTTGATGGTACTGTCGGCACTAACCGCTTTTCTACTTTACTCATTCACAGATTAAAAAAAAAAAACAAAAAACAAATGGGTGTGTCGATTTCCAGGCATCCTATTACCACTGCGCAGCCAGTGAAACTGCGACTTTAGTCGATAAGAATGACGTAGAGCAAACCACAAATCAAAAAGCCTGGTCTCCGTAATCCACGCCTTGCATGTAATCCTTAAGCTGTCATTAGATTCTTTTCAGAAGCCCAACAAGCAACACTGGCGTTCGGCATTGCTTGGAGGAGATTGGAAGTCTGGTGGAAATTATCTAGGGAAAATTGAATGACGTACAACTTGGCTAGGTGACACAAGTGGCCTCCCGATATAAAGGGTGCAGCTTTTAGCATCCAGCCATTGGACACGAAGCGCGTGATTGAATCCGAGTCTTCGCCCAACGCCGATGCAGCCCTCATTTTCAATACAGGCTTAGAGTGCGTTATCGAGCAATGGCGGTCAGGTGATGGCGCGGACTTAGGAAAAAAGCCTACCGAAAAAACAAAAATAAAATCACTTTATACCCAGACAGGAACCATGAAAGAGCAGCGGTTATTCCTTTTCCTATAGGCCTCTACACTTCGATTGACCTTAAATCTTACAATGCTTAGACTTGGGATGGTTTGCCATTATGGAAGCACGCTGCGCTGCGCAGTTAACCAAACAAACACGTAGTTTGTATAAGGTTACAGAAGACGTCACGGTAGCACAGAAGAGAAGACGCGAAAAAGAAGAAGAAGCGGACAAAAGAACCAGTTGCTAGTCTGCGCTTTCGCACGTTCGTCGTGTTCCTTTCTGTCTACCATGTCGTCCTTGTAACCTTCTAGTTTTTACGTGTTTGTTTCGTGTAACTTCGCAGCGCACCTTAAAGTGTATCCACACGACGGACCAAATTGCTGTTTTGGTCCGCGGGCCGCGCATCACGTGATCTTACGTCACCGGTTTTCGAGGTCCGCCGGCGGTCCGCGGCTCGCGCTTGTGAGGAATGCCAAGCGACTTTTCTCGCCCGGACCTTGGCGGCGGACCGCGGCGTTTTTAGTATAATTGAAGTGCTAAGTCTGGCAACAAGCTGACTTTTGTTGTTTGGATTGGCAAATCCAAAGTCGTGTCTTTTTGGTGCCAACTGTTGAAGACGAAGAAGACGAACCTTTTGTTGTGCGACGATGGCGGCATGGTGCGACGATGCAACTTTTTACTTCAACGCGCCCATGGAGCAATTCCCCGCTCTGTGGGACAATAGGTGCATGCCCTTTTCGGTTCACTTAAGTCCTCCTCGTCCTCAATAGTCAACGCTAGGGCCACCGCGGCCAAACGTCTCTTTCGTTCAACCTCCATCTTGGCTCTTTACAAATAGACTCAAAGCAGCTCGCTGCATGCGTTTCACGGAGCTGTGAGGTCGAAGGTTAGACCGGCCCGTTCACTCTGTCGTCTGCTCTTTTGGTCCGCCGTGTGGATGCTCATTGCAGCCGGGCGGCCCGCGGGCCGCGGGTCACGTGATGAATTGGTCCGCGGCCCGGTCCGTCGTGTGGATACACCTTTACCTGATAACACCTCCAGTCCAGACGCAACCGAAGCTCCGACCAAATAGGGACCATTCAACCAGCGTCAAAAGCTCAAATCAAAGTTCTTTTTTACAGCGGAGTTGTTGAGGGCTTGTTTTCCCAGGATCGCGTCTGGTACCAAACAAATGTCGACGCCCGTGGCCGACAGAACATTCTGGTTGCCGCCGTCGCTCAAAGATAGCGGTAGCTGTCCAGAGTTTGTGTTTTCCGGTTGTCTGCTTACCGCCGTCGCTCATAGATGGTGGCAAGATTTCTTCGGAGGAAGAAGTGCGGGAACGGAACGAGCGGCGACGTGCGCAGCAGCGCGAATGGTTCCGCAACCACCGCGAGGCCGCTATCGCCCCAAGTTCCACCGCATCGAGCACTTCCGATTCTCTTGCGAAAGAAGAGCAGATCGCTCGCCTCGAAAGCCACCGCGGAGAACAGAAGCTACAGCTCCGCTGCTCTTCTTTCTTCGTCATAATAAAAAAGCTGAAAGTTTTTTTTTTTTTTTTTATTGGTTTAGAGAAGATAGAACACGCTCGGAAACATGACAAACGCCATGATGGTTGCCCTTTTGACAATTTCTGATTGGGCCCGTCCGCTCGTAGCGTCGGCTGCGTGTGGACGTTATGTAAAACAAAGTATAGACCAACTCAAATCCCTGATGTCACTCCACTGCGGTGGCGCTGCTGTCGGTACTGCGCATGCGCAAGAGCTTCCCTCCTCCCGAATCCGGTTTCTGCGCATGCGTATGTAATAACGCCCCATGTTTCTTAAGCTGCCAGTAACTATTAATAGGTTGTGGGTTAACGCCGTTATTTAAATTACCCCCCCCACAAAAAAAAAGAAATATGTATATATATATATATATATATATATATATATATATATATATATATAAACGAATATGTGCAGATGAATGAACCGTACTTAATGCAATGAATCAAAGAATCAAAGTTTTTCAGGAAACTTTCGGCGGGTTCCTGAAAAAACTTTGATTCTTTGATTCATTGGATTAAGTACGGTTCATTCATCTGCACATATTCATTTATATCCTCCTCGGAGACCACGTACGATGGTGTGAAGTGCCCGTGTTGTATATATATATATATATATATATATATATATATATATATATTATTGGAGAAATAAACACCGCAGAACGCTTATTCTTCGCCCAAACGTAACGCTGGTGGTAAGAACCAGATGCTAAACTTTAAAAAACTAACCGTTATTTAGTCAAAGATTAACAGGATTTTTTGTTTAAATTTTAATGGGAAAATAGCGACGGATCAAAATATTCAAATGGATGGAGCTCTATTGCGCCATTCAGCGAAAACGGGCGAAAACAAGTTCATTTTTCCCATGAAAATTTCAGAATATCACTAATAACTGTTGGACGAGATAGGTTAGTGCTGAAAATTTGACATCTGTTTCGGCCCGCTAGCGATACATTTGGGCGGAGAATAAGCGTTCGCTAATGCAAAATTTAATTCTGCAGTAAAAAAAAAAAAAAAAAAAAAATCTTTGTATTTTTTTTTTTTTGCCACGCTGTATTTAATTTTTCATGTTTTGAACGACTTTCGTACTTGATTATGGTGATTTGCAAGAGTGCAAGAAGGGTCCTTCAGTCCACCGGGCTGAAGTATCAGCGCCACTATGAAATAGGAACACATAAGTGTTCGAGTTTCATTGAAAGCAGGAATGTAACTATGAAGGCACTATGACCATGATTGATATGTGTTTTTGAATGTGGCGTTCTGTGAAGCTTCAAATGTCACCAGTTGGGTTAACGGGCAATGGCATTGCAAACAAACATGCACAATTGTTTCTTAAAAAAAAAAGAAGAGCAGGTATTTCGTTTTTATAACTTACTGCGTTGAATAAAATAATCATGTAGCCGATGAATTTACTCCATTCGTATACTGTATTGTGAAAGCGGTCAGAAATCACAACAACTTCGGGGAAAACAGCTGTTACGAGGGTACCCGCCTGTCTTTTTGCTGAAAAAAGAACACATGAACAACCAAACCGAACAAAACATAAAATGAACAGGAATCCCAAAACAACGCGAGCTAATAATAATTTCTTGTTAAGATTTTCTTCATGCGTAACGTAAAATTGAGATTGTAAATAATGAACAAAGAAAACTTGAGTGCGCTTACCCGTTACAACGCGTTCTGTAAGTGCGGTTGCGTTAGGTTCTGCAGCCAGAAAATATGAGTCACAATGAAACTTAAAGCCTGTCGCTTCAGACATAGGCAGGTGGTACCTAAAACTCGACCAAACCATTGTACAGTCTACTTGAAACACAAGCGCACACGCTGTAAAACTTTTCAATGGCAAGGCACAGCCATTGCATTGCTTACGCATCGTGTTTAAGTTGAAAGTAGACAGCGCCCGAGGAAGGGGGCGTCTAAATTGAGAACTACTCAACGAACTAAGAAATTTCTCAACTCGTGGCAAATTACTTTCCTCGTGCCAAAAAAAAAAAAAATATATATATATATTTATATATATATATGTGTTTAAATATTTTCCGTGCATTCTTTTTTTAGTGGCTTTGTCGTTAACTTTGTCACAGCCGCAAGATTGCTCGGAAAGTTTTGAGTTGTTTTAAAGATTTAAAATCTCCCACCAAGCGACTAAAATATATGGTTCGATGGCTTTTGTTTTAAGCCGTTTACAGTGGCGTACGCGGGTTTCCCAAAATGCGTTTAGACCTAAAAGAGGCATCAGTCTGCGCTGTAAGACCAAGGCTGGCGTGAGCCTAGAAACTTTTTGTTCAATGCCACCGCGAAGACTTGGTTTAGTGTTAAACCAATTTCCCACTTTGTCATATGCCTAGCTCTATCCATAGAGGGGAACAATGGGCAATACCGAGTGGTTTGCGGAAAAGTAGATTAAACAGGTTTCTTAGAGTGTAGATAATTTATCGTGGAATTCAACTGTGTTACCGTCATGTTGGGGAATTGTAGTAGACCGCTTCCGCAGCCCGCTAAGCACCCGGATAGCGCTCCGTAATCCTCTACAAGATCTTGAACTATGCAGACAAGGCTGGCGGCTCGCATGCGCAGCTGCGGCGTTTTCTTGACGGATACCGTAGCGGAGGAGAAAAACGGTCTACTACAATTCCCTATTATACAATTACCAAATGCGTGTGTGTAGTTCACAGATGCACGTTCGATGAGCTCCACCTTGTGAAGCACTCCGCTACCCATTCGGCGGCGTGCCGTGACTGCTAAGGGCGAAATCTTCAACGTCGGATTCAGCATACCGTCCTGCACAAGATGAATGTAACACAATCTAAAATTTCTCTTTAAACACCCCCCCCCCCCAAAAAAAAAAAAAAAAAAAAAAGAAGAAGAAGAAACAACAACCACGGCAACAAGAGGCGGTATTTTTAGGGACCCAAACATTCACATTTTCGGAAATGCCGGGCTTTACTCTCTCACGCATACTATTTATTATGTATTAATTTCAAATGCGTAATAAGAAAACGGAATGTAGATGATGCGAAAAACGAATATTTAAATCTTCTCGCGCTCTCCAGTGGGATGACGTCACATGGTGTATAACTTGCAATGTCGAGTTGTCGAGTAGGCAGTCTAAAAAACGGAGCAAATTTGGGGATGTTTTTTATTGTGTTACTGGCGTGTGCTTAACCAGCATTTATTTCACACCATCAAACTTCGTGTGCCAGTCCGGAACAATCGGCGTGGCAATCGGCCAGTGCCCACCGCACGCGCTCGCTCGAAAAATTAAAAAAAAAAGAAATAACCGATAACAAAATGCAGGCGTAGCACTGTCAAAGCCAAAAGCTCGTGCCGGAAATAAAACAGAAACCACAAAAACGTTTGAAACAAAATGGTCAGATGCCCATTTTGTTCACAACGCTTTGGCCGACGCACCCCACGTTGCGTGAACGCGACACCGACACCCAACGACTTGGTCCTGACTTGGTGTCGCAGTTGTCGCTCTGACTGCACTGTGGATTAGCTCAGGACTGCTCATTTCTTTACAGCTACAGTCATCCGTCAATGGAAATACAACGTTTCATAATCATAAGCTGACTTCAACCTACCAGTTCAAGTCCCTGGTCCCCTACGCTCATCATGAGGGAAGCCATGTGATCGGGATCATGATATAGATTCTTCTCCAAGTCCCGCGTTTCGATCTTTTCGGGGAATACAAAGAAAGCATTTAAAGATTAGCTCGTTCAGCCTTCACAAGATAGTTTTCAAGTTTGCAAAAGACGATGCCACATTACAATAAGTTAACGATCTAGCCGCGGCATAGCGGAAATGAAGAAATTATCAGAGCCCTGCCTCTTTCTTATAGTCGTTCATTAAAGTGTTCTCAGTGTCGCTAAATGCTCGTGGGACTTAATTATCGATGTTGCTAGTCTACTCCACGCGGGTTAAGGTTTTGCTTCACGTAAAACTGCTGCAGAAAACATTGGAAACAACCGGTTTTAAATCGTGTCCAATAATCCGTTAGCATGCGCGTTTTTTAAATCCTAGTTTATTTAAGATGTCAAAATATAAATCGCAATTTACACGTAGTACATTTTATTTGCGTTCTGAGAATTTTTAGTGTTAACAGGATTGCAACTATGCATTTCTATATTGTTAAATATTCCTTCTTTATGCGCTTGCATATTGAACTGTAAATTGAACCGGGCTATCAAAATACTTCGACAGTAGTATCTTTCATAATTTTTGTTTGCATTTATTACGTTATTTGCGGCTCTTCAACTCTGGCGTAAAGCGCGTTCATATTTAAAAGTTTTTTGTTTCTGACACCGGTTGTACTCGGCTACAAACACGATTCGTGGTAGATCAGCATGATATATAAATAAGACATGCATATTTTTAAACATTTTTTAATAAGAATATACCTACCGCACTTAGCGATGGGCTATTCAATGCTAGAAAAGTCAGTATTAAAAAATAACGTTTTCCAAGTATTAAAAATATTTGCTTTGTGTTTTTGCTCTTATTTAAGTAAAAGAGCACAAGCACAATAAAAGGAAGAATAATTTTTTTCCCTATTTTGTGTTTGCGTTCTGTTGCTTCAGTATATACGAACAACCATTAGCAACTAGCCCAGTTATCAGCCTTATTACGTGTGCTGAACGCATTGGATTGGTAAAGTAACCTTTAATATATTTTTGTTTTTACATTTGGGATACATAAATTTGAAAAAAAAAACTAAACGGCGTTTTGTGTGAAACCTTTATGGTGATATTTTGCACATTGACATTTTATGCTTTTAGGCTGCCACACGTTCTCATAATAAAATCTTAAAGGTTGTGTTACGCATCTCCCACGGTATTTCAAAAGTGTTTTGGGATAAAATCCTCTAAACCACAGGGGAGCTAAAAAAAAAAAAAAAAGAATTTCCAGGTTTTAGCCAGAGGCTTTCATTGTCGGTGTCCCGGATGTACAGTATGCCCTTTCATTTGCAGGTTTCGCTTAGTTCTTACTGTAGGGGGCCCGCACTTTACGTCGCAGTATAAAGTTCTTGAAACTGAAATCCAAACATTTATGTCCCTTAAAAACATTTCCGCGGAACCGAGGAATATCAACAAAGCGAAACCGGAAACAGATGACTAACTTGGAAGGCTCTGATGCTAAAGTTTCGGAATCCTTCCACGACAATTAATAGTCGCGGCATGACTAAACGCGGAGTACGCCGGAGCACAGCAACATGACCGGCAGCCTCCCTACGACTAGAAGTGGATTACGTCGGGCCGTAGCAAAACAACGGAGAGCATCTGTATTACTAGAAGGGGAATCCGCCGGAGCGTCACTACACGACTAAAAAAGGAAGATGTCAGAAAGTCGCTGCAGGGACCCCCGTGACTAAAAGTAAATTACTCTGGATAATGTCAACAAGACAGTTCCAACAGGTAAAACATCCATAGCGGGTCACATTCATGGTCGTTCTTATGGCAACATCCTACCCCGACTAACAGTGGCACGACTTAACGCGGATTACGCCAAAGCATCGCTGTCGCTGCAAAGATCCCTGTGACTAAACGCGAATTATGCCGGATAATCAACACGACAGATCCAACGAGTCAAGAGATCCATAGTGGGTTACACACAAGGCCGCTCTTATAGCCCCTTCCCCGGCAAGTAGCGAGCGCTCGCCTAGCGGATTCCTCCACTTGGCGAGATGCGCGGGATTCCTGCGTGTGGCGCTTGTTGATCTGGGGCCGGTGAAGCGCTCGCGAACGAGACGACATACAACCCGCCCGGCCCATTAGTAAATAAACTCTTCCACGAGTAAATTATGAAGGGGCTGTGGCGCTTTGAGACGATCTTTCACTAGGTGCTCTTTGATGACATTGAGGCCGAGAAGGAATCATAGCTTAACCAGCTTGTGTTAAACAATTTATCTGACTACTCGTTTCCTCGCGCTTGCGATTCCCCATCGCCCTCGTCTTCTACTCGCTCCAGACTAAATGTCGCATCCCAGTGGTGTTCATTGCTAGTTTTCAACATACTCCTCCCGCTCAGAAAGTGAGGACATTGGGGATAAGATTTTCAAAGTTTCCAAAGGGTAGAGCAGCTCCACTGGCCGTCGAATTACACAACCGGACGGCAGCTTAACGACACATGCCCTGACATTTCCATCTCTCCCTGGACACACCTCAACGACACGCACCGAGGTTCAAAGGTGTCTTAGAGTGATACGGTCGTGCAGCAGTACTGCATGACCAACGTTCGGTGCACGGTTCCTGAGCCTTGGTGCAAGGTACACAGAACGGAGCTCTACCTGGTAGATACTCTTTCTTCCAACGTACCCAGAAGTTGTTCATGAGCCTCTGCCTATATTTCTACCGACGTGTTAGTGAATCTCTTGACGACGCGTGGGTTGGCTCCGCCTCTGGAAGAGTTATCAATTGCCTTCCTATGAGTAGGTGAGCGGGAGTTGGGACCGCTGATTCCGTATTATCGTCACGAAGATAGGTGACGGGCCCAGAATTGAGCGCTGCCTAGGTGTCAGTTAGTACTCTCGTTAGTTCTTCTGAAGACAAGCTCTGCCATCCCCGAATTTTCCGGAGGCACGTTTTCACTGACCGCACCATTCTTTCCCACCAGCCTGCCCACCAGGCTGCCCGTTCTACGATGAAGTTCCAAGTGGCTCGGTGAACAGTGCAGAAGTTTTGGGATTCTGCACGGCGAATAGCCTCCCACAAGGCGGTCAGGTCCCTTGCTGCACTCTTGAAGTTCAGCGCGTTGTCGCTATAAATGGTGCTTGGGAGACTTCTTTCTGACACGAAGCGTGGCAGGGCCAAAAGAAATGGCGCCGTGGCCGCGTTTAATACCAGCTCGAGGTGTAGTACACGAGTGGTCGCTCAAGTGAATAAGGCATTGTAGGCCTTAACGTACTGCCCAGTTGAGTTGACTAAAAGGGGCCCCGCGAAGTCGGTTCTCACAACTTGAAAAGGTTGACCCTCTTCCACTTTGTCCCGTGGTAGCGGAGATACGGGCACCGTGGCCGGTTTTGCTTGGAACCGCCGACAGATGCGACATTCCGCGATGATCTTTCTCACGGCTCGTCGTGAATTTAAGAGCCGAAATCGTTCACGTATTTCTGTCAGAGTAGCCTGCAAGCCTCTATGACTTACACTGAGATGAGCATCCACGACAAGCAACTTGGTGAAAGGGTGATCTCTTAACAAAAAAATAGAATGTCTGACCTTCTCCGAGGCTGTAGTATGACTCTGCCTCGAATACGAAAAGTTCTTGTGTCGCCAAGAAAGGGCTGCAAGTAGGTTATTATCGATCTCTTTGAGATACTTGCGCTTTGAACCAGCTCCTGGATCTCTCTGCTGAAGCATTCTCGTGTAACATTTTTCATCCAGAAAGCTTCTGCATCTGTAATATCGTCTGCCGTTAGGGGCAGTTCAGGTGATTTATCCTGTCGACGACAACCTTGAACAAATCGTTTTATCCAAGCTGTGACACGCAAGATCTTTGTATAGCTGCTGGAATTTTCCAGTGTCAAGAGTGCGCGGTTGCGGCACTCACAGTGGTCAGCAGTATTTTGACGTGCTGTCGGTTTCCCCCGTCTTTTCCGTTGAGGTTCTCATTTTCTCAGGTAAGGCCAATTGGCCATTTTCCTTCTTCTCGGGAAGGCCATTCGGGCCCAGACCACCATAACTGATATGCGCTTTGCTGCATTACCGTCTTCCCTCTAGTAAGGGCGTAGGCTGGGTTGCGCCGCCCGGGCAGTGGTGCCAATTAGAGCGATTGTTTAGTGCTTCTATTTCTGTCACTGGGTTGCCGACAAAAGGTTTCCTCGCAGTGGATCATCGTTAACCTACCAAGGGTTATCATACAATCTGTTCAGTACCGTAGTGTAACTGCGACACCAAACAAAACGATTCAAAATATTTAGTCATACGGGCTCCCAAGAGGGCTCTCGTCAGTTTTAGTCGTGGGAGGGTCAGCGTCTTAAGCGGGCAACTCTGGACTTGGCAAACAGCAGAGTGACACCAACATTTTCTTTTCTGTCCACGGCGCGAGGATAGGCACAGGCACCATAAGCCTGAGGGCTGGCGTTTGTGAAGACCTGAAGCTCTAGCTTGCTCTCACCATCCACATTCTCTAAGTGTCTCGGAGCCATGATGGGTGGCAAGTCCTTTAACTCGGCGGACCACGTTTTCCACACTTTCCGTAGCGCTTTTGGTAATTCTTCATCCCATTCAAGACCATGCTGTCGTATATGTTGGAACAAAATCTTTACTCGTGTGACATACGGTGAGAGGGACCCTAGGGGATCGAAGATCCTGGCACAGGCCTTGAGGACAAAGCGTTTTGTAGTCACGTTTGTCGAGAAAATCTCCAAGAGATGGTCACCAGCGAACTTGAAGGAATCTGTGTTTTAATCTCCTTTACAGTACCTTTGTGACTTCGTGGGACCTGGTTGACGTGATGTCAGGTGAATTATCGACGTTCCCCTCCCTTTGATTGAAGAGGTTCTGCAGTTGGCTGCAATCGGTATTCTGTTTCCTTAGTTCCATGCTGGCCTCCCTGAGCAATGTCTGTGCACCGTCAGCGTGCCTTCGGGCTTCTTCGATGCTTGCTGCTCCAATCAGTAGGTCGTCCACGTAAAATGAGCCAAGCTAACGAGCAGCAATGTCTTTGTTCGAATCACTCACGTTCTCCAGGAGATGGCGAATTGGCGCCCCAAATAGAAATGGAAGTTGTTAAAAAAAAAGAAACTCGCGTCATGCCCCACTCTTCTATATCGGGCAGTGGCTCGTCTGGTGTCGGTGTCTTCTCAAACATAAAAAAAACCTGAAAGCGTGTCTGTCACGCTATGCGATTTCTCTGTAACACGGTATTTTGAATGTTAGCTGTGACAGCCACCTTTTGCATACGGAATCGGAGCAGCACCGGCAAGAGTTCTCTGTTGAGGGTAGGCCCCTTTTCAAGATGGTCGTTGATGGATCCGGTGTTTGACGCCTGCGATGAAATGTCAAGCACCACTCGCATTCTTGTCGATTCCGAGTTGGCCCGAATCACCACTCGATGAGGCATATAATGAACGTGTCCGTCGCATGGGGACTTTTCGTTCACCTCTTCCGCGTGTCCATCCTCGAAGTAACTGCATATCGCTTTGTCATAGAGTGCGATTGAGCCATCCTGTTTGAGTCGCGGATCAGGCGGCGGAGTCTATACCTGGCAGTGACGCAAATATTTCCAAGTGTTGCTGTTGTCTCCTTCCATGGTAAAGCGACTTCGTAACGGCCATTTTTTTAACTTATTTCCTCTGCGAATTATTTGAGTACCGTACTATCTTGCTGTTTCGTACTAATCGGTTCATCTATGATTCCAATGAACTCCAGCTCCCAGACGTTTCTTAACGCTGCCTCGTCGTCTTCGGTGGTCACTGCCACTCCTAACAAGCATACCATCACGTTTGTGGTAGTATTCGACAAGGCTCTCATGGTGCCTGTTGGACCATGAAAGGTCTATCCTAATCCAGTTCAAATGGCCACCAGGCCGCGGCTAGACGATGAGTGGCGTGTTTCGTCAGATAACAATCTCCACATCTGGTCAGCTCCAATGAGGAGGCTTATGCCCCCCTTTACTTGGACTGAGAAAAACATCAACTCGTCTGCGATTGACTCGTGATTGTTTTACGAAACTAGTGTTGGACGGGTGTTTCAATGAAATCTTGGCAGATGAATGGGACAACAGCAGCTCCTATACATACTCCGTCGTCGCATACTGGCATCGAAGTCGTAGTCTGACCAGTGTGAAGTTCTGTCTTATCACGTCCGAGCCGCTGTTGGCGAACGTGTTAAGCTGCACGCTTCGTTCGCCTATAACTTTCAAGTTAAAGTTTCTTACCAAGTCCTGTCTGATGAACGTCTTCTGGCTTACACCATCGATAATACTGCGGATATATAAGCAGCTATCATCACTCACATCCCAGCTCCTGAAAGTTTGCAGTAGAACGTTCGAAGCTCGGTGAGGCGTCGTATTACTAGTGGTGAGTATATTGGCGGTCTCTTCCGGAACCGGTATTGTTGTCTGCCAAAAGAATTTCACATTGACGAGACATGTCGTCCCCTGCATCCAGAACATCTCGTTTGGCTGCTGCAGTCTTTGGACCGATGCCCTCGTTCGGTGCTGCGAAAACATCTCATGTCTTGCGCTAACCTTCCTTTCTTTTCATCAAGTGCGACCTCAGCAGTACAGGCGCCAGTACTGCGATTCTGCTGGTTGCAGAAAAAGAAAAAAACAATAGTTGTTTGTCCCGCTGACTTTGAACACGAACTTTAATGGTCGACAAAACTTTTTTTTTTTTCGATTTAGGAGCTACAATTGGCACGCTTGCTGGTCTTCGCTTGAGCGCTGCTGATCGTTCTCCGCTCTGGATTTCCACGCGTAGAAACCGCAAAGGTTTCGCCATCTCCTCACCTGTATTCGTTCTCGATACAGCGACGTTGACGGCTCCATCGCCAGATGTACTAGCTAACTCCTCTCTGCCGGCGGAAACTGGAAATGCTGTTCCGTAGCTCTTGCGTTTTTGGTAATCCACAACGATGTCAGTTGGAAGACTGGACAGGAGTATGTTAACCATCATACGTCGCGCCTGAAACGTCCAAGGAGCGCAAACCGCGTACATTTGGCTGGACGTGATCGTACACGTAAGGCAGTCCTTGGACATCTTGCATTAGGGAGTTTTAGTAGATCGTTCCGATACCTCCGATAGCCCCGATAACGATACTATGCATGCACAAGGGAGGCGGCGGCGAAGTATCGGGATATCGTTATCGGAGTCATGGGAACGATCTACTAAAACTCTCTATTGACTTCACCGTCGGAAGGTTTCGAAACCGTTCCAGATATTCTCGCTGAATGTTTCGCTTGTCGCCGAAGTGCTCAGTAAGTATCTCTATTGCGTCTCTGTAGCACGCTGCCAGAGCCTGCAGCCCGTAGACGGCACCGGCGGCAGGCCCGATCACGAGTGACCGCAGGTACTGCAATTTATCTTCATCGGACAGCTTGGTGTTCCGATTTACTGAGGCGTCGAATTTCTCCCAGAAGGGTTGCCACTGCGTGAGCTCCCCTTGATAGTCTAGAAGTCACAGTTTGGGGAGCTTCACTCCCGTAGCCAGGGATGGGTGGCTCCTGTCGCCGTCGGCTCCCGTATCGGGTGTGGTTGGCGTTACCTGCAACCACGCGATCTTTTTGCGCAGTTCGCTGAGGGTCCTAGCTACTTCGTCTTTATATTTTCTGTCTGTTTCCAGGTCAATATCGCTAATGTGTGGTTCGAGCTTCTCGTTGACTTTATGGAGTTCCTCGTTGCTCGTTACCAGCCTATCTCTTAGGTTCTCGAGAGAAGAGGCATTGACGGTGAGGGTTGGGGCACGGTCGTTATCTCGTTGATTGTCTTTGTATTTTGACTGCGTCGAACTTTACGCTTGGTCTTGAGCTGATCCATTTTCAAGTTGATTCCTCAAGCCTAAGTCCCGGGTTTCAGCACCAATATAATTGTAGCGCTTTGAGGCCCTCTTTCGCTAAGTATTCGTTGATGACATTGAGGTCGAGAAAAAGATCACACCACAACCGGCTTGTGCTAAACGGTTTATCGGACTGCTCGTTGCGCTCGCGATTCCCCATCCCCGTCGTCTTCTTCTCTAATTTGTACTTCACAGCGCACAAACGTCACTCACTCAATCATAGACAGGAAAACATACACACAGCGCTGACAGCGAACTTAGGACTAAGGCTGAGGGCGCGCTCCAGACTAAATATCTCATGTCAGTGGCGTTCATTGTCAGTTTTCAACAGGGACATCGCAGGTGACGACTAAAGCGAAATCCCGCTTTAGCAGTATCTATTTGCTACGCGTAATGTTGGATGGTTTCAGAGGCTTCCACCGCTCTCGCGCACTTTACGGACCGCCAAGATCTGGTGGCGGTCGTCCGTGTCATCCACGACGCCAGCAACGACGGCTATGAGAATTAACCACATCGCAGCTCCGTCCGAAGGTACGCAACGGCACCATTCCACCCGCTTTGCGCGACCGTGCTTCTGCTATAGCTTCCGTTTCTTCGCTCATTGTGGGCGAAAAATACTCTATTTTTTCAATCGGCCAATAAGAGCTCGGCTTTCTGAGATCGTCGCAACCCCTGTGCAAGAAGCAGACAAGAAGCAGACGAACTTCCGCTCGGCAGAAATGTTACGGTCAATGACAGCTCGGTAAACACAGGGCGTGGCTTATTGACTGCATGTTTCTTGGGACGTTATTCGTTCTTTGATATTCTTATCGGTAAACATGGCGATTTGACCACCTGCGGAGTCAAGATGCTCGGAACTAGCTGCTCGCTGCATTTCTTTAACTGTCATTGGCCGTAAATCTCGATTCAATATCGCGACACGACCGCTTCCCTTGAGATAGGTGTATAACAATGTTTCATCGCGTTTTGCGAAAAAGAAGGAAAAAAAAAAGCCACACATGATTTGGAATTTTTAGTTAACTGTGTTGCGTTAATTAAATTTACGCCGCAAAAACAAAAGATGTCCTGAAGTTTGTGTTTATTTAAAGCAGTTTTGCAGGCGTTGCTGGAAGAAAAGTAATCAATTACAAATGCAAATACTTCTGATAAAAAAGTATTCAATTGAATTACTCTATTACTTGAGAAGAAAAGAATGAACAATCACTCGAAAAGGCAACAGTTATTTTTCCCATTATTTTCAGATTTTCAAAACGACAGATTTTTCTTTGGGTATGAAAGGGGGCCTTTTCTCGCCATTATCTGCAACTTTAAACAATGGTAGTACCGCGGTCTGAGAATCGCGCTCCCTATACTTCGTTTCAGCTTCGGTCCAGACGCAGCCAAAGCTACAAGCGCGAGCTCCGGGCTTTCAGCATCCCTGCCAAGCACGCGCGCTCGTGCAGTGCAAGCGCTGTTCTGGGCCACATGCTCGCGCTTGTAGCATCGGCTGCGTCTGGACCGAAGCTGAAACGAAGTATAGCTCCTGGATGATTGGACTCCTAATAAATGGGCTTACCTACACCTTCATGGCGTGAAAAAATAACGTAAGGCTCTAATACTGCTCGTATATATCAAAACTAGAATAACTTACGCGTAGCTGACCCAGCCTCGTACCGCTGTTCTACGACTATCATCCAGATGACAGCCATTTTGATAGGCATCAGTGCGCCCTCTATAGGTCGTGAAAGTTGCGAATTGGATTTAAATCGCCCCTCTATAGACAATTATAGGCATGGCATCTCACTGGCAATCACGCGGAGTGTGCGGGTGAACCGGGTGAACGTAGCTTTGGCAAGCTCATATATTGATGCACTTGCCCGCACGAGGGCCGAGTACAAGTCGGCTGCGGCAAGAAGCCCTGCTTTCAATCGTCTATAGACGACTGCAAGTATGGCATCCGGCCGCCGTCATATCTCTGCACGTGCGGACAAGCAAATGCAATTGCAGGCCAGCCAAGGGCACGTTCACGCGCATGCTTCTCGTGCTGGTGCCCGTGGGGCACCATCAATCGGGCCATTAAGCCTGCAATTGTCTATAGACCACTTCTCTTCTTCATCTACCAGTCTTGAGAAATCTTCGTTCTCTCAAAGCCTTGGTTTGGGGACTGCCATGTAGGAAACTTATACAAACAAAGGGAGCTATGAGGAAAACGAAAAGGGGAGGGGTAACAAGTAGTAGTTACAAGTAATTTTAGTACTCCCACAAGTAACCAGATGGCTCTCGCGATTACTTCCTCATCAGTGTATACGAACTAGTACCAAATTACTTAAATACTCAATTAGAAGTAATTTAATTACTTATAATCAGTGCAGAACAAGTGCTGTAAAGCAACGGTTGAAAGTGAACTTACCACTTGGGGTGCAGTGGTGACGTCGTCGAAGCCGCTAATCACGATCCGCTCCGCCAACACGGAGCTCTTCTCCAGGCGAAGTGTCATGGAGTCGTCAATCACCACCACGTGCTTCCCGTCTTTTGATCTCTCGTCCAGAAGTCTCGGAATCACAATCTTTCCCATGGCTGCAAGACCTGTCGGACGATTGCAACTGGGGTGGCTTCTGATTTTCGGCGTTAATTTCTGATGTGTTTCGGCGTAACACGTCGTAGCTTATCGGTGTATACTTTGCATACCCTATCATCATAAACTCTGACCTAAACTAAACTAACCTGGCCCAAAATAATCTGACCTAACCTAGCGCAGACCTAATTAAAATTATTTACCTTACCTGATACCTAAACAAGCGTTTCCCTGAAAATAGTTCCCCCTTTTTTCTACTTCTCAACAACAGTAGTTTTAAGAATTTTCTCAAGTCTTCGCATAAGCACCTTCATCCTTACTGGGTCTTACCAAAAACAGCTTGCAGAAGAACTATGCTCACAGTCAATGGCAACATGTTGTTAAGTGTGAAATGTTTGCTTGGTAATAAAAGGGGTTTGAGTTCTCCCAACAGCTACGCGCTAGGTGCTGTCATTTTTTTTTTGAAGTGCGAAGGGGAAGGCGGCAATCGCTGTACGGTCGCGTAATAACATATATCACAACGAGCGAACGCGAGGTCAGTTGAAGAAGAAATGATTTTTGAACTATTGAAATGGCGATGCGCACTCATGCTGGCCAGAAATGTTAAGAAATACCACATGTGCAACACATCTGCTTTTCCTTGCAATACGTCATTAAAGGGGCACTGATGTCATATTTAGAAAATGTCTCTTTTGAACTTATATTGTTTAAAATGTGTTAGTTTTCACATTTATCAAGTCCTAAATTACAAAACCACCTATTCATCTTAGGGCACTAGAAAAAGATATGGACTTTTTTTTCTCGCGGACTTCATTGTTTGGAGCAATGAAAGCCCTACAATACGCGCAGATTCCGAATGATTTTATTATAACTCGTTTCGAAGAGAGTTTGAGAGGTACACAGCCGGATAAGACTCCTTTTTTTCTCTGGAAGCGAAGCCATCGGGTGCAACTCGCCGACAAGTGCCCTTCGTCGACCACTTCATTCGAAAGAAAATCCTTCCCAAAAAGTGCGTGTCGCGATCTCTCAACATGCTTTTAACGAAGAATTAAGCAACGCACAATTGTGATTTAGGGTTTGTTGGGATGATTAGAGTGTGCAGGGGGGATTGAGTTGTAACCAGAAGAGGACGATCTTAGAATACACTTCAGTGCCCCTTTAATAGACTGACCTTTGTGCTAACATTTGCGGACGTAACCTTTTCCGAAAGATGAACCATGACACGCGAATTGAATACTACTCTAACTGGACAATCACCAAATGGAGTAATAATGTTTTTGTTTTTTTAAAGATACAATCAGGGGCAGGTTTTTGGGTGAAGCTTTCGGGGGAAGGAGGGCGGGGGAGGGGGCTGTTTGCAGAGCGATCTGATCAACGTTACTGGAGCAGCCTTGCTCCAGTAACGTTGGGTCTGATGTCATGGACGGATGTGACGTCACAAGCGATGCATTGTCCAAATCTTTTTCGTTGAGGTCAAAATTGAAATTTCATCAAAAGAGAAACATTTTCAAAAGAAAACATTGATGCATGTCGTTTTCATTCCAAAGACGTTGCTCTTGCGAGGCTTAAAAAGGCGCCTCCCTCCCCCCTCCTTCTCCCCTATTAATGAACGCAGAAAATGACAGTAATGAGGTTAGTTTTGGGCAAGGTGTAAAGTAATACTCTTCAGGTGAGGACAGCGCGCTCGTCGCGCAGTGCATATAAAGTTCGCTTTTCACTCTCTCTCTTTCTCTTTCTCACTATGGTTTCAAGCGGCGCCGGCAGATGACTCGTCGACCCGTGGGCACGGCAAAGACGGCTCGTGCCGCCTCATGCTCCACACGCGCAGAACTCCAGCGAGGTTGTCAGCCGTGCAGAAAGACCACGGTCACGGTGTACAGGGGTGTCATGGCAACGAGATGATTTGTTTCGCCCTCACACAGTTTGGCCGTTTGGCCGCCGGCGACACTGTCAGCCGCGGGCATGGTGGCCGCGGAATAATGCAGCCTTTCGGATGCCCGTCGAACGAACACTATCTGATTCCTCGCGCCTCGCGTTCAGCCCCGCCGTGTCTTCACCTAAAGAGTGTGTCTTACACCGTGGTTTTGGGGAAGACCTGGATGGAATACAACGGGACGGAGGACACGTGGCAGACGGTCGGGCGAAGAGACACGAGTTGGCGCGTAACAGAGCGTGCTACGCGAGGCTGGGGCAGGGTAGGAACGACGCAGCCGATCTGGCCTATGGTGATCCCCGGAGTGCTTCACCAGCAAGGTTTGGAGCAGGACTGGAGGAAACGGCGAGCCCTGGCCATTCGGGCCTGGGTCATGACGATCCAGGTGTGGTTCCCCAGTGAGACTCGGGCTATGATAGCCCGGGACAGCTTACCTACGCAGCGGTTGTCTGAGAAGGACGATCCGCAGGCCTGGACGCGGACTCCCACTGCGAGCTCTGAACGACGGACGACAACCAAGGTCTGCGGCCCCCGAGTTCCGGCTTTCGAGGAGGGGTAGCCGGGAAATACAGTAAACCCATTCGTCTTCTTCTCGGTGTGTTGTGTCACTCAGCACAGACCGATCGGGCGGCGATTGTTATAGAGCGAGATTACCACAAAGAATACCACAAAATTGTTAGCATTGGAAATTGTTTTATGGATTTGAAGCGTTAAATTTAAGTGAAACGTAAAAAAAACTGAGACACTCTAAATTGGGATTGAAATCTTGAAATAAATCATGATTCAATGAGAAATTAATTTGCGCTGGATTTACTCTAACAATTTAAATCAAGCCATTCTCATAAGCGCGAATCACCAAAATAAATTTTTATTTACCTAATCCTCTATACGATTTGCCTATCGTTCAATCTTTTCCACGTGATTTCCGAATAAAATAAAATTATCATTGAGCAAGAACGATCAGACTGAGCATACACCAAAGGTCGTGCTCTTCGGAGAAAATCGAAGTGTTCAGCTTTCTTTCAAACTAGAACTTTGTTCTTCAACTGTCCGTTGTCCTCTCGCGAGGAAGACATAAATCGAAAAGAAGGAAGGTAAACAAGTGAAGTGCGTCAATAGCGGCGTAACGGGCGTCAATAGCGGCGTAACAGCAAGATCGGGCGCTTGGGCGAGATTGACTGAGGATCGCCATGCGGAGCCCCTTACGTACAGGCGTTGGCTTCTGGAACAATCGGCCTAGAATGTTCGGCGACGAGAACATTCGCACCTCGAACATGCAACAGGATTCTCGAATTTACTAGAACACTAAATTGCAAGGATAAACAAAAGACGCGTCGGTCCCAGGAATCAAACCCTGGCACTTCGCGTGGGAAGCAGGCACGATAACCGTTAGGCCACGGCCGGGCTACCTACTTGGCTAGCTGCGCGCGCGGCAATATTCATGAACGTGAGACGCGTGCACCCTTGTCGATGGCAGCGGCTCAGTATCAATATTTAACAAGGACCAAAGAAACTCTCTGAGAACCCAATAAGGGCCAAACAATCCAAATTTAAAGTTAAAGCGGCAAGAAAAAAATTGTATAAAAAACTGGACAACGGTTATCATTGGTTCGTGGGCCACATTATTAAAATTGTGACTCTGCCTATTGGTGGAGTAGACTATGAGTTGCTGCTCCCCCAGCCAGAAATAAAGCGACTGAAGATGAGCATCTACTGGACGATCAACTCGCAGTCGAAAAAACAAGCCAATCGCGGATCTGCGCCCAACGAACACCTAGACGCTCCGCCGAAGCTTATTATTTCCGCTGAAGAAATTCCTATGCTATACACTGAATTGTTCAACGTGGGCACTTACCCTCCAGCTAAGACAAAATTCACGGTGCCTTTCGACATCAGTGACGAGGAAGTGGTGCAAAAAAACACTAAAACGTGACTCGACAGAAGGTTTGCCTAAAGCAGTAGCTAGCAAACATGCTTGATATCGACTTCATCCGACCTTCTGTGTTTCCGTTTGCGTCACTTTTCACCATTGCCACCAAAGGAGATGGAACATTCAGGTTCTGCACGGACTACCGTGTTTCAAACAAGCAGAGCGTTTGTATTTTTTTCTTAATGCCAAAAAAATTGCAACCATCATTGAAGAAACAGGAGGGTGCCGAAGTTTTCATGGATTGACCTCTGCAAGGAATTTTGGCAAGTTCGTCTACAAGAAGAATCAAAATGTATGTACAGCGTTCACTACACCTTTCGACCGGTATGAGTTCAACCGCCTCTCCTTTCGCTGGAGGAAATCTTCTACGTGGTATCAGAAGATGATGAAGCAGGTTTTAAAAGGCTACTCCGGAGTTTTCTTTATGGTCCCCGATCTGCCTCAAAATTTGCTAAACACACCAAAAAACATCGCTGAAATAGTAACTTAAATATCAAGCCAAAATAATGTTTTTGCGCAGTTAAACGTTGGTGTTCACATTGTTTTTCAACCTGAAAGCTTTTATTGGCAACAATGACAAAATGGCTCCTGCGTCAGGCAGGGTTTAACTCTGTGGACTGTAGAGTGTGTACCCAACTGATCAGATGCAATTTAATTGTGTCAAATGAGAGCTTTCGAAGCTCGCTTAAGCAGCCGCGCGCCAGAACTAAGATATTATCTTCATAGTCCTTTTTTAGACTGCCCACTCAACCTCCGAGCCTGCTTGCCGCTGACGTCAAGGCACCGAAAAGCGCGGGTGTATATGAATGTTAGTTTTGGCACCTTTTTAAATTGCGGATTTCACAATAAATATTCTGAAGTTAGCAATCCAGCGTACCGGAAAGGATAGAAGTCGGCTCTCCACAAGTACTATTCAGATGACGTAGCTAAAACAAATTCCCTGAGTACCCCTTTAAGCACGTACCTTGGAGTTTTTTTTGCAACGCCTACAGCGTCGTCTATTCCAAAACGAAAATAGAACACCGACAGCATCTACTAGATCTCTTGACAACACTTAGCTCCGCAAAACTGAAGTTTATATTCAAGTTGAGCGAGTTTTTTCAGTCCCAGGTGACTTTCTTCGGCCGCATCTTCAATGGTTCCACAAAACGTACGAAAGAGGAGCCTGTGGCAGGCATTTCACAACTGATTCAGCCTTATGACGTACACCCTCTCAGAGTGTTATCTTAGTGGCCACTTCCGAGCGCTCATTTAAGACTAAGATCTGAAGAAAAAATGTCTCACATGACTCACACAGAGGGATGTGAACGTTGGTTAGATGGAGGAGTGTCATGAATGAGCATACCGTTACATTGCTCAAATCATATCACGAGACCTGAGAAACAAGAAATATCTGCTTTCGTGCGCGCACACACGCACACACACAAACACACAGACACACTCACAAACACACACGAGCGCAGACACACATACATCGTGTGTGGGTCTTATTGTGAGTGTGTGTGTGTTTGCGCTAATTTTAGCAGGAAAAATAAGGTCACATAACCTGGCGTCACGCGTTCTTGTCATGTGACGTGAAAGTCGCGGTCTCGCGCGATGGCATGACGTCACGTGACGTCAGGTTTACCGCTAAACTTAACTGGGTTGTAAACAAGAATTAAGTTCTTTTTCTCTCCCCGAAACAACTGTTTAATGTCTTTTTTTCAAGGTTAAAAATGAAATGCTCCTTAAATATTGCAGTAATGCAGTATAGTCTTCGCAGATTTTTCCTGCCTCTTTCAAGCTGACTGCTCCCTGAGCACAGAAAACGTTCCCCAAAATCAGCGTTGCCTGAAAACGGGAAGTCAACTGCGTAAAGCAATGATATCAAGGCTTGGTCTGCTGGGCAAGTTGGTACTGGACATTCATATTAAAAATAGCGCACAAAAATACGGGACAAAAAGGTGGAGAAGCACACAGGACAAGCTCTTATCCTGTGTTCTTCTTCGCATAGCGCATAAAAGACGGGACGTCTTTATGCGCTATTTTTAATATGGATATCAAGGCAACGTGGCCCACCAAATGTGTGCCGACATCTGGGCGATTTCGGATAGATAAAACCCCGACGCATCGGAGTCTTATCGTTGTGACATTTGTGCTCGTTCTCAAGGTTCGAGCATATATAAGCTATTAAGTCACATTAAAACACGCGTCTGCTTCGACAAAGCGACTGCAGTCTCAACACATCGTGCACTCAATTATCGTTGCCATGAAAGCGCGCATTTTGCTCGTCTTCAGCGCCTGCATCACAGGTAAAACTTCATTCTTTGAAATTTGGTGTTCTATTGCCGGAAGGAATACTACTACGTTAAACGAAAACGTAGGTCCTAAGCGTAATGACGCTGCTGTCCAAGCAGTGCATGTTCTTAGAGTACGAAGCCTGGAAAGCGCCCTCAACTGGTGCCTACCGCGTCCAAAAAGTAGTGCCTCGATTCCTGCCCTATGACGTCACAGGAGCGTGATGTTAGAGAGCCCGTATTGCAGAGAGTCTCCAACTGCGCGATCATCGGAATCATATGGTCTATGGGCCGAATTCGCGATACGGGCTGCGCGAGGAGATGCCGTTAGAGCGTTGATCGTCTGCGAACGCGTCCGCCTTTCAGCTTGCTTTCTCCCTCGCCAAGCGAAAAGGCGGCGCATGCGCACCAGCGACCGATCTCCGGAGGAGTGCGTCCTCCACGAAATCCCAAACGTTCCCCAGGGAGGTGGGGAGGGAGAAGTGTTCGGAAAAGTATGCATTTTTTTTTATTTAGTTCAAACCTACATCTTACGACTAGACCAACTTCGATATGCTATGTTGAGATTGCAGTGCTGCACGTGCAACTCGGAAATTAACCAGTTTCGGAAATATTTCACCGGCTCAAATTTTTATCAGTGATCCGTGGAGTCGGCTTTACCACGGGGTGAATTGATTGCGGGACAAATATTTCGTGATTATTTTGAAATCGCCGAATTGGCAAAACGTAGGTCTTTATGAAAACCAAGGTGTTTAGCGGATACTCCGCTCCACGTACCTTCGCAGACGACAAAAAATGGGGCTCCGGCGACCCAATGCGAGCTGTCAGAGCCAACCACGTGTCCTCTCGGGGCGGTATTGTTGCATGGCCACGCCTCCCATGGGCCATCGTGTATGAGAAGGAAACTCGGCTACCTTGAGGCATAAAGTAATTTACATATATTCCTGAAAAGAAAATTCCAGTAATATAATTGTCTGAAAATGATTAAAATCATTGACATAAACACTAAGAGGGAAGGACGAATAAACATTTCAAATATTACTTCTAAATAATCTTAAATTGTAATCTAATCTGATGAATTTAGCAGACAATTTTGGGTAACGGAAGGGTAATGATCTCGAAAAAGTCCCACATACCGGCTTGCCGGCGTATATCTCGAGGTCATTTGGATGAGTGATTGGAAAGGGCTCGGCACTGACGGATTCATCAGATGATTCAACTGAATATGATGACGCCTGCTGAATATCCGGTTCGTGAACGCTTGGAGTTGCTCATTCCGATGTCGATGCAAAGTCCGCCGAACCCAAATTTCGACTCTTTTCTCGGAAGCAGGTAAGCGTATTATTTGACTGTCGCATCGGGCAGCTTTCGGTGGTGTAAAGGCGTGACCCCACTAGCGTGAACGGCGCCGCCGCTTGGCGCCGCGGGCCGCACCGCCGTCCGGCGTCTGAACGCGAGGAGTCCACATTAGCCTCCGTTTGGCGGGCGTCGTGCAACAGCCACGGCCACTCGATTAGGACTCCCCTTGGAAGCGGCCTGCCGTATGCCTCACTCCGCCGGTGAGCGCGATAGTTCTACTTTACCCCGCAGCGCCAGCCGTGGGGCTCCTTATCGGTGAGAGATAAAGCCCCTTGATAAAAGCGTTTTTTACAAGTACCGCCAACCATTGTTGTGGAAGCGCGCGAGACACGTGCCATGAGCGGGTGCTCCGCCGCCATTCGCTTCCGAGGCCCGCTCATTTCAGTGCTGCGCCGCCATTTGCTTCCAAGGGCCGCTCGAGACATGCGCCTCGTGCACTCGCGCATTTGACGCTACTTGCAAGAAAAACGCAACCACATCGAGGGGCTTTAGTGAGAGATAGAGCTCCTTTCGGGGGAGCACATTGAGGAGCTCTATGCTTCGTTTCATGTTAGTATTTACCACGCGTGCTAAAAGCGCAGCGCTAAAAGCCACGCGTGCTAAAAGCGCGAGATAGTTGCTTCGAAGGAAGCCTCGGCGGCTGCATGAGCGCTCGTGCAGCGAGTGCTCCAGTCAAGCAGTAAAGGCTAGCCGGTCGCGCTAGCACAGCGTTCACGGTTAGTCCACGCTAAGGTAAGACGAAATATAGTGAGAGAGGAGCAGTACGCCCGGCCCGGCCCGGTGTGGCTATTTAGATTTTTTTTTTTTCGTGAAGCCGTAAGTCTCAATTGAAACGAGTGCCAGATTGCATGAATGGTGTGACAAATCTGTGTAAAATAAAACCACATGATTCTTTCTGCGAAACGCTCACTCAGCTGCAGGCTGCGCGTTAAAGCTCCTTTCTGCTGGCAGTATGAGCGAATTGTCGTTTTCTTGTTCCCATAACCGTTGCCCCGTTTCTATTACCACTGTAATATAGGAGTTATAGTTGGATATAGCTAGGCCGTATGATTGAGCACGCGCGAGCTGTGCCATTTATTCATCTGTGAAGGACAATATAAAATCCGATTCCGCGTGCATAACTTCAGCAATATAAACTTCATTGTTCACAAAAAAACAGACCAAGGGAGTCATATAGTTCACAAGCGAGTACCTTTCGGGAAAGAGGCTTCCGCGAAAGCCTCAATATATTCTCTAGTGGGCTGATTAGGTCACCAGCCCAGTTTGCCAAAAAAGGTGTGAGGAGTTTTCTGAGAAAGAGCTCGCAGAGCTCTTCGCTGTGGTAGGGATTTCGGCAGTTAACACACCACATCAGTGGGCAGTCCATAAGATGTGGAAGCACAGCGCTCGAGAGGACCTTGCAAGTCCTTTCACAACCACGAATCTCTGCCGACTGTAGAGCCCTCTCGACAAAGGTGCAGACGAGCTTGCACAGCCAGACAGCTTCAGGTCGTGGATAGCTGAGTCCTCCCTGGTCAAGGCTAAACATGGACTGATATGCTCCGTCATGTGATGCGTTTCCCTTAAGTTGCGCTTGCATTCAGGACACGTCATCTTCAAAGTTTAGCAAGTCCTACACATTAGCCTTCCTTGCTTTCACTGAGAAATTCTTATTGCTTTGCTAGGTTGAATGTTTCAGCGAATTACTTTGAAATTACGACAATTTCTACAAATAAAGATGGTCACTTTTTGTTCGCAAACGAAGGCCAAGTAGCCAGCCATGTAAGTCAGCGGTGCGAACTCAAGTTCGGAAGAGTCTTTATTGTACTTCGTCAACTCCTGCAGTTGACGAAGTACAATAAAGACTCTTCCGAACTTGAGTTCGCACCGCTGACTTACATGGCAGGATTTCCTCTTTCACGAGTGGAGTTGGCACAATTCATCACCGTCTGGCACTCAGAACTAGAACGCGCATTTACATTTCCGGCAGCTTCCAAAATGCCAACACAAACCACACACGCGAGCGCAGAGTGACACTACGATATTTTCGCCGAGCACAGCGGTGCATAGGTGGGGGGGAAAGCCAGTTTTGCTGCCTTCTGCAACCGCGGCAGCGCCTCGGTATCGGCGAAGGCAATGACAGGCAGATATTTTATCTGGGTAGCGGAGCAAGAGCGCGTTGGGCGCCTTCTCTATACTCCGTTTCACCCGTTGTACCGCAGCGAAGGCTGGAAGCGCGAGCTCATGTTGACAGCTGCCCTTACTGCACGAGAGCGTGTGCCGCCGAGATCTGCCCCAGAGCAAGGAGCTCGCGCTTACAGCCTTTCCTGCGGTACAACATATGGTGAAACAGAGTACTTTCAGCTCATGAGACCGCTCACTAGGGTGCCTACATGTCTCTCTGTCTCAGGGTGAAGACATCCATTGTTGCCCTGAATGTGCCAGTGCGTGACGCTCTCGCGCACTCGGTGCGTGACTTGGGCGGTAAAATGGCGCATATGCATTAGCCAAAGCTAGGCGCACGAGCTGAGTGACACCGGATTGCGCGCACTTCAAAATGCATAAAAAAACGAATGGGCGGAAAAATGGCTGAGATGTCACCACTCAAGCAAAAGCGCGCGTGTGTATGAAGGCACTCTACCGCTCACCGATGTGCAGCGCCCCCACGGAAAATGGGAGAAGTTGTCCTCTCACGCGCGCTCTTTTGCTTTCGGAAAGACATCGGCAGGCCGCACCAACAGGGGGGATCGAGTGGCCGTGCAACAGCACTGCCTCTCGCGATCGCGCGCAAGCCTCCCATCGTATTTCCCGCTCTTTCGTCGTCTGCTCTTTGTTAGATTCTTCCGTTTCGCCTCTCATCTTTCGCATATATCAGCATCAAAACCGCACTCGCTGCAGACATGATGGGTGTCCATGATGACCTGGTGATCAGCGTGAATGTGATTATCCTAGCCTGCTCGTTGATCTTGCGACGTCGCCGCGCTTTGAAGGGAAGGAGGCGCAGGTTTTGAATCCGGCCGAGTTGGTTCTACCGAAAGACCGAAGGACAGGTCAGTGCTTTGCTGCCCCAGCGGCGCGCCAGAGATAAAGGTTGCTTCCGAGAGTGTCACCAAATCAACTCGACATCCCTTACAACAAAAACGACATGTAACAAGTATACAACGGAAGAAACTCGCTTGTAATTTCGAATTGCTCTCCTATAATTTTCCAGCGGTTGTTCCTAACCTCCTTATCTAGGTAGTCTGGCTGCGTCTTGCCGTTAAAAAGGGAAACCATCGCACAGTTTCGAGGACCCGCTCAGTTGGGAAAGGCATTGGGGGAAATAGGGATAGCGGACGAAACGAAACGACGCTGCGTTCCTTCGCAACGTGAAAGACGCACGGAGAACCGGTTTGCACGTCACCATGGCATCGCAATGTCACTATTTACGCCACCTTTCATTGGCCGCGTTAAGTCGGCGCTCCTTTACCCCTACTCCCCGAGCGCAGAAACTAAACGGCGCATAGCGTACAGGAGCGCGACACACCGAAGCTGCGTTCAGAACCTACTCGAATGAATCCGAGTTACCCTGGCGGATTATGTCACGTGACCACAAAAATAGAGAAACGCTGGACGCGGGTATGTTTTCGATAACCACATTTACTCTAGAGTTAGATCGAGTAAGTTATGGAACACGGCCAGAAACTATCAACGAGCCACACGAGCTCCTTCCGACCGTGAATACGGGTGGCAGAAGCCGAAAATCTTTCGAACATAAATAGTTAGGCCTGTGTGGAGCGGCAGAGTATAAAGCAAAAGAGACGGCAACGTTGTGAAGTTTCTACGAACGTTTTAATATTCCTAAAAGGTTCGAAGACTCACTTCGTGCACATATGTGGAAGGTTACCTTGGCCGCTCTGTATTTATTGACCATGCATGCTGTTCCGATTCAAATTAAAGACAACATTCTTAAATCCACTCGTCGACGCAGGAAACCCCCAAATTTGTGAGATTCCCTGGTTCCGTTGGTTCCGTCTCGCAGCGAGACAGAAGCCACGCCGATACCGGCACACTGTCGTTCGATAGCACGTCAATTCGTTTTTAGGCGGTATGCATGAACACAACGCTAACTGGTGTTTCGGCTTTCCAATCTACGTATCTTTATTCGCTGCAGCTGGGCTAATCATTCTAAGCAGGGCAGCGGTCTGACTGTCTTTTCATCACAACTGTTCTGTCGCCGAGCTATCGGCACCTCGTTCGATAGATCAATTAGCTTTCAGGCAAGACGTACGAGCAAACCTTTTTCTCAACGCTCATTGATGTTTCGGATTTCAAATGGAAGTGTCTTTATTCGCTGGGCTAAGCATTATAAAAGGGACAGAGCGGTCCGAATGTCTCATCTCGAAAACTTTTCTGTCACTGTGCTATCCGCACGCAGATGACTTTCTTTTTCAGGCGAGATGCACGAACAAACCTTTTTCGGAACGCTAATTGCTGTCTTGACTTTCAAATCAAATCGTTTTTACCAGCTGGATTAAGCACTAATCAACTGAAAAGGGTCAGCGGTCCGGTTACGCCTTTCGCCTCGACGGTCTCGACAGCAGCACAGCCATCTTGTTTGTTTACGTCACGTCACGGAGCGCGAAGAAGTCACTCGCGCTCCGAGAAATTTTCGGTGCGCGAACAGCGCGCTCGAGTGTCAGTCTCTGGTGGCACTCCTGTCCGTTTAGTAAAAGGAGCGCCAAACTCTCACGCTCCGGAGCACGGACTTAACGGGCCCATTTACTCCTCTCTTCTGAAGGCCCGTTCACACTCTTGCGACCGAGTACGACTGAGAGAGACGAGATCTCTTACAACTTCTTAAATGTTTCTAGAATGAGGGAACACACTGACATTGTAGCGCCATCTATGCGGTGACCCTAGAACTGCATTTCAGAAAAGCGGAGGTTTTGCGGGATTTTCGAGGTCAAATGTGCGTAATACCCATAGAAAGGCTCGTTTATAACATTGACAAAAGTTTTTCGAGCCAAAAAAGAAAGGATATTGCGCGAGAAATAAAAAAAAAATATGCCGGACCGCCGAGTTTACACTGCTTCCCAATAGATGGCGCCAGTGTGTTCTCTGGCCCCCTGCGCCCACCGTCGCGCGGCAAGCCTCCACGACGCCAATGTTGTCGTGCCTTGACTAATCCTGGACACTCGGATTTCCACAGGAGCTATCACGCTCGGAAAAAAAGTTGCAGCGAGTGAACGGCATTGGTGCACAACAAACTTTAGTGCTTCGATGGGTCTGAAAGAACGATCAAGAGAAAAAGCAGAAATGACGAAAGATAGAGAGAGAGAGATAAATTGGGAGAGAGAGGTACGGAGAGGGGTTGAAAAGTAGATAGCGATACGAAAGAAGGCAGATAAGAAGAGAAGGGAACAAACGGCTCATAGATAGCCATTGGTGGCCGCTTCACGAAAGCGCGCCCTGGCTGCGGCCCCTTCACGAAAGCGCACTCTCGGCCGCCAGCCGCAACCTCGGCAGTAGCGAAACGTGGCCGTCCACGCCAGTGCACCGGAGACGAACTAAGGGCAGCGGAAGAACGACATTCATGTTTTCGCATTCACAACTCATAGGAAGTACTTATGTGTCCTCGGACTTTTTTTTTGTGATTGTCATGTTTAAAAAGGGGAAAGTGAAGAAGGAATACATGCAAGCTGTAGATGACTCCCGACGATAAATAAGGACGGAGATAATAGGTGACTTTTATCAGAAGATCTTCGAAACCTAGAAATACTACTTAAAAGGTTAAGTAGCGGTGGCGTTTTAAGACCTCGCACTGTTGAAACTGGGGCTGGCATCTGCGGTCACTGCAATGTATGCCGAGGTGGCCGAAAACCGCCGAAGAGACGCCACCGGGACGAGCTGACACGAGAAATTTTGGAGGATCTAGAAATAGACAGATTGGGAGTCATGTGTGTCAGCAGGCCTTCTGTTGCATTATCTATGAAGGAGATTGATCTTCTGGCCAGTTGATTAGCTTGGTTTATCTTTTTTAAGGTGATGCTTCGTTTTTGTAATTTTGCTTTTGGGTGTTTTTCAGGCTGATTTTCTTCTTTTTGTTCTCAATTGTGCGTATATATTGCACCGTTGAGTTCAATAAAAATTTAGTTGCGAGTCAGCGCCCTGTCTGTGTCCTTCTTTACCCTGTCCGTTGTCTTTTGCTCTGTTTAAACATTTTAAGTATGTCACACCAACTCGCCCAGGCTTCAACCTTAGAAACCTAGAAATTTACGGTACTTATTGAGTAAAAACTTCTATCTGAACAATGTTTTAAATTATTAAATAAATTAAAAAATACTTGGAACTTTCGCCGCACCTGCTTATTTGTCCCAGCAACACTTATTAAAAAAAACATTTAAAAAACCTCACCCACTTGTTCCAGATTAGCAGCTCTCAAACGTTCATCCATGAGATACACATTTATTGAATAAAAGTGAAGCTTATGAAGTATACAGAGAGAATTTGAAGGCGGCCAGGCACTTAAATTGAGCGCAAAATCGACTTTTTAAACAAAATTTTGGAGTAGATAAGTACACAGTTGTATTAAGCTGGTGAATTTTTTCTTTAGTAAGTATATAATAATTTGTTCACTGAGTAAAGGGATATAAAAACAAAAGTCTGCCTTTTCTATACTTCGATCGCGTGTAACAAGAAATGATTTTCGGGTCACTGCCGTGTTTATTTGTGCAAACTGAAGAGGATATCTAAGTTAGTTTTGCTCATTTTCTATTACACTTTTTAGCATTCTTCAAAACGCCATAATGACCCATTATGACAATTGATGATTTTACACAAAAAGGCTTAACGTGGATTCGTTAAGAGGCGAAGAAACAATATTCAGTTTCTCTTTTGTTTTGTTTTTTACTTGAGGGAGCATATTTTTTCATTCAATGAAATCACCTTGCTCTACCTTATTTTCACTGCGATCGTTGGATATTTTTTTTTACCTTGCACTTGGGACCACTTCTTCCTAACCATTTTCTCCTACACGCTCTTTCAGTGCTACAGAACAAAATACTACGAATGTATGGTGCTGCTCATAAGTAGGCATATAATCTTCTTACAAATGTCGAACACTCCGATGATGATAGCGAGTGAAGTGAGCAGACTGAATTTCAGAAAGGTTTTAACCCGTCAGGCAGAAGTGTCTTTTTTCCTCTCAACCTACCAAGCTTTGGCGTCAAATAATAAAATAATGAAAAAATAAAAGCTTGGGGGGGGGGGGGGGGATTTGGCTATGATCGGCTAAGGAGATCTAGGACGTTTGCGTCATATTCGACTTTAGCTCGCCCACACTTGTCCTGAATCCGTGGATTATTTTAGTGCTCTGAAATTAAGGCTAGCGGAAGTGTGCGGTCATAGCTGGGCCAGGGTTCATCATTTGATCTATCATATGCCGGAGCCTGCCCCAATCCGGCAAGTCTAAGGCGACAGGAGTCAGATGGCTCCTTTTATTCACGCGACAAAGACTACCCGTCTATAAAAGCTCTAACAGTACACACGGGCGCCGAAAACAACAGATCTCGAGGAGCTCACCTTAGAGAAGGGTGACATTAAAACTATTTCATCCGCTTCTTATTTTCTTTACGATCCTACGCAAGAAATTTCCTGCTTGGCTAAAACAAAGTGCCGTGCTTCATGTGTGATTTGGTTGAGAGCAACATCGAAGCCGTGCGGATCATCCACAGGTTCCGTTTCTGCCACAATTAGGAGAAATAAAAGTTACACAAACCATCACTTGCAGTCTACTGTTTCGAACTAGGAAATGACACTTCCTCCTTCAACTCAATCTATCGGTACTGTGCTTGTTTTTTTCTGATCCCTCTTCTTTTGTCCTCGTGTATAACGCTCTGTTGCCACTAATAACGCATTTGCATGTTCCGCAATTCGTGTGCATTTTTAGTCGTTTCTTTTCGCCTTCATTTCAGCCTTGCCTTTCTTCACCTCAGATTACCCATAACGATGGTACATTTAAGCTGTCTTAGGCTTTTTCATTTCTAAAAGGACCATGGAACAACCTGTGTTTAAATTTTAAGATTTTTTATATTACTTAGGAGGATAACAAGACAAGCAGCAAGATAGAATAAGGAAGAGTTGATGAGGGGGCAGTAATATTTCATATTTATTTTAATATTTGCACATTCTGGCTATTCTAAGCGCCCCCGGGAGTGTAACAGTAGTAGCGCTGTAGGACTAGTAGATGAACTACCTGGTGGTATGAGTTAAAAAATAAAAGAAAAAAAGGGTCTACGACTTTTAGCAAGGCGCATAAACGGGATCTTTTTTTACGCAGGGGCCTGGAGCTCGGACGACTTAGAGCTCTACGCGTGCCAGAAACGGCTGATGGAAAGCGAGGACCTGTCCAACAACACCATAACCATCCACTTACCTTGGGACGAGTTTGACGTGGACCGGGTCTCGTATTTCGACCGCTTCAGTAAAGTGTTGCTGGACCGGGGAACTCTAATAGGATTTCAGGACGAGCTTCTGAAAAACAAGACCGCGTGGAAGGGAGTTATCGATTCCGCCGGACATAAAGTGACCCACAATATTACCATAGACGGTCTGTCCGTCAATTTCAGGGCCTTCGTGACCCACAGCAGGTTTCCCCTTATCGGTAAAGCGGCGAGCGCCCTTGGACTGGCCTGGACGGACACGCACGTCCTGACCATGACGGCGAAGAAACTGACTGCTCAGGTGGACCTTGCCCTCGTTCACGGTAAGCACACATTGCAGACACACACAACCAATGCGGAGCGGCAGTGGGTTTACTTATTCTTTTGCAGGGTTTCTGGTGGCGTCAAAACGGCTCCGATCGCTGATTGGCTCTGATCGAAGGACAACGGGTATATACCTCAAGGCAGCTTGCTTTGAGGGCTACCCACTATCCTTCAATCGGAGCCAATCAGAGCTCGGAGTCGTTCTGACGTCACCTAAATCCCCGGAAATAGAAGCAGACGAACTTGCGCTCCGCATACTTTGTTTCACGTCAAGTCCGACCACAGACAACGCTACGATCGAATGGAACCAATCGGGAAGCTCCAAAAGTTCTTCGTCATGGCGCTCGTCTTCTCTTTGCGTTGGCTGTCACTGAATAAACGAATCACGCACGGCGTTGCGCTGCTACCCTGCGTCTTTCTTCGCGCGTAATTGGTTTCGTTAGTGACGGTATATCCCCAAAGAAAACAGTCGGAGTGACGCTGCACTTTTGGTGCTGTTTAATTGGCTCCATCAAATCACAGCGTCGGCTCCGGCCGGACACAGAGTGAAACGGTATACAATATACCAAACCTATAGATAGACCTTTGCAAAAAAACGCCTCCTGCGCGTTTCCATCTTTGTCTGCTGGGCTGTTGAACGCCCTTGAGCATGCGCTGTTGATGCAGTATATTGGACGATGAGCATGCGTACACAGCTCAGTGACTCAACAGTTTTGGCCCAAGTAATTAGCGATGCAAAGGTCTACGCACAGCCTCTCCCACCTTCAGGTAACGTCATCCCATTCGGATGGCTCCCACTAATGAAAATAGACCATTTAGAAAATTTTGAGCAATCTGGGCGGGCTTGCTAGAACAGCGTCTCAGCCGAGACTGGGTTAAAGAAAGCACTGCAAAAAGTCTGTCTGGGGCTGCCCAAGCGTCTTGAGTCGCGGTTTGAGTCCCGCTCAGCTCGTGCGCTGGCTTTGGCTGAGCTTTCTTTCATCACCCAGTCTCAGCTGAAAGGCTGTTTCTAGCAAGCCGGCCCTTGTGACTCAGAAAGTGGTTTCACACCGACGGACTGATGGCTTAAAGGCAGCAATGGAAACTCTGTTTCATGGGGCACTGTCACTTTCGCACGTCGATGGCAGGGGAGGGGGGATTAATAGCCGAGTGTGGCCATTTCACCTCAAGATGGACCGGAGCGGATGCTTTGCTATACGTTTTAGCCAATCCAGTAGCATGAACATGTCACGTGATTGCGCTCTCTGCACCATTCCTGGAGGTCACGTGACACTCACGCGGCACTGGATTGGCTTGGATGGTTCGTAGCCTCCGCAGCGGTCCATCGTGGAGCGAAAGCTCGCGCTGCAGAACCCTATGCTAAATTACCCAAGTATCAAGGACAACGCTGGAGAACGCAGGTCTACGAGCCGCACGCGCTCGTCTTCTCCGGGTGAAAGATCCGAAGTAAATAATTAAAATAAGGTATCGACGAATGCGCGTGCAACATACCATTTGTTTTAGGTTTTTGTTTAGAACAGTTACTGCTGCACACGCCAGCACGTGCAGCGCCTCTAACTACACTCATAGCATGCCCCTTGGTGCTTGGGTAATTTATCAAACGGTCTATCTCCACACCTGCCCGTTTCGATATGGATAGCTTTGAACTGGCGTTATGGTGGCTATAGGGAGTATTCACTGGCGGCCATAGCTGTGTGCGCGACTGCTGAGCGTGTGCTGAAGGCGAGCTTCCACAGTTCTTTTTCAGCGTGCATTCCGCAACCATAAAGATTGCCGGTCTTAGCAGCCTATTAATGTGACCTCACTCTGAGCATGCGCTTTAAAGAGCCCCCCCCCCCCCCCCCCCCAAATATGGCATCCAGTGAATACTCCCAATAGGGGTAGGTGTACGGAGTGCTGTGCGTTCTTGGGTATTTCCACGTGCTGCCGCATTTTTGCGACAAAAGTGGCGCTATGGCCAGGGTACCGGTCGAAAACTGTACATGCTGCGCATTGTTGAGAAAAGTACCGCAATGGCGTTTTCAGGGCGGCCATGTTGTCTCCAAGGCTGCACCGGGGGAAGCGACCGTCGCTTCTGCAAGATTTTCGAATGCCCGAGCCCTCCGTGTCGTCGTCTTCCCAGACTTTGAAAAACATCTTTTAAAACTTACCTCACGTTACAAAACAACGCGACTGTTCTGTATCCTGTGGTTACACATAATGTTGAAAGGTCAAGGTACCTTCCAGTGCGTTCTATTTTAGTGTAGGATGTACATTTTGCAAGCGCAAAGTGAGAAACATGATGAGCCCGAAATTCGGCGCCTGCAAGGTCGCTTTCCCGCAGGATAATCGGATACAACTCGGTGCACGCGACCGCGTCTCGGCCAATACAAAGTTGGCGGTGAAAGAAAAAGGAACGCGATACCCTAGCTCTGCAGGCAGAGTCTATACAGTTACTCTAGGTACCTTTAAAGCCCCTTGATGAAGACGTTCTTTAAGAGTACCGCCAAGGTGGAAACGCGCAAGATACGTGCCACAAGCGAGTGCTCCGCCGCCATTCGCTTCCAAGGGCCTCTCAAGACGTGGGCCTTGCGCACCGGTGCCTTTGACGCTACTTTTAAGACAAACGCAACTCATCGAGTGGCTTTAGTTAGCGGTGCATTTCTGCTCGAAAGGGGCGTGGCGTGAAAAATTTGAAGTGTTGTGCGCGAGCGCACGGGCCACGATAGCGTCTCGTACTCCTCATGCTCAAGCAGAACGCGCTTCTACGCGTGGTGGATAGTGCGCCAAGCGATGTTACCACATTTAGGGTACCGATGCCATCGGCGTCATGAACAAGTGACATGCATTCGATTTTCTGCTCGGCACACCTACCTTTATAGGTCCGTAGCTCTCAAGTTTTGAGCAGCGCTCCAGGCGAGCAAAATAGAATATTTGGCTCGCGTTTCGAACGTTCGTCAATACGCTTCCCCACTACAGTCTTTTATACTCCGTTCCATTATAAGTGCCAGCGTACCAGAGGTTACAAGAGCGAGCTCGGAGCTTTCAGTGTTCCTGCCACGCACGCGCGCTCGTGCAGTGCGAGCATCATTCAGGGGAACATGCTTTAGCAAGTATAGCTTCGGCTTCGCTATCAAGTAAAGTGAAACATACGGACTCACGGAAGCTATGAAAGAGAGCAATAAAATAATAAAGCTGAAAGGAATGTTTAATGGGACGCGGAGGGCGCGAGCCGTGACATTCTTTTTTTTAAAGTTTTTTTAGACGTTTTGTTATCGCGCGTCTACAGATTCTGACAGATACTTGCATTCGAACGTGGCGCGTGCAAAATCGAACGTTACAGCGCCGCCTAAATGGTGCTGTCAGCATAACATGGTCGCGTCTTGCGGACGCGCTCGCGCCCCCTGCCCGAGAGCAACAGGCCGATTGACACCATACCGGCGTGCGGCCGTGCAACACGGCTGCGTACCGCATGTTAAACAACCCAGACTAGCGGTAATATTGCACTAGCCTTGATTTCTTATTTTCAGCTGAGGCACCAGACGCCGATTGAGGCTAACTTCCGGCTGTATAAACATACGCACAACACAGTACAAACAATATAACGTCAATGGCAGATGAGTGTAGGTGCTTTGATCATCTCATACCCACCTTTTTCTTCCGCACAATAAAGTCTATCTGCTATGGTCAGCGCCACCATGGCAACGAAGCGTCTTCTGCATGGAGGAACGCGCGAACGCAGCATCTGAAGCCGGATGCGGCAGTATCCAGTTTCTGAATGTCTGCTGCTAACGTGAACGCGGCAACGCTGGCCAAAGTCGGACGCGCCGTTGTAGAGATCGATGTTGATAAAGCTCGATGCCTCGATGCACGAGACACGTGCAACGTGCAGTCCTTGGGAAGATCATGGCGGCACAGCACAGCACTGAGCTAGATTTCAGACGCCATGAATTTCCCAGAAGCGGCGCGCGGCACGTGTCTCGAGCATTTCCACAACAATGAATGGCGCCACTTTTCCCATGATAGAGGGGCTTTAGATGTTGAGAGCTGAGAGCGTCACCTGGCGAACCTTTGGCGGTTATGACGAGGCTTGGCGCACGCTCAGACCTGAGGTTAGAGAGCTTTAGGAGCTCCCGCCACAAATAGGGTGGCCTGAAAAAAGGATCTACTATAGCTCTCTATTTATGACAGCGTTTCCACGAGAGAAGTGAAGAGTCAGCGCTCATGGCGCGTTTTGTTTGAAAGTCAATTAGCAGCGAGATGCTTTGATGTCGGCTCGCTATGGTTCCCTCTCATAACGTCATTATTACCTAACGAACAACAAGTTCGATAGTGTTTGTAATTAGCATAGTGGAAGTTTGAAATCATTAGGCCCTGGAACGAACACTGCAAACACAATCAAAATTAAAGGTCCCCTACTCTTATTTACGTAGATGAGAAATCATTTGCTGACGTCATCGTCAGCATTCGTCCAATCGTGGAGGACCGAACACAGCGACGCTTTCGATCGCGCAAGTCGCCAATACCTCGAAGCCAAAGCTAGCGTTGACGTCTTCGTAGCAGACGGCATTTGGAAGATGGAGAGGCTGTAGCTGGCTTCAGACGCCACGTTCGCGGTCGTGTCTATGGACATTCGTTGGCCATAGTATATATAGGTTGTGGTGTGTATGGAGACCGTGGTGTGTACTTGGGGTCTCACGCCGTGCTTTTCAATGGGGCAGAACGTGAAAGAAAAGCCGTTCAAAACAGAGACTTCACTGAGATAGTTTATGTTTTTCCGGCGCCTAATATTTTTACATGCGACAAAGGCATGTTTTTCGGGTCATTGGACCGTTGATTTTGGCGGTTGGCCTCGCGACTCATAAGTGCCTTTATTTTGTTTCCGCAACGAAAAGGCTTTAAAGCCAAGCTTGTTTGTGTCAGTATATCGATTGTTAGGTCAATCACGACATACGCGCAGGAAATGCACATGGAATTCGCTGCGAGGTCTCGCCGTTCACAGATTTTGCCTTCAAATCATTCTATAATTTTTAAGAGTATGCATGCATTTTCTCTCGCAGGAGACAAATGCCTCCTGTCGCTACCCATCTGGAACATGGAGACGGAAGTCAGGGTATATCCCCAAGTGGACTTTGCCGAAGAACGCCAGAAGAAGTTTGCAGCAAAGCTCAAGAAACGTATTGCAGACACTCTTAGGAGGACCATAGAGACCATGTACAGGAGAGCTTTGTGGTAATCCTAATAAGTAAAGCAGCAATAAACCCTTTTCAAAACCCAATAAAAGGATCTGGGAAAAAAGAGGCGGGGGGGGGGGACTGAGTCGAGTTCAAGTCGAACTTTGTCGTAGCCATCAAATCCAACACGTCCTCACAGTGAGTGCCCAAAACAGATTGAGCACACTATGGGAATAGTTTCTTCGATACCTCAACATTCTAGCCCGTCCTCGCGACACCTGGTTAAATTATAGCCGTCTTCTGCAGCTATTTTTAGTATAGCTTAAACAAGTAGTCTTCGGCAGAATGAAAGGTGTTTCTTAATACTCCTTTGAGCAAAAAAAAAAAAAACAGTTAAGAAATGTTATAAAAATTTTTTTGTTTCGTTGTGCCTTGAGTGTAAATATGTACACGTTACAAAAATGAAGAATTGCATTAAGAAATACCTGAGGTGAAATCGTAACGAATTACAGTTACAGTTGACATTTTTCTGAGATCGCTAGGTGCGTATGCACCGGTTCTGAGAGGGGAGAGAGAATGGAAAGGCGTCATTTTCGGGAGATTCCTTGTCACCTCAGTTGCTCATACAGTGCAGGTTCGGCTTGACTTCCTCCGTTGTTCTCGTGGCTTGGCTTCATAGTCGTCATTTCTCACAACTGCGCAGCTGTAGGTGCAGAAATAACAGCAAAAATGGTTAAAATGGAAAACGTTATAGAGTTCTAGCAGCCTTTTGCGGGTGGTGCACGAAAGCACCCGATGTCGAACACCCCACCCTTTTTGCCCCGCTTTCAAAGGCCCCTGTTTCAGTAGCCTATGACGCGAATCACCCGTGTAAAGGAGCCGGGTCTGGGTACATTCCGCTTTTAGGTAAAAGACAGTAAGCGTGACTCTAGGTTGTGTAACGCAATCATGCCGTACCCGACACTGAAGTGAAAAAGAACTGGATAAAGCTTTCCATTCTTCATGCATGCGCGATACACATTCACGTCTTGCCACGTTAAAAGTGCAAAAAATATCGGTCACTGGCAAAAGACTTAAAGTGTGGGAAATGAATTCAAGCCTCACCGCGACAGAACCATGACGGCACGCATCGGCAACTAATAGTGAACTTCCCTGTTTGCAGGGCCCACTTCGTCGGTTGTTTTGAAACGTGCTGAATTCAAAGGGACATTGTTTCCGACACACCGTTCCTTACCCTTTAACGGTGCAGGCGAGCCTTCGCGATATCAAGACCGAATCGATTTCACACGGTTCGAATTTGTTTACACCCCCCCCGGATATGGCGATGTCCCTCGCGCTCGCGCGGAACACAGGACGGCGAAGTGACGGAACGCAATAAGCTTGGATACCTTAGGCGCTCAAGTAGAACGAAATGAGCTATTTGTAGTGACGGGGCCTCATAAACGGAGCTCACAAGATTCCGCACAACGTGGATAGTTGGTGGGGGATCAAAACTGGTCACCATTACTTTCCTTGCATTACACTCTGCCTTGAAAGCCGACGACTTTTAAAGCAATAACTTCATAACTCTTTCTAAACTTATATCATTAACAACGCGCTCACTAACAAGTACAATAACTTTACGGGTCCACACATTGCAGAGATTTTGACCTCGTCTCCATCCGTCGCCGCTATCGAGAAACCCCTCTTTCTGTTTCTTGCGCGAGGTCAGGGAAGTTAATTTCTTCGTCTGGTCACCCTGACATCCTGCCAGTAACGGCACTGCGAAAGGAGAATCTTTCGTGTCGTCGGCTTGAAAACTTGTTTTCAAACATTACTCGGGTTATGCGAAATTCCGTTTTGGCAGTATCCAGTTTCTACGCGTAATGTTGGATGGTTTTAGAAACTTCCATCGCGCTTACCACTTACTTCACGGATAACTGGTGACAGTCGTCAGTGGCATCCACGATGCCAACCACAGCGGCTATGAGAATTAACCACGTCGCACCTCCGTCCTTAGGTACGTGACGGCACCATTCCACCACGCATTGCGCGACCGTGCTACGCCTATCGTGTTTATTTCTTCGCACATTGTGGGCGAAGAGTGCGAGTTTTTCAGTTGCTTGCACGACGCGACACCGAAGTGACGATTGAGCGACAACGAGTCGACGTTAGGAACAGATGCGGTGTCGGCGGTCTATCCGGATATCTTTGTTTCGTTAATCCTCCAGGGTCGAGATCAGTCATTCCGAAGATGCGCGCGAAGCGATGACAGAAAGACACGTTCGGAATGGCGGAAGACGGAACAAAACCAACAGAAAACACACGTAAACAGACGGACCGGAAGACAGACCAGGCACGGCGCGGACGACGGAGCGATGGTCCGGAGCCCCCAAAAGCGTTTCGAATGATTCCCGCGAGGGCGCGCCGCGATCGTGGCCAAATCCTAAAAAAAGAAATAATAATAAAAAAAAATAAAAAAATAAAAAGCTAAAAAAAGGAAACCCATTACACTTTCATAAAATAAATAACCGTTATATGAAAAAGTTATCATGCACTTTCGCAATGTTACCTTCAACCTTCTGTCCTTTAGGTTATACACAAAACAGAAGAGTGTTATGGAGCTGTTTTTGTTGCCGCCAGTCACCCTTTTGTGTTCAAGAGTCTCATCGAACATCTTGCCTTGTTTCTAAGTGAAGATATCGTCCACTGCGCAGAACAATCTTCAAAAGGAGGCACTAATCACGAATGCCTGACGCACTGCATAGCGTGGTAGTTGCGATTGTTCGAACAGCTCTCTGCTTTGGTGAACGCGCAAAGCTTCGTTGTTGCAGCCGAAATTTGACGAGGTTAGAATCGCCAAATAATGAGAATTGTCATACAAGTTTTTAAATCTAGAATAAGATTCAAGCATGTATGTAAAGATAAACATATTTCAGGCGGCAAATATCGTCAAACATTGGTACAGAAGAATGGCTACACTTTAATTAAGCATCATATTTCAATTATAGATTATATTTATATATTGATCTTCCATTAGCTCTGAGCATAAGTGGAGCCTCGGTCAAGCTTTTGGTGAATAAGAGGATGGTGCTTTTTTATATTTAACCTACAAAAACACCAGGGAATCCCCCGAAAGGCATAAATTTATTATCGATTAAAATATGGAAATGTAGACGAACCTATGCCGTGCCTACCTTTTCCTGATGCCGTCTTAACGAATGTAGCACAGGTCGTCCGAATCACAGCCCAGTGCATTACTTCTTCAGCTAGTACTCAAGTGATGCAAGAGCAGCAGCGCTCCAGAGCGACAGCAGCCATTCTAGTAAAACGCTTTCTGCGTCATGCAGGAAAATCAATGATCCCGAAGGGAAGAGTGACGAGTGTAAGAAAAAACACCAGAATAAGTTCGTGGGATGTCAGACCGGTGTTGTGTATGACATTTCGCTTTCCTGCGGTAGGTCTTACGTAGGCCAAACTGGGCGTTGTGTAAATGATCGCGCGAGAGAGCATGCTGCTTCCTTAAAACAGTCACCTTCGGGGCACCTGGCTGTGCATTGCAACCGATGTGAGTGCACACCAGTTTTCAATGACGTGGCAATCCTGGGGCGATACAGCAAAAAGATTACAAGGGAAATTCATGAGGCGTATGCAATAAGGAAGGGTACAGATAAGTGCATAAGCGAGCCTTCTGTGACTCTGTCAGAAAAAGAGCGTTTATTCTTGGATAAAGAGTGGGCACGTGGAAAGCGACGTGGGTGTTCTTAAAAGTGTATATAAGACTATGTTTTTCCATAAATAAAACTTCAGTTGCGAGTGCGCCTTGTGTCGTCGTCTTCTAACCTTGTTCTAGTCTTTCGGCGCTTGTCTTTTCCCATTAAAAATAACAACATTCCTACACACATCTAAGGCAACTGAAATATTCCGAATAGCATGAAATGCTAAGAACAAAAATTTAAGTACATGGCATATCAAACTTTATTTGACACACAAAACAAGATAATCAGTTTACAAGTGGCGGACACGTGCGTTTGCTAAATACATAGAAACGATACAATGCGGGAAAAACACTATGCCACTACAACGTGCACACGTACACACAAAGATAGGTGCGAGCAGAAACTATGCGTCACATTTAATATTAGAAGTCAGCCACACGTAATTTATGATGATAGAGCAAAATGTTTAACATTCTAGCAGGATAAGGTCATACACGCATTGATCAGCACAAGATTTATACAGCGCGAGGATACTTTATAACAAACCGTATTGAAAAATGCGCACACACATTTAGATAGTCTTGAGATTGCGGTACGCCGTCAAAGAACAAGCGGCGTTAGTGTACGAGGCTTGAGAATGCCGAACTTAGAAATTTCAGCTTACAAAACACAGGTAGCAGATATTTTGAAGTGTGTATTTTTTTCTTGTATTGCGGCCATGGTACATTGGTGAGAAAAAACGGCGGCAGACACGGTATAAGTAAACGTAGGTATGAAGCAAACATGTTTCGTGCGCGCTTGAGGCGTGTAAGCAGACAATCCTGTTCTCATGTTTGCTATGAAAACCGCGTCTTTTGTATGGTGTATAAGTGGTGTGACTGAGGTCTTAAGGATGGATATTAGTTTTTTGCTAAAAAAGAACACGTCCTCTAGCGAGGACACACCTCCCTTAAAAACAAACAATACATATTAAGCAACGTATTCTTCCAAAAAAAGAATTAAAACCATGGCCACGTCTGGTTAGGTGATGAATGCTTTTCCTTTATGTGTATCGCAGGAACACTAGATTAACGAAACAGGTGACCTGTGTTTGTTCTTCAACCAAGTCAAGAGGTAATAGCAATCAGACAAGGAGCCTGTCATCTGATCACGTGACGACGAGTTTATGGAAAAGAACTCATGAATATGCGTCACGACGACTGAATGCAACTTACGGACGCCATCACCACCTAACGCCATGACTCATTAAAACATAATCATTCTATATCCCTAATCCAGTTTGCAAATCTCCGTACCCAGGTCCCTAACAACGCGTACGGGTCGTGACTATCGAAAGACCACCATGGAGTGCCACCGTCGTCTGATATACTTCGATGTTCATATCGATACATATTGGATTAGCTTAGTGACGTCTAATTGCACATTCAACTATGAAAGCTAAAAAACTTACAAGGTGTCCAACTGCAAAAATAACGAAGCATGGGCGAAGGTTGTTCAAGTTTAGTAGTTCTACTCTGCGGGGACTTTTATCAAGCTCTGTGGCACGTCCAAGAGTCCGCCTGAACTCCGCTAATTGGGATGCCCGATCAAAAAGGCCGGTTTCAAATGCTCTGCCGACGACTGCTCCCAGATGCTTGCAATACGGGGAAGTGCTTATAATCTGCGGTCCGGTCACGACGGCTGGATAGTCGCTCTCGGTTCTTACGAAGCCTTTGCTCATAAGCTCGTTTTTAAGTTTATCTGGTTTTGAGAAACCAAACCCGAATATCCTGAAACAATCTTTTCCGTCGTTAATGATCACTACCTCGCCAGAGGGAGTCATACATTCTCGTCCGAACTTATGTTCTTTGTGATTCGAAGGCGGGCTCTCTTCGGAATCGCCGTCGAGTGGATATGTTACAGTGCATAGCCGAAACCCTTGTATGAGTGGGTCTTCGCTCGGTGTAAAAACAGGTAGTTTGCCACTCAGAGGCACGTTAGCGAGCAGAGAGGATAGGACTCCCAAATAGCCTGTTGAAATGACGGTCAACGTTATTAGACAGACACCAAGGACGATTCTAAGGGAGTGCATCTGCATAACACGGGGCGGGACGGCGTAACTGCGTTGCAGTAACGTCGCAAAGAAAAGAGTTGACACGCGCGAAAAAAGTTCGATCCTCAATTTGAGCACCCGGGTTACCAGAAGACAAGTTAATGTTGAAGCGGCAAACGATGCCACAACCGAGAACCAAACAAAGATGTCAAATGGCATGAAGATTACCACTTCTTTTAGGACGGGAACTGGAGCCTTGACAAAATATTCATAGCCCAAACTTTCATAGCTATACACAGGAAGGAAAGGAGGGAACATGTGCTGGTTCGCGTATATCCAGTGGAAATAAAGAAGCCATTTGGGGTCATTCCTAAACTTCCAGACCTCTGCATTAAACCCTCGCAGACTCGTAAAACGTCTTATTTTCAATGACGCGTTTTCATAAAGAATTACTGTCTCGAGTACTTTCATGCTTGGAAATTCACAGAAATAGGGATCTTGGCAGGATATCGTTATTATATTTCCAGTTATCTTTATGTTGCGAGTTAATGTATGTTGGGCGCCCGCATTAAGCTTGGGCGTAGAGTTAAGGCTCGTAACTTGTCCGTACACAGTGATCAGGACTCGTTGGTCGCGAATGGTGATATTAAAAACACCACTACCAACAGCTGAGGCTCTCACAAGTGATCTATGGTTCGACAAATGTCTTGCAACAGTGCCGTGTACGGTTGAGCTCGCACAAAACACGTAGAAGTACATATTGTACACCCTGCTTCTCCTGCGCATGATCTCCATCCACACAGTTTGTTTGCACACAACAAGAAGTACAGCGTGGAGCTCGGTGCTGACGTTAGCACGCACCTCATTACGGCTTCGGATGTCGCTGTGCGTAAATATCTTCAAAGAAATCGGTGTTTTCTTGAGGAACTCTGTGAAGAGACGAGTGTCCTGTTCACCGAACTCGGGCGGCAGTCCAACGTGTAGGTCCGTCAACTTGGTGATTTGAAGCACGTATTGCGCAAATCCTTGAGAGAGTACTATGTCCTTCCAGTAGGGACACATCTCAGAACTAGATTGCAAAACATGCGGCAGTAGAGCGAGCATTAGTACCTTTACTAGCGTCATTTTGACCTTTAAAGTTGTATTTTTGAAATGAGGACGCCCTTATGCTTTCCACTAAACACTCTTGAAGTGAAATATGGAAACGATTTCGCTTAATGGGCCCTGTATTTTTGCTGAACGAAACAAAGCCCCTCAGCTCACTCAGGTAGACTTTGGAAATGAAGACTTGATATCTTAAAGTCAGGTCTTTCTCCCGGGAGTTCACAAATTTCCAGAGCAAGTAAGACTTTGGCTATACTTCTAACAAGAGTTCCTTCTTTTCCGAATCTTCACAAGCTCATTGAGTGAGTTCCAGTTGTTCACTGACGGATTGGGAAACAACTCAGTAATTTATTGTTGAACAATTCTTGAGTTCAGTTGATTGTCGGAAGTGGAAAAATGGGGCCAAGCCCTGATTGTAAACAGACGGTGAAATGGTCAGCTAGCCTTCAGAAGGTCACGCCCAAAGCAAGCACCGTAATGGATATCTCTACTAGAGTGGAACCATTGATTGTTTTTCCTTTCTGTGTTTGGTTTTCTTTCTAGTGGAGCTTGGTGGAGTTCGTATTAAATTAGCGTTATATTTTTTTTTTTTAAATCGGTTTCAATGTTAATTTAGGAGCAATGCGTTGGTGAATACATGATCCCTTTTCAAATTTCAGTGCCGTCTGGTGGCTCTTAAAGCAGCTTCATTTTCAATAAATGGCTCTCATGAAACTACTTTATCGGGCCCCGTCAATTTCGCGCGTCAGTGGAAGATGATAATTAGTTCTTCGGTCACCTCGTAATTATTTCTTGATTTTTTTTTTAAATTTTAGATGGTATCAATATAAAAACTGACGAGTACAAAGCAGCGACCCTTAAGCCTTTTGATTAATTTTCCGTCATCAATATGCTTTGGACCAAAATTGTACAAACATACTGATTGGACCACGTTCTGAATTATATGCTTATGGTGCAGCTGTACCTGGTTCATACGTCGTGTTACTAGAGTCTCGAACGTTAGGCTCCATATTATTTACGCTTGGTAGCATTTTGTACGTCCACCTTCATCAGCCTCAGGAAGACCACAATTAGTTTGGCACAAATGCCGTGCACTGAAGTGATGATGGTGATGAAAGTTGTCAGACTGAATTTCGAAAAGTTTATATAAGTTAAATATGAATTGCAGTGTGTACTACATGGACTCTGAATTGTTAAGCATCTATTGTGTGTCATGGACATTGCTTATGCGGTAGAACTGGGAACTGCCTATAGCCAGGTGCAAAAGTGTTGGAAATTGTATTTTAGAAGTTGTTTTTTCTTTGTGGAGTTTCAAGGCAGATTTTGTTCGTACTGTGAAAATACAGCAAATCTCCGGTAAATGCAAACGCTTCACCAATGTGTACAATAGAGGTGAACCTATTTTCGCTTTGTCGGATAATCGAGGGGCAAAATATCGATTCTTTAGCCTACGTCTCGGGGATGGATTATCGGATGCACGGCGGCTGTTTGCTTATGTCGGGCGGTGACTTGCCACCGCGCGATCCAGAGACTGTCTATCCAAATTTGTCCTGTAAGTAGCTCGATACAATGACTACTAAAAGAACTAAACGAAGTTAAAATCTCGAAAACAGTTACAAAGCGGGCTTTCCGTGTCGGCTCAGCGGTGTTTTGGCGCTTTTACAATTTCATCCAGGGCCGCGTATGAACTTAACAAAATTGTTTTGCCTTTAAAGCCTTCGGTAAGAACTGGTGATTTCATACTTCGCGATTAATCTTCAGTAGTTAAGTGACACTCCTGGTGCTTACTAATCAAAAGGTTACCTTGGACATACCGCAAATATGATGCAACGGTATATCTTTCAAATAAGGTTTATTTAAGTTGTAGAAACGTTTTTTATTCCCTTCACTAATACCCGTTTTGGGTAGACTGGACTTTCGGCTACCTGAAGTTTGTTTGCACTGCAGAAATTACAATTCATATTTTTGATTGCTTTTAATACGAATGTCCAAGAATGAATGCTAGAAGAAAAAAAGAAAACGTGTTGTAATCTACAAATTTTTCCACATTTAGGAGTCATATTAGTTTAATTATAACAAAATTTTCAAACTATGAAAATAATTGCACATGACACTGGTAAGAATTGCCGTCCTAATGTGTATAGGAACTGCAAGGGGCTGTTACTTCCTCAATGATGGTTTAATGATTGTCTTGTTTACTTTTTTTTTCTTTCAATCCGCCAGATTTTTTATTGTGTAAAAAAATTGAGGCAGATTATATATTTACATGGGATCTTTCTACTCAAAGGCAAGGCCTGTGCACATAAGTACGGCCCGGGTAAATGTGGGAAATTGAACTCTTCAGTCATGTATGTCGTGTCTGAGAAACGCCCTTTAGACCCGAAAGAATAAGAAACTGAAAACGTTTTTGCAATCTACAACGTGCTCCACAGAGCGGCCAAACTTCTTAAATCGACCGCAAAAATCAGTTTCTTAACCTATCGCGTTCCGATTTTGTACAGTGTTTGCCACAGGTGGTGCATTTTTGCTATAAAATTCGCAAAGAGCGAACTTACCTGCAGAAAAAGTAAACAGAAGAAAGACTTAACTCATATGAAAATGCAGCGAAGCCACCGGTCTTCAAACCGGTGCCCTATGGTTTGAAGACCGGTGGCTTCGTTTCCATAAGAATTAAGACTTTTTTTTTTACATTTTCCTGATATAGACCGACACGCGGAGCGGCTCTGTTTACCAACACGGCCGGAAGGCCGCGCATGCGCGGTAGCTGTGTGGGCAAAAGCAGCCCGGCTCTCCGTGTTTTCCCCATTGCGTTCTATGGCGTGCGCTCGTTGTTGACGTTGTAGGGACGCTTCTAGCTTTTTATGTGGGTCGTGTTTCCTCACAAGGTATGTCGTATGCTATGCCCGACTATTTGAGCTCGTGGCCCGAGCCTGAACGGCAATGGTACCGAAACAAACTGCGCGTGGACGGCGTTGCCTACGAGGATCCGTACGCCGTAAACAAGGCCTGCTGGACTTCCGACGTAAAGTTTCTGCCACGGAAGTCGACGGCTCACGTCGTCGTATAGACCGACACGCGGGCTTGACGTCACGGAGCTGCGGCGGCGCTGCGATCGCGCCGGAGCCGGGGGGTGTGGGCAAAAGCGCGCACGTTGGGCATGGGCGTCATAGCATTTCAGCATGCCGCGAAGCTGTGTTGCCGTTAATTGCGCCAAAATGTACAAGAAAGGCAGCGGAGTGAGTTTGCACAAGTTCCCGGCAGACTCTGAAAGGCATAGAAGGTGGATAATAACCGTGGATCGAAAAGTATGGTCGCCTCGCGCGAACGACCGTTTGTGCGGCAAAACATTTCTTGAAGGCAACTGCGGCTTCCGTTTCAATCTCCGTCCCGAGGCTTGCTTATGTGCAGGGAAACCGTTGGCTGATCGAGACCACCCGGATTTTGTTCCCATGGTGTTCGCGCACAAAGCACCGGCCAAGCGCTCGCCGGAGGCTCGTTACGCCCGTGCTACCCAGCAGACGGGAACGGCGACAGAACGGCAGTGTTGTAGGCGTTAGCGAAAAAAAAGTAACGAAATACGTTACTCGTTATTTGCAAATAAAAGGTACGCGTTACTGAGCTACGTTACCTAAAAATAAAAGGAACGCGTTACCGCTACCGATAAAAAGTAAAGCACGTTACTTCTGATTCTGCGTTACTTTTTTTAAATTATGATTTAACACATTTTACGGTTTTGACGATACAGGTAATATATCAAGAAACATTATTTTTATGCAGAAACTGAACATAATTACTTTATCTCTTTTTGCGGTTTCACCTAAATAATTACGAGAAAAAACGCAGAGAAAATCATGACTTGACGCCTAAAACACGTAAAAAATTGGAGTGTAATTTCTTTAAGACTTAGGAAGTAGTAACGAGTAACGCGTTACTTGAAATAGTAACATAAGTACGTTACCCGTTACTGTGTCGAAAACGTAACGAGTGGGTTGCTACGTTACTGAAAAAAGTAACGCGTCACCAACAACGCCGTTACTTGTAACCTGTTACCGCCAAGACTGCAGAACGGACAAAGCGTTACTGCTTGCCATGCCTTGTGGTCATGTCATACCTTGACTATCATCATACCTTGACTTGAAGACGCTGTGTGTATTTAATCAATTAATGAATACACACACTTCCGCGGACCCACAGGCTGCTGATCCTGCCGGCAGTGCGGAAACCAACTCGAAGTAATCGTAGACCTCGAGAGACGTGTACGCCTGCACCGTGTCGGCCGTGAACTGGCTTGGCGAAAAAACTAAATAAGCGACGACGTGAGCCATCGACGTCGGTGGCAGCAACTTTACGTCGGAAGTCCAGCAGGTCTTGTTTATACGGCGTACGGATCCTCGTAGTCAACGCCGTCCACGCACAGTTTGTTTCGATACCGCTGCCGTTCAGGCTCGGGCAACGAGCTCGAATAGTCGGGCATAGCATACGACATACGTTGTGAGTAAATACGACGCACAAATAAAGATACAAGCGTCCCTACAACGTCGACAACGAGCGTACGCCATAGAGCGCAACGGCGAAAACACGGAGAGCCGGGCTGCTTTTGCCCACATAGCTACCGCGCATGCGCGGCCTTCCGGCCGTGTTGGTAAACAGAGCCGCTCCGCGTGTCGGTCTATATTTAGTTTTTTCGACAAGCCAGTTCACGGCCGACACGGTGAAGGCGTACAAGTCTCTTGAGGTCTACGATTACTTCGAGTTGGTTTCCGCTCTGCCGGCAGGATCAGCAGACTCTGGGTCTGCGGAAGAGTGTGTATTCATTAATTGATTAAATGCACACAGCGTCTTCAAGTCAAGGTATGATATTTTTTTTACCCTCATGACCACAAGGCATGACAAATCACTAACGGTTTGTCCGTTCTGCAGTCTTGGCGGTAACAGGTTACAAATAACGGCGTTGTTGGTAACGCGTTACTTTTTTCAGTAACGTAGTAACCTACTCGTTACGTTTTCGACACAGTAACGGGTAACGTACTTATGTTACTATTTCAAGTAACGTAGTTACGTTAGTCGTTATTACTTCCCAATTCTTAAAGAAATTACACTTCAATTTTTTCCGTATTTTAGGCGTCAAGCCATGTCTTTCTTTGTGTTTTTTCTCGTAAGTATTTAGGTAAAACCGTACAAAGAGATAAAGTAATTATGTTCAGTTTCTGCATGAACGTAATGTTTCTTGATATATGACCTGCATCGTCAAAACCGTAAAATGTGTTAATTATAATTTTAAAGAAGTAACGTGCGTTACTTTTTATCGGTAGCGGTAACGCGTTGCTTTTATTTTTAGGTAACGTAGCTCAAAAACGCGTACCTTTTATTTGCAAGTAACGAGTAGCGTATTTCGTTACTCTTTTTCGGTAACGCCTACAACACTGCCGTTCTGTCGCCGATCCCCTTCTGCTGGGTAGCACGGGCGTAGCGAGCCTCCGACGAGCGCTTGGCCGGTGCTTTGCGCGCGAACACCGTGGGAACAAAATACGGGTGGTCACGATCAGACAACGGTTTCCCTGCACATAAGCAAGCCTCGGGACGGAGATTGAAATGGAAGCCGCACTTGCCTTCAAGAAAGTGTTTGCCGCACAAACGGTCGTTCGCGCGAGGCGACCATACTTTTCGATCCACGGATATTATCTCGCTTCTATGCCTTTCAGAGTCTGCCGGGAACTTGTGGAAACTCACTCCGCTGCTTTTCTTGTACATTTCGGTGCAATTAACGGCAACACGGCTTCGCGGCAAGCTGAAATGCTATGACGCCCATGCGAAACGTGCGCGCTTTTGCCCACACCCCCCGGCTCCGGCGCGATCGCAGCGCCGCCGCAGCTCCGTGACGTCAAGCCCGCGTGTCGGTGTATAAGTCCGGTTTTTGCGAATTTTATAGAAAAAATACAGCACCTGTGGCCAACGCTGTACAAAATCGGAACGCGATAGGTTAACAAACCGATTTTTGCGGGCGATTTAAAGAGCCTGGCCGCTCTTTGGGACACGCGGCATAACTCCCGTTGGAATTTACGATTTCCAATCACAAGCATAAAATAAAAGGCTAATTATCATTAATAAAATTCTGCATTTCAAGCTGCGACTCATGAAGCATTGTTTTAGTTAGCAAGTGCCTCCTAATATTGCTCACCTGGAACTCCACATCGCATGAATAATATTGGGCACAAATCATATTCCAAGAGGGGCAACGAAACCTCATAGTGATCTTTATTGGTATGCCTATTTTTGTGTACGAACAGCACAATAGTCTATTAGTTGCATGATTAATTATAATGCCCACGCCAAGAACAAGGATTTTTTAATATCTTGGCAACCAAATGCATGCATATGTTTCCTTGCTTTCCCTAGATTTGAAAATTTCGTGTTTATTAAATTATTATTCTAAAGAATTTGCTTCTCGATAATTCACGATGGTTCGCGAGTCACTGCTTGAACTTCAGGAAAAAGCCGTCATGTCTCCAGTCAGCCATCCACGAGCCAATAAAGGGCTACATAGGCACATGCGATATTGAGACCCAGTACTTTGGACTCTGCCAAATTTGAAGCTGAGAGAGGTCGTGGTGACAACAAACGGAAAAGAAGGGACGAACTGGGTGCTTCAGGTCATATTTGTAGCCGTCTCGATGGTTCCAATCCGATGCGCCGTCCTGCCGACCCCCAGGTGGCGAGATCGAATTCGGGCTTGGGTGCCCCCGCAATTTGACTGAGGCTTGTTTCGGAGCAGGTGCTGTGTAATGTAGATTTCGGTGTCGCGTGAAGGAATCTCCAGGTGGTCCAAATTACAATATTTGTGGGAGTATATTCCGTATCCGGTGTTTAGTGCGCACGAGCAAATTTTACGTCAAAGCTAAAAGTTCTCGCTCGTATACTCCGCGCCCAGTGAATAGACCGGATGAAGTGCATAGTCCGCACTTTGTGCCTTATCCCAACGTAAAAATTATAACACACATCACACCTTGACAAATTCCGGCCGTATTAGCTCGCAGAAAAGGTTGTCTCATACATAAATTGCCAATAATATACTTTGTTATTCATAAAATGTTTCACGACTTGTCACAGTAAACGATATAGCAAACAACGACCACAAATCATTGTACAGTCCGTACATCCGTGAGCGATATGAAGGTGAACAGCCCTCTTCTTGTTTTTGACGCTCCTGCAATTTTCGGAACAAGCTCTGTTCTAGAAGAGGGCTAGAACGCAAAGTTTAGACCCCGAGCCACGTACCATTTGAGACGTTGAGAGTTAATATAGCTTTAGGGAGCCGTAAAACAGGCAAGAAACCAGGTAAGGTGTTCAGCTTCATATTGCCGGCGGGTTAGACCTCACAGAAAAAAATTTTCAACTTTAAACATGAATTGTTTGCAGACAAGAGCCCGGAAAATATGGTCGTACTGAGTCTGTCGCCTAGGCGTTCTAGATTTTATTTGTCGGTTTAGCACGTAAAACTCCCGAATGTGCCTTTAGGTCGAAATGATTGTGATGGTAGCCCCATCAGAAAGTGGAAGTGACAGGAATATAGCTTTACTTCAGTCGGGAGCATTGGTTCGGATTCACATGAATTTCACACTTATTTGTTGGTGGGTAAAATCAACGGCTTAAAATTTCACAAGAATATCACTACTTCTAAAATACTTCTCAATAATTTTGGAATTCGATACACGCACCAACCAGTTGTGCTGCTCTACCTTTGCTACCTTTTTCATGCCACGTGATACATTCTTAATATTATAGGAGCAATAATGCCCGACGCTATTTCTATTCACGTATTTGTAGTGACCAATTTATAACTTTCAAATGTTAATTTATGAAGTCTAAAAAAAAATCACGAAATAAATTTAAAGAACCCTTCACCAAGCTCGACGAAAATTAGTATTGTGGTACTCGGGGGAAAGGTTTTTCGTTAATGTTCTTGTCGTGGGCGGGAGCTTGGAGGAAAGACTACTTGAGTACAGAAATATTCAGAATGCAGTCCAAGGTTAACCAAAGTAATGCTGAAGGTACATAGCATATCGCTTTTTTTTATCACATAATACAAGAGCATCATTTTACAAGTAGCAGATCATGTCGTGTGTTAAATGCATTAAAACGGGTGAAGGCAGCGGGATGAATACATACGCACATTTATCAGTGAAAAACTTTAATAAGGGCAGAAATAATCTATAAAAAAAAAACTGCTCTCAAACGTACCCACTCAAATAAATAGTCTCGAGAGAGCGGTATACACTGTCAAAGGGCAAGTTTCGTTCGGGTACGTTGGCTTACCAGTACGGAACTAGAGCTTCTCCGCTTACACCTTCAAAAATTCGGTTTGTTTAAAGAGAGAATTCACAAATGCATAAAGTATTTTTAAAATTATTTTATGCTTCGCAGAAATTGGGACGATGACAGGTAATTTTTATATTCCTAGCTACTGGTATGCAGCGAAAAACATTAAGGCTGGATCTTGACCTTCAGCAAAGGCAGGTAACTTCCTCGTGCTTTTCCACCTGGGTTTGCTGGTCGTAAACGGTGATAGTGTAGACAGCACCGCCACTGATCGGAGCGACGATAAATGATTTCTGGTTTGAGAAATGAGTCTGAAGAGTGATGGTGCTCGCTCGTGCTCGCACAAAATACGTTGAGATACACACGACCGTTTTAAGAACAAACTGCATCTACAAGGCTACTCTGCAGACTATAGGAGTAAAACGTGGAGCGCCGTGTTGACTTCAGTACGCATACTGCCATCGAAGGGGCTGGGACTATGAATATCATCGAAGAAATCAGTTTTTTTTAGATTCCCTGCAAATAAACGAGTCTTTTCTTCATGAAACTTCATCTTTCGATTTCATCTTTCGATTTTTCAAAGAGTAGCGTATGAAAACTCAACTTCGCAATCTATTTCTAGTTCGGGCAGCCACAACTCTCTTAAAAACTGGTCAAACAAGCCTGAAGGTCTGCTCCAGCTCATATTGCATCCCTGGATAGTCTCGAGGACGAATGAATGAATACATGGCGGCCATTTTTCTAGGATTGGGTGGTGGCTTGCGAACCACTAGGGATTATCGGGAAGCTGGATCTATAAAACAGAATTTGATATACACAAAATAAGAAAAAAAAAACTTCCACTTTAGAGAAACCAATTAGCTAAATTTCCATGCATTCGTGCGCCGTAATATTGAAGAATGTTAGCTTGTGGCGTCGACATTAGAATTAACGATTCAACTAATGGAATATTGAGCTGTCCGTAAACAATAAGAGGCAGACCCAGAGACCATAACAAGACTTCATTGCCGCTTGTGGAATAGAATTTCTGTCCAGTATAATTCAAGCGATGTGTTCCTGGTGGGCGGAAACAGGAGGCACTAATGCCTAGAGTGACACGCCATGAGCCGCAGCTTGAAACGTAGAGGTTTATTTGCGGCACTTAGCGTTTAATTTTCTGCCCGTGATCGGACTTCAGAATTTTCTACGGGAGCTGGATGATTGCTAAATCGTTATTTAGTCTTTCATTCAGTCGGGCCGAAAAGGCGCTTTTATACATCATATGTCACTGAAGAATTCGCCTTAACACATAAACCCGGGGCCGTATCTAGGTGCACGTACTTTTAGGTACCAAAATCATCAAAGTCGTTCGTAATCGAAGGAACACACTCAATATTAAAAATTAAGAAAGAAATATGAAATTAACTGTTTTTTGAGGTTTCTGCAATAAGTTGATTGGAGAAAAAAAGTTGCACAGAGTACCGGAAGTAAATCCCTCAACGAAGACTAATACGTTTTAAATAAGTCCGGATGCATTTAAAACAAACATTACTTTTGAAAATGTAATAAAGATATACTAAAACCACAAAATCTGCAATTTCAGTTATTAATCAGAGTATATTTCTGGAAATGCGTTTAAAATAGCTGTCGGATAAGTATACTTTAAGCACACTTCAGATAACCTAAAATGCATAAATGATGTATAACTACATTGGCACTGCTTACAAATTATATCTTTGTAATTATAACTAAATGCATAAAAATACACTCCAAATATCTTGAAAATGTGTGGAATGTTTCAAGTTCAAGGGACACCAATAATAAAAAAAATACTCAGCAATAATCTGTTTCTCAGGTGCCAAATAATACACGAGGCAGGCCTCCAGAAAACCCGACATTTAAAATACAAAACGAAATTCAAGCAAAGAAGCTTTTTTTATGGACATAATTTAATATTAATCTTCATATATCGAGAAAAAAAATCCGCACATTTTCTTAACGGTTGACAACACTGTAGTAGGAGGCGAACTGGCTGCAGCTCTTTATCGACTCCGTGAATTTCTACGTTTTCAGCCAAAACGCATCTGAATCCTCGCTGGAAAATTCCTGGAGGTATCAATGACTGTTCAAGGAAAGCATACGATACGCTTTTCGATCGTTCGTATAGCTTTTCAAGCTCGTAGGCGCACTTTTCTATTGTGAAGTGAGGGCAGATTTAACATGGCTGCAATTTGCCCGCCACTGGCGGCCAGCTGTAGCCGATTCTTTTAGCAGCAAAAGAGCCTGAGCACCGGCGAAAGGTTTATGGAAATCCACATGGATGTACGAGTAAGGCGCGAGGCACGCTTTCCGAAGGAAATGGTATGTTCTTATAATCCCATCGTCCCATAAAAGACACCCGAAAACTTCAGTTCGACGTATATCTCGCTGACATCGAACCTACGGTATATAGCCACTTTTGCGAGCGGCTTGATAGCCTGCGGTACTACTAATTCATATAGTTAATGCGGGTGCTACTGAACAACAAAACAAAAAACAAAAAAAACAAGCAAATATAACGTCGGGGTTTTGTCGACCCTACTGTAAAACATCAGTGTATTTCTTTTGTTTCTGTAGTTTTTTATACGTACTTTTGATGTCTAACAAGCTATATCCCACAGTGATCAAGCCCCTTGTAAAAGCTGGGGCCGTCTGCTCGACGTCAGTGCTCTGTACGTCGAACTGAAGTTTTGGGAAACATTATATGGGACAAAAGGGTGTAATATGCTACCCTTTTTTTATGGCGTACGTTTCCCGGCTGTTCGCGTGCCTTTTCAAGCGCCGAGGAGCTGATTCCCATGATGATGCGGTTGGAAAATCAGCCTGACCGCCCACCTGGCCAACCTTAGCGGCACCTGTCGTGGAGTTTTCTGGTGCCTTCTGACGGTCAGCAAGTTTGCCGTACGCCTCCGCGAATCTAGAAGCTTTCGCGAGTTGACCGGATGACGACCAGGCGATTACGTACAGCTAAAAACGTAGTGCCGAGACCGACCACCTTCGTTGGCGGCCATCGCCAATGGTGGACGTTAGTCCGGCTCGATTGGGTTAGTTTATCAAGCATCGACTGCTGAATTAAGCAGACGGATGAGAGCTCATCTTCGACAGCACACGGCAAGCGTTATTGTTTTTTTTTCGATGAGTGTTTTCTAGTAGTTTGTTTTTACAGTTTGTTTACATGGGCGTCCGAGTCCCAGAAGTTGTGCAAAAAGAAACTATTTTTCCCTCTCTACCTTCAAGGCCATCAGCTGTAAGTTCTGTTTCTTTTCATGTTTCTCTTTCGTTTTTCTGGTTTCGTCGCAAGTGTAAGTGTTGTTGAAAGCAAGTGCATTATGTAGTGATATGCAAGTAGTGTTGTGCAATTAAAAGGCTTTATATATATATATACACTGTGAGAGGACTGAAGGAAAAGAGTTTGCCACTGTACCGGTAACACAAAACAAACCAGTTTCTAATTGCAATCTGTGTGAACTGCTCAACGAGTTTTACAGTTCCATTTTGTGTGACTAGTAACCTCTTTGGTTTATGTTCCAATATGTGAACACTATTTTGAGCATTTGCTGTACTAGATGGAGCGCACTTTAATGCCGTGGAGGGATATTCACTGGCAATATTGAAGGAATACATAGAATGTATGAATATTGTCCTGCTAAAGTGCGTTTTAATGCAAATTAAAAATACCACCCAAAGATTCTTCTCAACGTACTCCAAGTACACATTTATTATCATTTGGAATACAAATCATTGTATTTGTACTTGTATACGGAAAATATGTTTTAAACATATTTCAGAGTAGGCATTTCAAACGCGAACAAAAATATAAAAAAAGTGTATTTAATGATTTTATACTATATTTAAAATATTGTTGTTTCTTTTTTTTTTTACTAAGAGATGTACTGCGTAAATCTGAACATGTCACCGCATGGCAGGAGTCGCGAGTCGGACGGCTGAACAAAGCGGACTAAGCAATGGTGGCGGACGACCGGCTTGGGACCTTTACTTCAGAACCGCTGTTCGCTGTAACGGCAAGTCTGTCTTGCTTCGAAAGATAATTTTCTTACCGATCAAAACAGTTAGGATTTATTCCGTCCACGAGGCTGATTTGCAGGAAGATGTCGCCGAGTCGTCACCTTTCTTCTGGCTGTAGACATCGCTTGTCTTAAGGCCCTGTCACACTGAGGAAACAGTTGGACTACTCTATCCGGCAACACGGGAAAGTCGTGTTGCCGGTGACCCTGTCACATCGCGGCAACAACAACAGTCGGGCAACATGTTGCTGCCGCCCGGCAACCGCGTTGACCGATTTGTGGTCCGACAACCCTGTCACACCGCGCTGACGGTGAGGACATACCGGGGAACACTCCGTAATCTTGATTGTTTACCTTCGTTCGTGTGCGGCGGGGAATCGCTGACAATGTGACTCTACAAAGTGCTAGTGCGTTCGAAGGGCCGGGAATTACCACGGCACGACATCAACCAGTGACTGTGATTAGAAAACTTGACACCCAGGGAGTATTTTCCGCTCTTTATTTTATCGAAATGTTCTTCATTCGCTTACCAAGCAGATAGCCCTAACTGAGAAAAGTGACATTGCTGATATATTTTCGGGATTTACGCAACCGTATGAAGCGTATCTGTCCGGTTATTTCATACAATTCCTATGTCTACAGGGAGTATTCACTGGCGGCCATAGCTGTGTGCGCGAATGCTGAGCGCGTGCTGATGGCGAGCTTCCACAGTTCTTTTGCAACATGCATTCCGCACCATCAAGAGTGCCGGTCTTAGCAGCCTATTGATGTGAGCTCGTTCTGAGCATGCGCTCTAAACAGAACCCACAAATATGGCGTCCAGCGAATACTCCCTACTGTAAAATTGAGTTAGCACCGGCAGTACCCCAAAGCGTTTTTTGTAGCGTGGTGTTGAGCTGAAGAGACAGTGCTTCAAAACTGCGACACCGACACGATCGGCCTTTATATCATTTAGGTGGAATAAATATTTTTCAACACTGTGTACTTGCCTACCACCTGCTATATAATCGCTTCGTTCCCCCAAAACGTTCTGGGTATTTTGAAAACAAATCAGGTATCTGGTAGCGGCTGTTTCCAAGTTCCAAGTATCAACAATCATGATCAGAATGGTCGTTTTAATGCTTCGATTCTGTATTTTTTGGTTTCTAGATTATTTTTATTGACTTCATCAGCGGGTGAGTAGGCATGCCGTTTTACGTTACTATCAGTAATACGAGCTGGTCTCTCGCCAGTTCTAATCTCAAAACCAGTCTGAACGTTCACGACCGTAGCTGTGACCATTTCGAAAATCGCTTTCCGGTAACTACGCAGCAAAAACATTAATCGAAAATATTTTAGCTGGACGCCAGCCCTAATTATTGTTAAATAACGTTTTCCAAGCCTTTATTCGAGTAAGACGTTATTGATAGGGGACTAGCTCTACCATCGAAGCTATCTATGTTGTCGTGTTGCCGGCCCGATATTCGCTCAGCCAGCGATCAGGGCAACACACGTTGTCGAACACAAGTGGCTGCTGTTTTTGTTGCCGAAAGCTGATATACCGAGGCAACATTTTAGTTGTCGTCCATGTTGTCGTGCTGTTGCCGCGATGTGACAGGTTTGTCGGACAACATGGGGAGCGAGCGACAAGTTGCCCGACTGTTGGACAACGTGTTGTGTTGCTGTTGCCGTCATGTTGTCTCAGTGCGACAGGGCCTTTACGAACACCAGTTGGTAGGAGCATGAAAAACGCAGAAACCTCAAGCATTAAACGCTTTATGTTTGCGCGTTTCTTCCCTTTCCCCCCTCCCCCCCTCATAAAAAAAAAAAGAAACACGGTAAGGTGTTCCCACGTGACTTCCGGCAACTCTCAATCTCTTCCCCCACATTTCTCGCTCCTCCCCAGTCCACATGCTGCAGCAATTAACCCAAGCTCATGTTTTGGTTTCGGTTTCAAGGAGTTCCGTTTTTTTTTTTTTTACTTTAAAATATACGCGTCTCTGCAGCAAAATCTTGATTGGTAGCGTTCTAACACCATACAAAATTGCCTGTCAAAAAAAAAAAAAAAATGTGGAAAGGGTGGAGGTGTTTGTGTCAATGTCTCTTTAAAGCTCCGCGTGAAAAAACAACAAAGCTCTTGAGTGCTCTTGCAACGCGTCTTCATCAACGCTACGGCAGTTCTTAATTCTACTGCAATAGAACTGTCGCAGCGGCATGATGGATTTTTAACATTTTAGAAAATATGTAATTCCGCCCTGGCATGCCTATTTATCTATTAGACACTTTTCTCAATTTTGCCTTGCAACATTCATCACAATCGTCATTTTAGAGTTGGGGTTTAGGGTTTTAAGGTGAGCGAATATTTTGAAGTGCAATCCAATTAATATATTTGCGGAAGTTCAGCGCTAAAGTATTTTGATGGCGGAAATTTAACCAAAAAGCTTAAATAAATAAAAACTAAATGTCGAAAACTTATAAAACACGTATTTAACAAAACAATGTTGTTTTCCACGAGAGAAAAAAAAAGCGCAATATTTACACCGCAAGACGCAATTTAGGTGAACTTTGACGCCCCGCTAAGCTCCGCCCAGCGCTTACACTGTGCTTACATACCTCACTGGCTAATAGGGAGGTAATTGATGTGTGAAATTTTTGTAAAGTTGTTTCTCCGCGCCGTAGTAGTCTCTTGCTCAACATATTTTTATGTTTGAGAAACAGACACTCCAGGTAAAGTCATTATTGTTTCTGAAACTATCGCGATAGTTTTTTTCCGTTGTTTTCTTTCAACGAGAACAATAATCGGTGCCGGCTTTAAAGGCGAGAATCTAAAAACTCCGAGTAGCTCGTTTAGATCGCCTATTTTTATGCGAGCGAGGGGTTTCTTGTTCACGGAGTTGTTTAGAAAATCTTACACAGCGCAGTTTTTCTTTTTTTTTTTTGAAGATGCCATTCTAAGTACATTCTCTCGGAAGTGTGGTGCGGGTACCTGTTTTCTTTGCGGGGCTGACATAAGCCTAATATTACACGTCAGCTATTTGGCATAACCTGGCTTGATTTGTTCGTTTTCCTGTGTTGACGCTGAATTAAAAATGTAAGCTCCTGTAAGAGCAGCCCACTGCGCTGTAAATCGTCCAATCGTCCTGATAGCAACCGTACTTTTAGTACTGATCGTATATCTACAATGGTAAGAATTTGGGGGCCGTTTTCACGGGACGGAAGCAATTGCGTGTTCGTCTGTTCGCCTCGCATCAGATTTTGTCAGGTATATTTTACATCATTTCGCTCCCGAGGCCTGTAGCTTAAACATTCTGAGCAGCGCATTTGGCTTGCAACGGGTAACATTTGTATAGTTGCCTTTCGGCTGTGCGTCATTTCGCACACAAGCCTTCCTCGCGGACGCTCTGCAATAAAACAACAAGATTAGAAAACGCTCAGAATACCGCATATTCATTCTGATAATTTTGTTTAGTCTTTTCGATCACTTTTTAGGGCACATCGAGAGACGCATATATTGAACCATGGTTTGTGCAGGACGGAACGCTAAAACGCAGCTTTGTTTGTCGCTTCTTTGCGGGCATTCCAGACAGTGGCAGACGGTGTCGAACTCATAAACGGGCGCTGGTGATGGCGGACAGTAACGCGCTCGTTTCATGGAAGCGTCTTGCGGGGATCGCAGACGATGGTAGAGAGTGTTCTTATCATTAAGGTATTACAGTACATGCTAGAGGTTCAACTGGCGCTGGTGTGTCTATGAACCTTCCGGCTTCAACTTTGAACATACAGCAACCAGTCTACTTTTGCGGTGCTTCTCTGCATTTCATGGGTAAACGTGTGTGCATTGTGTCTCTTCGCCGGAGAATAACAAGAATAACGTATGCTACTTGGGATGTAGCGAATAGCAGGTATCTTTAAGAATACTCTAAATTCTCAATTGAGTTAGTTAAAGTTTGGTTTTAATCAGTGAGTGTTGTTAAAGGGACCATGAAATGACTTTTTTACTTTTTCCAGATAACTTTTACAATAAACCGTCAATGTTCACTGAATGCCGAGCAGGCATCCGTTTTCGTCTCGGTTTATTAACTTCTACACAAAAAATTAATGAAATATCGACTTTTTCTTGACCGCAAAACAAGCCGTGACGTACGATGTTTCCGGAACCGGAAGTTCTCTCTGCAGTAGGAGATGTGAGCGTTAGCGAGTTGGGGTGCGCCGGTGGGTTTTACTGCGCCGATGTCACCGACGTATTTTCTGAATCGGCGCCTCTCATCGCCGCATCGCAGCTGAGCGAAATTCAATGAGATACGTTGCGCTACAGCGACAGCATGGGACTAGTCCCATACGCCGGTATGCCTGTTGGGAAGTGCAGATGGGAACAATTTGCCGCGGCGTTTTTCGCGGTCTCGGAGATGCAGGAGCGAGCCGACGTTAAAAAAGATACGTTTGAACTGTCAGCAAGAGCCACGTAAATACCTGTACACACTCGGAGCGGACGCGCGCGTTTGATGAAGTGCTGTATTCGCGCTGTTGGTAAGCGCTTCGGGACCGATCTTTTACAATTGCAACTCGATACTGACGCGACACTCGGCAAAGAAAGGTTGGACCGGTATTGCACGTATACCTCCCACGAACTGTTACAGCTCGACAGTGACGTGCAGTCTGTCAGAATAAAAATGGCATACCAATAACAAAGTGTACATACCGTGCTACGAAGGTAATCCATACAGCGTTTATTTCAGCTCTATATCACACAAAACAAGGAGAGGATCGACGAGGGTCCCTTTTCGACGAGTGTTCGTCAACACTGCCTCGGAAAACAAGGGGAAGAGATTGACCTCACCTCTTAACCTAAAATTGAGGTCAGCGATCAAACTATAATACGGAAGGGTCCACAAGGGTAGCGCGGGCATATTCCATTCAGTACGCCAGCCGGTCGTAGGCAGACGGTCTTGCGACGAAGCAACGCTGCGCCGAGTCGGAGTGCCTGCTAGGCCTATATTCTGAGAGCTTCGTCGGAGCGGGATTCGCGGCTGTTGTCGCTCTTCTCGGGTGTTTGTGGATCCAGCGTTCTTGTTCGTCGTGGTTTGTTTCAAGTACATTTCTTTCTTGCTGCTTGAAGTCGGCACGTGCGAGATGAACACGTAGAAAAATAAACGTTCAGTCAGTCAGAGTTTTGAGAGGAAGGAAACCAAAGGAAATAACCGTTCTGAACTTGGCCCTGCCCTACTGCGCACGCGCAGTAGTTGCTTCGTTTACCACACGATAGATGGCGCTTGGCTCTCAGCATTATCAAATTTGGCAATTTTCGCCACACATCTCTAATTATGCTACAAAATGTGGATCTGAATATTATTTAACAAAACTTTTAGGAAACATTCGCCGGCTATTTATTGTTTACGATCGCGGTGCTGGTGAGGTAGGCTCTTACCCAATAGGCGATGTGGATTAGGCTGACGTGCACCGTTTCTGCGTATGCATCGTAGTGAAAAGGCAGAGCTTTCGAAGGAAAGAAGTCGCAAAAGAGTCCAGTTTTCTTTTAAAAGTTCTATAGCAAATAATTTTTTTGGCTCCCTAGTCTTGTGTTTTTGTGTTCCTTTTCACACCTTTTACGACGTGCGGTGGATGAAATTGGATTTTGAAATGATTTCATGGTCCCTTTAATCTTGCCAATTTTGCGGGTCCAATATGCTATGGTCAACATATAATCTGGAAGGACAAGCGATGAGTCTACGCAATAATAAAATTAAAGAATTACAACTCAGGGCATGTACAAGGAGAGCCAATATCAATGTGATGCTACTATTAATAATGTGCGATATTTATATCCTAATAAAGTACCTAAATTTTCGAACGGGTAAAACACGTAAAAGTAGGCTGTTTATAAATGGTATTTATTTTATTATTATTGTGCTGAACGTATCGGGAAATACGTGATTACTTACTGTCTTTGATTTTATAATTTTTTGATTATGCAGATATGATATCTTGAACGCTATAAAAAATTTACCTTTTCAACCATACTACCCCTACTGAGAAAAAAACGTTTGAAATTCAAACGGGTGGCAAACTGGTCGCCCGTTTGAATCAAACTTGTCGATCCGTTTGGATCAAACGTGATTATGGGATACGGGTACCCGTTTGAAACGGTACCCGTTTGATACGGATTACCGTTTGGTACAGGCGCCCGTTTGATACGGGTGCCCGTTCGACCTGGTACGTGACCACACGTTTGAACGTGCCATTCGAATTGGCAAATTATGCGCTAGCCCTAAATGGGTATCGTCTGGGAGGTTGGTTATCTTAAACATATTAAGACGTCCCAAAACTCATAAACGTATTTATAACATGGAGAAAACACGTAGAACAAATGCGCTCGCGTAGGTGCTTGTAAATGGAGAGGAAAACCGACACAAAAGATTGTTTTCAATTCTCCTCGAAGTTTATTACCTCTTCTGTAGACAAGTACAAACGTGCAAGCGATTTGTGAAGACTATAGAGGTAGACTTTTGGGGAAATTATTCTACCGGCTGCCACGCGAGTAGGCACTGCATAATTCTATAGATAATCTGGAAGAGTACGCGTAGAAGAACGGTCAATCGTTGCCAACACGTAGGTTGCAGTGCACTTACCATAACAATAGCGGACTTGAAAGATGTAATCCGTGATATTTGTCTACATGGTCAAAGCAGGACAACCACACAAACACAAACAAGAGGGAACGGCTCCTTGGAAGTTTCAACACGATGCGGCGCACAAGTTGTCATTTGCCGAACCCAACCAAACCGCAAAAATTTGCGACTTCTTTGAAGAATCGCTCGTTGCCGATATACACCAACTCATGTTTACAAACAAACCGGAGCGCCCCTAGCGGACGCCACCGGCGCCGCGCACGCGCGGAGGATGGTGGGCAAGAAGCCCGCCGTCGCCCATAAACAAACCATTGAATTGCGTTGTTGTCGGCGTCGGTGGGAGTCCCTGTGCTCTTTTTCGCGTTGGAATTGTTGATTCTACGTCCTCCTAACAATGTCTGCTTACTTGAGCGGCTTCAGCAAAACTATCGAGGCAAAAATTTGCGTGAATAATGTGACGTGCGGCGATTCATTTCACGTGGACGCCGCAGAATGGGCGCTAAAGCCTGACTCCCACGATGAGATTCTGCTCGCTATTCTCAGTCGCGACGTCGCTCGGACTGCAAAAGCGTGGACCGTAGCTGAGATGGCGGACATCGATACTAAAAACCGCAAGTAGAATCGGGCATTACAAGTTGGTGATATCCACTGGTAACAATAATCAACAACTTCTTGTATCTGTTTACACTTAGCCGACTTACCCCAACCAACCTTCAAATGTGTTTTGAGGCCTGCACTTAGTTCTTATCGCAATTACCGGGTCAACGTTTGGTTTACGGGCCGCTGTCATTTGAACGAGCTGACGACAAAAAGCAGCCAAGTTTGAAAGAGCAGACGACAGTTCGAACGCACGCGCAATGGAGTACGGGCAAGAAGCACCGCGTCCCGCGTCAACAAACCATTCGAATGTCACGTTGTAGGCGTCTGTGTGAGTCTGCATACTCTTTTTCGCGTTGGAGTTGTCAATTCTACGTCCTCATCGCAATGTCTTACCACTTGAATCGCCTGAGCGAAATTATCAAGGCTCGTTACGCCGCTAAACTTTCCGTAAATTATTTGACGTGCGGCGATTCATTCGCACGAACGCTGTAGAAATGGACGCCAAAACCATGAAGAGATTCTTGTAGCTATTTTCAATCGCGACGTCGCTCGTGCTGCAAAAGTGTAAAAGGTAGCGGCGATGATCGACGTCGATACTGAAAATCGGAAGCGGGAACAGACCAATCGTAAGAAGTAGGTGATGGCCACCGGTACGAATAATTAACATCTTGTATCTACTGTTTACACCGAGCCTACACTGTAAAAAATAGCCGTCAAATTTACGGCGCTATACGCTAATAAAAACTGCAAGAACGCCGTGAAGAGGAATTACCTGAAATGCACCGTAAACGAGCAAAAAAGAGCGAGAGGGAAACGCAAAACTTCATGGAGCAAGAAAACAGAAAGAAAAGACGCACACCGCTAATTGGTCACCACGCTTGACCTTCGGAAGCTGCGGGAACCCAGAGAGCCTCCTCTCGCCCCTTCACCTCCTTTCTTTGTCCGCGCCAACGCAAAACGTAACTGCCTTAACTGTAAAAAAAAAAAAAAAAAGAAAAAAAAAAAAAAAAAGATTGAAGAGCAAACAGTAGAGCAACAATGCGACGAGCTAGAAGCGTCGACAAAAGAAAGCAACGTTGGTTGGGACGCCAACGTTGCGGAAGAAGCGGAAGAAGCGAACGTTCGGTTCATTTTCCCGCCTTCCCGCCCGTCTCCGCGCCGTTTTGTCCTCGTTCGTTCGTGGAATTCCCGGATTTTTGTGCACCTGAAAATTTGGAGCGGAAGGCAACTGGATACTCGAGACAGGTATTTCATTATCAATCTGCTGCTTGCTTGGCAAGGATAGTGTAACGGTGGCATAAATACAACACCCCAAAATATGTCTACTTCCAGAATTTGTAGTTTCTGTTCAAGCACGCTTGCTGGTTGCGCAATTCTATAAGCACGTTTTCAGCTCTCGAATTCTTCCGTGTGTGGACGAAGGATGCTGTCGCTAGTTTGCTACGTATGATGCTCTCAGGTGTCATGTTTTGAGAAGACATACCCTACCGAAAAATCCGGTATAACTTTTCGCTATCCGGATTATGGAACCGGAAATTTATCTGGAATCTATCTGGAATCTTTCTGGAATTTAGGTTTTCAGAAATAATTCCTTTGTCTGCAATCTGGATTTCGGGTTTCCAGTAACAAATTTCCGGTTCCATAATCCGGATAGTGAAAAGTTATACCGGATTTTTCGGTAGGGTAGGCATTTGAACGCCTAGGGTAAGTACGGTTTGCTTCGAAGAGTTTGGAAAGCTTTCAATGGACTTTGCCAGCATGCTTAGAGGAGTGCCACACAAAGGAGGCTTTGCTAAAGCATCTAAAAGGCCACATCACCGACGGTATTTTGGTTTCGTGTTCGTGCTCCAACTGTCAGAAGGTGTGAAATCATAGTTCACGACACATTTGAACTGGGCGCATTTACGAGCGACGGGTTTCTTGGGCGACAGCGCATCGCCTGTAGACCCGCTTCAGGTTGAGGACTCTTCGATTCAGTCGACTAGTGCGGATTCTAATGAAGACGGTTCTGTTAACGTGATGCAATCCCCTGATGATAGCTACGACGTGTTAATGTCTCTGTCTGCAGAAGAAAAAAGAACGGCCGTAAAATACGACCTTGTTTGTTGTTTTTTTGTGTTTTTTTTTGTGCCTGAAGTTCAACGGAAAGCTTCTTATGCCGGTATCAACAGTTCAAAAAATCATTTATGAATTTCAACGTCGGCATTTCTTGTACAAACAATACCTGTTCGGCAAACTTGCTGAAAGCCTTCAAAACGTGCTTGATTCAGTCGAGGCTCATAACATCATTGAGTTCATAACATCATTATACAATGATGTTACGAACCTGAAATCTACCGCCTTTCTTCCAGAACACATGAAATCTGCATATTTGAGAAAGCACTTTCCTTGTGTGGAAACGGTGAGTATGTACTTAGGACGTAGTTGTGGTCAAAAGGACCGGTTTGCTCCGTATGTCCCCGTTAAAGAGGCACTAAATTACCCCCTAGAAAACAAATCTATGGGCCAGGTATTTACCGAGCCTCGCAGCGAGTCCCACTTACCCGGTGTTTTGGAGGTATTTTGTGTTGGTGCCTGTCAGTAAGGGCAGTCTGTAACTAAGATGATTCAAGATGCACCACCGATCGGAAAGTGATCAGTGAGCATTCACTGATCACTTTCCGAACCCCAAGTAATCAATATTACCTATAATTTTATAATGATTTTGAACGACAATTATAGTTCTGCAATTTACTACAATTTATATCTGCCTTCACGCCCTTTGTTTTATCCTTTCTTTTCTAGGGGAAAGCATCTACTCAGCCAGCATGTACTCGATCTCAATTGATGGGATAACTGTGATGGACGAAATTCACATGTTCGACCACGCACTGGCTGTACTATTCAGCGCGTACTACGTTTTCAACGCTGCGTACACAGAAAAGAGATTTGCATCACCTTGGAGTTTATTCAAAGGTACTGAGCTCATTTGTGCTTCTTGGCATCATTCGGTGTGTTTTTTTGTTTGTTCCTTTGTATACTTCATCTGATCTAACATGTTTCAGCAACGGCTCCAGACTGAGCTCCTTGTTTTAGAATGTCCATTGCTTGCATGAAAACTTGTGCAGCGAGAGTTCTTATCAATGCTAGAGGCATGCTATGGTGAGATATTGTAGAATAAAAAGCAAGTCGGATTATTTTATTTCGTGTTTCCTGTCCTTCGCTTACTCAAATATATTTTGTAGTGTGCGAATACATGCTGCCAAACGATATTTTAATGAGTGGTACTTTTCGTTTAAAAAATTCAAATATAATTTTTTCTTCATAGCATTGTCTCTGTTATAACTTAGGATGAGCTATACTCTAAGAAATGACTGTACCTGCCTCACGACGCCACTGGCGACTAGTCTTCATTCAAAAAGACTTAAAATGTTTATTCAAAATAACGAGGCTTTTATTTCCACTTTTAATTTTTACAGAACAAAAATAGAAATCAGTTCCAAGGGCTGCTGTTGCAGCTTTGGATCCAGTAGAGATATATATTCTGAACTTAAACATTTTCAATATCCCGAAGATGTAAAGGTCTTGTTAAAAGTGTCTCGATTGAACATTGTTGTTACATAATAATAGCAGTGTGTATATTCCAAGATAGGCAAGTTGCTTAACATAAAGACAACTAATTTGAGAGTAATTTATTAGCGCAGAACGAGGAAAAAAAGCAATGATCTATTATACAGTTTTGAATGCGGTTCCCTATATAGCAACCTTAGTTACTATTGTAAAAGGTTATAATGTGTTGCTTTATAAACGACTATAGTTGAGAACTGGTAGATATTCCCTTTCGTTCTTTATTTGCATTTTACAAGTCAACAAAATATGTAATTCGGTGAATGGCTGTTCGGTCCTTAGCCTGGTATGGGTTTGGTAAAAAAGTGTCTATGTGAATTTAGAAGTTCATATGGGGGAGTTTTATTAACTTGCAAGATTAAGTGCCAGGCTACTTAGGCATATTGAAAAGATCTGTGTTTCAAAAGCATTAGTCACTGGCCAATTTAGGTATTTATTGTCTCATTATTTTTAACGCGTATTATAAGCTGAGATTGTAAAAAAAAATACTTCGTATATCTGTTCTTACAGATGTCGTTCGGATCAACCCTGATCGAGGAACCCGAATAAAAAACAAGGAAACATACGTGAACTCAAAGGTTCTTGAGTTAATTGACATGTCGGAATATAAATGGAAATGCAAATAGATATATCTTTTTACTTTTCTTTGACAGCACGGTCACGAATAATAATGCATCGGGTGCTGCAAGAGCAGCCGACCTCGCCGCAGACAAAATTTTCTGTGCATAACTGCTTATTCACTTTAGATATGCGCGATTAAAGTCAGTTGAACAGTGCAACACAACAACCCCAAAATACTCGGCCGACCTTTTTTTTTACGCTCTATGTTTTACTTTGTTCAAATGACTATAATGGCGTGGTCCAGTATCAGTTTTTAACACTTTACGGTCGCATAAAGTTAGTGTTGACATAACCAACCCTTCCTTTTCAGTAAAATTTTCAGATTAAAACAGCAACTAATACCTTCTATAGTCCGCGGACTATACATGTTTAAAAGTTGAAATTTCTGACTGTGCGGATTATCTACACTGTAAAAAATGGACCGTAAAATTTACGGTCAAATACCAGGCAGCTGATGCTGCCAAAATTGTGCAGTAAAAATAACGGTGCACTGTAAATCTGGTTTACGATAAATTTAAACGGTGACCGTAGAAATCTACGGTCGCCGTTTAAATTGCACCGTAAAAATAACGGCGCGCTGTAAATCTTTTTACCGTAAATTTGAAGGCCGACCGTAGATTTCTACGGTCCCCGTTTAAATTTATCGTAAACCAGATTTACAGTGCACCGTTATTTTAACTGTACAAGTTTGGCAGCATCAGCTGCCTGGTATTTGACCGTAAAATTTACGGTCCATTTTTTACAGTGTACTTAAGCCTTTTGAGGCCTGCAATTACTTCTTATTGCAATCACCGGGTCAAAGTTTGGTCTATGGGCCGCTTTTGTTTGAACGAGCAGAAGACAAAAAGCAGACAACTTTGAAAGAGCAGACGAAAGTTCGAACGATCAGGCGGCCGTGTGAATTTGAGGACGCACTGAACCCGTGGGTGGTCCGGACAACTTGGGGGTTTTCTCTCGTTCATGTTAGCACAATGCAAATACATCTGGCGACCACAAATTGTGGCCCGCACACGCAATCGTAGTTCGACAGCGTCTGGTTTGCCCTTTTCACGGCTACTATCCACGTTCTCGGACGAACGGAGGGTGCAAAAACACATGAAAACTGATCTTCAAACCTTTCCAGACTGTCTTGGTAAAGCCCCCATCGCAGCATTTTGACGAGAAGGCAGGTTTTTTGTCTCGTTTCTTCCAAAGGAACACAGGAATGCATGTCTGGCACGGTGACTTCTGCCCACCGCCCCAGACCGGAAGTGCGTCCGGCGCGCCACCACCGCGGCGTGACGTAGGAGAGTTGAGTTGGTGTATACACGTGGGACTTTTCGAACTCTGATAGCTTTGGTGCACATCCAATACGTTGTCGAGAGACATCCCAATAAGACCGCAGGGTTAGGCGACAGATTGAAGCTGGTAGGATGAGCGAACTTCGAGCAGCAACTGACAACAAGCAGACAAAGAAAAAAGCGGCTGCAAGGCGCGCCCTTCCGGATCTCCATGCTTATCAGCGTGTAGCTCGCGCGCTGCTGTGGGTCACGTGACAGGGGTGACAAGAGAGGAGGGAGGGGGCGAGGTCAAGGCGCTGGGACCACCGGGACAGCCCGTCTCCCTCTCCCCAGGCATTCCAGTGACATGTGTTTTTGTAGCCTCGAAAAACAAACGCGCGCGCGCGCGCATTTTAGCACGCTCGAACCTTGGAAATGGCGGCGGGGCGGCCAGAAGCTCGGCTTGCGCCCGTGCGAATAAAGTACTCAGCGCGAGCTCGTAGTTTGAGTGCTGCAACGGCGGGCGTGCTCTCGTAATGCTCGATGTTATTGCAGCCGCGTGTACGCGTGCTACCTTCGCTGCGTCTTGAATTAAAGTGAAACGGAGTCTAGACGTACATTCTTTCACGCGGTCACGTCTTCTGCGAGAGAGATTCGAGCTGAATAAGTAAATTGAGGCAACAAAGATGGACAAAGTTTTAAAGTTCTGTCAGAAATATCGGCTCACCAACGTCGCGCGTTTACGTAAAACAAACAAAAAGAAAAGTGTTAGTTTTAGTTGCAGTATAATCGAAAATCAGCGCAATTGAAATATAAATATAATTACTTGCATAACGCGGTCGATCTGAAATCGATGAACCGGCGCTCCCAGCCTTCCGGAAACATTGGCTGCGACGGCTGAAACGCTAGGCGTGCCGACGCCGCCGATCTGCACGTTCAATATCAAACGGGCTCCGGAGAGCCGTTTGATTAAACCGGTACAGTTTGCAACATGGTCACCGGTTTGAGCAAACGTGCGACAACTTTGCCCAAACGAGTCGCCCATTTGCCTAAACGAGTCGCCCATTTGCCCAAACGAGTCGCCCATTTGCCCAGACGAGCGACCCGTTTGCCAAAGGAGTGACCTGTTTGTCCAAATAGGTGTCCGTTATGGCTCATACGGGGGACCCCTTTGACAAACTGGTGACCGCTATGGTGAAACTGTTACCGGTATGGACCCGTTTATTTTCATATAGGCGCCAAATGGTTTTTTTCAGTAGGGACATAAGCAGAGTGAATAAAAAAATGTTTTTTTTTATTGTAAATTGCACTCATTACTTGGGTTTCTATCTCTTTTTTATCGTCTGCATGCATAAGTTGGTACTGATCCAATGTCAGTGAATAGTTCTTGACGTCCTTCTTGATTTTCAAGATGCCCTTCATTGATTTGACCTTTAAGCACCCCGCAGAAAAGCGTCCGTGCCGTGTTCGGGCGAACCGCGTCCGACTGTGTACATAAATGCATGTATAAAGATATTTCTGTATGCTCTTTAAAGCCACAAGCTTGAAAGAAAAAAAATTGTAACTGACCGATTTTAGACTAACTGCCGTCTGCTTTGATTCGAAACCGCACACTGGTGCGAGCTGAGCCTCTCGCGTACATTACAATAACAATACGCTTCAAATACGCTCCTTGCACTGACGTCACATCGCATACTTTTGCACACCAAGTAAAAGGAGGAGAGGGAAGCTGCTTTTGTAAGAATTTTGAGTGACAGGTTAATCTTTTATAATCTCCTGGGAGGAGAATAGCGACGCCTGTGCTAATCCGGGAGGCACAAAGGAGGGTCCTGATAAGAGGGAAGCTCCTTCTTCCCCTCTTCTCTGGAGGGTATCAGAAGTGACGTCATGTGCAAGGAGCCTATAGCAGACGATGTCGTACACTTCCGCGCGTCTCCCCACCCGACTAGCAGGAAGGCGGGTGTGAGACGGCGGAGTAGACCGAGTGGACGCCGAGCCAGTGATACATTAGGCCTGCGAACTTGTTCGGCCAAGCAGTCAAGCAAAGTAATTGGCGAAGCAACCGTTTTTGTGGGAGGTCCTAGAACGGGTCGTAACGTCCACCTAATTTGCGCATGACGGCGTAAATATTCCGCCAAATTTTGTTCATTTTTCGTGAAAGCTTCATTTTTTTTATGAATTATGTATCCCATTATTACACTAAAATATTTAAAAACAGTTTTTTAAAACCTTGAGCTAAAGGTTATTCACAGAGCTGGCCAAATTACTCATATTTTGTAATTAAATTACATTACTAATTACTTTGCTAAAAATTGCTGAAATGTAATTAAATTACATTACGAATTACCACAGCCAGAAAGTAATTAATTACCATTACAAATTACTTTTAAAAGTAATGACATTACTTTCGCATTACTTTTGCATACTTTTAAATATAAATGAGGTATTGATAACTTCCTTTTACAGATAACTTTATTTACATTATTTACACAGTTCATAGCACACAGCTAGAACTCTCTGTTGCATGTTTACCGATGTACAGAGGAACGCACGCGACTGATCCGTTTCCCACTCCAACCCGGACAACTACTTTTGGAAATGACTGAGGACCCTACGCGGATTATCTCTGGTGGGGGGAAAACAATTGTCATTGCTCGCAAAACCGCGTCGAGGGCCGTTCTACCAGGGGCCTTAGTTCGACCTACGTCCCCTCCTTCGTTTCCCGAGAATGTCAAGCAGAAAAGCTCGAATGGCATACACTTACCGGCCCTATTTCTCACAGTGGAAGATAACACAGAGAGGGTACGCAGCATGCATCAGAAAAAGTAAGCGGAAACTTTCAAGAGGGGCCAGAAAACGTCGAATGCAAAACCGCAAAACATAGGTAGAGAATCGCGCTGAGCGGGTTCTCACAGTTCAAGAGAGTGGCAGAAAATGTCTAGCTTATAGCGGGCGCGAGAGTCGCACCAGCCGCATCAGCATCAGCAACATTGCGGCGACCGAAGAGCATTTTTTGGAAAAAGAACGCTCTTCGGCCGCGGAAAAAGAAAAAGTAAAGTAAAAAGAAAAGCGCTCTTGTGTATTGTGGACACAAAAATATGCCTGGTGCGAAAAAGTAATTAGGTAATTTAATTACAATTACCGTCGCTGGAGTAATTCATTGCATTACTAAATTACCTGCTACAAAAAGTAATGAATTACATTACTAATTACTGGAACAAGTAATTAAATTACTGTAATTTCATTACAGTAATTACATTACTGCCAGCTCTGGTTATTCAATATGTTTTCTCTCTGTCTTTCTCTCTCCTTTTCTCTTTTTCTTGATTTCAGTGTCTCGTTAAAGCTGGTCATCCGTCATACAAAGGACAGTCTGCAAACACGAGCCACCGCAACATCCGCGGTTCGAATGCCGCGTTCCAAGTTTTCTCCGTGAACTCATTGTCATACGGCATTCGAAGCACGGATCTCAAGGTGACTCGCGTTCGAATATGTGTGCAGACTGTACTTTGTGTGGTGTTAAAGCAGTGCGACTCCGGCTTAAAGGTAGACCCATTGTACACTTCGGTTGTTATGTCCGCACCATCCAAATTGAAACAAATCAAGAAAGAATTAGGCGGTAATCAAAGAACTAAATCTCGCCTGATATTGAGTTGCGGAAGTGACGGTGCCCGATGAATTACAGTTTCGCGACAGCCATTAGTTTGTCGAAAGGGCTACTGCAATTGAGCCACCAGATCGTACTGAATTTTCAAAAAAGTTAACTGTATTGATCAATATATTTCTTCAAAATTTACAATAAACGTTTGCACCAAAACAGACAATAGAAATTATCACGTGTCCTCCACCAAATTAAAGAAAAAAAAAAACACACACACACACAGAAAAAAACCCAAATTATTAAAGAAAAAGGAAAAGAAACCCCAAGGTTTCTAATCTAGCACACGTATATTCATTAATCTGCTTGCGATGGGCGTGAGCAATTGAAGACTACTCGAGCGCCTCACGGTTCGTTTGCAATGAGGGTTTTACCAATTTATGATTTTCCGACATTTAACTGAAGCCGAATATTGACCATAAATGAATTACGGCCTTGTTTCCCAGTATGCCACTCTATACCTGGAAATCACCCAGTGAGCTTGTGACGGTTTGGAAAAGAACGGAGTTTTGTTAAATGTATAATCAAAGTATTTTAGGGTTTGTGTATTTCAAAACTACTGTGGGAGAGACCTGACTTTAAAATATCAAGTCTAGCCGAAGTGGGCAAGGGTTGCTGTAATGTTCAGCAAAAATAAAACGCCGATTCAGCGCAATCATCTATGGACATCAACTCAAGTGTTTACGTGACCGCACAAGGAAGTCTTGACATTCAACTACCACTCTAGAGGTAAAAATGACGTTATTGAAGATCTTTATCCTCGTTCTTCTGCCGCACGTTTGACAATCTGGCCGTGAGATGTGCCCCATACTGAGAGAATATCGTACTCATTCAAGGATTTGTCAAACACGTGCTCCAAGTCATCAAGTTGACCGACCTGCCCGTTGAAGTGCCGCCTGAGTTTGGTGAAGAAGAGACTTGTCTCTTCATAGAATTTCTAAAGAAAATACCAATTTCCTTAGTGATATTCACACACAGCAACAGGCAAAGAGGTGGTAAGTAGTGTGCTAATGTCAGCACAACGTTCGACTTTCTACTGCTTGTAGTGTGCAGACGGACTGTGTGCATGAAGATATAATTAAACCGTATCATATGTACCACTACGTGTTTCTTTCGAGCTCGAGCAAGCACAGCACTGTTTTACCTTAATTGGCGAACCGGAGATCAGCTATGGACGCCTCACCTACTGGTATTGGTGTTTTCAATAATCATCATCCGTGACCAACACCTCCTGATGACAGTGTACAGACAAGTTAGGTGCCTTGACTATAGAGCCATGTCTAATGCAGGCGGCCAGTCTAAATTAATTCGCAACATACCGATAGCTGGAAAGTAGAATAAAGATAACCTGTGAACATCCCAACTTCTGAGTAATTCCAAGCATGAAGGTACTAGAAAAAATAGTTTTGAAGAAAAACGCGTCCTTGAAATTCAAAGATTTAGGAACCTTCGATAGCTTACTTGGGCAATACGAGAGCCACTTGAGGACCTCAACAGACTTTATTATTTCCACTGGATTTATGCACACACAGAAATGTTCCCTACTACCTATCTTGTGCAGCGCTATGAAAGTTTGGGTTTCGAATATTTTTTGAAGGGTTCAGTTCCACTCCTAAATAAAGTGGTATTGCTCATGCCGTTAGACGTCAGTGTTTGGCTCTCGGTTGTGGCATAATTTGCCGCGTCCATACTAACATGCCTACAGGTAACCCGAGTGCTGAAAGTGAGGATCAAACGTTTTCGGTTATGGACGCCTCACCCACTGGTGAGGCGTTCATTACGTGTCCGTTGAATGCGAACGAAACTAACGCATATGTGTGAACCAGCCTTTAGTATGGACCAACTGCGACGGCTGTTCAAGCGCGAGCGAGTAGCCTTCGCTACCTTGGCTGGAGCACTCGCTGCAGGAGCGCTCGTTGAGCAGCTAAGGCTTTATCTGAAGTAATTACTTTTAGCATGCGCGGATAACAATGACCCTTGCTAAGGTGAGGCGAAGTATAAACCCTTTCGATGGTCACAAACATGAACTGCCGCTTGCGTCGCAAGCGACTTCCGATCGCTCTCTCTGTCTTTGCAAGCCTATCGATCTTGCTTATGCCACCAGTGCTAGAAAGCATAAATACTACACGGGCAGCCAAGTTGGAGATCTAACGAGCACATTCGGTTGTACAATTTAATGTCTCGGGGAAGGTAAGCTGGTCTACAAGAATATTCAAAAAACCTTAACAGATCTCTGTCTTAGTTCTTTTCGAGTTCACCTGAAGAATTGGTGGTCAAACGTTTCATCGACCTTTGAAGCACTGGTGCGACGTTGTAGAGTAACTATATTGGCTCTGCTTGCACAGCCAGAGTATCGCGTTCCTTTTCCTTGCGCCGCCCACTTCGCATTGGGGGAAAAGCGATCACGTGCGTCGAACTGGATGTATACCTCATGAGGTGAAACAACCTTGCAGGCGCCGAGTTTCGGGCGGAGCATGTTTCTCGCTTTGCGTTTGCAAAAATGCATCCTAGACTAAAATCGAACAAACTGGAAGGTTCCTTGACCATTCAACACTATGTGCAGCCACTAGATATAGTATAATCGCGTTGTTTTATAACACAAGCGATGTTTTAAAACATGTTTTCAAAGACTGGGAAGCAGACGACACGGTGCACGATCGCGTTGCTCGCGTCTGCGGCGCTCGCGGAGTGATACGCGACCGGCTCATCCTGGCACCTCGGACCAGACAACAACGCGTATCTACGGCTTGCGAAGGGACGACGTTTTCGTCGGGTACTGTGTTTTACCAAAGGCATAGAGAAAAATAGGAGGCAGATGACGAGATGACGGCGCACGCGCGGCGTTTCAGCGCACTATATCTTCTCTGCTTCGCATGCCGCAGCGCGCCACCTCAGCCACGCCATACGCGCCTCCGAATCTCCTAGAGGAGCGACGGTAGCTTCCCACAGTGCGGCCTTGGATTCAGCATGGCTGCCCTGGAAGCACCATCGCGATACTCTGCTCCGTAAGCGGGGCATATGCAGTTACTCAAGGACGTCGAAACCTGGAGCACCACAAACAACTTTTTCCAAATGCCAATAAAATATTTAAGTTTCTTTGTGTATTTAGTGTTGTATACTGAGAGAAGTTGTACGCAGTTTTCTTGCTGAAACCAGTGTTCTTTTCAAATGTGTGCATTTGTAGTATGAAACAGGAAGTTTGATAATTTTTGATTATTTATTTTTTTATTTGCTAATTCAGTGACCGACGGCATTATGGAGGCAATGAACAAAAATCGTCTATATAACGTACGGTGAGAAAAAATGTCAGGTGAATAGAAAGCAAACAAAACTTCTAAATGCGTGCACAAAGCTATTCAGAGGCAGATAAACATAACACGGGACTCATGGAACTATCAATTCGAACGCAGAACAAACTCACAACTGGCATCTTTAAATTGGCGCTTTCGGCTATGTCAGCAATAGGTGCAGAAAGGCGACACCAATCCATTGATGTCGTCGGTATGAAAGACTGATTAAACTTGATGAGTGACTAAGGGGAATGCCTACTTCATTTTGATGATCGACACTTGATGAGAGCTAAGATGTTTGGGTTAAGAGATGCTGACGTAATGTAGGGTTATGGCGGTAGACCATATGAAATAAGCAAAGCGGGAATACCTTTCTGCGAAGACACAAGTCAGGCAGCTCTAAAGTCATTTTCTTTGCTGTCAAGCTTGATGTGCGATGAGAGATATGTATCATAAAACGAACGGAATGGTCTTGAATGGCTTCTAGTGATAAAGCTAAAGTTTTAGCAGGATTGCAAATAGTGGCTGTGTGTTGGAGCCTACTGCGAACTAAGGATATTTAAAGGAGAAATTTGGAGGACAGCGATTCCGGAGAGAAATTTCTTTTGAGGAAGCCGAGCATGCGGTTAGCAGTATTATTTACATATTTAATATAAGTATTCAACTTACGTTTCTTATTTATGTGTACGCCACTGTATTTATACGCATATATAAAATTTAATACGACATTTTCGATATGGCAATAAGGACAAGTTTTATTTTGACGTATACTCCCACGGATTTACGCTTGTTAATGTTAATTTTTGTTTGCCATCTATCGCACCAGGATGAAACATTGTTAAGGTCAGTCTAAAGTGACTGAACATCATAATCATGAGCTATTTTAAAGTATATAACGCAGTCGTCGGCGAACAGACCAATGAAGGATGAGCCGTGAGCTGGAACGTCATTAGTAAATTTTAGGTCAGAACGTTGGAGGACACCAGAAGTCACGTGAGAGGAGTGCGAGTCATTGCCCTTACCAGTTAACAAACTGTGAGGGGTTAGTTCGGAAAAAGTTGATCCAAACGATTACACGGGATTAATTTGTTGAGGGTACTGAGTTTATATAAAAGGAGCCCATGTGAAAACTTTTCAAATGCTTTTGGAAAATCTAAGAATATGCAATCAACCCGAAATGAACAATCTAGTGAGACTTGGGGATTATTGGTAAGTGTTAATAATTGACACTTCCATGAAAACAGTTCTCGAAAGTCATTTTGTGCAGGTGAAAAAAGCATGTGAAAGTAGAAAATTGATGAGATATTAATAGATTATGTGTTTTAAAATTTTTGCAAGGTATGCTTGTTAAGGAATTTGCACGGAAATTACGACGACAGGATTTAACGCCACTTTTATAGATAGGAATCACCCACTCCACCTTCCAATGCTCTGGAAGAGTGCCACGCTGGAGTGACTGCTGGAAAAGCTTTGACAGGATTATAGAGGAATAAATTCTAGTGACCTTTAAAAACTTCAAATTAATCGTATCCACTCCACATGATAACCATAATTTTAGGTGTTCAAGGATTTTCATAATGACGGCACACTCTATAACAAGGGTATCCATGGCACCACTACTCAATCGGTGTTGATTAGCGTAGAAAGGGTTGTTTCCCATCGAAAAGGGCTGTGTGAATACATCGTTTAGTACACTTGGCCATTTTTTTTGGTTCTAGCATATCAACATAATTTTATTTTAGTGATGGAAGAGGTATTTCCGAGAAATTTACTATCTTCCACATCTGCCGAGGATTAGTGCGCGACAAAAACTGTAAAGTACAGTAGAAGAAACAGAGTTTTGCTTCAGCAATAGACACTTTATATAATGCAGCGGCAGAATGTTCTGCTTCCCAGCAGTGCTCGACGCTAGGATACACTGTACATGTTTCAGCACGAAAGAGTCTACTTTTTTGTTTGAAAGTTTTCTGATTAATACAGAGAACCACGGTAGCACAGTTCCGCATTGTTCGTATACGAATGTGATTACTTGAAAGCGAAGCAACATTACGTTCAATTAATACCAAATTACACTCTTAAAAAAGGGTGCAGCTTTACACCCGTTCGTTATATAGAATACTCCCCAAAATTTAAGATGGATGTACAGCTCACTGACGTTGAACCGACGGTACCAAATTTCACGAGTGGCTTGATAGCCGTGTTGTACAAGTTATTAAAATAACTAATGCAGTTGAGGCCGGTTTGAGGTATATTATTTGTGACAAAGGGGGGGTAAAGCTACATCCTTCTTTTGAGAGTGTAGAATCACCAGAACGCTCAGGAAAGTTAAGCAAGTAATTACTTAAAAGTATCTGAATTTCATTGTTAATGGCCAGGAAAGTCCCTCGAGCATAGTCGAGGACGCGTTTTACTTCAACTTGAGAGCTACATTCGGGAATATTGAAACAAAAAAGATTCCGAGCACACCTAAGCACTTTGTATAACTTGTGAATTCGAAAACATAAATCTGCAATTTGAACGCCGATGAGCACTCCTTTGAGTCCTCGGCGACGAAAGGAGCAGAAGCGGCCGCAGCGCCGGCAAAACTGTGCGGCGCGACATGGCTGAAAGCAGAGCGCAGAACACGTGATACAGTACGGCGGAAGGTACGGCCCTGGAGGGCCAATCGAAATGTGACTGCGTATCACCGGAGTGCGCTTTTATTGCGAAGAAGTATTAGGCGTTTCGCTGCGTCATGTTTGTTTATGTGGGCGTTGCGCTCGTATACGTAGCGCATATCAAAGCCGTCGGCATTGAATGTGGGGCTTAACGTTTACCCTTTGCCAAGTTACAACGAGAGAGAGTATAACCGTGTGCTTTCACTCTGCTGGCGCCACCTGGCTGTCGCCGGCTTGCGATGGTTCCTATCCCTGACGTCACGACTCCGAATACTAGCAGCAAGCGACAAGCTCGGTGGTGGGAAAAAAGCTCGGTGGAAGCCGAGTCATCACCTTCCAAAATCAACACCGTCAGAGTGGAGAGTCTCACTTTGCTTTTATCTCCGTTGAATACAGCAGAAATAATCCTACTCTAGGCGTCATGGTTTTTGCTTGGCCAATCGTGGAAGGTCGTTCACAGCGACGTCATTGTTCGCGCACGTCACCAATAACCTCTAAAATTGCAAAGTGTTGGGTATGTAGTAGTCACTGTGATGGGAAAGGATAAGGAAGGAACTCAGAATTCCGGAGCGGTGGTTGTAAGAAGAAAGATGTTATTTACAGAGTAAGGAATTAAAAATAAAAGTCAGATAGAGTAGGAAAACACAAGTTACGAGAGTCATCAAAATATGTACAAAGTTCAGTCCGCCGACTTCACTTACGGCCCACACGATGTTATTGCCGAGAAGACGCCTCGTTGTCGTAACGTTTTGGTTCAGGAGCCTGGCAGGCTGGGTCGGCCCAGGCGTAGGGTTGCTGGCTGCAGCTTGGCTAACGGCGGCGGTCCACGGTGTGCAGGTTCAAAGTCCCCACCGGCCTGTTGGCGCCCGTCGGAATCTTCCTAGACTGCCGGGACCGCTGGTGTTGAGCCGGGTGCCGATGCCCAACCGCCTTTTTCGAGCGCCTCGAGCGTGTGTCCCGTTCACTCTCCTCGTGTTGTCCTCCTCTTCTTTTTTCTTATTCTCATTCCCTGATACGGTCTTGCAGTCTTCTTCATCTTTGGTTATTCATGTGTTGTCAGCGTTCATCTGCGTTGTCTTCCTCGTCGTTTGTTCAGCCCATATCATCACATTCACCCCCCTTTTAAAGACAATTGTTTAAATAAGATCGAACAACACAATGTAAAGACCAAAATGTTACATACTTTGGAAAAGGAAAAAAAAACAATTGTTTCACCTAAATAGATGTACTCACAACTATTTGAGTAATCTCATCCTTTACGGAAGCGTATTATAGTCGGCTCAAATAGTCAGCCCCAAAGTTCTGACTGCCCCGAATGTACATGACATGAAAATCGTATTCAGCCAGCAGCAGACTCCATCGCAGCACGCGTCTGTTGAGTTGTTTGGCAGAGTGAATGTATTGTAAGGGTTGATGGTCGCTTTGAACCGTGAAGTGTTTTCCAAACAGAAATAGGTGAAATTTCTGCACCGCCCATACAAGGGCGAGACACTCTCGCTCGATTGCTGAATATGCAACTTCTCGCGGCAACAACTGCCGGCTAGCATACGCAACAGGGTGCATCATCCGATCGTGCTCTTGCATTAGCACAGCACCCAAGCATCTTCCCGAAGCGTCTGTTCTCAGGATGAAAGCCCTCGAAAGATCCGGAGACTTCAAAATCGGTTTGTTGGAGAGGGATTTCTTTAGCTCCTCAAAAGCTTTGGCGTGTTTGTCTTCCCAGATGACTTTGATGGGTGCTTTTTTCTTTGTCAGTTCCGTTAGAGGGAGCGACGTCTCAGCGTAATGGGGAATAAATTCCCGGTAATATCCCGTTAATCCTAGGAACGATCTGACTTCCGTCTTTGTTTGCGGTCTCTTAGCGCCTTGAATTTTCTCCGAAGTCTCGGTTAACGGCTCAAACGTTCCTTGTCCTACTCGATGTCCGAGAAATGTTATCCGGGAGAAGCCGATCTCTGTCTTCTTTGGCTTGATGGTAAGTCCAGCTTGTTTTACCCTCGTTAAAAATTGTCTCAGGGTTTTCGCGTGTTCCTCCCAGTTGGAAGTTGCGATTAGTACATCATCAAAATAATGATGTGTGTTTGGTACTCCATCCAGGACTTCCCTCATTAAACGAGTGAATACAGCTGGGGCTGTTTTTATGCCGAAGGGCATGAACTTGAAACGATATAACCCTGACATCGTTGAAAACGCAGTCGCGTCCTCCGATCCGTGTGCCATTGGCACTTGCCAGTAACCTTTCGCAAAATCAAATTTGGAAAAGTACTTCTTTGTGCTGACTTGAGCAAACATCATGTCGACTCGGGGTATCGGTTCGCAATCAGGTACGAGCACCTGATTTAGTTGTCGAAAATCGATGCATAATCGGGTCGTCTTGTCCTTCTTCTTTACTACCACCACGGGTGAGTTGTAGGGCAAGTCGCATTTCTCAATTATGCCGAGACTCAGCATGTCACCTATCTCGTTTTCTATTGCTTCTTGTAGCGCAAAGGCGAGTGGGTACTGTCGAACTTGAACTGGCACATCTGTTGTTAGTTTCAGCGGCATTTTACGAGATTGGTTCGACCCGGAAGATCTGAGAATACTTCTTGGAACGACTCTAGCAATTCTTCCACCTCTGTGACCTGTTCTTCTGAGAGTTCTTCTGATTTCCGCACATCATTGTGGTCTTGCTGACGCCGAAGGCCGACATGGGGGACCTCCTGTTCTTCACCTTCCTCTTCTACTGCGAGGCCAGCCAAGACTTGTTCAGGAGCGCCCAGAACTTCTCTTTCCTCATACTTTTTGAGCATATTGACGTGGAATAATGTCGTCTTTCCTCCAAGGTCTATTACGTAATTCAGTTCATTCCTTCTCTCCACCACTCGGAATGGTCCCTTCCATTGCAGAATCAGTTTATTTTTGTCAGTTGGTAACAAGATCAGCACTGGATCTCCCTCTTGCAGTTCGCGTACACGACTCTTCTTGTCGTAATATCCCTTTTGCATCTTCTGGGCTTTTCTTAGTTCTTCGTGGGCAACTTTGCACGTGTCTTCCAGCCTCTTCCGAAGATCGACCATGTACCCGTAGGTTGTTTTCGTCTCAGGGTCGATGTTCTCGTTAGTCCACAGTTCTTTTAAAACTGTCATGGGACCCCGAACATATCTCCCGTAAAGCAGATCAAACGGGGAGAACCCCAAACTACTCTGTGGGACTTCCCGATATGCGAAAAGCAACGGGGTCAGGTACCGATCCCAGCATCGTGGCTTTTCTTGGCACATCCTCCGAATCATTTGTTTTAATGTCCCATTCAGCCGCTCGACAAGTCCATTACCCATAGGATGGTGGGGCGTGGTAGTCAACTGTCTCAGCGATAACAGGCGACTGATCTCCTTCATCAAGCCTGACGTAAAGCAGGACCCCCGATCACTTAGGACTTCTTGGGGTAGGCCTACTCGTGAAAACATTTGAAGAAGGCCCTCTGCAACCTCTGTTGTCTCCATGCTCTTCAAGGCGACAGCATCTGGATATCTGGTGGCAAAATCAATCATCGTCAATATATATCTGTTGCCATTTTCTGAACTCGGCTTGATTGGTCCGATGATGTCTATGCCGACTCGTTGGAAGGGTGTCCCTATGATTGGCATGGTTCCAAGGGGCGCCCTGGCCACCAAGTGCTTGGGAACAGTCCTCTGGCAAATGTCACACGATTTTACAAATCGTTTTATTTCTGACGTTACTCCCGGCCAGTAGAATTCTTCTTGTACACGATCAGTGGTTTTCTTTGTTCCCTGATGGCCGGCCATAATTCCTTCATGTGCCAATTTGAGCACGATCATTCGAAAGTCTTTTGGTACTACTAACTGCTCCCATTCCTTACGGGACGGTGTTCGATATCTCCTGTAGAGGATTCCGTCATGTAACACGAATTCCGATTCGTGTGGCTTTTCTGAAACGAACTTTCTCCCGATGGAAGCAAAGCACTTATTTAGCGTTTTGTCGTTCTCCTGAGCCATTCTCAGCTTTCTTTTATCAACTTGTGTTGGCTCCACCGACATGACTGGTAACTCGGAAATGTTTTTCTTGCCTGGCGCCTTTCCTAGCGCCCCTACGCAATCACTTACTTTCTCCAAGACCTTACAGTCTTTCTCTTCACGTTTCTCGCTCATCGCGAGTTCTTTAGCAGTTTCCCCTCCTACTGCCGTCTGATCAGTTTCGATTTCCGCTTCTCTCGCTTCAGACACTATTTGTCCTCTGTCACAATCCCATTCTTCATCGGGATCATCGATCCTCCTCACTCCTTTAATATTTCCGAGTACCAAGTCATATAACGGGTTATCCATACACTTCGCCACCAAGCTGCCTGTGAAGTATGGTGTTTTTACTTCAATCTCCGCCTCTGGTAAATATTTAATCGTCCTGTCCAGAAGGAAAACTGGACTGGAAAAGCCAGTTAGCTTGTTATCTGGAACCAGGCTTCTTTTTACAACAACTGTGTTGCAGCCGCTGTCTCTGAGGACCGTTACCGTTCGACCTCCCACTTCTCCTCTCACCACTGGCATATAGTCTACTAAGAAACGTGGAGGTTTTCCAACTGCCATATTTACTACTGGGATTTTGTCCCCGTTTTTTAACAAGACATAAGCCTTTTCTGATTCGGTTTCGTCAGCGGTCGTTAACACACAGGAAGCCTGGGAAGCCTTGTCTTTTTCTCGGTCTGACTTCCAGTTACAAGCTTCTGCTTTGTGCCCAGCCTTTCCACACCTCCAACACGCAGAAGAACGCGGAGCCTTGGAACTCGTCCAGCAATCGGCTGCTCTATGACCAGGTTTGTTGCAGAGGTAGCATCGACTGGCTACCCTTATAGAATGCTGTGTTTTATTGCCTTCTTTCCCACAGCCTCCACTCTTGTGGTCCGAGTCATCTCTCAATTTAAAGAGGCTAGTCTGTCCCTGTGCTTCAAGAAAGTGGTCTGCGGTTGTCGCCAGATTCTCCAGGGACCTGCAGTTTCTTTCTTTTAGGAGTATAGATAGCTTTGTGTTGCATCTCTTCAGGAACTGCTCTGAGACTATCAGGTCCCTTAACCCTTCATACGTCTTAGGGGTTTCTCCTGTCTCGATCCAACGGTCAAAGTATCCCAATAGTCGAGCCGCGAACTGTCTCCCTGTCTCCGCATCTTCGGGTTTGCCATCCCTGAATTTCTCGCGGTACCCTTCGGTCGTATAGCGAAACCGCTGTAGCAGGCTTAGCTTGACTTTTGCGTAGTCTAAGGACTCCTCAGGAGTCATCCTGCCAACTACAGTCAGGGCCTCGCCGGTGAGGCACAAGCTTAATGATAATGCCCATTTGGCAGGAGGCCAGTTTTGGCTGCTTGCGACTCTTTCAAAACGCTGGAGGAAAGCATCCAAGTCGTCTCGTTTATCATTGAATGGTGGAATGAGTTTATGAGGGCTGCGACAATTGGCTTGCGCTTCCTGATTTTCTGCCCCACCGGTACCCATCTCGTTTTCATTGCGATCTGAACTGGTACTGTCTCGCAGTCGGAGTCGCAGTTCTAACACTTCCCGTTCTTGTTGCAATCTACGGATCTCTCGATCAGCCGCGTCCTGTGCCTCTTTAGCTGACTCCCGTGCTTCGTCTCGTAACAGGTGGCGTTCTTCGCGTTGCCGGTTGCGTTCTTGCTCAACCCAGTCGCGAAGCTCTCCCCCAGTATATCCCAGTTCTTTACCCAGAGCTACTATCTTTTCCGGATCCATACTCATTTCTCTTACAGAACCGTCCTGGAATTCTGCTCTCTCTAAGATGTTAGGAAGAGAGGTCCTGTCGCGGACGCCAGATTGTGATGAAAAAGGATAAGGAAGGAACTCAGAATTCCGGAGCGGTGGTTGTAAGAAGAAAGATGTTATTTACAGAGTAAGGAATTAAAAATAAAAGTCAGATAGAGTAGGAAAACACAAGTTACGAGAGTCATCAAAATATGTACAAAGTTCAGTCCGCCGACTTCACTTACGGCCCACACGATGTTATTGCCGAGAAGACGCCTCGTTGTCGTAACGTTTTGGTTCAGGAGCCTGGCAGGCTGGGTCGGCCCAGGCGTAGGGTTGCTGGCTGCAGCTTGGCTAACGGCGGCGGTCCACGGTGTGCAGGTTCAAAGTCCCCACCGGCCTGTTGGCGCCCGTCGGAATCTTCCTAGACTGCCGGGACCGCTGGTGTTGAGCCGGGTGCCGATGCCCAACCGCCTTTTTCGAGCGCCTCGAGCGTGTGTCCCGTTCACTCTCCTCGTGTTGTCCTCCTCTTCTTTTTTCTTATTCTCATTCCCTGATACGGTCTTGCAGTCTTCTTCATCTTTGGTTATTCATGTGTTGTCAGCGTTCATCTGCGTTGTCTTCCTCGTCGTTTGTTCAGCCCATATCATCACAGTCACGTAATAATTAAAGGTACATTAACAAAATATTTTGGTACATTATAAGTTTAATCTCGAATAGCTGTTAAAAAAAAAAAAAGAAAAAAAAAAAAGAAAAAAAAAAAGAAAAAAAAAAAAACATGTAGAAGTTTGATGGTCAATATAGTAGAGATTGTGTTTTTCCACTCCGATTATATATATTTAAGTAAAAGGTGCAGTTACGATATCCTTCGATGGCGCTGAGGCAATTCTAGTTGTTTAAAATATATCTGCAACCTTAAATTGTGTGGGGTTTTGGGAGGGTAAAGGTAGTGATGGGGTTCATGGCTAGGATAAAAGAAGGATAATATAAAAGTGACTCGGGTGATGCTCACCGACGTAAAATATGCCTGCAAACGTGTCCGTAAATAAAAAAATAATAAAAAAAAAATACTCGTACGCCGTTTAGAATAAAAGCTACAGTACCATGTGCTCAGCTGTAGCTACTTCCAGAGGGGGAGGTTTCATGAGATTTTGTGTTTGGAGAGACACTGGCTTTTAATGTTAAGCGCTCAAACAAAACGAAGATAATTCAGGAGTTTATATATAAAAGTTAATATATACAACTCGCTCCTAAGTTATAAAATGGCTTGAGTAATGGTAACAGCAATAACCTCGTTAAGGATAGAAGACACTCTCAGATCAAACAAACTGGCTGCATGTTTGGTTGTTCTGGCGAACGCGTTTAAGGACCGACAACCAGTTCGCGATGTTGAATTAAGCTGAGACGGGGGTAGAGAAGAAACATCAAAAAGTAGAAGGAACAAAAAATAGACAGGACGACGCTGAGGCGTCGTCCTGTTGTTTTCTGTCCCTTCTACGTTTTGATGTTTCTTATCTACCCCAGTCTCAGGTTCATTCAACATGGTTAATATTCACCAGCTCACCCGCACCCTTACGATTTTTCTGGCTTTCTCCTCTCCCTCCTTCTACCCTTTCCACCGTTGCCTGTTTCCTTCTCCTCCTTTTCCCCCTCGTTCCCTAACCTAGAGCCCCACCCCCGCTCCGCTAAGCCCACGGCGGCTACGCCATAGATATGATAAACAAGCGGCAAAGACTCGGTGTTACAATGCCGTTGGCGTGAGTGCATGTTTTTAGTCAGCGCGCTCTGCACTGGTGTTTCTTTATATCTTAACCTTGGAGTTTTTTTTTGTTTTTTTGTTTTGTCTTGGGGATTGGGGGGGGGGGGGATGGGGAGGGGCGGAGAGGGGAGGGGCGACGTTCTAAATACGATTGAGAGTCGTTCTTCATTTCGCTTTATCGAGAAGATACCGACTATTTTGTAAGATATCGTCCGCGGATGCGCAGCCCCACGCAGACACTAGTTCGAAAGTAGTGAGTATGAAAACACCTAAATAGCGTCTGCCAGCAAAATAATCCACGGCCTCCCGAGAAAGGGCGTCTGCTTAAGCGTTGGAGAAAAAAAAAAAAATGAGGGGGGAGGCGGGAGTAAGATTGCACGTTTTAGATGTAGTGGCCTGTGAGTGGTTGAGTACTCTCCTGCATCCTTTGTACACATTGTCGCTTATCTGAAGCTTATCATTTGCCCAAAGATCGCAGAAAGAATGTTTTTCATGTTTCGTTTCTTATCGCCCTAAAGTTTTCATTCCAATGCATTCCGATCCAAGCTTTCTGCAGTGGGCAGCAGTTATTAAAAGAGACGTCGATTCCCGTTGATTACAATTTGCGCTGATCAAGGAAGCACCCGGCGAAGACGTACCGTGCAGTGCGAGAAACAAACTTAGTTCTCGTTTCCTGGTCCTGGAAAATTCTTTCTCTAATCCTTCGTCGCACAGATTGTGACGTGTTTTGTTTGTAGATACCCTTTCCGCTGGCTTATCTCCACCACCCCACCATCCGAACGGCGGGCGCGGACCCATGCCTAAATTTTCTACAGCCCTCTTTCCATCCTTCGCTTCCCTGAGAGTGAGAGTAGGAAAGCCTTGCAGACTATCGGGTTTGGTCGTCCACGTTTAAGTAAGGTAGCACTAAAGTGTATGGTAATGCTCTTAGTTGGGATAGTGCCTAGGTGAGGATGACCGTTACCCCGAATTCAAAAACCTCACTTTTCTTTCCGTGTTCCCTTAGCTTACGTAAGGAAAGGAAATGGACTCAAGTAAGGTAAGGCGGAATCGCGCATCGCAAACCAGCCTCCCGCTTTCCTTAAATAAGGAACTGTCGAATAGAGCCTTCGTTGAGAAAGGTAACAATGACCGCGTGAGATTACTGTACATTTTAGTTTTAATATTTTGGGATACACACATTACGAACTTTGTTAACGATCATTTGGGCGGTTGAAGTGTTTTAGAGAGGAAAACAACAACAAATGCAATTGTTATTTTTCAGGGCCGAAGCATTTAGCGTGTTTTGACTGTGCGCCATGTCCACCCGTGTCTTCGTCTGGCAACAATGCTTTGCACACAAAAAAAGGGTATATTCTTACACCACTTGTCACATATACGACACCCAAAACTTCAGTCGAACGTACAGCTCGCTGACGTTGAACCGACACTACCAAATTTTACGAGCGGCTTGGTAGCCGAGTTGTACAATTTATTATAATTGGGGTTGTGCGGATATTTAGAGAGCGTGTAGTTGGTCAGCCATTTTAAAGTTGCGACGAGTCACTCGCTGTAGATAAGCAATTTAGCCAGTGCAGTGAAACCGCTGGCCTGGGGTGTTTAACCTGCACCACGCAGTTATGATACACGACTGCACGCCGGTACGATGCTCATCCAGATCGAGACGTGCAGGGGTGGGGATGGAAACCAGCGCGAGCTTTCGCTCCACGTGCTCTGAGCTGGTGTGCGCTCGCCCACTCGGCCACCGATCCCCCATACAACTTATTAAAATAGCTAATGTAAGTGTGATTGACTAAAAAAAGTTATCGGGGATTTCTTGACTCTACTGCGAAACCTCTGCGTTTTGTTTGTAGACTTTCATGCGTACTTTGGCTGTTTAATTGTGTTATGTCGCACCTTCATCAGCCCTCTCGCGAAAGTTGGGGCAATCAGCTCGATGTCAATGTGCTGCACGCCGAACTGAAGTTTTGGGATTTCGTATATGTGACAAGAGGTGTAATGGCTACACCCCCTTTTTCTAGAGTGCGCTCCACAACGTGCCTTGCTCGTACTCATTCCTCACTCTTATTTTTTTACGTTTCGGTGTCGTGATTTTATTCGCATTATGGCTGAGCCTCCTGAGTCGAAGATAGTTTTTTTTCTGAAGAACGAGGATGTGTTGCTCGCCGAGCTTACCTTAAAAAGCATTCTGCCGTAAAGTGCAACGAGGCAGTCAAGTGGTCAGTAGCCGCGAGGAAGAAGGGGTGGGCAGTGCTATGCTTCCATTTTAAGAGGAAGCACGGTTTCTATCCGCAAACCGTCAAGGCAGCTTAGGAAACGATGGGATAATATAAAGACCCAATGGAAGAAGGACAAGTGAGCGGCTACTAGGTGCCGCACCGCAACAGGTGTGTTCCCCTTTTAAGAACTAATGCTGCAACCATAGTTCCTGGACAACGGTGATATATAATAGATTGTGTATATGAGACCTGTTAGACTGCACCAGAACCACCGGTTAAGGGAGCCGTGCAATGATATTCATTTGGAATGTTTTTCACTTTACACGAGCTTACTGGCACTAGTGGGACGCAAGGATACTCGCACGCAACGCCACTGACCAAGAAACTCCTTTGTTGCGGTGTAATTTCAAGGACAAAAACGATCATTTTCGTTCAATCTCTCCTTTGCAAAATTTGAAGACGTAACGTGGGGATCGCAGTACAACCCAATGACGATATTTGAATGCGGTTCATAGATTGGACCCGAGCGTTGCGTGGACACTCGATTTGGGCTCGTGATAATCAATAGCTCGACGAGCATTCGGGTAGTGGCCCTTGTCCAATCGCTGCAACGACGGCAATAGCCGAGCCACAACAATGTCTGGAACTCAGCGAGTTTCCTCTGCTTTGCCAACCCCAGCGCGTGGCTATGATCAACATTGGCGGCATATAATCGGCTCCTGATCACGTGGCCGCTTGTCCTGGCTGCAAGTTGAGGATGTGAACGCTTCTCGTTTTTTTTAAATTTTTTTTCTGGGGCTTCTATTGCGTGGGGTGAAAAACGAACGCGTGTTTCATAGGTCATTAACGTCAGGAATCCGTTCTAAGCGGTATTTGCGCAAAGTTTAATTGTTGCATCGCCCCTTTAAAGTGTTGGGGAATCGGAGGTAGGAGGGGGGGGGGGGGGGGGGAGTGGGTTCGAGGCTTCCCAACAATTTGTGGGCGGTCAGAAGCTCCCTGTGACCCCCAGCGTCAAATGATGTATTTTATGTATTTCAGTGACTGAAAGTTTGTGGGGTTTAATGTCAATTCTGTATCCGAATAGTGATCCATGATTGTTAACTTGTTTAAGAAAACTCACAATATCAATTGATAATTGTGAAGGATCAGCTGAACAATTGAAGAAAAAATGAAAGACGTTTACAAATTTCTAATGCGCAATTAGAGCGCAGATCTTGAGGAGGAGGGGGGAAGGCATGCCCCTCCTCCTTGTCCCTACCCTCTTGTCCTCCCCTCCTCATCATCCTCTAATGTCCTCCTCCTCTTCTCCTCCTGGTACCCTCCTCCTTTCCTCCTCCCCCGTACCCTCCCCTCCTCCTCCTGCATACCTTCCCATCCTCCTCCTCCGTACCCTCCCGTTATCCTCCTCCCTCCCCTAACCTCCTCCCCGAATTCCCCGCTAAATTTCGCTGAAAAGTGGACGACACCTGACCTCAACGCCAATTCAGTTTCCCCGCTCAATTTAGCGGGCAAAAATGACATCACATGACTTGGTGTCACGTCCACCTATGAACAAATTCAGTTTCTCCGCTAGATTTAGCGGGAAAATTTACGTCACGTGACCTCAACACCAAATAAACTCCTCGCTAAATTTAGCGGGAAATCGAATTGGTATTAAGGTCACGTGACGTCAATTTTCCCGTTAAATCTAGTGGAGAAACTGAATTTGTCTGCAAAATCCAGCGGAGAAACTGAATTTGTCCTCTAAATCTAGCGGAGTACGCGACTCCTCAGGTTGGTTGGTCCTATAAAGTTAAAGGCTTTAAAAACACCATTCTTACACACGCCTATGGGAACTGAAATATTCAGAATACAATCAAAGAAAAGCCTGAATGTACACGGCATTTCAAACTTTATTTGACACACAACACAATTTCATCAGTCTACAAGTGCCGAACATGGTCGTTCGTTAAATACATGGAAAAAACGGTGAAATATGGAGACGACATTGAGCACCTCTAGCGTACAAACAGGAAAACAAAAGCTACTAGTGAACATAAACTATACGTTAAATTTCACATTAGAAGTAAGCCGTACGAAAATTATAAGTCGATAGAAAGATATTCAAGTTTGACGCAGCAGGAGCAAGGCATGCACGCATCGATCAGGGCAAGATTTATAAAGCGCGGGAATAATCTATAACAAACAGCACTGAAGCATCCACACACAGATTTGCTCAGTCTTGAGATAGCGGTACACAGTCAAAGAGCTAGTAGGGTCAGTCTGGGTAGGCCCTCCAATACGGAACGTAAGCTTCCCCGTTTAAAAACAACAGTCTGCAGACAGCCTCAAGCGTCGTTTTTTCTTGTAGGGAGGCCCTGTCACATTGCTGAATCAAAACTGTCGGCACATATGTTAGAGGCGCCCTTACGTATGTCGCAGACATGTTTCGAGCAAGCTTTTGACATGTCGGCAGAACAATTTTTTATCGTGTCAGCATACACTGTGTCCTTTGTATGTTTTGTAAGCATTATGACTGCGGTCCGCAGGATGGGCGTTTGATCTTTGCTAAAAAAAAAGAGCCCGTACTTCCAGCAAAAACTCCCTTTAAACAACGATGCCCCAAAGGAAAGTTATTACAGCCACAGCAAAGTTTGACTAAGTGGAGCATGTGCTAGAGCCTCGACATAAAAAAACGGGAGCCGGTGAAGGCTTTAAAAGAAGCGTTTTAAATACGTCTGGCGGGTACAACTGCCCAGCAAAAAGAACAGTGCGACACGCGAGCGCGATGGCTCGTGCTTGGGGTTAGTCGTATTCTTATGCGACGGCGCTGACACTTTTTTTTTTTATTTGCATCGTAGCCGTACGAGTTATCAAAAAAGGTTGTTCTTCATTGACACCAACAGCCATCACTAATCAGACAAGGATCCCGACGGTGACGCAAATATCATCACGTGACCATGCGGCTAGTAACTGGGACATACGGAACCACGTCACAGCGACTGAATGAATCTTACCAAAGCCAAAATCACGTAACGTCATGTCTCATTAAAACATAATCGTCCCACAGCCCGAACCCAGTATGCAACATCTCCCTTCCCCAGTCCCTAACAACGCGTACGGGCAACACCGCCTAGAAGACAAAGCCATATTACTGAAATTGTCGCGCCATCAGCGAGCGCCAACGTTGGACACAGATAAGAAACGAGAGCTTTGTGAACGCTCTGCTTCGAATCAAGTTCGAGCCGAGCGTTGGCGCAATCATCATGTCCAATCTGTGACCAGCGTTGACCTTCGCTCATGACGAAACCTTTATCGCCACTACGGCCTTGTTATCTGGAGGTGTTGGTACCGGTCCCGACCATCTGAAGGCTCTCCAAGGAGCGCCACTGTCGCCTGAGATAGTCCAACGTCCATATCGTTACAGATTGCTACGACGCCAACATACATATTCAAGAAGAAAAACTAAAAAACTTAAGAGCTGTCCAATTGCAAAAATAACGAAGCATGGGCTGAGGTGCTGTAAGTTGAGTAGTTCTACTCTGAACGGATCCCTGCTTAGTTTGGAGGAACGTCGAAGAGTCTGCTTGAATTCGGTTATCTGGGATGCACGATCGAATAGGCCGGCTTCGAACGCTCTCCGGACGATTGCTGCCAGGGGCTTGCGGTACGGGGACGTGCTCTTAATTTCCGGTCCGGTCACGACGGTCGAATGGCCGCTGTTAGTTTTTACGAAGCCTCTGCTAATAAGCTGATGTTTAAGTTTATCGGGTTTAGAAAAACCGTACCCGAAAATATTAAAGCAATCTTTTCCGTCGTCACCGATCATTACCTCACCGGAGGGAGTCATACATTGGCGTCCAAGCGTATGCCGTTGGTGTGCCAAATATGGGATTTGTCCGAAATCACCGTCGAAGGGATATGTTAAAGTGCAAAGTCGAAACCCTTGCTGAAACAAATCGTCTGTGAGCGTAAATACAGGTAGTTTGCCGTCTAGAGGCACATTGGTAAGCAGAGACGACAGACCTCCTAGATATCCTGTTGAGAGGACGGTAACCGTCATTAGCCAGAGACCAAAGACAAATATAAAGCTGTGAATCTTCCCAGCACGGGGTGGTACCGGGTAAGTGCGTCTCAGTAACGTCGCCAGCAAAAAAACAGAAACGTGTGAAAGAACCTTTGTCCTCACTCCGAGCACTCGGGATATCAGAAGACATGTTAACATTGAAACAGCAAACAACGCCATAACCGAGAGCCATACATTGACGTCTAATGGCAAGAAGAGTACCACTTCTTTGAGGAGTGGAACTGGAGCCTTCACAAAATATTCGTAGTCCAAACTTTCATAGTGCTGCACAGGACAGAGACGGGGGAACATTTGTGAGTGTACATAACCCACGTGGAAATAAAGAAGCGTACTTGGGTCCTTCAGCGTCTCCTCGGTTGCCCAAGTATGCTCCAGCAGATTCGTAAATCCTCTGATCTTGACAGACGCGTTTTTTTCCAGAATTATCGTCTGGAGTACTTTCATGCTTGGAACTTCGCAGAAATATGGATCATGACAGATTATCGTTATCATATTGCCAGCGACTGGTGTGTTGTGAACTAATTCAACCTGGACGCCTGCATTAGGTTCTGCCGTGCAGTTAAGACACGTAACTTGCCCGTACACTGTCACAAGGAGGTGTTGGTCACGAACGCTGATATTGAAAATACCACTACCAGTAGCTGAGTTGTCCAGGTAGTATCTCTGGTTGGCCAAATGAGTTAGAACTGGGCTGTGTTCGCTCGAGCTCGCACAAAACACGTAGAAATACATATGATATGGTATGATTCTCCCGAGGATGATCTCCATCCAGACGGTTTGTTTGCACACTACAAGGAGTACAGCGTGGAGCTCTGTGCTGACGTCATCAAGCATCTCATCATAGCTCTGGATGTCGCTCTGTGTAAATATGTTCAAAGAAATCGGTGTTTTTTTCAAGAACTCTGCGAAGAGACGAGTCTCCGGTTCACCAAACTCAGGCGGCAGTCCGACGTGTAGGTCCGTCAACTTTGTGACTTGTAGCACGTAGTGCGCAAACCCTTGTGAGAACACTATGTCCTTCCAGTGGGGACACATCTCAGAATCAGGTTTTAAAACATGCGTGATCAGAGCGAGAATTAGTATCTTCAAGAGCACCATTTTCTCCTTGTAGTGGTATTTCACGAGTCAGGACATCTATGCGGCAACCTTAACACTCTTGAGATGAAATAAAGGAACAGTTTTGCTGAATGGGCACTCCATTTTTGTTGAACGAAGATGACCCCTCGATTCATTCGGGTAAACTTCGCAAAAAAAACAACAACAACAACAAACAAACTTGGTGTTTTAAAGTTAGGTCTCTCGCCTTAGATTTTAACAATATTCACTCTTTTCCAAATCGTCACAAGCTCACCTTGTGATTTCCAGGTGCTTACTGACGGAATCAGAAACAAATCTGTAATTTATTTTTGTTCAAATCCTGGCTTCAGTTGATTGTCTGGAAAATCAAAACATGGCCAAGCCCCGATTGTAAACGAAACTTGAAATGCTCAGTTGTTCTTCAGGAGGTCACGCCCAATGCAAGCGCATTAGTGGATATGTCTGCTTGAGTAAGAACATCGATATTTTTTTCCATTTGTGTTTTCTTCTTTCTTTTCAGAGGAACTTGGTGGAGTACTCGTGAAAATAATATTTATATTTTTTTTTATAATAGTTTTTAGTTTTAATTGAGCAGCAATGCGTTGGTGAATACAATCAGCCCTTTTCGAAATTCAGTGCCATGCGGTGGCTCAAAAAGCAGCTTCACTGTTGACAAACGAATGGCGCGCATGAAACTGTATTTTATTCGGCACCGCCTTTTCCCCACGTCTATGGGAGATGATAATTTTAGAGCGAAGGCTCTTAGGCGCCCGTTTCCGGCTTGAGCGGCGTCGCTGTCGACGTCGGCGTAACTACGGGTTGCATTATGGGACGTTTCCCATAATGACGTCACGAGGGTCTCGAGTGACGTCACGAGGGTCACTTAGTCACGAATGACGTGACGTCGCAAGGGAGGAGGGAGGGACGGGGAGGAGGAGGGGAGGAGGAGGAGGAGGAGGAGGAGTAGGAAGGCAGGAAGGGCAGGAGAATGAGAGTAGGAGGAGGGAGGAGGGGGAGGGAGAGGAGGAGGGGAGGAAAAGAAGAGGGCGAGGGAGGGGGAGGAGAAGAGAAGGAGGGGCATACCCTCCTCTGCGTACCGTCCCTTCTTCCTCCTCAAGAGCTGCGCTCTAATTCGGCATTACAGGGAATTACATCTTTCCTTTTTGGAGCGCAGATTCTTAGGCGCCCGTTTCCGGCTTGAGGGGCGTCGGTGTTGACGTAACCGCGCTGTGCATTATGGGAAACGTCCTATAATGCAACGCGCGGGACCGTCGCGACGTCACTCGTGACTTCACGAGGGTCACCGGTGACTTCACGAATGTTGCATTATAGGACGTTTCCCATAGTGCATCGCGCGGGAGGGAGGAGAAGGAACGAGGAGGAGAGGAGGAAGAAGAGAATTAGGGAGGAGGAGGAGGGGAGGAGAGAAGGAGGAGGGGATGAGGAGGAGGAGGGAGGAGAAAGGTGGAGGAAAAGGGGTGGAAGGAGGGGCGGAGGAGGGAGGGGGAGAATAGGAGGATAAAGAGGGGGAGGAGGCGAGGAGCATGGGAGGAGTAGATGAGGAGGGAGGAGGAGAGAGCACGGATGAGGAGGAGGGGCATACCGTCCCCTCCGTACCCTCCCCTCCTCCTCCTCAAAAGCTGCACCCTAATTCGGCATTACGGGGAGTTTTAAACGTCTTTCGTTCTTTATTTTATTTCTTTATGTATACGCACTGCTAATATGCTTTCGGAGGTTGTGGTAGGAGGGTTTACAAACTTGTTGGTGCACAAGAACTTATACAGAGACGAAGTAAATGTTAGAAACTTAACAAAAATAAGCTTGAAAATGCAAAAAAAAAAAACAATTAAAAAACAGTACAGTTAAAACGCAAAGGCAAGAAATTTTCACATCTCCAGTCCCGTTAGAATATTTCAGCTGATGACGAATTAACATGCTCATGAGTAAGGCTATTCGACTCCTCGATACTTTGTGGGGAAATGAAGAAAATTGGTAAGAACTTTTATGACAAAGATATGGACCCAACACCCTGTTATGGAGTTTTCGCGTAGCACGATCCATTAGGGGAGTTAAATACCTTGAGGCGTCAATGTTAAAAGCACCTCTCGTCAAGGAGTATTGGTATTTGGGCCACGCTCTGCGACGCTGAGTGGATAAAAACTCAATCGGAGTCTTCCCATTGAGTGGCGTGACCTATTCGTTTACCTTTTATACTGGTTGTATATCAACCGCAAAGTGAATCGTTGTACTTCGTCTATTTTGTCAATGTTTAATACCGCATAAGGGTCGAAAACCTGACAAGCATATTCAAGGACATGCCTAACGAGGGTTTTGAATGCAGGGAGTTTTATATCGTACGAGGAGTGCTTTAGATTGAGCATGAGGTGCCAAAGTCTACCGCATGCTTCACGAACAACCAGTGCAACATGTAGATTACACTTCAAATCAGCCAAAAAGGCCACACCTAAATATTTGTACCTAGAGACACCTTTGAAAAGTTTGTTATTTATTTGATAGGGGAAACTAAGCGGCGAAGGTTTCCTAAAGAATGTCATTTGGACACACTTTCCAACATTGTGGGGCAATTGCCAAGTCGTGCCTCACTCCGACAGCCTTTCCTGAGCGCAGTTAAATAACCGTTTGTGGTAAAGGTTTTTAACTTCGCTAAACAAGGTGCAATCGTTGGCATCAAAACGCATGTCAAGGCCAACAAGCTTTTCAACGTCATTTATAAAGAAGAGAAAAAAATGGTTCCAAGACGGAGCCTTTGGGGGACACCTGACAAAGAATCTGTTGGATCAGAAGAAGCTCCACAAAGCGGGACGAAGAAATGACGAGCAGCAAAGTAATCTTCAAGCCAAGAGGTAATCTTTGGGTCATTTGGTCTACGCGTAAGTTTTAACAAAAGGTTAGGATGAGACACCCGGTCGAATGCTTTCAAGTAATCAATGATGCAAACGTCAATTTGCCCCGGCGATCCAGTATCTTAGCAATGTCATGTGTCATTTCTAACAGTTGCGTAGTAGTTGAAAGGCCGCGCCGGAAACCATGTCGGCCATGGCAAAACAAAAGTTCTCAACTTCAAGAAGAAAGGACACAATATGCGCCTAAGTTTTCGCACATGAAGACAGTAGCAAAGGAGGCCTGTACTTGTTCAGTGATAACGCATCCCCGAATTTGTAAACGGCAATGGATTTTTTTTAATCTTTCAACGACTGTGTACAAAGGCTTCTGCCAAGGATCGTATAAGTAAGACAAGCAACCACAACAACAACAACAGCTTTGAACACCATTCACCATTTCTTCTTAAAAATCTGTTGGGAATGTTATCTGGGCCCTGTGACTTTTTATTATCAATGTTCAGCAGCACAAAAATTACGCCTTCAATTGATACTTCAATATCAGGAATGCAAAAAAAGTGACTACCGGAGTAGCGACACAGGCACCACTATCGTCTAGGAAGACGGAAACAAAAGAACGACACAAACACATAACCATTTCGAGAGGATCAGATATAATCTTGTTTCTTAAATGAAGATAGAAAAAATCGTAAGGGTGCAGGCGAGCTGGTAAATATTAACCGTGTGTTGAATTAACCTGAGACTGTGGTAGACTGGGGTGTATAAGAAAGTGGATTAAATAAACCAGCTAGCTGTGTTGGAGACGTCGTCCTGTTTATTTTCTGTCCCTTCTACGTTTTGATGTGTCTTCTCTACCCCAGTCTCAGGTTAATTCAACATGGTTAATATTCACCAGCTCGCCTGCACCTTTACGATTTTTTCTATGATCATCCCAGAAGCAGGCTTGGTCCCCTTTTCTTATGGTCCAACGTTGTCACCACCGGCAAACACGCTAATCTTTCAAGCCTTCGCGGTTTTGGACAAACTGGGACGTCGACGGGCAGAGTTAGAAGCGGATATGGCGTTCTTCAGCATCTGTCTTCGCAAGAATTTCGTGGATTTCGTGACTTCAAATATCAGTCCTTATCGAGTATTCCGTGGTTTGCGAAAAAAAAAAATCATCAAGGCCTACCGAAACAGACCCACCAGGAGCATCCAGGACATCCGAGTTGCATGTGACAGACTGGATATTTCTCCTGGGAGACAATTTCAAGCACAACCGTGAGTACCAGCAATGGAGCAGCACCAGAAGAACTCTGTTTGACCGACTATAGAATGTGAAGCGAAGGCATGTATTAGACAGCATCAAACACTTGAAGTCTCATGTTAATGGGAATCCGAAATCGTGGTTTGAATTTGTTGTATGATGTGAGCCCCGGCAGTCTGTTGTCAATCCATGTAACGAAGCATTATCACCTAGGACGGAGGAAGTTTTAGCTAAGGGACCGAAGTGTTGTCTGAATTTAAAGCCTTCGAGGATTGACGTGTTGACTTCCATTCATACAGTAGCCAGGATGATTAACCCAGAAGAAAAGGTCGCTTTCATAGATCATGCAATCAGTAGGATGGAAAAAGTAATGGATGCAACGTACCCAAAGGACAGAAGAAATTCCAGAGAAGTCAATGCGGTTAAGAGAAAGTTGCAAACCCAGTCCTTAAAGCTGTTAGAAACAGGTAAGTCCGGACGGTTTGCAGTCTTACCTATGCCAGTATTCAAGAAAAAAACAGAAACGGCAATATATACCTTGTTTTCGGAATGGGTAGGGAACATTGGAAAGTTGAAAAGAAACATTTGTGCAGTACTGGATGAGCATGAATAGACTACTTCCATAAAGCCCTGTATGCAACACTGCGCGCGTTGCACTCTGGGAACTAGTTGGCCAGGGAGGAGAGTTCCGTGGTTTCGGTTTCGATCGACACGTCGACAAGAGATTATACACAGAGCGTGGACTATTAACGGCCGTTATCTCATGTTTTCTGGTTTCGAGAGCGTCATTTGTTGTCTCTAAACTAACCTAAATGGCCAGTCCTCGAAGCTTTAGCACAAGCCCGAGACGTATAGCTTGTCTAAACGCATGCTTGTTGCATTCTTGTACTTGAGCCTTTCTGTTAGCGTTTCGAGGTATGGTAGACGAGCCAGTGCTGGGAATCTCGACGCTGCGAAGCTCGGGGATCTTGCTTGTGTACGAATCAACAAGCTACAGCAGTAAGTATGCATACAACGAGGTCGCGCCTTTACATTAGTGTTGTTGATCAGGAAGTTTGTTTGTTTCGTGCGTCCATAGACGAAATATAACTTTTAGGGGCGAAGCTCTTTAGGGGCTAGCCATGTCCGTATGTCCTTCCGCCGTCCGGCGTGCCTCTGCTCGTGAGCTAACGAGCAGGAGCTCACAAGCTCCTGCTCGTGAGTTCAGCAGCGAGAGCAAAAAAAAGAATAAAGAAAAGATGAAAAAAAAAATACAAGTAGGGGGCTTTGAGATGCCATCCCATCTGTCTTCTTAAAAAAAGAAAAAAAAAAGAAAAGCACACATTCTTCTACTGACATGAATGAAAACGGCACAATCAGTTCTACCTATGACCAAAATCAGTATCAAGAAAAAGAAGAAAAAAAAAAGAAAAGAGTGGGGGATTCTGAGTTGCCATCCCATCTGTCTTCTTAAAAAAAGAAAAGGAAGAAAACCACAAATTCTCCTACTGACATGAATGAAAACGGCACCATCAGCACTACCTATGGCCAAAATCAGTCATCAGCACCACCCGGGCTTCGCCCCAATCAACATCATTCTCCACGTGGAGATGCGGTTTTAATTTCATTCAGTTTTTTTGCAATTACTGTCTTTCTTAATACGCCTGTGGACGCGAGGTAAAACTCCGAGGCGCCATTGAGAAGCTCCATTTGAACACACTTCTCATTGCTTATCTGTACTGCCCGCAGCACTGCACGAATTCGTGAAGTCCCCACCCGCTTGCATTTCACTAATATTCAACATCGCGTATACGCATAAAGTTATCCTGCCAATCATATAGCCACATTCGCACATACCAACCGTTTTAAGAAAGCAAAAGTCGAGCACTTGTGTGAAGAATGTCGCACCATTCGGTGGAAGTGCGCCGGACGGGCATGAACCCCGGTGCGCCAAACGAACGAAATTATTCAAAGCGCATTTGACGGTTTCTAATGGCCATAATATTTGTTATGTATTTGCTTTCTTCCTCACTGAGTATGCCGAGATAATTTCAAACACACCGCTCAGGCACAGATCTTGGGCGTCAATAAAAGGTCGCCCAAAAAGGTTTAGCGAGGAGTAAGGGACGCTTGTTCGAGCCTCCGTCGTAGCTAGCTGATCTCCGCGTTTGCGAAAACTTAATCTTATATCAGCATAAAATTTGAGTGTGAGATATGTCATGACACGAGGAAGACATCATAGTAACTTTTGTGCAGTAGTGGGGTCGAATTTATTGCGTTTCCTTAAAAGCTAATGCGCCAACGCTGCCTCAACTTTGATACTCCTGTGAGGATGCGGCTTGCTTTTCACCCAATGAAGTAACAAGAAGCGGACGTTCGGCAAACAAAATACGTGTAGGGATCAAGGTGACCAAATTTCAGTTGTAGTTCACTGGTACTAGACGGGATTGCTGACATTGAGCTCAAAGATGCACTCGTGGGGTGAGGTGACTAAGCCACGTCTTACTACGTTTGCATACGCACGGACAATATCCGGTGTTTCCGGAACCAAGGTAAGGGTCCCCGGTCTTCGTTTTTGTATCGTTCGAGAATGAGTGTATTGTACATTTGTGAAAAGCCAGATAGTCGAAAACGCAAGCAGCGCGTTCTGTGGCGGCGTGATAGCATGAGATGAAGCTGCTCAGTCGAAACCGAAACTGAGTGGCCAAGTAGTTCCCAGAGTGCACTGCGTGGTATTTCGCCGCGATGGGGCGCGTCGGTTTTGGAAGAAGTCTATTGAAGGATGTAGCAAAATGTATCACAAGTGCAATGAATTCAACATTGGGCATCAAGTTTTTCCTTAAAGACCATAAGCCTGAAATGCCCCTTCGTGCGGTCATCAATGAGAGTGGAACATGGCAGAAAGTGGCATCAAAGTTTCACTTAGAAATTCAAGTGAATTAATTGACAGTTTGGAGAGTCATCATGGGAGGCGTTGTTCAGTGTTATCAATGGACATTAAGGACTTGTATTATTCCCTAGAAAATACCCAGTTAATGCAGAGAGTGAGGGAGGCATTGGAGCTGAATCTCGTTAAGTTCCGATTGGGCTCAGGTATATCGGTAGAAAGTTTCTTAACAATTTTGGAGTTTTATCTGAAGTCAACGGTAGTGGAGTACGAAGGAAGAAAGTATATACAAAAAGAAGGCGCGTGTATAGGGTCATCAGTCGTACCGATTTTAGCAGAAGTTTACTTAAACTCTTTGGATCGTGCAGTGCACGATAATCTACAGGGATCGTCCTCGGGTACGGCAATAGTGAGAAGGTATGTAGATGATATTTTAATATGCACGTTTACGGAAGGTCTAACAAAAAACTATAGAAAGTGTGATAAGGTCAACGGCTCCAGAATTTAAGTTTACAATGGAAAAACCGGAAGATAGTGTTCTGCAGTTTCTCAATTTACGTATTCACGTGAATCGAGGGTTATGTTGGGAATATGGTAAAGAAAACTCGAAACCGGGTTTGCCAAGAATGAGTTGTCGTTACAAGACCGTGAAGGCTGGGATTGTAAATTGGTCAGGAACGCGTCAGGAAGGTCATGTGTCCATCATATCACTGAATCAGTAGAAAGACGGTGGAAAAGGTTGATTAGTGTAGGTTATGATGACAGTTTTATAAAAAGGCAATTAGAATTGCTTATTAAAGGCAGGAGAGAAACCGAAGAGAAATCGAGGAACACCTTTGCTCTATATCCATATTATCATGACATCTCTCACAACCTGAAGGCCTGTTCGAGGCAGTTTGGAGTAGACACGGTTTTTAGTTCAGATTTTAGAATAAGTAAACTGGCGCCATTTCAAACAGTTGTGAGTGAGAGCAAAAAGGCTCATCGGGAAAAGTCGGTATGTTGCGAGACTGGTGTTGTGTATGAGATACCATTGGAGTGTGGATTTAAGTATGTAGGACAGACGTCACGCTGCATAAATGATAGATTAAACAAACATAAAAGGAATGTAAAGAGCAATGCAAAAAAGTCGGAAATAGCAAAACATATTCATGAATGTAACAACTGCACGGCGTTCTGGTCGGAGACGGAAATAATAACGGAGAGACAGAGGAACGATGTAAAGAGAGTAGTAAGGGAGACAGTGCGGATAAAGTCTCGAGGCAGCTGCATAAGTCAGGCTTCACTACAGTTTGGAAGCAATGCAAAAGGCTTTCCAAAAATGTAATCTTTTTTTTTTTTATTTAGGTTGTTTGAAGTACGACCTGCTTGTGATTTTTTGCTTTGTGTGGTTCTTACGTGCATTGGCCCAACTACCGTCTCAGTATGTGCGTCTGTGTGTTTTTTTTCTTTTTTTATGTGGAGAGGGCGAGTTATTATTCAGAAGTATGAACTATGTTTGAAATAGTAGGGAAAGAGATCCTCTTTTTTAAGTTTGAAGGTCAATGAATGTTGCCTTATCTCGTCGACCTGTAAAGGTTGTCAACGTTCTTGCATTCTGTGCTGAAGACTGTGGCGCTTGAACTGTGTAGACTTCGTCCTTTTGTGTTTTGTGTTGGTGGAGATGACCTTGAGATTGAGACTATATAAGTAAGTGGACTAAATAAACCAGTTAGCTGAGTTTGAGACGTCGTCCTGTCTATTTTCTGTCCCTTCTACGTTTTGATGTTTCTTCTCTACCCCAGTCTCAGGTTAATTCAACACGGCTCCTAAATGAAGTTTGATTATTTGGGAACCTTTAGGCTATAGGCGTCTCCAAAATTTCGATGAATCAAACTTTAAGAAGTCGTGTAGGATGGAGTTATAACAAATGAATCCATCACATACTTGCATCCGAAGATCTGCCTTCAGCTTCTCGAGAGTGGGCGGACTGCTCTTGGCACTTGATTTCCGAGTAGTGACATTTTGGGTTTCGGTGAATAATATCTCGATTAATCCATGGCTTGTGTTTATTAGAGTGCTTTCTTACCATAGGAACAAAATTACGCAATCGTTTTTGTACGGTCGACTAAAAATATTCCACAATGCGTCGATACCAGCGTCAGGAAGGGAACTGAGTTGAGTGTACTCGTCGAAGCGGATCTCGAGCAGGTAAATGACACTTTTTCATTTGCCTTTGAAAAATTTTAACACCAGATGGTAATGCTTTTCTCTGTAGTTATTAGAACAATGTTAAGCTTGGTAAAAATAACTTTGTGGTCGGGTATTCTCTCTTCAACGCAGAAAGAAAAACCGTTATTAACAAGGCGCTGAGGTTTGAAAAGTCTAAAATGTTTTCCGAACACCCTTGGACACGAGTTGCGCTATACTGACTAATCGAACAAGATTCTACTCAAAGGCGATTTGTACTAAGAAGTCAGAGTTTTGACAATTGGAAGACAGCGGACGCATGCTTGGTCAATCATTGAACGGGAGATTAAAATCCCTTGTCAAAACAATGGGTGAACAACATTTCGACATAACGTTGACGCGATCGAGCAGCTCGTCAAGACAATAAAGTTTAGCGCCGAGAGGACGGTACACTTTGCCGATAATTATTGGCCCCAGTAACGAGTTAACCTTAAGCCATATTGCTTCAATATTCTCGGAAATTTTAAACAGAATACCATAGATACTTTCACTAACGTAAAACGCAACGCCCCTCCGCGGGCATCTTAAAGATACCCTAATTATCTGGCGACCTTGCTGTCGGGAACATACATCGGCAAACCTCACTCATGAGGGCCCCTCCCCTTACTCTGACTTACCCTTATCTTTACAGGTGAGGTGAGGGTGAGTGAGTTTCTCAACCAGGAAAATTGATGAATGTGAGGGTGAGTGAGTGCCGTGAGGGCTGTGAGGGCGGTGATTGCGTGAGGGCCGTGAGGGCGGTGAGTGCGTGACGGGCGTGAGGGCGGTGAGTGCGTGAGGGGAGTAAGGGCCATGAGTGCGGTGAGGGTGGTGAGTTTGTGAGTGGCGTGAGGGCCATGAGTGCGTGAGGAACGTGATTGGTATGAGTGCGTGAGGGCCGTGAGGGCGGTGAGTGCGTGAGCGGTGTGAGGGCCATGAGTGTGTGAAGGGCGTGAGGGCGGTGAGTGCGTGAGGGCCGCTTCAGACGGAGCATCTTTCTCAGCAATTGTAGTGTTGCGACAGGTTTGTTCTCTAACTTTCCCTAGATCGACACGAATTGCTGAGATCGGATCCGGCTCGAAAGAAGCGAGCAACTCGGAGCAATTCGAAGACATTTGAAGCGACTGCAGGCCAATCAGGAACGCAATATTTTCACGTGATACCTCGTGCCATAATGATGACAACAAAAGACTAGACTCTGGTTCGAAACTGATAGTTTTTGGAAATAAACTGTTTCAGAAAGATGCATTAGTATTCTCAACAAGATTTAAATGCGCCAAGACACGTTTATAGCGCGAAATTGTGTGTCTAAGTAGTGCAAGAAAAATAAGATTTCATGATGATGATGGCAAATTGCAGCAATTGTTGCTGCGTGTGAACGCGGGCGGCCCGTGTTGCTGGTGTTGCGACGTCAAGTTGCTGGGCGAAATCGTCTTGTCTGAAGGGTGCCTGAGTGGCGTGAGGGCCACAAGTGCGTGAGGGGCGTGAGGGGTATGAGTGCGTGAGGGGTGTGAGGGCCATGAATGCGTTAGGGCGGTGAGTGCGTGAGTGGTGTGAGGGCCGTGAGTGGTGTGAGGGCCATGAGTGCGGTGAGGGTGGTGAGGGCGTGAGTGGCGTGAGGGCCATGAGTGCGTGAGTGGTATGAGTGCGTGAGGGCCGTGAGGTTCAGTGAGGGTGAGTGAAGGGTTGAAGGTGAGTGTGACTGTGAGGATGAGGATGAGTGAGGGGCTGAAGGTTAGTGTAGCTGTGAGGGTGAGTGTGAGTGAGGGGCTTAGGTGAGTGTGGCTGTGAGGGTGAGGGTGAGTGAGGGCGACCTAAAATGCCGACCTCTAGCGAAGAACTCCATCGTGCAACCATGCTTGCGTTATGGCAACTATAGGTTGTTTCCTTGCAAGGAAAAGGTACTGAACGTCTACCGTTTTATTTATTGGATTTCTTGCATTAAAGCTCTTAATTTTAAGGGAGCCGAACATTACACAGACTGTCAGTCAGAATTAGCGACAGTTTGTCTGGTATTGACTTTTATTTTAGTGTTTTTATCTTCATCCCTGTAAAAACGTTCATGATCGATCCACAGTTCGTCTATTCTTGTAAAATAACTTGTCTCCTCCAAGACATTAAACTGTACAGCCGACGACCCTCGTAAAATCTCCAACGTTGTTGTCCGTGTAGCATTTATGCTTTCTAGCAGTGGTGACATGAGCAAGCTCGAATTAGGATTGCCAGGACGGAACGACCGGAAGTCGCTTGGGACGCAAGCAGCAGTTCATTTTTGTAAACAGCAAAGGAGTCTAGACATAATAATTCACGAAAGTGAATGCATTGTACCATAACGTTTTATACATGAAAGGCTAGTGGACGTCATTCCCCACGTCATAAGCTGCAGTCGCCGCGGCAGCTAATTTTTACCCGGAAACATATGTGGTGAGCGCAACGTGCTTCGCATTGATGTCAGGAACGCCTTATCATCACTTATCTTGGTAAGATGGTAGTTTTGCTCTAGTTTTTTATTGAAACGAATGCTGTGCTGTATGTTTTATGCGTGATGTGCACTTTTCGCTTCAATCGCCGAGTGCTTTTTTTTCCCCGTGAGGACGTCGACACGAAAAATGTCCAGATATCCGACCTGCGAACCAAATACAAATTCGCTCTAAAAAAAGTATTTCTTGAACAATGTTTAAAACCACTGTAACGTTTCATTCTTAGGAGATGTTAGGTTTGTCTTTTATACTTATCGAAGCCGTGCTAAAGCGACAAAACTAGCACGCTGTTTTTGTTGAACGTCATCGCCATCGAAACCAGCAGCGTACACCAGTAAAACTATAATCCCGCCGGTGATGCGAATGACATTACGTCCCCTCACGGCTTTAAACGGGGCCGGCAGACACGCACGAGAGAGAAACAATTAGAATTATGAAGGCTCCCGTCATGTAACGCCATGTTTCAGTAAAACATCATCCTATAGGCAGAAACCGGTCTGCAGCATTTCCATACCCCATCAATCAACAACGCACACTGGTCGCGACCATTGAAAGGCCTGCATGAAATGGCACTGTCGCCTGAGTTACTCCCAGACCCTGTTAAATATGGGATAAACCGAGTGACACTTATAGATACCACTTAAACAATAAACGCTATAATGCTCAGAAGGTGTCCAGCTGCCAGAATTACGAGGCAGGGGCGAAAATCGTACAAGTTGAGTAGTTCCAGTCTGAACGGATCCGAAGAATGTTTGAGGCACGTCGCTTGAACTGCGGCATCCGGGATGCCTGCTCGAAAAGGCCGGTTTTCCCGTACGTGGACGTGCTCTTATTTTAGGGTCCGCCGTCCCGACCGCTGGGTAGTCACTGTCTGCTCTTACGAAGCATCTTGTCATGAGCTGGTCACTGTATTTATCGGCTTTAAGAAGACCGAACCTGAGTACCTTGAAGGAATCTTTCCGGTCGTCAACGATCATTACCTCGCCAGAGTCACACATTTGCTTCAAAATTTAGGTTGTTATTTTTGCAACTAAGGACCATCGGCAGAATCGCCGTTGAGGGGATATTTGACGGTGGAGGGTCGAAACCCTCGCTGAAGGGTTTTCGTGTTTATGTGTCAGAAAAAGGAGATAGTATGCCGTTCAAGGCCGCACTGGCGAGCAGAGTGGACAGAGCTCCCACATATCCCGTTGAGATGACGGTCACCGTCAAGGGCAACACGGCAAGGACGATTCTGATGAAGTGCATAAAAGTGCCAAATTGTGGTACTGTTTAACACCGCACCAGTAACGTCGGAAGGAAGAGAGTGAACATGCATGCAAGACAAGTTTGGCACTTGCATGTAGCACGTTGGTTATCTGAAGAGAAGCCAACGCTCATCCGGTAAACGGCGGCAAAACCAACACCCAAATGCTGATGTCTCATGACATGAAGAGTACCGCCTAATTTCAAAAAGTAACTGAGTCCTTCACAAACTATTCGTATTTCAGACTTCCTAATACTGTAGAAAACAAAAACGAAACGGAGAAGACATGACTGGGTGTAAAACACACCAGTGGATTTATATAAGCTATTTGGGGTAATGTAGCCCTCCCGAACTTCCAAGTTTTTTAAGCATATTTGTAAGACCCCAAGGGTTTCAAGGACACGCTTTGATTGAGGAGTATTGTCTGGAGTTAGCGTGTTATGCTTGGAGCTTCAGTGAATTGGTATGTTTACAGGCAATTGTTCTATTTCCAGCTACTGGTATGTTTCGAAACGTATTTGACTGGACGCCTGCATATAGTTCCGTCCAATACCTAACTTCCTCGTACTCCGCCACCACTACCGCTGATTGGAGGGACGATAACTAATATCTGGTCCGCGAAATGAGTTTTAACATTGCTGTGCTCGCTCGAGCTTGCACGAAACACGTAAAGGTACAGACGATTGCCTGATCCTCATGAGGATGATCTTCATCCGCACGGCTTGTCTGCACATTACCAAACGTATGGCGTGGATTTCCGTGCTGACGTTAGCCCATATCTTGCCACCGAAGAGGATGTGACTGTGAACACCAGCCAAGAAATCTGTTTTCAGTAAAACTCTGGAGAAAGAGGCGTTTCTTGTTCACGAAACTTCGACAAGAATTCAGCGTGCAAGACTGTCACGTGGCGATTTGGAGCACGTAATCCAGAAATCCTTGATAGAGAACTATGTCCTTCGTGTGGTGACACATCTCCGAACCAGATTGTATAACGTGCTGCAGCAGAGCGAATATTAGGACGTTCCCCAGCATCATACTGACCTCTAGAATGGTACAGTTCAGAAGTAGGCGCATCTTTAAATGGTAACCTGAACAACCTTGAGGTGCTATCTGTAGAAGATTGCGCAGAACGGTTACTCTATTTTTGCTGACCCGAGAAGCAACCCTTCGCTGACTCGTCTAGATTATCAAAACAAAGATCTGATATTGCTTTGTCAGGTTTTTCGTCGGTAGTATGAAAAAGGTAACTAACGACTCATGAAATAAAAAGAGCGTGTTATGAGAGGTAATATTCAAAAAGGGCTGCTCGTTCGGTCAAAAAAAAAAAAAATGAAATTCATTTTCATACTGAGCCTTCAGAAGCTGACTAAAGGATTTAGGAGATCCACACCAACATTTTGCAAACAACGTCAACAACAAGGCAGTCAGGCATTTATGTATATTGTTCAGAGGCCGTCCAATGTATGGAAAACAAAAGGCTCGAGGTACGCCTAGGCACTTCTTATGAGTTGTGAATACGAAAGCATGTACATCGTTCTTCCGCTCCCTTAGTTCGTCTGAAGCATATTTGCGTCGTCGGCAGAGCAGCGCGCTCTGCAGGCGAGGAGAGAACGCCACTCCTCCAAGGCATCCGGTGCGGTGGTATCACGCTCCTTAAAACGTACAGACACCTGGCCACGCCCTTCCACAAGCCGAATTGCTGGCGGAAGCACTCGGAGTCCAATCACCTGCGACGAGGTCAGTGCTGAACGCGGTTCTGGACCGAGATGCTGCTGCTATCCCTCAAAGTGAGGACAAAGTGAGGCTGCTATCCCTCAAAGTGAGGCTATCCCTCAAAGTGAGCGCGCTGCAGCGTCCCCGAAGCCGTCTGGACGGAGCTGGGAAGTAACCGAAAAAACAAAAAGGAGACTGGAGGACCGGTGGCGAAGGACGAAAGCAAAGTGAACGCGAAGGACATGGAGAAAGTGAAAGAAATAAATGCTTTTTCGACGAAATTAATCCCTGGAGAAGGGGAACAAGGGGGACAAAGGACAAACATAAATCTCCAAACAACAGCTAGGTGACTGGTGAGCGACCGAAAAAATCCGCCTGGTCCGGGTATTGAACCCGGGACCTCTCCATTTCAAGTGGAGCGCTCTACCAACTGAGCTAACCAGGGGTTAGACGTCAGTAGAGCAAACGGGTTTTATCAGCTGCCACCAGTCGAACACCAACAAGGGTGAAGCTTGCAAATTTAAGGTTATCTTATAATGCAATTAAATGCGAAGGTGCAAGCGAGCTGGACGAGAATGACGAAATTAATCCCTGGAGAAGGGGAACAAGGGGGACAAAGGACAAACATAAATCTCCAACAAAAAACAAAACAAAAAATGCTTTTTCGTTCACTATTTTTTTTTGGCTAGGTACAACATGGTTCGGAACCGCCCGATACAAAGAGAACAGCTGCAAGATCATCATCATCATAATCATGGATGGCCGGTCGTTGGAACTGACAAGCAGCGTCAGTTTCAACGACCGGCCACCCCGCTGCCATTTTGGCCAACAGGAGACTGGTCGACGCGCGCCAGCCAATGGCACCCGAAGCCCACAACCCAACATCTTTACTCCGCTCTTTTGGGATCGGGGAATTTTGGTGCCGTTGGTCAGCTTTGCGCGTGGTTTCGCAGCTGGAAGCTGGCTTTGCTTGGAAAAAGGATTTAAGGTGCCGTTCGGCGCGGTTTCAAAGCTTATGACGTCGGCTCGCTCCATGAAACAGGTAATGCTTTCGCATTAAAAAGTGACCAAGCAATCATCGCTTACACGGATGAACCGATGCTCAAGGAACCTGTACGTGGTCACGTCCTAGACAAGCGCAGGAATGAATGTATCTGCCTTAAAATGCTGGATCATAGAATTTTGAAAATTTGTGCCTAATTTAGTTTAGTGGAGGGAGCTTGGAAAATATTATTGGGATTTTTTGTTTTGTTATAAATGTCGAGTTTCCATTTAACAGCTACATGATGATTATTACAGTGAGTTGAGTAGACAACATTGGGTACCATATAGTCTTTGAAGTGCTAAAAATATATTATGTGCACAGACATTGGTACTGCAGTATGATTAGTAACAACGGATATTGATTTGAAAAAAAGGGAATTTGAAAATATACTTCAGTGCTTGTTGTTTACCTGCGAGTAGTCGAGGTGTTGCTCTAATAAATGTTATGCCTTCTTAAATTCCAACACCTGACCAATGCTTCCATATAAGTTAAAGCTATATGACTCACTTTGATAGAAGTACTATCGTGATCGTTAAAGTACTATCACGATCATTATGACCTAAAATCAGATTTGGAGGTTTTACGTGCCCAACCCACGGTGGGTGTCTGGCACGCCTCAGCAAAGGACTGAGGCTTAACTTCGACTACCTGCTGATCTTTTGACGTGACATCGAAATCTCGGTTACACGGGGCCTCCTAAGCAATAAGCTTCCGTAAAATTGAGGGCGTCTTTGTCGGGATTCGAACACGGCCTTTCAGAAATCCGGGGGCCGGCGTGGGCGTCGGATCCTTCGAGGCTGCAACCAATATGACCTTGAAATCTCCATTCGTCCTTTTCTTGTGTCTGGTGTCAGGACAAACTTTGTGGTTACTCACTTTCTCAATGAGTCCAAACTATGAAACCTCAACTTCGGATTCCCTCATCTAGTTTGGACCATACCTCTCTCAAAATAGTCCAAAGAAGCACGAAGGGCTGCTTCAGCTCATATTGCATCCCTCTAGGCTCGAGGATGGATGAATGGATACAATGTGGCTATTCCCTTATGATGGGGCGGTGTCTCTCAAACCATTATGAATTAGTGGGGAGCTAGATCAATAAAATGCACGGTAGTAAACACAAAACAAAATACAAAAGTACAAAAGTTTCTTAGTCTAGATAAAACAATGAGCAAAACGGACACGCATTCATGCGCCAAGGTATTGAAGAATATGAGTTCCTGGCGATAACATTACGATTAACGACCCAGCTAATGTACAATCGAGTTGTTCGCAAACAATATTAGGCAGGACAGAAAAGGCCCCAACAAGATTTCATTGTTGCCTGTAGGATACAATTTCTTTCCAATATAATTCAAGCGATGTGTTCCGGGTGGGCGGCAACATGAGGCACTAATGCCTCAAATGTCACGCCATGAGCCGCAGCTTGAAATGCAGAGCTTCATTAGCGACGATTGACTTTTTATTTTGTGCGTGTGCTCGCACATCAGAATTTGCTACGGACGATGAATGATTGCAAAATCGTTACGCAGTTTTTTATTCAGTGAGGCCGAAAGAAAACCTTTCGGACACGCCATACATTTCATTTAATTTTTTTTTTTATTTTCATTTATTATTTTCTCAGGGCCCGAATGCATTACAGAGGGAAGTGGGTGGTTAACACATAAAAGTAACATAGTTGAGTGAGGCAAAAAAAAAAAAAAACGAAAAAACGACAACAACAAAAAGCACGCGCTACGCAACATCTGTTAAAAGTTGGTAATAATATTTTTAAAATCAACAGTGTTACTTATTGAGATTTTATGTGAGGGAAGGCGATTCCAATCGATGGAGGTCTGGGGTAGAAAAGAGGAATTGAAAGTGCAGGTGTTGCAATGGGGAATCCCTACCTTGAGGTCATGGTCTACACGTGATGATATATATAATGGCAGGGATGGGCAAAATACATGCAAATATGTATCAAAATACAAATACAAAATACTTCGTCAAAAATGTATTTAATTACAAATCTAATTACATTTTCAAAAAGCATTTAAGTACAAGATACAAATACAAATAAATGTATTTGGTCTCCTCCAAATACTTTTCCAAATACATTCCTCAAAATTCGCGTCAGCGACTTCAGGGCACCTGCAACAGGTTTCTGGATATCCTTTCTTTAATTTTGCACCGCACACTCGGGAGTTAGTGTGCGAGGCTCTAGTAACGTAGTTGAAAAATAATCACAAAAAAATGTAATCAGCTTGGACGTAATAGGTGAAAAAAGTGCAGAGCTTCAAGCAGCTTTTTTGTCGATTACATTTTGGTACAGAGTCAGACCAACAAAGAACCGAGACGACCAAGACGGGCAGCACTAGCCAGAGAATTTTTGATTGTTGCAACTCGCTCCAGTTACGAGGCAGGCAAAAATATGGATGGAAATCAGGCTGGAAAGCATCACAAATTGTCACAGGCACTTATTTAGCCAGTCTGCCTGTGAACGTCGATTTCGTCCCCCTTCTTGCCCTGGACTAACACCGTAATCACAGTCACTAAACGTGTGCTCGATTGAGAGACACTGCACTCGGTGCAGAACGTAGTTTTCTTCCTGCTCTGCACAGTGACAATAAATTTGAGGGATGTATTTCCGCCCACAAAATTGTATTTAATTACGATTGTATTTGAATTCCCCAAGTTTTAGTATTTAAATACACACGTCAAATACATTATTCAATTTGTAATTAAATACATATGCGAAATACACAAAGTATTTGAAATACTTGTATTTGAAATACTGCCCATTCCTGTATGATGGTTCTAAAAATAATGCTTGACATGACAGAAGAGTTCGCCTTCAACATGTACCCGGGACCGTATCTAGGCGCACGTGTTAGGGGTATATAAATCCCACGAAAAAAACAAAACAAAAAAAAACACATCCTGTGTTCATTTTCGTATGCAGCAGGATGAGGCGGAATTAAAAAAAAGTAAAAGATAAAAGTGAAGAATAAAATCTTCATACAAAAATTGAAGTAGCAGCCCTCACAGCTTAGATATATAGTAGCACTAAAATTAGTATTAGTGTCGCCTGCAATTATTCTTTTTTTAAAAAGACAGTGACTCCCCCCCTCCTCCCCCACTATTTTTTTCTTTTTAGTTTTGTGGAAGGTGATTTTTTATTATGTCAGGAGACTGCTTAATCAAAATTTTGCTACAGCGTCACGTATATTTTTTAATAAAGTAAAAAAAACGCAACTGCTGGAAACCGAAACTGTAGTGGGGAGAAAGAAGAAATATAGAGGAGAAAGTTGCCGGAAGTCACTTGACTGTGCAACTTCATTTTTTTAATCAACGTATTGGCAGCTTTTCAGAAGCCACAAAAATGGCTGTAATATGCATGTTTGTCGATTTCTAGCATTGAGTGTGTGCCTTCGATGACCCACAACTGTGAATAGCTTTGGTGGTTGCGTCTAAACTATAGGAAACGGCACGTGACCACAGAGAAGAGGCTGAGCGCGACTGAAACCGGCCTTTTCTCGGCTGGCTGCTTTCGGGTGGAAAAAAAACAAATTTCGAGGCGCCGATTGTGTTCTGGGGTAGTTGGGCTCTCATATATCATTTAAAAATAAAAACATTAGCATAAATTCCTTGTCAGTATCCCTTTAAACTGAAAAGTCCATTAAAAAAGTTTGAAGAAAACTACACTTTTTTTTTCGTCTTTTACCTTCTCTTCTTTGATATATGTAGTTCCCTCAGAAAATATGCGTACTGTGTTTCCTGCAATGCAAACAAACTTCACGCTGCCGAAAGTCTAGTCTACTCGAAAGCTTTGACTGTGTAGCGCAAACAACACAAGTTGTGCGAACATTAATGCACCTTATTGTAGACATATATGCCCTCACACCATCTTTCTTGTGTGCCCGAAGTCACCATTTGATTCGTAGAAACCAGGAGTCAATAAAAAACTAGCGAATAATTAAAAGTAAAAATGACTAATGTTTATTAGGACAAGCTTTAATGACAAAATATTTTTGTCTCGAGTTTATACACGACACTCAGTGAAGTGGATAAACACGAAGACACCCCTAAGCAGATAACGTAAAGCCCGCTTTTCAACGGCTTTCAAGTTTTTAGCCTGGTTTATTCTTTTAACATCCATTGCAGGGCGCCACGTTCCGTACGTATTTGAATGGGTGGCGCAGGCCACTACCGGATCAAAAGAGAGCCGACGCGCATACGATAATTTATTTACGAGACGTAGACAGAAGTATCAGGTATATCTCCCTCGAAGAGCGGGGGTAACGGGTCCTATATCAAAGGCATTGGTCAGGCGTTTCCATTTACGGGATTTTGCTTTCTTGTCACTGTGCGCAAGAATTGTGCCTGAAAATTGCACACACACACACACTCACACACACACACACACACACACACACACACACACACACACACACACACACACACACACACACACACGCACACGCACACGCACACGCACGCACGCACGCACACACAGACAAAAAAACTCTATTACGAACGTATTTTCTTTCTCTCTACACTTACAACGCGTTTTCAGCTCGGTACGGGTAAAGCCCCTTTATACGAAAAAGTAGCGACATCCTTTGAAGGATGCCGCCTGCTTTCTTGGGCCAAACCAGGCGGCGCTACAGTCGACCACGAGTGTAAAGAAGCAAAACGCGAAGATAAAAGCTGTGCGCGTCAGAGGAGGAGGGAGAAAGAATGCCTATGCTGTCGGATGCAATGCATGCTATGAGCTGATGTGGCCAATAAAATAACGCCGACTGTGCAACGTCACGGCTTACATCGTCTTTCTTTGAGAACATCCTTCGAGGCTGGTAGACCGCGACAGTGCGCTTTTAGCCTGTGTGTATGTATTTGAGTGTCCTTCAGTCTTTGACTGCGCTGTGACTCAAGTATAGGAAGGCTGTCAGCTATCTTGGGCCGATCCAGGCGGCTCTACTGTCGACGCGCGGGTGTAAAAAAGCAAAGCAAAGCTAGAGAAAACTAAACACCCAAAATAAGTTTTTTTATATATATATATATATATATAGGAGTACCACATGGTGCAATCTCAAGTTACCAAGATAAGCTTTTTTGTATGGGAGTAGCACATATGTTGCGACCCCAAGCTGCGTAATCTATGAGCACCCGTTTGAGTCTGGGTCGAAGAAAGATAACCATCCAGTCCTTTATCACCGCAGCTGCTGAGCGGTTTTCTCCGCCTGCGCGGCTTTGCTCCGGTGTCGTGGCGACAAGAATTTTCCATATATTTAAGATACTATGAAGACTACTTATATAATCGTTTTTTTTGCGTTTGTCTTTGTCTAATGGGCTGTTGAGCGCGTTTTGAGCATGTGCGGTAGCACTCCTCACGGAATATCACACACGGCGAATGCTCCCATGGATCGGTGGTGTCCGTTTCTAGCCTTGGTGATGAGCGCTGGAAAGCTAGACAGACCTTCCCACTAATTGTAATTAATCGTAACTTTCCAGTAATTTTTGTCTAATGTCTAGTAAAATGCGTGTTTTGCAGGGTAAAAAAAATATGGTAAAAATGAAATAATTGATTTATTTCATTTAAAAACATATTAATTTAATTTAAGTCGCTGTTGTCAGGAAAAAAAAGTAATTATTTATCACTAGGTGTGTTTTAAAACACGGCAGATTTCTTTTACCAGTCCGTCAAATTACTATAAGCAATCCGGACGAAACAAATACTGTATATTTAAAGTACACTTTCATGTACAGCTGCAACAGAAAAAGAGTGGCACAAGTCACCGATGACCGGAGCGGCAAAATCGCGACACGCGGCGCTATCGTTCCCCAGCGTGGCGATAGCGAGAGTGCCAGTCACGTTGCATCTCTCAACGCGGGGGGGAGGTGGCAGAAATTTAAAGTATGAGATACCTTTCGAAGTGCGGACTTTAGGATGGGCTGCTTTCTGCCGGCCACCCCCGCGTTGACACATGGAACGTGACTGGCACTCTCGCTATCGGCGCGCTCGGGAACGATAGCGCTGCGTGTGGCGATTTTGCCGCTCCGGTCGCTCTTTTTCCGTTGCAGCTGTACACCCGCCGGCAATATGAAGGTGAACACCTTACCTGGTTTCGTGCCTAATTTACAGCTCCCGAAAGCTATATTAACTCTCAACGTTTCAAATGATACGTGGCTTGGGGTCTAAACTTTGCGTTTTAGCCCTCTTAGAGCTTGTTCCAAAACTTGCAGGAGCGTCAGAAGCAGGAGTGCTGTTCACCTTCATATCGCTCACGCTTGTACATCTTTTACTGTTGTAAATTCGACCCTACTAAAACAATAGTAGCTTGATCTGTTTTAGTTAACAAAAAATATGTACTAATATATTTTGCGTTTTAATTTCTTTGCAATATGGTATTGTTTTAATTTCTTTCGCGTTATGATTTGCTTAAAATAAAACATGTATCCGAAGAAGAAAGCGGATGGCATGTCAAAAGCTCAAGGTTCCGATTTGCTCAAGATAGCACTGCTTTCTGCTCGTGCACATCCTGCTATAATCGTTTGGGCTTGGTTATTATTCGATTTTGGCCACAAAACAAATACACGCAAAAAGCATCAAATGAGAGACCAACTGTACGCAACATATATATGTTAGAAATCATTGGTGAGGGAAATGCTTGATATTAATCACCACAATCTATGATTGTTATTTAAGTCAAAATTTAAATCATATTGACATTTTATTATTTCCCTTAGTTCTGAGCACGCGAAGTAGATGTATACTGCGAAATATCAGAAGCTGCGCACGCATCTAGGGTCCAGTGACTCGGTATTTTAGATGCGGAGCATCTCTTGCTCGGGCTATGTCCCGCGGCGTCGTGGTCCGCACTCACACTACGCATGCGCAACTCTCCTCGCTGCGCGTGCGTTCTCTCTCTCTCCAACAGCTGCGCGAAGTGCACGCAGCTACCAGCTGCGTCCCTTTCTCCAACAGCTGCGCGTGCGTTCTCTCTCTCTTCAACAGCTGCGCGAAGTGCACGCAGCTACCAGCTGCGTGGACACCGCGCGCGCAGGCGCAACTCTCCTCCTCTAGTTTCTTCTCCTTCAAGTTTGAATATAAGCAGCGGTAGCGCGCTGCGCGCGTTCAAGGGAGGAAGTGGTCGAGTGGGCTAACGCGTCTCAGCTCGGAGCGTGGAGCGAAAGCTTGCGCTGGGAGCCTCCTGGGTTCGAGTCCCCGCCACCCCCACCCGTTTCGATCTGGATGAGTTTCGTACCGGCACGCGTTCGTGTGATGACTACTGCGTGATGCGCGTTAAGAATCCGAGGTTAGCGGTTGTACTGCACTGGCTAAATTTCTCATTTACAGCTAAGAGACCGATTACCCGTTGAGGCGCATCTCCATCAAGTCTGTATAAACATAAAGAGCAAACCAATTTTCCGCGCGCGTTCAGTTCACCGCTGTTGACTCCACTTCACTTTGTTCTTCCGATGAAGTGTGATGGAACGATGCTCCGCATCACCCCATGGTTCCCCTCGGGAAGATGGTGTAATTTTTTTTTCACCTGGTGATAGCTAGGGTTTCTTGTATCTTGCTAAATACTGATAAATGCCGAAAATTAACCCACGTGCAGGTTTATCTAAATCAGAAAAAATAATTTCAAAAGATCGAAATGTAAATGAATGAGACAAAAAATAATGCTTCAATCTTTGCTGTGAAGGTGGTAAAACAGCGAAGCTTTAGTATCACCTGCAACGATTGCCCACTGCACTTTAGACCCTTTCTATGGCAAGCGCCACCAAGTGGTGGTCCATTCTTTGATGTGCCAGAAAACTTCCAGTTTATAATAAATAATGAACAAAGGCCAACTTAACTCGACTGCTTGAAATGTAGATGAACCGTCTAACCACCTATTCTCCAGGTCAACACTACAATGACCGGAGTGAATTAGATCTAATAAAATGTTTCGAGTATTCTTGTAAAGCAACTGGGGTCCTTAAAAATGCAATATTGTACAGCCGAAAGCCCTCGTTAAATCTCCAACTTTGTTGCTCATGTAGCATTTATGCTTTCTAGCACTGGTAACATAAGCAAGATGAACAGGCTTGCAAAGACGGGGCGAACGGAAGTTGCTTGGGATGCAAGTGGCAGTTCATGTTTGAAAACAGCAAAGGGTTTATACCAAATGATCGAGGAAAGAAAAGGAAATGCACTGTACCAAAACTTTTTTTATATATGAAAGACTTCGTCCGCTGCCGTTGGTGAGGCAGCTTATGCAACCTTAATCTTTACCGTGAAACACATGCTGGGAGCGCTACGTGCTTCGCATTGTTAGCGAGGCTAGTGACGCCACTCCACACTTCGTACTGTGGCGTTGCCGGGGCAGCTTATGCAACCACAATCTTTACCGAGAAACGCATGCGGGCAGCGCTACGTGCTTATCATCGTTAGCGCACGCATTATAATCTATCACGTGGTGTTGACACTTGTCTTGGGGTTTTCTTATTGACACAAGTGTCAAAACCATATGATAAATGACAAGGCGTGCGCGAACGGTGATAATGCGCGCGCGTGGGTTTTCTGTCGACGGACACGAAAAGACCCGACCACTGAGTCATATAGAGTTTAGCTGTATAAGCTTCGGGAGAAGTAACCCCTCCCTATAGCTCTTCTTTCTGTTTAACCGTATTGGCGGCGAGGCTGCTCCTTCCTTTGGACGCTCTTTTATAGTTTGGTTCTGCTATCGGCACGGGGACGTTATTCAAGTATTCGGTCCACCCGTCCATTCCCCGGAAGTTGGGGGAATTCAGTGTCTTTTTCTTATACCATGGCGTAAGATATTTAAGAGTTCATCGTAAGGCTCCAAGAACGATACGTGATACTCCGCCACCGCTTTTGTGCATGCGTCGTATCGTTATCGGGTATCGTAACCCGGGGTATCGGAGGTATTGAAACGATCTACTAAAACTTTCAATTTATAGGTGAGAACAAACACCACGGAGAGCGCCGCGACGCGAGCGACCAGATAATGTCCTCTCAGCCCGCACCCGAGCAGCCTCAGCCGACAGAGCCTCCGCCGTCCTGACGGCGCAACTCAGAAAACAAGAACCAACAACCCAAAAAGTGTCTGGTTCCCATGGCTCCCGGGCATGCGCTCTTTCCCTCCGGGGTGTCAGATGTGAATTTGACGGACGCTGGCCTGAGCACCGTGCCAGGATTCTCTCCGCTTCAACGCGCCCATAAATCAGTTATTAGTGCCGTTGATGCACGAAACAATGGTCATTGATGAGGTAGTGTCTAAGCAGCACGTGTAGCGAAAGTGTCAGGTTCTACATGATGTTGCGCACTTAGAAAATGACTTTTAAGTCTATTGTGTCTCCCATAAAGAATGGGAAATCGGGCTCGCGAGTCGCAACAGGCTGCCACTAGGCGCATATCGAGGAGCCATCTGGTGGCGCAGCTTGTAATTAAGGCGAGAAGAGGACTTTATCAGGCAGCTGCGACGCGCGCGGTGTCCACACACACACACGCACACACACACATACAAACACACACAAGCACGCGCGCACGCGCGCGCGCTCACACACACACACACACACACATATAGTGGAGAAGAAATTCATGGGAATAGCCTCTGAACGAAACTCTACAGAAAGCCCACAGACCGCCAACTGTACTTTTACTTTCACAGTTCATACCCTAAGCATGGGAGCGGAATAAGATGCCTTTTGCCCGGAATGGAATGGAAATGGATGAGCCAGGTTCTTTATACTTTTTTTATTCATTTATCTTTTTACGTTCAGCTATACGGAACCATTCAGCGAGTCAGTTCTTTAAAAATACAATGAGCGGGAAACTGCAATACCGCGTTAAGCTCTAACAGACTTATAAAAAAAAAAAATGAAATACAAAAACAAGCGTCAAAGCAAAGAACAAAGAGGGGGAAGGGGGGGGGGGGTGGCGGTGGCTCATTTCACCAGTGAAGTTCAACACATATCCGAATGCGTCTGCGCCTGTGATATTGCACGGCTCAAGGGTACGTCATCAGTCGACGTGAACGTGACCCGCTGCTCTGGTGGTCCGATACACAGGAAGAAGGCCAGACGTGGCCTCGCTCTGCTGACCCAGACTTCGTACACCTGCGACTCGTATCGAGCGCGCTGTTTCTCGGAGGGCTCGCACCCGTGCCGGCCATCTGAGGTCGCAATCCATGAAGTCTCTGTTTGGATGATGCTAGGCGAAACTTGAGGACTGCCATTCATGCGTTGGAGGCGGAGGGTCGGCAGGTATGACCGTCACAACAGGAATGCCACCGTATCGATTTTTCATTTTTCAGCCCTAACAGAAGATAAGACGTGTGCTTTAGGATGCTTCAAAAGGTCCAGCTTTCCCCGAAAATTCCAAATGCAACTGCCTACATGGTCTTCAACGAGGCCACCTACAACGAAAGTACGTATTGTTCTTGCATATACAGCCAGGGACGTCACAAAAGGGGTGCGGGGGGGGGGGGGGGGGGGTGCGGACCGCCCCGGGTGCAGAGCTGCGGGGGGTGTCGTGACGGACCACGAGAGGGGGGAGGTGCGTTGCGGCGGGGCGATGAGCGAGGGGGGGGGGGGGGGAGGGTTGTCGCCGCGGGCCGCCGCCCCGGGTGCCGCTTACCCTAGTGACGCCACTGCATACAGCAGCGAGGGTAAAGTTTCATGTTGAAGGCCACACCTACAGATACAAGAATACCAGTTCATTCCACCGTGAAGTCATGTGATCAGTGCTGACAGGGGCGCCCTTATTGGACAGGAGCTTGGTGACGTTTTGATGGGATTTAGGGTGACATGGAATTTATTTAGAGGTCGAAGTCTTTTCGCATGACTGGTCAGTCAGACAGGATGCCAGGGAAGGGACCGGGGTCAATCCCTGATGGAAAGTTTTTTTTTAACCCATTAAAGAATCTTCGTCCGGAACAACTACCTTCAAGACCAAGCCTGCGGGAAAGTAATTTCGAGAAAACAAACAAAGAAACAAACAAAAAAACTCCTATTTTAAAATTAAAGCCTCATCTCAGTTGGCGTCTCAAAGAAATTTGAAAAATGTATTGCATTATCAGTATTTATATTTCTGCCCTCCCTAAAATGTATTCCTGTATTTGTGTTATCGAAGACTCTTTTGCCTCTTTTTAAAATGTAGATAGTTTTGGGAAAACTATCGATAGCATCTCAGAACTGTCAATATTCGACTATCGATAGTACTATCGATAGTTTTTCGATAGTCGACTATCGATAGTTTTTTTTTATTATCGATAGTCAGATTTCTGGCGACTATCCATACTATCGATAGTGCTATCGATAGTTTTGCACCACTACATACTTAGCACCTTGTTTCCAGAGCCACCACGAGCAGTCTACCGACGAGGCAGGAACCTCAAGGACATCTTCGTACAATCCAAAAGCTCACCTTCACAAACGTTTGGTTGCCAGCCTTGCGGAAAGTGGCGATGCCAGTTTGCAACCACATGATACGCACCAACCAAATTATAAGCACCAAATCAGATTTCTGTTTCAAAATTCACGAAAATCTCAACTGCGATAATTCAATCGTCATTTACGTGTTACGATGCAACCTGCGCGATATGGACTACATGGCCAAACCAGAACCCCGTTCAGACTACGGTTTAACAATCACAAATCACACGTCAACTCCCTCCCACAACTTTAATTTCCCAAACACATGAACCTAGCGAACCGCAATTTCGATGCAATAACAGTGATGCTTCTTCAATCTGGATTCAGTTCCGATCGCGAACGTGAAGTAAGAGAGGCGTATTTTATTCACAAATTCAAATCACTTACCCACGGGATTAATGAAAGTCCAGGAATATTTACGCGGCTAAAACAAGCAGCAGAAACCTGCTAACTATTTATATTATTTTTTTTATTTTTTATTACCTTTGTAATATTTTATTTATGATTATTTTGTTCTTAGTGTTTTGATGATGGACGTGGAAACGCGCCAAGGACATGTTTTCTGCAAGGGCAGCAAGACTATGGAAGAGAACTGAATCAAGCCTAGAGAAAAAAAAAAAAAAAGTAATTACCATGACAAAGAGGTGTCCCCGCTCGATACGTTGGACTCATTATATTATTTCAATATGCCTGCTCGTGGATCATTTTCTTCTCCACTATCTGCGTCTACCAGGCCCGTCCCAACCCCTTTTACGTGTAACATACTAAGCGGTGATGAATAAAAATAAAAACTACTGTGGGAACCAGGACACTCAATTAGATACAAATGTGAGGCACGTGCGACACGAAGGTGAAGGTCGAAGCATTACAAAAGCGAACGAATGAACCTGCTGTTTGTTTTTCCCACGGCGGACAGATATATTGACTGGCAAAGCGGGCGTCGTGCCATAGAAGCTCTCCATCCAACATCTCAGCGTCCGATTCTAGAATCTGCGTGAAAATGACGGCATCCTATTTATTTCTCATTGCCCTCAGCATCGCAGGTATGGCATGTATTGCGATTCATCATTGCTATGTCCCCAGTGACGACGTTTCGGCAGGATGGATACTCTAAATGCCTTAATAAGATAATAGACCGATCACACTAAATCTTCGGTGCATGCGTGACTACGCCATATGTTTATGTCACGGGAGGCAAATGACAGCGCGCGAGAGGGTTGGTGCTATCTCGTGCTCTACATGCGCAGATCTCCAGTGAGGTTCGGGCATGTGCAGAAGGACTAAAGTTCCCTCGATGCATTGCGGCTGCCGAGGCTTAGTGAAACTGACTGGTGAGATTATTGAAGTCACTAGTTTAAAAACTACCCTTAAAGGTCGTACATTGGAGTGTGTGTGCAAGAGGTTGTGTGCATCTCAGTGGGAATGAAGTTCGACTTTTTGGTCAGTGCTGCCCGACTTGTACTTGCAAATAAAAAAAAGAGCAATTAATACATTTGGTTTTATTTTATGTCACATATAACGACTACAAAGTTTTACAAAAATTTAGTGCCAACGAATACTTGATATATACTTCAGTTTGATTTTTAATGTGAAGGATTAACAAATTACACGCAACAAATGCTGCACCCGTCTTCCGCCTGTTTTTTTTTTATTTTTTTAGCTCGTTTTTTTTTTCGTCAAACCTATGTTGAACTTTTATGAACTTTGCATTACAAGTTAAAAAAAAAAGTTGAACCCGCTTCAACTCCAACCTTTAAGGTAATTCGGTATCCCATCAAGACTGCTAAGAAATAACTCCTATCCTTTCATTTGCTTTATGACTCATCATTGCTCTAGGCTTTTGCGATACTGTATATATATATGTTATATTTCCATTTTGTATTTGTACTGCTCTGACGTTACCGCGGGCTATAGTTTCCTCCTTTCCTTGAGTTTCTCTCCTTATAAACCAGTGCCTGCTCTGCTTCTTGGCGACGATAGAGAGAAACAATTGTCATGCTAAGTGTGATCAACAGGAACTTGATAATTAACTTCTTGATTTTTGAAGATAGAGATAGGAGTCCAATTATGAACTTGCTGAGCGCCATGAAAACCGATAAAAAAACAATAAATACACAAATTTTCGAAAGGTATGGTGCGCGTGGATAACGCCTTGGCACGCTAAAGTGACCACTCGGGCAGTCGCAAGAGCAGCCGCGCAAAAACCCACCTGGCGTGTTTTTTTTGTTGTTTTTTTTTCTCTTATCACACGCGTTTCGTACCGCCAGCAAGGTGGCCATTGCACAAGTGGTAAGTTTAGCGGACAACCGCGCTTTCCACGCGCAGCAAATCTTTCTAAAATCTACACATTAAGTGATTATCAGAAAACGCTCATCAGGCATCTGATTGAAACCACACATTTGTATTTTCAATAATTAAGAAGAAAAAAATTTACGTCGCAAACTTTCACGCAGGCCTCTGCGTGGGCTCCCAGCACGAGGCTAACTCGTTCCTGGATCGCATCGGGGCGTTCTACGTCAAGAAGCCCGTTGAATGGATGGCCCTCGACCCTGCCCACCTTCCGTGGACCAATTTCTCCGTGAAACACACGTCCCTTCCCGGAAAGAATGTGACCGTCGTGATGGACCACGGCATCTTGCACGGCCTCTCGGGCGCGCTCCAGCGGGTGGGAGACTGCCAGCTGCGCCAGAAGAACAACCAGAACGTGACCGTCACCTGCAACGCGACCCTGGACGGTCTACAGGCAAACTTCAGGGCGTTCGTTCAGCACGACCAGGTTCCCTTGACCACGGCAGGGGCCGACTATCTGGTGGGCCTGTCCAAGGAGGAACGATTGGAGATGGAGTTTACGGTGAAGGATTCGCGGGCCCTGTTCCAGATCACGGCTATCCCATGTGCGTATGGTCATTTCTATGCTCGGCATCGACTACATCGGGCTACGTTTTCAAGGCCCTTTAAAACGTAAAGCCGCGATGACACTGGCTGGAGAGTGTTTCTTCCTTGTTGACGAACCGGTCACACTGGTCATAGAAAACAACTGTCTGCCGATATTCTCTAAACGTACAGACGTATGACGCAAACGTGCTTCGAAAGAGCTTGAGGCGTGTCTTCAGGTAAATATGTTATCATGACAGCAGTCAACACCGTGTCTTTTGTTCGATATATGTGCAGTATGACGGCGGTTTTAGGTGCTGGAGAATATCAGCCATCTGCATTAAGGCCACATCGCCATATCCCTCCGCACCACATAGGTGGTCTGCTATGGTCAACGTTGAGCAGTGGTCAACTCGCCTTCCCAGGTAGCGGAGTCCCTAGGTCAAACATTTGAGTTTTGACTGGGAATTAAGGGCCTTAAAAAGACGAAAGAAACCAACGTAAAGCCGAACCACACCTTTTTTTCGAGAATATGGGTATTTTGGTTTTAATTCGCTAATCAAGTGTCAACGTTAGGCTTCACGTCTGATAGTTTGACTTCGCATCTTTGGGATAAAACTCTAAACGACTGCGGGAGTTAAGCTCCGCTCGTGGTTTGGTTTTAGTTGGTAACTTTGTGCCTCAATTTTCAAACAAGTGCCACCTGTCGGCTTCGCAGCTAGTTCTTCGGCTGATACCTGGCAACTTTGGCTCACGTCTGGCACTTTGGCAGTGATGTGGCGAGAGAGTAAAAAGTCAGGGAAACATGAAATGAAAGTACTCGGGAACTAATTAATGCCTTGGAGCAAAACCGTATTAGTCCCAAGTCGGGCCCTTAGGATTGTCAAGCTTGAGCTAAGTTAGGCGTTGCACTGCGTGCTACTTGGGTTTGGCGGTTACGACAAAGCTTGACGGAAGCTGGAGCCTGGGATGTTATCCATTTTTGTTTTCCGAGCGAAACGGGTGGTGAACATGCGGAGCGTTTTCCGATTTAAAGCCTAGCTTGATCTAGCTTCAGAGTCTCCTTTCGCGTGTGCGTGAATTGAGCGGACGCATCATTACCATGGTGACGGTGATCGTATCACATAGCCTTTATGCGGCCTTTGGACCTGATTAGGTGCGCGCTTGAGCCCTTTCGCCGTGGTTTTCGACTGGTGGAAGAGGTATGCAAAAACGGTCCGAAATGAGGGCATAAAGCAGATGGCCGATTTTTTCCAACGCCTTATATTTTGCGAGCCTTACTCAAAAAAGCATGGTTTTTGGTCATAAGAGTGCCTTTTTTTCTCTCTCTAAACTAGAAATTTAAGGTATTGAAATTCCGTTATCTGTTGGCGACGAAGGCAAAAATTTAATCGGTGGAATTCTCAACCTAGTTTTGTACCGATTTGGGTTGATAACTCTCTAGTTATGGAGGAAAACTAATATGAGCATCATGAATGTTTTTTTAACAAAGTGATAGCGTGTATAAATAAAATGCGTACCTGTTTCATACGCTATAACCCTGAAGTATTTATTCTGAGCGCTGGTTAGCCAAAGTAAAAAAGAGATTCACGTTGTGTATTTTTTAAACATGTATCCACCAGAAGAGATTATGCATATACTGCGTTGAATAAATGGCTTATTTACAGTGCCAAACCGATGCCCCTATACTTAAGATGCAGCTGTCTTTTTGCTCCCAAAACATTCAGAAACTGAAATTTGCCTCATTTAAATAAAATAATTTCGAAACAATGGTTGTGGTATCTACGATCGCCCACGTTGAAAAATAAAATGATTACATCTATCGAATCAAATCTTATTGGTATCAAAGTGACACGTGTCGCAGACAAAAAGCCAAAAACTGCAGTCACGCCGCTCATATATCATAGAAGAAACCCGCGGAGTTTCTCTGCAGAGATGATGATAATTATCTTCGGACGCACCTCGAGCATATTCGCAGCATGTGTATGGTTCAAGCATGCTTCATGCATTCTTCAAACATGCTTCAAACATGCTTCATGCATGTGCACGCTTTGAACATTGCTCCAGACAATTTGTGTGTGACCAATGGGAGAGACCCGTCATACAAGAAAGAAACACTCCACGGAGAATATCTGCAGAGTGCCTTTTGCATGATGCATTATCAGTGCTGCCGCAGCTTTTAGATAGGCTAAACAGGAAGCACGCGATGAAGCTCCAGTACAAAAACTGAATGAACACATTGGAAATCGATCAATTTAATAACATTAAATTAAAAAAAAATGTGATGGTTTACAATGTATCTATATTTACTTATTTTAAATGCCGTCAAGGCCCGAGGGCATTGCATGCGGGAGAGAGAGAGAAAGTACTGATGGGCTACGTCAAATTGAAACACAGCACCTGGCGACCCTAAATCATCCTCATTATCCCGTAATCATCATTATCATCGTACTTCTATTCATTCGCCCATCAACGTACAGCCGTTCATAGTGTGAAAAAAAATGTGTAAAAATAATTACGCTGAAATAGAAAGGAGAAAAAAGAAAGCTCACAAGCAAACAAACTTTGTCACTCTATTTATTTCAGGGAGCCGGTGCAGCCTGAAGCTGTTCAGTGTTTCCTCAATGGACACGGACGTCACGCTAAGCAGAGAACCCACGCTCGAAGACGGGATGAAAAGCAAAGTTTTCGAGAAAGCGCGATCTCGGGTCGCGGAAATGATCAAGGACGTCCTCCAGAGCCACTTCAAAGACGCGCTGGACAAGGCATCCCGAGGAGCGTACATGAGAATAGATTGAGGTGCTCTTTTGCAGACGCATGCAATAAGAAACGGCTTCCTCCTTCTAACAGACATAATTTCATTCAATAAAGAGTTTTATACATGCACTACCTTTAATCTATATTTGTTCTGGTAGGCAAGCATCATTCAAAACGAATGTGCGGAATATAGTTTCTTGGATTTTCACGATTTGTGGCCGTAGGGGTATAGTGACAGCATACTGCAATCTCTTGCATCCGTGCAAACTGGAGAATCGAGCATATCAAGCTTTTTGATTGGCTAACGGCAGCCCTCTTGAAATTTTGTATTGGCTGATGTCAGACATCGTGTAGTTTCGAATGAGACGATATCCACCATTTTCTACTGTCTGATCGGCTGGTATCGGTCATATCTTAGTTTATAATTGGATGACATCAGCCATCTTATAGTATCTTACTTTATAATGTCTACCATCTTGAACTTTCTAATGGGGTGGTGTCGGTCATCTTTAGCTGCCTGACTGGGTAATGGCGGCCATCTTAAAGTTTAGGATTGGGTGATGTTGGTCATCTTGAAGATTCGGATCGGCTAATATTGGGCATTTAAAAAAAAACAACATAAAAGCAAAAACAAAAAAACAAAAAAAACAACAGGTTGTGTAAAATAATTACCTAGGAGTACAGATAGTGCCTGTTTGTAAATGACAAGCTGATTTTGACTGGCGTAATTCACGGAGTGCGGTTTGCTCTCATCGCAACAACGTTAGGTGTTTTTGATTTAATCGCAGCTGTTACTCATTCATGAAATGGCACTTCTATGTTATTTTTCTTTTCCCAGGTTGAATGTATTTTTTTGTGTGTGTCACGTATGTGAATTATGTGGATGGGAATTAGGGTAAACGAAAGCCGACTATAAGAGTGGGTTTACATTCATATTCTCATCAGTCATTTTATTTGATATTTGTCGTAAAGCATACCAGTGGAAACAGTGTTTTGCATGATCTAACTTTTTGAACATATTTATGTGAAAAAATAAAATTTAATAAAAAAAAATAAGGAAAAAAAACGGAACAGGTCTTGACGATATTTGCCTAGTTGAATTTTGCATCGCGCTCAATTTTTTACTTATAGCAACAGAGCCCCAATACTTCTTAGTGTGGTCTATTTATACAATAGCGAAACGCCTTTTAAAATGAATTTTGGTATTTGGAAACTATAAATTTTGCCAATATGTCCAAAGATGATTCTACGGACAATTATGCCAGAAATGTTGGATTGGTTTCCAAACCAATTTTGAGGACAATCATATTTGAAATGTCACCAGACATAGCCAGTGCTATTGTGTAATAAAGAAATTCCCCTGGGTGTCTTTAATATTCTTTTCTACTAAAAAAAAGTTTGAAAAAAAATCTAATTTAAAAACTTCATAAAAATTCAACATGCAGTTCAAATAATTCGTAATATTGTATTTCTCTCGTAGCACATTTTTTATGCCTTTTGTATCCCGCGCACATATCGCAATAAATAAAATCAAAGTTTTGGGGCGCCACGCAGCGACACCCCACAATTGCCGTCACGTCGCAGCGTGACGGGAATTTTCTTTTTTTAAACAGGGTGTGAGCAATTGATTAACTTTCCTTCGTTAGAATGGACTCCAAGAACTAAATTGCTTAGTCGTGTTACTGGATGTTTACATACAGTTATTTGCTAGGCTGACCTTTTTTATTGTTTTGCCTACAGTTTACTTTGGCCTAAAATGTTGGCCGGCAGAATCTTCAAAAGTAAAATAAATAATAAATAAATATGTCATAAAACCGTCGACGTCACGTCCGATGACACTACGTGACTGTGACATTCATGGTGATATCGTGAAACGTACATTATCCAATGAAATAATTCAAGGCGGCGACATTAGCCGATTAAAATCTTCGAGATGGCCGGGATTAGCCAGTCAGAAATTTTAAGATGGCCGAAATTAGCCAATTGGAAACTTCATGATGACCAGCATCAGCCAGTCAGAACCTTCAGATGTCTGACATCAGTCAGTCATAAATGTCAAGATCGTGCACATCAGAAAATCAAAAACTTTATGATTGCCGACATTAGTCAATTAGAAACTTGCGACATCAATCAATTTGAAAGTTCAAGATGACCTACGTCAGCCAATAAAAAAAAAAAACATCAAGATGGCCGGCATTAGCCAATTAGTAACATGGCGACATCAGGTAACAAGAAACCTTACTGTAGCTTAAATTAGTAAATCAAAATCATCAGTTAATCAGAACCTTCAAGATATTCGACATCAACCAGTCAGAAACTTCAACCTGGCTAACATCATCCAAGCGAAAACCTCAAGATGGCCGAGATCAGCCAATCAAAGTGTTTGATAGGTGCCATTCTCGAGTGCCCACCGATGCATAATATGAGTGTGACGCCATTTTCAGGAAATATTCAGGTTCTCTAGGCCTGTGTTTCTCAAATGGGATTCCAAAGACCCGCGGGAATCCGGGAAGCCCTCGCCCCCCCCCCCCCCCCCCTCCCCTCCAAATCCTTGAAGTGTTTTTTCTTGACCTTCGCGCTAGGTGACGCAAAAACAACCACCCGGTATATCCAACCATTCATCCTTTCACTTGGTACTCCCCACTTCTTTCTATAATAGCAGAGTTTGCCTTCTCACAACACTGCAATTATTTGCGCTATCTTATACCCCCCCCCCCCTTCCCTGTTCCCCGCTGTCATGGGGTTCCCCATCACCTTGGCGGGTCTCCAAGGGGTCCCCGACACACCCATGCTTGAAAACCACTGCCTCTAGGCTATCCCCAAAGGCTTGATGAGGAAAGGCATTTTCTTCAAGAGTACTCTGTCCAAGAACGTGTTTATATTTTCTCTTCAAATAGACCTTTTGTCGAATGACTCAAGCATCAAAAATAATCCCGGGAACCTAGGTACACGCGCTGCACATGCTGGCGTCCTCAGCTCTAAGTGTTCGAAAGCCAAAGTCTAAAACAAACGACACTTTGCACGCGCGTTCCGCGAACACTTTATTTTGGTTATTCAAATATTTCTATAATTTTCTATAGGAAACGAGGGCACGTGCAGCGCGGGTACCTGCGTTCCCAACATTCTCTTGTATGCTTGGGTAATTAAAAATAAATATATTGCTGCAGAAATTATTTTAGTAGGCTTTATTTATTGTGTTATGCACTACAATGGCTGGGTTCGTACCGCCCTTCTTGCAGTGATTCATTTTGCACATACTGATTGAGCATCTATACAAACGTAGGAAAAAAAGAACTCTGAGAAAATGAATGTAAAGCTTGCGTATAACTCACCATAGGCACTCAGAGTAAAGAGATAAAAAAGGCCATTTAGAAACATGGTTGCCATTTACTACCTGGAAAATAAAATCAGAGGCATCGTGCGCAATGAACTAGGTCAAGTAAAGAAACGCAGCTAAGGCGTGACCAGTCTCGGGGATCATAGTATCCCCCCGCGGCCAATGAAATTGCAGCATTACACAAATGAAGAAGATCAAAGAACCAATCACAAAGCAAGAACCATGAATATAAGTAGACACTCCCTTTCCTTCTTAAGTGGCCAGTGCCTTTATATCGGTTGTTTCAAGCGAAACTTCCGCTGTAAAAACGAGCCGGAAAGATGGGCGCGTGCACATAGAAAGCTCAAACTTTCACTGAATAGGCACCGAGCAGGTTTGTTTTAATGTGTAAAATTAAAAAAAAAAAACGTTATTCTCTTTGTGTAAATATATACACACACATATATATATATATATATATATATATATATATATATATATATATATATATATATGTATAAAGAAAAAGGTTAGAGACAAAAAGATTTGCCAAAGTCAAGGTCGAGCGCGTTCGCAGACGACCTTTTTATACTCAGTTACAGGTTAAGAAGGTAGCGGCAAATGCCCCTCAAAGGGAATCAGATATCTCTCCGCCACCTCCGCATCCAATAGCGTCCCACCGTTTCCGTGACGTCGCGGCCAACGCGCGAGGAGGGTCTTGCCTTTCTGTACATATTTCCTTTATCTTTCGACTTTGACTTAGCATTGTGGAAGCCACGAGAGGGAGATTAGAGTTCTCCCCCACCGACGGAAACAAATACGACTTTCGGGGATTAGCTTCCCCCCCGATGGATACAAAGGCTGCTTTCAGGGGCTCGGTTCCCTCTCCGATGAATACAAAGGTCGCTTTCTTAAAAAGTGGGATCGGAGACAAGTGGGAATCCATTGAAGCGGAACAAGGAGCGTTTCCAGTGAACTCTTTTTTCGACTGCGGAGAGATTTGAAACAGGCGCATCACACTTGTGGGAGGAGCTTCTCCTACCTTCTTGACTTGTAACCGACTATAGCGATGCTATTGACTTGAGGCCCCATCTCCCGATAAGTGCCGTACCGAGCAGACAGCAGAGTGCGTCGTCTACTCGTTACGCCTATCGGGAGATGGCGCCACTCACTAGAATCAACTGAAATGCACTATTTGACCAAACTGTTACATTTCCAGCCGCCAAGCTCATTTTTCTAAGTCCCCAAGACGATTACAGTGCATTTATTATTGCGCGCAAGGTAATGTACTAATTTTTTTTTCAGTGATTCTTATTTTTTTACATAATGCTGGCTCGTGACTTTAAAGTTCCTAAAAGCTTGTAATCTCTAAAAACTACGTCCGCGGCCCTTTTCTTTGGAATTTCTGAGAATTCAACATTCTTTAGAAAATACTATTGATGTCGCGAAGTGACTTATCGATGGTGTGGTGGTGGAATGTTTTGTGAACATTTTTCCAGATGATGCGCTTGGCTACTTCTAAGTAGCCAAGTGCACTTCTGAGAATGCTAGGCCATATAGTTCTAGCTTTAACAAAGGTGAGAATAATTAATACGCATTTTAATTTTTCATAGGAACGTGATTTAAAAAAAAAACTAAATTTAGTTTTTCTAGTACGGTTGCACAGGAGCAGGGTTTGTAGTACGGTTGAGTTCAGTGGCGGTTTAGTAGAATCTTTGGGGTTTGGCTTTTCAGAAAAGGTAACAAAAGGACAATGCCGGGCATAAAGAAGTGGCGCACTAGGTTTTCATGTTATTTTTATTTTTTTTTGGCTGGTAATTAAAAATCGAAACATAGTTAAGCATACAAACATCGCACTTTAATAACCTTTCTCAAAAAAAGTTGAAAAGAATCGCTTTTGTGTTTCCCGAAGAGAGACAAATTTTAATTACTTATGATAATGCATACGAGAGGAGCTACTGAAAATGAACCTAGCACACTATCCAAACAAACAGAGGTTTTGAAAAGCCCACGTTTTTTCAAATCTTGTACGATATGGATCTTGAATCTACGCGGTACGTGGCCACAGAGGGTATGGCTTATTGACTATAACTGGGGATTCGTTTTTTTTTTTCGGCGTTTATGATTGTTTAGATTTGGGGGTGCTTTTTAAGGTTTTAGTTTTTTCCCCCGCAGACTTCGAGTTTTTCCGTGTATACATTTGGTGTTGCACAAAACTATATTTGCGCTTATCGGAGTTCCAGGCTGAGAAAAACAAAACAAGGCTTTACGATTCGCCAAACTCCACGAAACGTGCGTGCGTCCGACATAGTAAAGAGTTTTAGCAGATCGTTCCGGTACCTGGATACCCCCCTAACGATACCCGGTAATAATAATAACAATAATAATACGATGCACGATCAAAGGCGGCGGCAGAGTGTCGGGTATTGTTATCGGAGTCATCGGAACAACCTAGTAACATGCTATAATGCGAAGACCTCCTTGTAGCGACAAAAAAAAGAAATGTTACAAGGAGTGTTGCTCTCAAGGAAAAAGGAAGCTTTGCCAAAAGTTCAGCCTGGACTGTGTTTTGGATGAACACCAAATAAAGTTGAAAAAAAAAGATTTTCTTTCTTGAAGCTTCCATTTCTCCTACTCAAGGACAGCTCAATTTTTCTTTTTTCATTCTCAGATTTTGATAAATCAAACAAGAATATTTTACGAGGGATTTAGCGGTATTGACCGAAAAGTCGGGTCACAAGCTATGCGTCTTGATTGCTACCTGGACACAGCATGAACACATTTATGGGGTAAGGTCTGGGAAGGGGCCCGTAGTCGTTTACTTATGCGTTTTATTGAATCGCGCATGAAGTCCCTGGCCTCTGGCAACTATGCTTGTTTTCACCTCAAGAAGCATAGTAAAAATGTCCGGCTCCTCGAGGATCAATATTGATTTCCAACCTTATGTGAAGAATTAAGATACTTGTAGGTTCTTTTTAGATTAGAAACATGTTATCTTATCAAGACATACACGTTTCAAACTCCGAGAACATCGCTTCTTTCTGCGGGAACCAAATCTTGGAAGAACGACATCGCGCGGCGCATACGCATTGCGAACAACTTCATTATTTTTTTAGGTTAAAACCAGTATAAAAGTCGGGTTTTGGTTGGAAGTAGGCAGGCCGGGGAGTTGCGAAAAATAATAACGTTATGGACGGTGGGTACATCGTTTTCCCGCTAATTGTTGCGTGCAACTGCTTCCGCAAAATGTAGCCAGCAAAGCCTTTTCTTTTTTTCAGATCTTGATCTGCTTTATTATTTTTTTTTCATGTTTCCACGCTGCATTGCAAAAAAAATCTAATTACTCGTTTCGCGTGATGGATGATGAAGGGGATTACTTTTCGTCCGCCAATTTGCCTGACCGGCGCTCCCCCTTTAGGTCGCTAAGATCGCAAAAGAAGCACGGTTTGAACCACCGTAATAATTTTCTTCTGTGTATTACCATCTTTCTCCACTGGGCTGTGTAAGACATATACGAAACTCATTATAAGTTATCAAACTACTTGAAATTACTTGTTCTCAATTTTCCTTTCAAGTAACTTCAAAACGATTTTATTTACTATTATTAAGACGTAATCGCGAGTGTAATTTGAATACTTTTGGAAATACAAAAGTTACTTGCAACCATTGCCCATTTTTCCCATTAAGTTATTATGATGTAAGCTATAGAGGTTCAACTGGCGCTAGTGTGATGCGGCATATTGAAGCAGACATGCAGCCGGTCGGAAAATGACTTGCGGTATTGCATTTCTATGAGAAAAGTGAGTGGATTTTCTCCCTGCGCTCGATTATAGGAGCAAATATCACGTATAATTCGTACGTACAAATTATAATAATTTGTATGTAGATTGGGACATTTCCCCATCACGCAGATCAAACATTTGGTCAGCGGCGTTTTTATTTTGAATTCGTGGCATTAAAAGCGGTGCTGAAACTGCTCACTACATGCAATTTTGTGCACAGTCGGACACTGTTAGCGCGAACACGGCGTCGGCACTATTCAGCATGGGGGATATACGTGCCAAGCGATCGAAGAATATCTGGAAAACTAAGAAAGACGGCAAGAACTATGCAGTAACATTAGATCAGTAAATTCCTGTGCATGTACGATCAAAATAAATTGAAGGCCACGTCAGATAGTCCGATGTTGAATAATTTAATGCAAGCTGGTTTATATTTTCGGCTCTGTGCGAGTATGCTTGTTCTATACATTCTAAACGTCACCCGCGCGCTCGAAATATTTGATAACAAGTGCCCGATAAAAGCTGCCCGCCAGAGAAAATTATAAAGAGACACCTTTCATAGCCCCCGTACCTGATTCTTTACGAATCGAATGTTTTTCACCACTCATAGAGGTGCAAGACGGGGTCATTTTAATATGGTATCAAGACTGGCAAATGAGCAATATACAAGCGTCACTTGAATTCTTGCAGACCTTGAACACACCCTATCTTCCTTTCGAATGTTATTTTGCTTAGAATCGTCGCTTGTTTTTTGACACTCTAGAATATCCGCTAAACCACTGATCTCTATTGTAGTAGGCTGGATCGCGGATCGGGAGCCCGTCGGCGTCGCCACCGGCGGCCATTGCTTGAAACCAGGCAATAAACGCGAGTCTAAGGGAGCAACGCACAAAAGTAAGAATATTGGAGCATGTACGCTGTGCTCGGAGGCTAGTATTTCATGGTGTGCTGCGATTCTTATGTCGGATGTTTGGAGATCGAATCGGTATTTGTGAAACGTCCGGTCGCCTAATAAAAAAAATCAAACGTACCGGAGCACCTGCGGCTGAGCTGGCAAGCTTGCTCTCGTAGTGGAGTAAACAAAGCAACTTGCCGTCAATAAGGCCGTCCTAAGGGAAGCTCAGAAGTTGATGAATGACAAAGAAGTTCCATCTCGACAGCGGCTTTCCGGGAGTGAGCGAATTCCGCGTAGCAAAGCCTTCGGGCTTGTCGTCTGCTAAACCCAACTCAACGAAACCGCCACCGACTCCGCGGTAACTCTAGGTAACTCTCGCCTTATTGAGCTGCACTACAGCGGTGTCACTCTCGACCACAAAATCTTATTTATAAGAACTGAGAGGGCTGCATTTATTAATGTTTGTACGCCAGATATTTGACGGGCTTATTGAAAAGCCTCCAAAAGTTTTCAGTGCCGACAACAACTTAGAAATGGGGAAAACGGCACTTTTTCTCGTTCTTCCCATGGAGTCCCATGCATTGGCTGGTGTCAATCAATGGCCGCTGGAGGTGACACTCGGCCTCATCTGCCAAGTCCTCGGTCCGTGTCAATCAATGGCCGCCGGAGGCGACACTCGGCCTCATCTGCCGGGGCCTCGGTCCGCGATGCAGCCTACTCAATAGAAATCAGTCGCTCCAACGCAAGGAGGTTATAATGGGCAGGGGGGTGGCGTCCCTATTCCCAACGCATGGAGCGAAGTGTAACGGAAGTAGGCGTCTCCACGAGCCGCAAGGAGCATTTCTTACCAATGGGAAGCCTAGTGAGTGGGCGCCGCCGTTAATTTCGGTGCAAACAACCGCGTTGCGATGACGTTTCCGTGGCAACGCGACTGTGTGCACCGAAAGTAATGGCGGCACCCACTTTTATTTGAAGCAGCGCTTAATAAACCGGTATGGTCGGAATTGGATGAGATTATTATAAACGAACGCCTGGGCCCGTTTGCTCATCTTGCGGCTGCGGCCGCGGCCAAGAGGGATTTTTACGTCACGTGACCAGCTCCATGGGGACAAGGAAGTACCTAGCGTCCCTGCCTAATGGCGGAGAGATCCGCATCGCTTCAAGCACAAAAGCCTAATGTCGCTCGCAGGAAATGATTGCAGGGTCTTTGAACTGGAGTCCAATTGACCGCCCCGTTATACTGTAGGAGCGGCAGGTAAAGTTATGGCCAGGGAGGGTAAATAGGAGCCAAAATAAAGAAAAAACCACACGAGATAAAAGCGGTAGCAGCATATTTATCTACCTCCGCCGGCGCCGGCGCCTCGCGCGTTCTGCTATGGTCGAGAGGTTCAACCGCCGGTACTTGTCGTCGCGGCGTGAAAGTTCCGGGTTCAAATCGCGCTAGGGACTTCTTTTTTTTCTTTTTTTTGTATTTTGCGCGTGTCTTACTATTTAACTGTGATCCTTTTTAGGAAATCATCCACTTGCACTACTGCGCCTTACACGGTTTTTACTGTTGGTCCCACCTGTTCAATTGAAACGCCGGGAAGAAAAAAGAAGGATCAACGCAAGTTAACGCGCTAATACAATCATTTCATAATGTTCATTAAAAGGAAACCAAGATAACAGCATCGCTATGGCTTTCACACTAACGGAGCCGAAACAAGCATCTTTTCCCCAGCAACTATAGTTTTATGTGTTTTTAAATATACAACGCTCTTGCTACGATTCCTTTCAATAACAAGAGACGCCTATTTAGGAATAATAAAAACTGCAGTTGTGACAATTAAAAACAAAAAAGAAAAAAAAAGAAAAAAGAAAAAAAAAAGACTAGCAACTGTGGCTACACTGATTGAGCGAAATCCTACAGGCAAGGCAGCAAGTCAAACGTCTGAGAAAGTACTAAAACCGAAATAAAAGCGATCATACTTTTACTTGCATGGAATGTGATAAAAAGTATATTTATACTCTTTACATTTTGTTGTGGCAATCGTTTTGTAATATTACCACATTACTTGTTGAATTTTAGTTAGATTAGCGGACGATCACGACTGAATGCAAAAATGAATCAGGCGTCGACATCGCAAACCCTCTCTCTAATGGAAACACCTAAAATGACTTTGGAACAACAAATAGAATTGATTATAATTAATTCCATTTATGATCCAAAATCATTTAGGTCCCTCACTCTAATGCAAACTCCTAAAATGACTTTGGATCAACAAATGGAATGAAATGGTTGTATTAGCGCGTTAACTTGCGTTCATCTTTTTTTTTTCTTCCCGATGTTTCGATTGAACAGGTGGGACTAACAAAAAAAACCGTTTAAGGCGCAGTAGTGCAAGTAGATGATTTCCTAAAAAGGATCACAGCTAAAAAGTAAGACGCTCACAAAATACAAAAAAAAAAAAGAAGTCCCTAGCGCGATTTTAACCCGGAACTTTCACGCCGCGTCAAGTACCGGCGCTCAAACCTCTCGACCATAGCAGCAGGGGCGAGGCGCCGGCGGAGGTAGATAAATATGCTGCTACCGCTTTTATCTCTTGTGGTTTCTTCTTTATTTTGGCTTCTATTTACCCTCCCTGGCCGTAACTTTACCTGCCGCTCCTACAGTATAAAGGGGCGGTCAATTAGATTCCAGATGAAAGTCCCTGCAATCAGTTCCTGCGAGCGACATTAGGCTTTTGTGCTTGAAGCGATGCGGATCTCTCCGCCATTAGGCAGGGACGCTAGGTACTTCCTTGTCCCCATGGAGCTGGTCACGTGACGTAAAAATCCCTCCTGGCCGCAGCCGCGACCGCAGCCGCAAGATGAGCAAACCGGCCCTGGTTGCCCAGCAGAAAGTAAGTGACTAGAATTGAGACGCTCTAGACGACGCACCGTGAAGGACTTGGCGGTGCGCCACGCATTTTTTAATAAACAGCAGCAGCAGATCGCACGAGCGCGCATGCAAGCCAGTAGCGCACAAAACAACGGGCTCGCGCTTCCAGTTCCGACTTCGCTCGCACATAATGTCGAACTAAGTATAAACACCCACGCTGCAAAGCATTTGCATCGTGGGCGCCCACGGCGGACGCCGACCGCATCGAAAGCTAGCCTCGTGAAGCACACGCCGGAGCAGAAAGCAGACGAACCGCCGGTGCGCTACCCCACGGCCTCGGAACGGGTGCGCAAGGCAGTCTGGGATTAAACGCATCTTCCGGCATCACTCAGGCTGACGTCATGCCGGGTCCTGTCTGTTTAAACCAAGGAGGTTAGAAGTACTAGGAGGGGGCACGTTGCAATATTGGGGAAGCCTAGTCATAAAAAGTTTAAACGATTCTGTGCCCAGCGTGACCGCAGATCTCTCTGGTGATTGGTGCGCGTGACATGTCACGTGTGAGATGGATGGTTGATTGTAGAAGGACTCCTTGCAGGCCTGCGCGCGCTCCGTCCGGGAGGTTTTATCAGATCGAAGGCTAGACTGTGGTGTATTCTAGTAGCCTATACACCAACTCAACTCTCCTACGTCACGCCGCGGTGGTGGCGCGCCGGACGCACTTCCGGTCTCGGGCGGTGGGCAGAAGTCGCCGTGCCAGACATGCATTCCTGTGTTCCTTTGGAAGAAACGAGACAAAAAACCTGCCTTCTCGTCAAAATGCTGCGATGGGGGCTTTACCAAGAGAGTCTGGGAAGGTTTGAAGATCAGTTTTCATGTGTTTTTGCACCCTCCGTTCGTCCGAGAACGTGGATAGCAGCCGTGAAAAGGGCAAACCTGACGCTGTCGAACTACGATTGCGTGTGCGGGCCACAATTTGTAGTCGCCGGATGTATTTGCTTTGTTCCAACATGACCAAGAGAAAACCCCCAAGTTGTTCGGACCACCCACGGATTCAGTGCGTCTTCAAATTCACACGGCCGCCTGATCGTTCGAACTTTCGTCTGCTCTTTCAAAGTTGTCTGCTTTTTGTCGTCTGCTCGTTCAAACAAAAGCGGCCCGTAGACCAAAGTTTGAACCGGTGATTGCAATAAAAAGTAATTGCAGGCCTCAAAAGACTTAAGTAGGCTCGGTGTAAACAGTAGATACATGTTAATTATTGGTACCGGTGGCCATCACCTACTTTTTACGCTTTGTCTGTTCTCGCTTCCGATTTTCAGTATCGATGTCGATCATCGCCGCTACCTTTTACACTTTTGCAGCACGAGCGACGTCGCGACCGAAAATAGCTACAAGAATCTCATCATGGTTTTGGCGTCCATTCTGCAGCGTTCATGCGAATGAATCGCCGCACGTCAAATTACTTACGGAAAGTTTAGCGGCGTAACGAACCTCGATAATTTCGCTCAGGCGATTGAAGTGGTGAGACATTGCGATGAGGACGTAGAATCGACAACTCCATCGCGAAAAAGAGTATGCAGACCCACACAGACGCCGACCACGTGACATTCGAATGGTTTGTTGACGCGGGACGCGGTGCTTCTTGCCCGTACTCCATTGCGCGTGCGTTCGAACTGTCGTCTGCTCTTTCAAACTTGGCTGCTTTTTGTCGTTAGTTCGTTCAAACGACAGCGGCTCGTAAACCAAACGTTGACCCGGTAATTGCGATAAGAACTAAGTGCAGGCCTCAAAACATTTTTGAAGGTTCGTTGGGGTAAGTCGGCTAAGTGTAAACAGATACAAGAAGTTGTTGATCATTGTTACCAGTGGCCATCACCGACTTGTATTGCCCGATTCTACTTGAGGTTTTCAGTATCGATGTCCACCATCTCAGCTACGATCCACGCTTTTGCAGTCCGAGCGACGTCGTGACTGAAAATAGCGAGCAGAATCTCGACGTGGGAGTCAGGCTTTAGCGCCCATTCTGCGGCGTCCACGTGAAATGAATCGCCGCACGTCACATTATCCACGCAAAGTTTTGCTGAAGCCGCTCAAGTAGTCAGACATTGTTAGGAGGACGTAGAATCAACAATTCCAACGCGAAAAAGAGCACGGGGACTCCCACCGACGCCGACAACAACGCAATTCAATGGTCTGTTTATGGGCGACGGCGGACTTCTTGCCCACCATCCACGGCGCATGCGCGGCGCCGGTGACGTCCGCTAGGGGCGCTCCGGTTTGTTTGTAAACATGAGTTGGTGTATAGTAAGACGAAGGCTAGCTACGGTCACGTGATGTGGTCACGTTGGCATGGTGAGTGAGGAGAGTAAGGAGGAAAATGAGAAAGAGGCGAGGCGTCAAGGGAGCATGGCTTGTGGAGGCTACGCGGCCGACGTCATGCCCTCTCCTACCCTTCTATTCTCCATGGTTTAAACGTCCTTGCTCCAACGGAAGTTGATGGCAATACCGATGGCCTTGTGCAGTCTTCAGGAGTCTGTTTTTCTAAAACGAAACCAAGCCTGGTGGTTGAAAAACTCGTTTTATTGCAAATCACTACTACAATAATAATACTAATGCCATTCTAATATTAATGTAAAAATGTAGAAATAATAAAATTATCTTAATTTTAGCTAAACCCTGAGTCAATTATTTTAGTTTGTTTTTCTTCTGCGTTTTCTTTTATTCATGGGGTAAAAGAGAAATCAGAGAAATTAGCCGGGAGGTATCTCCTGACTGGCTACACTGTTATCTCGTTTTCTTCGTCGTATTTACGTGTGGGCGTGAGTGTGTGAGTGCGTGCGTGTGCGCGTGCGTGTGTTTGCTTGCGTGAGCGTGAGTGTCTGCGCACCTGTAACCTATCTGTGATTGGAGATTTGTCTTCGTCCTTTGTCCCCTTTTTTCTCCTTCTACAGGGTTCATTATCGATATTCTTATCCAGCTCACTTTCACTTTTGCATTAATTGATCATCATCTGTCGCGGTCGACTAGCACAGCACTAGGAATGAGTGAAGACAGAGTTTGAGCAAAAAAAAAAGAAAAAAAAAAAAATATATATATATATATATATATATATATTATATTATATATGTCTTCCTGACGAAGGCCGGACTCCGGCCGAAACGTCGAAGATTAAATCGTTCGTTGTTGCTGTTTTCACTAAGGGTTTTTTCTTCTCAGTTATATACCCAAGCCTTCGGTCTCCCGCCACCATGCCCGTTATATATATATATATATATATATATATATATATATATATATATATATATATATATATATATATATATATAATAAAGCGTATATTTACAACAGAAAGTACACTACTAGAAAATAAATCCAAAAGTCAAACACACTCGGTCCCCCGTGACCCAGTCCCCTGAATGTCGATCGTCACTCACGACCTTGGAATGCTGAAGCAGGGTCAGCTGCACCTCATGGTCATCTCTATACTCCGTTTTACTTTATGTTGTACCTAGTGCCACTAAATAAGCTACGCTTCAGAGTAACGACACTTGGCCATATTGTGGCTTAAAATCATGGCTGCCAGTTATCTGAAGCTCTATCTGAAATCACAGGAAACGCTTTTCCGTCCTCCTCAAATGTTTAAACAGTTGACGACAGAGCAAATCAATATTACAAGAGCTTCCTAACACCGAATATAATGCTGAGGAAGTCGAACTTCTGAATCAAGAGGATCGGCAGTTGCGTCTGCTCTGCACAAGCCCCAAAATGGCGGCGCCCACAACAATGTCGGGGGAACGGAGTGCCGATACTCTAAGCGCAGCTCATTTAGTGGCTCTAGTTGTACCGTAGAGAAGGCTAGAATCGCAAGCTCATAGCGCGAGGAGCTGCTTTTAACGCACGAGAGCTTGTGCCGCCGAGATGTGCCCTAGAGCAAGGAGCTCGCGCTAGTAGCCTTCTCTGCGGTACAACATAAGGTGAAACAGAGTATAGAATGCGATGTCGCTAGGTCGGGGTCTTGGAGATCGGTGAGGTTGCTTCACTACATTGGAGCGTGGCCAGTGGCTGGTGGACTCGCCTCGGACAGAGCCAAGGACGTCCCCCTCCAAGTACACCCTTAGCTTTTCTACATCTTCCTCTTCCTTCTTTTCGGTTAGCCTGTAGACAGCTCGCCCTTTCGTTGATTCCTCTTCTATCTCCTTCACAATCGTGACATCATCATAGCCTTAAAATGCAGGCAATTCAAACTTGTTGCTAGACTGTTGGCAGCTGTTAAAACCTTTTTGCTCTACTGACGTCCAGCTCCTGGTTAGCTCATTTGGTAGAACGCTCTATTTGAAATGTAGAGGTCCTTGGCTCGATACCACGATCAGGTGGATTTGTTCATGGGCGCATCTGTCACCTAGATGTGTTTGAGATGTTTCGTTGATCTATATACCCCTTGTTTCCGTTCTCCAGGGATTATTACCATATTGCTTTTGTTATATGAAAACGAGTATATTTGTTACCCCGAAGCGGATGGGGGATGTTACGGCAGCTTGACTGACGCAACATCCTGCTTCAGAAGAGGCAGGTATTCAGTGCAGAGGAGGTAGTACAGGGCGGCGAGCACCCTGATTTTACCTCGTGAACGAAAATGTCCATGCGCCTAGTGTTCAGTTCGAGGTGGCCGCTGAACGATTCGCGGAGGTCGGTCTTCTCCACATAAAACTTTTTCGCAACCCCTTGTGCGCCGCGGATTCTGGTCGCTTCAAAAAGCGCGGTGGAGTTCTCGGTACAGATGCTGATGTTTGCCGTTTTGGTGGTGTTGACCCGCAGGTCTCATGTAACCTAAGTAAAGCATATGCGAATTATCTTAGCAAGATTGACTGCCTTTTAAGCGTTTTTCAAAGGCTTTCTATGTGGCTATTGTAGACGAGATTCAACCACTGCGCCCCAAGCGGTAAAATGTTAGAACTTCACCCTTGGGACATCAAACAACTGTGATGCGGCGCTCGGCCGCCGTGATGCCTTCCAGCTTTAAGCTGGGGCTTGTGTTCTAACAAAACAAGTTGGTGGCCTAGTTGGTTGAACGTCATAAAATATTATGGAGAAAGACAAAGGACGAAGAAGAGCAGGACAGGACAAAAAATCAATAAAGAAATTAGTCGTTGGCTGTTTATACAGCAGGAGGTTAGTCTGTAGAACATGGTGGCATTGTTGTCCACTGTAGATGAGCAATTTAGCCAGTGCAGTACGAACCGCTAGCTTGGGGTCTTTAACGTGCACCACGCTATAGTGATACATGGCCGCACGCCGGTACGTTGCTCATTCAGATCGAAACGGGCAGGGCAGGACAGGACAGGACAAGCGCTACTTTAAACTGAGGTTTTAATGAAAAGATAAAGACAGTAGAGGACGAAAATAAATATATATAAAAGAAAAAATGAAAAAAAAAAGTTTTAAAAGGAAGACTGAGAAAAAATTTAATTAAAAGCTAATAAAAAATGACAAGATAAAAAATATAAACTTGCTTTTATTAAAAAAAAATTCAAACAAAAGGTCGAGAAAAGTAGAAAGTTTAGGATATAAGTAGGTATCGTAGCAAAACCTAAATACCACGTTTCCCCTCCCCGTTTTCAATGATGTAACTTAACGGGAGAAAACACAAAGACAAAAACAAGAAACCTCCGACCAGCTGTTACGTCATTCCCAGATCTTTCGTCCGCCAAAGGCGTGTCGGCCGTGTAGGGAGCGCGTGCAATTGCAAGCTAGACACCAATCGTAACATCTTTTTCTGACCTTTTTTTTTTAAGATAGAAAAAGTGCGCGGTGTGACCAACCAGCAACTGAACACATTTACCTTGTCTTTTCTGGGGTTCCACCTAAATACTCACAAAAAACGCAAAGAATAACGGAAAAAAGTAATGAAAAATGTATATAACTCGATGCCTAAAAACACGAAAAAAAATAATAATTGAGGTGTAATTTATATAAGTCTCGAGAAGAATATGTTGCCAGTAATGTAACAACGTTACATGTTACTCGAAATGAGTAACGTAAGTACTGTCAGAAGGGAAAGCGTGCAGGCGAGCTGGCTAAACGACATAGTTGAAAACCCTTTTCTCAGGGTTTTCAACTATAACGCAAGTACGTTACCCGTTGCAGTTTCGAAAATTTAACGACCACGTTACTACGTTACCGGAAAAAAGTATCGCGTTACCGGTGACGCCGTTACTTGTAACACCTTGCTGCCAACACTGGTTTTCACAACCCAGGTGGGTGGCAGCGGCCGATAGGGTTCTTGAGAGTTGCAAAATGAGCGATGGCCGGAGACCTTTTCTTTTGTATGGACTATATAGTGACATGGCGTTTCTTGAGCACCAAGGGTCACCAGTGAGGAAATAAAGCAATACCAGCTAGAAAAAGAGGCCTGAACCGTTCCTCACCAAGCGTCATCGCTAGTGAATCCACGCAACGGTGCCTATACGGAGTGCAAGTTCGTTTTGCTTCTTCTGCAGGGGTTGTAGTGACGTCAGAAAGACGCCGAGCTCCGATTGGCTCTGATTGAAGGATATAGTGGGTAGACCTCAAAGCAGCTTGCTTCGAGGTCTACCCACTATCCTTCAATCAGAGCCAATCAGAACTCGGTGTTCTGACGTCGCCACAATGGCTGCAAGAGAAGCAGACGAAGTGGCGCTCCGCAGAGGCGGCGTCAGCGTCACCGACAACGCGCCGTGCAGCGTCTCACTATACGTGCGCGACGTTAGAACGCTGCGACGCCAAGACGGACGCGTCTGCCTTTTTGCATTGACTCTCGTCGACTTTCGGCATGCTTGAGGCTTGGGGTAGTTTTTGGAATTCATTAATGATGACATCATAGACAGCCCTTGTTTTCTAGATGATATGAGTCTAATACTTTAGCACAGAGGTTCTAAAATGAGGTCCGGAAACCCTTTGGGGTCCGCGATGGTATCCCAGGGGTCCGCGAAATCCTGTCTCATCAGTCAAGCCCGGAATTATAAGTTGTCTTTTTTTTGCATTGAGAAGAAACGTTGCTATTTTCGGGTGAGTTTCTTTGTGTGTACGTCAATAAGTCTACTTCACACTAGCAATTAGTTATATTATTTTTTAAATCATTGTCATGATTAACCTACACATTTCCCTTCCCCTCACCACGAACGGGGTCCTCCATTATCTCCGCTGTCTACAAGAGGTTCGCAAAACATGAATGGTTGAGAACCATTGACTTATCAAAACCTGCAGAAAAAAAAGTTAGTTATATTCGGCTTTTTCGATTGCATTCATAAACTGCGCTTTGCACAAGGCTTGGAATTTGTGGGAATGGTAGACCAGAGACAGTGGTAGCAGAGTGCAAACGAGTAGAACACGTTATATTGGTTGGATAAAAAGAAAAAAAGAAAAAGAAACCTAATGTGTTAATAAGCTGACGTTTTTGTGGGCCTATAGTATAGTCGCCAAAACAAGAAAAGACATTGCAAGTGCTAGTGGCGTCTATTTGAGTGAGAAGAAAAAAAATGTTTAAGAAAAACAATTTTGTGGTTTTTCGTACTGAAAAGATTTTTTTTTTTTTCATTGAACGATATGCCGCTTTTTAGTGGGCAAGTAGTAAGTCTCAGTGGACGTGGGCTGATCGAAAACTAATTTAGTTTTACCTATTCACTGATGTAAATTTTGTCCTCAGCACGTATTAGTTGGCCACCACGTCTTGTTTCACGTTCAGGATCAATTCCAGCTTACTGCAGCGCGCAGCACATTTATGCAAACTTCAGAAACGGTTTTTATTTTTTTTTTCAGTTCGTGAGCGTACAGTGTCCCACAACATCGAAGAAGTCATTTTGTTCGCCCATAATGTGCGAAGACACGAAAGCGATATGTGTAGCACGGTCGCGCAATGCGGGTGGAACGGTGCCGTCCCGTACCTGAGGATGGAGGTGCAACATGGATAATTCTCGTGGCCGTCGTGGTTTGCGCCGTGGATGTCACTGACGACTACCGTCAGTGATCCATGAAGTAAGTAGGCAAGGGCGGTGTAAGTTTCTAAGACCACCCAACATTACGCGTAGCAGCTGGATACCGACAAAGTGGGATTTCGCAAAACGCGAGCCATGTTTGAAAACAAGTCTTTCAGGCAGACGACACGATGATTCAACGTTCATCGCGGAAATCTTGGCCTGACGCCAGGTCTACTCTCTTTGCTTGTCTTCGCTTTATTTCGCGAGGTACGCGGACTTTCCTCGACTTTACTCTCGTCGCGGCAAAAAGGGAGAGAAGATTTTTTTTTCTTTAATTTTCGCTCGCACGGCGACGACAAGCGACGAGGACGAAATCTCTGTAAAGCGTCGCTCATAGGAACCGTGCGGATGTAACTCAAGCCCCGACCAGGGCGCCCCTAGCGGCAAACAGATTCGCTTTCCTCGGGCAGCTTCTCCATCCCGGCGCGTTGGGATTGTGTGGAAAACGTTATTGCGGTCTAGAAATCGCAACTTGCGAGATGCCGGTTCCCACCCTGAAGAGTAGAAATAATTGCTGTGTGGTTGGATGCAACAGCACCTACACAAATTTGCCCGATACGAAGTTTTACGGGTTTCCCGCGAAGTCCTACGAGACAGAACGCCGCGCGGTTTGGGTGCGACTGGTCCGTCGATGCAAGTGAGTCGCGTTTCTCTTTACACTTTTCAGTTAACGTCGCGCTTTGTAGTGTGTGAAACTATTTCATCTAATGTCCTTTTTCTAGCGCCGATGGAACGACTTGGACCCCTACCCCGAATTCCAAAATTTGTAGCAAGCATTTTTTGAGGAATGAAAAGCGAAATGAGAAAGCCCACCCGAGCTACAACCCTTCGATCTTTCCATCGCCGTACAAGAAGAGAGTGGTACTCGGGGTTGCTGAACGACACGACAGGTGACTTTCCCATTTTCTGTGCTTCTGTAGTTTTTATTTATTGTTAGTCTGTCAGTCAGGAATTTATTTAAAGCTCGCTGTTGCAAGGTTTCGTCGCGCGTGCACCACGGGTGCGTGTGAAGCTACCCGAGCCCCGGGCGGCTCATTGCGGAACAACGGAGCGTTCAAGTGGCCGTTTGTCGGCACTCCACTCGCGCTTTCAAGTGTTGTCCGAAAGTGTTCTGCACGATTCATGCTTATTGCATATCTTTCGTCAGCCACTTGCCGACGATTTGTTTTAACAGAAAGCGCGAGCGAGACAAGCACTACAGGAGTGAGCAGCATGCTTTCTTATGATGTCTGCGAAATACAGGTGCGCGATCTTCTCACGTTTGTGGACGTGGCACTCGCTCGAATGTTGCGGTTTTGATTTAAATCTCACGTCCTCCGGTTGCAGCAACAGCCTCTACGAAATACAAGAACATACAAGTTTTCTAAGGCACACATATATTGAACCTAAATATGTACTAGCTAAGCACGCTTACCATTACGCTGTTAAAACGAGTCAGAGATGCCAGTTTTTGGTTTTCAGATATTCTTTGTTATAAAGATAAAGTTTTACGGAGTCCGAGTGTACACATAATTAGCCAAGTTAAATAAAAAGAAGTACAGCGAAAGTAGGCATGCTAATAAGGCCACAAAGTGCCAAAAGCAAGCCATTCTTCACTAAAGGATGGCATTTGCACGCTAAGACGGCACTAGAACGCGGGCATAAACCACCTTCGGACGGCACTCTAGACACTGTGTAGAGAAAGAGCTAATCCGAGCTGTCGATGAAACGATCTGTCGGTAAAAAGATTTGTCTACGATACATTGCACATCGACAAAACATTCGACAAACTGATTGCCACTGATTAACAGAATAGTATGGCTACTGACAAATTTTCTCTCTTCAGGCAACTGAAAAGGGTCGAACAACAAAGGCGTGTAACACCGTGTACAGCTGCACCTGAAGTTGATTTACCCATGGAGCGGCAACCAGCAGAGGAGCCAGCACCTGCTCCATTAACAGCCAGTGTAAGCAGAACTTTAAAAGAACTGAATAGACATATGAATACCATTTCTCACACTCTCTATGTTCAGAGGTGGCTGTGTATATGTGGACAGAAGGGTGGCCCTGTTTGGCGACTTGCCATAACCTTTGGAAACACTCCTGGCAAGTACAAGACTGCCAAATGAAGTTCCCGTGTTTCTTTTTAACCCTCGGGCATCATATTCGTAGCTGTCTCTATGAAATGAATTTAAAACTTACAAGTAAATAGGGACAATAACCTCTTGGAAATTTGTAAGGCTAGGAATACTGTGAAATAGGCACTGGAGGACACTAACGAACACTTCAACAAACTCCATTTCTTTACATAATGTTCTGTCTAGGCTCCTTGTTGTTCCACGTCCGTTCTTGTTTGTCTCATATAAATATGTAACCAGACATACTATTGTTGGTTGGCAGGTGAAACCTCCAAAGTTTCCTTTTCTCAGAATGTATGTTCACATAGAAGCCAATAAATCCTGAACTCTGATGTGAATCTGAATGTTTGCACCCTAGAAATAATACGGGCTTTTGGGTTTTACGGCTCAGTGTATTAGTGTTGCATTCCTTCCTATCTTTGCAGGCTTCCACCATGACAGAAGATGATGGAGCAAGCTTCTCACCATGCACCCTGTTTCTTTGCTGTAACATGGGGAGAGATGTCTCAACCCTTGTCTGCCATAAGGCAGTAGTGGACGAAAGGTGTGGGCCAGACACGGTGTCAGTTTGTGATAGGGGAGCTGGGCCAGCGTACAAAGAGCCCTTCTTTACTGGGTACAAGTCTGTGTGTGACGACGAGGCAATGTTAACAAGGTTAAGTTCCGCATCATTTTCTTTATTTGCTCTGTTGTTGAGCTTATTTCCAGATACCTCGAGGAGGCAAAATGAACTGTCAAGCGAGAATCGGCTCTTACTATTTTTGATTAAGTTAAAACATAATGTACCTTTTTCGTGCCTAGGCATTTTGTTCAGCATCCATCGTACGACGGCAGCACGAATATTCAGGGTTACACTTGCAATCCTCTGCGCCAGAACAAGAGACTGGATTTGGTGGCCGAGAAGAGGTGCTGTCCAGGCCACCATGCCACCAAGCTTCAAAGTTCATTATCCTCTTTGCAGGGTAATAATAGATTGCACAGAGATGAGGGTGGAGATGCCTCCGTCAGTCGAGAAGCAAAACCTTTGGTATTCGCAGTACAAAGGGTGCTATACTGTTAAGTACTTAATTGGAGTCGCACCTAGTGGTCTTGTGACGTTCCTTTCAGATGGATTTGGTGGGCGGACAACTGATACTAGTATCACAATTGAGTCTGGTTTTTTGCACAAACTGCAGCCCGATGATGTCGTCCTGGCCGACAAAGGGTTTCCAGGCATAGTAACTGGCGTTGGTGTTAAGAAAGCAACACTGGTAATGCCACCATTTGCATCAGGAGTGCAGTTCACAGAGGTTGAGGTAGACTCAACATACGAGACAGCTTCTGTCAGGATTCATGTCGAGAGGGTAATTCAAAGAGTGAAAATTTATACAATAACCCAGCGTGTTTCGCATCATTTAATCCCATACCTGGACAACATTATGCCTATCTTGTGTGTACTCACCAATCTGAGGCCGGGTATATTTAGGCCTCGGTAAAGTGCAGATCGTTCGTAGCTTTTGGAGGTAGTCTAGCAGTGTGTAGTGTCCATTTGGTTGCGGCTTGAGAAGTGCTACTCGATGCTTTGAGCTGCTTGTCAGTTTAGGGAAGGAATCGAAGAGCAATTCCGCTTTATCTTTGGTGCAACTTGTGGGTTTCAGTGCGCTCAGGGTGGCACAACCAAGAACTAGCATGTGTCCCACGTAGCATGCATGTCCTGTAGAATGACTGGTATGTCGCACATGCTTTTCAATCGCTTTACCGCAAAGCATCGAATAGAAACTCGGAGGCAGTACATCTACACAACTGCGCACAGTATTGAGAAGAACAATAATTTACTTCGGGATTCAGCGACGTCGAGTGTACTGAGAACAGTCAAACTCAAATTAACTAGATTTGCCCTTTGATATACTCAGTCAGTTCATTGCATTTCAGTTTGACTGTGAAATTGCCTTCATCCCCTCGGAATGATAAGCAACTGTTCAAAACATGCATGGCACCCCCACCCCTTTGTCCCCTCGCCTGAAATGCCTTGCTGCAATGCATATAGCCATACTAGTTCTTTTCCATATTTTACTGCTTCTGTTGACTCTGAATTTTCATTCTGTGTTTGTGCAACTGTTCATGCACCTAAAAAAAAGAGATTCTTGTTTTTCCTTATAGTCAGGATTTATTGAAGTTGCTCAATTGTTATGTGCCTGGTTTCAAGCAGAAAGACATTCTTTCTTGGCTCCTTTTGAACGGAGCGCAACCAGTTCTCCTAAGTAGTACTTGAAATAAAATGACCGAAGCTTCGGAATGGCTTCAGAGAGGAATTCCTCGTCACGCTTGATGTTGAGCGTCTTGTGGTCTACAGAGCAGTACAAATATAGATCACACTCTTCAAGCTGCAAAACATACAAGCAGATTTGTATTTGCGTGTAGTATGTGTGTGACTTTCTCAAAGAAATCTCCTTGCTGCACTTGTCCTCTACTAGGTATGACAGGAGTGGCTTTTCCGTTAACTTCTTCTTCCATCGGCTGGAGGGGCACTTGATCTCAAGCAGGGTGGTTTTGCCGTCCTCGCTCCTGAGTATAGAGAAATAATGATTAGCTGGCAGTGTTTGATATGCATTTCAACACGACTTGAACAAAATATAACCGCTGAAGGAATGTCCGTCTTGCATGTGTATGTGAAAGACGTGCATTAACGCTTTGAGAAAATGTATGATGCTGAACTGAAGCCTTGTGGTAAAATATATGATAATGCACGCCACAAGGAGCCATATACCGGCAAAGGTAGTGCATATACCTGCACGCATGTACTAATAATTTATTCAAACGAAGCAAAAGGGCCGGACTGTTTCAACAAGGCGAGAAAAGTTAGTATAAAATGTCAAAAGAGAGCTTTGGGAGCTCTGAAATGGTAGTCATTAATTTATTAAAAGTGCACTAATATGGTTTTCAAGACCGCATTTCGATGGTGATAACTCGATCTTTGTGCTCCAAGCATCCTAGAAATTAAATAATCGCAATCAAACACCCTTCCTTTTTGCAAAATTTTCCATAAAGAAAAAGGGTAGATAAGAAAGGCCGGCCGGCAGGGAGTGCGCGACAGCTAATCGCAAGCTGTGGGCTACCGAGTGACCTTGCGCTCTTCCGTTAATTTGAGCTCAAAGTTCGGTTTTTAATAATGCTTGGAGTGCGCAAGTTGAGTTAGCACCATAAATAGACGTCCCTAGAAACTTTTAAGATTCATAACTTCTTTAGGCTCATGACCAGCTAACTCTGCTGAAATGGTGGCTGTCATTTCGAGGCTTTAGTGGAGGTTTGAGCTATAGTACCGAAAGATTCCATCAGGAGAACATCCCAACCGGGGGTCTTCTGGTGCCACCACAAACCCGAACTGGTGAACTTTGAGGCCACGGTCCTCTTCAAACTTGCTTCGGGCTTTCGGCTCGTTGCGCTGCCCATGAGCCGTTGCTGGCGACCAGAATGGAGCTTCAGACACCATGGTCCTGGCGACATCTCGAAGGTCTCCTTCACAGCGTATCACTTTGTGGCCCTGAAAAATAAAAGACTTGGAACATTTACACTGAAACAAACGGTTGACACCAGAGCTTAAAGGGGCACTGCAATCATATTTAAGCGTCTACCTTTTTTGCGGTTTTCACATCTTTTGGGGTTCGGGCAAGTCAGCGGGCACGGAGAGAGTAACTAAATATCGGTGCGTCATAATTTAACCAGACGATGCGGAAACCTCGTCCCACCTACGGGGCCAACCTGCGGTGCCGAAAGCGCATGATATGTGAAGTCTTTGGTCTTGGCCTTGCTACTGGTCAGAGCCACTAAAAGCTTCTTTTTAGTCGAAATACAAAATAAAAGTGGCACGAACCGTTTCAGTTATTTATAAAAGTTTTTGTTCAGTATTTTAGATCAGAAAAGAAACAAATGCAGTTTATAAAGTGCGGAAACAAGAAATGAACCGTCGACATACCCACCACCAAGCGGCGGAAAAGGCGGCGCATACTAGAAAGGGGTAACACTAGGATAAGGCGCCAACGCGCGGCGAGTGTAGAAATATCCCGGATGTACGCGGCAGCGCTGCGTTCGTATATGGGCTCGAGGAGTTAACCGGTTTTGAGCGTTCCGAAGGCCTTCGGCGAGCAGGTATGGCTTGCGGTTGAGCCGTTTGGTGGTATGGCAGCGCGAAGTGGCTCCCGTTCTAAACTGATCTTTACCCCGTGTTTGCTGTCGTTTGGAGCCAATGAAGTGTCATGCCGAATTAGTGTTTAGTCGCGCAGCAAATGCAATGCAAGCCACCCTGGCCGCCCGCTTCATACAGCATGTCCAGAACACGCTTTAGTGGCACCCTCTTGAGCCGTCAACACGGAGTGCGGCAGCATTGAATGCTCACTGAGCTCACTACTCCTGTGGTTCACGGCCACTCAAGTGACCAACGACGTCACGAAGGAGGTTATTTTTTGCTTGTTTTTGTAATTTTAATTTGCCTATAACTTCTAATATGAAACGAAATACGAGAAAAGAAAAGTTTCATTAAGTTACTACGTTCAGTGTGCTCAGGTTCGGCGCGAATTAAAAACCAGTAAAAGAGTCCTTGCAGGGTCCTTAAAGAGACATTAACATATTTCTATTGTGCTTTTGCCCCTTGTTGACATAAACAGATGTAATACCTAGACTTATTGCACCAGCTGTCATGAGCATCCTTGGTTCACTATGTAGGAAAGATTGACAAGTTGCTAAAAAAAAGTATGCATGCCTTTGTTGCCGTGATGCTGAGCAGTCGCTCTTTCTGCCAGGTGTCTCTCGATAAGCTGGTTTCTCTGCAGATCTCGTGGATTCGCAACAACGAAGCGGAGACGCTGCTATCGTAAGCGGTCCTCTCACGATCTGTCATGTTGTAAGAAAATAGTATGTACAAAGTAGGCGATCAACAGTGTCAATCGTGCATCCCAGCTTACCTGTCGAGAAACACTTCTTCTTTCTGAACAGGTTTTCCAGAATCGAATGACATGACTAAGCTTCGATACCGAAACCCCTCCAAAGGCCAGTCGTACAATTGGAGAACATCTGGTGAAAATGGCAGTCCAATAGGGTCATCGTCGTCCGGACACTCCATTTCAGCCCGCAACATGTCGTTGTGGGGACAGTTCAAAACCGGGAAGAACTTTCCCACGTGGTGGACGTCAATTGCACGCACGGAAACTGACGCGCCTGCAACAGGGTATTTAAGCAAAATTAAAAGGCTTATCTGTATTTGAATATCAGCGTCGCGAAAAAAGTAAATGCTCGCACAAGTACACCTCAAATTGAATTCATGCAGAGCGGTACCACGACGTACCTTTCCGGGAGTTCGGGGCTAATCTAGAAAACTTCGGGTACGTCTTCTTGGACGAAGGGATGCCCCAGCTTCTTGCGTGACTCGTCTTCGATGTTGCGGCATCCTCCGCCAAGTACACAGGCACGGCGGTGGCATGTTTACATTTGCCAGCGACGCCGGCTTGGCAGTCGCATTTTGCGGCGACGATCGTTCTGTCCTCGGAAAGCTGATTCAAACACAATAAATATCCGCATTTTCATTAGTTAATTCAAGTTGCCTTTTTATGGACTTACCTGTACTTCAATGTATTTTGCAGGCGCATTGAGCTTCGTCTGCGGAGTACACCGCGCCGAAACATCGACTTTTCGGTCATAGTATACCTCCTTCACGTCGCAGACGTGACCGGAATCGTAGAGGAGTTTCCCCTTCGTTAGGTTCGCACCTCGGAAGAAGCTTTCTGGATTCTTAACTGCCTTAAAACCCGGCGTGATGACGACGGGCACACTCGCAGCAGCGTAGCTGGCCGCCATTGCTTACCGAGGATTCCTCCCCAGCGACCGCTAGATGGCACTTAACAATAGGCGACGGAAGCGACGCCGCCGGCATGCTCCTTTCCTATAAAGCTATTGCTTTAAACCTCGGTCACCGAGGCAGTTTAGGTGGTGGCGCTAAGCATTTGTCCAGAGGCACCCTATTCATATGGAGACAATAAAAAAAGGCCATTTACTTTCTTACCCAAATCTGTGCAGAATTATTTGTGCGAATAATTTAACACACTACAAATAAACTATGCCCCCATTACCAAACAGGGCCTAAAGAAATAGCAGAAAAATCACTGCACAAATTCTACCTTAACAGGGACAGAATAACTTCCCCTGGCACAGAAACAGAATATAATATTGAGGACGCGCAAGGAATCAACAGCCTATTCTGTGAAGGGAGGTTAAGAAGCGCACTTACTGAATTCAGACGAAATACTGGACTGGGAGAGGACGGCATAACATACGGAATGCTACGAAATCTCCCAGACCAATATACAACACTTCTATTTAAAGAAATTAACAGAGTATGAGACGAAGTTAGCTTACCAGCCCAGTGAAAGGAGGCTATCATTATACCAATCCCAAATCCAGGGAAACAACCACACTCCATCGACAACTATCGACAAATTTCCTTAACATTCTCTGTGGGAAAGCCAATGGAAAAAAAATGGTCTTAACGAGGTTAGAATGGCTCATGAAAAGTCAAGAATCACTACTGGAGACGATGATAGGGTTCAGAAAACATGTAAGTACGAAAGATATGATAATCAGGATCAAACAACAAATACTCGATCACCCGAGTATATGGTAAAACTTCAAATAGTCGCGGGAATCGACATGAGCAAGGCGTTCGACCAAATATAACACGTGGCTATATTAAAGAACCTAAAAGAAATAAACCCTGGAAACAAGATGTACAACTACGCAAAAAATTTCTTCTCTGGCCGAACAATTATATAAGACTGGATGACTACACCTCAGACGGCCACCCGATAGACAGAGGGACACCCCACGGATCCATTCTGTCACCACCCCTTTTTAACAAAGCAATGAAAAACTTACCAAAATAGCTTAACGTCATAGATGACCTCGCACATAACATATACGCAGACGACATCACGCTCTGGACGACTAAAGGATCGGCAGGAGAACAAGAAGAAGTAGTGCAAAGGGGTATAGACACAGTGCAAAGGTACGCGGCCTCCATCGGATTTACATGCTCTGCAGAGAAATCTGAATATGTAGTAATAATTCAATCCCTCGCAAATAGAACCTCAGAATATAGAGAAATGATAAGCTTAGCAATAAAAAACGAGCCCTTGCCAGGAAAAAAACACATAAAAGTGCTACCACACTATCTACTAGAAGACGGTAAACATAACATCACCTTGAATAAGCTCATAGCACGAATAAAACAGATTCTTAGCATGATCCGCAGGATAACTAGACAGAAGAGAGGTATGAAAGAGCATGAATTAAGGAAAGTCATAGATGCACTAATGTCTAGAGTCATGTATCACTAACCATATGTCAGCCTCAACAGAGAAAACTCGAAACAACTTTGCGCAAGCTTCTAAGCTAGCATTGGGCGTACCCCGCTTTACAGCCACCTACAGAATAAAAGATGCGGGGATCTTCAATCGACTAGACGACAGGGTAGATATCCACAATCTAGGACAAGAACAAAGACTGGAAACATCGCTTCAAGACAGAAGAATATTAACCAAACTGAACTATGAGACAACAAACCTTCCTGTTATCCAACTGGAAAGTCCCCCATCGGAACTAATACATAGAATCCATGTAGACCCAATCCTTAAGAACATGCATACAAAACGCAAAAAAGACAGAAGAAACGACAGAGTCCAGCGCCTAGAGAAGAAGGTCGAAGAAGATACTAGCACCAAAACATACGTACTATACAGATGCAAGCTACAATGCAGGACATGGCCTCATAGCTGTATGGAACATTGAGGAAACCTTAACGCGAAGATATCAAGAGATCCCATCGCCAAGGCACGCCGAACTACTAGCCATGTTTACTGTCATCACCGAATTCACCAAAAGCAACGATGATAAAATAATCATAAGAACAAACAGCCGGGACGCATGCAGGGCTTTTCTGAAGAGTAGACTTCCCACGTCAATACTGAATCGGCTGCAACGTCCCATGCAGAAGTGACCACTAGTCCAAATCAAAATTCAATGGGTCCCAGGACACCAAGCATCAAGAGAGAACATAAAAGCACATCACCTTTCTCGCAAACCGAATCCGGAAAGCCCTCTCGCCTGGCCCTGCGATCAGAAATACCACCCCAAACAAGAAAGAGAAATTCTTCACAAAGCCAGGCAACAAATTCTCAAAGAAAGACGCAAGGCCTCCACTGCTATTTTCCCATCGCCCTCACGAACTCACACAAGAGAAGAAGCAACCTTCATTTGTTGAGCACAGACAAATTTCATCCTCACCCAAAACTACATCCACTACATACACAAAACGCCAGGCTACCCCTCCTGCCCTCACGGCAGAGGATACCCACCCAACAAATATACACTCTGGGAATGCATTGCATCCCACCAAAGCCGACAGAAATCTCTCTCTCACCTACCCCCTGAAAGTACACCAAGCAGCTGGGAGGGATGGACTTCTCCCCCTCCAGAACTTCAGAGGCTGTGGTGCCCCCCCCCCCCCCCTTGTCCACCACATTCGCAATGTGCTGGATGGTACGGAGACTGCCCCGACCGCTCAGGCCCGGACTAGGGCTGGGATATGGAAAACTCCATTTCCACAATAAAGTTTACTCTCTCTCTCTTTCTCCTTCGCGAAACTTGATGACGTAACTGGGAGGTCGTAGTACCGCCCAGTGACGATATTTGAATACGGCTCATTGATTGGACCCGAGTATTGCGTGGGCACTCGGTTTGGGCTCGTGATAATCAATAGCTCGAGAAGCATTCGGGTAGTGGCCCGTGTCCAATCTCTGCAAGTACGACAAGAGCCGAATGATAACAATGTCTGGAACTCAGCGCGTGTCCTGTACTTCGACCACCTACAACACGTGGCTATGATTAACATTGGCGGCATATAATCGGCTCCTGATCACGTGGCCTCTTGTTCGGGCTGCGAGCTGAGGGGGCGAGCCCTGCTCGTTTTCTTTAATTTTTTTATGCGACTTCGATTGTGTGTGGGGAAAACCTAACGCGTGTTTGAGAGCTCATTAACAAGGGGTTCGTTCTAACTGGTATCGGCGCGAAGTACAAAAATCGTTGCAGCGCCCCTTTAAGGTGAAACGAAGTATATAATGACAACTTAAAACTATCAAGGTTGCCGAAAAATGAACAAAAAACTTCCAGCCTTTCTGCTATGCTGAAGAAGGAAGAGCAGAGGAGCTGTAGCTTTTGTTCTCGGTGGTGGCTTTCCTGGCGAGTGATCTGCTCTTCTTTCGCAATCGAATCTGAAGTGCTCGAAGCAGTGGAACTTTAGGCGATAGCGGCCTCGCGGCGGTTGCGGTACCATTCGCGCTGCTGCGCACATCGCCGCTCGTTCCGCTCCCGCTCTTCTTCCTCCGAAGAAAGTTTGCCGCGATCTATGAGCGACGGCGGCTACCAGTTCTCTTGTTGCTGCCGTAGCGCATAGATGGCGGTAGCTGTTCAGAGTTCGGTGTCATCTTTTCTTTGCTATTGGACATGATACTGGGGAAAGTAGCCCTTAACAGCTCCGCTGTAAAAATATATATCCTGTTTATGTATATCTGTGCATACACCTATACTCCGTCTCACCTCAAAATGGACCGCGACGGACGCTACGAACCATCGAAGCCAAGCAGGCGCCGCGTGAGCTTCACGTGACCAAAGGGAAGGACACGGCAACGCACCAGGCGAGCAGTCAAGGGAAACGTTCGTATGGCTGGATTGGCTGGGATGACTCACAGTAGGCACTCATATGTAGTTATTCTTTTTAAATATTTATTGCAGAGAGCTAAAATTTTCAGGCACCCATGTTTGGATGTGAATGCCTCCATCAAACTTGGAAGTTGTTCTCTAAATTATAACGGAGTTGGCGGCTGCACATTTTAGAACGAACGAACAGCGTTTATATTTTTATCAATCATATAGAAAAATGAAAGACGTTTCAACCTTGGTACGTTTGCAAATCAGTGTAATGCGAAATTAGAGCGCAGGTCTTGAGGAGAAGCAGGGGAGGCTGTGAAGGGGAGGATATGCCCCTTTTTCTCCTCCGTACCCTGCCCTCCACCCCTGCCCCACCCCTACTGCTCCTCCCCTCCTCCAGTCCTCGTCCTCTCCTCCTCCTCCCCTTTCTTCTAATTTCTTCCTCCTCCTCCCTCCTCCTTCATACCCTCCCATACTCATTTCCTCCTCCTCCTCCCCTCCTCTTTCGCACCCTCCCCTCGTTCTCCTGCGTGCCCTCCCATCCTCCTCCTCCTCCTCCTCCGTACCCTCCCCTTCTCCCACAGTTTCCCCACTAAATTAGATGAAAAATTGACGCCAGGTTACCTTAAAAGCAATTCAGTTCCCCCGCTAAGTTTAGCGGGGAAAATGACGTCACATGACTTGGTGTCACGTCACCTATGAACAAATTGAGTTTCTCCGGTAGATTTAGCGAGAAAATTCACGTCACGTTATCTCAACAGCAATTCGATTCCCCGCAAAATTTAGCGGGGATTTCAATTGGGGTTTAGATCACGTGACGTCAGTTTTCCCGCTAAATTTATCACGGTTACGCCGACGCCGACGGCAGCGCCGCGAAACACGGAAACGGGCGCCTAAGAGGTGCGCTCTATAAAGTCTTGTGATTTCGCGTATGTTGCTCTTGGCCAAATGGAGGTCCTCGTCTTTTGAACCGTTCATCCCAATAGATAAGCGCACCGTCTCCAAGTATACGGTTGTGGTGACAATTAGAATCGGCTGCTTGAACAGAATCGGCAATACGAACAAAGTACGAAATTATTGTTGCGTGTACGTTTGTACAGCCGGAATATAGTCTGCCTTAGTGGGCGGTTGGTGTCTCGGCTGTAGATGACAAATTTAGCCAGTAGAGTACAACCGCTAGCCTGAGGTCTTTAACGTGCACCACGTAGTAGTGATGCACCACCGCGCGCCGGCACGATGCTCATTCAGATCCAACCAAGCAGGGTAAGGATTGAGCCCATGATCGCTGGGTTCTGCTGCGCGAGCTTTCGCTCCGCCTGCTCCGAGCTGGAGTGGTCTAGCCCGCTCGGCCACGTATCCCCCCCGTACGAAACCATAAAATGTTGACAGGTGAGTATGCGTCAGAGCGTAGCCTCCTTTATAGTCACAAAGCCTGCCAGCTCGATGACGGAGCGAGAGAGTGCCCGGTCGCAGATTTGGAGCGCGAGGATCAGGTAGCACAGAGCATTTCTCGGGGAGCCTGTAGTCAGCGCGCAGCTTTTGCAGGGGCGAGGACCCGAAACATGGTTTTCAAACCTGACGACAAAAAAAGCGGTAGCCCCAGAAACGCGAGAAGCACGAGCGGACATTTCAGCGCTCGGGACCAGTTTGTTTCGGCGTTTCGCCGCAGCGGGGCGCCGGTTATATTACTCTTGTCCACCGCTCTACCTTCTCACTCTCGGCGGCCGCGTCTCGTGGCGCTCTGCCAGGCCTTTTAAGTATAGAGGAAGCTATGGTCAAACCATTACTCACAAAGCTTGGAAGTTTGATGGCGGAGCCAGAGAGCGCCCGGTCGCAGATTTAGAGCGCGAGGATCAGGTAGCGCAGAGCATTTCTCGCGGAGCCTGTAGTCAGCGCACAGCTTTTGCAGCGGCGAGGACCCGAAACATGGTTTTCAAACCCGACGAGAAAAGAAGCGGTAGCCCGAGGAACGCGAGAAGCACGAGAGGACATTCCATCGCTCGGGACAAATTGGTTTCGGCGTCTCGCCGCAGCGGGGCGCCGGTTACATGACTCTTGCCCACCGTTTTACCTTTTCACTTTCGGCGGCCGCGTGTGGTGGCGATCTGCCAGGCTTTGTCAGTATATCGGAGGCTATGGTCAGAGCAACGAACGCTGACAATATAACTACCACAAAACTCAAATATCTTGTCACTTTGGTTGGACGAAACGCACGTATTCCATAACATCAGATGCTATGCGAAAGTTCTACGTTATAACATAAAGCACAAGAAGACACATCCCTTGTGTGCATCCCCTTTTTTTAAAGACATGTTCTCGTCAAAGTCAGACTGCACTGCTATTAAATACTATCGTATTATATTGCCACCTCCCCCCTCCCGTTATTACACATAAGTCGTCACATCGATAGATACGTATGCGCATACGCGGGAGAGCGAGCCACACGTGCCCTCTCCCTCTCCTAAACACTCAAAGCGCGCGTCGCGAAAAGAGTTGCTCACTGCCTGCGACGTAGGATTCACAATTCCTCAAAAGAGAAATGTCTGGATTGAAGAGAAGGTGTATCTGTACAGAAACCGCGACGTTACTGACTATGGTCGTCCTAGACATTGCCAAGAGACGCAGGAGGAGTGACTGCGACGCTTGTCTAGGGATATGGAGAAGCAAAGAGGGCAGCGGACTTGTCACTGTGCTATCGCATTTTTTCCGCAGTTTGCAGCGAAGAGCCACGGACAGACAACCTCCTTTCTATGAACGCTTTGTGCACGAGCCAGATTAGATCTACCCCATTGTTGGCTTTCCCTCCTCTTACCGAGATGCCGAGCCACTGAAGTGGGCGTCGACGAGCCTCTACAAAGACCTATGCTGGGAATAAGGACGCAGTAGTCTCTAAGATGGCAATAACTTGTCCCGCTGTGTCTACGAGGAGGTGAAGTGAATGGAAGAATACAAAACGAAAACTGAAGGTTCGTTATGGCGGCACTTATGCACAGCTGCTTCAAAGCGTCTATAAAGACAATTGATAGAAAACAAGAAAATAAAAGAAACGTATCGTGTTTCGTTTACCGTAACTTTAACGTCATTTTATATTTGGACTGATAACCCTTATGCAAAAGAAATGATCATTACGGAGTCTAGTTCTAGCCTCAGGTAAGAAATCGGACACCATAAAAAGTATACCCTGAAGTAACTATATTTTCTATGTAACAAGCTGATACTTAGAGGAATTAAGAAAAACAATTACTAAGTAGCGCTCGCGTATTAATTGTTTTAGGTCTTTTACCGAGAACGGGTAGTAACTGAAATAAATTTACTAATACTGTAGATTTGAATTTATTGTTGACATTATTTGCGTCCCCTTTTACATAATCACTCGCTTGGCCTGTTGCTGACTTTTTGCTTCTTGTATTATTTCTTTTGTTTGTTTTGCCTCCTTTCCCCCAAGGTGTAATCCACTTCGCTAAAATCTCGCCAAGGAATAGCTGTATTTATAAATAGAATAAACATAAACCTGCTAAGAGTCATGCCTATCCCTGTGGAGTACCCACGAGCAGCGTCTCTCTGCTCATGTCAACACACGCAGTGTTCGTTCCTGCTTGGAGAATCTGAAAATATATGGATTCGGACAACTTTCAGCGTTTTCCTAGGAGCAATCCCGTATGCCAATAATTATTGGGTTGTGTGTGTGTTTATACAGCCTAGAACTTGGTCTGCCTCACAGGGGCGACGAGTCTCCCAGCTGTAGATGAGCAATTTAGCCAGTGCGGTACAGCCGCTAGCCTGGGGTCTTTAACGTGCACCACGCAGTAGTGATAAACGACCGCACGCCGGTACGATGCTCATCCAGATCGAAACGGGCGGGGGTGGGGCTCGAGCCCAGGATCCCTGGGTTCCGCAGCGCGAGCTTTCGTTCCACGTGCTCCGAGCTGGTGTGCGCTAGACCACTCGGCCACCGATCCCCCTTCCCGTATGCCAACTAACAGCGTTTGAAGTTTCTAGCGGGGATACGTCTGAATGTAGACTCCGTCAACTCACGCGGACAAAAAGCTATATTGTTGAGGAGACGCCAGGTGTAGTGCCACTCTGCTCACGAAGAACGCAGGCATAGTTCGTTCCTGCCTGAAGAGCCTGAACAATATGGCTGCCAATAGAATTTAGCGTTGTTCTAGCTGCGAAGTCCTACCCCTACTAACAGTGTTTGAAGTTTCTTGCGTAGATACGTCTGAATTAAGATACCTTCCACTCAGACCTAGAGGAAGCTACCTTTGAGGGGCCCCACCAGTAGCGCCCCTTAGGGTGCCTTCATGTGCGCTTTGCTTAGGGTGATGGCATCTGAGCACCTTGTTCCCAAAGGCTTTTGTCTCTTTCTTGTTCCTGAACACGAGCAAGCGCGTGTCCTGGCATGAGCTTTTGGCATCAACAGTGCTGCGGCGGCATTTGTTTACCGGATATTTCTTTGTGTTTTTCACGAGAGCGCGTGCTGTAGGCATCGAGTACTATAAGTAATGTCATCACCCTATCCTCTATCTAACAAATGTCTGCAGTAAAGCCAAAAGCACAGGCGCGTGACCCTGGGTCATTAGAGTGCTTTTGGTTGTGCGAGAACTTGTGCATAGGGAGCACTTTCTAAAGTTGCGCGCTCGTGCCCATGCCTTCGTCTGCACTGCAGATGTTTGCGAGACAGAGTGTACGCAAAGCGCACATGAGGGCAGCCAGCGACCCTCTGCTCCCGTTAACACCACCGATATCTAATGTGGTAGGCTATATCGGAGATGAAGGCTTTTCTTGCTACGGTCGAGTTGCACCGCCGGCAGTCATTGGTTGACACCACCTAATGTATGGGACTCTATTGGAAAAACGAGGAGAAAGTGCCGTTTCCCCCGTTTCGAAGCAGTTGTCAGCGATGAAACGTTGTTTTGGCTGTTTTTCTGGAAGCTTGTCAAATAGCATGTGCACAAACATCACAACTGACATCCTTCACAGTTCTTATAAATAAATGTTTTGTGGTCAACAGTGACTCCACTGGGCAAAAAATGTAGTGCAGTTCAATGTAACAAGAGTTACCTAGAGTTACCGTGAAGTCGGCTATGCTTTCGATGAGTTGGTTTTAACAGACGTCAAGCTTAAGGGCTTTGCTACGCGGAATTCGCTTATTTCCGGAAAGCCGCGGCCAACATGATACCTTTTCGACATCTGTCAACTTTTCGGCTTCCCCGAGGACGGTCTAATTGACCGCAAGTTCCTTTGTTTATTCTACTACGAGAGCAAGCGTTCCAGTTCAACCGTGGGTGCTCTGGAACGTTTGAACTTTTAATGTGCGTTCCAACGCTTCAGAAATACTGATTCGATCTCCAAGCACCCGATATGATGATTGCAACATATAATAAAATACTCGCCTTCGAGCAGCACGTACAAGCTTCAATATTTCTACTTTTTTGTGCTTTTTTTTTTCTATAGATTGGCGTGTATCGGAAGGGCCGGCTTGCTTGAAAAAACGTCTCAACATGCTTGGGTGTAAGAAAGCATTGCCAAAGCCAGCGCACGAGCTGAGCGGGACTCAAACAGCGTGTCAAGAAGCTCGCGCGTTCCAGCCTTTGTGGTGTTTCTTTTCACCCAATCTCAGCTGAGACGCTGTTCTAGGAAGCCGGTCTTGCTGTCAAATGTTGGCTGCGAGTGGTGCGACCGATGGGCTCCTGATCCGCGATTTCCCCTACTAAAATAGAGATCAGTGGTTAACACGTGCAGTCTTCGTTCCTGCTCTCAAACTCTAAAAACTATGGCTTTCGATGGATTTTAGGGTTGTTCTAGGAGCAAACCATTATGCCTACTAACAGCGCTTAAAGTTTCTAGCTTGGACATAACGACCACTAGCGCCTCTCTGCCCTCGTCGCAGATCAGTGGCTGGCTTGATATCTTAAACACACATGCCCTCCTTCCCTCTCCGCCATTAAAAACGGCAGACTAATTTAAATAAAAGAAGCAACACTTCTGTAATTTTGCTGAAGTCTTGGACCAACTCTTGTTAATATAGAACAGACGGGAACACATTTGCACTGATGAAAAAATAACACGAACAATGCAAGGTATTGAATAATCTTATGTGAAGTCTGGTATGAATATAAAAACATGATGCAACATTTTAATTTCAGTGAACCACCATTTCTCAGGCAGCCTTATATACTCCTAAAGGCTGAAAAACAAACAGCGCAAGGACAAGGACAGAGTAGAAGGCGGTAGACACACACAGCGCTGTGTATGTCTACCGCCTTCTCCTCTGTCCTTGTCCTTGCGCTGTTTGTTTTCCGCTAATATGAATGACCAACTAGCCCAATCGTCAACACTACTGATCCTAAAGGCTGTTTGTACATTGCTTTTTGTTTGAACGATCCGTCTATTTTCTTCACAATGATGATCATTCATGCTAATGTAGGCAGTTTACTCTTGACGATAATACACCTCGTAAGAAAGCGTAAAGTCCACATGCAACTCACCGTAAACCGCCAAGAAATGAGAACGGCGACCAGAAACGCATATACAAATATTACCTAGAACAAAGCAATAATCAAGTACCTGATATATCAGTTACTATTTCAAAACAGTCGACTTCCACGATGCATTTCCCAGAGCAGAAACTTAATATTGTGACAGGTCGTCTATTCTGACAGGTCGCGCAGAAGATATTTTTCCAGCTTGTGATTCAAGTAGCTATATTTGTGTCACGAAATAAGAAAACAATTAGATTAGTTGTCCATTTTTTTTTAAATCTAAAATGAGCCTTCAAGATTTCCTGCGCTTTCCGTCTTTTGCGACAAGGAGCGCAACCTTGCGACCAGAAGCAACACATATTACAAAAGGCCGTAGTGCTTGATATCCAACTGGAACGCTACTTCAAACCCAGAGGCTGCCCTTTGGCCTACTCTGTGTCGCGCTGACGTACGATAAATTACGTATAAAGTCTAAAGATAAGACCTTGTTATGGAGAAAGTGTCTCTGAAACCGTCGCTGCTCAACTTTGGCTCAAATGACGCATCAACCACTTGAGAGTACATCAACCACTTGAGAGTAAAATAATTGGTGCACACTATATAAAAAGCACTGGTGGCCTCGGAACCTAATACTGCAGAAGTTCGTGTTTTTGCTATAAGGGCTTACATATAATTTGTGTTTTGTGACGGTTTTGTATAGTGGGAATTCTGCGCGTACATGATGTGTTGGCGATTGAACATGGCAGGTCATGCGAACGTATGTTCCGGTACAATATACACTGAGGCGTAAACTGACCCACCAGCGTTTCTGCTTGTCTTTCGAAGACTATCGAACGTGAAAAGTTTAAAAAGAGTCAAATGTTTTTATGTATCTGTTATAGCATCAAAGTTGCATGTTTTTGTGGTGTCATTAGCAGCTCTTTGTTGACATGATTCCAAATGCACCGGTGTGTCCATTTTCACGTTGTTAAAAAACCTTATGCTCCTGATATATCATTTAATGTAATGAGATTATTGCGAATCAGTGTATCTCTGAGGCTATTCGCTCCCATACGAAAAAGCGCAAAGACAGTAACCATAGGTTATACAAACCTATTTAAGTTTAGGCCGTTTGAGTAATTATGTTGATAATAACGTCACCAGTGGGCGCCAGCTTATTTCGTGTCGGATATGTAATGTGACCAAGATTGATTTTCATTAAAAAAAGAACACCCATTGTTGTTAATGCAGATAAGTTCTTGACACCTTCGAATAAATGTAGCACAATATTTATAATAAGTTTATTTCGACATGCGTATGTCTGGGAGGCTCCGGCAAAAGAAGACGCGAAGTCCTCTGACGTATATTGCACCTATCTAGGTTTTAACGACTTCGTCTAAGAGTATTGGTGTTACTGGTTTTCGCGTAATGGTGTGTACTGTAGACGAACGTTTGAGCAGACGGTAATCACAGAGTTTGAGCAGACTGTAATCACAGTTTGGCCAGACTGAAATAAAGTGCCCGAGCAAATCTCTTCGTGCAGCAGCGGGACCTCCCATTATCTTTCTTGTTTAAAGATTGATTGATTAAATGTGTGATTTTTAACTTTGAAATACTTAACGGTATCACTAGCGGCCCGTAAACCTCTAGCGATTCGCTTGGTCTAGGAAAGAGCGATCTACTAAAACTTCCCGATTTCCAGATGACTGCACGTCCGCGGCACATGTTTCGAACTCTTACAAAACTCGATATTGCATTGCAATATACTTTCCAAGTAGCGAAATGACTTACGAAGCGCAAGTATAGGGTCTATTCTCCAGAGGTTTAGCCACATTATGCGCTGGGCGATGTAATAATTGTCAACTCCACCTACCCCGTATCCCAGATTGCGGCCAGGCTCTTGAAATCGACCGCAAAAATCGGTTTCGTAGCCTATCTCGTTCTGATTTTGTACAGCGTTGCCCACAGGTGGTGCATTTTTGTCTTAGAATTCGCCAAGAGCGAACTTACCTGAGCAAAATGTAAAAATAGAAAAAGGCCTAATTCCCATTAAAACGCCACGAAGCCACCGGTCTTTAAACAATAGCTTGATGTGTTCCGAAAATGCAAAAAGAAATAGCTCCAGTCTGAACAAGGATTTTAATATTGGTACAATTGTGTTTCATTTGAATGTGACTGAAAAGAAAGAATATATACGGCCTGAACTTATTACAATAGACCTGGTTCCAACATACATTTGGATATAACATACCTATTTGCGAAGTTCGGTTGGTTTTCCTCTACGTACCATTGACTCAACTTCATATCTTCATACATCACAATCCTTTTGCGACAAACTGGAATCTTGGTAAAACTCAAGGTATATTATAACAAGCTTATCCTGTATATATACTTCTTTAAAATTCCAAAGTTGGATTCTTGAGGCCATGCTTCCAGAAGGCGAAAAAAAAAAAACATGAATGTGGGGCAAATAAAGAAAGACATTATGTTTGATTTTTCAAATTGAAATTGTTTGTCACTGCGGTTCGGCCCTTCACAAATTCAAAATGAAAGGTTGTGACTTAACTTAAAGTGATTACATGCAGTGCAAACAAATCGCTTTGTATTTTCTAGAGTCAAGCGTGTTTATATTCCTTCGAGAATGTCTGACAATTATGCCGGCCGCTGTTAACGCACCCTGTTCCTCCAACTTAACGCCGTCACTCGGTTACCAACATTCTCATCTACTGCCGACTGTTCAAAGCTACATTGTTCACCGCAGCAGCTAGAATCTCTTGCCGTCTTCCCCGGGGCCGGGTTCTGGTTGAAGAGACAAAATGCACGGCCTAGTTTAATCTATAGGCTCGGAGACAGCGCAAGAAGTAGCAGGAGCAGTCCAACACGTGGTGGAGTTAATTTTGGGGAGCACTGTAGTATCAAAGCAGCGACTGTCCTTCCGGGTTGATTTCGTTTTTTTTTTTTAAGTCTTCGCCAGCCAACCCAACTTTCAGCCCATGCAATAGAGTGTTCCAAACCAGTTTTAATGCGTTGCGACAAGATGCAAAAAACACCAAGCTTACCCCGGGATGGATGGATGGATGTTAATGGCTATACCCTTTGTAACGGGCGGTAGCTTGCGCCACGTAGCCTAAGTCTAAAAGACAAAAACATGATTCCTCCTGCCCTTTTAAGACCAATTTCTCCCCCTAACTATCACCAGGCAGTGTGGGATATCACTAGAATGACCTTCGGGGGATCGGGCACAAGAATAAAAAAAACAAAAATAATCACCCCCTGCGTCTTCCCTCCGGCGAGGGAGTCGCCGAATTTCCTCTGATCAAACCTTGTCGGCGTTACCCCAGCACCGGACCCACTGGGAGACAGGGTTGAGACTTTGGGCCGGAGCCACGCGGGAGGGAGTCTCAATTTTCCTCTGTCCCGCCTGTCCCCAGTTGTGCTAGTTAGTTGTCCATCATTTATTTTCCCTACACAATTTCCACCAATCTTCTAATCGCCCCTTTGTCACTTTGCCGCTTTCATAAAGCCGCTCTCCAGAGTGTTATCTGAAACTAGAACCCGCAGATGCGATACACTAGCCTCGTGACAGACTTTCGTCCGCCATTGCATCGCCTTTCTCAAGATAATACGAGGGGGATGCCACAGACTTGGTATACTAGCTCGAGAAAACAACGCAACTAACACAAAGACGAGTAGAGAAAGCGGAGGGGACGAGCGCTGGCTGACAAATGAATGTTTTTTGAAGAAACAGATAAAATCCAGCCTGCAGCAATCAACATCACGAATATTAAAAAAAATAATCCACGCAATAAAAACAAGATAAAAGCATTACAGCAGCACGCGGTAATGACATGCTAAAAGAGAAAGGAGTAGCCTTGAGCATAAAAAAAACTAAGGAACTTCATTTTTTTATCAGTGCAGATAAGCAGACGTCTGGTTCAGGCAGACTATTTGATTACTTTGATTACCTCAAAGGCCTTAAGCCTTCGTGTGCTTACTTATTATTTACCCTGCCAATGATTTGAATGCTCCTGAAGCTAGGGCGGCAACGACAATGCGCTTCATGTAAATGTAAGTGCCCCCTTGGTTTTGATCTGTACGACAATTCATGTTCTCTAGGTTTTTCATTAATATATCTCCCGTTCTGGCAAATATAGACTTTTCCACGCGACAGTGGGATCTTATAAATTACCCCTACTGGGCATTCCACATATTTAGTCTGATATTTTAACCCACATCTGCGTTTGTTTTGAGTATTTTTGTTGAGGCGCTTGAACAGCTCTTCCAACTTGCGGGAAGCCGAGAATACGATCAAAACCTCGCGCCGTTCGCCTACCTTCTTTTAAAGGGCAACTCCGCTTCATTTTTGATATTTAGAAAACTATGTAGCCCTCTTCAGTATCATATAGGAAGACCCCATGTCAAATATTACAATCTAATTCCGTCTATATATTTAATAAACTGGCCAGCGAACCTTCAAGCGAGCCAAGTCGCCGAAATCTGCCAACTCTAGCGTGCGGCGCGAGGCGCAATCATCAGCGCAGTCAATAGGGAGTTTTCGTAGATCGTTTTCGCCGTCCCGCAAGGCCCTCCGCAACCCGCTACGATAGCGGGAACTCCACAGTCAAGGCTATCGGCGCGCAGGCGCAGTAGCAACTTCTTCGCTGCGTAACGCTTAGCGGAGGGGGCAACGCGGTCTACGAAAACTCCCTAATGCCACGGAGTTGGAGCGGCCAACGTTGAGCCTCTACGTCAGAGGCATGCATACTTCATTCTCACGTTTTGCTTGTTTTTACTTTTCAGAGCGAAATTTAACGATGACGTCATGAGTTTCTCCTCCCGGTGTTGGCTGACCGGGTGTTCACGTGATCACCGTAACACGGATGCGCTTATCGGTCTGTTTCTCCGCTCCCCTTCTCCTCTTTCGTCTTCTCCCCTCTCCCCCGGGCCATCACCGTCCACGCAACACCTCCTAGAGAAGAAGGCCAGAGCGCTCTGAGAGGTTACGTCACAATGGCGGAGGAAGGAAGTCCATGGCGCAACTACGTGAGAATACGCTATCGACGTGAAAAAAATGTACCTCGGCGCGGTCGTGTTCATGCGCGTTTATCCGGCATTAATATACGTTTTAGAGGCGCAGTCTTGTACAATTTATTATATATATAATATAAACGTATTATATAACGTGCTACCAAGGTTGAGAGTACCAAAATTATATTTATGAGTATTCCCGTAACCGCGGGACTACGTGCAGTTCCGCAGCACCCCACACTTTTTGAAAGGACCGGCTGCGATGCTGCTGATGCCACATGGCTTCGATTCTGGTAAATTTACGTTGTGTGTGAGCTGCTGACTGTCTGAAAAGGAACGCTGAGACATCTCAGAAGGGAAGCAAACCGAAAAGAAATCCAGTCGTTGTCGCAGGGAGCGCACACCAGCAAGAGATGGGTCGACAACGTTAAGCCTTTCGTCGCCGCTGCTCTCGTGTGTGGTACTTTTGAGACTTGTTTCCCGTCGTATTTCTGTCATCACCGCAGTCTCGGGTAGTTTTTTTGTGTGTTCGCTTGATACTACGGCATTTACGTGCATTTGTGAAACAAGTCCTGCTACGGTTTGAGTGACGTGTGACAACTAGCCAACGAAGGCTCTGGTCGACTAATCGATAGACCTCTCTCTCGACAGAAAGAGGCTTCTTGGAGTTCGTATTCAAATGTGTTCGTCACGGATATTGTGGGACGTATGGATACGATCGACAGGTGAGAAATAACTTATTTACGGGCTTTCTTGTTCATGTAGGACGCAAGTAAGATGCTGCAATCGTTTTTTTTTAATCGCATGATAAATTGCAATTTTGTTCCTTGTCATTATTCGTATGCAGTTGCGTCGACATTTGTAAATATGCGCGCTAATCTAGTTTTCACTGGAAGATGAAAATCAAGTTTGTGTGATTATTGAAAGTGAGTTGTTTGTGATTCTGTGTTTATTTATACTAAAGTTATTTTATTGCCTTTTCCGCGTTTATACTAGAATCTTAACTGTATTAAGGTGATAGTATTATTATATACAAAACAAGTTATGTTGTGTTCTAAGGCAGCTCGAGCCCATAGGGAGAAGTAAATTAGTAGACTAAGTAGTAAGTTTAGTACCCCTGCCACAGCGAAACGTTAATATATTTTCATACAGTGATATAGGATTTAATCAGCTCGCGGTCTTGAGTGATTATACGAGCGCCGCAAGCGGATTTGTCGACCCTATAATGTCATTCGATCGAAATTACATTAATTTTGCCATGTGGCCGGGGTATGATGCAAGAATTCAGTGGCTGCACGCGATAACGTCGCGTACATGATCGTGAGAAACGCTTGTCTTGCCTTGTCCGCGTTGACTCTGTCTACCTGATTTTTAACTGTTCTGTTTTGCTGTTTCAAAATCACTGCGTGTCTCGCCATTTTGTCAAAGTATTTCTGTATAAAATACGCATTCTTACAACAATAATTGCATGACTCAATGTTTTCGACTTAAAACAATCACATATTTCGATAGACGTCTTGTACGCATACCTCGTGCCATTTCGTACCGATTATTTAGCGGTGTAATATTTTGCTCGTGTAATAAAATGTTTTCTAGACCTGTTGCTATGTGCAGCTTTCATTCTAGCTAATATGACACGCGTATGTGACTAAAAACGCGTTACGACGGTCGATCTACGCGCGTTGCATTCGCTTCGACGCACGCCCCCGATGGCCTTCCTTTGCGACGTCACGAGAAGAGCACTACGGCCTTGTCTTCTAGGAGGTGTTGGTCCACGCCATGCAAAGCGACCTGCCCGCGTCCAAAAAAAAAAAAAAAAAAGGACCTGCCCGCGTCGCGTGTCCTGTTTCTCGCTCCCTCCCGAACGTCACAAGACCACGTGGTTCGACGTGAGGTGCCCATGACTGTGACGACCCGAGACCAATGTTGCCTGACGCAACCGAAGTTTCGGTTTCGGTATCTGCTGATGTTTAAATTAGGATTACACAAATATTATTCCACATTTCGCGAATCCGAAGACGTAGAGTTGTTGAGTATTACTTTGTGAATGTGAATCACATGGAAGCCTAAATTTTTCGAAATTGAGCGGAGTTGTCCTTTAAGTTGTGAGAGACCCTGTGCATGTGCGTGAAAAGGAAATCGTGCATGCACGACTTCCTTACCTTGCTATAGTCACTGAAACGGAATTGGGGTAGCTTGTTTGCACTTTGACAGGTGCATCTGCGTGGGCTTGAGATGAATAATTTTTTTCTAATTCGCAAGTCAATGTCGCTTGTGGATATTCTCAATAAAAACTCACTAAGTGACAAAGTCGCGTTCTTTATTAATATGGAGGATTTTTTCTACTCGATTCCTCAGGGGTGCTTGAAAGTAGCTGAGCGTGAGTACAATGAACAAAGTGGAGAGGTTAGATTTGAGAATGCTTGTTGTATGGAGGTGGATGACTTTATTGATATCGTAAATTTCTGTTGGCGGTCTACCTCTGTTTTGTTTGAAGGGAATTACGACGTGCAGAAGGAAGGTATCTGCATTGACTCTTGCGTTGCCCCTGTCCTTTGTGACATCTACGTAAACAAGTGTGACAAAGCTATTCTTTTGGATATACACGTGTTTCCTGTATTTAAACTTGCGCGAACAAGGCGGATTGTCGTTGCCGCTCTAACTTTAATAACATTGAGATAGTTGAAAGCGGGAATGATAAAACAGCACGCGAATTGCGTGAGGCCTTTGAAATAATCTACGCAGGTACAGATAGCTGCGTCAGTTCCCCCAGACGTCAGTTCATCTACACTCAAAAGAAATGAAATTCCTTAGTTTTCAATGACCGTAAGTTCATATGCTACTCCTTCGTTATTTGGCTTGTCATATCCGCGTGCTGCCTTGGGGTTTTTATCTTGTTGTTCATAAATGTTTTGTGTCTATAATTTTTGATAGTGGTTCCTGTGACCGGTGTTTATGTGTCTCTTCAATAAACTTCCAGTTGTCCGTCAGCGCTCATCCCGTCCACCTCTTCTACTCGCCTTTGTGTCTTTCGCGCTATTTTCTCGCTTTAGGCGTGAACCAACTCGCCTGCATCGCGACCTTATAACTCCGGTAAGGCGATTAGCGAGAGAAAGCGGGTAAGGCGATTAGCGAAAGAAAGCAGACGGGTGTGAAACGCTAGAAGCTGGTTGCACAGTTGTGCTTAAACCTTTCTTTCAACATAACATGGCAAATGGGAAAACTATGGCTCTATCGAACAAACCACAGCGTTTGAGAAAGGCACCTGGAGAGAACTGCTGGCCTGCATGAACTCGGGTCGTAAAAAGGTGTTAGTACCAGCTTCGCTCCTTGGATTAGACTGACTTGTGGGAGGCCGTTTTCCAAACTATAACGTTTCAGTGACTACAGACCATAGAGGGCCTTGGTGCGTACTCGCCTTTGCTGAACAATAACATCTTGGCCATTGTACCGCCCATTTTTTAAAGCATGAAATGCTTTTTAGCGGAAGCCCAATCCTAAGAAGTTGTCCGTTCGTCCGTCCGTGCGCAAATTTCCAGCCAGATTTAGCGGGGAATGCTGAATTAATATTTAGGTCATGTGACGTCGTTTGATATCACGTGACCTGACGTCACGTCACCACTGCACCTATAAATTTTCTCCTCCAAATTTAGCCGGAAATTCGTAGTCACTTTACCCGACTTCACGAGGCCTATACACAAGTTTCCCCGCTAAATATAGCCGAAATATTGACGTTATGTATGACCTGACGACACGTGACACGCATACATTGATACCAATTCCCCCGCTAAATATAGCGGAAAAATCGACGTCGCGCGACATATGCACCAGTTCAGCCTGGCCGCTATATTTAGCGGGAAAACTGACCCATTATGACCTATGCACAGGGTGGCCAGTTCCGCTTATGATAAGTGGATTTGGGCTTCTTTTTTTACCGAGTCGCTGATAGATTTTTCCAGTCGCGCGTCGCGTTTTTTGGGCTTGTTCGCGCTTTTGCCGCAAATATTGTTATTTTAGTGCTCGTCACGCTTACTGACAGCGCTTTTGTCGTCAAAAACGCAAAACAAAGCATGACTGTTTGGTGCGGCGGTTAGGTGGCGCATGCTAACGTCCGTCACAAAATACAAAACTATTACTATTCATTCACAAATGTTTTGGCGCCTTGAACCTCTTGCCAGTCGGCAGTCGCGGTCGTCGTGTCTAGTTGCCATTGTATTTTACGCAAGATGGCTTTGAAGGGGTCGAAGTATGGCAAAAGATATTGTAAAAAGTGGGAAAAGGAAACTCTGTTTAGGAGTGGCTGCGACCAGTCACCGGAGACGATAAAAAAGCAGCGTGCAAGTACTGGAAGTGCGAGATCCACGCTCATCATGCCGACCTCGTTTAGCACATGGCAACAGAAAAGCACATGAGGAACTTTCGGCCGCTTTCCAGTGCACGTTTGACTACCATGGGCTTCACCAAGTCGTCGCCTCCAAGAACGATACCAGAACTGGAGCTCAAGCTGGCATGTTACTCAGTGTGCCATGCCACTATCTGGCGGATAGAGGCATGGCACGCTGACTTCGTATTTGAGCGAGTTCGCCTTCGTATTTGAGCCAGTTCTCTTTCTCATTTTATTATTAATAAACTATTTTCAACAATGTCTACATTTGTTGAACTTCCCCTTGTTTTTGAGCTTCTTCACGAAGGTCACCCCGTTTTTTGGGGCTTGTTTGGGGACGACTATTTGCTTGTTCGCTCGGCCGCATCTGGCTACCCTGCCTATGCACAAGGTTTTCCCGCTCAACGTATCAAGGAATTTGATGAAAAAAAAAAAAATTAAAGTCCTTATTTGCTCCCGAAACGACGGTTTAATGTCTTCTAAATAATTGTATAGGATTGAGCCTTAAATACTGGATATCTTGTAATTGACCGGTGGCGCCATCTTCTAGTAAACACGTGAAACATTCAGTAACGTGTAAATCCGTGGCGGCTGGTGTTTCTGGCGTACGACTGATGTAAACAAAACGGCCAACGTGACATATGCCGGTCGGAAGTTCAAGAAATGCGAAGCTAGATAGAGTAAAGGGTATCTGAACGACCGTAAAGGTATGTGGTGTGTCTCCGTCATCTTGAACCTGAACGATCGTTCAGGTTGTGCGCCGGCAAACCAAATCATTTTGTCTGCTCGCGGTCGCCACGGCAGCTAGTCTGCCCGCAGATCGCAAAATTTTACTAGCATGCGCAGTTTACAGCATTCACAATTGCTTACCATTGAGAGCAGTCCTCGGAAGGATTTGGTTCATCCTGTCAAATGAAGCAGACCAACATGATGGCCAAAGTGCCTCTCGCTCTCCTAAGTCTAACGCTCGGCTGGGTCGGCGAAGGCGGTCGCCGAACCGACCGCCATATTTTTTTTTACCTTAGCCGTGAACGGTGCTGGCTGCGTTGCGGTGACGACTCCAGCGGACGGAAGGGGAGAAACGAACCAGAAGAGGCCTCCCGACGCCCCGAACGACTCGCGCGCATGCGCAGTGGCGTTACCGATGCGTTCGAGGGCGATCCGTTCGTGTGGAAACGAGCTGATGAAACTTCCTATTGTCAGTGACAGAAGGAAAGCGGCAAATGCGTGTCTTTCGAACGCCGGGGGCCTCCACGACGCCGTACATGCCTTCCGTCGTGCTTTGTCCCTCGAGGTGCACTGACGCCGGTGCGTTGTCGAAGGTGGGAAGTCAGCACTGTAGACCCGACCGAAGATGATCCCCGCCGTTCTTTTCTTGTCAATGACTACAGCGCCGATATGTGCTCCTGACTGCCTCTTGTAATTCCTAGTTGTGATTGCACGACCAAACATTGCATCTTGACGTCACGAGCTGTAATTCTGACCACATTTCATCAATTTTGAACAAGTTTGATAATGCGTGTACCAAGCACGGTAGAAGCTTGGAAACGTCATTCTCTTAAACCAACACCGTCAAAGTGAACAGCGTGATACTAGCGGTATTGACGTCGACGAAAGCAAAATTTAATTCGATTAAAGACGACAAGGTCAGGGTTTTGCCAATCATGAAATGGCTACCGTAAAGACAATTTTGGTATTGCACGTCGCCAATTACATTGTTGATGTAACTAAATCATGTGTGTAATTGGCTTGCTCTCGATCATTAAAACTTGTGAAAAGCAGGTATACCACATATATGAAGCCACGGCTATCAGCAGTGGTAATCTGGCGCATGCCCAATAAGGGTAATAATGCTCGTACGCGCAACCTTTGTTCTCGCCGGTCACTCCTGTTTTTGATAAGAATATTAACAGCAAAAGTCGGTTCCGATAGGAATAAAATAACATAAAAAAGTGTAGTATTAATATAAGTACTAAGTATAGAGGAAAAAGGTTATCTTCCTCAGAACAAAAATTGAAGAAATATACAAAATTGTGCTGGAGAACACAAACACACACCGGCAGCTTTCGTCACACCTAGCAACAAAATACTCACACGTAAAGTCTAGCATGACTTGACATATTCTCGCTGAAGATGAATGACACATTTTTATTTCATTTTTGTTGCCTGCTCTTCACGAGCCTAAGGAAGCTTTTTGATCTGAGCTGTTGAATAGACTGTCATCGTCCGACTTTTCTGTAAGTTTCAATACGCGAGGCTATACCTGTCGGCCAGTCGCAATCAAAACAGCAAAAGGGCGATTTACGACGAAATTGTAAAAACTGCGTTTGGTAAAACAAGAAAGTAAAATACGAAAAATAAAAACAATGTGCATGTCGTTGTTTTTTAATGATTTTTAAAAATTTTGTTGGTATGTTACAGAAAGGTAAGAGGACTTGAATGCTCACATCTCACATCGTATCTCAACAGGCTATCCGTATCCATTACGCACTCGGTGTTATGCTGAACGTACAAATATGCCAGTCAAACATCTGCCATTGTGACAACTCACGAAATGGCCATAAAAAAATAGATGAGGACGCCTAAGCTTTGCCTTTAATAGTGGAACGCAGAAGTCGTGCAAGCGTGTCTGAGTGGCCTATCAGTAGCTTGTCTGGCTTACAACCGGAGCTTCGTGGGTTGGAATCCCGCCTATAGTTGTTTAAATTTTTTTATTTTTTATTTAGGGCAAATAACTTTTAAAGTCAAATCATTTGAGACCACGGCGACCTTTAATTCGCTTTACATGTCATGTTTTGACCACTGTAATTTCATGCGTAACGTCACATTCCACGTGACCGTTGTTGGGATGTTTAAAAATCCGCTGCGAGGTCGTGACCCTATCCGCCAGTTGGGATAAACCGCGTCCCACCGGCGCCGACACCGACGCTGTTTTTTTTGTGTTGTTTTTTTGTGACAAGAGCTCCTAAACGCTCTCACGTTATAAATCTTATTGTGTAGTTTTCACGCACTGCGACTGAGTTAAATTCAGTTGGTTTTAATGCTCCTAAACAATAGCTCCGATTTTACTTATATGATTTCAAACGGGGTACCATGATTGAGGGGGGAACAATCATACTTTTGTAGTTTCGCCTCTCAGGATGGCAGTTTCTCTCCTTGTCTTGTAAGCGTTTGTCCAGGTAAACGAAAAAGTGTTGTTAACCTATATCGTGGTAGGTAATAAACTGGTTCCTTTTCGTGCGGTGATCTTTTAATTGGTCAGCTGTTGAACTGTGAGATTACCGTATTTTTCGGATTATAGTCCGTACCATGTGTACATTCCGCAAAAAACAAAAAAACAAATTGGGGTCGAAAAAAAATATTTTGAAATGATTGTCCGCAGCATAGTTTTATCATACAGAGCACATTTTATCATACACAGCAAATATCATACACAGCACACCTTGAATAAGGCCTGTTGTATTATCTAACAAAGAAACGTGTGTCATACATAAATCATCATCATCATCATTTAATAAACCTTGAAGGCCATTACGGGCATCACCACTAATATAGTCTATTATTCAAAAAAATCCTTCACGTCTTGCCACAGTAAATGATATAGAAAAAACAAGTCCTCATATATAGTCCACAGTTGTAGATAGTCCTCACAGGGTAAAATGTAACCTTTTAAACATGTATAGTCTGCGGACGATAATTCGGAAAACAGTATATGCAATGGGCCTTTGTTCGGTGCGCTCATATCTGACAAACCTTCATCAGACATCTGGTGAGTTTTTGCGAGATAAGCTTGCACCTGGGGGCACTATATCTGATATTCAATGCTGCTGAGTCTCCTGAGCTTATAACTCGATAATTTATATCCGATACCGGTGAGCTTCTTCTCGCTCAGATTTTGTGTTGTAAGAAGAGAGCTACATCCGAGAAGCCTTTATTGTAAATCCGGTGAGCTGATGTCTCATGAGCTCCTATTTGATAAAATTTAATCCGAAAAGCATTCACCTGCTGATCCTTCCCGCGGTGGGCCTTGGACAGATGACTTTGTTCGATGTGAGCTTTCGTCCAATGAGCGTATATGTTCGGTGTTGTTTTTTTTTGTTCGATGAGCCCATACGCAAATGGTGTTGCCAACTGAAGCGAACCCCCGAAGCGCTATACGCGAAAGGTAACTAAGTTCGGTCTAGCACCTGGGAACTGAAGGTCTAAGCACGCGGGAAAAAGGTGCCAGCGACCGCTTGGTTCAGAACCGTCAAGTAGCTCCCGTAAAGAATCTTGTAAAGCTCCGCGTTGGTGTAGTTCCTGACTTCGCTCCGGAATGCTCGGCTTCGCTCGATGTTGAGGTCCAGATTGCTGTCGTAGCTGGCGCTCAGCGTGATTTGTTCTACGAGAAACGTCCGCACGCTGCCGTCCTTGCCGGGGTTCGCGGTCGCCTCAAAGCGAGCCGTCGTGTTTCGGACAGCCACGTGGACCCAGATGGTCTTGCGCGTCGAGAGAACGTTGTCGCCTTTGGTCTGGAAATAAAAGGCGCCGAGAGACGATTAGTTTTATTATAATTTGATCCAATTAGAGACTCCACAAATGCCTTGTTCCACTGCAGTGGCGAATGTATGTTTTTAATAACTTTTTAGAGCGCAGCTCTTAGGCGCCCGTTTCCGGCTTGAGCGGCGTCGCCGTCGGCCTAACCGTCACACGTCGGCGTCTCCGTCGGCCTAACCGTTACGCGTCGGCGTAACGCATGGGCGTTACGCGTCGGCGTAGCCACGCGGTGCATTATGGGAAATGTCCCGCAATGCACCGCAGTGACGCGCGCGTTGCATTTTGGGACGTTTCCCATAATGCACCGCGCGGGAGGCAGGAGGGAGGATGAGGAGGGAGGAGGATAGAGGAGGAGGAGAAAGAGGAAGGAGGAGAAGTGGAGGAAGAGGGAGTAGGACGAGGAAAGGGGGAGGAGGTGAAGAGCAGGGGAGGAGTAGATGAGAAGGGAGGAGGAGAGGCATACCGTCCCCTCCGTACCCTCCCCTCCTCCTTGCCTTTTTTAACAATTTTTTTATGTTAGAACTCAACCCACGTAATAAAATGCGCGTTTCGAGCTTCTTAAAAGTACAAAAAAAACCTTGTTCGAAAGCACGAGACGATTTCGGAGAGCAAGTACCACCCCGCCATTTGCCTTCAAGGGCCGCCTGAAGGACGGGTATTAGGAGATTTTTCTAAAACAGACACAAATACGTGGAAAGATTTTTGTTTAAACGCCACCGGCTTTGTGGAGCGGAACATGCTTGGGAGCAAGCGATATCGCCGAAGAATTCTTGGCTCGCCGAATAAGTTATTTCTTTTTATTCAGCAGCGAATATTGCTGTTTGTCAACTTAGTCTAAAAAAAACAAAAAGTTTTAGCAAGTGGGAGTGTTTTTTATGTAAAAATACGGCTTGAGCAACTGACTGAAGGATAACTTTAAGTGAAATGAAAATGCGACAACAAACAACCAATGTCAATTGTAAATTAAAATTTTACTTCTGTGTTCTTTTAATTGTTTGAGGCCTTACCTGTGCGGTGTAGGTCACGTTGAGTCCGCTCAGATCGAGGGTACACGTGATGCTCGTGTTGCCCGCCACCTGGATGGGCCGGTTGCAGTCCCCGACGCGGCGGACCAGGGTGTCCAACCCCCTCACGGCACCTTCGGTTAAGTTCACCTTCAGGTCGCGGATGCCAAGACCGTTCTTCTTAATCTGGATGAAAAAATGAGAGAGACTGGCTTACACTGTCTGGTAGTTCTGAACGCGACACGTATGCAATAGTTCTGCAGCGAGCAGATGTTTTCTCCGGACGCCTATACTTAGGAGATGGCGCTAGCGAAAGAAGTGATCACCTAAAGTGTGTTGCAGGTTATAGACTAGCGGGACAAACCCTACCCCACAAAGCTTGTTTCCCAACATGATTAGGCGTGTCCTCCTCTCCAGGGTCGGCTTCCCAAAAGCAGTAATACTGGAGGGCTTTGTGTGAGGAGCCTGTACTGCTATTCTTAGCCTACAAAAGACTATGACTGGCCTGAATCTCTGCTCCATCTGGGTCATCTGGTTTATGGGCCTGGTTTGCAATGCAAAATGCGTGGGAGTCCCTAATGAAAAATCTGATATCTATAAGACATTTTTTGTCCAACAAACACGTATGGTAAAATAAGGTCATATAAGAGCAAATAAGAACCATATATGAGCAAGTATGAAAAATATATTATATAAGAATTTATAAGAAACTTCTTATCTGTTTCTCATGACTTCTTATATGTTCTTGTATGGATTTTAAATGTTAATATGTGATCTTATTTGATAATATCCGTTCTTTCGACCCATATATTTCTCATACAAACACTATTTTGACTAGGGGTGGCGAAAGCGTACGCTCTAAAAAAAAAGGGTATCACCTTACACCTTTTTGTCCCATATAATGCACCCCTAAACTTCAATTCGACGTACAGCGCACTATGCGCAAACAGACGGCCCCAAATATTACGAGGGGCTTGAGAACGGTACGATAAACTTATTAAACAGAACAAAAAAAAACACCGAGGTTTTGCAGTAAAGCCGAGAAAACCCCGATTTTTTTTTTTGTAGTCAATAGCACGTACATGACCTATTTTAATAAGTTGTACCACACGGCTATCAAGCATCTCGAGAAAGTTCGTACCATGAGATCGACGTCAGTGGGCTGTGTGTCCAACTGGAGTTCTGGGGTGTATTACATGGGACAAAAGGTGTAAGAATACACCCTTTCTTTTCTGGGAGTGTAAAGCGTCCTCCAGTTTTGCTCTGCCTCTCCGTTAGCCAGCCACCCCGCTACGCCACAATGTACGCACGCCCATGAACATCCAATTTGGTCCTAGGCGTCTGACAGTAACTCCAAAACGCTCGCGATGGTTTCAGTTACTCTCTTTTTTTAAATTAAGACTCTTCATAATCACCCAGATATAGTAAAACCGTTGTATTCGGGAGGACTATTGGGCGTTCACCATGTCTTATGTTCCGTCACACTTTTATGTGCCGTCACAATATGTTTACACCGAAAACGCAGATTAAATCAGCAATCGCGCGCAGAAGGCTGGGCTCGAATCAATTTTACCGAATTGGACCCAGAAAATAAATTAAACCCGGCTTTTTGGGCTTCGCAAATAATCTACACATCGCAAAAGGCTGAAATTTTTTGAGTATGTGACACTAGCGGTGGTGATAAAAGGCGAACGTGTAAGCACATGACGTTACCTGGACCAAAATAAACAAAATCGAAGCCAAAATTCTTTATGAGCCGACGTTCACCGAAGCCTAATATTCATCAACCCGAAATTTTAGATTGTGGGTGCAAGAAGCATTTCTTTCAGTGAAAATCTTTTCAAGAAAGGAAATAATTCCGCCTTTTTTACAGGCAAGTTTTTTTTTTCCACTGAAATAAACATTATAGACGACACCTTCAATTTCAAATTTTGGTTTAATGAATTTAGGCTAAGGTAAAAGTCGGCTCATAGAGAATTTTCGTTTAAATATTGTTTTCCTACTGATGCAGGTAACGTCGAGTGCTCAAACTTTAGAATTTTATCACCAAACTATCGTCATGTTCTCACGGCATCTCAGTTTTCTTCGATGCGTGATTTGTTAATGCGGGCCAAAAACTGTGTTTAATTTTCACAATTCCTCGTAACTCTGGAGAAAGTTACGACACGTAGCGGAATTAACGTAAGGAACTGAAGTAGGAGGCTAGCCCCCGTCCAAATGTGCTACAAAAATCAGCGCTTCCTGGCGGCAAATGAAAAACAAAAGAAATGGAATGAAATGCGTTCGGCTCGATATGCGGTTTGTTACCTTGAAGTTGTGAAAAGGAATTTGAGCAGTCGGGTAAAGAGATGGTGTCGTTCTGATGAGGGCAGGTACACGCTGTGACAGCACAGTGTCTATGAAGACGTTTGAGTCCGTCACGGTCACTCCACTTGCTGGGAAATAAAAACAAAACAAATATGCGTGTGGTTCACTTTATGAAGAACGATTACGATTTTTTTTTGTCCTTAACAAAATCACCAGAAAACCCAAAATTTTTCCAAGCATAAAACAAGAAAAGCAACAAAAAAGCGCCGCGATTAAAGCCATCATAAACGTATTAATTGTTTTTTTTCCACAGGCAATATATTTGTGGAACAAGCTTCTATGTTTCGCCGTTTCTCCGCAGTTTATTTCTGAATTAAATAATGTTTTATGCATTTTGTTAAGAAAGTGAGTGTGTCAAAACGGCTTTTATTCGTACGTCCTTGTCGGACGGGACAGGTTATCCTATAGGATTATTACATAGCGTGGCATTTCAGTTGTAAGTATCCTTGCCTGTATCTTCCGCGGCTGGTTTGCCCTTAAACAGGGCTGACAATATTTAAAATATGAATAAAAAAATCGTGCACCATGACAGCGCCGAGTTTGTGTGTGCCTTCCACTTGCCCTTGTGTTCTTTCACAGCTGTTTTCTTTATTATCTTTGTGTGTACGATATGAAGCTGAGCATTACGTGCATGGTAGAAACGGCATGCTCTGTGTCCTGTCCCATATTTTTCTATTTTTACGTTACAGTCTCGTCGTGCACCCTCGGGCAGACGGAAGCATATTTGCAACTTCAGCGGACGCAAACTACCGAAAAGGGCGTGGCGGACGGGAGCAGGGAGCTATCGCCTTTCTAATTCTGCAGCTAAAACCGACCCCTCGTCTCGGCCGAAATGCGAACCATAGAAAAGAGAGATTAAACACACGCCACTGCAGTGGCACAAAGCTATGATCAAAGGACCGTCTCTTCGAGTGCTTTGAAGGGAAGTAGATTCACCTATATTTTTTAGACTGCCCGTGGATAGGAAGCACCCTGTTAATGTTTGTCTTCCAAGCTCATGTTACCTTGATTGTCAAAGGGCAAACAATGTTTTACTGAATGGCGACACCGTCGTTCGACGAGCTTCCTCGATTGTTTTATGTTCTATGCAGTACTGCAATATTACGTAGTCAAGTGCAAAATTAAGAATGCGCCAGAAGCTCTTTCTCCACCCTCATTAGCGTCAACCTGTGTTGTTCCGCGATGCGAAAGTAGCCCCGTACCGAAGCGCGCATCATGCTGAAGCCACTTAACTCATCATGGCTACCGCCTTTTCTAGTTTGTTTTCGGGGCGAATTTATGCAGTCGTATAAGTAATATCTGGTGTTTATGCGGAACATTCTTAAGTGGTACCCGACGATAGCAATAGCACCGCTAAAAATGGCCAACGATGACGAGAAGCAAGCAAGCTGGTTCCATCGGCAAAGCCAGGTTCTAACCAACCTTTAGTGCCGTCATTTTCAAGGAGCCCCAGGAAGTCTCGCACGTCCTCATAGCGCTGAGCCTTGGCCGTCTCTGTGGGAGTCAGAGACCCACGTATATTCCACCGGACAGCGAAAGTAGCGGGACTTCAGCTTGTGCATTTTAAATTTTCTTCATAGAATACGTCTTGTGTTGTTACGAGCACCCCAACAACATCCTGAGGCTGCCGTAGAAAATGCGGCTCTACAACGTTTTATGTTATCAGAAGATTAAGCGCAATAGACATTTTCCGCATTAAAACGACACGCAGCGGCGAAAAGCTCGCACTACCGCTCTGCGCCGGGTGCTGGGAACTGTAGCTGCGCTACCTTTCCTGCAGTCTCCACAACTGAAATGAGTCACGGAAGGGGCAGGAAAGGTAGCGCAGCACCCATATCGGAGGCAAAGTGTAGTGCGAGATTTGGCCGCAGTGTGAGGAAGGCGTGGACATGCGCATTAGTCGTCTTGAAAAAAAAGTGAATCCCAAAATATTTTTTTTCAGATGAATTTCTTTTTCATCTTTCTTGTCTATTGCGTTTTTTTTTGTTTTTTTTTTTCAACTTTGCTGCACTTGCAATGTATTTTCGTTTAACTTCTGCGGTTACCTCAAATAAGGTCGTAGTCAATATCCGTATCTGCGTACAACTAACTAACAACTTGAAAGTATAAATGAGATATGCTTTAGCTGGGCGAGGGAGAAAGGGAGGTCCTAAAGCGATGAAGTAAACGTTTTAACAGACAATTTCTAGTTGCAGCAAAAATATAAAAAAAAATTAAAGCAAAATGCTAGTCTTTTAACAGTGCTAAGAATGTATTTGGAATAAATAAGACATCAAATAGGCCATTTTCAAAAGTCCACCATGCAACAATGCGGTCGCCACTTCTTGGGCATGAAGGGCGTGATTGAATCTGAGTTCACGCAAAATGCTGACGCAGCACTAGTCTGCAATAGATGGTCAGATTGCGTGCTTAAGCAATGGTGGACTAAGGTAATTTGGGAGGCGGCTACCAGGTGGCGAACACTTTCGCAAAGAGGCTAGTGAAAAATAAACAATTTCCTCCGGTAGGATTAAGTTTAAATTAACTTTTATAGGCCCCACTTAACCGCTAATCATCACCACAACTGAAACGTCTGCTAGTAATTTTGCAAGGTAAAGGATGTGACGTTCCTGCCATGCTTCAAGCGAGGGACTAAAAAAAGCACTAAATTGTCACGCACCGTGTCTGTTCTCCACTGCTACGTACAGTAAGTGACGTATTTAGGGCGGACACGCTATCGTCACGAATCAGTGACTTTATTGCGTTTAGTCTTGTTGTGTTACGGGGCGGCGTGACTTATTTATTCATCGCTTAGTATATATATATATATATATATAAAATTGCGGCAGGAAATTGCGACTGAAATTTAAACTCAGTCGTGATGGTGTTGTTGTAACTATAAAATAAATGCTGAAAATATTTTCTTTAGGTTTTGTATTATATATAATGATTTACTAACAGAAAAACATTGAAATTTATTTTACGACTACAAAGAATTTATATAGAAACCGAGACACTATTCAAGCCGTGCGAGCAGATAAACATTGAACGCCGAGTGGCACTTTTTTTTATATAATTCCAGCGACGAAACCATCATAAAAATCTAAATGACATTCTGTAATCTAAAAATAGATTAAGAGATTACCTCGAGCTGTTTGCCGACTAGCTGATGATACTTTCAACAATCCAGTGCCATTTTTACTTTCATTGTTAGTGGGATTGATCATTAATATGTTTTAGCTAGATTAAAATTATTTTATTTTAATATTATATTAAAGTGCAGCAAGGATGACGCACGTTCAAAACTATGCTTTCCCTTACAAGAGTGTGTGTTATAAAAGTGGTTATTTATGTTTCTTCTTATTTCTTGATCAACAAATGCATTCCCCACTTACCGACTGCGATGACCGCGAAAACCAGACCAACGATTCTCAGCATTCTGCTTGTAGATTGTGAGCTGTGCCTACGCAAGGAAGTGGGAGTTTACAAGAGAATAAGCACTCAGGCGAGGTGACAGTTTTCAGCATAACTACAATAGCCAAGAACCAACAGAAGATGTTGCAGAACCACGGGGAACCCTCTGGCACTCAATTTTGCACCACGGGCTCTAAGTTCTCGTAAAATTAACTATTCTAGAGATTTTTTTTTTGATGATGCCTAATAAGCTTTTGATTGAAACCGTATTACCCATTAAGAAGTTGATGTTGAATAACTAATGAACGCCTGAATAATACTATATGCCGTGACCTGTACATATGTGAATTGTTTAGCGTTTAGCGTCTTGCCGTCATACGTTGAAACACGTGGGGTCCTGGACTCGTCAACCACAAAGTGGGAACCAAAGTTTATGGAGGGTAAGCTTAAACCCTTGTGACGATGACGCAGCTTTTTTGTCCCCGAAGTGCGATCAACGCGCTCCGCAAAGTTTCGGCTACAATCTAGTGTTTTACGAAATTTAAGCTACTGGTGTAAATCATGAACCTTAATACATCCATAAAAAATGCAGGGAGCAGTGTCTTTAAACAGCAAAGCGGGTGGAATAACTCTTAAATACTGGACCCGTTTTATTACTTCACCCCAAAATACCAAGGCGGCTAGAAGTATCAAACACAAAGCTAAAGACTAAACCATGATAAATGATACCTGAGTTTGTAGCAAGAAAGGGGAAACATCAAACATTTAAAATAAGAGAAAAAAAAGGACAAACCGTCTGTTCAACTGTTTCGGGTTCCCTTTTCTTACGACAGTCCGAGGCATGATTAATCATAGTTAATCCTCACCAGTTTTTCTTTTTTTTTTACTAAAGACTAACTTGACGGACTGCTATATTTGGACTATTGCGACAAGGGAGCGGGGTCATCGTTGCAAAGGTTCATTCAACGCGCTCCGCAAATTTCGGCCTCAACTTTGTGCGTTAAATGTACGTCTATGTATACAGGGTGTTTTTTTTTTAGCTGCACCAAATTTTCAAAAAAGGGAAACGTGAGATAGAGTAATTTAAGCCCTGGGGAAGTGTTAATGGCCATGGCGACCATTAGAAAAAAGGTGAAATTAGGTAATTAGTTTGCTAACTAACTAAAATGTTTTAACTAACTTTTAAATTTTTCACTTGAGAGTACATAATGTATTTAGATAATTGAAGCTCGACCTCAGTATGATCTAGGCCTGTCATCAAAGTTTGATTAAAAAAATTGTAGTAGGTGCTATTGGGTCCAGAAATTCCACTTTGGTACACGGCGCCAAACCGAAACTAAGCGAGGAAGAGCGCCGGTAAAGTTTTCGCTCCGCCCTTTCGGGCATGCGATTTTTTGTTATCGTGGCCGGCTCCACTTGCTTAGGCGAAGCTGGCTGCGATAACGACGATCCATGGGGGCTGGAAGGGCGGAGCGATTACTTTACCGGCGCTCTTTCTTGTTTAGTTTCGGTTTGACGCCGTGTACCAAAGAGACATTTCTTGACCTCGTAACACCTACTACAAAATTTTTAACCAAACCTTGATGGCAGGGCTAGATTATATTGATGTCGAGCTGCAATTCCTTAAATACATTATGTTCCCTGAAGTAAAAAATTAAGAAGTTAGTTAAAACATTTTAGTTAATTAGCTGACTAATTGCCTAATTTCACCTTTTCTCAAGGATCCTCCATGGCCATTAACACTTCCCCAGAGCTTAAACGACTCTATCTCACGTTTCCTTTTTTCTGAAAATTTGGAGGAGCTAAAAAAAAAAAAAAAACATCCTGTATATATATCTGCGAGTTTGTTTTGCCGCAGAACACCAAAGCAACCTATGGCGGAAAACGATGAAAGGAATTTCAGCAAAGGCACAGCTGATAATACGATTAAATTCGAAAAACGCGATATGCGTAGGGATAATGACGAACGTTAGTGGTCTAAACGTCAACTGAGCATCGTTGTTCGCTGGGACGCTTCAACTGTTTGCCGTGATTCACTCTCTCATGTTCAGCAGGAAGAACTCACAGACCTTTCTTTAGAGTGCAGTTCTGTGTCGTTCAAGTGTACAAAAAACAACTTGAACGAAAAAAAAGTGATACATATTTTTCTTTTAAATTTGAGCCCAACCTGGCCAATACAGGATACCAAAATGTGCGCAGAAAGTTATATTGTGGCGTAAAACTCGTCACAAACACATGAAAGGATATAACCGAAGACGCGCGCACGTTAAGCCCTTTTTTATTAAGTTCGCTCTTGTTTAAGTATTACTCTCATCAAATATAGTGCGGCGCTTAGACACATATAGCTGTTATGCGATGCCAAAAAGAATGTATAATATTGAGAGGCTCAATAGCGTAGTATGTGAAAGATTACTTGAATCTGGCAGTGTCTGCCACGATTCTCAAAAAGGTTTGTCTTTTCGATTATCGGCACATTCGGGCCAAGTCCCAGAAGTACTTTTAGGTTTGAACTGCAGTAACTGACAGCTAAAAACAAATCGGGTCGTGGCTGATTGCTTCGGGATTAGATTTTTGTAGTGATAATCAGATAATTATCATGGGCTGCGGAGCGGTAATAAGAAGTTCGTGACTCACTATACCCCTTGTTTCTTTTGCTGACACTGACTATATAAAGAAAATACAATGTCCCCCCTCCCCCCCGCCATAAAAACAAAAGCGGAAGTAATTGCAGTGTTGCACAATTTAAGGCGCTGACTCTTTCAGCTAAGTTGTAGAATTTCGTCACTTAGGCAGCAGAAATGCTACTAATATTAGCGCGTGTTTCTTTTAAGGACATAAAATGCATTTGTCATGGGTAATGTTCAAGTTACAGAGCCTCCATAAAAATTACACGATTCATTTTATAAGTTGTTCTATAGGTAGGAGAAAAGATTATAAACATAGTTTTCCATGAAAATAAAAAAGTTATCTCAATTGAGTTATTTCAACTTGTGGCCTTTGCAGAAACTGAACAATCGGCGAGAATTATTAATTGAATAACTTGTAATTTCCGCACCTCCCCCTCTTTGATATAATATTTTAATTTTCGTTCTCGTTTACATGAGTCAATCTTGCGCATGATGATAAACCTCTGTCTGAGGTTGTGAAATGGAAAACGCGAAGGAAAACAAAAAATAAGAAGAGGCAACGTTTCAACATCTCTCCATTTTGCAGGAAATCAGTCATTTCATTCATAAGCTACGCCGCTGGATAATGTCAAGACGAAACATTTATCGCATCTTCAAAAAATACTCTGCTTATTTTTTAGTAAAATGCCGACAAGAGGGGCTGCTTCTCGTATGGCGATCAGGTTCCTAAGTCGCGGCACTTTGCCAACTGCAGGCATTGAGGTAAAAATATATATATAAAAAAAGATGTATATATATAACGTTTTACAATAACATTTACTCAGTATAAACGAACACAGAGTGTTGCCGTCGCGTCCCGCAATGTCTGACACATTTCTTTCCTCGAACGCCTCTAGGAAACCTTGAATTCAGAAGTGCTATCGCGAAAACGTGCGAACATAGTCCTCTACGCACAGGCGCTCGCCCTGGCATATTTGAACTGTAAACACGCTGGGCCTAACCGGATGTTATTGAAACCGTAACACGCTGTTTCTTGATTTTAACTGAACTTTTGCTTCAGCACAAACTTTGTGTTATGCATACTTTCCTGGCCAATTTTTTCTCATCGTCCGGGTGTCATTGAAATGACCTTGAACAAAAAGACGATAGTGTTTGAGTTTTTAGCCACCGAGGGTTCAGTAAACGAAAGGCGTGGATTGGTGTGGCCACGCCTATTGCTTCGTAATTGGCTCTTATGCGTTTTTAGCGGCTATTGTTGAAGCCTCATTGGCTGTGGCGTAATAGTGAGATGCACGGTATTCGCCAGGCCCTGCCGTCCGTACCTTTAAGTGTGCTTTCTCTTTTTAGTCACGAGAAACCGTTCTGGTTGATATGACCATCGGTCGGGTTTAACTGCGCCTACATAGACGTTAAGATAAAATGCTCGACATTGACATTGACATTGGTTAATGTGGCCGCTCTCTGGTGAATGTTAATTGTATCGGTAATCATAATAGTAAAATTTCGATTATAACTCGAATCCCAAGGTATTCGTATTATAATCAGTCAAGGAGTTATGTAATTTACCCTCAATCTTCCAACCTTTCGACTCATTTTTCTTAGCTATGCTCTTGTCAGGTTGTTTATAACTAGACCAATTTAAAGAGTCGTTTTTATAGCTCTCGCACAACTCAGAGCTTTAGGTTAAACAGATTTACGATCACTTAGCATAGAGCCCCTGAAACAACGAGGAGGCCACATTCGTTGCCAAATTACTCTTAACTATATCGCCATATGGCAGATTTCGCGATAATTTGTAAGAAACATTCAACATATATTGCTTGTTTTTGTGGTTTTATGGAACGTCTCTGGCCACTGAAGTCACCCTTCCTTCAAACGAGCTATACGTTGTTGCTCGTTTGTAGGCCTTAGTGCCCTATCTTTGGAACAACGCAGCTTTGTTTCTTCTTTAGATGGCAACACGGCGTAACAATTAGAACAGGAAATAGAAGGACTCCATTGTTACATAAGGAACCTTGCTTGCATAATGATCCCTCTCGCCGGCGTGTGTCATGCTACCGTTCTCATCACGTACTTCCATTGTTTAACTGAAGGAAAAAAAAATTAAATTGAGACATTTTGATGTTCGCTAAGACAAACGCTGCCATTTCGTATGTTACGGTGATTCGCGAAGGTACTGTGCGCGTGTGAATGATTAGCATTGATCTTCAATTCAATATGTACGGGCACACCGCCGCTACATATGAAATTCCTAATATACTAATATTCACCAAGGTTTGGCTGGATACACACAATAAAAAACATGCCCATGTTTAAATATTTTATTATGTTCCGCTTAAATGTAACGGGAGGGAAGCGAATGTCTTCATAATAAAAAAAAAAAGAAAGGACGGCATGAATGCACACCCGAAGCTAATAAGATATTGAAAAAGAAACGCCAAGATTTATGCCGACTTCTCGACTGACTTTTGGCTAAAAGAGTTTGCTTAGGAAAAGGACGGCTTCCACTCTAAGGCTTCCGCAAGGTTAATTTTTTAAAGTTATTAATTATACAACAAAACTTAATAGAGCTGCTTAGGAGCACGATTTTTAAAGACGATGGCTGTGTTGAGCAGCAAGTAAACTGAAAGTTAACTTGAGATCTTAAAAAAAGGTGTTTCCTCATTAGTGCTAATTGTAAAGCAACCAAAATTGTTAAAAAAGTAGTTTCACAAGCGCTGCTAATTCTCAGACGCAGTGCATAGCACCAAGGAAGTTCAGACATGGCAATTCCAAATATCTACTACAATAAAATCAACCGGGAAGAAAGGTCTCAAGATGCTTGTTAACAGGCGATCCATTTCCCATCCACTTCGTTTTGCCCCACCCGCTGAAAATCGTGCGGTGCGGAAGAAACGTGCGTCGCAGCGATGTTGTGCTTTTTTCACCGTCATTTGTCTACAGATTGTAAGGTTCTATTGCACCGTCATTTTTTGCATGGTTATTCAGAACAGAATAAAAAATAGAAAGCTGCAATATCTTTTTTTTTTTTCTCGCGTTATCCATGTTCCTACTTTCCTGGCAAGATATATTCAAAACAAATATTGAGGCATTGCGTGCTCCCATACATTCAAATCCCGCATGTTTTGTTTAAAAAAAAATAGTGATGCCACAAGCAACTGGCGTTTTTTTTTTTTTTTTTATTCCCGTGCCTATCGCTTTGCCACACAGGTGGTAATCGTGGCCCACATACATAAAAATAAGAACACAAACATCAGGCATCTTTTATTTTCGGGAAAGAAGTATTGAGCTTATCATTTATGTTTTTTTCAGGCATTGTGTCGCGGTCAAAAAGTAACGTGCCACGGTGTTAGCGAAGACAGTATTCGCGAGCAAAGAAATTCTCATTGCATCTTGGTCACACGCATGTTCGTACAGTCAGTAGAAAGCTATTCTTAAGCGTTTGGTCCGCCTATGTAGAGTTTGCTGTCATCCGCATGAGTACGGAAATAAAGATGACCGAACGATTACAGTTTAAATGATGACGATCAGTGTGGGCTTACAAATTCAAAATAAACGCCAAGCATGCATCCGTACAACAGTTAAACAATATAGCCGTGGAAAGTTCCCAGCTTACTTCAAAAGGCTAAAGGGTGGATCCCGTGTAATAATGCGCAGGTAAGAATGAAGGCGACCTAAATACACTGTGAAAAACACGAAAGGCGCTAATGATCTAAAACTCTGCAGTATCATGAAGGGTGCGCAAGACGATTAACACTTATCAGCAACGAACACACAGTTTGCAATCCTCACACTAGAGAAAGTGCAGGTCGAAAGCAATAAACTTCCTAGCGGCAGAGGAAAACTCAATAAACAACTGAATCTGTAAAATAAAGACAACAGCATATTATAGCTCGAATAGGGACCAAGTTTTTAACTTTTGGCACACGTATAAGAACAGTCAAAGATGAACCAAACAATAGACGAGCATGACTTAGCGCATTAAGTTGAAGCGAAATGAGCGCAGCTTACCGTACGAGCAAGCCAAGGTCCCTCACTGGGATACCGGTCGGTGTGTGCGACTGAAACGCAAGACTTTCGCTTCGAGTCGAATGGGCGACACTCCGTTGGTTTCTCCCTCTCCCGCCCTTCCTCTCGAGGCAGATCATGACGTCATGTGTGCGAGAACCTGTTTTGAGTTTCGCATATCGCTGTTCGCCCCTACGACGACGACGATGCTATCGTAGCCTCGTGTGAGCTCGTTAGTGGAAGCGGAGTCACGTGTCGGCCTTGATTTCTGACTTTGACCGAGCAAGAAAGCGAAACAAAACCAACTTGTCTCGGAATATATGTCATGCCCTAGATGACGAGTCTTTCGGGTCTCTCCTCCTCCAGAAGGAAACAGACTTTCTCCTGCGCTATTTGCTCCCGTCTTGGGCTCGGCGCGTGATTGGTGAGCTTGAGAAAAGGACGGTTTTCCGCTTAATACACTCAATGGCTTGTAGGTTATAGAGTGCGGTTTCGAAAACCTTAGATTAAAAATATAATATTATGAAGATGAAATGAAACTGATGGGAAGGGGGAAACCCCGGAAGAGTCTCCAGGAAGCTTCAAGCTGCGGTCATCTGCTCTCTGGAGACTGTCTTTAGACAGTCTCCAGACAGTCTTTAGACAGTATGTGAGGTGTGTTTCTTTCTTGTACGAGGGTCTTGTCACACTGGTCGTACAAAATCTGTTCGCCAAGAAGTTCGGATTTAAATATACAGAGTGTTTTTTTTTTTTTTAATTTACAGATTTGTCCAAAGAAAGCCCTGAAGGTTACACTTATTCGGTTTGCGCAGGCGAGTTAAACGTCCAGGGGGACATTATGTGGGTGACTAATCTTAGCGCTAAGTCGTCAAATTGATTAATTTGTTAATAAAAGTTTAGTGAAAATCGATATAAGGTTCCAACAAGAAACGCTCGGAGCGTCATCAAAATCCACTTAACTCTTTTTAGGACGACTTGAAGCTTGTGGGAACATCAGGCGCGCACCAAAGTTACCACTGGTGCAGCAGGCGCAAAGCTAGCAGGGGCGGAACGCAGATGATAACCTAATCATCCGAGTTCCGCAACCTGCTAGCCTTGCACCTGCTACACGAGTGGTAACTTTGGTGCGCCCCCGAATTTCGCACGAGCTTCAAGTCGTCTAAAAAGAGTTGATTTAGTGGTTTTCGATAACGCTCCGTACGTTTTTAATTGTAACCACATGTCTATTTTCACTGATTCAAAAGTTACTTCACGAATTTTAAATAATTAGCCGACTGATCGTTTCGATTCGCCCCTTATACTATGTCCCCATGGATGTATAACTCACGTGCACAAACGGCATAAGTTTAGCTTTCACGCCTTTTTTTAAACACACCAGTAAACTTAAACAAAAGCACCCTGTATATACATTGCCGCGTGAGCGGCATAATTGGGAGCGCAAGCGACATCCACGTGGATGAACAGGCTTCAAATCCCGGTCGCTCAGGTTTTTTTCTTTTCCTCAGAATCTTTGGTCTCCTTTAAAGCTCCAGACCATTTTTGCCTGTAATCGTCTATTCTGGTTCAAAATATACCTGAACCTATACCGCGTCTATAAAATAGCAGCGGCAATAATGTGCTGCTTCTGAAAAGTCGCACTTCCGCGTCGCCGTTTTGAGGAGCGCGGTACTTTCGTATTTACGTTTCGTAGGCACAGGTTTACTTCATTAAACGTTTATTTTAATGCGAGAGCATTAACTGGGGTCTCGTGGAGCGAGCTGACTTTATCAGTTTGAAGCCCGAAAACAGCACCTACAGTCTAAAAAAAGCCCGTGAGTCTGCTTTCCCGCACAACACCCGGAGAGCCAATGACCGCAACTTACGGAGGCAGCTCAGCGAATGACAATGCCGAAGCATATGTTTAGACCAAAAAACGCAGTCTGAGTTGTGACATTAAGCAATGCAAGCGTGACGTTTTGCAGTGCTTAATGTCACAACTGAGATTGCGTTTTTCGGTCTAAACGTATGTTTCAGCATTGTCATTCGCTGAGCTGCCTCCGTAAGTTGCGGTGATTGGCTCTCCGAGTTTTGATGGTGCGTGAAAGTAGATGCAGAAACATTTTTTAGAGTGTAGGTTTCCCGATTTCAATGTTTCCATCGGCTGGCGCGCGTCGACGGGGCTCGCATTGACCGCTGCGTCCGTCAGTTTCCACGGCCGCTCACCCCGTGGCGCTGCGTGTCCATCAGCGCGCCGTTAACACGGAGCGTCCAAGGTCAGCGTGCCCAGGGGAGCACACGCGCCGACCGGCGACGAAAAGTACGCAGCAGACGAAAAAGGGAGCGTAAGAGCGGCTTGCATGCTGTCGCATTCACAACTCATAAGTAGTGCTTAGGGCACCTCGGACATTTGTTTTTTAGTTCTACACTTATCGTCTGTATTTTTTGGGTGTTTGCGACAATGTGTAGGAAGCAAAGATGTTCCGAGAATGTGTGACGAGTGTCGGCAGATTTTTCTGTCATCATTCTCGCGGAGAAACTCCGCTATTCTTTTGTACGGTGTGTGAACGGAGTGACTGCAGCCTTACAATGGCGTCCGACGTTTCATTAAACGACTTATAAGGGAATATCCGAGCGGGCTTGGCAAATTGTCGGCTTCCGGGTAAATACCTTTCACGGAAAAGCTTACACACGTGAGTAACACGCCTATTTGAGCACAGAGACAATGGGAAGTCGAGCTTTATAGTCGTGTGGATGTTTGACGTACCCCCCCCCTCCCTGTAACTCATTTCTCTCCTGATTAGGCAGGGGTTTTGGATTCCATTGTCTTGCCTTTTCCCATTGAGGTTTTCTTGTTTATTAAACTTTCACAACAAAGGTATTAGGACAAATTGTTTTTGGTTACTTATGCAGCGCGATAAGATCAGCGGTAAGAGAAAAGTTTTTTTTTCAGTTTTTAAAATGATGTATTTTTTACTTTTTTATGAGTCTTGTTATAGATAAAAAAAGAGGCATGCTTTTCCTGCTATGAAGGGTAGTTCTTAATAAACTATATTTATTTGCAGCTAAAAGTTTCAAAAATCTTAGCAGCACACATTTGTTTTGTTGCTGAGAGCTAAAATATTTAAACACCCTTCCCCTCCCCCCCCCCCCCCCAAAAAAAAAGAAAAAAAAGACAGAAAGAAAAAGGTGAGGCTATCAGGACATCTTTGCTTGAGGTTTTGATATTCATTAAAAGAAAAACAACGCAACATTATCAAGGTTTGTACTTGGTGTCATTGACAGGAAAGTGTCGTTCTGATCAACTAAAATATGTAAAAAGGTTCGTTTGGGTTAGTTGGTTATTTAACATCCTGAGGTAAAAGAAGTCAGAGGATTCGTAGCAAAAAATATCTATTCTACAATTCCTACATAAGGTGTCCCACAATTTAAAGACAATAGGAAAAAGGATAAGCGTAGAAGTCGTCTTTTCCGCGCCAGAAAGGTTGTCTGGTTTATGTAGACCGGCCATTCAACGTAATCAAAAAGGAAGGAACTAAAGAAAATTGCACGAGGAAGCACCGCCAGCCTTTTCCTCTGGAATGCGTTATGTGTTTCACTTTTCTTTTTATGCCACATTGTCCATATCGGACAGACCGGACGTTGCATAAACAATAGATTTAGAGTGCATCAGTATAGCATCAATAAACAAATACTTGGGCATTTTGGAATTCACTCTCGCGACTACGGATGCAGGACCCCGACTTTAACCAAAAAACCGGGCAATAAATAAAAAAAAAAAAACAAAAAAAAAAAAAAAAACTTGTAGAGATAAGCTAGTTGAGCAGAGAAATAAGGGGATCCGTCGAGACATAAAAGAAAGAAACAAAGATGTGTCAGCGGGCCATCCCTCACCCTCTGAGATATAGAATTGCAGTATTTGACTCAGTCGTGTTAAAATAAGCAGACCTCCCGTAACACACTTTCTCTCTATCTGGTTCAAAAATGCCGGGATTGCTCGCGAGTTGTTTTTTCCTTTCTTTTTCGTACTTTTATTTGTTTTAGCGTCGCCTAACTTGATATATTTATACAGTGAGTGAAAGCGAAATAAACGATCATTTGATAGTCGGCGCACAGTCCCGTCTGTTCTTGTTCTTCGTCCTTGTCGAGTTGCGTTGTTTTTACTTCAAACGAATGGTGGAAGACTTTTTTTGCTTTTATCCAAATATTTACATCCAAAAACCTTTAGGCTGCACTCGCACTGCTCAGCGATTATGGAAGATACACGTTGTTCTCTGCCGACACGATGACAGAAGCATGTGTACGTGCACGCGCGCCTCTGGCGTGTTCAAATTATGTGCTTTTTATAGACCAACTGAACTCAGTGACGTCACGTGCCACTGCGATGGCACTGCTGTCGGCACTGCGAATGCGCAAACACTTCACTCCTGCAGAGTTTGGTTTCTGCGCATGCGCAGTGCCCACACCTGGTGTGAGCAAACCGGGTTTGTTAGTAAATACTGTGGTGGTCGCAGGCGGATTTTTGCGGATCGAGAATGGTAGCAGGCGGATTTTGTGTGACCAATTTGACAGGTCCGCCATTCATGGAAGAAATACGCCGCGGACAGTGTCTGCAGGCTGTCTTTTGTAGTGCGATGTAATAGCAGTCCGACGACAACGGCTTTAGAATGCAAGAGAAATGAGGGCGTAGGGGCGTAACCCTCTTGCGTTTAGTAAGGTCAGCTTCATGTTAAAGGGTTAGCATTAGTACCCACACGAGGAGGAAAAAGCTGACGGTGTCCGCATGTGGACGAAGCAGTGGAAAGGGAAGCACTCCGAGTCGAGAGGAGGAGAGTAGCGAAGGACACATACGAGAGGGAGGTGACGTGACGGGGCGGAAGCCAGTGTGCGAGTGGACGCTGGGACGAGTCTGAACTTGCAGGTGTGCGGAGCGCACATGCCTTAGTTTGTGCAACAAAATAGAGTGTGAACCAAGTGGTAGCACTGGTCCAGATAGGTGGCAAAAATAATTCAAGGGACATTCACTGGTGGATCCTTAGGGAACACGTTAGCTTGACAATGTACAAACACCAAACACGTCCTTCTTTGGGAAACGCTAGCACTAACCGTGTAAAAATGCGAAAAAAGCTGCAAGATTTTTTCGCATTTTTCGCATGAAGCGACAGGGGAAGGCAACCGAAAAAACCAAATCAAAAAAAGAAAGAAAAAAAAAAAGCGTGAAGTGTCAGTGTTAGCGCTTTTCAAAAGGGGGACATGAGCATCGTTTCCCAGAAATGACAATGCATTCCATAGGGATCCACCAATGAATGTTCCTCGAATTTTTGAGTGCCCCATATACATCAAGTCACTTGATGATACATCGCTTCATGGCTCCTTCCGTTATAAACTGCCACTCAGTGGAGAGTATATGCAATTCTTTGCACTTGAAGACGACTTATCTACTCTGCCATTTCTTTGGTGCGAAGCGGAACCGACGCACCCTGAGGATTTTCGATTCTGCCTTTCTGCGGAAGGTCGGCAATAAATCAATACAGGATGAGTACGGGTGATTACCGAATTAGCACGAGATCAACAGCGAGAGAGTACGGGATGGTTACAGGATATTCCCACAATCAATACCAGATCAAGAATGTAAATTAGGAGATCAGCTCAGGTAGTGCAGGTCATTAATACCACCATAGCATCTAAAGAAGAAAAAATATTAACGCAGAACACACGCACCATTTGGCGAATGTGAAAGTTAGTAATATTAAAGAAGGCCCGACACTACGGCAAGACAAGACTCAATAGGAGCGACGTCGCAATTATAAGAACGTTAGCGAGCGTCAACACTTTTTGCATTTATATACTTTGATGTTGTTAAGGCTTCTCTTCTCCGCCTGGTGAAATATTTTTTTTTGTATGAACAGATGGCGATTTGACTTACTACAAGTCGTCATTGTTTAGTAAATATTATTTGACGTGCAGTGAAAAGAAACCTACTTTAAAAAAATCAAAGTTTACATATGCAAAAAGGGCTGACGCTCGCTGAATTCCTAAGGTTTGAGACTTCGCGCCTGTTGAGTCTTGTCTTGCCTTATTGTCGGGCTTCCCGACCTGGTTTTGTCAACGAACTTCTTTGCATGACAGCATTTTATTACGTCAGAGAAAAGAGGAACAAATAAAGTCTTTCTCCGTACGCACACACAAGATATCACTTAAAGAAACAAACAATTGTACCCCCTGGTATGTCAAACGAACCACAAATGACTGTTTCTTGAGGAAGATAATATATATATATATATATATATATATATATATATATATAAAAGAAAACGTGTGTGAGTGCCGTTTCCCACCCCATCGTATCAAAGTGCTTGCTCTATCTCAAAAATGTACGCTGAGGTCGTGGCGCGCTTGTTTTTATTAACATTTAACATCCGCTGGGAAGCGATATCCTAAACGGAAGCATTTCACCAATTACAAAAAAAGCGGACGTATTTCGGCGCAGTTGAACTCGCCTTATCTCCACTGCCAGCTTCGTAAATTAATTGACGTTGAACTTCCGCTTTTTGTGGTTCAAGGCGAGAGACCAGAACCGTCAAAACAAGCGCTTACTTAAAAGTGGGCTCAGTACTATCTACACCTCAGTCAGCCACTTGATGTAGACTTCGTAACATACATATCGTGCCTCGATGTGAGAGTTTTCCAACGCTCGATAGGGGTCACCCTGTTTATGGGCCGCATGGGCAACGCGAGCTGCGAGGAGGGGGTGAAAGTCTGTATCTTCTGCAAACGTCTCCAAATGTTGGCCGACCTCTTCGCCCAATAGACTGCTGCCTACGTGGTAACGCAGGCCTGCGGATAAGCATACAATGTTTCTTTTTTTTTTTTTTTTTACAGCAGTGTACTACCATATTTTCCAGAATCGTTTTTTCTGAAATTCTACTTAAATAATAAAAAAAGACATACGCCACCTTGTCCGCCATTAAATTGCAAACGCTCATGGCTCCAGTTGCTCCCACTATTAAACGTAAGCTCTTTATGATTACAGAACAACAGTGCCGCCACACCTTGTCCCGGAAAGCACATAGGTATTAGCGGGATTATATCATTATCATCGTTTATTTACCTCTTGACGGTTATATATTACAGTATAGAGATACATAACATAAAACAATTGATAGATTTACATGAGCAAACAAACTGAAGGAACCCGCGACCAGCGGCCCAAGAAAGGAAGTTTATCACTGGTCATTGAGCATTTTTTTTCATGATCAAAAAGTATGGTCCAGCAAATGGCCTCTGAGGTTCTAATCGCGCTGGCTACGCTGCTCAGGCCATTGCATTTGCGCAGTAGGGACTCTGCCGCGGGACGCTTGGTGGCGCTCGCACCCAAACCCAACAATACGAAGAAATAGCCACGGACTATCATCATCAGTATTATCGTCAGTCTACGGAACTTAGGACCAGTGCGAAATGTTCTCTCCGCATCTAGACGAAACACACAGACCTTTGGCAAGAAAAAAGTTGATCGAAATTCAAAGGTTCATAATTTCAAAGCGCGAAAGGTGTAGAAAAAGTGTCCGTGCACGTAAGTGAAGTTTATAAAGCTGTTATCGGGCTCATAATGACAAAAAAAAAAATGTCGACCCAGACAGTACAAATGTAGATTCGTACTAAATTTTGAATTCTGGGGCAATAACCAGCGCAACAACGCAAAAACCAAAGCAGCAAATAAAAAAATAAAAAAGCTGAAGGAATAGCAGCGGAGCTGTACTATGTGCCGCCATCTATAAGCGACAGTGGCAACCAGACAAACGGCAACCCGGTTGTCTGGTCGCCGCCATCGTTCACAGATGGCGGTAGCTGTTTAGATGGTGGTGTTTGAACTTGAAGGGTTGTGCATGGACACGTAACTGGGGAAAATCGTCCCTAACAGCTCCGCTGTAAAATTTGTTCCTTAGTTGTTTGTACAGCAGAAACGGTCTGCCAGAACATGGCGACATTGTTACTCACTGTAGATGAGCAATTAAGCCAGTGCAGCACAACCGCTAGCCTGGCGTCATTAACGTGCGTCACGCAGTAGTGATACACGACCGCACGCCGGTGCGATGCTGACCGAGATCGAAACGGGCAGGGGTGGGGATAGAGGCCGGGATCCTTGGGTTCTGCAGCTCGAGCTTTCGCTCCACGTGGTTCGAGCTGGTGTGCGCCAGCCCCGCTCGGCCACCTATCCCTCTTAAAATTGTAAATCAACAGAGATTGAGTTACCTGTCTCTATTCCGACGATAACAATGAAAACGCAAGCTTCATGCCGCAGGCTCAGATTTGAAAAATAAGCGCCGAAGGAACAGGAACCAAGAGTAGAATAACAACGACACAGAGCGCCCTGTGTCGTTGTTATTCTGCTCTCGGTCCGTGTTCCTTCGGCACTGATTTCCCATGAGGTACCAACTGGGCCATCTAAGCATTGTATTGCCCACATTTGATAGCATGCTTTGAGGCGATTCTATTTCCGTTTTTGGCTTGGATATAAGCGCCGCATGCGGAGACAGAGAGAACTGGCTCGGCTCGGTTTTCCTGCGGGGCAGCAGAGCGTTTGGACAGGTCGGAGTACAGCGTGAGAGAAGTCTCGTAGACAATGGCCCAATAATCATCTGGCGACATGTTTTTATTATCTCCTGATGGGTAAGCTTAGCGCTTGAAACCACTCCGTCAAAAAGAAGATGCCACAGATCCCACGTAAGGATGGATGGAGATGTCGTTTGTTTCCACACTCGCTGCAACACCCCTTTGTGTAATGTCTCTTACTTTTTGTCCATGTCTTGTGGAGCTTATTATTACGACGAACGATGTACCACCTAGCCCATCTGTCACTACTGACGCCGAAAGAAATCTACAGAGTGCTTTGTCTTTATCAGATATGTAAGAAAAAAGGGTGCAAGCTACAGCTTTACCCTTTGTGGAAGTGAGTTTTACGGCCAGGGGGGCATAGCATACAGAGGCTAAATAATTGTAATAATCAGTCGGCTAATTAAGTAAAATTTGTCAATTAACTTTTGAATTAGCGGAAATTGACGTACGGTTCCAGTTAGAAACTAGCTGAGCGTCATTGAGAACCACTAAATCAGTAATTTTCAGAAAGACACTGAGCGCTTGAGAAGCGCAGTAGTGCGCTAAAGTTACCACTCGTGGAGCAGGTACAAGGCTGGGGCTATGATAACAGACAAAACAAATGCGTTGGCGCGTTATCGCACTACAAGCCTTGCTCCTGCTGCACGAATAATAACTTTAGCGCACTACTGCGGGTCTCACACGCTCAAAGTCTTCTAAAAATGACTGATTTAGTGACTTTCGATGACGCTCAGAAAGTTTTTAAATGGAACTATATGTCTATTTTTGCTAATTGAAAAGTTGATTAGGAAGTTTTACTTAATTATCCGAATGATCGTAAGGATTATCCCCTTATGCTATGTACCGTTGGCCGTATTACTTACCTGCACAAACCACATAAGTGCAGCTTCCATGGCATATTTTAAACAAATTTGTTGCTTGCGCTATTTCCTTTGTGAAACGAGTAACTAGTTTTTTATCGTTCGTACAATGCATCTTTATTTTAAGTGCACAAATAAGAATTCGTTTTATTTATTCTCGACGCAAGAATAAAATAAAATCTAAATTAACATACGAAACGTCTTGTTTAAACGACTGAACATTCATTTGTTTACCTCAGCCATATGTTTTACCTGAATCGATTGGTTGTCACAAAGCGTGGTGTGTCGCTTAAATACCCGTGGTTGGTACAACTTTGCGTCGCAGTGCTAGAAATTGAATCGTATTTGTGCTCTTGAGCTAAGGAATGAATTGGGTGCGTCAAATTTTGGAATGGGCTGCTCGTGGCCACGTGTATATGTAGTTTATAAAATATGCTTAAAAATATGTCATTACGACGCAACTGGGCTGAAAGCAAAAATTTTTTGCAAATGTCATGAAATGTTTGGACAGCACCTTTCAGACTACATTTTACAGAGACATTGGGCTATAATCAACTGTTGTTTTTCTAACAAATATTGGTTGCACACACCACCGCGATGCATGCCAAGAATCATAGAGAAAGGAGTAATCAAACATTTTCATCCTAATCTATACAAGCCTTTGTAGTGAGATCAAATCTGACCTTAAATAGCGCGTACCCAAGTGAACGTTGTCTTACACAGGATAAACTGGCCTAGCATGACTGTTGAAGTTCGTTCTTGACGAGAGGCTGGTCAATTGAATTTGCAAATAAACATCATCCTTGATCATTGAAGTTTTTATTTTTATAAATAGAACGAAGTAGTATTTCATGTTCTACTGACATGTCAGCTACTTAATTCGTCAATTTCTGACTGTCTGCGTGCGTAATCGTCATTGTTCGATGCACCACACGCCCTGTGTAACTTGTTTTTGTTCAGCCCACAGGCACATAAACTTGCTGTTCAACATATAAATCGGGCAGTAACAGAGTTCTATATGATTGAGAAGTTAAAGATGTGTCAGGAGCTCAGTTATTTATTTCAATCAGTTTCAACATAATTAATTTGTATAAGGCTCTCCCAAATTACTTAGACCCGTCCCTATCGTATATAAAAACGGCCGGAAAGGATTTGCAGAGTATCTTTTAGATGAGTTGGAGATGCATTTACTTATGAAATATATAGCCACGGTGATCAGCTCCTTTGTTATGTTGTCAAACATTCAGTCAATATTTAAATACATTTTATTGTGATAAATACATTTCACGGTATGCAGTTCACATAACCACTTGAGACCGACACGAACGAACGATACTCTAAGATACGCCAGCTGTTGAGTCGGGGGAAACGAGTTTTTTTTTGTTCGCTGTTTGGCAGTGTGGACCACTGAGTCACAGGATATCCCAAAAAGGACTTTGGGTGCACATGATAGATTTGAAGGCAAATGCACGCAACGTGCAGAAAGAGGAAGATAATAAATGATATTTTTCAAAAGAGTCCAATACATGGTGGCGCAAAAAGTAATAAGTAGAGATCTAATAATATTCCTAATTACACATAAATAGCGCGAAGGACAGACAAAGGTTCCTACATAAATCACATTCGGGCATCGGCTCGCATAAACTCGAAACGTCGCAAAATACTGTCTTTAAAGAGGCTATTACTCTATTCGGTTTTATGTGGACTCGTTTCGGTTATTCATGTTACAACTTTTTCTTTTACATATCATGCGGTGTAATAATTTATTAGGCTGCCGTGTATACCGGCGAGACTGCTATGAACAAGCTCTTTTTTTAATTGTGTTTTTGTTATTAAAAAAGACTTTTATAAAAAGAAACAAAGCATTGAAAAGTTCACAATAATGGTCTGCGCAAGTGAGTTATACGGTCAGGCGTGCACTATGTTCCAGAGCAAATGCAACTAAGAAATGACTAACTAACGAACATTCACTAATTTATTTTTATTTTTAATTGGACGTCTTAGGAAACATGTTTATATTAAAGAAATGGAGGTAATCAATGCTAATGATCAGCCCAGTTAAAAAAAAATCCTGGATCGAGCACGCAGTTAGAGTCATTCATTGTCAAAGTTTGTTCTAGAAATCTGTCGATACCGAAACCAAACGCACCATACCTGCCGGAAGGACAACCCTGATTTGTCCCCTGTGGGTCGCGTGACAGAGAGAATTTCGTTCCACCTCTCTTCACAGCGCGTCGAAGCATTTAGATTTTGTTCAGTAATTTATGTTCAGCTTTTCTTTCAACCTGACGTGCACTTATGATGAATAAGAGAGCTTACATTGGAGCATGCGCATGCATGACGCACGCGCTCGGCCCAGCTTTATTCAGCCGGTACCGTGGAGTCGCCGTGGCGTCGGAACAGCGTACTCGTCTCGCACCCTGCAGACCCGGGTTCGATTTTCATTCGGACCAAACTGTACGAATTTTTTTTTGCAAAGCTATTAATTTACTTTGTTTACAGGAATGCCCCCGAAAAATGTTTGACTTGCTTTTATTCTTTCCGCTGCAAAGCCAACAGTTGGGCTGGTTCCTTAGAAACGATTAATTTATTTATTTTTAGCACTCATGAACAGCTTTAGCCTTTGTAATGATGCAGAATTAACATACATAAAAAAGAAGAATTCTACAGATTGACAAGAGAAAACTTGAACGCTACAAAAGATGGGTTAAAATTTATAGATTTGTAAGAGAAAACTTTAATGCTGCAAAAGATGGGCTAAAACGTCAATGCAGGGAGCATCGAAAGTATTATATATATATATATATACAATGTCTGAATGCGTGTCATGGGGCAGGCTTGAAAGAATTGATTGACACAAAATGAAAGAGAAATTTGTAAAAATCTTCTCTGAACATAAATATTTACCGCTGAAGTTAAGTCAGGGCAATCAATGACTCCGTGAAGACATTTGAACAAAAATATGAGATCTCTGTCGCGTCGTATAAGACTCAAAGGGGAAGAATTGTATCGTTCTAAAAGTCTTCTATATTCATAGTAAACAGTGCGACCGGCATACCGGTCGTAAACAATTCGAAGGAAACGTTTCTGGACGTTTCTTTCGCATTTAAATCGACTCTTGGTGCGTACGCCCGATAGAATTGCACACAACAGAGGAAACCTCCAGCTTAGACTTATTTAATGAAAAGTATAACTGCATAATACAGGCCGATATGGAAAACTCACGTGTAAATACGGAAATGGCACCCAACATACGGAAAGAGGCGTTGACAATGTTATTGACATGCCTATTAAATGACCGAGAAAGATCCATAGCAACGACGATGACGCCGTTACTATGGAGCCACATGACGCGTCACAGCCAGTAGAAATATAGCTGCCGTTTCGCTGCGACAGACAACGCGGGCTTCCCTCTTTGGGAGAGTTAATGCCTTCGGATTAAAACGTTTTTGAGTGATATCGTGCAGCAGGGCAAAGTAACTTGCCGAGGCCAATAAGGCGGCTTACCGCTTTAGTTCACCAGCCGCGGACTACAACCGGCAACCAGCTCCGGAGCGCTCTGACGCGAAAAAGTGACCCAAATTTCGTCATTCACACGTGCCCCTCTGGCGTCAAGCGAGGGTTGCCATTTCGGCGGGCATCGCGCATTTGGTTTGGGTGTCGACAGATCTCCTGAACAAATATTGACAATCAGTAACTCAAACTGCGTGATTAATCCAGGATTAAAAAAAACAAAAAAAAACTTGACTGGCTTTTAACAGTAATTGCCTACATTTATTCGATATAAACATGCTCCCTAAAACGTCTAAGTGAAAAATAAATTAGCAAATTTTTGTTAATAATTTATTTATTAGTCGCATTGTCTCTTGAACGTAATGTCCGCCTGGCCATATAACTCACTTTGACAGACCGCATTTCTGTAGCTTTCACGGCTTTTTCATTTTTTTTAAATTCTGTATTCGATTAGAAAGAAAACTGTATATATATTGCAGAACTTTACAATTGGCACATATATTTTTGCTAGTGTTTCGCACATTGCATTTCACCAGGAAACTGAACTGTTTAACGTTGTTTGCTCGTGCCGTCACCGCGCTATATACTGATGGTCATTGCGATTTGTTCTTGCCGATAAAATCAAATCCGGCGATGCAACATGCACGCTGCAGAAGGTTCGTGCTCAGCGCAAAGCACGTATTCGACAAACAGAAATCATTCTTGCTTGATGCAGAGTCCAGAGAAACGCAAACGCCGCATCGCAAAAGCCTGACATTATCAACGTATGATGCGCGCCGGGGAGAACTGCACGAGATTTCTCCTTTATGTGAATACCGGTTTACAACAGAGTACGTTTTTAAAACTACCCCTCTTCCCCCCCTTCATTTTTTATTTCGTTCATTCTTTAGTAAATATTTCTTATTCCGCAAGGACTCCCTCCTCCGTTTGGGGGTGTTAATTCGGCAATTATATCCGTGTCACTGTTAACAGTAATCATCCATTGCTTTTATTTTGCACCCCAAAAACTACCAAGTTAAAAAAAAATACGGAGTTGGGGACGACTTCGAGAACTACACTCCTGTGAGACTTAGAGCAGCTGTCAACGTTCGGCGGTTACTCTGAGGCCACTATAATCTTTCTTTTCAGGTATCCCTTCCGCACACACCTGTCGTTCTAATTTAGTCCTTTCAAGGCTTCTATTCTTGGGGACAACGTTCTGAGGCAGTTCAACAACAATGAAAACATGTATGAGTGCCTTAATGATATGTGTTCATGTAAAATGGGTCATGCAACAATTGTGTACGTTAGTTAAACACCGCTAAGAACTAATCCCTGATATTGATAACTTGCAAAAACACCGATTAGTTTTCTTCTACGCGCAATGGCAGATGCAGAAAAAAATAAAAGACAGAAACAGCCTTTACCTCCTTAAATTGCAATAAGAACAAGCGACCAGATGATCTGACGCTAATTATATACCTTCAGTGTTTATCATAGACATGCGCTGGGGTTGGCAAAGCATACAGCATGTGCTGAGCTTTAGACACTGTTTGAGTTCGACTATTCTCATCTTTGATAGAACACGAATCATTACCCGAATGTTTGGAGAGGGTGATTGTCATAAACCCAATCACTCGACTCCGACTCAACCGTCGAGTACATAAGGGTGTCACGTGACTGGCGATGCGAAGTCGTGGTGTCCTGTGACGTCAGAGTATGAATAAAACTAATAAATCTAATGACGTTCCCGATTTAATTTGACTCGAGGCAGCGAGTCGCGTAATGTCACAGGGTCACGTGTCATGACATTACTTAGCAGCATGCCTTGACATCATGACTTCACGTGAGCACGTGACACATGATTAATAATGCCAATTAAGAAGCGCCACATAAACCCCACTCTTTCTCATATCGCAATTCTGTATGCGCAGATTTGATCAATATATAGAAACACAGCTTTAAATCTTTTTTTTATTTTATTCTCAGATACTGTCGAGCACGCTTATAACGAATTCGGTTATAACAAAATAGCGGCTACAGCGGAGCGATTACGATTTCCCATTCCCGTTTGCGCTTTGTCAATGCATTTGTGTCTGTATTTAGCGAAGGAAATTTAGCGGCTCCCGCGGATTTAGCTAAGAGAAAGTTTATGATAATTAAAAAAAAAGATCGGAAAGTTTATTAGGTCTCGAACCGCCGGATTTTGCTGCCGCGGTCCAGAAGTTACTCAAAACAAGCTGCAGAAGATGCCGGAAAGGCCGCCTGCGGCAGTTTGTGTAACGTCGTCTGCTCCCTGCTCCTTATCTGGGAAGCGACTTTATCGCATCGCACGCGGAGAAGCCGTCGTGGTATGCCGATAGGGCCGTTCGGAGCGCTAGCGACAACGTATCGGCGGAGATGACGAAGAGAGCCTTGATTTAAGAGAGGGAGCAGTAATTGGTCCAATCAAATTGCGTCAAAAGTACACCATCGTGGTGTTCGTCATGTCTGTGCACATGCACGTGACATTATCGTCGGAATGGACATTCTTTGCGAGTACGGCGCCGAAATATATCTCGGAGCAAACCTGTTGACGCTACGAAAACATGCCCCGCCCCCTAGGCGCCCAACGCGACGTCATCCGCGGTCCGAGTTCTCGCAAACGACGTAAACTAACCGCAGGGGTCAAGCATTTTCGTACTTGTCAGGACCGATGAAGCTACCTGCGGCGAAGCTGTGCTGGAGGGAAACGTCCAGTGGCTTCTAGAAAGAGGTATCGGTGTCGTAAGATTAGTAACAGAACTTCAAGACGTTTGCGCCATGGTCCTGGTTGCAAAATTCCGACAAGATTCGCAACACCTTACAAAAGGTATCGCCGTGGGTCACATCGACGAACTCCGGAACTCAGGTGGAATCGCTGTAATTGCACTGCACTCGCAATTTTATATCGACCTGGAGTTTCTTGCTACCGAACGACGACAGCTACCTAGGCCTCTCGGCGAATTCAGCGAGTGCCTCGCCACGTCCACCTCCCTCAAGGGTTGGTGAAACGACTTTAGCGAAGCACTGCATTATCACCGACGACGACGTACTCCCTCCTAACCAGTCGCCGTACAAAGGTTCTTTGAAAAAAAAACAAAAAAACAAAAAAAAAAACTGGTTATTCAGCAGCAAAAAAAAAAAAAAAAGATGCTCGATGACGACGTCATTTAAACCTCAAGCAGTCCGTGGGCCTCTCTAGTTATGCTCGCAAAGAAGATCGGAACTCTAAGTTTTGCGTGGACTACCACCGACTGAACGCCGTTACCAAGAACGACATGTATTCGCTTCCCCGTAACGACGACAGATCGGACAGGCTGCATTACTCCCAATATGTTACTTCGATGGACCTGAAGTGTGGCTACTGGCTGATTGAAGGTGACGAACGCGACCGAGAGAAAACTGCCGTCGTGATGTCCGACGGATTGTGTGAGTTCAAAGTGATGCTTTACGAACTTTGTACAGCACCAGCCCCCTTCCAGCGTGTCATGGACACCGTGCTAGAGGTCTGAAGTGGCAGAGCTGCCTCGTGTACCTCGATGACGTTGTCGTATTTTCACGGGATTTCGACGAACATTTGAGACGCCCTCGGCCAGTGCTTCACGTGATCAAAACTGCGGGGCTGACGCCCAAGGCGCCAAAGTTTCGTCTCACCTGCGTCGAAGTCATGTTCCTGGGTCACGTTGTGGGCAACGAAGCTGTTCGTCCTGACCCTGAAAAGACGCGCGCCGTGGCAGAAGTTTCGCCGCCGCCCGACAAAAAGGCCGTGCGAAGATCTCTGAGGTTTCGTGCATACTATAGGCGGTTTGTACGAGATTCGGCAAAGCTATCCACGCCGCTGACACATCTCATGTAAGACGAGAAGAGTATCAACGGTTCTAGGACCGTTGATGTGCACTTACATCTCGAAACTATGCCGAACAAGTGGAAAGCTCGGACACAGACACCAGCGGCCAGCCTACGTACTGACATCCCTTCTGACTAACTCTCAGAACGTGAAAGGACGCTTTTTAAACCTGTAGCACACGATACCGTTGATAAACCCGTAGCAGACGAAATACTCGGCGAGCGCGGTCGGCGCGGACGGCCTGCGGCGCAGCGGAGTGATACAAAAGTGCAGGCGAGATCGCGCGATACACTGCCAGCGTGTGAGTGGCTCCGGCCACACACAGCTTTGGCTGCGCTCGGACGGAAGCTGAAACGAAGTATAGTAATCGCAGAAGAAGAAGAAACGATACGGCGTGCAGAATTAAAATCTACAATTCGTGAGTCCCCCCCCCCCCCCCCCCCCCCCAAAAAAAAAAAAAAAAAGGAAGGGAACAGTCAGTCGATTCGGAGAATGCACTCAATACGCGATGGCGACAAAAAAAAAAAAAAAGAAAAGAAAGAAATACAGCTTTGTTTAACGATATCCCAACGTTTCAAAGGGATGACTAAGCCATTATGTGAAGATAATGAAAATCTACTCCGCTTCACTTGAAGTGCGACCTCAGCCGACGCTACGCCATAGAACGGAGTAAAATCAAGCAGCGCAGAAAATACGTCGCACCGGCGCTCGTTGTGCTTGTGGATTTTAGAGGTCCGCGGCTAAGATAATCGCGCGCAGAAAAACAGGCTTGACCGTGCAGACAAATTGCAAAATAAATAAATACATTGAGACAATAAAAATAAAAAAATGAAACAAGAGAAACTGTAAATAAACAACCAAAACTAATTAAAAATAACGAATAAAAAAATAAAAAAATATAAAGTGAACAAAACAATTATTAACTAAATTCAAAATTAGAATAAAAAAAACCAAAAAAAACAAGGAGCAACAAAAAGATGATAAAAATAATGACAAATCTATATCACTGTTCTCTTTGTCATTCTTTTTATCATACCTTTTTCTTTCTTGTTTCTTATTTTGTATATTGGTCATGAATTGTTTGTTTAATTTATATATTAGTACTTAGCTTTGATTTTACTATATTTTCTTATTATACTGGAAAGGACCTTATTATCGCGAGGACCTAATTCTCGCGGATTTCGCGAATCGGCTACGGTTCGTGAAAAGTAGGTCCCGCGAACAATTCCGGTAAAATATAAACACATTGGAATCTGTATTGAGATTCCACCGCGTCACGAAAACTAGAACCCGCGAATTATTTTAAACTTCTGCTTTGACTTAAATCGCGAAATATTGAGCCCGCAAAAAGTAAGATGTTTACAGTCCTTGTTTATTCATATATTATTGCTATTATTTTTTATATATTTTATTTCTCTCGATTTTTTTTTAAATTTTAATTCTTCTACGTGCCTTCCAAATCTGGCACTGACGCCTGCACGTTTGCATTGAAATAGAAAGCGTTTAGCCTTACAGAGCAGCTGTGCTGTGCTTACAGAGCAGCTGGAAGGAAGAAGTTGCCGTTCCGAACGTCTGCGAAATTATGATGTCGTTTGGAAACACCGCATCGGCCACCGACAGCGTTATTTCCGTAGCTCAAGGTCACCGTACGGACCACTGAGGGGTTGAGAACACCTGAAGTGCAACAGGTCGCTACCATGGTATGCCCGACACACAGTCTGGCTCCGGAAGAGGCTTTTTTAACGTTATCCAAAACTGGAAACAGTCTCTAATCCGACACAAACCGTACTCAAAGCCAGTGGCTAACCGAAAGGTGATAAAAGACAACTACAGGATAGCTAAAAAAAAAAATGGTTGAAGAGCCTATTTGGGACTCAAGACTTCTTAAAACGTTTAAAAACAATATTACGCGGCATTTATGCGGTTAGACTCAATCTAGGTGGACGTAGCCCGCCCTAGGCCCGGTCCAGGCAGGAAAGTGGCTAGCTACGCAGCCTTTCGTTTTTATTGGTTGGAGAGATGATAGGACGTGTGCAATGTTCGGAGTAAAATTGTTTCTCCGCGCCATTTAATAGTATTTTTATCAGGATTTTTTATATTTGAGAAACAAATAACCTAGATCGAGTCACTATTGCTCTTTTAAAAATCCCCCGAGATCGCCTTTTTGCACTTTCGTTTTAAGTTATGACAAAATGGCTGCCGGTGTTTGCGGGGTGCACATAAAGCGTAGCTCATTCAGCTCGTTTTTTTTTGTTTTTTTTTTAATGAGGGCGAGTTTTGCGTTTACCGAAGCAGTCACAGGAAGGTCTTGTGAACAGGACTAGTTTGCATCAAACAACTGTTCCAAGTACGAGACCTCGGCGGTTGCGCTGTGCTGGAGCTTGTTTTCGTAGAGCGACTCGACTCAGCCTTGCGTCCCACGTCAACCATGTTGCTTGATCTGGTTTGATTTTTTCCTTTTGCGCATGATGATGTTGAATGAAGATATTTCTTCCTGCAAAAGGCGGCATCACTGGAATGTGAATTGTGCAATTATCGTGATTGCAAACCACGGTTTCAGTAGCGAGAGGATACTTACACAGGTAAGAATTGGGGAGCCATTTGGCTAGAGGCATTTGGGCGTTTGGTTCGCATCAGGTATGTACAAAATTATATTCCCGTAATTTCGCTTCGAAAGGCAACCGAGTTTCATGTTTTGCATTGCACATGGCCTGCGAAATCGAATATTTTTTAGGTCGCGTTTGAACTGCGTGTCATCACGATCACCCGCCCTAAAAGTAGAAGACACGCGCAAAAAAAAAAAAAAAAAAAAAAAAAAAAAACATAACAAGTACAAAACAACTAGAAGTACAACATATTTATTTTGTTGATATTACATCAATATCTGTTAATGTCCCGTTCTTCGGTTTTTAGATGGCGTGAGCGTAAACTAATTCAGCTTACCCGCTAAATTTAGCGGAGAAATTTACGTCGCGTGACATAGGCACCAATTCAGTTACCTCGCTAAATTCCCCAGGAACACACATTATAACCTTAAACATATTGATGCATAAACAACAGCGCATTGACTCTAAATCAAGGCAACGTCATTTCAATATTACATCCCGGTATGACGCACGATCGGAGAAATGTCAATCAATCGTCATCGTCATGTCGTCGAATAAGAAGCATAGCTATCGTTGCCTAAACGAATGACGTTGTGTGATCGTCACGACGTTTTAGTCCTCTCCGTCGCTTTTCATCGCATATCGACAAATGCTGCCAACGATCGTATTGAATCGCGGTTCGTGCATGATGGAACGCTAGAACGCCACTTTCATAGTCCCGTCTTCCGAGCGTTCCAGACGCTTTTAGACGGGGGCGGAAGAGGAGTCGGACGAAGGCCAAAAACGGACGCCGACTCGCAGCTTGCATGTCCGCGTCTCACTGGCATTGTAGACGACGATAGACGGTGGTGAAATAGCAGACGATGCCGGAGGCTGCCGCGCGTCTGCTCGCACAACTAGCAGGCGGTGTCAGGCGCCAGACTAGACGCACCGGATGTCTCGAAACGGAGACACTAGGCTTGCCAGCATGTTCGGCCGAGCAGCCAAGCCAATCCAGTACCAATGGGCGGGCCACTGATAACTGATCTCCATTGTAGTAGGCTGGATTGCGGATCGAGGATTGTCTTGATGCGGTCGAGTTGCACCACCGGCAGCCTTCGCTTGACACCGGCTAAGGCACGGGGGCGTGCGTGTAAGAGAAACGGAAAAACGGCCATTTTTTTTCAAAAGAGTTTTAATAACAAACTTTTTTTTTAATAACTGTTTTTGGAACGGGCTTGAAGGGAGTGACATTCTTGTGTGTAAACTGTGATACGGTTTAATGAGACGGGGGTACCAAGAGTCAACCTGGTTTCTTTCGTGGTCTAGAAGTGTGAAAGCTTAGCAGAAGATAAGTTAGAATGCCTTTACTGGGGACATTCACATCGGTAAAAGCGGTTTTACAGAGTGCTTCTGATGCAAGCTTTTGCTTTCAACTGTTGTGGGGACTTCTGCGAAGAATGAAGACTCGGAGCGCGTCGTTCATTTGTTGAACGTGTCATTTATTAAGCAAGTGAAACATGCAACGCCTCGACACTCGGTGGTGGTCCGGCACATTTTATTGTTAATCGGTGTTCGAGCTCCTCAGAAATACCGATTCGATATCCAAACGCCCGGCCGATATAATGATCGCAGTACATCATAAAATACTCGCCTTCGAGCACCGCGTACAAGCTTCAATATTCCTACTTCTGCGTGTTTCTCCCATACACTTGCCTGCATTGCCTGGTGCCAAGCAGTGACCACTGGGGCTGCCACCGACGGGCTCCCGATCCGTGATCCAGACTATAGACCTTTTTAATGGCAAACGCCACCAGGCGGTGCTCCAGTTTTTGACGTCCTGGAGAATCTTTGGTTCATAAATGAATGAACAAGACCCATTTTAACACCGTTGCTTGAAATATCAAAGAAGCGTTTAACCACGAATTCTACGGGTGAAAGCCAAAAAGAACGAAGAACCGCGAGATCTGTTAAAAGTTTTAAATATTCTTCTAACGAACTTGAATCCTCCAGGAAGTTAAATTGACCAGCCGAGGGCCCTCAGTAAATCTCCAAATTTAATGTTGGTGCAGGAGCTATGTTTTTATCGATGGTAACATAAGCAAGCTCGACAGGGTTGCAAAGACGGAGCGACCGAAAGTCGCTTGGGACGGAAGTGGCAGTTCACGTTTGTAAACAGCGAAAGACTTTAAACTCTGTACAACAGAGATTTGTGCCACTGAGCTTAGGGCGGGGCTTAGAGCGTACCATGACCTCAATCTAAAGTGCATCTAACCGCGTAAAAATAGCGCGATTGCTTTTTTTTTTTGTGGAAACATTTTACACTTAAAAAGTACGTGTACTATCTATGCCGTTAAAAACAATTTCTTATTTTATTTTAGTTTCTCTTTAAGTAAGCCCTTAATTTACCCAAAGTTTTCCGCCCTCCGTTTAGATTTTGTCACCATAAATGTAATAGGTTTAGGTTCTAGAAGGAAACAATAAAAGCTACAACGTCTTTTTAAACAAAAAGTTGACGTCACGGAAGCCAAGGAGACCAAGTTATCTTCATATAATGTCACGTGCGTGGCCTAGTGGCAACCCACCTGACTCGTACGCAGAGGTCCAGGTTCGATTCCTGAAAGCCGCGCAACTTCTATTGTTGTGTTGTAATAATAGTTTCTACAACGTCCGTGAAGGTTCTCGTATAGAATGCTCCAAAACCGAACATCCTAGTTGGAATATTTGTGAAATCCGGCCGGGCGTCTACTAAAGGCGCGCCATGTTGCTCTACGAAGTCCGCTCAGCGCCGGCGCTCGACCCTGCCACTAAGCCGACATCGACGCTCGGCCTTCGACACCTGTTATTCTTCCTTTATTGTTTTGGCAAAGGTTCGCCGCGTGAAACATTTAGTTCTTCCTGTTTATTTATTCTTCTTTTGGTAACCACACGGGACAATATGGAAGCATTACAGAAGCGTTAGAGACATTCTAAGCGCATACGGAATCTGAGTTAGCCAAGCTATCTCTCTGCCGGATGTTTGCTATTTTCTAAACAGCCCGAGCTCTGATATGTTTCCATATATATTCATGGGGGAGAGGGTGGGGGGGGGGGGGGGGGGGGAGAGAGTTCGCATTTGTTGCGATCTTAGATTTAGGCAAATATATCGGCGTTTTATTTGCCTATAAGCTCCCAAAACCCCGAAAGAAAGAACAACAACATTTAAGATTTCACCACCTCTTTTTAACAGGCGGGGAACATTAGTTGATATTTGAGATTCTAACTGTGTTTAGTGCCGACGACCGATCGGTGTCATAAGCAAGTTATGACGGAACTGCTAGTGTTCTTCAGCTTGTTCGTTAAGACCCCAAAGCTGTTAACGTAGTTTACGTTAACAGAGAAGCGATACGTTATACTAATTCCCAAGGGATCTTTCACGCACGCTTGAACAAAATTTATGTATCAGGTGATACAATTCACTTGAAATATAGTAACTATGTCAAGCCAGTGTTTTTATCACACCAATGCTTCTTATCATTCAGTGTTGGTTCACGGAAGCACGAAACTGTTCCGTAAAATTTAGTAATTTTGAAAGCTCAATCTGAAACATCTAAATAATGAGCAATTTACAAAAAAAAATTCCCAATTTACCAAAAAAGATTCCCCTAGGAATCATTCTTTACGCAGTCGTGCACCAAAACGTAGATACCTTGAAATAAGGTGCCTTTATGTTCGTTATGCTGAGGCTGATGACATCTCACCCTTTTGTTCCCAACATTTCTTTTCCTTTTTTTTTTTGTCCTAAAGTACGTGAAAAAAACAAAAAAAAAACACTCATGTTACGCGCTCTGGGCGTTAACTGAGCGGAGAGGCACTTTCATTCTGGCTACTCGTGTTTTTCTCGTAAGCACGGGCTTTCGGCATCGGGTACTGCAAAGAATTCCATCACCCTAAATATAAAGACACTGAGGCTGAGCGCGATTGTAACTGTCGCGTCTAGAGTTCTCGCCGCCCATCCGTCCAAGTACGAACAATACGGCAAACAAATATGTTTTACTAGCCGCAGCAAAACACTATGAGTTGCCCAGTGTTGTACAAAATGGCGGTCCAAGGAACGGCGTTCCTGTAACGCGTTCCTTTTAGGAGGAACGAAGGAACGCCGCCGTTCCATTTTGCATTGGTGGAACTGGAAAGGGAACTTGTTACATTTTTACGGGAACGGAAGAAGGAAAGGCGTTCCTTTTTCTTCGTCCAGTGGGATCATTTTTAATTTATTTTTAAAAGGGGAAATCTAAAAAAGTATTAAAACAATATCTTTACGAAGAGCAGGATCTCGCTAAGTTTTTTGTTATTTAAGGTTTATTTTTGTGGGATCCTCACTCGGTAACAGTAGGGTGCAGGAGAACTAGTGAGCATTGATTCTCTTTTCAGTGCCCGAGACTGCGGTACAGAAATCAAAACATTTAGTCGAAGGAAAAGACAGAAAAAGGGACATCTCGAACTCAGCTACTTTCTTTGCTTCCACAAATCCTCAGACACCCAGAAATCTCAGGCCGACTGCAGTCATCACTGTACTTCTACAAAGAAACCTAGAGTTACGCCAAAAGATCAGGTTACAAGACATCAAACGCACCCTTGTACCTCAAAGATTGGCCAGATGCAAAATAATTAACCTTCATTCCCTCTACTCTTTTCCCACCTTCAATTTGGACAACGAATTCAACCTTCACGAGGAGGGATTGGTAGTTCTCAAGACTGACCTTCCGAAAGCCCTACTGTCTTTTCCATTTGCTCGTCATGCGGACAGCAACATCGAGAAGAAAATGTTGTTAAGTTCAAACACGGAATCTTGTTCAATTGAAATGTGGGAGGTTGTAGAAAAACACTCGTGCAATGTGGGGCAACAGAACATTTGGCTCGTCTGCATAGCCCATCACAAACATGAATTTGGAAAAACGCTGCGATTTCTAAAAGTTAATGTATCAACAAATAAACCTTGCTGTCGCGTGTTTTCTTCTCCTGGTGTCCTTCCATCGCGGCATTCAAATTCGTATGTTGGTATTTGATAAGATTAATAAAAAAACTTGTTTTGATCTAAGTAAATGTGTTAATCTGCAAAATACAAATGTAAGTTGAATATGTAACGTATATGTAACGATACGTTCCATTTTAAAGCTGCAACGGGAACGAGTTCCTTTTTTCGCAGATGGAACTTGTAACGGGAACGCGTTCCAAAAATCAAGAGGAACGAGGAACGAGCTTCCGTTCCTCTTCTTGAGTAACGTGTACAACACTGGAGTTGCCTCGTTTTTGGTGGTTGGTTTCAAAAGCAAAGGCAAAAGAAATATTTGGTCATATTTAAACAAATGCAACTGCGCCAGCTAGCAGGTTTTACACTGGCATGATAACCAAGTGCGAGGGAAAGCATGACATACAACACAAAGCTCCAATTGGAGCTTTGTGTTGCCCGTCCCGTTTTTTTGCCGCATTCGGATTACCATGTGAGTGTTGTCCTATTGACATAGATATTGCCTTTTGTGACGTCGAATGATTTGATAGATCAGGATTTTGTAAAGGAATGGTCGAGCATAACAGACGGAAGTAAAAGATGCTACGGTTTTCCTGCGAAATATTTTGTCTCATGCCTGCGTGTGGCCGTTGCATGTAAAATAAGCTACACAATATTCAGAAACATTAAGAGTCAGAGTCCTTGGTTGCCAGAGTGTCCGCGGACTTGCAATAAAACGATGCGAACAGCCTTTAGTTTACAAATCGGCTTGCTTGAAATATTTTTTATCGGTTCTAACCTGTTTATATTAATTGTAATAAGACAGCAATTCTAACGCGGGAGCAGACTGACGCAATTCATTTTGTACTCATGTACATGCCTGCCTTTAATAGACCCTATTCAAAACTTCATCAAGCAACACTGATGTTCGCCGTTTTTAGACTTAGACTAGGTCGCGCCATCTACCGCACGCTACAGAAGGTATAGCCAGTAACATCCATCCGTCTATTCATTCTGATTTAAGCGCGTGACTGGATCTGAGTCCTCGCCGATCGCTGGAGCAGCATTCGTTTTCGGTACGAGCTGAGCCCGGTTCACGCCCAGCGCTGACGAAGCCCTTATGTTCAATACATGCTCAGAGTACGTGATCAACGAATGGCGGAATGGCGATAGCACGTACTTTCGAAAAGGTTCCATCACATACCATTCACGTTCCACCCCAGGGATAGTTATGATCCGTAGCACGGCGCAATGAACTTGTTGCGTAATTCCTTGTGCGAAGCGTGCAAGGAAACAAGGGAGTCCCGTATAATCCTTGAATCCGGAGCATCTGCAACCCACGGCTGAAGCAAGCGATTAATACAGAAGGTAGCGCAGTTACTATATTCACCCTGTGCTGAACCGCATCGAATGTTTCGAGCCATCGGACGAGGTTCACTGTCATGTCAGTGTCGTGCGGCCTTCCGGAATGGCGCAATGGTATGCGGGGTGCAGAGTCACGTGATTCGCTCGCTGCGCTGAATTAGTTAGAACGACCCAGAACGTCTGCTTCGGGTAATCATATAGAGGGCTCTAGCAAGCTCACCTCTGTCATCTGCAACAACAGGTTCTGTACCGCCAGTTCCCTGCATTCATTTCAGTCAACGTTACAAGAACAACTCTGTTGGAAAACTGGTTCCATAGAATCTCATCTGAAAAAGTGGCACCCATCCGTACTCGAGAAACGAACTAATTGCAATCCCAACGTCCCCATTTCTTCCGCAGCAGTCACTCGGTGAACTTCACGGCTGCTTGTATTGGTGCGGCAGTATTGCATTCAATAGCGTCCGCTGTGGCATTTCTATTTTGGCATTAATCGGCCATTTCGGCACCGAAACGTACAAGGTGGAATGCCGCCCCCCGTATCCCGGGCGGACGCGCCGCGAATTGCTGCCGAAGCTAGGACACGTCCAGGGCGAAACGCGCTACCTGAAATCACCGGTGAAATATGGTTATATAAAAAACCCTATTAATGAACCTTTTTTAAGTAAGCTTTTGCGCATGCGTACACGGTGCACCCCCTCTCCTGGCATTGATTCCAACTCCTCGCCATTTTCGCAGGGCAAAGTTACGGTCACCCAACATATTCAGCACCTAACTTTGCGCGTATTTCGTCTTTTTTCGGCTATTCTTGTTTGAGCATACGTTAGTATAGGGCATGAAAGGCAACTAGTACCAATACAACGGCACTATGCCAATGCATTCTGACGGGAGGAGGCAAGTTGGGCAGCTCTTCATTTGTAGTTCGAAGACTACTCCGCAGACGGCACTCGTTACTGGAAAGAGGTTCATTGTGCCGTGAAACTTTGTAAACTAAAGATAAAAAAAAAAACATACACACACATCTCATTTTGTACCAAACCCCAATAAAATTTCCTACAAAAATTGCTTTTTTGGATTGTTTTTACGTAAAAACATGTTTTCTAAAATCTCACGGGGACCACAATAAATAACAAAAAAAAAACAAAAAGCAAAAAGAACAAAAAAAAAAAAAACAATTGAGTTTGGGAGTTCCGGTTGAACCGGAACTCCCAGGCTGGAGGTGCCTGGGAGTTCCAGTACTCTGGGAACATTCAATTGCTCTAGCAGTTGCCATATAAGGCAACTTTCATGTTTCAACTCGTCGCTGAAGGTTGGCGTTGCTATCGTATTTAGCTCGGTCTCGGTGGACGCCAGCGGCCGAGGTTTCAAAGGGGACTTTCCTCCAAGTGTTTTAGTAACGTCGTTTTCAGCACAGCAAACTGCGCTTTAGAAAGGACTTGTTGCGACACCATGGCGGATATCACGGAGACATAATACAAATGCAAAAAACGCTCCAATAGGCGACACCTAAATGTGATGGCATATACAGAGCGCTACAATCTTAGCTGGCCCAGCAGAATTCAGGGAGGCGCGGTGCAAATGCTATAGGGGAGGTCCCAGGCTCGTCAAGCCGTTCAAAAGAGTTCGGAATGGTTGGAATAAACTTCGACAATTTGTATTTCCGCAATCTTGCGGCCGGTATCATAGCAGTGCGTTGTAGGCATCACCTGCGGCGTTTCACCCTTTCGGCTAACGCTGAGTCAGCTCACAATGCCGCTGTCAGTATTAAAGTTTAAAGCTTATGTATTAAATTACCTGCAAGTTCTTGCTCACCACGTAAGCCCAAATTACTTCGATATCGGGGTGCATGAGCTGGCAGGACCTTCCTGCGATCACCCAGCGGCCTGGAAACTTGTTTGGTGAAGGGGTTGAGGCTACGGCTGGTACAGACGCCGTGTAAATCGCGCAAAAATTACCACATGTGCTGTTCGAAATAGAAGCAACTGTAAGATACCGCCAGATTCTTATAAATTGCAACTTTAAAAATGTACAAGATACTCGACATTCAGGAATTCTGTTTCTTATAAAAGTGAACGACGTTTTGCGTAAAGCAAGCTTCACGTGGTGCGAGTCTGGTTGATATTGTTTGTTGCAGCATCGTTCCTGCGGAAGAAAGACAAGCGTGTGGACGGTTGGTAGAATGCGTGTTGTCTACACCACGCTTTTTTCGCCCTCCATAACCGAAATTTCAAAGCAGAATTGCAGCATTCAAAGCGGACTTAATACTAGGATATATATAAAAGTCTGTGGCAATTTTTCTATAAGGCTCTCGGGAGGATATTTGGTGGCTAATAGCAGCTGTGCTATGTTCACCTTCTAGGAACGAATCGCAATAAAACATCGGTAGTGTGTAGGTGAATATTTTTGTAAGGGATGAAAGAGAAGTACCTACTAATGACGGCAATAAACAAATGCACTTAAAATTGCATACCTGAGGAACCATTTGATCTGAGCTGGCCACAGTCCTTCAGTCCACACATGATAAAAGAATTGCTTGACTGACACTACAATGCTCCAGGATGAACGTCTTCGATTCCCTTTTCGCCATCGTGAACAAGGCCTAACCTACGGCAATTCCCAAGAACACATTATGCAAAAGACGGGAATAATAAAATAAAAGGGCACCTCGACTAATAAAGAAATACGTTGAAGTAAACAGTATGAATTGCTTCTGGTAGACATCTGAACACGAATCTGATGTTATAATTAAAAGTAAAACTAATTGAATATCGTCATTAACAGCTTAAGAAAGGCAGCACGATTCGTTCTTCGGGGATCTTGTCAACTAATGAAAATCAACTCATCGGCTGCGGAGTGCTAATAAGGTGAACAGCACTTACAATATATGGCTTGCCTTCCTTCAACTGCCAAATACAAGAAGCGTTTATAGTAACTTCCTTAGGTATTCGCCTTAGCTAGCTGATTCCAATTTGAGGTGCTCGTTGTACGGCAGCTCGCATTAGGCGCTTCTAGCAAACCGTTGCCGTGTGCCGCGTACCGCACTACTAGAGAATTTGAAGCATGATTTCAAGCGTGCACGCAAGGGATCCCTTGACCACGGGGCGCGCGAATAATAGCGTGCTTCAAAGACTCCAGTAGTGCGGTAGGAGGAACACGGAAGGTGTGTGCTAAAAGTCCCTAGTGTTTACTTGAGGTAGGGAGCGAGGTATTTTGATCTCGCACGTATGGCGTGCGCGGGCAAAGGGATGCGACGATCTCGGATCACGGAGGAACCAGTCGGCTTGGAGTGAAGGGGACAAATGTTTTGTGAGGTTGCGCCCATGCGTCCATGTATCTGATGACTGCGTTGTAAGACGTCGGCTCAGCCATGGAGTAACACAGTGACCGCGAGCGTAATTTCTTTGTTTTTTTGGGTCGTGGCGACGGAAGGTACGTTGCAGGGAGTTGGAGCGGCTCCGGAGGGGAGCAGGGCTTGATGCTCGGGCTGCCTTCACATCCTGGCTGCATGGTTGCAGTAGACAGAGGTGTTGATCGCCGAGGTGGCAACGGCGCTGCGTTGGGGCGTCGCAATCGCCGTAAGGCTTGATGACGTAAGGGTTAAGGTCTTGGCTAAACCGGTACCCGGGCGCGGGCAGGCCCAGTTCAATTGATCCATCTGTTAGGCTTAAGCGTGTTTCACATGCAGCGGTTTTGGCTCTAAAGCGGCGCGATTTCTGCCGTCGCGGTGCTCTGGCCAGCACCAGCGGTTGAGGGGCACGAGCGCCGCGACTGCAGAAATCGCGCCGCTCTAGGGCCAAAATCGCTTCATGTGAAACACGCTTTAGACTGCCATGTGGTCCGCCACAAAGGTGCGTGAAATGAAAGATAGAGGAAGTAACCTTGCCACATTTGGTGTCAACGGTTTTCGGAGCTGATGACATTTCTAGTGAAGACGTAACCGTAGACGAGAAACGAAGAATATGGCCAGAAATACGCCAAAAAAAAAAAAAAAAAAAAAAAACCGGAGCGACGAGAAACACTTTCGCACCCGATGTATTGGATTGAATCGTCCTTAACTTTAAATTAAACTATCATTTTTGCATTCCAAAAACGAAGCCCGCCATTCGCTTGCAGGATGGGCGGCACACGCGCAGTGGTTTCTGCTACAGGTTGAATCAAAGGGATTGATGGCTGTTTGAAGGGACAATATAAATCGGTTTTGAAAACATCGAGCTAAGATTTTGCCCAGAGGTGGCCGAAAAACGTGAATTAAGGGTATATATGTTTCTTTGAACAGAGTTACATGAGTAAAAAGTTAGAAATGAACATGGTTAAAGTCGCGCACAAAGAGACGAGGACAAACGAGGAAGGAACACAGAACACAGACAGGCGCGCACTCACAACTCTAGTATATTAAGAGACGAAGAGAAAGACTTTACCAACTCGCCCAACTTACTACTCTTCTACAGTTTAGAAATGAAGCTCTTGAAATTCCCACTGGCGGCGGCCGTGCGCTAACCAGGGGAGTCTGATTGGCGCAACAGTCGATCGACGTCGGCGGTGCTCTCTGCGTCGGCAGGTGGGGGCCGGAACTGAAGGCACCGAGGACCGGATATTTCAGTGCCTGCTTCGGTGATGGCACCATTGTAGTCGGTGACTTGTTTCGGAGGTTTCCCCTTCGCTGAGGTGCCTCGTCCGGCGGATATTTGCAGCCGAGCCCGGAGATCGACGCCGGAGCTCTTTTCCTGGATGGAAAAAGGTCAAGCGAGTCTGGTACTGAAAATAGAGGTTTAAAGGGCGAACTACTACCAAGACAAAGGAAAGGACACACGCCGAGAGAGCAGCAGCGGGCGTCAATGGTGGCAGCGGCGAGCCACGATGCGTCGGCTTGACAGCTGGCTTGCGTGAGAGTAAACGTGCCGCGTTGACGGGAGAATCGGAGTGAGTGAGGAAAGCCAAGGTCAGCTCCTTATCCTTACGACAAATTTAAATGACTTTCAATTGAATCTGCAAAGAATTTACTCTATACAACGTGTTCAGCTTCAATGAAAAACCTTGTTTTGTTTTGTTTTCTCTTTGGCGTCTCTATTAAGTCCTTGCAGGATATTGGCCACCGTGTTTCATTTTAGGTTTTAGCAATTGAATTCCAATACCATTTTGGTCGCCATGTTGTAATTGCATTTTAACTAAATTTTACTGACTGTCTCAGTAAACGTATATGCAATGCTTTAAACAAACTTGCAACTTCTTAGGAATTATTATCTTATAATTTCTCAACGCACGGAACATGCAAGAAACGAGTTAAATGAAGGAAACGAACACAAATAAGCGCTTACAACACTTTCATCAAACCCCCACTGACTAGTCCACCGCCTTATATACCCTACAGATAAAATGCATTCATTTGGCCGGTGGCCACCTTAGCATTTATCAGGGTTCCAAGAATGCTATACCCTCCTCAAAAGTATGATAAACAATAAGCAGTGTTTCGACGTCATTTGACCTACAAGCAATAGTCGTTTGGCAGTTGCCAAATCCACAAAAGTGATTCCTAGCCAGTACGTTATCGCTTCTCTGCATAGCACCACTCGGGTCAAGCCGAGACATTGTAGTTGCTCGCATTAAAGTATTTTTGCTGTTTCTCTTCATTACGAGGTGACTTGTGTAATAGGCTCGATGATGTCCCTATAGTCACTGAGAAAGTGAAAACGGCATGGCGTGTCTTTCAGACATCCGGCATTGAGCACGTGCTACATGCCTCCCGCCGCACATTGACAGCGCAGGCCCGCTTGATGTGCACGAGACGTTGACGCGTTTTTGAGGGGAAGGTTCAACCTTGAGGAGTGACAAGTGAAGCTCCCGCCTGTTGTTCTCACTTTGTCAGTGACGTTACAGTTATTATAATACACTTTATATGCCCTCCAACGTGTCAAAAGTTTTTGAAGTCAATTTCTTGCACAAATGGATCCAAGCATATATGTTTATTCCGAGAGACATATGCGTACTCATGGTTATTTGCAGCTGTGCCATGGCTGGCTTCCTCAAGAGTAAAGGGCAAAAACCAGCTGATGTCAACTACTCTAAGATAAAAACTCGCTGTAATCTCTAAGGAGGAGACAAAGAAATGTTTGCCAAGTGATAAAACTCAATTGCATGTCAACCGACTAAGCTGAAAATAATGAATGACTAAACTCATATATGGATCTAATGAATAGACTTAAAATAAGGCCACACTTGCTCCGACGCCCGTCGGACGAGTGAGATCTGTGTGCAAATCACTCCTCCGACGCCGGAAGTGACGTAACGGAAGTGACGTCACCTTGTTAAATATAAATAGTTAATATAAATCATTATTAAATACATATTATAATGTGCCCTTCTAAATAAATAAAGTAAAAATAAGCGCGTCTGATTTTAAAGCAGTTTTACAGTAAAAGGTAACGTGACAACGTTTTTGTCACAAAATCTGTTTATTTACAACTTATTTAAACGCAGCCTAGCAAAATTCATGGGCTATAAATATAGTACAAATACATATAATACATCTTTATAGTATTTGTGTCACGTGACTGTATTATTATGGGCGTGGCTGGCATGGTCCCTAGCGCGTGCGTCGCGTGCGTACGCGTGCTCAGACTCGGCTCTTGCTTGCATTTCGCATTGCACGCTTCTCCAGCCCGGGTGCTAGTCCTGTCAGAAAAACGCCTCGTAGCTGATCTCGGGCCTGTAGCCTAAGTTACGCTGCCAGCGAGCGGAACATAGCACGGCGCTCTATGCTTCCTTCACCAGCGTGACCGACGGTAGTGACGGCCGAGTGCGCCCGCGCGCTTAGATGGGTGTTCAATTGATTATCGGACCTAATAAGTAGTTTTCAATGGGCCAATAGCTGATTTACGTTAAGGTTCTCACTTACAGCACCAAGTGCGCATCACCCAGCTGCAAGAAGGTTGAACGGGAAGGAGGGACCCCAGGAACCCGGGGGAGGGGGGGGGGGGGGAGGGGGTCGTTGCGGATATGGCAGTTAAAATTTCGAACTGGGTTCACTTGGAGTCTAAAACTACAACTGGGATATGCCGGTTCCAGTTGGGAGCCAATGGGGACCTAACTGGGAATCAACTTGAGGCAAAGAATTGTGACTGGGATTTATTTAACTGAATTTGTAATCATGCATATTCATTTACATATTATGAATTTGTTTTTTGTGTTCGTTTTTATGTGCGGACTCCACTTGCATACACGAGGCACCTAAGAGCCAGATTTAGTATTTTCTTCCCAAGCTGATTTTTCTGTAGGTAATGACACTTGCGCCTTCCATCCAACCGAGCAGTTCGAGAAACGTGTGCCCACCATATGACACACTCACGGTTAAAGCTCACCGGGCCACTCGGTCACGTAGGCTGTCTGGCCTTAGTCTCTGCAGTAGAATGAATAGAGTGTAATCACAGCTGGTGATGGTCGACTCATTCAGCGAGCACGTTGCCCTTGCCGTCCTGTAAGTCTATTAAATAGCAGCGTATATTCTCTCCTGTCCCGACATCCTAACATGCTGCCCCACTTTACATTTCTGCATTTAGTTAGGCTGAAGCGACTGTTCAGTTGCATATAGAAATATATGCTGAAATCTTTCCTTTTAACCTGAGGTTCAAAGATCAAACCCGGGTTTCAAAACATTAGGAAATTTTCCAAACATTTTGAACTTTTTATGTAGAGATATTCTTTTATTTTTTAACTTCACCAATTTCCGGACTTTCAAACTTGATAAGTTCTAAGGTTTGGAAAAAATTGAGCCATTGGAGATGCTTAGGATATATGTCCGATTTCTCTGAATTAGCCTCAATCATACCTCCTCCACCTGTTTTGAACGAATACTAACTGTAACACATTATTGATTTCCGTATTCATACTGTGAATATTCGTCCAGCATCAAAGCAATCAAGTAATCTCAGCATAATCGCTGTCACTAAGACTCCCAAGCTGCAATCCAAATGCCATGTTACAAAGCCAGTGATTTAATAGTAGCAGCGGTACTAATGACTCTGTAGCGGACAAGCCAACTGGGCGCAGGGGAGAAAAAGGTGGTACGCGGGCAAGAAGGCTCGAGAGGAACACATTAACGAAACATCTCTGCGATGTATACTGATGTAAATATTTACATCACTATACATAGCAGCCTTCTTGAAAGCATGAGGAAAGGACGAAATTTCCACCATAATATCCCCATCCCGCCTTGCGGCTACCTAAAAATTTACACTTTTGTTTGCAGCTCTTGAGCAATGTCAGTTTGGCTTCCCCTGATCTAGGCCGACCGCCTATAGGATGACCACCTGTTTCACAACCTTTTATGGAAACATTCGTTGATTGACCAGTTGATGCGCATGTCTAAAATTCTCGGGTTCTTCCTCAGTATTAACTTGGTTTTCATAACTTTCAGATTGTTTTGGAGTGTCCTGATAAAATTTTCCAAACACCTTGATGCTGACCATGATGATTGCATTTTAGAGACAGAGTCACACACAAACAGGCAGAGGATTATTGCTATAATTCATATTAATTGTGTCAAAACTGAGAACCTTGCAATAATAATATCAGCAGAAAACCCTGCATGAACTTTACACACATTAAGGAAAATAAATCGCAAGGGAAATTTTCTGGAGTATTGCGAGAAATTCCCTAGAGTCACGTGCACTTCTGTTTCCTGCGTAATCATTGGTTGGGCCATTCCCCCATAAAATCTCATATGGTGACATTTGGTACAATGACCTTGTATGATTATAGTGCAATTAAATGCAAAGGTGCAAGCGAGCTGGACAAGGATGACGAAAATATTTTCTGGAGAAGGGGAACAAGAGGGACAAACGACGCCTAACCCTTGGTTAGTTCAGTTGGTAAAGCGCTCCACCGGTAATGGAGAGGCCCCGGTTCGATACCCGGACCAGGCGGATTTTTTCGGTCGCTCACCGGTCACCTAGCTGTGTTTGGATTTGTGTCTGTTCTTCGTCCCTCTTGTTCCCCTTCTCCAGGAATTATTTTCGTTAACCTTGTTTGAATAAATTTCTCTGAACCTTTTTAGTTTATTTTACATTACCTTTGCTCTCCTGACAATATCCTCATCATGAGACCCACGGCTAGACTACATTATTTTGCTATAGTCCCGTCTCTTCACTCTACATGATCCTTTCAGCTGCGCACACTTATATTTCTGCACTAAATATTTTGTTTCATTTCTCTGCTTATTCTTCCATCTCATTTACTTCTATGCCCCCTATAATGGTAGATCCTTTTTGTTTACCTTCCCTCCACAATCTTTCATTGATTAATCATATTTCACACTTAGACCACCATTCATACATAGACCACCATTAACTGAAGCGACCTTAAAATTTGTATGATTCTTCAAAAATAATTTGTGTGAAAGAGCAAAGCCTATGTGTCGATCAGTCGAGCTGGAGTTCTATGTGAGCTAGGTTAGCCTGTGTCTATGCAAGGGAATGATCAATTGAACTAATGACTGACGGGGTAGCTGGAGATGACTTCCTGTATGTAATTACTGTTTCAGAAGTCAGATGGTACAGAACTGTGGAGAGATACCTTAATTAATAAATGAACTCTCTAAGTGTAGGAACTATTAAACAGCGAAGCAGTATAAAAAAAGCATTATTCTTGTACACCATTGCTTATGCAACTTAACAGTTTTACGCCTCACGGGTTCCTCACCACTGAAAGTTTTGATTGTTACTGTTTTATACTCATTTAATAAATAAAATAAAATAGCTATACCACCATGTGTTTTATTTTACGTACACATTGTAGTGCAAAGTCCTGGCTGAAACTAAGACGTGTTTTGTACACCATTTTATTTGCGCTAACCTTATAATTGGGAGATAACATATGCTTCATCACAATAGCAACATTGCTGAAGTAAAGGTTTCAAGACACAAATACGATTATCCCAGAAGTCTGCTTGCCCCTGGAAGGACATTTTTCAATAATATCTGTGCAGTAAAAAGCCCACAAGCGCGCTTGTCATTACAAACGCACGCTATCCAGAAAATAAAGACCCACAAAAGCGGTTCTCCCTACAAGAATGTGCCTTGTGGAACAGTTTGAAACTCAGAAAAGGGTTTGAATCCTGGAAAGAGGGCTTCCCCCTACTAAATGCTGTATGGCGGGAAAGCGGCGCGCCAATTAACCAGCAAGTGCTCTTCCCCTGGAGGTATTTTCCTTGCGGGAAAGCGAAGAACCAGCAAGCATACTTGTCCCTTGCAAGGAGGTGGAAAAGCAGTAGACCTAACATCCCATAAGCGCGCTTCTCCCTGCAACACTGTGTTTTGCAGGAAAGCAAGAAACCTGCAAGTGCGCTTCACCTTACGATATATTGTACTGCAGAAAAGCTGCCTAGAGAGACTTCATTATCTACATTTACTGCAAGAAATCCATACGCGAATTTCGGCCTCCTAAGAGCACTTATGGCAATAGGCTGCATTGATTGACTGAACATGACTTTACAATTAACCAAATTAGTTATCTCAATGGCAAAATAAAGAAACAAAAAAAAAAGATTTCATTTAAATTGCTCTCAAAACAATATTTCGAGAGAAATATTACTTCTCTCAAAATATTAATTATACTAGAATACGCAAGATCAACCACAGATATATACTTCAGTCTGTATTTCTGTTTCTATACCTTTCTATGCTGGTATTTGAGTTTGTATGCATGTTCATGCACAGTTTTTTTTGTTCTTGACTCTACATTTCCCCTTCTTTTGCGATACTTGAGCTGAAAATTAGAGTGCTCACTTTTCCCATTTAATTTTGCCTCGAATAAGTCTTATATTTACTCATTATCCTCATATGTATATTACTTGATAATTATTTACATGGAATAAAAAGAAAATGTGCCTGAAAATAATAAAATGCTTGAGGATCCAGTGGTAAAATCAATGGTTTTCAAATACCTTGTATAAAAATGTTTGATTTCAATGAACACGGTAAAATCGGTATGATTAAAATCATACTTGGGTATAATAGTTCAATTACAGTAATTGTATTAATGTAATTCAATCACTTTTCTGGTAATCTGGAATTGTAAATAATGACTTTTGGCTACAAGGAACTGCAATTATAATTTATTTACTTTCTAGCATCAGTAATTAAACACTTTGAGGTACAATTGCAATTAATTTGGCATGGCTTTCCGGTGCCGACAGAACACGTCTGAAAGTCTCAGCGTTCGCACGAGCGGCCTATTGCTCGGTGACGCACTCCCACACATAGACATGCACACACACGCACAACAGAAGTAGCATCGCATTGTTTGTTACTTACACCGTGGGCTGAGAGACAATCCTCTTTGGTGCCTACCTCAATGGCACTGTGTAGCGCCGTCTGCGGTGCAAGCAGAAAGCAATAGCATAGACATGCCAATATATTTTATGAAAAGAATTGAGCTTCAGCTTTCAGTAGACGTTGCAGATATAGTGCTGGCAAAAAAGGCTGTCATTTGTGGCCGTCAAATCAGGAGGGTCAGCGACAGGGTTATTATAACCATCTTTATTTTGGGTGGCCAAAAACAACCACATCAGTCTTCCCCGTGGTGCAGCAACACAAACAATAACTCCAACAAAGAAAAATTCTAAACACACATAAAATCAACGGACAAATGTAAGATTATCCAAATGACGACGGTACATTGTAACTGATGCAGATATATAAAGGTAAAGTGGAGCGATGGTATTATATAATGACCGAATCCGAGAGAGTGACGAGGTATTGCACAGTAAGCAAACATAGAAGCATACAGAATGTGGTTACACATGAAGGAACATGAAACAGTTCAGCTTTAGTTCGCCTGTAGTTCAGTTTACAAAGGCATCCGTGGGCATCTTCAAAGACTCTCACTCTAAAGTTACGTTGTCGACACTTTGATATCACAATATGGTGGACGTGCCTGCAAGAAGCAGGAACATCGTTGCACATCACAAAGGCTGTAACAATTTGTTATTACCCATGTGCAATAGGCGTTCGTTGCCTGTAGTAATTAACTTACAGGTGCGATGTGCAGGAATTTGTGGCTCCCATGTTGACCAAGGCAATAAATTTGTGACCCAAATATGAATGTCTATTATTGTCACTCCCAATAAAAGAAATTTTTCTACATCGTGTGACAGTGACACCTGGGCTCTGGTTCTCTCGTTTCCCGTAGTACGGCATAGAGACCCAAACCCATGCCATTCAAGAAAGAAAATTGAGAGCACATGCAGTTGCCTGGTAGAAAAGCAGCTTTTCTGCCAGGCAATTAGAACCCAGTCGTCTGGTAGCTGTGATGCTTGTTTGAATAAGTTGAACAAAGAAATTGTTAGTTATCAGGGCCAGCAGCCACAAAGTAGGATGACATTGAGAGTATCATGTGCTTCGTCAAAGTATTAATCTGACATTGTCTCGTTATCCCGCCTTGATCCTGCTGTGCCGTTTCCTGGCGCTGGCAGAACCTAGACAGGGTGGAGCTTCCAGACATGAGAACTGTATTTCTTTTATCCGGACAAGCGGCGAGCAAGAGTACCAGAATATATAATCTTTCTCAGATTGTTTAGCATGGTATATCGCAAAATCAAAACACCTTAATAGAGGAGCAGGAGGAGGAAGAAAGGAGGGGGAGGAGCAGGGGACAAGGGGAGGAGCAAGGGAGGAAGAGAGGGTACGGATGTGAAGGAGGGGCATACCCTCCCCTCCTCCTCAAGAGCTGCGCTCTAATTTGGCATTACAGGAAGTTGTAAACGTCTCATCTTTTATAGTAAAAAAATATTTTTGAAAATGCTGTGAACAATTGCCTTTACAATGCACTTTCAGGTTGTTGGAGTAATCGACCACGTCTCTCCAAACAGTGGTGTTCTTAATACAATGTTAGTATCAAGCGACTTTGCGACAGTGCATTCATGTAAAGCTTTTCCTTATTGCACCAGAGCACGCGGAAAAGCGCATGGGTCCTCGCGGTAAGCCTTCCCACATTGCACCGGTGTATGCGGAAAGCACCAGCTCCCTCTTGGTGACCTTCCCCACGTTGCACCGGTGCACGCGGAGAAACGCCAGGATTCTTGTGGTTAGCTTTCTTGCATTGCTTCGGTGCACGCGGTGAAGTGCATGTTCTCTCGCGGTAAGCCTTTCTACATTGCACCGGTGCATGCGGAAAGCACCAGCTCCCTTTTGGTAACTTTTCCCACGCTGCGGCGGTGCACGCGGAGAAGCGCCAGCGCTCTCGTGGTTAGCTTTCTTGCATTGCTCCGGGGCATGCAGAGAAGCGCATATTCTCTCGCGGTAAGCCTTTCTACATTGCACCGGTGCATACGGAAAGCACCAGCTCCCTTTTGGTAACTTTTCCCACGCTGCGCCAGTGCACGCGGAGAAACGCCAGCGCTTTCGTGGTTAGCTTTCTTGCTTTGCTCCGGTGCAGGCAGAGAAGCGCCTGTGCTCTCTCAGTAAGCCTTCCTACATTGCAACGGTGCATGCGGAAAGCACCAACTCTCTTTTGGCATCTTTTCCCACGCTGCGCCGGTGCACGCGGAGAAACGCCAGTGCTCTCGTGGTTAGCTTTCTTGCATTGCTCTGTTGCACGCAGAGAAGCGCTGGGCATTCTTTGTCGAGTACCAGAAAAAGGGTCCCATGTGCGCTAGCTATTGTTGGGGCAGGATTGATATCAGATGCAGTGTGTTAATGTTATTACTAAGGTATAAGACAAATGGGCACCCCACCAAATGTAAGTGCAAGACATAGAAACTGATTTGTAATGCGAAACAATTCATTCACACCATAACACAAAATTACAATTTCCCCGTCTCACTTGAGACTTGGAAAGAATCCTCGGACTGGGCACAGTATTCCTTAGTTGTTGGTTTCTTCAGAGCCGATTTGCACAAGTAGCAACTTTCTCAGTCTTCGAGGCATTAAGCTTGCCTCATATTTGGAGCCTTCTTGATACCAGATGTGAGGCCCACAAACGTTTTGCTGTAATTTCCCCAGCCATCGCCTTGACGAAAATAAAGGCAATCACTACAGAATAACTATATGATCAGGTTAACAAAACCGCTGGAAAAGTCTGAGAATTCTGAAGAGATAACTAGGTAGGCACCCTGAGATAATGCAGCAACAAAACCTGTTCGGCACGGGAAAGATGATGCTATAATGATTTTAGATCAAGAATGTCACAATTGGGAAACCAAATAAGCTTTCTTTTTTTTATTTCGCCATAATGGATGCTGAATCTATCAGCAAAAATGACACGTTAACAATATGCAAACAAAGTGGTGAAATAGCCCATAGGCAAACACTGCAGCAAATCAGCCTGCATTGTGGCTCACATGCAGCAGACTGAGACAATATATCATAGCCAATATTGTAAGCTTAAAGGGCAGTCTCCTGTTCGAGACTTCAAACCCAACAAAATCATTAGCCCTTGCATATGCCTGGTTTTGCTGCTTCACACAACACTCTTCAGTAAGTTCTAACACGAAAAAGCCTGGTGGTCCATGGACATGAAGGGTTATCCTGTGTTAGGAAGTTGCTTACAAAACTTCATTGGCACAATGTGGCCCAAGCTTTTGTTGTACCATTAAACCCCAATTTTCATCCTACACAACTTCCTAGCACAGAACATTTCTCTATCCGCCACCGAGAATGCGCTCCCTAGCGCATTCTCGGGTGGCCAACAACCTAGCCGAGAGACCTAAATTGAATAAAAAGAAGATTAAAAGCTTTACACATCAACAGTGAAAAGTTAACACTATTAAAACAAAGGGCCATGTCATGTTCAATAATTGAGAAGCAGTTGTAGAGCTCGTAATCAAAAAGTTAATTGACAAATTTTAGCTAATTATCCAACCGACTGTGATGGATATTTCACCATTCAATGTCTGCAGAGCTTAAGAAATGGATCAATTAACACAGTATCAATACAATAGTCATCTCAATTAAAAAATTAAAACATCTAGAGTCAACATCACTTGTTGACTAGAAAAAAGGCGAAATTAGGTAATTGGTTAGCTAAGAAACTAAAATTATTTAATCAACTTTTATTTTTTACTTCACATATATTGCTTTTGGGAAATGGACCCTTTTCAAGTAACAAGGGTTGTCTGGGGAGTTGGTTGCGAAGTACAATAGAGGAGCAGCCCAATATGCTTCCGCCCATCAAAACGCATTAACATTGTGCCATTGTATCGGTTTTAGGCGCTTTTTATACCCCATACTAATGACACTAAAAAACAAAGCGCCGAAATCGCCTAAATACACACGAAGATTGATGCTGACGATGTTGCTGTCGATTTTGCAGGGCACTGCGTACCTGTGTCCTATGAAAATGGCGACAGCGGGGGTGTACGCATGCGCAGAAGCTTACTGAAAAAGGTCCGTTAAAGCTTAACCTCAATATGTTCTAGCAGTTCAGTCAAATTTTGATAAAGAAATTTCTAGTGGCCGCTACTAGGTCCAAAAATGGCACCCTAATACACGGCATCAAACTGAACCTGAAACACTGTGCAAGAGTCCCGGTGAAGTCATTGTTCCGCTCTTTCTTTTGCGTACCTGCGGCCTGGCACGTGGATTGGCGTTATCGCAGCCGGCTCCGCTCGAGCAAGTGGAGCCAGCTGCGGTAGTTCCGACCCACGTGCCTGCGCCATGACAAAAAAAAATGGTGTCACTGGCACTATTGCCCTGGCATTGTCTCCTTGGGGTCCTGCTGGATCCTGGCCCTGGCCATCCTCTCCAGGATGTTCCGCACTTGCTTGCCCACGACACAGCGAGGACCTGCATACAGTACTTGACATTAGCACCAAAGCTGACAGTCAGCCCAAGCTTTTCAGCTGGAGCCACCTCAGTCGTTCAAATTGTTAAGGAAGATTTCACAGATAAGTTGCTGTGCCTTTAAACTCTACAAGACACCCATGCGAAAATTCTAACTGGGACAAGGAGGTTAGAAGTACTAGGAGGGAGAACGTTGCAATATTGGTGAGGCCTAGTCATAAAAAGTGTAAACGATACCTGTGCAACGCGGAAATTTGGGTGAGCACCTATCCTCAAGCGAGGGGGAGAAAAGCTGAGGACTTCACTGATGCTGACAGACGCCAGCGGCTAATCTTTCACCTTGCACAAATGCTAGCTCTGAAAGGGCGATTAAATCGTCGCAACTGGCTCACGAGACAGCTGAAGCGCATGGGCGTACCAACGGGGGAAGCAAGGGCGCGCTTGCTCCCCCCCCCCCCCCCCTAGTTTTCAGAGTGTGTCGGGGGGGGGGGGGGGGGCAAGGCATGTGTTTTGCCCCTCCTGAAACAGCAGCCACTGGGCAGGGCAAACACTGGCCGGCGGCGCCCAAGGGATACCAAAGGCACCGCCCCCGACCTTGGGGGAGGGGGGGGTTTGGTTTGCTCCCTCACTCAAAAACAACTTGGTATGCCACTGCTGAAGCGTTCCTCACCGAGCTGCACCACGCTTTCTTCTACCCGATAACGTGGACTTCACAGAACCTATTATTTATTTTCATCCTCGGTTTTTGACAATAAAGACTGGTCAACCTTCCATTTTGTGCAGTGTTGGATCCAACCAAGAATCTAGCTCGCCCCGTCCGTGGGTCAATTTTCAGGTCACCTTTTTACGGCCATCCTGGCAATCGCTGCCGTCCTATATTCGCGCTCTTTAGTGCAGTGGCACAATGAACGTTCGTACCTTGTCGCCCATCCGGCTTGGGTGGACGTCGTCGCGGCCGATCCACTGGTGCCACTCGTCAGCCAGCCCGTCGAGGAACCTGAACCCTTCCCTGCGACACGACCTCCGCAGCAGCGAGTTCACCTCTCGGTATCGATTATTGAGAGCCTGGATCTCTGCAGCGTGACTACGCTGGTATTTTAAGAAAAGGCGATCGTTTCATTGCGTTGCGTTCACAAATACGGGCAGCTAGACGACGATATTTTATCGATGTACACGCTCGCACTAATATTGGGGTTAGTAGCGCCGGCGTGCAGGATGACAAGATAAAAATCGGGTCGCCTCTCAGACGCCTAGGAAAACAACTGCTCGATCCTAATGCCAGTAAACGCCGCAACCTCAACAGCCATCCGGTTATTCAATGGGAAGTACTGGTGCAAGCACTTCACCATCGAATCGCCGGCTACCAAAGCTCGAGGCATTAATGCTAAACAAAACGCTTCAAATAGTGCGAAAATCAGTCAAAAAAGCTTGCGTGACTGGAGCCGACGGCAGCGCGAGCAGGAAGGAATGGTAAGTACATACGTGCAGTACGGGTAGTACGGGGCTGGCGGAACTAAAGCCTACAGGGCCAGACGCGAGTCGAGGTCGAGACGCACATGGCAGGGCACGTATCATAACAAAGGCAACATCCGGGGTCGTGGGCAGGGTGTAAGATAGACAGGTGGGGAAACGGCCCGTAGAAGCCTACCGCAGCGCCGTGACCGGATTGTGTACTCATCTGCTCGCGGGTACCCCCGATTTGCGACAGATGGCGCTGCGGTGAGAAGAAAAAAAGTCAGAATCGGATTTGCATGGAACTCTATGAGAAAGTGCGCAAAATAAACCAAGAGCAAGACAGTCCTCTATTGAAAATCCACGAGAAACCATCTCCGGAAGTTTAGCCGGTCGCCACCGGTCGCCCACCCGGAGGGAGAGTTCGTGGTGCTCTACATAGATGGCGCCACAGAAAAAGAGAAAACCGAAGGGGACACAATTCGGTCGCTCATTTGGCTCTCGTTTCCCCACCTGTCTATCTTACACCCTGGTCGTGGGTGAGACGTTACTTCCGGCGTCGAAGGAGTGATTTCCACACGGCCGTCTCTCCTCCGACGGGTCTACGTCACTTCCGGCGTCGGAGGAGTGATTTGCACACAGCTAGGCATCACTCGTCCGACGGGCTTCGGAGGAAGCACTCCCTTAAAATAATCAATCTTTGAGCTCTTAATGATTAAACTCATTTGCAACTGAAATTAGTAAATTTATAATAATAGATATTGAGTTATTGACGATTAACCTCGTTACACATATTTAATGAGTAAATTCATATGAACAGATATTGATTTCACGAGGAGAAAACTCGATTGCATTATTAATGAGTAGATTTAATGAATAAAAATTGAGTTAATGATTAGCAAACTCAATTGAATTCTTAATAATTATATTCAAAATAATATATCTTGAGTATAATAAGCCAACTCAATGGCATTCTTAATGAGTAAATTTAAAATAATATACTGCAAACGACTCATTTTCCGCGGGCTCAATATTTCGAGGTTTAAATAAAATGGGAAGTTTGGGAATTCATCATGCGTTCTAATTTTCGCGACGCGGTGGGATCTCAATATAGATTCGAATGGGTGTTGCATTTTACTAGAATTTTTCGCGGGACCTATATCTCGCGATTTGTAGGCAACTCGCGAAATTCGCGAAAATTGGAACGTCGCGAAAATTTAGTCGTTTACAGTATATTGAGCTCATAATGAGAATACTCAATTGCATTTTAATGAGTAAATTCAGATGAATGTATACTGCATTCTTAATGATCAAACTCAATTGCATTTCAATTAGTGAATTCAAAGGAATAGATATTTAGTTTTTATTGACCAAACTCGATTGCATTCCTAATAAGTAAATTAAATAAAATCGGTAATGAGTTTTTTATGATTGAACTGCTTAGACGTTGAGTTTATATTGAGTTTCAATTGACTCTATACGAATACATTAAAAATTCAATTGAAACGCATTTATCATTTTTGTTAGGGTATCTACTACTCTTGGGTTCTCGAAGATTTGCCCTGGACTGTTCAGGAGTGGGCTAGGCCGAGACTGACTAGGCAAGGTCATTGTGGCTTCCTCATCATTTACACTCGCGGTAAGAGTGTATGCGAATCTTCTAGATGAACAAAGGAGCGCTCCTTCTCGATCATGCATGCGGCGCTATGGCCAACAACGTCGGCGGACTTCTTTCCTCTGGCACTCTTGCACCAGAGTGCAACCTCTGCTCTCTCGACGGGAGCTAAGCCCATCATGGAGATTACTTGCACCCCAAAACAACTCGAAAGAAAGTTGGAAAAAAGGAAGACGCGGTAATTACCAGAGAGCGCAAAGAAGACCACGACGTGTGGCCGTGAGAAATTGTCTCAAAAAGGAAACCGCACCTCTGTTTTGTTAAACATTTCTAAAACCCCAAGACGGAGGCTACAAAGAAGGGAACAAACCCAAGACGTCTTGTTTTTCTCTCATGTTTGTAGCCTCCGTCTTGGGTTTTAGAATTGTTTAACTTTAACCAGCTCGCCCGCCTTGTTACGTTATCCTCTGCTTTGTTGTTTACTTTTTAACATGATAGCATATAACGAGCTCGTTTTGGAGAAACGCTAGCGTGAGAGGCGACCGCTAAAATCCAGGATTGGTCGATAGAGTCATGGCGTAACAGCCACATGACCTCGCGCGGGAATTTCAAATGATCCACAAAGCTCACGTGAAACGTGACGTCACGCTTGGAATGAAAGTGAAAACATGAAATGTAATGCGAATTAAAGATCGCCACATGTCACACATGATTCCATTTTATAAAGCAATAATTTTTGCCTTAAAGAAAATATTGAAAAACTTAAGGCTGTATTCGAATCCACGACCCTTCGGTTCCAAGCCAGACACGCTACTGACTCGACAATGGAAGGCACATTTTTTTTTTTCATTGGGCGATGCGAGGCTCTTTATTTTTTTATTATTTTTTTTTATTGGGCGACGTAAGGCACGTTAATACGGCTTGCGAACGAGCTGGAGTTCATTTATTTATACGTTTTGCTATCGCGTTCCACTCTTAAAGGCGAAGCTTAACGAGACGCTGGCAACAGCCCTCCCCTGAAAGAAAAGAAGACATTTAATTTGTTTTTGTTTTTATTATGTGATTTACCATGGCGTCAGCAGACTTGAAGCCTAAACTGGACAAGGGAGGAAGAAGAAATATAAAGGGGGAGAGCGCTGTCGTAAGCCCCGTGGCTGTGTAACTTTTTTCTTTCAATCAACGTATTTGCAATTTTTTAGAAGCCACAAAAATGTGTATCGTATTTCATTTATTTTTATTTTATTATTGTGTGTGTGCCTTCCATGACCCACGACTTTGATTACATTTGGTGGTTGTGTCTAAACCTCAGAAAACGGCACGCGACCACGGAGAAGGGACTGAGCGCGACTCACACCGGCCAGTTCTCGATCGGCGGTTTTCGGGCGGAAAGGAAACGAATTTCGAGCCGTAAATTGTGTTCTGGGTAGTTGGGCTCGCATGTTTGATGTACAAAGAAAAACTTGGGGAGCATAGATACCCTGTAGGTGTCCTTTTAAGAGGCCTGTAAGTTTATTGTTTTTTTTAATGTTTTATTGGTAGAATTAAATATTCATGCCCCGAGATTTCACTCAGAAGAAAAGCATATCAATATCCTCTGGATAAGAAACGTCGTTAGATATTGGCGAGGTCGAGGAAAGCGACCGTCGTGGCCTTCTGCGATCGTACGTGCTGCCATCTGTCGGCTGTTGCACAAATCAGACGCCCTTCCTTAGCAGACCTAAGACGTAAGTAGGGATTTCAAGTTTTTCAATTATAGCTTTTTACTCTGGTAGGCTTTCTCAGTGAACTTTTGTACCCTTCATGCACGTGTTTTGTTCACCTCTGTATATACTTTGAGCTCAATATGTTCGCGAACCGATTTACGGGGTCAGTACAAACAGCCATCGTTCCCTTTTCTTCGCACTGCAATGTAGAGTAGCGCTATCGAAGTGCAAAAACAGCCTGCTAAAACCCTTCATAATATTTAGGTCCGTTCCGATTTAACAGACAGTTAAAACTAACCCCGCTTCTAATAAATAAATACTCCAAACTGAAATATCAACATAAATTATTGGACAATTCATTCAAATTGTGCGGCACAAATGTTTAGTAAACAAACATATAGGTGTGACGGCTGTTTACGTGGCTGCTATTCGTGAAGCTCAATAGCGTTCAGGGCGGGTTTAGCATGAGCTCATTAGATAAAGAATAGAAAAAAAATAATTAGACCTCTTTATATCAGCCAAGCAGCAAAGTCAGAGCGTAGGGCATTTAACTTAAAAAGAACCTGCATCTCCCGACTTAAGAAAGGGGTTCCAATATCGGACACTGCCAAATCTGGTGTTTCGTATCAGGCAAACATTCTACACAACTTTTTCGATAACTTCGGACCAGCCAAGCGAGGACATTATATTTACCTACCCAGAAGAATAGTGCGTTCACGACAACTAGGAACACACACCCTTGACAGGTTCCGCAGAGTCGAGGTGAATTCGGCTCCAAGGTCGTTCGGGCTTCGTCCAGAAATGAGTAGGCGTCCTAGGTTCTCTCTGCGTGTTCTCTTGGCACGGCTTGCAGCGCCGGACGAATTCTCCTATCTGTATGTCAGGTCTAGGCAAACACACATGAAACCTCGCGGCGGCTGTCATCGCAGTCACTTCCGGTGGTTAGCATGTAGAAGAACGAGGGTTTAGCGGTAAACAAACAGCGCAAGGATAAGGACAGAGTAGAAGGCGGTAGACACACACAGCACACACCGCCTTCTACTCTGTCCTTGTCCTTGCGCTGTTTGTTTTCCGCTATTATGAATGACCAACTAGCCCAATCGTGAACACTACTGAACGAGGGTTTGCTTGCGTACTGCTCCATGAAGAATGACGTTGTCTCTCAAGAGCACGCAGTCATGATGAATGGACAGCTCTTGGTTCCTTACCTGGTATGCCGAGTGCTCTTCAGCTTCCCCTTCCTGAAACCACCTTGTAACGATCCACTTCTTGACCCTCAAGATATAGGGGTCTTACAGTGTGAACTATGAAACTTCAGCCGCTCTCTGGGCGGCTTAATTTTTTGCCGATTTGGGGGGGTTGGTAGTCTTGTCAAGCAGTCAGCGTTTACGTGGTCTTGAGTACGTCTGTACTGTAGGCGATAGTCATATGCTGCAATCCTCAAAGTCCACCGCAGCACGCAAGATGTGGGCACTGCTGGTATTGGCTTTTCAGCTAAACTATTCCAAGTAGTAGCTTGTGGTCAGTCAAGATCAGGAATTTTCTGCCCGAGAGATAGTGGTGGAAATGGCGTACACCCAAAAACTATGGCTAGCATCTCTCAATCGATTTGGGCATAATTTCTCTCGGTCTTTGTTAGCGTTCTTGACGCGTATGCCACAGGCTGCTTTCGTCCCTCTTGTTCGCGATGCGCGAGAAATGCTCCAACGTCCACCGGCGATATGTCATACGACAACAACAAAAGGGGCGCTTGCATCAAAGTAAGGTACAATGACTCTGATGTGGGTAGTCGCTTCTAAACGTTACAAGCATTTTTTTACGCTTTCCGTCCAACCTCTGTGCAAAATTCTTCATCAGGAGTCGGTACAGTTCTTCGGCGACTTCGGTTATACTCGGTAAGAAACGGTTATAAAATTTTACCTTACCTAGAAAGGTCTGGAGTTCCTTCTTGCACATGGGCGCGGGGGCTTGGTGGATAGCCTCGATTTTCGCCGTCGAAGGTTAGACGTGTTGGCCGTCAATCCGTTGTCCCAGGAATTCCAGCCGCTGGTTGAAAAACTCGCAGTTGCTAGACTGGACCCGGAGTCTGGCTTTTGCCAGGCGGCTGAGGACTTCGGTCAGCACATAATTATGTTCCTTGGTAACCTCGCTGGTTAACAAGATGTTGCCCAGATACACTGCTACCTGTGGTAATTCGGCTAGTATCGTGTCCATGATTCTCTGAAACAAACCGGGCGTCAGAGATACCCCGCACGGCAGCCAACAAACCTTGCAAAGACCTTTCACCGTGTTAAGCGTCAACACAGTTGGTGATACGCCTGTGTTTAAATCGTCGTACAGAAAAGACGGTCCTCTTTAAGCTTGAAAAAAAGTTCTCTGGTTGTAGATAAGAGGTAAACATTTCTCCTTCCTGCTAGATTTAATATGCTTCTGTAGTCTAAGCAGATCCTTAGGGAGGCGTTTTTCTTGCGTACCGCGACGACAGTGATGGCCCAGTCTGCTCCAAGTTTGCACGACGTCATCCTTGATCTCAAACGGAATGCTGCGACATTTTAAGAACCTTAATTGGGCGTCTTGCTTAAGCTTGATGTGGATTGATGGATTGATGTGGATTTCCCGGTAGTTCAGCACCGGGAAATGACGCGCCAAAAAACGTCGGGAATCCTTGAAACAATGCCATCCGGATCTTTGCTGACTTTGTACAAACCCGATACCTTGATGTCTAGTGGACTGAACCAATCCCTACCCAGCAGCATGTTGCCTTTTTTTTTTTAGCACCAGTGGCGGCACATGAAGATTCCGCTTTTTGAACTTGAAGGTACCGTAGCTTTTCTAAGGACGCCAAGACCTTCCTTTCTTCAGGCTAAGAGTTGCGTGTCTGGCTCCTCTAGTTGGACGCGTTTTGTTACTTGCAGGTCTTGAAAATCCTTTTCGCTGATAATCGAACGCGCTTTTCCCGAATGCCCTTCCATGAACACATTCTCGCCTCCCATTTATACGATGACTACGTATTTCGGGGAGCCGCTATTTAGTTTCCTGATGTTCAACAACACGTCGTAATCTGTCTTTGCTAAACACACTGCACCGTCGGCGTTTTGCTGCAATTTATATTGTTCGAAACGCTTTAGAAACTTGCCCCTTGCCCGAGCAGCTGAGAGGAACTTAGTTCTTGAACTTGTACAGCATCGTTCGCGTTTGTTGACGCATCGAAAATAACGCCAGTCGGAACGCTGATTCGACTGTTTCCTCATCCCGCTCCTAATCGGCCTGTCTCTTTATGGTATGTTTCGGCGCCGAGCACACTTTCTTGGCGGTCACTTCTTGATGACCTTGCTCATGCCGTTCCCTACCCATAACATCTCGCTAAAGGCCGTACTTTCCACTAATACTGCCGCCTTGTGTGCCATTTGAAACGTTAAATTATTCTCCGCCAAGAGTTGTTGCTGCATCACACCATCTGCGATTTAAAAAAAAAAAAAAAACTATCGCGCAACATTATCCCACGTGGAAACTGTGCCTCGCTGAACCCGTAGTTTTCAGCAAGCTTACGGGAGGCGCTGACGTAGTCAACGGTGGCCTCTCCATCTTGCTGGCCACGTTTTGGAAAGACGTACCTTAAGTAAAATTAAGGCGGCTTCAGGTTGATATGATTGTTTACGGCGTAGGTAATGACCTTGTAATCCAGAAGCGAGGGTCGAAGAGACTTGACGAAGGTTGATATCAGGAAGAAGGTTTCTTGAACAACAGCAGCTGAGCAGCGCAGCTTTTTTGGCAGAGTTTTTCTTCATCTTATAAGCCGCACGGCAGGGTTCAATGTGCTCAAGATATTCCTCCCAGGAAGAAGAACTGTTAAAGTCAAACTCTCAAATTCAACTGCCGAAAGCCACCCTGCCAGTGGTGGCCGGCCCGTACAGGCTAGATCGCACCTTGTCGCCACTGTAGTGACTTATGCGAGAGCAACAGCTGCGCTTTCGCAATGCAAAAAGCAAAAAGTAGGCTAGCTCGCTATCTTCAAGAGTAATCACAGAATTAGTCGTCTCCCTCAAACCCACGCCCAAGAATAAAGGTTAGGGAAACAAGAAGAGTCGTGCTGCTGTGGCAATGAAGCACCTGAAAGTATTTCAGCGACTTACGGAAAGCGATGGCATCCAAATCTGGTATACAAACGCTGCCAGAAGTCCTAACAGGTGGCCGTAGTCTCAAACTCAGAGGGCTCCGATGAAGGACAAAGCAAACACGCGCCATTGATACATAGCCCAATCACAGCAGAACTGCTCGCCGTTCAGTGGGAAAACAAAGATCACATTGAACCAACCAGCAAGTACCTGCGCACATTCACGGATTTAAAATAATCAGTTAATGAATACATTCGCACGGGAAGCAAAAATACGATTGCCCACAAAATCATGAAATTAAAAAAAAAAACACTCCGTTTTTAAGAAGTACGGCTAGCAATATTGTGGATTCCGAACACAACAAGATACCAGGAAACGAAGAGGCGAACGAGACCTACAGGGCTAGGCTAAAAGCATAAGAATCCTCACAACGACTTGCCCTGTTTTCGACTGGAAACAAACCCGTGACGCCCGCCATAGAGAAAACAAAAGAGATAGAGTGAAGTGCCAGGAAACAAACAATTGCGTCTCTGCAACCCACAGGCTGCTGCTCAATTTCACTAGTATTATCCAGTTGGGAAACAGTATGCATCAGACGAGTCGAAACGCGCACCGCCGTCCCCCCGTATTGCGTGCTAGGTTCTACAAACACAATTCACCGGATGGCCACGTTCTATAGCCCTTTGTGGAACCTGTAGGAACCGGCTAGCTACCTGTCTGCACCTCGTATGGAACTGCCAGGGCCGCAGCAGGCAAAGGCAAGAAGCATTGCAGAAACTGTCCCCGGAAGCCAGACCCCAAAAAGACAATGAATGGGCAAATTCAAAAAATAAAAACATACAAAAGAATAAAATATTTACCTTTCTTCAGAGCTACATACGCTCTGCCAGCCATATCTCTCTTTATCATACTCTCTTCTTTTCCTACCTTAATTATTTACATCTCTCCATTAAGGGTAGGTAATAGTTATCAAGTAGCCATGATTTCTCTTATTAACAAAACGTTTACAGGTATTATCTCGACGGTAGCGGATTTGTAACCCTATCCGGAGGAGTACTACTTCTCTCTCCTCGAAGGTTTTTGATAGACCTTTTCAAAGGGTACAGTCAAGCTCAGATTTGAACTCGTCATTCAAAATCAAGTCGTAGATACTAGCCCAGCAAACCATGAATGTCCGTCGGACGTCCGATGGACATCTGTATCGGATATGTCAGACGTCCATCAAACATGCGTTAACGTCCTATGGATGTCCATCGGACGTCCGACGGTCGTCCAGAGGTAACCATTTTGTACATCCGTCGGACGTCCGAAGTAGGAGCCCTCTGTGGATTTAGTTCGGACGTAATTCGGATATTTGGATTCGGGCATAAATGTCTTTTCTTGACATCTGGGTGGCACCAACTCACCAATGGATTGTAGGGACTGGACGCACCGACAAGCGAGTCCAGTCTCGGCACTGGAAAAAGAGAAAAAGACGCGCGCGCTAGCTATACGCTCACGCGCTCACGAAGGGCAGTTCCTGGCGAGACACGACTGAAATAGAACGTTGTTTTGGAACGTCCGCCTCCTGCCTGTTTCTTTCACCACATTTGGTGACCCGGACGTGATCGCCAACTAGAACGGGTGAAATGCAGCAAGGAGAGCCTTCGGACCCGCCGCCAGCCACTGTCGCGGCAGCCGCAGTCCGCCTTCCACCGTACTGGGACCGCAATCCGCGAGTTTGCTTCCTGCAAGCGGAATCACAATTTCACCTCGCTGGGGTCACTACTCAAGGTCGGAAGTACCACCACGTCGTCTCGGCTCTTTCACCAGCTGCAGCCGACGAAGTCTACGACGTTCTGGCAAATCCCTCTCCAGCAACACCGTATGACCAACTGAAGAATGCTCTGCTCCAGTGCACCGAGATTTCGGAACGCTCCCGCGTGCAGCAGCTTCTTTCGGCGGAAGAGCTCGGGGATCGGCGGCCAAGCCAATTGCTGCGACGCATGACCCAGCTTCTTGGAGAGCGCGCAAACAATCTGGACGACGTATTCCTCCGCGAACTGTTTTTGCAAAGGCTACCTTCCAATGTTCAGATGGTTTTGGCAACAGCAACAACGTTGGACCTCACCGGACTTGTCGCGTTGGCCGACGCCGTGATGGAGGTGACCACTCCATCGGTCGCCAGTGTTACCGTGGCCTCACAGCAACCAACAGCCCAAGACTCTGGATCGACCGCCAGCAGCCAGCCTCCCCAGGCCAACATCGAGCAGCTTTGTCAACGTTTGGAGGAGATCGCCGTCGCAGCTACACAAGGCCGCGCCTCCCACCCTCGTGAATCACGTCGCAGACGTTCGACGTGTCGTCGGGCACGCGGCAAATCGACATCTCGTCGGACACTCGGCGAAAACACGCGATCACCGAGCCCTTACGGGGTCTGCTACTACCACCGCCGCTTCGGTGCCAACGCCCGGCTTTGCCTCCGCCCCTGTTCATGGCCGGGAAACAGACCGGCGACCTCTAGAGGCGACGAGTGGTCAGGGCCTCGACGAAAGTCGCCTTTTCTGCGTGTGTGACCGAGCCACCAAGAACCGGTACCTCGTCGACACCGGAGCCGAGATCAGCGCAGTTCCAGCAACGCGTGCCGACCGTTCTTTGACACCGATCTATTTTCTGCGCGCAGTGAACAACAGCGCGATCCCAGTCTATCGAGAACGGTCGATCACCCTTAACCTCGGCCTCCGGCGGGTTTTCCGGTGGATCTTCCTGGTGGCCGACGTCAGTCAAGGAATTCTCGGCGCGGACTTTCTCAACCACTACCAGCTCCTCGTGGACGTTAGAAGCAGGCGACTGATAGACTCCACCACGCGACTTTCCATCCATGGTATCGCAACGGACGACAATGCAGTCTACACCTCTGCCTGCACGATCACGGAAGAAGCGTTCAAGACTTCGCTGAGTAAGTTTCCAAGCCTTACTCAGTCACCTGGTTGGACCAAACCCGTCTCGCACGACGTACAACACCACATCGTGACGACAGGACCACCTGTTTACTGTCGTCCCCGCCGTCTAGCCCCAGAGAAACTCCGCGATGCTCGCCAAGAGTTTGAACACATGTTGGACCTTGGCATCATCCGACCTTCGTCTAGCAGCTGGGCGTCTCCATTACACATGGTGTCGAAGAAAAATGGAGACTGGCGGCCGTGTGGCGATTATCGTGCCCTAAATAAGAACACTGTACCGGACAGGTACCCTCTACCTAACATCCAGGATTTCACGGTGAACCTACAAGGCGCGAAGACCTTCTCAAAGATTGACCTAACGCGTGCCTACCACCAAATTCCCGTGGCCGAAGAAGACATCCCGAAAACAGCGATCACGACACCGTTTGGACTTTTTGAATTTCTCCGCATGCCCTTTGGCCTCAGAAATGCGGCTCAGTCATTCCAACGGTTCATCGACGCTGTCACACGAGGGTTACCTTTCGTCTTCGCATATGTGGACGATTTGCTCATAGCTAGCAAGTCACCGGAAGACCACACGACCCACTTAGACCTCCTCTTTGAACGACTGCGCAGCCACGGCATTGTCATCAACGCCGCGAAAAGTGTGTTCGGTGTTCCGGAATTGGAATTTCTTGGTCATCGGCTTGACTCCTCGGGCATCCGTCCATTGCCATCAAAGGTACAGGCCATCAGAGATTTCCCGAGGCCGACTTCGACCACCAAACTTCGCCAGTTTCTCGGTTTGGTAAATTTTTACCGACGTTTCGTTCCAAACTGCGCCAAGCTGCTTGAACATCTTGAGGTCCTCCTAACGAAACAAGAGCGAAAAAAGTCGTCCCTTCCTTGGAACGAAGATGCGGAACGCGCTTTCGGCGAGGTAAAGAACTCACTGGTAGAAGCAACAATGCTAGTACATCCTAAGCATGATGCCCCAACATCGCTGATGACTGACGCATCTGCCACAGCCGTAGGAGTGGTGCTACAACAAAAAGTCGACGGAGAGTGGCGGCCGATTGGTTTCTTTTCTAAGAAGCTCAAGCCAGCGCAAACGCGCTACAGCGTTTTCGGACGTGAACTCTTGGCTGCCTACTTGGCTGTACGACACTTTCGACATTTCGTTGAGGGACGGCCATTTACCATCTGGACTGACCACAAGCCCCTAACTTACGCCATCAGCAATTCCGGGTCTCATTACACACCACGTGAGATTCGCCAGCTAGCCTTCTTGGCCGAATTCACAACGGACATTCGGCACGTTAAAGGAGTTGACAACGTCCCCGCTGATGTCCTCAGCCGGATCGACGCCGTGCACACCCCAGCCTGTTCTGTTGTAGACTTGGAGTTGCTAGCCCGTCTACAGACTACCGACGAAGAATTGCAAGCCCTGCGCAGTTCGTCCACGCCACTGCAACTGCGGGATGTAAGCTTTCCAGAAGGCACCACCGTGATCTGCGACCTGTCAACGGGAACGCCTAGGCCTTTTGTACCACGTGAACTGCGACGACAGCTTTTCGAAGCGATTCACTGCTTGTCGCACCCGGGTATACGAGCATCCCAGAAGCTCCTGCGCGACCGCTACGTTTGGCCCCGGATAAAATCCGACGTTCGTGATTGGGTGCGTTCCTGCATCGCATGCCAGTGCGCGAAAGTACAGCGGCATCCGGTACCACCAAGTCGACAATTCCTACAGCCTGACAGCCGTTTCAACAAGGTACATCTGGACCTAGTAGGACCCCAACCGATTTCTCAGGGACAGCGCTACATCCTAACGTGTGTCGACAGATTCACACGATGGCCAGAGGCAACCCCACTGCCCGATATCACCGCCGCCACCGTCGCTGAGGCGTTCATCGTTACGTGGGTATCCCGGTTTGGATGCCCCTCAGAGATTGTCACCGACAGGGGTCGACAATTTGAATCGGCACTCTTTGCCGAGCTCACTCGATTGCTCGGAACCAACCGTTTGAGAACGACTGCCTACCACCCACAGTCCAACGGGATGGTAGAACGATTTCATCGACATTTGAAATCGGCCCTTGCAGCTCACGGTGGTCCCTCGGATTGGGTTCGTCATCTCCCCCTTGCGCTTCTTGGAATCCGGACAGCCTTGAAGGCGGACATCGGATGCTCCACTGCCGAACTTGTGTACGGCACTGCACTTCGCTTGCCATCAGATTTTTTTGAAATGGAACTGCCTCAACAACAAAGGCCGTTGGACTATGTAGAACTCAAGCAAATTTTTATCAATTTGCGACCGGTGCCTACACGGCAAGGAACTTAAAAGTCTCCCTACGTGACCCAAGACCTCCAAGACGCCACTCATGTTTTCGTACGACAGTCGCAAAAGAAGCCACTGCGCCCACATTACATCGGACCTTTTCCAGTGGTCGAAAAAAGAAGCGACACGTTTCTCCTGCGTGTCAGCGGCAAGAATGACACCGTGGCATTGGAGAGACTAAAGCCAGCACATATTGAGCAAGCGCATGTGCAGGAAATAACGCTACATGACATCGACCAGACGACAGAGAAAACCCAACTTCGTTGGCACTCGAACGTCAGTGTGTTTTGATCGTTCGTCCTACCTCCTCTCTAAGGGGGGCATATCTGTAGGGACTGGACGCACCGACAAGCGAGTCCAGTCTCGGCACTGGAAAAAAAGAAAAAGACGCGCGCGCTAGCTATACGCTCACGCGCTCACGAAGGGCAGTTCCTGACGAGACACGACTGAAATAGAACGTTGTTTTGGAACGTCCGCCTCCTGCCTGTTTCTTTCACCACAGGATGACCCTGAGTCAATGATTCCTCTCCAGGATAATTTTATTATGATGATCAACGATTCTTGCAACAGCTTCTTCAACAGCGCTTTCAGAGGATGTGGCAGAACACACCGAAATATATGTATATAGCTTTTGCACATGGCATCTAGTAGCTAGCTGTCTTGCCCTTGCGAGCCTCGTGCTTTCTATAGTAAGTGACGACTCATGAAGGGCGAGCGAAAGGAAAGTGGGAGAGGAGGAATCAGATGCCACGCTGGCCTAGTAAACCACGAATGTATGGCACTTCCTTCTTTCTGGGCTCCTGCTTGGGGTGCAAGACTTCCTTTTACTAGCGAAAATGTCAATGAACAAGGGGATTTTTCGCACGCGTGCAATGAGGACAATCAATTCATCCTTCACTCACGATTGGTTTTTGACTACACGAGAGTTGGAAGACATTGAGAGAGTCCCGATTTCCGCACATTATTGTGCCCCTGAAAACGGCAATCTCCTCGGAGTACTGGCGATGCGCCTTCAGACAAATGGCGTTCAGTGGTCATGCTTCACGGTCCGCGTGCTCAACACTTTCACGTTGCGAGCTCTTCTCTTCGGGGAGGGTACACCGCCTGGCCAGCACGAAATTCCGCTTATTACTTTTTAACAGTACGGACGGACACTCCGGTGTCGTTACTGACAATCTGCCGGTCTTGACAATCTGCAGGACTTTTCTGGAAACGCGTTCTCGTGCACGCATTAATGGTCGCGAACACCTTCTTGCAATCCTTCGAAATTTTCGAACATCGAATCTTAGAAAATATTTGAGCTGGAGAGGTACTTCCCATCACTGTAGAAGACGCCATTTTCTCAAAACGGGTGGGAGCTGGGGTAGCTGCAAACCCCGAAAACCCAGCGACTCTTGCAAGGTTGGGGAAAATCCGACACGGTGTAAAACGGAAAACAAAACGAAGTACTACATTTTATCTTTACGTTTTATTTAAAAAAAAAATGTGTTTCGTCAAGATATTAACGCAGTAATGAGTTACCAGTTCTAATGACGCATCTTTTTCAGTTTTTGCTTTTTGCAGGGGACACACTCTTTTAAGGGGCAAACGTAGGCATCGCAAACCGGTTGTCACGAGTGTGGAGCAGGGAAGAAAAGAAGAAAAAGAAGAGAAGAGAGGAAGAAGAGGATCGCGAAAAACGACGGGCAGGTGCGGGAGTTCTGACCCGTCGCTTGTTGAAGCCGGCAACGCTCCGGCTACTGAAGCTTCACAGAAACCGGCTCGGCTCCGGTTCCTGAGACCCCGGCCACGCTCCGGCTTCTGAAGCCTCACCGAAACCGGCCCCTCTCCGGTTCCCGATACCCGGCCACGCTCCGGCTCCTGAAGCCTCACCGAAACCGGCCCCGCTCCGGTTCCTGAGAGCCCAGAAACGCTACAGTTCCTCAAGCCACGAAGAACCCGGCAACGCTCCGATTCCTGAGGCCACGACGAGCCCCGCCACGCTCCTGAGGCCACGACGAGCCCCGCTACGCTCCTGAAGCCCCGCCACGTCAGGCGTGAGTCGAGCTTTTGTGGGGACTTGACCACGGGGACTCCGGTCTGCTTTGAACTTTTCCTTTTCTTTCTTTATTGTTGATAACTACCTCCTGATTTCCTTTCATTATATTATTACGAACGTACATGGCTTTGTCTCACCTGGTCTTGTCTCAATCATTTCGCGTGTCGGACCGGGCGAACGTGACAATTGTGGCGAGCCTGCCAGGATCCCATTTACCATCAGTTTAATTGGATCACTTCGTCCGGGACACACACGAATTGCTAGAGTCAAAAAGACTAGCATGGAGAACGAGAAATTAATGGCGATGGGAAAGGAGTTGGGTTATCAGGGAGATGAGTTGAAGAAATGGATGGAGGACGAAAAAGCTAGACTGCGAGAAGAAAGAGCGTGGGCGTGACAGGAACGCGAGGAGGAATGTGTCCGGTTGGACAAAGAACGCGAAGTTCTGCAACTTCGGTTGGCAGTACAAACCGCCGGGGCGCCACGTCAGGATGCAGTCCAAGGTATAGGTGCAGGAGAGGCTACTAACTTGGCCGCGACAATCGGCGAGGCGCGACACTTTAGCCCTCATAAGTTAATTCCTCAGTTCGAAGAAGAAAGGGATGACTTAGATGCATATTTGCTACGGTTTGGACGTACTGCAACGGGAATGGGTTGGCCTCAGCAGAAATGGGCGACGACTCTGAGTTTGTGCCTCACTGGTGAAGCATTGACGGTAGTGGGTCGGTTGTCGCCAGAAGACGCACTGGATTATGCGAAAGTGAAGCTGGCACTGCTTCAAAGGTTTCGCTACACCAAAGAAGGGTATAGAGAACGGTTTAGGGATGCAAAGCCCGAAGAGGGAGAGACGAAGAGACAGTTTGCCGCCCGTCTCGCTGGGTATTTTGACAGGTGGGTTGAGATGGCCAATATTCAACACACGTTTGAAGCCCTCCGTGACAAGGTCTTGGTCGAGCAGTTTCTGCTCACTTGCTCCACCAAGTTGACTATTTTTCTCCGAGAGAGAGAATGCCAAAGCTTGCAGGAAGTTGCGTCAAAGGCGGACCTTTTCCTAGAGGCTCAGGCCCAGCCTACTACGAGTAAGTCGAAAATCGACGAGACGAATAAGCAGTCTAGTGTGGCGGTAGCAGATAAGTCTAGAACAGGAAGGGGCAGGAAAGCTTTGCGTTGCTTTTTATGCAACAAAATTGGGCACAAGGCGGAAAACTGCTATGGACGTCCGCCGGCCTCCAAAGGAATTACTTGCTGGCAATGCGGGAAAACTGGGCACCGTGCAGATAGCTGCAGGTCAAAGCCTAACGACAATCATCAGGCGTCATGTCTTTGGATGAAGTCAAGAAACGGAGAGGTGACCGAGCCCGAAGATGGCTTTGTTACCCTCAAGAATGGTGACAAGATTCCGGTTGTCAACTCGGCAGTAGGACATCCTCCCAAGTTTCTAGTGGAGAATCTGCCAATTGTAGAGGGAGATATGGGTGGCCATAAAATAACTGTCCTCAGGGACACGGGCTGCAACACCGTCGTTGTTCGCCAAAGCTTGGTTCCTGAGGAAGCGTACACGGGAATATTGAGCCCGGTGTTTCTACTGGACGAAACCGTAAGGTACCTTCCCGAGGCCGAGATTATGGTTAGGACACCATACTACACGGGAAAGTTAACAGCGAAGGGTGTAAACGACCCTCTGTACGATCTGGTGTTGGGAAATGTGCCGCTTGTACGGGATGCCAAGGACCCCGATCCAAACTGGAGTTTGAATGTGAAAACGAGGGAAGCTCATATGTTGGCGACAGAGCCAGCCGATGAACAGAAGACAGGGACGGAAGGCGTCCTGGCGAAAGAGACACATGTGGAGTCTCTAGAACTCTCTGCTGACGAATCTTTACTCGAACGGGGCGATAAAGAGTTCATGGGCACCGCGGGGGCTGTGCAGACCAAGAAACCTACATGTCGACCCCCGCCATCGCCTCCCGAACTGCGAGTACCTGAGGTACCACTGCTTCAAACAACTAAAGAGGAGCTCATCCAGGAGCAAAAGAATGACGAAACCCTGAAGAAATGCTTCCACGACGTTGGGAAAGTAACCAAGAAGCACAGGGGCAGAACGAAGTACGAGTTTTTCATTAGGAATGAGCTGTTGTACAGGAGCAACATACAGTTCCGGAAGAAAAACCGACCAGTTGGTTCTCCCGAAAAAGTTTCGGCGAACTGCCACCGGGATGGCACATGACGGAATAATGTCAGGCCACCAGGGCGTGAGCAACACAATAGCACTAGTGTCTGAAGAGTTCTTTTGGCCGGGTGTCCAAAGCGACATTAAGAGGTACGTGCGGTCGTGTGACATTTGCCAACGGACGGTCCCCAAAGGGAGAGTAGGCAAGGCCCCCTTAGGTACCATGCCGACGATTGTAACTCCCTTTCAGAGGGTGGCCATTGACATCATTGGTCCGATTGCTCCCAAATCAGACTCGGGGAACCGATACATCTTAACCATGGTTGATGTGGCTACTCGATACCCCGACGCGGTAGCCTTGAAAGCCATCGGGACTCCGGTAGTAGCGGAAGCTTTAGTTGACATGTTTACGCGATACGGCGTACCGAGAGAGGTCCTTAGTGACCGTGGTAGCGCGTTTACTTCAGACCTGATGAAGGAGGTGGGTCGCCTGTTGTCAGTGAGACGCCTTTTGACTACTCCCTATCATCCCATGAGCAACGGGTTGGTAGAGAAATTCAATGGAACTTTAAAAGTTGCTGCTACGTAGAATGTGTCAGGAAAGGCCCAAGGATTGGGACCGGTACCTGCCAGCGCTGTTGTTCGCTTACCGGGAGGTACCCCAGTCCAGTTTGAGATTCTCTCCATTTGAGTTGTTATATGGGAGAACGGTACGGGGGCCATTAACTATACTGAGAGAAGTGTGGTCCAACGAGGCGTTGAACGAGGAAACAAAAACGTCGTACAGCTACGTCATGGAACTGAGAGACAAACTGGAGGAGACCTGCAAACTGGCATACCAATGCTTGGATGAAGCCAAGGTAAAATACAAGGCGTATTATGATCGGAAGAAAGTCAACCGAGAAATGAAGGTAGGGGATAAAGCACTAATCCTCCTTCCAAGCGACAATAACAAGTTGCTCATGCAATGGAAGGGTCCCTTCATCGTCACGGCACGAAGAAATGAAGTTGACTATGAGCTGGAGATTGCCGGAACGAGAAGAGCCTTCCATGTAAAGATGCTAAAAAAATATGAAGAGAAGACCGAAATGGACCCGGCGGCACCGAGGTGCAGCGCGGCAACAGCAACCGACGATGACAACAAAAACGACGAGGAAGACGCCATAGACGATGTCCCGACTCTGTCCCTGACAAGACAACAAAACGGGCAAGACGTACTGGTGAATACGGCCCTGAGTACAGAGGAGAAGAAACAAGTTGCGACTTTGATTGGAGAATTCGGAGAAATCTTATCTGATCTACCCGGAAAAACAAACTTGATTGAGTGCGATCTGAAGCTGACAACTCAGGCACCAGTGCATGTTAAACAGTACCCTCTGCCGATAAAGGTACACGAAACAGTGGAAAAGGAAATAACAGAGATGTTGCGGCTGGGAGTGATCGAGAGATCAACATCACCATTCAACGCGCCTATAGTATTAGTGAAGAAGTCAGACGGGTCCAGCAGATTCTGCATTGACTTTAGGCGGCTAAATGACGTGTTGGTAGCCGATGCCGAGCCCATTCCCAGGGTAGATGTCACGTTTGCTAAAGTGGGATGTAAACGTTTCTTCACAAAGTTAGACTTAGCCAAAGGATATTGGCAGATCCCCATGACAGAATCATCGAGGCATAAAACAGCGTTCTCAGCTTTGAGCGGTCTGTATCATTTCAGATTCATGCCGTTCGGCTTAAAGACAGCTTCCGCGACTTTCACGAAGCTGATGCGGATCCTACTAAGAGGCATACCGAATGCACACCACTATATCGATGATGCTCTGGTGGCAACGGACTCGTGGGAGGAGCACATAGATGCACTAAAGGCTATATTCGGAAGGCTGCGCGATGCGGGGATCACAGTCAAGCCAAAAAAGTGTGAAATTGGATTTCACGAAATCAGCTTTCTCGGCCACAGATTAGGATCAGGCCAAGTAGCCCCAAGACAGGAGATCCTGACAAAGATCCAAGAGGCGCAAAGGCCGACAACAAAACGACAGGTCAGGTCCTTCCTGGGTTTGACTGGATTCTATAGGGAATTTATTCCTAACTACGCAGAGGTGGCGGCTCCTCTGACAGTGTTGACCCAAAAGGGAACTCGCAACGAGGTGCAGTGGGACGACGAGCGGGAAAGGGCATTCAAGCGCCTGAAGGAAGAATTGTGTAAACCTCCCATCCTCATGGCTCTCGACCTAGACAAGGAATTTGTGCTACGTACAGACGCCTCAAGCGTCAGTTTGGGAGCAGTCCTTCTACAGGAAGAAGATAGCGTACTGCACCCTGTCGCGTACGCAAGCAGACGGTTAAGCAAGGCGGAAAAGAACTATGCCACGATTGAAAGGGAATGCCTGGCACTAGTTTGGGCCGTTGAAAAGTTTGCGCTATATTTATATGGCAAGCATTTCCGAGTGCAAACTGACCACCAGCCGTTGGAATTCTTAAATAAGGCTAAACACACCAATAGTCGAGTCATGCGATGGAGCATGAAGATGCAAGACTATAGTTTTCACCTCGAATACATTAAGGGGAAGGATAATGTAGGTGCAGACTACTTAAGTCGGACGTAAATAAGGAATTTAGACATAGAATGCCCTCGTGCCTATTTTTTTTTCTTGCTCGATAGCGCATGGGGTAATACGGGGATCGAGTTACTGGTTTCAAAGTGCAAACATGGTTCTTTCGTTTGAGGGAGGAAAAGGGACGCAATTTAATATGAATTGAGTTTTATTTTGAAGTTCTTCACGCATGATTTTTTTTTGTACTTTGTGCGCAAGCGTGAAATGAAGGAACTATGTTACATCGGGGGTGGTCAAAAGTGTAGGCTGGTGCTGCGCGTGCGAGTGCTACGAGAACGGATGCGGTCTTTGCCAAGGCTCGAGATCGCCCAGGCCAAGAGTGAGTGCTGCGCAAGTGCCGGCAGGAATTACCGTCAGTCCGAGACTTTACCAATGGACTTCAAGATTGACGGTGTAGAAGAAGTTCAACGATGAACTTCTCGAAGTTGGGGGGCATTGTCACGGGTGTGGAGCTGGGAAGAAAAGAAGAAAAAGAAGAGAAGAGAGGAAGAAGAGGATCGCGAAAAACGACGGGCAGGTGCGGGAGTTCTGACCCGTCGCTTGTTGAAGCCGGCAACGCTCCGGCTACTGAAGCTTCACAGAAACCGGCTCGGCTCCGGTTCCTGAGACCCCGGCCACGCTCCGGCTTCTGAAGCCTCACCGAAACCGGCCCCGCTCCGGTTCCCGAGAACCCGGCCACGCTCCGGCTCCTGAAGCCTCACCGAAACCGGCCCCGCTCCGGTTCCTGAGAGCCCAGAAACGCTACAGTTCCTCAAGCCACGAAGAACCCGGCAACGCTCAGATTCCTGAGGCCAGAACGAGCCCCACCACGCTCCTGAGGCCACGACGAGCTCCGCTACGCTCCTGAAGCCCCGCCACGTCAGGCGTGAGTCGAGCTTTTGTGGGGACTTGACCACGGGGACTCCGGTCTGCTTTGAACTTTTCCTTTTCTTTCTTTATTGTTGATAACTACCTCCTGATTTCCTTTCATTATATTATTACGAATGTACATGGCTTTGTCTCACCTGGTCTTGTCTCAATCATTTCGCGTGTCGGACCGGGCGAACGTGACACCGGTGCTCTAGCGTTGACTGTGTATGCTGTATAACATACTGTTACAGAATAGAGGTTTGATGTGCAGAGAGAGGGCAACCTATAATGCATTTTCTATGATAATATAACCAGCCGTGTGTACGGCCATCATTGAACGCACCTCGGATGTCCACTGAATCTCCAAATCCGTACATCAAGAAACGAATGTCCACAGTACGTCCGATAGACGACCCATCCTGGCACTGGATATTTGGCATTTTTCGGACGTCCGACGGACGCCCATGGTTTGCTGGGAGAGTGACTAAATATGTCTTCACAAATTTGTGGCAGGAGGCATGCATGCTATACGTTGGTAAAGAACACCCCTGAAGAAATGGCAGAGAAGGAGAATTAGTTACAATGAACATTATGAAAATCTGATGTCAGGGAATAAATACATATAACAGAGCCAAAACAAAGATGCCAGACACAGAAACACAGCATTTATTAACACAATCTCCTTTTTCCAGGTAACTTTAAATTTCATAGGTATATTCACAGGGTTTGTTCAATCATCCTGACCGTTTTAGCAGAGAGCGAAGACACCTTAGATTTGTAGACACTCCACAAATATGCTTCCCTGTCAAACGCGAAATAAGACTGCGAACTGCGCGAATACATACTGAATGCACTCTTAGTGAGGGTGTTGAAAAATGTTTTCTTAGTTAATAAACTGCATATTAAATATAAGCGCGCAACTTGCTTTAAAATCAGTTTCCACATATATGGAAGAAATGTGCAAATAGTTAGACTAGTGTTGCAAAGGGAGTCTCACATGACGGCTAGTGACAGGTTCTCAAAATCGTTATCACACTTGGATTTTAACCATTTTCTCACAGTCTTGAACGTGAATCAGAAAAAAAGCTGAGTTTTGACTGAATAATATTACGCCAAAAATTATCTAGTGAAAAAAATATGTGCCTTATTTTAGATGCGTTTAGCACCCGTTTTTCTATTACACTTCTACAATGCCGAAGTTGACATCTTGTTGTGGACCTTTGTTCCATGGTTTCACATTTTGAGGAAAAACACCTTCCAAAAGAGCTTGACAACGCAAATCGAGGTACGAAAGATTTTACAATTTGCATTCGAAATTATCTTATGGCTCATACATACGCAGATTTAACGATTTTGTATCATAAAGAATATTACCCGATGGAACCTCAGATTTTATTGGGATTTCAACATTCTATGAAGTAAGAGGCTCAGTACGTTTTTAAACTTTGTTGGATATATTCTACTGTCAGTTCTTCCTCTTCTGTTCTCTGAGATATCCGCTTCGGGGTCAGTCACACAGTAGGCAGTATACAAAAACTGAGTATCAACTTTGAGTGGAAAACAAGGGAACGTTTAAGGTTTTTTAATTGAATATCAGATTTGATTAAAAAGATTGAAAACATGTAAGTTTAACAACATACGCTAATTATATCTCAGCTTCGAATCGAACGAGGGTTAGCAGCACACCATTAACGAACAACGGCTTTGCATTTAAAAAAAGTAAGGTTTACAGTATATATTCATTGAACATCAGATATGAACTAAAAACAAAGGAAGGTTAACAGTATAACCGAATTCGACCTAAGCTTTGAATAAAAAAGGAACCAATTTGGTGTACATATATTGTCAATAACGACTGTAGCACAGTCGGTAAATCTTTGTACTGACCAAATGGTCGTTCACGGCAATAATTTGTGCACCTCAATATTTAGATTCTATGGGAATTGTCAAATATAAGTTATGGATGCATTGTTGAAACTTACAAATCAACTCTAAATTACGAGTTACAAGTGTGCATAAAATATTACGTTTTCTAATTTGGCGAAAATTCAAGGAAAATTATGAGATATCTACTATTCGTTTTAAAAAGTTTCGAACATTGAACTTCCATAATTTCTCAAAAGTGTAAAGGAAATCTGGTTCAACCTTGTTAAAAGTTTTCCTTCAGCTTCTTTTAATAACACGAACAGGATTTAGCTTCCTAAGTCGCCTGATTCGTATCCAGTGTTGTAAAGGTCTTTTGGGAATCCTCCCCGCGCGATACGAGCGCTTTCGGCGTCGCACACAAGACAAAATCGCCTCACCTATCAACACAAGAAGCGACAAAGTCATTCCAAAGAACCAAGCTAGAAAAAACGGTCTCAGATCGCTGAGGGTCAGAACCAGTTCTTGGGTATGCTCCGAACTACTCTCGTGAAAGTATCTGCTCTTGTACTCGGCAAGGCGAGCATACCTTTCGTATAGGCCCGCCTCAATCGCTCGACTCAATGTTGCACCGAAGTCTCGTCGGTATACCGAAGATTGCCTCATTTCTGGTCCTACGGGATACGAGAACAGGAAGCCTTCGACCTCGACGTAGCCTCTCCTGAGAAGTTCTCCCCTCAAAGCCTCGCTGGGACCTGTTTGCGAGTTGTAGGTAAAAAACGTGTCCCTTCCGTCGGTGGAAATTTTAATCGAGTGAAGACTACCCGAAACTGAGCTCGAAGTTTGGTAGCATTTGTGTCCTGTCCGAATTGGGCCGTTTCTCGTGAAGATAATTAGAGGCCCAAGTGCACCAAGTATGCCCGGATATTCAAGGAAGCAGAGACGATGCCCTGTTCTAACAAGATGCTCAAACGACACGAACTGCGTGACTTCTCCCTCTAGAGGAAGGTTGTTCAGAAGCGAAGTGACACGGCCTTTGTATACAGTCGACATCACGACAAACATTATTGCCATGATGCCGTACAACATTCGGGACGGAGTCTTGTTTAGCAGGCTTGTGTGGAGTTCAGTGCTCTGCTGAAAAAATGCCGCAACCATAGGAAATAGAAAGACGGAAATATTTATATTCGCCTTCAGGATAACCTTCGCAATTAGGCCATACGTCAACACGAGTAACAAGCAAGATGCTAGAAGTCCTACCCATACCTCCCATGAAAAAGGCAGGATAAATATTGTCTCTTTGGGAACCGGATAACGCTTGCGAACATAAAAAGAAAAACCTGCCGATCCAAAATGACGCAGCGCGCCATACAAACCGCGGTTGTCTCTATCTGCATGATTACTTAAACTGTCTATTAGTGTGCTCAAGAGCCACTCATGTCGGTCGACGTAATGGACAACCTTAACCGAAGCATTGCGGTGCGTCAACAGCTTTAATGTAACGTTGAAGCTTGGGTGCTGGCAGGCATACGTGCTTGTACAAGTGAGGTGTATCAAGCTTCCGTTCAGCGTTCGTTGCCGTTCTAACAGATCCCTCGTAAGAGATTGACGTTCGATTAGTTTTCTTTTGAACTCGCTAGTCATGAAGAGACTGCCATTTTCAAAATTCAGTACGTATCTACCGCTGGCCCTCGGGTATGGTGGCTCAAATGGTGCTGGAAATAACTTTCCATAAACTCCCGAGGATTCGTTGGCATTTTCTGCTACGACAAACGCACTCATAAAGTAATCTGTGTTGAGGCTATGCCATATGGGGTTAAATTCGTATTTGCCGCATATAAAGTAAACTATTTGAAAGTACGACCTCCTAAATGAGTGGCATATCTTTTTCGCACAAAGTCTCGAGTGATTCTTGCCGTCAGTCCATAACGTGACCGGTTTCGCTCGGGAGTCCAGGAAAGCCTTGAACAGCGCAGTGTTGTCCTTGAGGCAATCTGTGTTGACGAAGATGTCCATGAAGTCATTTCCCGATTCAAAAGACAGGATGAACTCGTTGGCCATATCTTTGATGGTCTTGAGATCCCTACCAGTGTCTTCTGACTTAACACACTCCGGCGACGTCGGTTTCTCCAAAATCACAAGCAGGCACATGAACACCCGTACTAATGACAACATTGTTGACTGTCCATGGGGGTTATATCTAATAACCCAAGTTCACTATTACCTTCGTCACACTAAAGGAACCCGCACTTACTTTGCCTGTTTCGATTCTTGGAGACAATTGTTCCTGCGTAGAGTTTTTGCATCGAAATAACACACTGATAAGCCAAACCGCCAGCATCGGTCTCTTTGGGAACGACGTAGCTTATTAGCCCTGGCATTAAGTCCTTCGGAGCCCATTAAATTGCGGTTGTAGCAATTTGTTCTGTGTTTCCGCACCTCCTGTCTAAGTGGATTCGCAGCAATTTACCGCAGTGTGGTAATGCTCAAGGTCCAGTTCTCTTGCCATCAAACGGTGGACGAATTCAATAAAATATAAAAAATTGTGGCGCCTCAGAGTTCTTAAATGAAACGTAAAAATGTGCATGCTGTCCCGTTACTTGTACCAAAAGAGATAACATTTGGGCACAAAATTAGGAGAAAGATAGCATCTAAATAGACCGACTAGTGGCGTCGAGGTTCAGACAACACTTATTGGCAAATTGCTTTGCGCGTTTCATATACTAAGGCATTTTCTTTTTATAAATCAATATTTTATTTTCATTTGACCGGGCGACTTTGTATCCGTTTTTAATGTCACGGTTGCGTTCTATGTTACTTATTGCGTTGTGTTCCTGTAGAGTATAGGTTCACAATAAAACATGAAAAGACCGTATAAAATGGTTGTAGCACAGTAGATTTGTTCTTAGACTCTATCGTTGAATATAGAACGTGCAAAAAACGGAAACGGTCATTTTGCGTAGTTGATAGAGCAGCTGCTTATATGTATAGAGCGCTTCGTATTTGGTTTTATTTTTATAAAGGGGGTAAAAACCGGGCGGTATTTTCCAACATAATAAGGAGAAACCTGGTTTTTATTCTAACCAAGAGGCAAATCGGGTTTTCGTCTTATATTATCAATCACTATAAATGACAGTACAACGTATTGATCGCTTTAAGGATATGGATTGCTCTATTTGGTAGGGCGACACGAGAGCGCATGACAGCAAAGCGCAGCGGCTCGAGAGCGCGTGTCACTAGAGCGCGCGTCACGAGAGCGATGAGCAACAGCTGTAATCACCAAGGTGCCTTTCCCCGTGGCAGTCAACTATCAAATCGTATTCTTTAGTATCTGGGTTGTTATATATCGAATTAACTCTTACTCGACATCCAGCACTTCAGAATATCTGAGTGCAGCTTCACATTTCGTTATTAATCATAGGAACGAACGAATTGATTTCTCGCTGGTCCCTAATTGGACGTTTTCCCAAGGTTTGCAAGAATTAAATATGATAATGATGTAAGACTGGCACGCACGGTAGGTTTGTGTAGCTTACCGTTCGCTCCGGTGCAGTTCAGCAGCTGACGGATGTACTTTGAGGAGAGCTTCCAAGTACCACCAAGGCCACCAACGTTCACGTAGCGAAGAATCTGAGCGAGCTAGGTGTAGGGTGCGAGCATCGTTCGTACAAGGGGAAGTGTCGGGAAGCTCGTAGAAAATATTTTACTCAAGATTTGCCGTCACTTCTTTTGAATAACCCGAGAAAATTTTGGAGGGTGGTTATTGCAAAGGCCAATGCCGCACTTCACTTAACTGATAACGGGAACATTGTATCTGAGGAAGGGTGTGCTTCGCTGTTAAATTCGACTTTTGAAGCCGTGTTAGCTCATAAGCCACTGGGGAAGGCTCTCTCTTTCCGTCGTATTTAAGTAATAACATGTTAAACATAAACATTACACAGGACGGCGTTCTTAACCTTACTAACAGCTCTAAACTTTCTACATCCGCTGGTGAAGACGGCATTAGCTCAAAATTATTGATGTGTACTAAGGACATTAGCTGTGTCATACTATCCGAAATATTTTCCCAGTCATTACTAGAGGGTAGGTTGCCCAATGATTGGAAAATCGGTCGTTTCATTCCTGTCTTCAAAGGTGGTGATAAATCATACGCTAATGACTACAGGGCAATATCTATAACCAGTGTGTCATGTAAATTACTTGAACACGTAATCTATACTCACCTTGTTACTTTCCTTGAGAAGAATCATTTCTTTTTAGTTTTTACCTTATCAACATGGTTTTAGAAAAGGACCGTCTTGTGAGACACAGCTAGCTGGTCTTTTACATCGTATTCACTCTAATTTGGACAGCAATGAGGTATGTGATGCTATTTTTCTAGACTTTTCTAAGGCATTTCATCGCGTTCCTTATCAGCGTTTGCTCTCGAAATTATCTGCACTGAATGTTGACCCGCATGTATTAAAAATGATTAAAGACTTTTACAGAACAGGACCCAGTACACTATCGCTAACAACCATCGTACAAATCCTGTTCCCGTCACCTCCAGTATTCCTCGGGGTAGTGTGCTGGGCCCGTTTCTTTTTTCTATCTATATCAACGATTTATTTAAATTCTTGACCTCACAAATTCGTCTTTTCGCCGATGACTGCGTTATTTATCATTGTATCAGTAACCCATCAGACTCTACTGCCCTTCAAGACGACTTACTGAATATCAGCTCATGGTGTACTAACTGGCTTATGATTTTAAACTCTTCTAAATGCAAGCACGTTCGTTTCATTCGTCCTAATAATTCTTGTTTGTACCCCACTCAATGTCACATTCAAGGTACCCCGTTGGATTTAGCCGAGTCTTACAAATACCTTGGAGTTCACTTAACCTCCGATCTATCATGGAACATGCATATTAATTACATTCTTTCAAGAGCTAACCGTAGTCTCGGTTATTTAAAACGCAACCTTAATTCTGTCCCATCATCTCATGAACGACTAACATACGTCACGCTTGTTCGACCGATCCTGGAATACGCTTGCAGCATTTGGAACCCTCATTATCAGTACTTATCTGCCTCACCTGAAGCACTCCGAAACCTAGCCGTTCGTTTTATTTTTTCTGATTGCTCACGCCATACCAGTGTAGCTAACCTTAAACTCGTGCTGACCTTCATTGTGTTCCATTAGCCTTTTGCTTGACCGGGTTGACCGGTGTCTTTCCGGCACTAGCCCCGCATGTCACCCGCCCATCCGTGCTTCGTACGGACGGAGTAGACATCCGTGCTTCGTATGGACGGATTGCGCATTAAAGGAATAGGTTCTCACGCGCAATACGATGCACTTACCGAGCCGGTGACTTGCAGTGGTACCTTGACGAAAGCGCACGTACCACGTAACGTAAGAAGAACCTGGGGAACGCTTAAGCTTCCCTTTTAAGAGTGGAACGCAATAGCGTTATAGGGCGCCGTTCGCAGTCTTCTCGTACGAACCAGCGCTCGTTCCCAAGCCGTGCAATTGCGTGTGCATGGTCGAGTTGGTAGCGTCACGTGTCTCTTGACGTCAGAGAAACTAATGTGTGACGTCATGGCACGTGACGCGTAACGTCACACGTAGTTGTGACGGCATGCCCCTATTAACCCGCTAAATTTGGCTGAAAAGGTTTCCTCTAGATTTGGAGGTAAAATTTTACTCTAAATTTGGCAGGAAAATGGTCCACTAGATTGTGCGAGAAAAAAAAAAAAATCCGCTCAAGTTGGCGAGTAACGTTTACACTACATTTGGAGAAATATTTTCCAGCCAAAATTAGCGGGTCGATAGGATGATGGCGTCAGAGCCACGTGTGAGGTCACACGTGGCTGCGAGCATTGTATTATGGGATTTGTCGGCCCCCCAGACGCCGACGCCGGATTTTTAGAGACACGATCTCGTAACCGCTATTATTTTAAAACGGTGCTGTGTGTTCCAACGTTTAAAGGGACCATGAAATGATTTTAAAATCGAGTTTCATCCACCGCACGTCGTAAAAGGTGTGAAAAGAAACACAAAAACACAAAAATAGGGAGCCCAAAAAAATTATTTGCTATAGAACTTTTAAAAGAAAACTGGACTCTTTTGCGCCTTCCTTCCTTCGCCTGTTCACTACGATGCATACGCAGAATCGGTGCACGTCAGCCGAATCCACATCGCCTATTGGGTAAGAGCCTACCTCACCAGCACCGCGATCGTAAACAATAAATAGCCGGCGAATGTTTCCTAAAAGTTTTGTTAAATAATATTCAGATCCACATTTTGTAGCATAATTAGAGATGTGTGGCGAAAATTGCCAAATTTGATAATGCTGAGAGCCAAGCGCCATCTATCGTGTGGTAAACGAAGCAACTACTGCGCGTGCGCAGTAGGGCAGGGCTGGCAGGGCCGCCAGTTACTTGGGTGACGGCGACCGACGAACATTTATTTTCTTTGTTTTCCTTCCTCTCAAAACTCTGACTGACTGAACGTTTATTTTTCTACGTGTTCTTCCCGCGCGTGCCGACTTCAAGCAGCAAGAAAACAGTACTTAAAACAGACCACGACGAACAAGAACGCTGGATTCACCGACTCCGACGAAGCGTATAGGCCTAGCAGGCATTCCGACTCGGCGCTGCGTTGCTTCGTCGCAAGACCGTCTGCCTACGACCGGCTGGCGTGCTAAATGGAATATGCCCGCGCGACCCTTGTGGACCCTTCCCGTATTATAGTTTGATCACTGACCTCAATTCTAGATTAAGAGGTGAGGAGGTCAATCTCTTCCCCTTGTTTTCCGAGGCAGTGTTGACGAACACTCGTCGAAAAGGGACTCTCGTCGATTCTATCTTCTTGTTTTGTGTGATATAGAGCTGAAATAAACGCCGTATGGATTGCCTTCGTAACACGGTATGTACACTTTGTTATTGGTATGCCATTTTTATTCTGACAGACTGCACGTCACTGTCGACCCCGGTCCAACCTTTCTTTGCCGAGTGTCGCGTCAGTATCGAGTTGCAATCGTAAAAGAACGGTCCCGAAGCGCTTACCAACAGCGCGAATACAAGACTTCCATCAAGCGCGCGCGTCCGCTCCGAGTGTAAGCAGGTATTTACGTGGCTCTTGCTGACACTCGTAGTTCAAACGTATTTTTTTTTAACGTCGGCTCGCTCCTGCATCTCCGAGGCCGCGAAAAACGCCATCTACGTCGCTTTGCAAACGACTGACACGGGCCGGCCCTTCTGCCAACAATGACGGGGTGGTGACAAGACTCGCTGCACTTCCCAACAGGCATACCGGCGTATGGGACTAGTCCCATGCTGTCGCTGTAGCGCAACATATCATTGAATTTCGCTCAGCTGCGATGCGGCGATGAGAGGCGCCGATTCAGGAAATACGTCGGTGACATCAGCGCAGTAAAACCTACCGGCGCACCCCAACTCGTTGCCGCTAACACTCCCATTCTCCTACTGCCGAGAGAACTTCCGGTTCCGGAAACGGTCTACGTCACGGCTTCTTTTGCGGTCAGTTGGAGAGAATGAAAAAGTTGATATTTCAATAATTTTTTGTGTAAAAGTTAATAAACCGAGACGAAAACGGATGCCTGTTCGGCATTCAGTGAACATTGACGGTTTAATGTAAAAGTTATCTGGAAAAAGTAAAAAGGTCATTTCATGGTCCCTTTAAGACCCGTTCACACATTACTGTTTCTCCGCCTTTTCTTACGTTGCGTATAAGTCACTGAAACATCAGTGCTGGAGTGTCGCGCGCAAGCGTGCTCCTTGAACTGCTTGTCAGGCTTCATGCATAGCATAGCTGTCTAGGTGACTCTTGGAGTAAGCTTTCGTGACAAAGGTAACGTAAGGAAACGGTGCTGTGTGAGCTGGCCTTAAAACACTCACGAAGTAGACTGTATGGAGGGGACGTAATAGGTAATCACTTCATATTTTTGCGCATATGGATTACACCATCTAAGAAAAAAGTCAACTGCTTTTTAAATTTATATTATGGCTGTTTATCGGCAAAACTGAAGAGCACCTTGCTATCAGTCCCCAACGTGATCGGTGCCCTTCGGGAATCTAGGAAAGCCTTAAATAGGGCAATACTTGAGAAGCTCTGTGCACAAGGAGGCCAAAAATGTTGTTTCCAGACTCAATAGAGAGGGGGAATTTGTAGATTATGACTGCGAATGTCTTGAAGGAACTACCCAACTGTAAACTAAAGTCACTAGATCTAGGAAAGTAGTGCCATTGCCTTCCCACCTCCTAGCCGGACACAAATACCAACGTACAGACGACAAAACCTCTTATGGGCTGTCGGCTGCGATAGTGATCGCCATTTCGGACCCTTTCAAAGCTCCGAAGCTTTGAAAGGGTCGTCAAAGCCAGTCGCACCAAGAACGCTATGGAGCGCCATCCTACTGAAAGCGTTCCTCGGCCGATGTGAGCATATTTGGCACTGTGCATACAATATTCTTATCACGCATGCTTATTTCCCCAGATCTCTTACAATTATGTTGCTCTTCTGGCGTGTTTCAAGACAGTAAAACAATTTTTCAATGCTTTCAAGCACCGACGCCGCGTGTGATGCCGTACATCTTTGTTTCGCCAACAAATCGTATGGTACTCGTGTGTGAAAACATAGGCCAAGAATTGAAGTGTACGGCGCCGGACAACGAAAAAAAAAAAAAAAAAGAACTCTCGAAGGAAGATTGCGGTGCTACCCTACATTCAGGGGGTAACGGAGATGTTGATAGAGATTGCAGCGAAAAACTGACTTTCAAGTAGTATGCACCACACCCAACAAAGCTACTCTATGTGCAAACAAGCTAACAGAGGAATAAAAAAAAAAATACAACGCGACACGGCCCACAGTATGCACTATGTTCCATGTACGAAAGGGGTGGTGTACCGCATCCCCCTTTTATGCGGGAAATGCTACATCGGCCAACCTGGCCGATTTATCAACCACTAAAGGGCTGTCCAAACAGGACACTACAACACGCACGACTCCGACAAATCGTGAAAATTGAAGCGGACGTTTCTATAGAAGCATCGGCTTCAATTTTCACGATTTGTCGGAGTCGTGCGTTTTGTGGTGCCCTGTTTGGACAGCCCTTAAGGCCGCGAGCTTGCAGCGTCTCTTAAGGGAACAGCGGCAAGACAACATTCTGGTCATTGCAGGACTTGTCAGCGCAGTGCAGCCTTCAACACCACAACCATCCTTGCCAGTAACAATAATCCTCATGCACGCGATACTCAAGGCGCTCGCTATCTTAGGAACACACGGAAGATTGCGTCAACACCCGATCTATCACCGTTCACAAAATAGAAAGGAATACCTATATTGCTTTCTCCTGGAAGCTGAGACTAGAAGCTTTGCCTTCAGCGCGAGCTCGCTGGCTTCCGCAGTGCTTTGGTTGCGCGTGCCTGCGCGTTCAGACTTGAGTTAGCGAAGGCAGAAAGCTTTCACTGCAGGCGGAGCTTCTAGTCTCAGCTTAAAGTTCGACAAACAGTTCGCGCTTTCCACTTTTCCCACGCTTCCTCCTCTCCATTCTTCTACCCTGTCCACCGTCGCCCGCTTCCTCCTCCCCCATGGTAAGGAAAATCTTCTGCCTTACAGTGTCTCGAGTCTGGTCGTCGGCCTTTAACGGTGAACGGAGTATACGAATCGTCACGCCCCGAACCACAAGACGAGGTTGCGGGGATTTTTTAATGTATTTTTGCGTAATTTTTCTGTATACTTTTGTATAAGTGTAATTATCAGTAGTAACTTTTAATAGTGCAATAAGTTTATTTATCCAGTAAATAGCTCCTTCCCTATTTTGGCCTCTGAATGACGAAGCAAACACGCAAGGAGGTTTACAACAAAACACCGATGGTAGTCAGCAGTTTGTCCTCTCCAGTCCTTTCTTTCTTCACGTTCAAGCATAATTCTCAAGTTCAAGCTAATCTACAGGGTGTCACAAAAGGACAAAACAATTACAGGCTAAAATTGTTCGCACAAAGTAAAAAAAAAAAAAAAAAAAAAACTCGACGGAAATTGTAGCAACCTTCGTCGAAAATGTATTTGACTGATCACATTGTGCTGCTAAATTTTCAGTTCGGTACTCCGGGTACAAAGAGAATAAGAAAATAAAAAGTGATTTTTTCTATGGCGGAGCGGCAGCTGTAGGGGAGAAACGGAAGAACGGCCATGTATCTTTGCCGCCTTGTCCAGAGATGGCGCTGCGGATTCACTGAACGCTGACTGGACGCGCAGAGTGAAAATGCGCGCTTTGATCCGAGTGTTTGATTCCGAGGGATATTTACCAAAATTAGTTTTTTTTTATTTTTTTTTATTTAAGCTTCTTAGTAGAGGAAGGGTCACGCCATAAATATTAATGGATAAAACGCCCCAATTCTGCTCCAGAAATGACGTACTTCGTCTGCGACGGTTCTTGTTTAGTGCATCGTCTGCTTCGCAGTTTGACGTCTGATTGAGACTCAAGAGTCAGCCAGGAGTGCGCCCGAAAAAGCAGCGATTTGGTGGCTCTGAAAAGAGCCGATGAAATCGGAACTACGGTCTTTGTAGTTGCGGTCATATGACTCGTTTACACGCTGTAACCAGCCTCCAGTAACCAGTGTAAATGAAGCATTTGATCGCAACTACGAAGACTGTAGTTCAAATTTCGGCGGCTCTTTTCAGAACCACCAAATCGATGCTTTGCCGGGAGCACCCTTGGCTGCCTCTCGTGTCTCATCCAAACGCCAAACTGCGAAAGCAGACGATGCACGAAACAAAAACTGTCGCAGTCGAAGGTGCGTCCTTTCTGGAACAGAATTGGGCGGTTTTATAAATTAAAATTTATCAGACACTTTCTGCAGCATGAAAGCTAACTGAAAATTAAAAAAAAAAAAAAAGTTTATTCTCGCAAATGTCTTTAGAACAAAAAACTCGGATAAAAACGCGCTTATTCACTCTGCGCGTCTAGTCAGCGTTCTGTTAAAGGGGCAGTGCAACGGTTTAAATGTTGAAAGAATTGCCAGTTTCCATTTTTTATATTGTTCATACACGCCCAAGTGACCAAAAACGCGTCACCTTTCCCCAAAAAACGGCTATTCTGCTGCGTAATCACTAGGCAAAAAACGAATTATTTGTTGATATGCAGTCGCCGGTGGCAGCTACGGTAACTAAAATGACGGCGTCTCTGGGGGATACGCGGAAGTCAACAAACCCTGTTCCCCTCCGCTGCTACGCTCGCCGTCAGCCCCGTGGCGAACCGTCCTTTCTGTCCATCGCTCGCCACGACCTTCGACGAGGCTAATCCTCTGAAAGTCGACAATCGCGGAGGAAGCGGCTGTGGTCTCTGAAGAGAGGGCCCAAGGGAAAACCACGTGAACCCCCAGAGACGTCACTCGAAAGTCGGCGTGGAGAGTTGAGGGGCACTTCGACCTTCGATTGGTTTCATTTTTCTTTAGATAAGAACTAGCGCTCGCAAGAAAATGCGGCTTTCGGTTTTTCGTTCCATAGGTGACGCAGATTAATTTCCAAAGTTAATTAGCCAAAGTCTGAAAATCGTTGCACTGCCTCTTTAAGGTCACTCTATACTTTACGTTCAGTGAATCCGTAGCGCCATCTCTGGATAGGGCAAAGAAACATGGCCGTCGTTCAAAGTCTCCCCGACAGCTGCAACTCCGCCGTAAAAAAAAAAAAATCACTTCTTATTTTTTTGTTTTGTTTGTACTCGGAGGTACAACTTGAATTTTAGCACAACAGTGTGACCAGTTAAAGAGAGCTCTGAAAAAAGCTGCTACAAGATCCGTCATGTTTATGATTTTTGCGAGCCATTTCAGAGTATAAATTGTTTTTCTGACACGCTGTATTTAAAAGTATACACCAACATGCTCAACTCTTAACCATTATTCAGTTCCATATTGTCATTGCGTTACTCACATGCTAAAAAGATAGCGGTCCGGCAAGGCGTTCAACTGGTATGGCCTGGGCCGAACAAGGCATATTGCATGTGCAGCAGTGCAACCAAAGCCCCGAAAACCAACGGACACAAAAATGAGGGAGACAAAAGGAACAACAAAGAAACATGAGCCATTCCACTCTCTGAAAGTGGATTACCAGCGAAGTTGTTTGGCACACGACACAGATGTGTCACAAAAGTTTGAACAAAAGTACGAACTATCGCCGCCCTGAGGAGCCGGAGGAAACTAGACACGCGCGACAAGAGCGCCACCCGGTGGAAAGTGGACACGCGCGACGGGACCACCTCCCCGGGAGGGCGGACGGAAAGGAAACTTGGCACGCAAGCGCTTGGAACAACGACATAGAGAGGGCGCTGCGCGCGTGGACGTGGCCGACGCGGGTCGCATAGCGGCAAACCCTTGAGAAACATTTATTACCTACCTGAGAGTCTACTGATGTTCAAACTGGTGCCTATTGGTAACTAATCTACTAATAATGCATATCCAAGTAATGAGACGTATACGCGTTTTCATAGCATGAAGCGATTTTGCATCAAATTCGGGACCTGAGTTTTTGTAGATGAGCACGAAAAATCCATGGATCCTTAGCCATAAACAACTTCGCTGTAAATTGTGCCAAAGAACACAAAACAAACTATGCTCCATTCCAAAAAAGAGGTTGTTTGTAACATACCCTTGGCATGTGGCAAGTGCTATATTGGCCAATCCGGCCGACGTAGCAATGACCACAGTGGAAAGCACGCAGCATCGTTAAGAAATTGAACAGCAGCTGGGCACCTTTACGCTTATTGTCGTGGACGCCAATGTGAGGCAAGACTTTTCAACCCTGTCATTGTGGGCCTAAATCGAAACCAATTTAAACGAGAATATGTCGAAGCTCTAGGTATTGATAAAAAGAGGAGAGACTATTGACTCAGTGCCCCTTCTTTTGCACCAGGACATGGCAGCCGTTGGTCATAAATTTTCGAAACTTCGATATACGAACAATGCCAAGCTCTTTCAAGCCAATAGTCTGGGAAAATGTTGATAAATAAAGATGACAAAAAAGAATAACTAGCAAAAAAAAAAAAAAAAAAGAAGTCACAATACCGTGGAACAAAAGAATGAAGAAATAAAGGAATTAAAAATTACCAGTTCAGTAGTATTAATATAACATATTTTTGCGCGTCTGTTTTGTTATAATCTGTTCAGCTGGCCACTTTAACAAAAAATGTATCTCCCTGGCAATGCTGTAAAAGCTAAGTACTGGCTGGACCAATCAGCTATGCGGCATTTATGATAAGTGAGTGACTTTGCACTAAGTGGCGCGTGTTGGTTCGGGAGTGCGATTTTAACAGAAAAATATTGCAGCAAAACCCTGCTGTCAGCTTAAGCAGAGCTCGGCTCTGAACCTCGATAGTCCCCGCTTTTTGACAGCAGCCAATGAGCTGGCAAGGTCCAAATCCGCAAAACAGCTTGAGAACAATACTACGGTCCTCGTTAGCGAATAGTGCACGTGGGGAGGACCGAAATGTTTACGGAAAGGGAAGACGCCTCCAGTTTTCTTAGAATAAGCAGTGCCTGAGAAGGCACTGCTTATTCAGCTCTCATGCAGATCTAATGCGATACATTCGTCGAGACGTTTTCTCCAATGCTGAAAGCAGCCTTTATACTCGTTGATGATGAAGCCTTGCAGCACTACTGCCGATATTTTGTTTCCCCTCGCCAAAGTGGCGAGGGAGACAAAACGATGGTTCAAGGGAAACAAAATTTACACGTGGCGAGGTAGGGTGAATAATGAATTAAGGTTACGGGGTCAAGCAGTTTTCAGTAAAAAAATAGCTGAACACTGCGCGGTGTGGACAGGCGGAGTGCCATGGCGTACGAATCAATCTAACAAAACTAGGCGCGGATTTTGCTGCAACACATTTTACGCGTTAATATTCGATTTAAATTTGCTGACGCAAAATTAATTCCACTCTAGTGAACTCCACAATTTCAGAAATCGTCTGACGGTGGCGATTGAAAATGTATTGACGAATTTGCGGCAAGTCCCTTCAATGCGCCTGGTAAACGACCGGCCGAAACGAAATTGAATGTAAATCGATATTTCGCCTTGATTTAAACTGGAAACCCATTCGTAAACTTGTGTTTTAGTGATGTAAGCGCTCTTATTTACCGTATGTACCATAACAACCGTTATCGTCGCATCCAATTTGTCTGCAGAAAAAAACCTTTTACTGTCGTAAGTTTTCTTATTCGCTCTTTCTTGCGTGAGTTGAAAGATGGTGGCCCTAGCGTGCAAATAGTCCCCAACCGCTTGCCGTTCTGAACTCGTCGGCGGGTTTCGCAGTGTTTGCGAAATCCAATATGCACCCTATTTTTTGAAGATGGCCACTTATAGCACTGTAAGACTCAATTCACGCTTATGATAGAAAAAATTATGAGTAAAAAATTAGGAAATGTATACGTAAACCGTAAGTGTGCCGGGGCTGCGAAATAGATGGCGCCACTGAGTTTCTTGTCAAACAAAGAGGCGAATAAATCAGCTATTACGAAATAGTGAGACGGCTTGAAGGAAAGGGCAAACACAATCCACTGAAGCTGAACACTCTGTTTCAAAAAAACGCCGAATGCTACACTGACGAAGAGCGGATCCTGGAAAGCGCACTTAAGGGCGGGAACATTCTCTACCAGACACACGCCTTCAAGAGGATAATTGAAGTTACTTTCCGGCCGCCTCTCGTATATATTGACTGATTGAGTAGGACTGTGAAGAATGATACGCCGGTTCAACTCGCGCAGAGTACACCAGCCTCTGTTCTAGGCTTGGTACAGCATTGCTGAAACACTCTGTACAATAGACAGTGCGCATATTGTTCAGCTGCTCCAATGCGCGAAGGGTTCGTTTTGCTGTGTTTTACATGTTGGATAATCAGCGCTAGAGACGCAGAACGAAGTCACGCGTGCAAGAAACGTTTTAATCGGTTTTTCATATTTTATTGCAGACATACTTTGTATAATAACAAGGCAGAATGAGTAGTATTGAAAACAACTTCGACATTCACAGAGGATATAGACTACCCCGCCCTGAGTAACAAGACATATTGATTTTTAAATATAAAAGCCCTTAACTTATAGAAAGTGCAGCACTACTTGCCAAAAAAATATGTTCCAAACATCGATTCCAATTCCCAGTCCATCTAAATGCAATGTGTACTCTACGTTTCTGCCGTTCACACAGTATATCGTTTGGTCCAGGTAACCGAACAGCACGCACATTTTTACGATGAGTTTAAAATTTCTGAAACGCCACAATTTGATGTCCTAATAAATCCATCAAACATTTTATCTTCTCAGCGTTGAGTATTATCATATTGCGGCAAACTGGCGGCGATTACACTTAGACAGAAATGTTGGTAAACACAGGATACATTGCTACAACGACAGACTGATAGGCTTCAACAAATATACTGCCGGGGCGCATACACTCCTTCGTTCAGATAGTGTGGGATATACATCAAAATACTTCCCGCTCCACGTACTATTGAGTTATCTCGATGTAAACACATTCGGCAGAAACAAATGCCACCTACTGTCTGATAAAAGCAAAGCAAGTCCGGGAGTTTCTTCAGAGTAATAAAGGACAAAAGTGACTTTGGGTTACATAATATTACTCTCATGGACAGCCAAACATGTTCACATCACTATGAAGGGCTATGTTCCCGAACAAAAGGTTAAGGCGCAAACGAGCTGGTGGTGGTTAAACATTTGACTAAAAACACCGAGACTGAGACGAGAAGGGACGGACAAACATAAGTTGTGTGTTTGTCCGTTCATTCACGTCCCGGTCTCGGGGGATTCTAGTCGAATGTTTATGTTCCAGCTTGTCATTTTGAAAAAAACCGACACCCCTCGGAGTAAAAAAAAAAAAAAAAAAACACTAGGAGGAACCTCAAGATAATTGAAAACATGCTCAAAGAGTTGATCCTCTCTTTTGAGTCGGGGAACAATTTACAGACGTCTGCGTGTCCTGCAGATTGCCTCAAGGACAACAATGCGCTGTTAAAAGCCCTGATAGACTCCCGAGCGAAACCGGTCACACTGTGAACAAAAGGCAATAGGCACTCAAAACGTTGAAAGGACAAAACGTGATACAATTTTGGGAAATCTTTCTTGTTTTAAGTAGTTCACTTCATATCATTACGAGGATAAAGAAGAGGTGGTCTGGCAGCGATTTGTAAAAGGGAAGAAGAAGAGGATCGGCGGTTTTTGGCTTTGCTGGCAACGGATACTGTCACCTCTATTGTCTATCATCTCAATCACCTGTAAATAAACCCCATTTTCACCGTAACACCCTTTGGTGGAGGTGCAGGGTGCAGTGGTTGCCGACCTGGTCCTGCGAAACCGACGTCTCCCGCCTCCGCCCAGCATGACCAGTGCGTCCGGCACCCCACCCGCAGGCGAAGCTTCTGGGTCAATCCCACCCCCTGTACAGACGCAACCTTTGGTCCTCGCCAAGCCTCGCCAAGCCTCGCGACCCTGGGCCTTTCACAGACACGGGTGAGCAAGAAGTATAAGAATGGTTACATCTCTACAAGAGAGTGAGTGCCCACAACCGTTGGGACAACACGATCATGCTAGCAAATATACCATTCTACTTGAAGGATACGGCTCTCACGTAGTTCCAGACCCAGGAGGATGAACCTACATCGTGGGATATGTGTAAGTCTAAATTGGAATACCTCTTGTGTCATTCAACCGGACGCGAGCTCACAGCAAAGAGAAAACTGGACTCAAGGGTGCAAACATTCACGGAGTCCTATGTCACATACATCCAGGACGTCCTCGCCCTCTGCCGTAAAGTTAATCCTGAAATGCCCCAGCTTGACGGGATTGCCAATATCCTTAAGGGAATTGCGGATGATGCATTTCAGCTCCTGATAATCAAGGACTGTACGGCTGTGGAAGATGTGCTCAAGGAATTCCGTCGGTTTGAGGCGGCAAAAAGTCGTCAAATCGCACACAAGTTGGAGAGACTGCCTAACACCCCTTCGACATCATCACGCGAGGATACTGATACGATGTCAACCAAAATAACAAAAATTGTTCGCCGCGAACTTGAAGCCATGATGCTGTCGAAGACCGTTGCCCCTTCTTCCAACTTGGCAACGAACGTTGTATATATCTCCGTCGTGCAACGCGTCGTCAGGAAAGAGTTGGAAGGGATTTATGACTCTTCTCGGCGTCCATGGCGCCGCACCTCACCGGAGGCACATGCCCATGCGGCCGACTGCTGCAGCTTGGGTTCATCAGCTGCTACACCCGGGTTTATACCACGCCGCCGTCGAGACCCTGCTGAGTGCCGCACTCCTGACAACCGTCCTATCTGCTTCAACTGCAGCAGGGCAGGCCATGTCGCCCGCTACTGCTGCAATAATTGGAACGCACAACAACGTCCATTTGTAGCTATAAACCGAAGCTCGTACAATTGGTCAGTTACCTTATTTTTCAAATCACCGCAGTTTTCAAGTCGACACACTCCATGCCCCGTCGCATAATCATCGATCGCCGTCTCCACACCGCCGCCAATCCTTATCGCCTGTTTTCCGTCGCACTTCGTCGCCGCCCTTCACTTCAAGGCGTTCAGAAAACTAAGCCATGCAGCCTCAGGAGGTGAGGCTGCATTCCGCGGATTGCACGAAAATCCTATTCACAGTACTTTTGGCACCGCTCGTAACCGATTGCTCATTTATATTGGCGGTATACCGACGCATTCACTTGTGGACAGAGGCGCCGCTATTTTCATAATGAGGGAATATTTCTGACGAGAATTAAAAATAAGTTATGACCCCACCCGACACAAAAACTGTACGGAGCGCAGACGGTTGAATTATATTGTCCCTCATTATGTGCGGTGCACGCATTACATTCGATAGCGACACGGCATTTATATTTTTTACGGTACTGACGACATGTCCCCATCCAATCATCCTAGGCTGGGATTTCCTTTCTTGACATGCAGCCCTTATTGACTGTGAAAAAGGAAAAAATAGAACTCGGCGGTTGTGACACATATGAACTTTCTAAACCTATGGAGCATAAATTATGTTGTGCCGAAACGTTGAGATTTCCACCACTGGCCACTGTCTCCCTAGACGTCACGACTAACCTACCTGCAGACAGTGGTGATTACGGAATTGTACCGAATATGATCATCTTGTTATCAAAACAACTCGCCCTACCCCACTCAGTCACCACCATATGCACTTGCAATGTCCATCTTTGGATAACCAATTTTGGTACGTCTACTTAAACCTTAGCTAAAGGTATGACCAGAGCTACGAGCTTCCCGACTAACCAATTTGTTATTTCAGTTGTTTCACAAAATGGCTTTCAAGCTACTACTTCGCAGCAGTCGCAGTACCCTGGCTCTTTACAATTCACAAATATGATAGACGCCAAGTTGCACCCAGACCAAAAACAACAACTCCACACTCTACTTCCCAGATTCCACTACATTTTCGACCTTGAGCATCTTCCTCTTGGCCGAACTGCTGCCGTTACCCATCGCATCGATACCGGTCTGGAAGTACCCATTCATCAGCGTCCTTACCGTGTCTCTGCGAGCGAACGCCGCATTATTCAGCAAGAAGTAGACAACATGCTGTCTAAAGATATTATTGAACAGTCCTCAAGCCCTTGGTCAGCCCCAGTTGTCCTAATTAAAAAGCAAGACGGGTCTTGGCGCTTTTGCGTCGACTACCGCCGATTGAACAAAATAACTAAGAAGGACGTTTATTTCCTCCCACGAATAGACGACACCCTCGACTGCTTGCATAGAGCTGAGTACTTCTCGTCCATCCACCTCTGAGCCGGCTACTGGCAGATCAACATAGATGAAGTCGATAGGGAGAAAACTGCTTTCATCGCTCCCGATGGCCTCTGAATTTAAAGTAATGCCATTGGGTTTCTGTACCGCACCAGCCACGTTTGAAAGGATGATGGACGGTCTGTTGAAAGGCTTAAAATAGACCGTCACCTTGTGCTACCTGGACGATGTTATTATTTGTTCGGACTCATTTTCATCTCACCTTCAACGCTTGGCGCAAGTGCTGCATATCTTTCGAGACGCTGGATTACAGCTCAATCCATCCAAAGGACAGTTTGACCGCCGACAAGTTAAAATTTTGGGACACCTTGTCGATAAAAACGGAATTCAACCCGACCCCGAAAAAATAAACGCTGTCCACAATTTCCCTCTCCTCAATCGCCGAGAGACGTCCGAAGCTTTTTGGGCCTCTGTTCTTGTTTTCAACTCTGCTGGACAGTTTGCCCAGATCGCTCAACCACTCACCATATTTTAAAAAATTTCGAGGAAAAAAAGCACGTTCTAGGGGTATTCATAGACTTCACGAAAGCCTTTGACTTTATCAACCATAATATCTTACCTAACAAAATTGAGCTTTATGGTGTCCGCGGGTTGCCTTTAGAACTTCTACGCTCCTACTTGCAACACCGTCGCCAATATGTTTCTATTGGCAAATTTTCTTCTGACGTTAAACCTATTCACTCAGGCGTCCCACAGGGGAGCATTCCTGAACCGTTTCTTTTTAATATGTACATTAATGACGCTGTAAACATAAGTCCTGCAAAATTTGTCGTATATGCCGATGACAGTAGCCTATTCTTTTCTTCAGATAATAGCGATGATATTGCCAGAATCGCCAATGACACTTTGTCCAAACTTGGGGCATGTGCAAAAGATAACTGCTTAAAAATTAATACTGATAAAACTAAAGCTATCATTTTTCGACCCAAGAATAAGTGCGTAAATCTAATGAGAAGCATGCATTGTGCTTGACTCTACACCAATTGAAATTGTCAGTAATTTTAAAAGTCTTGGAGTCTTATTTTCGGAACATAAGTTGTGGGACAGTCACATTAACCACTTACTTGAAAAATTCTCAACCATCATAGGCCTGACATTCCTAACGGCAAAACACTCCCAGTCAATGTGAAGCTATTAATTTACAATTCTTTCTTCTATTCTCAACTGAGCTACTGCAACCTCGTCTAGGGTAACACCACCTTCAGAAACCTGCAAAAATTATTTTTACTGCAGAACAAAATGGTTAGAATAATATGCAACCTGCCTTATGATTTCCATACAGGCAGGTTGTTTAAGAAGTTTAGCTTATTAAAAATGCATAGCCTTTATGAATACAGATTGATTCTGAGTTTAAAATCAGAAAAACGAAACATTATAAGTCGTTGTCAACTCTAGCGGCATTGACACCAAATCTACACGTTCACTTAACTAGACACATGGAGTATTGGAAGTTTGTCTACTGTTCTACTAGCTATGGTAGGCAAATGTTGCGACATACCATACCGAAACTGTTAAATTTTCTTTCAGAAAAAGAAATTTGGTATTCACACTATCTCCTTCAAGGCTTTGCATTCTCTTTATGTTTATCAGTAATTTACCTCCCTCACTCAAAGGATTCTTCAAATTTGTTTATGCTCTATAGAATGCACTCTTTTTGTGTTTTTTCAGATTTTCTGCAACAACAGTGCATGCCATCTGTTTAGGCGATTAATCACTGTTTTAAAATCTCGTGCATATATTTTTTTCTCTGCAATGGAATGAACGGGCCCGAGAGCTGGTCAAGCCTGCTTTGAGGCTTTTACCCTCTGCTCCACCATGCTTCATGTAAAATAAACTATTATTATTGTTATTATTATTATTATTATTATTATTATTATTATTATTATTATTATTATTATTATTATTATTATTATTATTATTATTATTATTATGGCGCCCAGCTCGGACGCATGTATTATCTGCTCCCGCTGCTTCTACGGAAGACAGAGGTTTCTACGCTGTTCTGGGTGCCAGTTACGTGCCCACACCAAGTGCATCTGCTGGCCGGAGAATGAGACCACCTTTCTTCAATCTGGGGTGAGCTCCTTTATCTGCAAGAGTTGCGAAAAGATCAGCGGGGATGCTAGGCCTAATGGCGATAGCCAGGCCGGCCTCGACGAAGCATCGCTCAGCCACCACTCCTCACCGCCCTCCCCGACCGCTTCCAACCGTCCGGAGGGGCCAGCTTCCTCCTCCCCCGGCGGTACCAACGCAGACATGGAATCCTTACGGGCCCTCCTCCTCGACTCCCTCAAGGGGATCTCCTTCCTCACGGACGAGGTTGCTGCTCTTCGGGACGAGAACGCGCAGCTTCGCCGTGAGTACAGGCAGTCTTCCCAGCTGCAGGCGAGTGCCATGCAGTCTTTGCGGACGGAACTCAGAGCTGTGCGCGAGACTCGGAGCCAAATGGGGCCGGCCGGCGGAGGACAGCTGCCATTTTCCTACGCCGCAGTGACGAGCCCCCATCATCCGCTATCTCCGGCGCGAGGGGGAGGAGGCACCCCTCTTCTCGCAGGGGGGGCCTCTTCGAGCGCGCCGGTCGACGGTCTCTCTGCGACCTTGAACGAGTCGCGCACCGACCTCGCTGAACCTGTCCAGCCTTCGGGGCACCCACGCCGTCGGGACCCATCCAGCTTTAACGGGGCTGGGTTCCGCGGGGCGGGACACAAGTTCCCCACGGCAAGGCGTCCGTTGTTGAGGGGAGGTGCGGCAGCCAGCTGTATACCTGTGGCACTGCCACCCCCTCGTCCACGTCACCAACGCGCTGTGTTCGTGACGCGTCTCGGCTCATCTTGTGATCCTGCAGGCCTTCAGGCTCACATCCAAGGGCGGGGCCCTGTTCGTGAGCTCGTATGCACCCGGCTCAAGACACGGTATGAGGGCTACTCGTCCTTCCACGTGACGGCTGCGGAAGACGAAATGGAGAAACTTTTTGATCCCCTCCTCTGGCCAGAGGGAAGCCTCTTCAAGGAGTTCACAGGCCAGCTGACTGACAGCCGTACCTATCAAGCGGTATCTCCAACACCTTTCTCCAATAATGCCGAAACAGATACCTAAACTAGACATTTATTATCAAAATGTCCGAGGTCTCCGCACAAAAGCTAATGAATTTTTTTCTAACGTAACCCTAACTCATGCATCTATTATTGTACTAACCGAGACCTGGCTCTGTTCGAATATTTCTTCATCTGATCTCTTCCCACCAAATTTCACAGTATTTCGACGCGATCGCGCATTCTCTACATTGAAAAAGACAGGGGGTGGGGTGCTGATAGCACTTGATACCTCGTTACAATGCGTTAGGCGTCCAGATCTCGAGACATCATTTGAGTCAGTGTGGGTAGAGCTACAATGTGCTAATGGCGAGCGTATCCTTCTGGGTTCTTATTACTTGCCCCCTGACACCTCTCCTGATGATTTTAGCCAATGTCTACTAGGCATTGAGCGCACAACCAACGCCCTTGAAAAATTTAAATTTATGGTTCTTGGCGATTTTAATGTCCCCAACATATGTTGGGAAACAGCCTCTGCGTCCTCAAAACATTACTATATTATTCAAAAATCTCATCTCTTGCTTAATTTCGCATCATTTACGAACTTAAGACAATATAACTGTATCCCGAACACCCAGGGCAACATGCTTGATCTTTGCTTCTCGGATCTTGACTGCATAGATGTAACTGAGGGTGCGTCAGGCTTGGTTCCCCCCGACGGATATCACCCCCCTTTGGAGATTAGTATACCTGTCCGACAGGGCATGAGACGTTGTTCACGGAGACATCCTGAACGGAATAGACATAATTTTTGCGCTGGAGATTATGTTAGTTTGTACGATCATTTCTCCAATTACGACTGGTCCTCAATTATCCTGTGCTCTGACGTTGATCAACAGGTTCGCGATTTCACTCGAATCGTCCGAGAGGGAATGGATCAATTCATCCCGTTGCGTAAAACATCAGGCTCAAAGTTTCCCTTCTGGTTCTCGCACGAATTACGTACTTTAATGAATAAGAAATTGCGCGCTCATCGAAAGTTTAAAAAGAACGATACCCCCGAATTAAAATCAGAATTTGGGCGCTTTAGGTCTCTCTGCAAGGAAGTTTTTAAACGTGATCGTCAGGCGTACACTGATTCCGTCGAGTTGCAGCTAACTAAAAATCCCAAAGAATTCTGGAAGTATGTTCGCTCTCGGTCCCAGACAAAAGGTAGAGGAGAGATCACCCTGCTGGACTCACAGGGAAACTCGACGACAGATGTTTGTGAAATTTTTGCACGCCACTTCCAGTCTGTTTTTAAGCATCATCCAACCCCTTCAACTACTGCCGCGCCAGCTGTCTCTGGGAAGGCATCCTGTATTGCACTCTTTGACGAGGAGCTACTGCATGAGTGTGTAAAAAAAATGAAGCCATCATTGTCTTCTGGCCATGATGGTATTCCGTCAGTCCTCTTGAAGGCATACAGTGCCATATTTATTCCTGTTCTAGTACAGATTTTTAACAACTGCATAAAGAATGAGGTCTTTCCCGCCATGTGGAAAACGGCACTTGTTGTACCTGTGCATAAGTCCGGTCCAAAAACAAATGTGTCGAACTACAGACCTATATCTCTTCTTTGCACATTTTCGAAGCTCATAGAAGTGGCACTACACAAAATATTGTCATTCAATCTCAAGCGTTATCTTATCCCTAACCAACATGGATTTATGGCGGGTCGCTCGACCACAACTAATCTCGCCTGTTTTATGTCAACCGCTGCTCACGCCGTCGCTAACAGAGGCCAGCTTGATGTGATTTACTTTGACTTGAGCAAAGCGTTTGACATTGTTAATCATGAGATGTTACTGGCTAAACTGTCAAAGCTAGATATTCACAACTCATTGCTTTCATTGCTCGAAAGTTATTTGCGTGACCGGAAGTGCTTTGTTAGCTCGAATAATAAATTTTCTGCTACTTATGAGGCGACAACGGGTGTGCCTCAGGGCTCCGTTCTCGGACCTCTTCTGTTTTCAGTTTTTGTTAATGATGTTTCGACTGTGATTCGTCACTCCTCATTTCTTCAGTACGCCGATGATATTAAGATGTTCATGGAGGTACGAGAAGACCGAGACTGTGTTTTGCTACAGAGAGATGTTGATGCTTTTGAAGAATGGTGCCGGGAGAATGACCTGAAGATAAATAGCTCTAAAACGAAAGTCGTGTCGTACACTCGTAAGACACATAACATTGTATTCCCATATGTTATTCAGACAAACCTTTTGGAACGTATGAACAGAATCAAAGATCTTGGCGTGGTGTTTGACAGCACCTTACACTTCTCCAGTCATGTGGATCACATCGTGAACGCAGCTCTACGCACGCTCGGGAGTGCGTGCCGCATCACTAAAGAGTTTATTAACCCCTGCACATTTCTTATACTCTACAGTGCATTGTGTCGACCACAGCTTGAATACGCTTCTGTTGTATGGAATGGAATTTGTGCCACAAATTCCTCGAAAATAGAACGGGTTCAGAACAAGTTTCTTTCCATCTATAGACATCGTTGCTCAGCGCGCATTGTGCCCACCACTACTGATGTCCCTGTCCCTGTTCAGCGTAGCGTGGCACTACCTACCCTGCTTCGCAGGAGAGAACTTGCCGATATCTTATTTTTATACAAACTTGTCCACGCCATCACTGATTGCACGGTATTGACGTCAAGAGTACTCTTAAAAATTCCTCTAAAAACAACAAGGCAAAATGCGTCCTTCTGCAACAGGCGTCTACTCAACCTCCACGATCCTGTGTCCAGACTTGGGCATACTTATAATTCTTCTTTTTCTGAAACACTCGACATATTTAACAATAACACGCTGCAGTTTGTAAAAACGTTAAAGGCCATCACTTAAATTTGAACTGTATGCACTAACTTGCGGCGTTCACGCCGAAATTCCCCACTTGAATGCATTTTTTTTTTCTTTCTAGCAATTGGTGGTGGCGGTAGAACCATTAAGCTTATCGTGTGTTGTGACTTTGTGTTTACTTTTTATAATTTTTAAGTGTATTTTTCTAGGGCTTGTCCGTTGTGTGTGTTGTCCGTACTATTGCTTTATGCCCTGTTCTGCCTTACATGTTAACACAGTGCACCTGTACCAAGACCGCAAGGTTGTTCCTGGGCACGAATAAAAACACTGATTGATTGATTGATTGATTATTATTATTATTATTATTATTATTATTATTATTATTATTATTATTATTATTATTATTATTATTATTATTATTATTATTATTATAGGCAATTGTTATATACCCTGACAAGAACAGGGTTCCGGGGAGTTTCCTTCAAATTCGGAGGTCTTTCTTTTCGCTCTCTCTTTTTAGCATAGAATACTAAACCATAGATATAAACACAACACTCGAAGCAGCGTTTTAGCCATCATATAGTAAAGCACTCAGTGGCTCCATAAATATTTTGAGGATAAAGCTGAAGCTAGATTTTTTCACGAGGTCAAAAATATTTACCAATTTGACAAGCGTTCAAATAATTTTTTTCTTTACTTTTACTTTTGCAGCTACTTTGGTTTTACAAAACGGGAAGTGATTTACGATTTCGCAACACTGACGCTGGCGTCCCGCTCTCATCGGTCGTCCAGTTACAGTGCTGTCTATAGTGTACCGCTTGCTCTGGTTTTCCCATGATGCCGACTTGCTTCCGTGCTTGCGTCAACCGATTCTCGGGGCGGTTCAAAAGTCAGCTCTACCGGCGCCGCGGTGAGCCAAACGAACGATCACGATCCCAACGCAGTGTTTCGATATCTGATGCGCATCCAGTTATCGCATTTAAAATGTATTTAGCCGTTTTTTCTTTTACCCAGAAAAGGCTTTCACGAGGTTCTCCTGGTCAAAAATCTAGGACTGAAGAACAAGAGGCGAACGCCTTCTGAGAGAGCATCGTAGCGATGTCATACTCCCGCGCGAGTTTAAGTTCGCCGCACTTTATTATTTTTTTTTTTATTTGTCCCCGGGTTCGCGGGTGTCCTTCAGCGGATCCGCCGGTCGTCTCGGTGCACGGCCGCCCGGCTCATGCTTCATCGAGAACCAGATTCCAGGGACCCCTTCCAGATGGGAGCAAACGTGAACGGTGTAACCGTACACTTTTTATAGAGTCCCGCTTCGAACGCGAAACCTTCGCTCGCTTATGTTGTTAGTGTTTGCTTTAGAGGGATAAGACTTCAACGAAATTTGGAATATACCCGTAGCGTTCACAAATAGGCTGAACATGATCCACAATATCCGTTAATGACAATCGCGCGTTTGTATGTCGAGCCTGATGGCTGTATTTTTCGTTATGAACGGCCTACTGTGGCAAACGCTCGGAGAGCAGCCAGCGGAGAGCACGTCACATCCGCCGCAATCGTGGCGCAGGTGGTCTCAGAACCTTACGTCCGGACGCATCGGACGCCCTACGAGCCATCCCCGCCGATCCCGCTCTATGGACGTAGCCCTTGATACGCTTTCCGCGCGTCGAAGTGCCCCCTCTCCATCCTCACGTAACATTCACATGGCCTTTCACAGGCCCCTATGGCTCGTAGTATCCGCTGAAAGCAGCGGAAGCACACCAGCGATCGGGCTACCGCAAGTAACCCCAAAGCTGTCTTTGGCTGAGTTTACATGGATGCGATCGTAGCGAATCGAATCGAGATTAACCGCCTATGATTGGGTAGACGAGGAAGGGAAAGGAGGATCGCGGGCGCGTGACTGGTCACATCTCGATTCGATGCGCCATGGTCGCATCCATGGAAACGTAGTGTTTGACCGAATTTCGAGTGACGGGTTAATCTTCTATAATGTAGAGGGACAATAGCGACTTCTGGGCACACAACAGAGAGTCTCAAAGAGAGGGGAGTTCCTCCTCCAGCTCTTCTCTCGTCGTGGCCGGAGGCCAGACAGTTACCGTCACTACCTGTCAAGATTCCTAGACGGGCCTTACAAACGAAGCGTTTGCGACATCCACCAGGTGCTCTTTGATAATCGTTCAATTCGTTTTAAACTTTCTTTTCGTGTCTTTTTCGAGAAGATATTAATGTGTCTCATGTGATAATTCTCTCTTGAACACGAATAGACCAAGAAATAAGCGCCGAAATTTCGTTGTAGTATCCCTTTGAGGGGCATTCACCCGAGATTTATTTGTTGCCTTTTCCTCACAGATGGCGCAGGACTTTTCAGAAACAAACTAGTTGCATGCTCGCAGCTGCGCTTAGGTATCGGGCTCTCGGGGTGAAGGCAACGAGCTGATTTGATGAAGGCCACGAGCCAGATTTCGGTCGCCCGGCGTCAACCACTACCTGCACGGGCTAACGGCCGGCTCGGGGCACGTGCAGTATAGTCAAAGATGTGGCTCTGATTTCCGACTGGCTCCGAAGTTGGTACCACGTTCGAACCATTCAAACTTATTTTGTGTACATCCTGTATGCAGATGTTGTTTTGCGTTGGTTTGCATTCGAGTTATCAGTGCTTGCAAGTGCGTCTGACGCCTTTGTCCACGAGTCAGCATCCACGGCTGGGGGGATCGGTGGCCGAGTGGTCTAGCGCACATTAGGGCAGTGGCGTCACAAGGGGGTGCGGGGGGGGGGGGGGGGGGGCGGACCGCTCCGGGTGCAGTGTTCAGGGGGGTGTCGCCGCAGGCCAAGGGGGGGGGGGGGGTCGCGCCGGGCCACGCGAGAGCGGGGGGGGGGGGGGGGCTGTCGCGGTCGGCTACCGCCCTAGGTGCCGTTGACCCTCGTGACGCCACTGCATAAGGGTGCCTCAATGTCCTTCTGTTTAGGGTGATGCCACCGTTTGTAGTACCCGATGCCGACAGCACGCGCTCACTGGTAAAATACAAAGAAATCAACGAAAACAAAATGTCGCCATAACAGAGTCAGCGCCACAAAGGCGTGCAGGGACACACTCTTTCACGCGTTTCTGAACAAAAAAGAAAAAAAAAGGGTGGGACAAAATGGCCAGGTGTCTCCACCCTAAGTACTGTAGTACTGTACCCTAAGCAAAGCGCACATGAAGGCACCCTAGCGCACACCAGCTCGGAGCACGTGGAGCAAAAGCTTGCGCTGCAGAGCTCAGGGATCCTGGGTTCAATCCCCACCCCTGCCCGTTTCGACCTGGATGAGTGTCGTATTGGCGTGCGGTCGTGTATCACCACTGCGTGGTGCAAGTTAAGGCCCCAGGCTAGCGGTTGTACTGCACTGGCTAAATTGCTCATCTACAGCTGGGAGACAAGTCGCCCGTTGAGGCAGACTAAGTTCAAGGCTGTATAAACATACACACAGCCCCAATTTTTAAGCAGCAGCCGACGTGCGTGAGCACATGCGACGAAATTGACGTAATAGTCTTCCATTGAGACTTAAGATGACAGTGTCATGTGTGGGCTCCGGGGAAAAAAAAAATCAAGACAGGCTTTTCATCTCCACAGTGGGGTCTGAAGTAAAAGGTAGGCGATGAATTGGTCTAACAAGCTCGTAGTTTTAACCTGTGAAGAGGAAAAGCCTGTTTTTGTACTCTTTTTTCCCGAAGTCTGTACATTTCACTGTCATCTTAAGCGTGAATGGAGGACTATGACGTCAATTTCGTGGCGTGCGCTAGCGCACACCAGCGGCTGCTCGCTCGTGGAAAGTTCGTGCGCCACTTATTATGAACACTAAAATGTTTGGTTCAGTATCCCTGTCACATCTTATATTGGCTTTTGCGGCGTTCATCTCATGCTTTTCGCACGGAATTTAGTTTCCGACGAATACGCAGCGGCGTGTTGCACTACACTCTTAGAAAAAAGGGTGTGCATGGTCCTCCCTTAGGGGAGGAACGGTCTTGTAACCTATTTTCCTTTAGAAAGGGAGAAACTTTCGTCCCTGAAGCAGGGGAGCAAAGTTCCTCCGTCGCTTGCATCTCAATATGGCGGCCCGGAATCGAGCAAATCGAGCCCAATAAGGCTTGACGAGGACGCTACGTCTCTTGTACGGGACGAAAGCAGCAGCAAATGAAAGCGTAACACGAGCTTTCCGCAAACTGTATTTATTTCCGAAGCCAAATTTCCCCCACAGGTACAGAAACTTGCGTTTCGAAAGCAGTTACTCAGTCTTTTCGTCGTCAGCACTGCGATGTTAAACGGAGACAACCGATACCCAGTTACTTCGCGCACTTTGCGTCTTACCTTTGGTGTTCCTCCAGTCACAATTCCTTCGTCAACCGCACATCACGGAGAAGGGCAAACTCAACCCACGAAATCAAAAGCCGCTCTCGAAAGAACAAACTCGAAGCCGCTGTTTATCGCGTAGCGTGATAGAAGGTTAAATCGCTAGCCACCAGATGGCGGGGTAAAGCAGAGTAATTGCAAGTAGCTCGGCTAGGTGGCGCTAGGTACCGCCCAATTCATGTTCTATAAAAAGTTCAAGCCACACTGCGCTTGGGGATCCTCTACTATACACACATTACGCTTATTATAAGCATCAGGTGAGCATACATTGAGCACATACACGGCACACACAAATATCAATACATCGGAACACCACACTAACCGGAACACTACACCCGTGCTCTGCGTTTTCGTCTTTTATACTGGTCGTTTTGAACGTGCGGAACTTTTCGGTGACTCCCTAAGCAATAAAAAATATTCCCAGCATGTGGATTTTTCCTCAGCAATGTCATACCTCTGAGAGTATTTTGAATGGCTCAGGGGATGAATCTCTCATTAAAAAGTAAACGCTCGATCATGCCGTAATTATTTGAAAGCCAATAAATCAAGCCGCTCCAATGCGGTTCGAAGCGTTCGAAGCCATGGGTTTGTTTCCCCACACGGCACGTCGTAGCCTGTATTTCTATTGGTTTTTCTATTAGTGCTGTTCGCGGAAAGCTGCAATTGCCGTCTTGAATTAATCTCTGTAGAGCGGATATTCACTCAGCTGGAAGTGATGCTTCACGGGCTGAGAATTAGCTTTTCGATCAACTTGAATGCAGTCAAAGCCGCGACTTGCGGCAGGTGTTAAGTGTACCGAGCTACGCCGCTACGCCGTGGCGAGCCGGAAAACTTCTAGCCCTCATCCCAGAGTGCCACGGAGGGCAGTTTCTCCAGGAACCGTAGTATATTTAAACAGCAAAATAAAGGGTAGCTTTTTTTTTTCGATTTTACCTACTATTGTTTTTTAATGCCGAAATTCCATACTGTAAATATACGTACTTTCCGTCACGATTTCGTACTGTTCAGTTCTTGCCCCAGAGCGCAATCGCTCTCGGGGACGAGACAATTCCGACAGTCACATTGGCCACTGTACGATAGGAGCTTCTACTGTTCAGACCAGCGTTTTAACATGACTATCCGCACGTTGATCGATTGCACGTAATCCCTCAAGTGGTATTAAACTTTTTAATGTAAAGCGGAACGTCAACCTGCGACGCCCCGCCCCCTCCGATTACGGCCCGACCAGCGGCATCAATGCCCAACAGTTTACGATCTCATCTTCTTGTTACACCACTGATACGCGAACACAAGGTCACATCGGCGATAATTCCAGTCTTCTGTTCACAACCCACAACACTGCCATCATGATGTTGCAGCTATGTTGCTGACACGCACAAACACAGAACCACGTTGAACGCCGGTTGCACTCGGCATCGGAAAACAGAACAGAACTCAGGGGGGAAGGCACCCAGGCAGCCGGCAGCAAAACCTGCCTGTCTTGGACACAGTTCTTGCGGTTTCCATACGTCGAAAACGTCGACACAGTTCCGCGTGGTTCCGCTACTGTAGTGACTGTAGTGCTAGTAGTGCTGTAGTTCCGTGCCGCGCGAGTCCCGCAATCCGGAGACGGCCATCCCCCAGTGTACGTGGCGCTGCTGACACTGCTCCGGAACTTCGCTGTTCCTAGCGGCTTCGTTTGCTCGTTTGATAAAATTAATGATAAAAACGTCAATGCAACCGAAATGATCTGCACGTTTAGACTAGAAGACGGAAATACAGGCGGCCTTCGCTGCCGCTGAAGCTCAATCAACTCAGCAGCTATTTATTAAACAACGTGCGCGACCTGCTTGAGAAACGAAACCGAAAGAAGATGAGTCGGGAGGGCGAAAGCTTTTTCCCGTCTGCCTGGAGAAGGAGAAAAACGTTTCGTTCCTCCCCTTTTCTGGTGTCCGCTTGGGGGCGCGTCGGTAGGAGGGAGGAAAACGCGCCGTTGCTACTTTTTTCCTCCATTTTTTCTTAGAGTGTAGTTTCTTGCAGCGGGAATTTTTTTGTTAATCTTCGCTGCACTGAGTTCAGCCTTTAGATGCGAGTCTGCAATGACTAGCTTCAGAATATGCACAAGCCACTGTCATAGGTAGAAAATAGGTTCTGACCATGGTGCCATTTTCAGCGCTTGTACGTACGGCGCATGCTTTGCTCGCTTTCGGAATCAACGAACACGTATGCGCTGAGCAGTGGAGATCACATGCTGAGCTGTGCTCCCTCCCCCCTTCCCCCCCTCTCCCGCCGCCACTGCAAACTGCACCGTGTTCGGTCCTGAACCGCGAGTGCCGCAAGTTACAAATACAGTCGTAAGAGTAAAGTAAAACACTGTTCCAGAAGCACCCATACGCGGCTTAACGCACATTGCACACTCAAAACACATCCACACGGCATCGATCCTTGATCGGTGTCCAAACGTGCGAAGGCAAAGAGACGCAGCACTTCGGCGTGCCAAGGTAGCTTTGATCACGCCGCGAGGCCAACGAAACTTGCTTTCGACGAGTTGTGCCATTTTTCTGCGCCACTGCGCTTTCGTAAGAAATGCACGTGTTCTCAACGGCAAGATTTACCGCTGACATAGAGTTTTAAAAAGCTTTTTCGGCGAATGACGGCCAATGAGTAGAAAACGTGCCTTTAGCACGCTGCCGCCAGCCTCTGCAACGCTAGCAAAAACGCGATTCCGCTTCACGTAAGATGGCCGTCCGGTGGCCGCACACGCGGAGCAGGAAAGCGCGATCATAGAGATCAGTGGTTGAGGTCAAACTGTATGTCCGACCCCTTTCGGCATAGGGCTTTCCGTATTACGTGTTAATTTTTTCCCCATTAATTAGGAACAGATCGCCTTTAGTAATCACACCCATATTAACGCTTATAACTTTATGAAAAAATATATCTCTCGACAAAAAAAAATGAAAGACGTTCACAATTCTTTATAACTCCGAATTAGAGCGCATCTCTTGAGGAGGAGGAGGGGAGGGTATGTCCCTCCTCCCCCTCCGTACCTTTTCCTGCTCCCTTGCCATTCAGCGGACAATTTTCACTAAATTTTCCGCTAAATCCAACAAAAATTTTCCCACTAAATTTAACGGGGAAGTTTTGCAACGAGCGGTTACGCCCCGTTGCATTATTCCCGTAATGCAACGCGCACGGTTACGCCAACAGCGACGCCGACGCCTTTAACCCGGGAATGGACGCCCAAGAGCTGCGCTATAATATATTTTGAGCCACATGGCTATTTCGCACCGCAACAAAACCATCAACAGGATAACAGCAAACCCTTCATGAGCCCGTAACTCCGTTAAGCTACTGGCTCAAAACACCACTCTCGGAAGCCGACCGTGCGTAACATAACCATAAGTCGTGCTTGGGCTCGCCGGTGACTTTTATGCATACCCCCTTTTTCTACAGCGCCTCGGCGTTTTTTGTAGACACTCCAATCTCACAAAGAAACAAAAGGGCAGGCAAAAGGAAACGATTGATTATTCCGAGTCGAACCTTCCAAAACAACAGCGGCCGTCACTGGCCCTGCATGTGACGACAGTCGGCATCTGCTCATCGACTGCAGTTTCGTGGTTTCGCTTCTTTCATACTAGGAATAATATATTAACTTGAAACTCCCAACCCCAGAAATATTAATTATGATGCTGAAACCATGCGAATGCGAAGAAAACTTGAACATCTTACTTGTCCCGGGGTTTAGATTATTATGTTTCCTAATCAGCTCTTCTGATTACTTTCTTTCATTGCAATACTATATATTGCTTTACTTATAAAACGCTAAAATATGCAGACGGGTGAGTTCAGAGTGACATTTTGTAACCATTGTAACACTTCGAATACGGCAGAACTATGTGGCTCCGGCCTTCGCGACGGGCGCGACGCCGCGACGCGCGACAACCCAAACGGTGGGAACAGACGATCGGGATCGTTTTTCTAGCTGGAACGTACAGTTTCGTGTTGGAGGGAAAGGTCGCTATCCCCTTCTCCGCTGTCTCTCTTTCCCTTGTGTCTTCTCTCTTCGGAGTTTGCTTTCTCTCTGGTTCTCGTGTGCTGCTGCTCTTTGCTCTTCGAGCTCTTCTTTCGGAACCTCCTCACCACTATACTTTGTCTTACCCTACGGTGGACCGCAGCGGGCCCAACGAGCCATCGGAACCATTCAAAAGCAGCGTGAGGTTCACGTGGACTTCGGGACAGGCGCGACAACGTCAGTTGCCACATGATCTCTTCGCGTTCCTGGATTGGTTGACTGACGTCCGCTGCTGTCCGTCGCAAGTTGAAACGGAGCCTAGAGACGCGCGCGGCCTGCGGTGCACGAGGGCGCTGATGCACTTTCTGGGTCCACGGTTTTATTCAATTCAAAACTATGCACGGTGTTGTTGGCAGGTCTGTCGGGTTTCGGTTTTAGTTGTCGGTGGATTGGAACAAGTGACAGTGCAGGTTCTCCGAAACGCGAGCCAAACATGTCGGTTGGCGCTACTGCGGGTGGTGCCCTTGAAGGGATACGGTTCTACATGGAACAAGCGAGACAACTGAGCTTCGACCGAGCCAGAAGTATCCTTAAAACGGAACTTTTAAATGACTGGTTCTTTCAGAAAGCATGGGAAACGGCTCAACTGCTGTACCCGAGCAAACGTTTGGTCGGGGGAGACGTGATGGAGGAAGAATGTTACCTGGCGATCATCTCTTATACCCTGGAGAGACCCAACGTATGTAAACATTTCAATGCCTTATGTCGCGAAGCTCGAGATACGCAATCGAGTTGGGATGCCTTCCCGTTCAAGAGCCTCTGGTTCTTTCTTATCAGCGCATTCGAAAAACTGCCACCGTATTCGGCAGAGCGTCTGTTTCGTGGAGTGAAGACATTCCACAGCAACCTGGACGGCTCGGTTACCTTTGGACAATTCGTCTCGGCAAGCGAGTGTGAAGACGTTGCATCTAGGTTTGGCGGTCGTTGGGGTCGTGTCCTGACGCTCGACGGTGTGCCGCAGGAACTCGTGAGAAACATCGATTCGTACTCGTACTACGGTGTTCATTCCGAAGTGCTCCTCTGGCCGTTTTGTAACTTCAAGCTTGTTTCTGAAACAGAAGGTAAGAAGCTGAAGTTCGTTTCAGCAATGCCTTGGGTCGAACGGGGGTCACAAACACAGCTGATGACCACGTCGCTTGCAGGTCCCGCACCAGGTACCCCATCAAAATCGTCGCCACCAAGGGCGGCCAAGACTACAACCAATGATCCAGAAGTGCCCGAGGTTTCAAATGAATCTTAAAGCTCGGAGGTTCCACCAATATATTTTATCCACTTAGCGCAAAAGACCACGCAGCCCAACCTAATCATCGGTCCCAATGATGCTTTGCTTGAGCGACCAGTCACATTTTCCAGGATGCAGCCTTCCCTCTCACAGACTAATTTTTGTGTGCCTAGAGGAGTAAATAAACCAATTGTCATCATCGACGAGCTATCTACGAAGCCCAAAAAACCCTTGAAAAATGCGCATGTGACAGAATCGGAGCATATTTTACTGAGTCTTGCTATCTCTGACACATTACTAGCACCCTCAAAACAAGGTGCGTCAAAGATCATCATGGCTACTATCTCAAAGCTACCAGAGGTGACCTCAGCTCTGAACGTGAAGGATGCAGTGAAAATGTGCACCAGTATTTTAGGGAAACAAAGATCAAGCCTGTAAGTTTATGCTGTGCCTGAGTATCCCAGTACTCACAACTCATGGGCTCTCTATCCTTAAGTCAACCAAGCGACACTAAACATGGTGAAGCCAATTGTGACTCCTAGACTTTCCAGAGATCCAAGGAACCTTGCTCCATTATGTGTCTACCATCCGAAACTTACAAGGTAGTGCAAGAAATTAAGGAGCCTGTTGTGACGGTCAATACTTTTCAGACACCTGGCGCAGCATGCACTACAAAAACTCCACTGCCATCAAATAAGGTGGTTATGCCAAATGTCTTGAAAACTGCTGCAGTCATAGATCTGCCTGGGTCACCTGATGCTGCATTTATATCAAATCCACTGCAAGCACAAAACATCAAGGTTATGCTGAGGGTCAGGAGAACCTGTGAAGAAATGGCTCCTTCCAAAGCGTCTAGCACATCCAGCACCACTTAACTTCAACTACCACAAAGCAAACGGACAATGAAACAGACAATTAAGTCTAGTAATGTCATGGAGGCAACTGGGGCACTGAAGACATCCAACAACACAAGACCTTCACTGCCAAAAGGCATCTACGTGGTAACCAATTCAGCGTCCAAGCCACCTGAAGCACCCTCCAATGAAGCCACGAAGTAATCAGGCAATACCGAGAAGTTCAGATATCAGTGCGATCATTGGTGTGTCTGAAGCACCGAAGCCCCCGATCACTACAGGAGATCCAGTGCCACCTAGTGACCATAAGTTAAACCTGATCAGGACCAGTGTGCCCTTCGATATGTCGCCCAACCTCACAGAATGTGTGGCATTACAAGTCTACCAAACGACACAGGACATAATGCCAGGTATTATTGTTGGCCCCTTAGAGACACACAAGATACTCGACACCATGAACTCTCAACATCTGCAAAGTAACTGGCTGGTGCCTGGAGTCACGAAGCCTTGTCTGGTCATTGAGATTCCTGGGATACCAGAGGCATCTTGCAGCTTGGAAACTCCAGTGCCCTATGATTACTCAGTGATGTGCGACATCCCGAAGCCGATTAGGGGTGCCGATGTACAACCTGAGTCACCCCCCACCAAAGAGCCTTCACTTCCCCAAGCCAGTGACGTGATACCGAGTGCTTTGATTGTTGGTGAAATGTCTGAGATGAGCAATGTTTCTTCCAGGTTGTCGTGTTCACGGCTGCAAACCAACGAGATTAAGGTGAACAATCTGAAGATATGTGGGACCCTCACTGCTGTGCCTAAAGATTATGCACGTTCTCATTTGAGCATGAGCAATGTTTTGACCATGATCAATGTGCTGCCCACACCTGAAATGCTGAAGTTGGAAGTCAGCGATCCAAAGAGTTCTCCGGTTGCCAGCAGATTGGTGGACAGATATCCTTTATCTGCGATGACTCCAGCAGTGATGTGGCTTTGGTATTATCCTTACTGATGAGTTTATGAGCAATTCCGTCAGTCTGACGCCTACCGAGAAACTTAGCTGTGACAACAGTCAGTTAAACACGCTGCAGGCAGGTGGGATTGCTCTACTGATTTTTTCCTGCATTGCCACGGCAGGTGCCATGGAAGTCATTATTTGTGTCGTTTCTAAGTAGCTAGAATTCACCCATCACTGTAATGTTGCTTTCCTTCTATCTAGTACCCTTGCCTTGTAATTATTGTTGCATTGCCATGGCAGGTGCCATAGAAGTTATTATTTGTGTCTTTTCTAAGTAGCTGGAATTCACCCATCACTGTAATTTTGCTTCGCTTCTATGTAGTACACTTGCCTTGTAATTATTTTTTACACGTAACTCTGTGTCAGAAGTTGATTGCCCCCGACAAAGTCGAGCATTGTGTTCCCATTGTTTCATAAGTTCCAAGAACGTTTAGTGCAGTTGATCGTGAATATGGCATTATTTGGAACTCTAAGCCGATCGTTTTTGAGCATTGGAGTTTCAACACGAATGAAACGTTTAGAAAAGGTAGCGCATATGGTAATTAACTATGCTCGCTTTCATCCAAGAGTCGAACTAAAAAAATGTCCGGCTCCTCGCGGAGCATTACTAATTTCCCCATTTATGTAGGGAATTAAGATATATTTACGTACCTTTTATATTAGGTAGACAGATATCCTTAAACTGCGATAACTCCAGCAATGATGTGGCATTTCGGTAGTGTCATTACTGAAGAGGTTATGAGCAATTCCGTCAGTCTGACGCCTACCGAGAAACTGACCTGTGACAACAGTCCGTTAAACACGCTGCAGGCAGGTGGGATTCCTCTACAGATCATTTTCTGCATTGCCACGACAGATGCCATGGGAGTCATTATTTGTGTCTTTTCTAAGCAGCTGGAATTTACCCACCGCCGTAATGTTGCTGTGCTTCTATGTAGTACCCTTACCTTGTAATTATGTTTTACACGTAACTGTTTGCGTCAGAAGTTGCAATCGACAAAGTTGAGAATTGTGTTTCCGTTGTTAAATAAGTTCCAGGAACGTTTGGTACAGTTGATCATAAATATGGCATTATTGGCAACCCTAAGCCAATCGTTTATCATCACAGGAGTTTCAACGCGAATATACGTTTATAAAAGGTGGCGCATATGGTAATTAACTATGCTCGCTTTCACCTCCAGTGTCGAAGTAAAAAAAGTCTGCCTCTTCGCGGAGCATTACTAAATTCCCCCTTTATGTGCGAAATTAAGATATATATACGTATCTTTTATATTAAACAAGTGTTATCATAAATGTCAACATTTTTGACGGACATCCGTCTGGTTCGGAAGTATTTAAATCTCAAACTTTGAACCCTAATTACGCTTTGATAAAAGCAAAGATTCAGACGTTTCGGGGACAACTCGGACTTTTGATCACGGGCGAATGTTTCTGTCTGTTTCTGTTACAGTGCTGGGGTGGATGCGCTTCCCTTTTCCCGATCTACCCCAGCACTGTAAACCCTGTAAATGTACGCCATCCTTAGCAAAAACCAAGGTAATAGGCAGGTACCGGGAAAAACACACCAGTGAGTTTTTCGAAGCTTTTATTATCCTAAGCATGGGCGAGCGATGTGTCAGTTTTCCGCCTGTTTTCATTAACAGATGAGAAAATAGCCTTTTTAAAATCTTTTTTCGTGCGGGTATTTTTACATATCCCGTCAAGCTTGCTGACCCGCGAGCCTGTAGTCCCTCCTGCCTGTGTGGCCAACGTCCGCGCTGATTCGTCTTTCTGTACCTCTTTTTCTTAACTTTGGTCAATACATGAGTTGTGAGTGTACGCTTGTCTGTCGTCTACGTGTTCCCTTTCTCTGTCCCTAACCCTTTGTGCGCAACTTTAACTGTGTTCATACTTTTTCTATAGGCGAAAACGAGTATAAATATACTTATTCGTTCAATGCCATTAGCTTACGTAGTTTATTTTCGAGAAAAAACGTTTCTAAACTGCGTGATATTCATACTTCCCTGGGTTCGCGTAGGAAGTATTCAATATTAATTTCTCAAAGCGTTTTAGGCCGCGCGAAATTGTACTTTCTTCGTGTTTTTCGCTGTCGTGAAGTATGTTTTCCTATGGCGTCCACTTTCAATACGAAAAAAGTGTTTTTCTTAATATTAAACTTGTCTTTCTGTAAGTACGCGTTGATTAAATGGCATATCTAAAGACAGATACCAATAGGCCCTCTTCAAAAGTGCCTTTCACCTATAGTCGGTTCAGCCCTAAGCTGAGACTGCGGTGAAAGCTGCGAGCGGGTTGGGTCAGTCATACGTCGATTCTTCACCACGTGATCACGCTCTCGCCAACATCTTAGCGCGGAGAGCAGGGTTAGGTGATGAAGGAGGTGGTTGATCGGTCCGCGGCGAGAGCGTGGCTTTCACCGCAGTCTCAGCTTAGAGGTCAACGGAGTATAGGCGCTTACAGCCAACTTTGCGTTGTTATAAAGGTGAAGTTCACCGCGAAGGATAAACAACAAGCGAAATGTTACCTCTCAGAGGGTGCACCTTTGGGCGCTGCAGTTGTCCATGAATCTGGGCAAACGAGAGCGCTAATTTGTGACGTCGTATGACACGTGATGTGCTCGTCGTTCTTCTCGCATGTGTGGACGCGCGCCCGCCCGGCGGCGAGCGCGCGCCCCGCCGACGCTCTTTGCCGCTCATAACGGTCTTTCTTCGTGGGATTCGATTGTTTCAAGGACTGTCGTAGTAGCGCGGGAACGTTCTTCATTGTTTTGCTCGGCTCAATATCATCATACGACGTCACCGAAAACGCTGCATTGACTTATGTGGAAAATCCAAGTGGTGGGTACCGTACGCAGGTATGTAAATGTTCTGCCCGTGTGATATATAGTTTGATACGGTTGTGACTTCCCGGGAGGTCGTACCACCACAAAGAGGTGGCGGACATGTTTGCACTTTTGAAGGCGTCGAGAATTTGATGAAATCGATCATGAACGCACGCAGGGTTTGGACAATATACCTTTTCTGGAAAACCCAGGAGACCTTTCAATGAGTAGAATTGTGGTGCTGTTTGGATGTACGCTGGTGCCGGCTCGAACGGTTCGTATACTCTGTTAGCGGCACGATTCATTATTTCTTACCGTTAGAAGCTCAGAACGCACGAAATAAACTAAGCGGGCGGAAAAGAAGGCCAGAATACTCTGTTTTGTTTTCCTTCCGAATTCTCTGCGTTCTGAAATCGCGAACTCTTAAACCAAAGTGAACATCGTCTTCGCTTCTTGGATAATTTCACGCGCCGCACATCGAACGTCACAATGCGCAAAGAAGACGCTGGGGGCAGCACATATTTCCGCAAAGGTCTATTAAAGTTGTTAACTACCAAGAACTAGAATGACTCGTGCTTTCACAAGCGCATATTTAAAAACATTGAAATACGTTCTCGCCAGTGGCGAAGCTTTTTTCGGTTTATGTGTATGAAGATGGAGGAGGAGAGAGGGGGGGGGGGGGCGGAGGGGGGGGGGGGGGGGGGGGGGGGAGTTGCGGCTGCGGAGGCTACGGAGCCAGGTGTGAAGACGCCATGTGTATCGGGGGTCGCCTACGTTTAGAGCGGGAGAGGGTAGGGATTCCCTTTTTTTGGTGTAGTCGAGTGTCGAGATGAGATCTACACTGAGGATTTCATGAAATTGTATCTTTTCACAGAGCAGTAGCCGATCAGGTGTTGATTGGCGGCACCGGGCAACATCCGCGATTGATCCCAAATGGTGATCTTTGTAATAGAAGACAATGAGTGATTTTTAATAGCAAAACGTATACAGTTTTTTTTTTTTTTGCAACCTGAACAGCCGTGAAGGGTTTAGAAAGCCGTGAAGGGTACACTTGTGCAACTTGTGCACGTGAGTTTTACGGCGAGGGGGACATAGTATAAGGGGCTAATCTTAACGATCAGTCGGGTAATTAAGTATATTTAGTTAAAATAGACAGTTACAAATAGAAAGTTTCTGAGCACCTTGCAAAACACTAAATCAATAATTTTTAGAGAGGCGTGTGTGCTTAAGTTAGCACTTGTGCGATAAGAGCAAGGCTACTGCTGCTATAACGCGACCGTGCGATATTTTGTCTCTTATCTAGCCCCAGCCTTGTACCTGCACGAGTGGTACCTTTAGCGTACTACTACGCTTCCCACGTGCTCAAATTATTTCTACTTTGTTTCTTTGGTTTTTATGACGCTCAGCAAGTTTTTAATCGCAAACATGTGTCTACTTTCACTTATTAAAAGGTTAATTAAAATTTTACTTAATTATCGGACTGATCATTACGTTTCGCACTCTATTCTTCGCCCCCTGGCCGTATAACTCACCTGCACAAACCGCATAAATGTAGCTTTCACGGTTTTTTTTTTTCAAACAAATATGTTAAGCGTCAAAAACACATTTTTAAAATAAATTAACTAAGGTTTTTCAACTGCATTGGGTCAAACGTGACGTTACCTGGAAGTTACGAAAATAAATGCCTAAGTTGTTTATACGTGCGCATCACAAACAGCACGTGGTCCCTCAGTTGGCTCCAAATGCGTTATTTTCATGCCCTCACGGTCATAGGAATCAGTGTCCCATTACTATCGTTTACATGCTTCCCACATCATGTATTTGGTTTCAGGCTTGTGATCCGCTGAATCCTGTGGTCGTCACCGCCAACCTGGCCAAGCCAACTGAAGAGGCAAGCCATGTTCAACTTAAGACCATAAAGGTCAAGGCAGACTCCCCTGCTGAGGCAGTTCTAGTTGAATTTTACCTTTACTTTGGTCTTAACTTCAAATCGAACAGAAGTTCCATCGCACATTCACTGTGATTGATTACCTTCTTGGTTTGAGGCACTCGCAGCTGGGTGTCATGTGCGTCAGAGTGCTCTCTGACCTAGAGAAAACTGAAAAAGTAATCTGAGTTTTTTTTTGTGTGTGTTTTTTTAAGCCAAATTCAGATTTGCAGTGCAGTCCACTCTTGAAGGGAACATGCAAATGTATAGCAGGCAATCACAGGATCTCCCGGGGCGGTGGCCAGCGGCAACAACCCCCCCTACCCCCCCCCCCCCCCCCCCCCCCCGCCTTCTTGGCCAGCCGCGACGCCCCCCGGCAGTGGCGTCACAGAGAGGGGCGGTCCGCCCATCTTCATGGCGCCACTCCCAACACTACAATTTAGACTCCTTCACTAAATTGAGCGAAGCCAGTCCCATCTAGTGCATTGATGTGTGGCTACACAGACTCCGCCTGTTCTGGTATTTGATCCTGGTACATCTACAGAAGCAGCGGAGCCCAGCTTGAACAAAGCTATCCAGTGCTGTCAGTGTCTGCGCAGCATCTTCGCAGCAGAAAAGTTACACGAACTGCATCCCTGTCCAAGAGGAAGAGATCAGAAGGATTAGAGGCGGACATTAATGTATGGAGGCAATGATTTAGGAAAAAATCCTCGACACACGTTATATGTTTTAAACTGATAATCTTTTTTTCTTTTTTTTTGTTAAGGTATCTTTAAGCGGACCACATCCGTACGCAAGAGAGCACCTATTTAGAAGTTATGCACATGCAGTGCTGCTTCGAAAGAATGTAAGAGAAGAGGAAAAGATATCACTCCATAAAAAAAAAAAACTAAAAATATGTCACGACATCAAAAGCGCACGCGTGTGTCAAAGTGTCTATGCTTTCCAGAACAATTCATGTTGCACATTAAACAATAACTGAAACTGAAAACGCGCGAAATGGTGTCTCATAGGTAAAAAAAAAACAAAAAAAAACTTCAAAGGAAACACGTCGACTTCGGTCGTATCAACAACTTTGGACACGCAAAATTCATTCTGTGCATTCCTAGGGGTCGCAGAATAAATAAATTAATATTCTACAAGATGAAAGCATTCCGTAAAGAAAATGTAGCAAACCAGTTAAACAGCTCGGTGGAAACCAGTAATATATCAGTCAGTCAAGAAAAAAAAAAGGGAAACGTAGCACTGATAATTTAATCAAAAACCTTCTTGCTATATTGATGACTACACGAAACTAGCAGCCTTCTTTATATGTTCCTTTATCAAGGGCGGAAAAAGCGGAGTCAAAACTGTAAGACAAAATATATAAATAATGGTATTTCCAAGTGTAGTTGCAAAACTTTGGCATACTTCCCACTAATATTAGAAAACACAGAGTAAGCACATTAAATTCATTATTTTCTATAATTAAAAAAGTAAAATATATACTTAAAACAACTACAGATTACATTACCACTGAACAACTCTTTTAATGATTTACAAGTTTCAGTAACTAGACCCGTATTTACAAGTGGAAGTAAAACGAATTTGGGAAGTTTTCTACCAATATCTATATTACAAGTAATTTAGCGTTTCATTAAAAGATAGATACAAATAAATACGTAAAACATATCGCTACCTTATGATGTACAGCAAGGTTAGCACAAAAGTACCAAGTGCAACAACACACTTCACGGTGCAGCGCACATTACGGTTTTCACAAAATGTTGAAGTACAAAAACGCTTCTCGGATTACATTCAATAGACCCCAGTTACCACATTTCTCTTGCATTGTCCTTCGACCTGTGGAAAGCATTCGACACCACGATGATTTATCATTTCTAAATACATTTACCAGAGGGGCTTGGGGGGGGGGGGGGGGAGGGAGCATCATGGCATCTTATGAATGCTTTACAGATAAGATAGAGTTGGCGAAAAAAAAATAGCTCGTGCTGGTAGGCAAATGAATGTGCGGAATGAGAAGTCTGGACTCGAGTTTGTTTAACGTTTAAATAACTGAGTTAAGTCTGTTGACAATAAATAATATAATTGTAGTTGTGCAAGTGTTGAGGTTTTTATTGATGCAATTGAAAAACAACTACTTTGTCAATTGATTAATTGATGTTTTTTACTGTTACAAGAATGACGCGAAATTTTGCTGTATCAATTTTATTGATATTTGATTCCTGATGCATATTTCTTTTTCCCCAGTGCCTGCGAAAAATCCCCATGGGATTGGCAGCATTGTGAAACAAATAAATAAATAAATAGGGTTCAGTGGTTTTTGGGATGTTTATTTGTGTTTCAAATAAACATCTTGGTAAACAGCTTGGCGGAAGTTGACAGAAGCGCGCTACGTCATTTCCCTTAACCCGGCGGTGCGCATGCGCGGCGAGGTTGGCGAGGTCGCCGGACCGGGCGGGCCCGTCGAGTTGGATCTGTTCGGATGTGTCCGTTGTTTACGTGGGATTAGGACAGTTCGAACGCTTCTACCTCGCATATCAGGGACACAAAGCCGGTACTGGAGCGTGGTAAATCGTAAGCGCTGATATATACGTGATCGTGAGGGTAAGAGCGAGAAACAGAACGACAAAATCCGAAGGAGGCAGACGCAAGGTTAGGCCTGTTCATTTTGCTGCCAATGATTGTTTACATTTTTACACTGCAGGCCGCCCGCGTTTTGTCGTGCAATAAAGCAAGAAGAGTTTAGGCAACGACCGTGCAAGTGATGGTTTGTTACCTCTTTGTGTTTATTCAAGTCTTACCAGTAATCTGAGCTCCAGCAACGACGATCGCTGTGCGTGCCCCGCCACTTCGAGGCGGCCGAAAGATAGAAGGCGGTGGCGAACGGGACCGTCTTAATCGTAGCGATTGAAAACTATCGATAAATTGACTATCGATACTATCGATAGGTTTTCCAAAACCATTGTTAGTGTCGCAGAACTATCGATAGTTGCTCGGTAGTGTTGCGACAGTCGACTATGGATAGTAATATCGATAGTTTTTTTTTTACTATCGATTGTCAGATTTTCGGCGACTATCGATACTATCGATAGTACTATCGTTAGTTTTGCACCACTACTTCCTCGTTATTTGTGACGCGGCTCCGTGCTGGAATATTTTCGCCCGGCCTGTGTCGCGTGTAAGCTCTGCAGCTTAACCGTGACAGTTGGGACTGGTCGTCGGAAAGCTCAGTCGACTGAGCCGATGGTCGGCTTGTCAAGTTCGAGCAGCGGCTATTTTGAACGGCCGACAGTCTAGGGCGGGTCGCTCCAAAATTTGCGAGTTCATCTTCCGCTCGTCGATTTGGAGTGGGTCCCGCGGAGCTGAATTTGGCCTCCCTCGCGGATTTTGGAATCGGATCTACCAGTGAAATACACCATAAAACTACGGTTTCGAGTTTCTCGTAATCCCTGATAAACCACAAAAATTAAAACCCCTGTCAGTTTCATCAAAATCGGTCCTTGAATAAAAAAAAACCCAACCTTTGACAGAAGAAAATCTTTATCTAAATTTTTATTATGGCACAAAAGACTGCCTCTAACGAACTCTCCGAAAGGCTTGCTTTTGCTATGTATCTCCGTTTCTTGTTTCTTTTTGTTGTTGGTATGGGAATGTCTTTAAATTATTCGGATCACGCGAATGTTCCGCGGTAGTTGGGAATCACATGCCCCATTTTCTTCAACCTAATCTCCTATCAACCCCGGTTTTTCGTGCAACACCAAAAGTTGTCACCGAAGAACACCAAATCTGCGGATAAAAGTGAACCCCAAAAAACACCCCCGAATTCTAAAAAAAAATCAATCCCGAAAGCACGAAACCCTACCAAACCTATGAGCTAGGCAGCACCAATGCGTGAAGACGCACTCGAAGCAAACAAAGATCTAACTAGCTAGATGGCGCCCTGGAGGTTGACCGGGCTGACCAGCGAAAAAAATCGGAGTTTATCAGGACTTATGTTGAAGACAAAAGGGCGTAGGATTCCCTTACCTTCAATGGAGCGTGCGTGTAAATCCCGTACAGATAAGAGAATGCAAGCGATAAGGTGTCCGAAGGAAGATGCAGCTTGGCAGACAGTTCAGTGTAGGTGGTGTTCCTTTTCAAAACAAAATAAAGCAGTAATACAAATTTTTTTCCCGTGAATCTTGGGTTTTATATGTTTAAAGGTAGCTCCAATTTGCTTTTTTTTCTCTCGTTTTCTGTGATATTGATAAACCCAGTTTGGAAGTTCATTTTTGGGTTTTTCAGTATTTACCGAAAAAACGGAACCCTACTCACGAGAGATAGAACGTCTGATCACCGACGTCGAGTTCAATTAGACAACACAACATCTCGTTTAGATCGACAAAATAAATTTCAGATTTTTAGATTGCTACAGGACATTTGTGTGTTGACTATTATGTCAAAAACATTTACCAAAAAGCTCTACACTAGATGTGTTGTACAATATTATTTTATCAGATTATGTCCTGAGTACACTTTTAAGCTGACCGGCTGTTTTAACATATGACCAGAAAAACAAGCACTAAATAAGGTGAAGGCTATATAAAACGGCTTACAGCTTTCGCTGCGCTGCACGCAGATGCCATTGTCTCGTACTCCCCCTGGAGTACGAGACGTCAGTAAAGCAAACGGGTTTTAACAGCTGCTACCAGTCTAACACCAAAAGGGGTGAACGGCCTGCGCTTGGGGTTATGATATTAATGCAAATATGTAACCGAGATCGACAAGAATAACAATAATAATCACTGGAAAAGGAAGGGGTACAAAAGACGAACGCAAATCTACAAACACAGCTAGGTGACTGGTGTGTGACCGAAAAAAACCTGCTTGGTCCTGGTATCGAACCAGGGACCTCTCCATTTACACTGGAGCACTCCAGTCACCTAGCTGTGTTTAGAAATGTGTGTTTGACCTCTGTTTCCTTGTTTCACTTCTCCAGAAATTATTACCGTTATTCCTGTCCAGCCCGCTTGCTCCTTCCCATTTTCATAATAAAAAAGTGTGTCCCGTCTAGTGTTACTACGCTATTGAGGTGGAAACACGTTGGTACTAAAACCTAGCAAGTATTTATTTTGACTCGGAAAGCAGCGGTGCCTCAGAAGAGCGTATGGCACATTCCATGAAGGTTCATTCGAGCGAAGTTGATTTATAACAAGGACAAATAAATAAAATTTAATGGCTCAAACGAGCCGGTATATGTAAAAAAGAAAAGAACAATCACAAGGCCTCGCAGCTTGTGAATAAGATGAAGCGATGACACAAAATTTCGTAGCTATTTACCTATGCTTACATAAACGTTATGTATTTTAATTTTATGAATATACTTAACTGCTATGCAAATTCCTGCAAGGGTTACGTTCTATCAATTGTCTGGAAGCAGCCATTTTTTCCTGGGTGATGATGGTGATCAGACGCGCGAATGGTTAATGATGTTGCCGGTTTTAATATAAGAACAGTTTGTGTCAGGTATTAGACAAATTATATTACATTTAAAGCTTTATGATAAATGTCTCAGTGATAATTTATTTAGAGTGTTGAAATAACTCTGGCGTTCACAATTCAAAATTGTTCAGAACAACACTCCCACGGCATAGATCCCTAAGACAAAATGGCGGCCAGGTTGCCTTCGCTAAACTATGGCGCCTGAAGCGCGTCTTCGACTGGCGTGTTCAGCGTCGAATCCCGCACATACATCAAAAGTGGTCCCGAAGTGGCAAAAAATGACGTCACCGACGCCGAAGTGTCATGCTGTTGCACGTCGCGATCCTGGTGGTTGGTCGTAGAAATGCTAACGACAAACTGAGAGTAGCACAACCAAACGCGACTTTTGATGTCGTCACGGCGTCCCAATTTCATACTGCCGAAGCTTCCGTGAACTGCCACATTAGAGAGCGACCTGCAGCAAGAACAGGCATCTGCTACATACACCGCAGCTATTGGGACGCCGCCAGGACCGCGACCAGTGACAGCATGACACTTCTATGACGTCATCAGACGGCAATCGAGGGACAACTTATTTGGACGCTGTAAACCATAGCCTCCTCTATACTGACAAAGCCTGGCTAATCGCCATGAGAAGCGGCCGCCGAAATGGAAAAAAGTAGAGCGGAAGACAAGGGATGAGAGAAGAGCCACTTGACGGACGCCCCGCTGCGGCGAGACGCCGAAACACTTCTTCCGAGCGATGGAAAGTCCGCTCGTGCTCCTCGCGAGGAGAACGAGCGGGGAACCCTCTGTGCTAAAAGATCCTGGCGCTCTAAATCTGCGACCAGGCATTCTATGGCTCCCGTCTTGAATTGCGAGGCTTTGTGAGTATATAGGAGGCTATGGGTAAGCACACCAGTCGGATACGCACTCCAGGTACCATAGCTAAACTATAGCTTCGCTTCTCCGCGTTGATGAATCGTTAGGCGAGTAGCACCTCCGGGATCGTCGTTTTAACGCTTGATTAATTTAGAAAACGATCGTTTAAACCACATGATGACGGTTGGTTAGTCGCAGGTGGGCGCTGGTTCATGGTTCCTTACAATGGGCGTGAAAGCCCATTGTCAGGCATCGGAAGGGCTAATTTATGTGAAGACCAAATTTTTGCGGATCAGCTACCAGTTCACAACAAAATAGTTATGCTAACAAGTCAATATTTTGCCAAAAATAGTCAGACCCCCCCCCCCCCCCTTCATCTAGCATCAAGTGTAATTCACATAAAACTAAGCATAGGATCACAGGTAATCGTATGTAAATTTCTAAATTGTTAACACATGCCTACCTTAACAAATCTAGTCTACACGTTCGCCAACTATAAAACAAATGACTCAATGAAAGAGTATTTCGACTTGACGTATTTCTGCAACTTCTTGACATAACTGCTAAAAGTACACTTCCACTTGCTAACGTAAATGAATGTTCCACTGAAACTTGTGATTACGCAGATCCAGTACAACTGGGGCATGGCAACATGTTCCAAACAGACTGCAATACCACGATCCTATATCTCAAAAGTGTTGAGACGGAGCTGCTTCACTTCTTTTATGGAGCTTGCGAAGGCAGTTACCAGTAGTTTGTACTATAAAATTACTTTTACTTGGCAGGACAAGTTTACCGACTTATTAAGGTCATTCATTCTTCTCTTCAAACACAACATTGAAAATATTTAAAGCGCATCGGACACCTTAACTACCTTCCAAAGGACGGCACTTCATTGTTTTACAATAACTTACCGTCCTACGCAGGGACTTGGAGGTTTTTTAGATTTTCCACAACATAAATGTTTGTACCGGTTGCCCCTAAATATACCAGAAATGTCAAAATGTGCAAATTTAGAAAACAAAAATAAATGTTGTTTATCGTTTGTTTTTCTTTTTGCTGCCATCGCGTCATCATTTCACACTCTCTAGAAAGTTCTTACCTTCCCAGAAGCACTTTGCTTTCAAATCAAACACTGGTTTCACGCTGCACGCACGAAACATAGTGTTTTCAATATGCTGAGCGATACAACCGGCCTCCTTTTGCTTGCATTTTCCCTTTAGGTTGCTGGATGCACAGCAGAGAACACCTAAATGCAGAAATTCTGGATGCCCTTATGTTAGAGGCTGGTTAAAAATCTTAACGCATACGTTATGAAATGTCAAGAGACAGGATTGCAGTGGCGGAAGCAGCGTTTGAGGTTTTGTAGCAGGTTCTGTAGGAGGCAGAATGTTGGTTTGGAGCGGACAATTACGCTTTTCGAGCAGATGCCAACATCTGTTATTGCACCACTTGAAAATCTAGTAATGGCAGCGCTAAATGAGTTCATATTTCATAATGCTTGAAGGTTCATCTTTGATACTGAACCATATTACTTATACATTTTGTAATGAAAAACATAAAACACAAAAGGAACACAGGGCCTTCTTTTTAGAAATAACGCTCTGGACAGAGAAGGTTTTCTTGAATAAAAGAAAGCAGACGAGGGGCAACAGGCAGCACGAGCTTGTGAGCTCGGGTCCATTATCGATTGTAGTTCAGCAATAAATGGATCCCGGCTAAAGTAGCGGTCCTAGTATTTCTTCTTCACAGTTTCCATCTACAATGGGTAGTAAAAAATTGTTGAAAAGGAACCATAGAGCAAACCTTCAGTTGTGATAAAGCCTCTCCTCCCTCCCAATGTTTACACCTTGTAATTTTTCCCATAAACATTATTTCTGTAAAAGGCCTGGAAAGACCAGCATATCCGCTAAAATGTCTATCAACTAAAAGATGTCTTGGGTAAAACTAGCTGAACAAAGGAAGGAAGCTGACAGGAGAAAAAATTGGCGAACCGACCGCTGGACTACCAACTGTTTTTTTATTAAATCTTCCTCTTCTTCTATTAATTCATCTCCAATCATCCTTTTTCTTCTTCTTTCCCATTGCTCTTATTTTCGCTCTTATTTTATCTTATTTTTTCTCCTGATTTTTATCAATTACCCACGAAGGGTGCCGTGTAGAAAGAGTTTTTCTTTGGCTTGCAAGGTAAGTAAAGGGATGCTCATGCACTTGTCGTCTGCTTCGTCGATAGCAAGAGCCTCTAAAACCTCCCTTGCAACCCGGTTTCTATGGTGTCCCATTATGTGAAGATGGTCGAGCTCTGCTGTACACAGGCATGTCCGACAGTGGGCAGCTAAATGTCCTGTTCCCGCAAGGTTCCTAAGGTTCGCTGCATGTTCACGTGCTCGGTCGTTAATACATCGACCGGTCTGTCCGATGTAGAAGCGGCCACATGTTAGTGGTATGTTATATATAACTTCCTTTTCACAAGGAGCGTATTGTGTTCGGTGCCTGGTGTTACACCTTTCCTTGGTGTTAATTGGTGCCTGATTAATTTTGCGGCACATTGAATAGGCCTTTTTAGGTGCCGAGCAGATGACTTGCACCTTTTGCCGGTTCGCTATCTTTTTTAACTTATGGGGAACACCGTGAATACATGGTACCACTACAAAGGATGGTCTTTGTTTTTTTGTTTGTTGGCTCTTAGCTTTTTTCGTCTTGATGGTGCGGCATATTTTTTCATAGATGGAGGCCATCATGGGTTTCGGGTATCTTGCGTTATGAATTCGAGGCATTTGGGTTTCAAAACTTTGTTGTACTTGATGTGGACATGAATTCTTTAGACTTTCTGTAAGAGCTGAGATGGCCACAGCTTTTTTTACATCCTTTGAATGTTCCAATTCATAAGGAAGAAATGCCGTCCCCGATCGTGCTTGATATTTCCTACATACATGTCCTGTTTTGAATGTCAAAGCTAAATCCAGAAACCGAATGGAATCGTCCACAGGAGTCTCGTAGGTGAAGGTTTGACCCAAACAGCTTTGTTGGAATAGTGTCATGGTGGTGTTGAGGCATCCGTCTTCTTTTTCGTTAATTTTTGTGGTGGATAGAATAAGAAAATCTTCCACATATCTAAAAATACCCGCTATGCGTGTATCTTTCAGTACCTTCTGGATGGCTCGTCCACACATGGCAAGAAAAATATCACATAAAAGAGGAGTCACTTGTGAGCCGATGCACACTCCACTCTTTTGCACGTACTGATGTTCTTGATGAGCTACTACAGTCGCTGACAGGTAACATTGTAGGATTTCTAAGAAATGACCTACGCTGATCCCAGCAATATTTTGGAAATTAAAAAAGGCGGATACCTCAACACCACCATGACACTATTCCAACAAAGCTGTTTGGGTCTAACCTTCACCTACGAGACTCCTGTGGACGATTCCATTCGGTTTCTGGATTTAGCTTTGACATTCAAAACAGGACATGTATGTTGGAAATATCAAGCACAATCGGGGAAGGCATTTCTTCCTTATGAATCGGAACATTCTAAGAACGTAAAGCAAGCTGTGGCCATCTCAGCTCTTACAGCAAGTCTAAAGAAATCATGTCCACATCAAGTACAACAACGTTTTGACACCCAAATGTCTCGACTTCATAACGCGGGATACCCGAAACCCATGATGGCCTCCATCTGTGAAAAAATATGCCGCACCATCAAGACGAAAAAAGCTACGAGTCAACAAACAAAAAAAAAAAAAAACAAAGACCACCCTTTGTAGTGGTACCATATATTCACGGTGTTACCCATAGGTTAAAAAAGATAGCGAACCGGCAAAACGTGCAAGTCATCTTCTCGGCACCCAACAAGACCTATTCAATGTGCCGCAAAATTAATCAGGCACCAATCAACACCAAGGAAAAGTGTAACACCAGGCACCGAACACAATACGCTCCTTGTGAAAAGGAAGTTATAGACGCTTTACACACGCGCCAAATTAGAACCGCCATTGCTGACCTTCTCTTGTCTTACCGAGATGCCGAGCAACTGAAACGGTAGTTGACGATCCTCCACAAAGGCCGACGCTTTAAAAAAGGACACAGTTGAATCTAATATGGCAATAACCTGGCCTGCTATGGTAATGATGAAGTGAAATAAACGAAATAAGAGGAAACAAAAACTGAAGGTCAGTTATGGCGGCGTCCATGCACAGCTGCTGCAAAGCGTGTATATATAACATACCGCTAACATGTGGCCGCTTCTACATCGGACAGACCGGTCGATGTATTAACGACCGAGCACGTGAACATGCAGCGAACCTTAGGAACCTTGCGGGAACAGGACATTTAGCTGCCCACTGTCGGACATGCCTGTGTACAGCAGAGCTCGACCATCTTCACATAATGGGACACCATAGAAACCGGGTTGCAAGGGAGGTTTTAGAGGCTCTTGCTATCGACGAAGAAGACGACAAGTGCGTGAGCATCCCTTTACTTACCTTGCAAGCCAAAGAAAAACTCTTTCTACACGGCACCCTTCGTGGGTAATTGATAAAAATCAGGAGAAAAAATGAGATAAAATAAGAGCAATAATAAGAGCAACGAGAAAGAAGAAGAAAAAGGATGATTGGAGATGAATTAATAGAAGAAGAGGAAGATTTAATAAAAAAAAACAGTTGGTAGTCCAGCGGTCGGTTCGCCAAGCTTTTCTCCTGTCACCTTCATTCCTTTGTTCAGCTGGTTTTACCCAAGATGTCTCAGAACCAACTAGCTCAGCTCTTACCCTTAGTAAAAGGTGTCCCTCAAGTTTTTATAAACCTAGCAAACTCAAGACCCTAATTGCGAAAACAACAACCCACACATCTTATGAAAACTTACGCTCGTGCTTTAGAAGTGTCACTTCTTTAGTGGCGTTGGAACCCGGGTGAGGTCAAAGATCGCTGCTCCTTTGATCGACAGCTGCACGGGAACAACCTTAACTATCGTATTTATTCAAGTGTAAACCTGTTTTTTTTTTGTTCTTTTCCTTGACGCAGTTTTTTTTAATAATTAGATATCGGTTCGAAATTAAGACCAAACAAGGAAGACCTGTAATAATACTGAGCATCATTTCCGAGGCTATCGTGCTAGCCCAGGAGCTTCCCCATGAGCTTCCCCATGCTAGTCGCTGCTCCTAGCACTTTGGTGCAAAGCAGTGAAGCTCGCCGCGCGCGCGCGCGCGCTTGTGAGAGGCGGTGAGAGGCGGCACTGAGGCATCCGGCGGACATGACAATCAAGTGATCTTATCAGGTGTTTATGACCCAATTTCTATCCTATCCCGGTAGTAGCGACCCTACTATTATGCAATGTTTTATCCCAATTTTAGTTCCTGACATCTGTGACATCGGATGTCAGGAACTAAGTGGAGACGTTGTCGGCGACCAACTTGCCTTTAACCTTTTAAATCTTAGTTCCACAGATTGTTTCGGAAATTTCTACCTCCAGTTTGCAGAAGTTATTTGAAGTACTGAGTACAAGATAGTAAGAAAAATAGTTAAAATAGGCTTCGTTTTGATAAGATCATGCACGCGAGTCCAGATGTATTTTTTTTTGTCTATTTTCGATACCATTCTCCACAACATATGCAGGAAACGTAATGAAAAATCTGAAAATAAACAACAAAAAAAATATCTGAAGAGAAAAATATTTTAAGAAAAAATTATTTTTGAGTGCGCAAGAACGGCGTATTCGATATTTGAAGTTTTCGTTCATTTCTTGTTTGGTAACAACAACTACACAAAATACAAACATCAAAAATCGAAAATATTTTGCACTTACAATAGATCACATGAATTAAATATGTACAATATTTGGAGGTTATATTGTTTGCGCTAAAACAATATGCGAACATGGCTCCCTTGATGTTTGTCACTAGATTTCTGAGTGGTTATCTAAAAAAAAACTGAATAGCTACAACCTTAAAATTTATGTAATTTATTCCTATTAAAACGTTCTTTAGAATGATATATAAATCATTGCTTTATCTAAAAAATCTAAATTTTAATGTCGCGCCATTTCTGGCTAAAGTACAAAGTTAAATAAACTTAAGGGGAAATTTAAAATATATATATATATATATATTTCTGAAATTCACAGTGATAGTATCCACCATACTCTTGTTTATTAAATAAAAAACATGTTCCATCATTTTGTTTCCTTCAAAGTTAGAGCGCTGCAAAATGTACTACCTTCCACGCCGGCATTTTCGCCCAATGCCACAACGAGATCAACTTTTGTTTCCGTGTATTTTACGACGATATATATTTTTGTCTGTATTCGGGTATTCGAGCTCGCGTGATGGAGCCATCGGGCGTCGTTCAATATCTCTCCGAAGAAGACGGGCCGTCCTAATGCCGAGGGAATCCGCGTGATGTCACGACTGTTCCTCCTCTCTCTCCTTTTCCCATACGCTCAATGAAATAGGTGGAGAAAGAAGAGCGCCCCTTTCCACATTTACCGTCTTTTGTGGCGAGCGGCCGCCAGAAAAAGTTTGGCGCTCGAGGAGTCAGCCGGCTCTGGATATTCGCGCAGCCAACAAGTGAGTGCTTTTGTCGGTTTGCTTCTAAAGTCTCTGGCAACCCCTTAAGTGCCTGGGACGTGCTGAACTCGTTGGCCACTTTCTGGATTAAAATGCCGTGGACGAGCTCAGCTCGTCCAGTCTGTTTTTTCGGTAGCCCTCAATTCCACGGACGTGCTAGGCTCGTCCGAGTAGTTTTGCGGCGCTCATCATAGATGGCAGCACTCGTTTTAGTTGGAAAATATTTTTTTTTCGCCCCGCTTGATTTTTGCGTAATAAACTTTTAAAATTTTATGTGGAAAACTAGAGGAATAACAATTCAAAATAAAACAAATATGGCACTTAAGGGGACAAGAAAGGTAGGCCGTGGCTGTTCAAGCTTCTTAATTGTCTTTTCGGCATTCTTATTGGCAGTTGCGTAAACCTCTCAATGTACGAGGAACGCTAACAACGGTGTTCTGGGCACTCCAGGCTCTCCGCTTTTTACGTTGCCGGTCACTTTGCGGAGCGAATTTCGTCTGCTTCTTTTGTTGGGGCTGCGATGATGTCAAAACGCCGAGCTCTTATTCGTTGGGTGAAAAAAACAAAAATAGTGGGTACACCTGAAGGCGTCTAGCATCGAAGTCTACCAATTAACCTTTCAATCAAAGCCAATCAAAACTCGGCGTCGCTCTGATGTTCCCGTAACTCATCTGCTAGAAGCAGACGACTTTCTCTCCTCGTGGCTCCTCCTCGCTTTGCCGCGTTCTCGTTGATTTGTATTCATCCGCGGTGCTATCTCAAGTGTGAGGTAACGGTCACCGGTATTCGTGGAACGGCAGTTCGGCGTGTTCACTGTTATCATTATTGTTTCCTTGCTTCGCAGTCCTAATATAGTCTCCCGGGTGCTGACTGAAGGTGACGCGAAATAAATATAGGGTGACTCAAGTCACCAGGTTCAACCTAAAATGAACCGTAAAAATAGACGCCTGCTCGTAGCAATCTAAACTTTTCGTCAAAGATAAATTTCACAAGTCGTTTTTTTTTTGTTTTCTTTTTTTAAATTACAAAGCGTAGTTTTCTTTCTGTAAAAAATAAGGCCAAGAAACTTGCCTGGGTCAACGGCGGGCGGCGACGCAGACGACCAAGTCGAGGTGCGGGGTGTGTTTGACGCTCCTATTGATAGATGGCGCTACCTCCTTGTTTCAGTCAGAGCTCTGGTTTCGGTTTGCTTTTAAAGAAATATCGAAAGTGCCCGCGTCGGCCGTGGTTTATTGACACGAACATAATCGTTTTTGTAATCTATCTTTGGCTTGAAAATAAATGGAGACAGAGTTAGCAAAACTTCAAGCAACAAGAATAAAAGAAAACACGGTTGCATAACGACAACGCTGACGGCGCTCTTGCTGCCTGCGGATTTCGTCTGCGTGTCGTCTGCTTTCTTTCGCTGGTCGGTTGCATCCTCGGACGCTGCTTCCGGGACCTTTTCTGTCGTGGTTGGTGCGAGAACAGCCAAAATGCGTCACCTGACCGTCCAAGAGAGGGGGCAGGTAGTCCTTTGGTTTACAGAAACTAGGAGTATGAGGCAAGTGAGATCGAAGTTTCGAGCCGCTTTTCATAGGCGTCCACCCACCCGTTGAACGTCATGGGCTGGGTACACCAATTCAACGCGGAGAACACTGTGCAGACAAGGCGGCGAGTACTCGAAGAGATGTCGCCACAGCAGAACAAACGTCACGCCGTGCTTGCGACATTTGCATTGAACCAACGCCTGTGCCCGTGCGATAAGTCGCAAGACAACTTGCTATCAGTATAAGTTTTGTCTCGAGGGTGATTCGCCAACAAATGTATCCGTTCAAGCCACAGGTCTTGCTCGAGCTGCAGCCAGATGACTATAAACGGCGAAGGCAGTTCTGCGTGTACGAACTTGGGCGCATCTCCACGAACAGGAACCACCTTCCGTTTCTGCTTTTCACGGACGAAGCTATTTTTCATCTGGATGTGCACGTGAACAAGCAGAACACCCGCTGCTGGTCCGAGACAAACCCCCACTGGATCATTGAAGAGGACATGTCCAGTCACCAAAGGTCGTAGTATGTTGTGGACTTTGGAGGGAAAGCGTTGTCGGTCCTTTCTTTTTTTAAGGGCACGGCCACCGGCGACGCCTACCTTCGCATGCTCGAACAGGACGTCTTGCCGGAGCTGGAAGCTTCGCACATGTAAAGAGAGGTGTGCATGTTCGAGGAAGACGGAGCACCCTCGCATTACGCCACCACAGTGAGAGACTGGCTTGACAGAACCTTTCCCGGCAACTGGATGAGTCGAGGGTCACCAACAATGCCCTACCCCCCACGGTCTCCTGACCTGACAATTTGTGATTTTTTTTTGTTTCGGGTTTCGTGAAAGCCCAGGTCTACGCAGTTCGCGTGCGCATGATGACGAAATTAAATAGCGCATTCTATCCGCCTTCGGTGCGATCACGGACAGCATGCGGGAGGCAGCGTTCAGGGATTATGAGCGAAGACTCCACAAGTGCCTCCATGTTCGAGGTGGACATGTGGACTGAAGACAACGAGAACTGAAGAGCACATATCTATCCATTTTGCACATATAACCAGCGGCTTTGACAACCGCGAAAACCGCGGGCATCTGCTGACAGGCTCTTTTCAGAGCCATTAATTGCTGTTCAACTGGAGTTTGCTGTGGCAGCCTCCCGTGCCTCAGAAGTGCGGTCTAAATTGCGTCCAAAGTGACGCATTGTGGCTGTTTTCCAACCAACCGCGACAAAAAAATGTCTCGAAACGGGCGTCCGAGGATACAACCAACCAGCAAAATAAAGCAGACGACCCGCAGACGAAATCCGCCGGCAGCAAGAGCGCCGTCAGCGTTGTCGTTATGCAACCGCGTTTTCTTTAATTTTTGTTACTTGAAGCTTTGCTATCTCTTTCTGCATTTATTTTCAAGCCAAAGGTAGATTACAAAAAAGATTATGTTCGTGTCAATAAACCACGGTCGACGCCGGGCACTTTCGATATTTCTTTGAAAGCAAACCGAAACCAGAGCTCTGACTGAAACAAGGAGGTAGAGCCATCTATCAACAAGAGCGTCAAACACACCCCGCACCTCGACTTGGTCGTCTGCGTCGCCGCCCGCCGTTGACCCAAGCAAGTTTCTCGGCCTTATTTTTTACAGAAAGAGAACTACGCCTTCGTAAGTTTACAAAAAAAACAAAAAAAAAACGACCTGTGAAATGCATTTTTTGACGAAAAGTTTAGATTGCTACCTGCAGGCGTCGATTTTTACGGTCCATTTTAGATCGAACCTGATGACTTTAGCGACCCTATATACAGGGAGTTCCTTTTTTTTTTTACCATCTAGGAACTTGTGTAGAAGAAACCGTTGAAGCTACACCACTTCGGTGTGTGCGAGTGAGTTATACGGTCACGCGAAGGTTATGCGGGGGACGGTTGCCACGATAAGCAGGCTAATCAACCAAGACAGGTTAATTAGCTTTTTAAATAGTGAAAATAAACACGCTGTTCCAGCTAGAAATATGCTAAGCGTCACCGAAAACCCCCGAATCAGTCAATTCTAGAAACACCTGGTGCACGTGGAAAGCACGGTTGGCCGCTAGAGTTAGCGCCGTTCGTGCATCGAGGGCAAGGCTACCTTGCGATAACGAGCCTGCGCGTTTTTTTTTTCTGTCTCTTATTATTCGCGTTTTCTTACCGCCAGCCTTGTGCCTATGCGGAAAGCAAGTCGTCTGATTCTGGAGGAGGAGTTCCGGTGACGTCAGAACGACGCCGAGCTCTGATTGGCTTTAATTGAAAGGATAGAGGGTAGACCTTGATGCTAGATGCGTTGAGGTCTAACCATTATTTTTTAGTTCAATCAGCCAATAAGAGCTCGGCGTTCTGACGTCATCGCAACCTCTGTGCAAGAAGCAGATAACCTGCGCACCGCATAGCTCGAGTGGTAACCCTAACACATTACTGCACATCCCACGCACTCTTTCTTTTTAGAAATTACTCGGTTATTGGTTTTCAATGACACTCAGCAAGTTTAGAATTTTGACCCTAAGCTTGTACAAGTACAAAAAAAAATATTCTTCAAAAACTAAAACAAAAAGCCACCTGCTTTTCTTTTTAATATAGTGGGTTTTGCTCAATGAACAATTTTGAACCATACTGTACTTTAAATTTACAGTAATTTCTTCGCGATTGCCTTTAGTGGTCAGACGGATGGATCAATCAATATGCCGTGTTTAGATAATGGCGCGCGCTTACGTAGCCGAGATGTACGTCCGGACACACGTATTTTGATGAGCATATATGTTTTCTGAAAGAGCTATACAAGGGCCAGCAACCTCAACCTGAGTGGTTGCCCCCCTACTTGTTACTGAAAATAGTAATGAATTGCATTTACAATTACTCAAGGCTAATTACGATTCCAATTACCCTCCTATGAAGGTAAGTGACCGTTACCCCAAAAAGTAATCCGTTACTTCCGTGGTACTACTTTCAACATTATTGTCCTCAAGTAAGGACGATAGGGAAGGGGGCTATTCAAGCTCTTATTGTTGCCACTTATTCCATTTATTTACTTTGAGTATTTTGAGCGACAGCTGGCTCTCGAAAATCTCAAAAGACATTTTGCGTCATTTCTTACTGAAGATGTCAACTGCTACGCCGAACACCCTTTGAAGTAAGGCACTGGATGGGAGTTAGATATTGTGCCTCACGAATGCTTCGTGCTCTGCACTGAGCTGCTTCAGTGAAGCAGAGGAAGTACTATTTACCTGGAAGATAGAGCAAAACTTTGTCGTTGCAGCCATTGCTTAGTAGATCATTCAGATACCTCCGATACCCCCGATAACGATATGATGCATGCGAAAAGGTGGCTGTGGAATATCGGGTATCGTTATCAAAGTCATCAGAACAATCTACTAAATTTCTTTATTGTCGAAATCGCGAAGCTGGAGAAGTCGTCATGCCACTAGCCAAAACTGGAATAATAATTGATTTCTGTACATCTCACTATACCGGCATATATTGCCATACAATAGCAAAACATAGTTGGTAACTGTAAGGTGATAATTAAATAATAAATAAGGTTAAGATCATATTCTTTTTTCTTTGTTTTTGGACAGGCCCAGCCTCGGTTGAGATGGTGAAGAATAAGAACACGTTTCGAATATATAAATATAATTTACAAAAATAGAAGAAGACCAGGACACTCATAACAACAACTAATCAGAACGTTATTAGAACGTAGGACACTCATAACAACAACTAATTAGAACGTAATTAGAAACAAGAAAATGTAAACACACGTTTGCCGTGTGTACCTTTCTTGATGCCGTTCAAAAATGCACGGATCACGGACCGACCGCAGTGTACTCCGGTGTTCTCCAAGTAGACGTCCGCTGATGCCACGGGCAGCGGAGGACAGACAACTAGGTCGCACTATGGCCCCATTCACGAGTTTCACTCTCTCCTCAAGCCGAGAATCTGAAGTCTACGTCAGTTACCATTTTATTTTGTTTGTAAAAATCTCTGCTTGAAATGAGATATGTCCTGCTGGTGTATAAACAGGGAAAAAAGTGCTCGCGAAAAGAAGACACAGAAAAAAGGTTACATATGCAGAAAATCTAGTTGGAGTTCACAAATAAAGTGCGCCAACCCTAAAAGTTGAGCTACAATAAAGTAAGTGATGTTTAAGACTATAGCCAGGGACAGGTCAAGGACGAAGTGGAAGCTCCTCCCACCCCTTTCCACTTCAGCGGAGCGAACGGTAGAGAGGAGGTACCCTCCTTTCCACCGTTCGCTCTACTAAAGTGAAAAGAGGTGGAAGGAGGTTCGACTTCGTTCTTGACCTGCCACCGACTATAGGTCGAATAAGATGAAAAAAGCAGAAAACAAATACGTCGTGTTTTCTAAGCAAATATGAGAAGCTTGCAGCAGCGAACGAGGATGCTTGAGGCAATAATATCTTTACATATTATCATTTCTCTTTTAGTGGACTTTAGGGTAAACGGAGCGTTCTCTCCTGTTGTGACAATATGAAAATGGTCATAGTCACTGTTGGCGAGGAGATCGAACTATAGGGGGCGCTCTGAGCCGTTTGTTTTCCCCGCACCTCGGTGTTTACCCCACACAAGGCCGTGGACAACATGCCCACAAGGCCCACAGGCCTTGTGGGCATATTCACGACTTAACAGAAGGGCGAAGGAAAGGAAAGCCGGGGAGGATGAACCAGACGGAACGCTAGAGAGGAAAGAGGGAACCCAGTCCTCTCCTTAGCGTTCCGCCTGCTTCCTCTTCCGGGGCCTTGGTTTCCCTCGCCCTACCTTCGTGAGTTCCAACGGGCTGTAACAATGAACGAAGTGACGTTTATTGTTAGTGCCGGATCTCTCCCGAAAGCTGTCGTCAGAGAATGCGAGCTTGACCCCCTTCGGCTTTTGTGCTGAGTTGGGCACATGCACCATGCATGCTGTATTGGTCATTCAGGCCGGAGGGCTAACAAAAAAGTCCCTCCTCCCGCTCAGGCTACCGGGGAACATGAACTCCAGCCGTACGCTGACGCGGCGTTCGGCGAAGTCAGCCGAGAGCTCAGTCGTTGTAATTTGTTATCCCCATCCGTGTAGTTCTGAAGTTAGCCGCTTATGGCGCCACGGTCTGGTCTCCTCCCCAATAGTGCGCTCACCGCCTCGAGGTTCTCGGAGAGACACACAATCACTTGGTGTCCTTCTCTCCCCGTCTTCGGTCGCAAAATACACCAACAACAAAGGAACTAATAAAAACGAATATAACTTGCCCACCACTTCTTTTTCTTTTCTTTTTTGTTAGAAATACCCATTTGGATTTTTTGACATTGGTGTTAGGGTCTAAGAGAATAGATTCAGGAGGTTGATGTCACAAAGAAAGGCTCTGGAAAACTAAAGAGTCTGTTCGTCAATGCGCGTGGCAGCGTGACTGCGCCCGAATTTACCAAGATGAAAACAACTTTTTTCTCTTTTTTTCTTCCCAGGGGGTGTCGTGAAAAAATGTAAGGGATTACAACGAATGCGTGACGTAAATATGTAAGAGAATTATTTTAAAATTACTCTAGAAATCATGTAATTATTCCTCTACTCAATTACTCATAAATGTAAGGGTTTACAAGTAATTTCGCTACTTGTAACGGATTAGGCGCATGTCTGGTTGCCACCACTTGAGGAGTTTTCCAACCCCAGGGACTTTTAGTGACGCCGGTTTCAGCCAGCTGATGTATTTTAATGTCTTCATATAAGAAGTGAATGATGCCAGGTGTCATTGTACAATATCAGGCAATACATTTTTTTTTTTTTACGTATTCGAGTTTTGCAGCGCGTTTGGCTCACATGCAGGCGGCTCGGGTTCAATTTCCTACACTGCGTGTCGTTTCAGCTTTCAGTATGAAAACAGAAGATTCGAGAAGGTAGGAGAGCAGTTTAACATATTCCTGTTCAAAAAGTATAGTTCAAAAAGGTACGAAGCAGAATATCCTATGCTCTCAGAAAGGCCTTAAAAGAAGCTGCGCCGCGCCGTACGGGTCATCTCACCCAATCGCGTCCTTGGACATTTCGACCAGTTTGCCGAAGACGAAATTCACACGGAAGCAAGTAATATCGGACTCGGAGGGGTGCTGGTCCAACTGCAGGAGGGCACAGAACGAGTAAGTGCCTACGCCAGTTGGACACTTCCAGGGGCCGAGAGCAATTACTCGACGACCAAGAAGGAATGCCTTGCCGTCGTCTGGGGGATCACCACGTTTCGCCCGTACCGGTACGGGAGCCCATTTCGAGTGGTCACATGCCACCATTCGCTCTGTTGTCTCGCCAACATTAGAAACCCGTCTGGACATCCCTCTCGCAGGAGTCACCGTTTGCAATAATTCGATATGACTGTCGGGTGTAAGTCCGGCCGCAAGCACATTGACGCGGACTGTTTCTCGAGAGCCCCCGCCGAGCCAACTCCCGCTAGCACTGCCGACGAAGACGACGAGGTTTTCATCGGTGCCGTCGTCATGAGTGACATGGCATGCACTCTAGTGGTGCGACCTTCAACTCCGCGTGCTGATAGAGCATTTAGAGCGCCGAGGTGGAACAGTTCCCGATATGTTTTCCAGAATCTTGCCAACCTTTGTACTGGTACAGGGTATAATCTATAAAGAGAACTTCTGCACAAGCAACTAAGTGCGGCTATGGGTGATCACCAGTTGCCTTCATGAAGACGTTCTCCTGTAGCCTGCCATGACGGTCAGGAGACTCGCCAGGAATTGCGAGGAGTACTACTATCCCAGGCTCCCGAAAACTATCCATTTCTACGTCCGATTGTGCCATGATTGTCAACAGTACAAGAAACTGTCGGCCAAGGCGCGACTCCTGCAGTCAATAGCAGATGTGCGAAATTGCTCGAACGTCTGGCAACGCGTCTGGTCGGCCTTTGTTTTAGGTCGAAATTGGAGAGCCGGAGTGCCGCGCCAGCGTGTTGATCAAGCGCGTAGCCCGCCGGAGGAATGACGCAACAATGGCATTTTCAGACGTAGGACCATAACATGTGGCAAAAAAATCTAGAAGATTTACCTGTCCTTCTTGATGACACTTTCGCAAACTTGTGCGCGTCGACAGCGACATCGTCTCGCCCGCAGAACGAGTCGCAGATATTCGCCCTCAAAGCGTGCACGCTGCCCTCATTGGTGTCGACGGAAGTATGAGACTTAAGGTGCGTAAATACCGTTGCATGCGAACATGAAAAAAAAAAAAAAAAAAAAGTTTCCACTTACTAAAAAGTGTATTTGAAAAACATCGTGCGGTCTAGAAACAGATCGCCCGTATGCGTGCTCATTCGAAATTTTGTGCACCCAACTTCAGATTGACATTTTGCAGACCCTGAGATGGAGAACAATAAAAAAACCGACGAAGACAACAAAATCTCAAACACAGCTTAAATTTATTGATTTGAGCGCACCAATAAATAGACTTCCAAACACATAGAAAAAGGGAAAGAAGGAACTCAAACGCATAAACAAGACGATCAACGAATTCTACCCAGACAGCATAAAGGCCCGTTCACACTCTTGCAACCGAGTGCGACCGAGAGAGACCAAACCGGTTTTTAAAGGCGCGTTCACACTCTTGCAACCGAGTACGACCGAGAAAGACTTCTTGGGACCGGATGCGCTGAGCGGAGCTGGTCCTAAGAGATCGCAAGAGGCTTAAAAACCGGTTTGGTCTCTCTCGGTCGTACTCGGTTGCAAGAGTGTGAACGGGCCTTAAGCCTTTTGCGATCTCTTAGGACCAGCTCCGCTCAGTGCATCCGGTCCCAAGAAGTCTTTCTCGGTCGTACTCGGTTGCAAGAGTGTGAACGCGCCTTAAGCCGGTCCCCGGTTCTACATTTTTGAAAGGGAACCGCCACCCGAACAACAGCAACCCCAAGGTCCAACACGTAAGGTGACCTCCAAACAGCTAAAGCCTAAGATCAATTTCCTCCTTCCAAGCAACCGCTCCCCCTCTCCCCTCACATAAGCAAAAACTCTTTCATTCGATCACTGATAACCAAAGACGGCTGGCTTACACAATTCCCCCGCTCGTGGATGCAGAAAGTCTCCTTAATTAGCCTTGTTAATATCACTTTTTCGCTACACAGAACGGAAGTTTTATCCCAAAGAGGGGAACAAAAGGGTCTATAAGATTCTTTTTGACTGCGGATTGAGTTATGTTGGAAAAACAGGGTGTCATTTAAAGGAAAAGGAGTGTAGAGAATAAGGCGCAGAGTTCTGAATTGGCATATCATGTTCGTTCGCGTAATTTTTGTTTCCCTCTTAGGGATAAAACTTCTGTTCTGTGTAACGAAAATGATTTGTTTAGAAGGCTAATAAGGAGACTTTGTGCATCCGCGAGCGGGGGATTTGTGTAAGCCAGCCGTCATTGGTTATCAGTGATCGGATGAAAGAGTTTTTGCTTGTGTGAGGGGGCTTGTAAACTTGGGGGGTTCCTACTTCCAAGCGGTTGCTTGGAACTAGGAAATTGAGCTTAGGCTTAAGCGGTTTGGAGGTCGCATTGTATGTTGGACCTTGGGGTTGTTGGTGTTCGGGTGGCGGTTCCCTTTCCAAAAATGTGGAGCCGGGAAGTGGCTTATGCGGCCTGGGTAGAACTCGCTGATCGTCTTGTTTATGCATTTAAATACCTCCCTTCCTTTTTTTTTCCTTTCCCATTTCTTCATGTGTTTGGAAGTTTATTTATTGGTGTGCTGAAATTAATGCATTTCAGTTGCGTTAAAGAGATGGTTGTCTTTGCCCGTTCTTTTATTGTTCCCCACCTCAGGGTCTACAATATATCAATTCATTACCAGCTCGCCTGCACTCTATCACTGCTTACAATTCAGACTGAGTTGTCACATTTACTTTGCAGGCACGCCGACATATTTTTTTACTTTATATCCCATCTGATATGTTGTGTTCAGAGCACGGCAAAGCACTGGTGTGAGCGCGTGGCTGCCCAGAATGCCTTGTTTGCATGACAACTCGCGCAAATAAGACGCTTTCAAAATCGCCGCGCTCGCAGCTGCGCTGGCACTGAAGACGCCTTTGCAGTTTATTTGCGCTTGGGGCGTCATTGTCGCATTTCAGTGCACTGATAAGTTGCAGAGACGCGAAACGGTACAAGTGTTGGAAAGCGTATGCTCCCAACGGCCTTCCACGTCGCCGTGAGTCGGGCTTATTGTAGGTTCGAGGCATGAGTCTTCGGGGCATGAGTTACCAGTGCTTACAGCCGCCGAAGGGTAACAAAGAAACTTAGAAGTAGGACTGCATGGGTAATTGATGAGTTAAACTACCGATTAATTGATGAATGCTTTAATCGCCATTTATCTTTTTTTTTAATTGGTTAATCGGTAACAATTTGACAAACCAAAATAAAGTAATAATTTCCCGCTTTCTTCATGCAGACGCGAACGAGTACGCCTGTATGAAATGCAAACTTTAGTTGAAATTTTAGCCTAAACTAAACTGTAGAGGTGAGATTCGTAACTCCAAGCGATTGCCCAAAGGCTACGCCTGTCCCCACAACTTCAACGCCGTTCGAACGTCCATTTAGCGCAGTAGGGACTATTGTGTACTGTCAGTTGTTTGGCTGCGCACGTAAAGACCCAAGGCTCCCAGTTGTTCTGCGCGGGCTAAATGGATCGTCTACTGCTGAGAGACAAGTCGCCAGTTGAGGCAGACTAACTTCAGGCTGTATAATAATACACGCAAAAACACACAGCAGACTGCATTTGAGGTAGATTGCAACCATTATGATCACGCCGCCAAGTGTACAGATGGCAAGACTGTTCGTGCGAACATGACATCAAGGCTTGTCACGTTATCTTCGAACGGCAAATGGAAGCCCTCAATGTTTTATGAACCATTTTGGTATAGACCAGCACGCGGCACTGACGTCACGCAGCTGCGGTGGCGCTGTCGACGGCACTGCGCATGCGCAGACGCTTCTCTTCACGCGAATTTGGTTTCTGCGCACGCGCAGTGCCCACACCTGGTGTGGGCAAACGCGGGCTTGTTTATAAACAGCGTGTCGGTCTATACCCCCGAACAGTCCTTGTCAAAACATCCGTTTTTTAGTGATAGGGTTTCATGCGCCATAGTAAATGAGGAAAAACCGACGATGGTTTCCTCGTGCTAACTGCTCAAAGACCACTCAATCTCGTCCTTAGCGCTCGAATAGTATTTATAAATGATACCTTTGTGACACATACCTTGTTCCCATTTCTGTCCGTGACACCACGTTGCTTGCCGAAAGATACGCAACAATTTAAAGGCATCTTGCAGGTAGGGAAAAAAAGATCGTGGAGCACACGCAGGCGCAGACCAACCCGTACGTCCGGCCGCTTTTCTCGACCTAAACAAGATGGCGGATCTAGTTCATCTCGCGCCTAGTAGATGGCGCTGCGAATTTCGGATATCTCACACTGCGCCTCCGACCCCACCGTTCCAACAAAGCAGAATGGATTTGCTTGGAGATTTTCCTCCGTCGACCTGAGGAAACCGGTGGTTAATCGTGGCAACAGATTACCTTACACGATACGCTGAGACGAAATCCTTTTTGCGGGGACTGCCGTGGAAGTCGACAAGTTTTTCCTAGAGTGCATCGTCCTTCGGCAGGGTGCCCCCGTGGTCCTGATCACTGACCGGTGATCATCATTCATGGCACAGCTAACCCAATAAATTCTTCGGCTCAGTCCCACCAGCCACCGTCGTATCACTGCGTGCCACCCACAGACCAAGGAGCGGACGGAGCGACAGGTCAGTCCCGCCCCAGAGCTCGATCTTGCTGTTACGCCGCCATCGACGTCTGCGACACTAGACTTTTGGTAAATTTTTTGGCACGAGTTCACGGCATTCAAAGCTTGGTTTCTTCAGTTATTCGCCACCTCATCATTTGTCATTCGTGACAATATATATCTAGTGATTATGAACCGCTATTTTCTTCGGTACAGAGATTTAAATCAGACTAATTTTATCTATGTCAATTAATTTCGGTTTAAATCAAATAAATTTGATCAATCTTGTTTTAAAAAAATAATGTCACGACTTTTCTCACCCAGGTTAGGTGGTATTGAAAGTAATGGGCAATTTAAACGTAGGGCTTAATGTTGCTTTCCAAACTGTTTCCCACTTAATACTTTTTTGTGATTGCCTCACCAAGTGCTCTGCAAAACAAATAGTGAAACTTTTTTTTTTATTTTCTTTTGAGTGAACTGCGGCCTGTATTTTGCTACCGGATCAATTCTCACCCGTGCCCGTTGCGATCTGGATGAGCATCGTACCGGTGTGCGGTCGTGTATCGCTCCTGCGTGGTGCACGTTAAAAACCCCAGGCCAGCAGTCGTACTGCACAAGCTACAGTGCTCATCTGCAAGGGGTAACAATGTCGATGTGTTCTGGCAGACTAAACTCCCGCTGTGTAAACACCTAACGACTAATTTGCTTTGTTTGGAGTATCAAGCTTTAGATTTGGATTCAGTCTGAAGGTTGTGTCAAAATATTTTCTTCGCAATGCGTGCCGCTGGCTGGCACAAATTATGGTTTTATATATATCAAGGCTGTATCTTAGAATCTATTGTAGGCAGCCAAAACCGTCGCTGTGGTCGGCTTTCCACGATTGACCAAACGCGCACAACGACGTCTCTAGAGAGATGAATTCTGTTATCAACGGCAGAAATAAGAGGAAAGATGAACTGTCCGCTTTGATGGTGTCGGTTTAAAAATGCGATGACTCTAAGCTTCCACTATGCTCAAACTACTGGTTATGACATCATAGGTACCAAACTGCGAGAGGGCGCCACCGAATCATGTCATCTCCAATAGACGTCCATGGCACAACTATGTATAATATTGCCGGAGATTATTATAACTGTTTTACGTGAACAAAAATAGAGTTCCCTAGGTGATACTTTTTAGAGAAATATAAAGTCTCAATCTAGCGTAAAATATTGCTAACATAACAGAAAGGTATACTGTGGGAACAAGGTTATGCAACCATTCTTTTTGTTTTATTTAGATATTATAATCAATAAAATACATGAGAATAATGCGGACGAGACAAAATGGGATAATTTGAGCCAATGAAAAAATTAAATTACTAGACAAGTTGCCTGGCGAAAGGTTTTATTGAAATTTTATTGCAGTCTAACATTATTTCAATGGTTTATAGAAACATCTTTCTAAAAAATATATCCTAAGAGAAAGAAAAGGGTTTCAATGCCAAAAACGATCCCAAAATACGAAGCGGGTCTGGAAATAATACGGAGCACATCGTTTTTCGAGATAATATGTACCAGACTTGTTTTAATAGGGTTCCTGAAAGTCTCTTTAGCACGAATCATTAGGGAGCATCAAATACAATTAAATAAACATTATATTGGTGTACATTGTTGAATTGTTTTTATTTGTTTGGCTTTAGGTTGTTGAATACTTCGTTTGTTTTGTAATCAAGCGTACAACTTTAGTCCTCTGTCGGGGCCCGCCCACAGGCACAACAGTGCTTATGTTGGCCTGTTTAATATTCCGTTTTTCTTTCTAGAATGAACCGTCCTTATGATTAGTGTGATTATTATTATTAAATTATTTTTATTATTAAAAGTTATTAATGATAAGTTTCATTTCTTCTTCTTCTTCTTCTTCTTCTTCTTATTATTATTATTATTATTATTGAACCCGTCCAAAACCAAGGTCATGACGCTCTCTCGGAAAACTCACAATATCTCTTTTGCATATAATATTCAAGGAGAGACTTTGTCTCGAGTAAGTGTAATGAAAGATCTCGGAGTCATGGTTGATTCTGGGTTGCGTTTCTCTGATCACGTTGGTAGGCTTGTGAACTCGTCTTTGCGAATGTTGGGTGTTGCCTCTCGCTTAACCAGGGAGTTCAAAAACCCGACGGCTTTTATCACGTTATACTGCTCGCTATCCAGGTCACAGTTAGAATATGCCTCAGGAGTTTGGAATGGAATTTCTAAAAGTCACTCCTTGGAGATCGAACGTGTGCAAAAAAAGTTTGTTTCTATCTTTAAACATCGCTACATAAAGGAGGATGTTCACTGTTTAACATATGAGTCTGCGTTAGAGCGTGTTGGTTTGCTTAGCTTGCACCGGCGTCGGGAGAACGCGGACTTACTATTTTTGTTTAAAACGCTGCATGGACTCATCAATTCTCCGAGCCTGTTATCTGAACTGTGCCTTAGGGTCCCACGTGTGCCTACTCGTCTTCTGTCATCTTTTTATGTTTCTAGAATGTTTAGTCCGGTAAACCCAATTGTGAGAATGGCTCAGCGTTTGAATCATTACTCTGAAAAACTTGATATTTTCAACCCTTGCTACAGGACGTTTGTCCTTTCTATTAAAAACTTGCCCGTGCAGGATGAGCATTGCTGAATTGCTTTGTTATGTCTGAATGTCGTCATTTCCATGTCGTGTTTTCTGGTGGTGCAGTTGTTGTCCTTCGGTCTTGTGTTCCGTCTCTACTGTTACTGCCTCGTTTTTATTTCATTGTACTAATTACTCGTGCACTGCCTAGTATTATGCTAAAAATGTATCTTATTTTCTGCGGAGATGTGTATAGTGTGTTTTTTTGTTTTTTGTTTTTTTTTATCCACCAGTGTACCAGCACCAAGACCTCAGGGTTGTTCCTGGGCACTGTATAATAAAGATTGATTGATTGATTGATTGATTGATTGATTGATTGATTTCGTCACGACGCGTCACGATGGTTACTCCTTGTTCCACGTGACGGCTGCTGAGCAGGATATCGAAAAACTGTTTGACCAATTCTCTGGCCAGAAGGAAGCCTTTTTAAAGAATTCACTGGCCAGGTTATAGAGAGCCGCATCTATGAAGCGGTCAGCCAATCACTGCCTTTCTCCGGAAATGCCGACGAAAATACATAACCAAGATATAACCAAGAAATAAACTAGATAACCAACCAGAGAGATTTCTCTCGAATGCTTAGTTTCATAACCTAGATATATATTACCAGAACGTTTGTGGTGTTCGCACAAAGACTAACGAATTCTTTTCTAACGTCGCTTTTACTGCTGATTCTATTATTGTTCTCACTGAAACTTGGCTTTGTCAGGATATTTCTTCTTCTGACTTCTTCCCACCAAATATTACGGTATTTCGACGTGATCAAGAATTCTTTAAAAAGAAAAAAACGGGGGGAGGCGTTTTGATGGAAGTTGATGCGTCATTACCGTGCATAAGACGTCCTGACCTGGAGACATCACTTGAGTCAGTGTGGATAGAACTGCAAAGGGTCAATGGTGAACGCATTGTGCTTGGCGCATACTAATTGCCGCCCGACACCTCTCCTGATGAATTTAACCAGTGTCTTATTACTATTCAAAGTACAACAAGTGCCCTAGACAAATTCAAAATTTATTGTTCTTGGTGATTTCAATGTTCCGAATATAAGCTGGGAAACAGCCACAGCGTCTTCTAATAATTACTAACTTGCTCAGAAATCTACGGTCTTTTAAAGCAACACAATTATATTCCTTATTGCCAGGGAAACATGCTTGATTTCTGTTTCTCAGATTTAGATGGTATACGTATAGCTGAGTGTGTCTCAGGTTTAGTTCCACCTGACAAATATCACCCCCCTCTGGAGATCGTGGTAGCTTTTCGAGAGGGCATGAGGCGTTGTTCACGAAGCCATTCTAACGTGACTAGTCACAATTTTTTCGCTGAAGATTACGTTGATTTATATAACCATTTTGCCGATTACGATTGGTTATCGATCATTAAATTCACTGACGTTGATGAACAGGTTGGTGAGTTCACACGCATCGTTCGAGATGGGATGCACCAGTTTATCCCGTTACCAAGAACCGCAAATTCTAGGTTTCTCTTTTGGTTCTCACATGAATTACGCGGATTAATGAATAAGAAGTTGAACTCTAACAGAAAATTTTAAAAAAAAGGTCTCCCTGGATGGAAATCAGAATTTAGACGTTTATGGTCTTCATGCAAGGAAGTTATGAGGAGTGATCGTCAGACATACGTTAATTCTGTTGAGTTGCATTTAACTCAGAATCCCATGGAATTTTGTAAAAATGTTCAGTGTCGATCAAAGACAAAATGTGGGAGGGAGGTCACATTGCCGAACTCGCAGGAAAACTCGACCACAGATGTTTGCGAAATTTTTGCCCACCACTTTCAGTCCGTACTTAGGCATCAACCGAACTCTCCCATTAATGCCGCGCCAGCTGCCTCTGGTAATGCAGCCTGTATTGCGTTTTTTTTTTATGAGGAGCTATTACATGAGCGTGTAAAGAAGATGAAGCCGCCTTTGTCCTCTGGCCATGACGGCATTCCTTCGGTCCTATTGAAGGCCTATAGAGCAATAGTTATCCCTATTTTGGTACACCTTTTTAAAAACTGCGTAAAAACTGAAGTGGTTCCCGTATTGTGGAAAACAGCACATGTTGTATTCGTACATAAGTCCGGTTCAAGAACAAGCGTTTCAAATTACAGGCCTATATCTCTTCTTTGTACATTTTCAAAACTCTTCGAAACAGCTTTGCACAAAATATTGTCGTTTAAGCTCAAACATTCCCTCATCCCGAGCCAACATGGTTCTATGGCGGGTCGCTCAACCACGATTAACCTCACTTGTTTCAGGTCAGCTGCTGCTAAGGTCGTCTCTAATAGAGGCCAACTTGATGTAATTTACTTTGACTTAAGCAAAGCGTTTGATCTTTTAAATCACGACATGTTGCTGGCAAGGCTGTCAAAGCCTGATGTCCACAGTTCGTTACTTTTATGGCTCAAAAGTTACTTGCGTGATAGAATGTGTTTTGTCAGCTCGAATGGCGATTCGCCTGCTGCTTATCAAGCTAAGACGGGTGTACCTCAAGGTACCGCTCTCTGCCACCTTCTGTTTTCAGGTTTTTTGAATGATATTTCAGCTGTGATCCGTCACTCCTCCTTTCTACAAAATGCAGATGACATCAAGATGTTTATAGAGGTACGAGACGAACGCGACTATGTTTTGGTACAAATTGATGTATATGCTTTGGAAAACTGGTGCAATCAGAATGCCTAAAACTAAACAGTTCTAAAACTAAAGTCATGTCCTACACTCGAAAGACACAATATTTTATTCTCACATGACATTCAGTCAGTTCTTTTGGCGCGTGTGAATGAAATCAAAGACCTTGGAGCTGTATTTGATAGTACATTACGCTTTTCGAGTCATGTTTACCACGTTGTGAGCTCAGCTTTACGCACACTTCGTATTACGTGCCGCATTACTAAAGAGTTTAATTTAATAACCCTAGTACTTTTGTCACACTGTACAGTGCTTTATGTCGACCACACGTCGACTATGCCTCTGTTGTATGGAATGGAATCTGCGCGACAAACTCGGCTAGGATCGAACGTGTTCAGAATAAGTTTTCATGTATCTACAGATATCGTTTCTCGTCGTTAAATGCATCTACATCCAACGATGATCCAGCAGTCCCAGTCCAAAATAGCTTGGCATTGACCCTTCTGCAGCGTAGGAGAGAGCATGCCGACATTCTATTTCTGTACAAACGTATTCATGGCATCACTGACTGCACATCATTGATCTCAAATGTACGTTTGAAAATTCCCGTAAAAACTACACGGCAAAATGCATCCTTCTACAATACTCGCATAACTAATCTTCACGACCCCGTGTCAAGAATTGGGCACACCTACAATTCTTTTTTTACAGACACAATTGTTATATTTAACAATAACACGCCGGAGTTCATCAGAGCGCTAGAGGTCCTCACCTAAATTTTTCTTACCGTTTCTTGCACTTGATTAAGTTGCTCAGAACCAAATTTTATACTCTCGCTTTCCTTTTCTTACTCTATCGTGGAAGAATACCGTAGAGTGTTTACGTGACATATGTGATGTGTTTTTACAGTTTACTGTTTGTTTGTTCTGTGTAGTGTTATGTTTTTCATTTTTCCTGAGTGCACCCGTACCAAGACCGCCAAGGTTGTTCCTATGCACTTCACTAAAAATATTGATTGATTGATTATTATTATTATTAATATTATTCCACTTTTTTACACACAGCTAATTGTTTCTCGCGCGATTGGGATAAAGTTCCATATTCTGACACAGTAAATTATCTTGGCATTCTCTTTTTCTCCGATCTGTCATGGAATTCGCATCTCACTAAAATCTGTGCTAAACTTAGGAGTGTCTCCTATTTGCTCTATAACATCAAAACATTCATGACCCTCGGTTTGCGAAAGCGCATAGCTTATTCATTAGCCTTCACACATTTGCGCTATGGCATAACTGTATTTGGCCAATGCTCGAGACTGTGGCACAAAAAAGTGAACGGTATTTTTAAAAAAAATTTGAGAAACGTCTGCTATGGCATGAGTTTTTGTAATTTAGATTTATTTGAAACTTTATCAATGTCGAGCTTTTGATCCTTGTTCCTAGAGACACTATAGTCGGTTACAAGTCCAAGAAGATAAAAGGAGCTCCTCCCACAAGCGTGACGCGCCCGTTGCAAATCTCTCCGCAGTCGAAAGAAGAGTTCACTAGAAACGCTCCTTGTTCCGCTTCAATAAATTCCAACTTGTCTCCGATCCCACTTTAAAAAAAAAAAGCGACCTTTGTATTCATTTGAGGGGGAACCGAGCCCCTGAAAACAGCCTTTGTATCCATAGCAGGGGGGAGCTAATCCCCGACAGTCGTATTTGTTTCCATCGGAGGGGGAAAACTCTAATCTCTCTCTCGTGGCTTCCACAATGCTAAGTCAAAGTCGAAAGATAAAGCAAATATGTACAGAAAGGCAAGACCCTCTTCGCGCGTTGGCCGCGACGTCACGGAAACGATGGGACGCTATTGGATGCGCAGGTGGCAGAGGGATATATGATATTCCCTTTGAGGGGCATTTGCCGTTACCTTCTTAACTTGTAACCGACTATAGTGCTCTCTTACAACTGGAAGGACGACTTTAAATCTACTCACCCCGTCACGCGGCAATTGTGGAAAGTTCCACTCTACGCCATTCCAAATGTTCTACGCGGTATGGAAAAAACATGCCTTCATTTTATGTCCCTCACATTTTCAATGAGTTACCACCAAGCCTCTCCAACCTTACTTCAAAAAAAAAACAAAAAAAAAAACTTAGAAAAGAATTACGCAATATATTTATTAACGCAGAAACTATGTGGTCATTAACTGTATATTGTTTCGTGCTTTTGTATTGCGTCGTGCAGAAACTATCTTCTCGTCTATCAACTATTGTTCTCATTTATTTGTATTTGAGGGGCGCACTCTAACGTGTTGCTATACGAGGAAATATTTTAGCTTTTGTGCAACACACGTTCGTGCTCATTTTCTAATACTATCTATTACTCTGCTGGACAAGAGCTTGATCCTTTGAAATTTGACTTTTGATGAAGTGTGACTCTGAGCTGGTACTTTCTCATTGTTTTGTGTTTTTGTCTTTTTTCTTATTACTTTCTGGAACTTTCCTGTGAATGACGGTAACTTTTAGGTTCAGTTCCACAAGCCCTTGTTGGCTTAGACGAACTTGCCTTCTGCTTTTTTGAACGAACCCAACGTAAATAAATGTATTATTATTATTATTATTGATAGTTTTCATTGATTATTATTGTTTTTATTAAGACTCAAGACAAATATCACCCCGCTTTAGACAGCACGTTCCATCTTTGATTTCGCTTGGATTGTGCAACTCCTAATGATCTCCCTTAACGCAAGATTTACAACATTGTTTCGGGGGACTACATAGGATTGTATCAGAATTTTTCGGAGGTAGACTGGAAACCAGTTTTAAAGTGTCAAGATGTAAATGGTCAAGTCGCTAAATTTGCCAAAATGATTCAGGATAGTATGGACAGGTATATTCCGATGAGGACAAACCAGACATCGAATTCCCCTTATTGGTTTTCTGCTCAGTTGAGAGCTCTTCTGAGAAGGAAACCATTTCTGAGGCCAGATTCACGAAGAGCTTCTTAGTTTACGACAACTTAGCGAAGAATTTCGTAAGTTAAGAACATCGTAAGAAGAGGAGAAATGAGTATTCACGAACGCGTTCTTAAGTGAGAGGAGGAAAGCGACGTTCTCGTACGGAAAAACTAGAACTTACCGGTGCTGTTGCTATGGCGACGGCGTCTTCGGCAGCGCGAACAACCAATCGGAGAGCTCGGCATGGTTCGGAGCCGTTCGGAGCAGGTGGATGTTTCATAACAAACACAAGCGGCCTTTCTGCCACCGCTTGTCTGGGGTTGTGTCCGTGCAGTGATATGTCGACGCCAACACGATTTAAACGCACCCGAATGCTGAGGCCAGAACATGTAACCGCCCCCGTTGACTGCTACAAACCTGATCGCTACGAAGTCAACACAACTGTCATCGTTGGTAAAAGACGGCCCGCAGTCGTTTGCAAAGCGACGTAGATGAAAACAAATTGCCGCGGCGTTTTTCGCGGCCTCGGAGATGCAGGAGCGAGCCGACGTTTACGTAAGATACGTTTGAACTACAAGTGTGTCAGCGAGAGCCACGTAATACCTGTGCACACTCGGAGCGGACGCGCGCGTTTGATCCAAGTACTGGAATCGCGCTGTTGGCCCGCGAATTGATAAGCGCTTCGGGACCGATCTTTTACAATTGCAACTCGATGCTGACGTAACACCCGGCAAAGAAAGTTTGGACCGGCATTGCGACCCATAAACTAGCGATCGACAGTGAGGTGCAGTCCTATCAGAATAAAAATGGAATACTAATAACAAAGCGTACATACCGTGTTGCGAAGGTAATCCACGCGGCGTTTATTTGAGCTCGATATCACATAAAACAAAGAGATAGAGTTGATGAGAGCCCCTTTTCGACGACAGCGTTCGTCACCGCTGCCTCGGAACACAAGGAGATGAAAACAAGAGGAAGGTATTGACCTCTTAATCTAAAACTGAGGTCAGCGATCAAACTATAATACCGGAAGGGTTCACAAGGGTCGCACGGACATATTCCTTTCAGCAGACCAGCCGGTCGTGGGCAGACGGTCTTGGCCGAGGTCCAAGGACCGTCAGAGCACCGCCAGCACTGCTGCGCCGAGTCGGAGTGCCTGTTAGGCCTATTTGCCGAGCCTAGGCCTATCTGCCGGTGGAATCGTCGCCGCTGGAGCTTTTCCCGGGTGTTTGTGGATCCAGCGTTCTTGTTCGTCGTGGTCTGTTTCAAGTACTTTTTACTTTTTTCTTGCTGCTCGAAGTCGGGACGCGTGAGAAGCTCACGTAGAAAAATAAACGTCCGTTGGTTGTCGCGACCCAGTAACTGAACGACGCTGTCGGCCATGCTGATTTGATCGCAAGAAGTTCGTAAGACAGCTTCGGAGCTGTCGTAGGATTTCGTCGTAACCTGCGCAAAACGTACGAAAATATTGTTTCGTGAATACGAATTTGTTCTTAAGTTTTGTTTTACGCACATTTTTGGCGTAAGATCATTTCGTGAATCTCGCCTCTGTATCGGAAGTTTAAGAATACCGGTCTAACAAAGTGGGAAATTGAATTTAAGAGCTTCAAGAAAGAGCGTGTCAAAATCCCAGAAAGTTTTGGCAGTACGTGGGTTCGCGTACAAAAAAAACAAATGGAGCGAAGGTGATCGTTCTAGACGGTGTCGCTGCGGAAGAACAGCAGAAATATTTGCAGATCATTTCAGGTCGGTTTACAGCGATCACGTAGGTGCACTCTGTCGTGATTCTTATTCGGCTGGGTTCGTTAACATCCTTGGCTCGATCTCAGTCATCGAGGAGGCAATTGAGAAGTGTATTAAGAAAATGAGACCAAATTTGTTAGCTGCCCTACTGAAAAAAACCATTTGGCGCCCATATGAAAATAAACGGGTCCATACCGGTAACCGTTTAACCATACTGGTCACCAATTTGTCAAAGGGGTCGCCCGTATGGCTCAAAGGGGTCCCCCGTATGAGCTTTAACGGTCACCTATTTGGCAAACGGGTCGCTCGTCTGGGCAAATGGGCGACTCGTTTGGGCAAAGTTGTCGCACGTTTGCTCAAACCGGCGACCATGTTGCAAACTGCACCGGTTTAATCAAACGGCTCTCCGGAGCCCGTTTGATATTGAACGTACAGATCGGCGGCGTGGGCACGCCTAGCGTTTCAGCCGTGGCAGCCAATGTTTTCCGGAAGGCTGGGAGCGCCGGTTCATCGATTTCAGATCGTCCGCGTAATGCAAGTAATTATATATTTCAATTGCGCTGATTTTCGATTATACTGCAACTAAAACTAACACCTTCTTTTTTGTTTTACGTAAACGCGCGACGTTGGTGAGCCGATATTTTTGACAGACCTTTAATACTTTGTCCATCTTTGTTGCCTCAATTTACTTATTCAGCTCGAATCTCTCTCGCAGAAGACGCGACCGCGTGAAAGAATGTATGTCTAGACTCCGTTTCACTTTAATTCAAGACGCAGCGAAGGTAGCACGCGTACACGCGGCTGCAAGAACATCGAGCATTGCGAGAGCACGCCCGCCGTTGCAGCTCTCAAACTACAAGCTTGCGCTGAGTTCTTTCTTCGCTCGGGCGCAAGCCGAGCTTCTGGCAGTCCCGCCGCCATTTCCAAAGTTCGAGCGCGCGCGCGCGTTTGTTCTTCGGGACTACAAAAACGCATCTCCCTGGAATGCGTGGGGAGAGGGAGAGGGGCTGTCCCGGTGGTCCCAGCGCCTTGACCTCGCCCCCTCCCTCCTCTCTTGTCACCCCTGTCACGTGACCCACAGCAGCGCGCGAGCTACACGCTGATAAGCATAGAGATCCGGAAGGGCGCGCCTTGCAGCCGCTTTTTTCTTTGTCTGCTTGTTGTCAGTTGCTGCTCGAAGTTCGCTCGTCCTACCTGCTTCAATCTGTCACCTAACCCTGCGGTCTTATTGGGATGTCTCTCGACAACGTATTGGATGTGCACCAAAGCTATCAGTGTTCGAAAAGACCCACGTGTATGTCGGCAACGAGCGATTCTTCGAAGAAGTCGCAAATTCTCGCGGTTTGGTTGGGTTCGGCAAATGACAGCTTGTGCGCCGCATCGTGTTGAAACTTCCAAGGAGCCGTTCCCTCTCGTTTGTGTTTGTGTGGTTGTCCTGCTTTGACCGTGTCGACAAATATAACGGATTACCTCTTTCAAGTCCGCTATTGTTATGGTAAGTGCACTGCAACCTACGTGTTGGCAACGATTGACCGTTCTTCTACGCGTACTCTTCTAAATTATCTAAAGAATTATGCAGCGCCTATTCGCGCGGCAGCCAGGAGAATAATTTCCCCGAAAGTCTACCTGTATAGTGTTCACAGATCGCTTGCACGTTTGTACTTGTCTACAGAAGAGGTAATAAACTTCGAGGAGAATTGAAAACAATCTTTTGTGTCAGTTTTCCTGTCCACTTACAAGCACCTACGCGAGTGCATTTGTTCTACGTGTTTTCTCCATGTTATAAATACGTTTATGAGTTTCGGGACGTCTCAAATATGTTTAAGATAACCAACCTCCCAGACGATACCCATTTAGGGCTAGCGCATAATTTGCCATTTCGAAGGGCACGTTCAAACGTGTGGTCACGTGCCATGTCGAACGGGTACTCGTACCATACGGCACCCGTATCAAACGGGCACCTGTATCAAACGGGTACCGTTTCGAACGGGTACCGTTTCCAAACGGGTACCCGTATCCCATAATCACGTTTGATCCAAACGGATCGACAGGTTTGATTTCAAACGGGGGACCAGTTTGCCACCCGTTTGAATTTCAAATGGTTTTTTTCAGTAGGGTGGTCACGACAGAATACATTTCGCTTTAGTTAAAACATATTATGATCTATTCAGCCCCATGTTGTGTGAGGCATTTAATAACTCAATAAAGACGGGCGCATTTCCAGACTTGTGGAAGCTCGCTGTAGTTGTTCCTGTGCATAAGACGGGAAAAAGCAGGAACGTATTTAATTGTAGGCCGATCTCCCTTCTGAGCTCCTTCTCTAAGCTTTACGAAACAGTTGTCCTTAGATATTTATCTCTCTCGTTCAGAAACCTCTTAACTCCCAAAAAGCATGGCTTTGTTCATGGCAGATCGACAGTAACTAATCTGGTCACTTTATGTCAACCGCTTCACATGTCGTGTGTAAGAAGGGCGAAATCGATGTAGTTTATTTTGATTTGAGCAAGGCCTTTTTTTGATCTAGTTGATCACAAAATCTTGCTGGCTGAGCATTGTCACTGTGGTATTGGTGGGGAATTTTTTGAATGGTTTAAGAGTTCTCTATTGCACAGGAAACATTTTTTTCCGAGTTAATCATACTGCCTTTAGTCCCTAGAAAACTAACTCCGGGGTGCCCCAGGGATCTGTTTTAGGCCCTTTCTTATTCTCTATTTTTGTGAACGATGTCTCTTTAGTTATTTCAGATTCGTTATTCCTCCAGTTTGCGGAAGATATCAAAATATACCGATAAATTCGAACTACTGACGACTGCGCAAGGCTACAGACCGACGTCACCTCATTCAACGTTTGGTGCAACAAAAACAAGCTTCGTCTTAATCGTTCAAAAACAAAAGCAATGCCATTTTCACGTAAAATGCAAAACGTATGGTTCCATTATCGCATCGACGGAGAATTATTGTCCCGTGTAACAGAAATAAGAGATCTCGGTGTTGTTTTTTTAATCGGACCTGCGTTTTGATGTTCATGTGGGGAAAATGATGAGTGCATCTTTGCGAGCTTTGGCAGCTGTGTGTCACGAGACTACAGAATTTACCAAATTTATTTACTTTTATTACTCTTTACTGCTCACTCAGCCGTTTTCAGCTAGAATATGCGTCAGTAGTGTGGAATTCCATCTGTAAAACGAATTATCTCAGAATAGAACGTAGACAACCAGAAATTATTTGCATTTTTTAACACCGCTATTTGACATGTGATGATCATTTGTAGAACTACGAGGCTCTGCTAAAGCGTTTCAAACTACTTGGTCCGTATCGCCGCCGTGAAAAGGCCGACTTGTTATTTTTGTTTAAGACCCTGCACGGGTCTATAGATTCTTCGGGTCTTCTATCGGAGTTGCGCTTCAGGGTACCTAGACTGGCTACAAGGCTTAATTCTCTATTTTTTTATGCCCGTTACTTTAAGTACTATATTGCCGATCACCAGGCTAATGGAAAGTTACAACGGGTACGCAGAAAAACTTGATATTTTTGATTCTAGCTCGAACAAGTTCGGTCATTCGGTTGAAAGTATGTTCGAGCTAATGCTGTCCTGAAAAGTATTTTTTTTTTTCTTGTCAAGCGAGTAATGCTTCGTTGCTTTAAATATGAGGCTATAACATTTAGCTGTAATGAAATGCCAACGCGCTAATCTTCTCTCTTTCTATGCGTGACGAAATGTTTTGATTATGTGTTCTTCTCTAGTTGTAATGTTTCTATGTTTTACTCGTCTTAATGTGTGTATATGCGACATATGTATGTGTCATTCTAGTAAGTGTTTGGATATGTCGGTGCGCCAGCAACAAGACCTTATGTTTTTTTATGGGCACCAAATAATATAATGATTGATCGAAAATAATGATTAATTATTATTATTATTATTATGTTTTTTTTTTCTTTATTTGTTTTGCGGATATTTTCCGCATGGGGGGCAGAGATAAAGGCACAAGTGCCTGACGGAGCCTCTTTGGTATTTATCTCTCCCGATCTTTTTTTGGTATTTAATATCTCTCCCGATCTTTTTTTTTTGTTTTTAGGGCGTCATCACATAAGCCTTCAGCTGGCTTTGATGTGCCCATACTTATAACATTTCAGTCCGATGGGCAAATACAAATAATATTAATAAAAATAATAATATAGTTTATTGCTACCAGCAAAGAAAAGTTTAGTATTGCAGATGCATCGAAGCCAACAGGAGGCTTGTGCGACGCCACCCTCCAATAAAAAAAAAAAAAAAAAAAAAAAAAACGATATGTAGCTGTGTAGCTACGGAAAATACAATAGTATAAAACAGACAAAAGAAAAAAAAGGTAAACACAATTCCATGAAGTTAGTCACTCTAGTTATAAAGTGAAGATTCTACGCGACAAGACATTATGCACAAACTAAAACGGATATCAAGAGCAATGTGAAAGCAAAATGAAATACCACAAAACTGGAAGATTTGTGAAAAAAAAAATCACAGAAGGTGTTTTCTGTTAAAATATCCTACAACAGCAGAATATTCATGAATGTTCCAAAAAGACAGGCGCTTGAAAGTGGCACACATTGGTAAGCAAAATGCGTCTACAATATAAATAAACAGGATCGAGACCGAAACCAATCGTTCCCTATTAAAACGAAATTCCTCTAAGCATTTTTTTTAACTTTGCCCAAGGATGTTTGGTTTAGAAGTTCAGGCGGTAAAAATGAGAAAAAAAATATATGGCACATAGAACGCACGAGTAATTTCGCCATAAGGAGTGCGGGAAAGAGGTATGTGAAAAGGGTGCTAATGTCGAAGATCACGCAAGGGTTGGCATGAGATTTTGGAATCAGAATTCCAAAAGTGCTGCAATACCACTGAATGAACATAAAGGGTTTGGAATTAGGTAGTTGCAAATATTCGAAAAGATTAGCGTTGTCAGGTATTTTAAGTTTATTATAATCATAATAATAATAATACATTAATATTAATAATTCTTGATTATCAGAAGAAGTCTCGGGATTTTGACCTTCATTTCGATTGATCGGTGCCAGATATCTTGTCTTACTATTATTCCCAACGACCTGAGTCGCCTGGCAACGTCTGCCAGTCTACGCCAAGCAGAGCGGGTGTGTGGTAAACAAACAGTTTGCTGAAGTAAACAAAAAAACAAATAAACTGACTCCTTTCCCTCAAAAGTAGCGTGGATTTGATCGTCCACCTTCCGGCGAAACTTAATGAGCTGCTTTCGTTCAAATCCGCTGTACATACCATGAAGAAATCGATCGATGACGTGGTGAAGTCAATCGATTTGTTCTCAAAGCAATATGACTCCCTGCTGAAGCATGGGACTGCAAATGATGTTGTTATTAGGGAGCCGAAATCCGAGGTTGGGTCTCTGAAGTCCTCCTTGTCGGTGCGGTCTGATGAGATCCAACGACTTTGCTCTGAGCTAAATAAATCCGAGCAGTACAGTCTTCGATCGAATCTCGAGATTCATGGCCTTCCGTGCAACCGTAACGAGCGCCTTCCATCAAGGCTAGTTGATATAGCAGAAACCGTAGGCATCTCCGAATTCCGTTCTTTGGAAGTTGATGCCATTCGCCGCTTGCTCTCTTTGCGTGGTGCCATCCCCGGCATTCTTGTGAGGTTTCGCATTACGATCACTAGGGACCGCTGGTTAAGCCGCCGTACCTCGCTGGGTTCTCTTGGACGCGAGCAGTCGCTACCGAGACTTTTCTTTTATACTCCGTTCCACTTTCAGTCCGAGCGCAGTGGACGCCACGAGCTATCCCAGCCGATCCAGCGCCGGGAGAAAATCACGTGATCTGCCGGTTGGGCAGAGCGACGCAGGGAGCTCAAGGTCATATGACACTCTCTCCACGCTGGATTGCTGGGATGGCTCCTAGCGTCCGCTGCGCTCGGACTGAAGGTGAAACGGGGTATAGTGAGGATCTCCCGAGAGCAAAAAGAGAGCTCTTTTGGAAGTCCCGACCCAAATACAACGAGAAGCAATATCGTTATATTTGGGTAAAGAAATGCCGACATCTACACTGAAAAGACGGAACGTGCCCGTCTCGTGCGCGTTAAATGCATCAATGACTGGGAGCTCATTGTATAGAGCCAATGGCCTTCACATTTTCGGACTGCCAAGATTTCACTTCCATTTCGTGTCATGTTTACTCCACGGTTTAGTGGGTTTGCTCTCTTTCACACTAATATTCGTAGTGTCACGAAGTATCGGGACCAATTTTGCATTGCCACCAACTTTCTGAAAGATCTCCCTTTAGGCTTGGGTTCTAACTGAGGTAAATGTGCCATCCACATCCGTCAGACAATTTTTCCTTCCAGGATTGCGATAATTTTCCCGTACCCGTTCGGGTACGACAGTTGGAAATATCGCAATATTTGTCAAAGAGTCATGGGTTACAGAAATTTGGTACATTTGCTCACGCAGAGTGTATCGCCTTAAAAAGTTCTAACTCATTATACTCGGTTACATTACTTACCGCCTATCGCCCTTCATCTCATAGTGTTACGTCTTTCTGTGTTGAACTGAGATCAAGTCTGGCTGACTTTAATGTCGCATAACAGCTTACCGTACTCGGCGACCTCAACATTGACACTCTAACACCTCTCAAGACAACCCGTGTGGGACTACCTCAATATTCTTTCAGAATTCGGTCTTCATGGTCCTATACAAGCTCCTACCAGGGAACAATTTTTTAATGGGCATTTTTTTCTGCCTGTCTTTATCGCATCTATGTACGGGCTTACGGACTTTTAGTAAATATGCTGTAATTTCGCAAAAACTTGCCGATCATTACTTCACTGCGTTTCATTTAGTTTCAAATGCCGCTTATAAATACGCTGGCACTGAAACACGACAAAAAAAAGTTCTCCATCGGAATTCACTTGACAAAATAATTTCTGGTTATAAGTCCGACATCTTAATGCGATCTTCCAATCAAGAGGAGCTTTACTCGAAATTTACACACGTATGGCAAAATTTTACAGGGCTCAGTAAAAAAAATAGTTGCAGTAGAAAAGCGTCACGAGGAACAGTTGTGGTTGAGCAATAACATAATCGCCGCAGTTAAGTACAAAGAGCTCTTCGGGGTGCGTTGCCGCCGCTCTTCCGGTAACGTGGATCTTCAAATCAAATTCGAAAGTGAACGAAGCCGGGTAACCGCACTCATTCGCTCAGCCAAGCGAAACTATATTAAACAGAAGCGCGTTGATCCACGTTCCGATTCCCGCATGACCTTGTCTGTCGTAACGAACTGCGCGGTGAGCACAATGCGAAACATGCTGTTGATGATACGATTGGAAAGTATTTTCCTGGTAACAAACGTTCCACGGCTAATTCTTTTCATGCTCATTTTGGAAATAAGTCAAGTGTCTCACGAGACAGTGACCATTGTCAGTCAGTGGAATGAAAAACGCTTCATCTCCCTTTCTTTCTGAAATAGGTGACGAAGGATTATATAGTATGCTGTGTAGTTTCAAGCCTGGCTTATCTCCCGGTATTGATAATATGCGGATGGCCGATTTGCGTAGAAATTATAAGTCACTGAAGAGTGTAATCCTGAATATATTAAACGGTATTAAAACATCCGTTAATGTTCCTAAAGATCTTAAAACGGCAATCGTCAGGCCCTTATATAAAAATGGAGACCATGGCAAAGTTGACAGTCATCGTCAAATCTCCATCTTTCCTTCATTGGCGAATCTCTTAGAAAAACACCTTTTCTTGATCATGAGAGCTTTTTTAGGTATATTTGACATTTTGTCGCGACAGCAGTACGGCTTTAATACGGAAAGAGGCACACAACCCTTACTTGAAGAGTTTTCTGATTTGCTTCATAGTGCGTTCGAACGCAACCTTTCCGCACATGCGATTTCTTTGGACGTGTCTAAGGCTTTCGACTCCGTGTCCCATAAACCTCGTTTAAGTAAACTATACAGTCTTGGCGTCAGAGGCCCTTTTTACGCATTGCTCGAGAACTTTTTGTTAAATCGTACGCAGAGCTTTTTCATGTGTAAAATTCATAGCGCGAAAATTTCCCTTAACGCTGGCGTTCCTCGGGGCTCCATATTGTCGCTTCTTTTGTCTATTATTTATGTCAACGACCTTTCGCAGGTGGTAAGGTTCTGTAAAGTATTTCAATACGCTAATGATATGGTTTTGTTGTCCAGTCATATACGCTACCCTGACGCCGTTGATTTCCTTCAATTAGATGTAATACAGATGATGAATTGGTTTTCGAAAAATGTAATTGGGATCAATACAAAAAGAAAACTCAACTGATATGTTTGTGTAGTCTGCTAAAATCGACTATCTGAGGACAAGCCTCTTTTTTTTTTACGCGTCAAACTGTGTATTTTGCAAATCAGTTCCAATCAACTATGTCAACACTACAAAATGGTTAGGAATCTATTTTCATGGTGATCTATCATGGAACTCGCACGATTCCTACATCTTTAAAAAGTTACGAGCCGCTTCCTGCACCCTCTACACTCTAAGAAATGCCTGCGCGCCTACTTACCCGCAAAACACTCAAAGAGCCCATCTCTGCGATCTACGAAATCAGCTCAGCAAATGGTGAGGCGGAACATCCGTTTAAACCTAAAAATGAAATCTGCGCTGGGGCATCGCCCAATGCAAGGCGTCATGCTTGTATTGCGTCATGCCACAGCGCAGACTTAATTTTGAGGTGTAAACAGATGTTCCGCTTCATCATTCGCTGAGCTGATCTTGGAGATCGCAGAGATTGCCTCTTCGAGTGCTTTGCAAGTAAGTAGACATGCGGGCATTTTTAAGGGAGTACAACCTGCAAATATGTCTTCCGATGCCAACGAGAAGTCTTCTGGTGCTTGGGGATACTTCGGTATGGAATAATTGTGTTCGGACAGTGTACGGACCAATTAGACCCTAAAGTGAACTCTTTATTTAGAGACATTTTGCGAAGCGTGGTATATGGCTCGAGTCTCTAATCATCTCAGAACCTGTTTAATGACCCATCTCTACCATCCTTTCGAGCACAATTTTAGCAAACTGTAATTATCAGGCACTATTGGGACAAGACTTTTAAAACCCCCAACATTGTATGTTGGACCCTTCGAGGTCCAATATCGTTTACACTGATGAGCATCAACACACATTTTGGTAAATGCTTTCGCCTATATTACGCACCTCCCATTCTTAATAACCTTCCCTCTGCGCTAGATGATGTCACATCTCGAGGAGCTTTAAAACGTCCACGGAAAGCTTTTTGTTCTGGCATGTAATGTTGTATTTATGGACTGATGCAAAGTTATTTTGCTCTGGTCACTCTCTGTGAACTCTGTGCATTGTGCCGTAGTGCTCTGCCTGTACATATTCCCGTCCGTCACGTTTCTCGCTCTCCGCTTGTACATATTCTCTTTTGTTACACGTTCTGGGTCTCTGCATTTTTTTATTTTGATTTATTGTGTATTGAATTTAATATTTTAGGGAATGTCCTTACATGCCTTTATGGATTTGATGGTTCTGCTATTGTACATTGATATACTTAAAGCACCTGCAATGAATATATTATTTTTTTTTAATTATAATTAATAATAATAATAATAATAATAATAATATTAATAATATTATTATTAGTAGTAGTAGTAGTAGTATTTTTTAAAAGAGGAAGAACAAGCCCCCGAAAGCAATTGATCTTTTCGATTGCTCTTTGCATTTTAAGGAGAAACGAAATTATTTAATGCCCGTCTACAGCCATCAGCTATTCGAGACTCAAGGAAAAGCCCATGGAACTTCACGAAAACTGTCCTCAAGGTGACCAGCTCATCTAGCATGAGAGCATCTAAACTCCCGGCTTTCACTTTCGCTCCAGTCGCGCAGTGCCAGCTCATCTAGCGCAACATTTTAGCGGTGAGCAGAAATACGCTTCTCTTCCATCTGCGCGAACCTTCTGCCCTAGTGCAAGAGGGCTACAGTGAGCACTTCTCGAAGCAGCATGAAAGTGGCAACCATCTGGCAGAGTCCCGGACCAAGCCCGCGTTCCATTTGGAATAGCTCGCCTGCTGAATTTTAAAAGAAGCTTTCATCGACTTTCAAATCGTTCCAGCTCTGCGAACTCTTCCCAACAATCGCAGCCTTCGTCGTATTGAGTCCAACTGTGCTACATTGTGCGGCGTCACGTGAACAAGAATCGGCAATCTCTTCTCGTGGGCGCGAAGCTCGATCTTATTTTCATCAAGCCCACGCTAGAGCCGGCTGATCTTCATTGGTAGACATGTGCACCACAGTAACAGTGCTCTGATTTTGCGGGTGAGCCTGGAAGTGTCTTTCTTACTTGCTTTTTATCTTCAACTTCATTGTCGAAAAGTAAACGCTATGGCAGGGCCTGAGTTTTGCGATCGATGCTCCGATTCGGTGCCAAAAGACGGTTGCTTTATAAAATGGGCGAACTGCGCGCTCGCCTACTATTTCATGTTCAAAGAGTTGTTTGGAGCAAAATACGAGAATCGGCGCTATCCCGTATGCTGGGGAGGATTGTCTAAATCAAACCTTGAAGGCAGTCTTACTCCGTCGTCTCATGTGGATCCCATTGCCTTTTTGGCAGAGCTGTCGAAGCTTGTGTTTGCGTAAAACCCTGCTACTTTCGGCTTGCGTAAAAGGACACCGTTGATTCCCTTCATGGACTATACCCGAAGTTCGACGCTTTATTATCGATGAAACAGATGGTCGACATAATGCGCGACTCGGTCGATACGATGCAGGAGTCCATTAGGTTTGAAGTCTCAGGTCACAATAACCAAAAAGCTACAAGCTGGAACCTGTTCCTTGCAATTCATTGTGTCGTCAGCAGGCACGTGAAATCCAACAGCTAAAACAAGTCAGAGCGATATAGAGCAATCGAATCGTCTCTCAAACTTAGAGGTGCATGGCATCCCATTTTCCCCCTAGGAGAACATTATGGATCTTCTGACGGGGCTTGCACAACATGTCAACATTGAGGGCTTCCATCCAGCAGATATCGTTGCTGCACATCGGCTTCCAACTACGTATAATGCAGTTCCGCCCAGTCCTAATCCGATTCTCGTCTGTTCTCATTATGGAGCACTGGAGGGGATATCGGGGACGCTTGAGTTATTTACCTTGTGATGATTCCCATCCCCGAATATATTTTAACACAAATCTCACAGATTCCAACAGGAAGTTATTTTGGATGGCACGAACCAGAGGTGAGGAAACGAATTTTAAGAATGTATGGGTCCGAAACGGAAACAAGTAAGCCTAACAGAGCCAGAACTCTCCCCTCCTACGCATCACCGACACTCGTGCACTGGATCAAATCACTTATACGTCCATGAGTAGCTCTTTTGCAACTTGTTACTCGATTCCAGATCGTAATTCATTTAATCATATTTTAGGTACAATTACTAATTATTGTTTAACAGTTCTTCACGCAATTATTAGAGGCTTAAAACAGCAGTGGGAGGAGTCCCGAATCATCGTAAACAACTTATATCCAGCTGTAGATATTTTTGTTCTTATCAAAATCGACGTGTCAGCATTTCAATGTAATCTGTTTATCTTGAATAGTTATAATGCATTTTTTTACACGCGCGATAATCGTACGGGTGGGGGTGTTGCCACATATATTAAAAAAATGGCTGCCATCGAGTCCAAATGTGTACTTTAAACATGAAAAATCAATCGTCATCAAAGTTTCGTACTGCACAACTGCACGTTCTTTTTATTCTTGTTGGCATTTTACCGGCCACCTTCGGAAATCCCCTTGCTTTTTTTAGGATAACTGGACATTGTTCTCAAGGAGTTGCGGTCCTAAGGGGAATTTTCTTTAGTAAGGGACTTGAATATTGACACATTGAAGTCTAGGAAATCTACAGTTTGTGAATACTTAAGTTTACTTTCAGGCTATGGAACTCAAAATACCATTAACATTCCAACAATATAATAAGTCCTGCCTGGTAGACTAGTAGTCTCGTGCATCGATGACATAAATATCAGAACTCCAGATGTACTTGTGAAAACCGCTCTCATTCATCAATAGCTTTTCGACCGCTACTTGGTAGGTTGCCACTTGAAACACCAAGTTGTTTAACAGAAACATGTTATAAAACACCGCACATGTATAATTATAACAGATACTATTAAATTTGACGGTTTAGTCGAAACCTTCAACTGGAATGACTTCCTGCACTCTACAAAACCATAGTCTCCTCTATACTGACAAAGCTTGGCAGATCGCCATGAGTCGCGGCCGCTTAAAGTAAAAAGGTAGAGCGGCGGACAACCGATGAGAGGAGAGTCATGTAACGGGCGCCCCGCGGCGGCGAAACGCCGAAACACACTTCTCCTGAGCGATGGAATGCCCGCTCGTGCTCCTAGCGTTCCTCGCGCGTCCTCGCCACTGCAAAAGCTGTGTGCTCACTACCAGCTTCCCCGAGAAATGCTCTCTGCTACCAGATCATCGCGCTCTAAAGCTGCGACCGGGCGCTCTATGGCTCCGTCGTCGAACTGCAAGGCTTTGTGAGTATAGAGGAGTCTATGACACAACCTTGTATTGTTTGCCCTGCTTTTGTAGCAATTTTTCAGTCTTTTTATGAGGCCTCCTAGAAAGTAGTCATTTTCAAACAATGATCAGATTAGCCTTGGCTTCACATCATTATCATGAGAGCCATTAGGGATAAAGAGGCGTTATGAATACGCTCTCGTCACGTTCCTCATAATCTGGAGCTAAGAGCAGAATTTTGTTGCGCAAGAAACGAAGTGGCTGCGAAGAACCGATGCTCAAAGCGTCGTTACTTTCAGAAAAAGCTTTTAATGCGAAAGCATCAACCATGGAGGGAACCGACGTCATCAGCTTTGAAGCCGCACCAAACGGCCCCTTCCCCTGCCCCAATGGAGCGAACCCTGTCGCATTTAGCAGAAATCTGATGCATAGGCTCCCATCGGATGGCGGGCGTTATCAAGGATCGAGGTTCCCACTGGTTCTCGCGCGGCGTATTTCCAAGGGACGCCACCAGGGAAGCCCTCTCTATGGCGGCACAGCGCACGCTGCGGGCAAGCCGCCGGTAAGAGGTGTGGCTGTGGGGATTTGGCTGCACAGCTCGCTCGGGCAAACTCTGGAAAGGCTGCATGGCCGAGCACAGCGCGGCGCGGCCACTTAACAAGAGTTTACGCTCGGCCGTCCACGTCACTACGCCGCAGACGAACTAAGGGAGCGGAAGAGCGTCATTCATGCATTCGCATTCACAACTCATAAGAATTGCTTTAATGTACTCGGACTTTTTTTTTTTTTTTGAGACGAGGTCTAATTCACAAATATCCTCGGACTTGATAAACGCATTTTGAGGGCGGGCATCTCGGCGACGCATATTTGAGTCCCTACAGAAACGTTTCGGTTCCGACTTGCTGTCAACTGTTGAGGAATTCAACAAACCCTTTGCGACATCATCGGGAACTGCCAGAGATTTTGTAGGGACATCAATCGCTTCTAGTCATCCTGACAAAATATCTCCATCTGCTTTTTGCCCCCAATCGATGAACTCACTTTTTGATCAATGTCGCCGCCTCGGTGGCTCCGAGGCGAGAGCGCCGGCCTACGGATCCCAGGTGGCGGGTTCGAATCCCGACCGAGGTGCCCGCAATATGACGGAGGCTTATTACGGAGAAGGCGCCGTGCAACCGAGCTTTCGGTTGCACATCAAAAGATCCCCTGGTGGTCGAAATTAATCCTCAGTCCTCTGCTGGGGCGTGCCAGATGCCCGTTGTAGGTTTGGCACGTAAAACCCCTAAATTTGACTTTTTTTTTTTATCAATGTCATTCGCCATCAAGCGGAAAACGTGTCCAGGTATCGATGGTATTACGAGCTGGAGACCTCTGCCGAAATTTTTAAACTATCAAAAGCCTCATCCCTATTATGATGAATGGTGTCTCGTCGTCTTGCGACACTCCTGCTGCATTAAAAACCGCGCTCGTAAACCCTCTCTTTAAAAAGGGAACGCCAAGTCGGATGGACCGCTATCGCCCCATCTCAATCTTACTGTGCATTGGCGAGATATTGCAAAAACACGTGTCCAGTATAAGGAATAGTTTAGTCGACACCTCTGAAATTTTATCAGAGAGCCACTATGGTTTCGTAGCTGGACGAGGTACTCGGTCCTTGCTTGAGGATTTCACCGATCTCATACACACTGGATTTATAATACCTTATTTACGTGTGCCCTTTTTCTAGATATTGGTAAAACATTCGGTTCGGTAAGTCATAAGTTGCTTCTTCAGAAACTTTATAACTTTGGCTTCCGTGGTCCAATTTTTGCTTTACTAGAAAACTTCGTTTTTAATCGTTCTCAAATTGCAAGTGTTAAAAATTTAAGTTCGCGCGTAATGATAAAAGCGGCAGTTCCTCATGAATCTGTTCTGTCACCCTTACTTTTTAATTTGTATGTGAACGATATCTCAACCATAGTTTCCATCTGAATAATATTTCGGTATGCAGACGATACTGTCCTCATTTCTCGTCATCTGAATTAAGACGAAGCATTACATCTATTAACAGAGGTCACGACGCAGTTAATGGACTGGTTCAATAAAAATCGAATTAGAATTAAGGGGTCCAAGACACAATTTGTGCGCTTCAGAAATCCACTAAACAAATTGAATCTGCGCTTGTCGGTTGTCCTACACAAATCAGACTGTCGTAACTGTAAATGTCTTCCATTGGAGTGTGTTGATAATGTGAAGTATTTGGGCAAACCTTTCGACTATGATATGTCCTGGAACACGCATCTCTCACACATATGTGACAAATTTCGGAGTGTTAGTTGTTTACTCCTTAATGAAAAGTTGTTTATGCCATTTACCATCAGAAAGTCAATCGCGCACGCTCTAGGCTCCGGCATGCTTAGGTGCGGCATCACAATGTTTGCAAATTGCTGAACACTATGGCAAGACAAGGTAAATCTCGTTCTAAAATGTTTATATAAAAGCGTTGGATACCAAATGAATTTCACATCCGACATAGAAATCTTTGAAACTCTGCAGCTACCAACTTTATTTTTGTATTTCTACAAAGTGTTGTGCTTCGCGAATTATGGAACGATGACTTTAATCGTCCCTTCATTTCACGAAGGATTCTTTTCGCCACGCAGCTTGTTTTGAAACCCTTCGACGCTTTTCGCGTTAGGGTAAGAGGGTTCGCTCATATTACGCTCCTCTCATTTTCAATAAGCTTCCAGAGCGAATGTTATCATTCGAAGAGCCTTCAAGTGCGCCCTTGAACTACCAGAGTATGTGGCCACAGAGGACCCGCTGAGCACGGGCCTCTACAACACCATCGGGGAACTCTGGGAAGCCCAGCGGATATCACAAATTAAGCGCCTCAGAGAAACTCCGAACCGAAGATGGCTCCTGGAGCGGCTGTTATTGGCCACACCGAGTGGCTTATTACACCATGAGCCCAAAAGAGAACTAACACCAGCTATACGAGGCAAGGTCACGGTCGAGAAGATCCCAAAAAACATGAAGTCGGAAAGGAACGCCAATACAAGAAGAGTTCGTCCACCGACCATATCCACAATATGGAGCAAGAAGCCCGGAACCCTGTACGCCGACGCGGCCATCCTACCAAGAGGCAACACCGCCACCCTAGCCGTGGGCGATCCTCGTGGCAACTTGGTGAGGAGGGCGTCGGTCTACTCGACCCTCAGAGAACACGCAGAAGAAGTCGCAATTGCTCTGGCTGCCACAGGTACCAAACAAGACCGCATCACTGTCATCACAGATTCGCAACGGGCGTGCCTCAACTTTGCCAAGGGTGAAATAGGCTAACAGGCGGCGAGAATTTTCTCAAAAGCGCAGTTTAGAAACATGAAGGTCGTCTGGGCAACAGGTCACACGGGTGTCGAGGGTAACGAGGCGGCAGACGCCGCAGCCCGAGCAAGCCCTTGTCGGCTTTAAAGAACTAGACTGCTTCGGCATGAGTATAGTCCTCGAAAATAAATATTGTATTGTATTGTATTAATATTATTAATATTATTATGGTTATTGTAATTATGACTTTTATTACCCGATAGATATGCTGCAGGATGGAGCTATACATCAGTTAGATTGATTTGTGTCAACCGTTATTAATATCAATTGCTCAAAAACAAAACTTCTGTTTTAAAAACCCGCTAAGGAGTGTTTGCCTAGACAGGTACTTGATTTTGCATACGTCATGTTGTGCAGATTGCACATGTGTTCCTGTTGAATATGTTTGTGGTGTTAAGTAGATGGGAATTGTCTTCGAAAATTAGATTTATCCTGGAACACGCAGATGGCAAATATTGGCAAAAGTATGAGAAGAGTATCCTGTCTACTGCATTTCATTAAGCTGTTTGTTCCGATGACAATTAGAACACTTATTATGCAAACATAGGGATACAGTATTTTAAGGTATTGTATGAATTTATTTATATATTGTCCCAGGCACTGGCATACCAAGACTGATGACATATTGAAAGGTATGCTGAGAAACGTAGCTTACAACTCGGAGCGTCTTGCAGAAGACAACTTGTTTAAATCAGTTCAGTTGCCTAACTTTGAGGCTCTACTTAAGCACACCAATATCACGAGGCACTACTGGGACAGTTCCTTTAAAAATCCCAAGTGTGTGACTAACCTTTCAGGAGCAATGAACGCTTTGAATTTCCCAGAAAAAAAAAACACGTTATGCAGAAAGCGTAATATCATTTTATGCACCAAAGATATTTACTGAGCTTCACGAAGGCTTACATAACACAGTGTCAGTGCAAAAATTAAAGAAAGCTCTCAAGTGTGTTTGCTACGGCCCACCTCAAAACCGCTTGAGAGAAAATTTGATTATTTTTTTATGCGATGCTTTGTTTATCCCAGATCTAGGTTTGATGGTAATGTGGCGTCACATAGCGTGAGTAATCATATTAAATTAAATTAATTTTACCTAAGTGTATCCGGAAACAAATCTTGTTAGTATTGAAAATTATCCGTTTCACTTCCCAAGCAGCATGCTCATCAAGGTGGCGTTCATCATACATGCCCGATACTTCGTTTCAGCTAAAGTTCAGACGTAGCCGATGCTACAAGCGCGAGCTCCAGGCTTTCAAGGTCCCTACCAAGCACGTGCGCTCGTGCGGTGCAAGCACTATTCAAGGCGACTTGCTCGCGCTTGTAGCATCGGCTTCGTCTTGAGTAAAGCTCAAACGAAGTATAGATGGCTTTGATGAACCCGTGCCTGGACCTGGTTTTATGTGTTCGTGTAAAAACATTATCATTATTATTATTACATAATTAATATTAATATAATTAGTTATTTTATTACTATTATTTACATTATTACTACAACTATTACTACTATCTCCTGAAGTAGATTGTTGTTTTATCTGCATCATCGTGAGGCCCTAAGACCTCTGCGAGTTTGCCCAGTGATTTTTTTTTCTCGTTGGTGCTCTTTTTCTTTTAGTGCCCTACACTATTTGTAACTACAGTCTTGGTCTGTTCGTCCCGACGTTCTGCTTCGCCTTTCTTCAATACGGACGTACAGAGCGCGACACTGTTAGCGCGAACAAGCGGTCGCCGGTTTTTCCAGTTTTTCTCTTCGAAACCAAGGGATTTCATCCAAGTTATTATTGCTACGGAAAGAGCTCATTTAGTTCTATAATGTAAGCGATAAAATTTCGTGCTCGCTAATACTATTTAGAAGTAAAATGCGAAAATGTGCCGATGTCGTGTTCGCGCTAACAGTGTCGCGATGTGTACAAGTGTACGTGTGTGTGTGTGTGTGTGTGTGTGTGTGTGTGTGTGTGTGTGTGTGTGCGCGCCGATGACTGCCGTTTTTTTATTTAGTGCTCCGACTGATCTGCTGGCCCAGCGGCTAACTGCGTTCGTCCTGCGGGAGCAATGACAATTTTTGTGTAATTTTCTTCTCTTCTTTTACTTTTACATACTGTGTGACAATATCCGAGCTCGCCCTTTGATTCTTCTCTTGCTGAATCTGGTCCCACAAGCCCTTGCCGGCTTTGACCAGGTCCGAAGCTGAACTTGGTAATTCTTCTCTCATGAATAAATATTATTATTATTATTATTATTATTATTACGTATGCTGAAAAGCGCCGTTCATTTCCCTGCATAGGTTAGTACGGATGTGTTTAATGACTGCCTTCTTGAGATCGAAAACGCAGCAAGCATGGTTAATCCTCGCAAACTATTATTATTAGGAAACTTCAATGTCCCGGATACATGCTGGGAGACAAACACTATTTCTTCGAGTAACCACAATGTCGAATTGAAAAGTAGTTACCGAATTGACTTTATCTCCTTCATGGGCATGAGCCAATTTAGCGAGGTGAAAAATGGTATGGAGGACTTCTTGGACTTTGTCTCTCAAACTTTGAGGATGTCTTGTTTGTGGAAATTAAATTTCCTTATGTGTCGAAAAACAAATATCATCCTCCTTTTGAACTAGCCTTAACTTTTACTGTACCTATAAATCGGAAATCGAAAACAGGATTCACTCAGGTAAGAAGGCTGCGCAACTTCGCGTCCGGTGACTATGTAGAGTAATAAACGAATTTTTATAACTTCGAACGCTCGCCCATTTTGGAATATTTTGATCATAACCATCGGGTTGTTCAATTCACTAAAGTGGTACACGACGGAATGGACCACTTTATTTCTATTAAATGACAACAAAATACTATAATTGTCATTACTGGTTTTCACCAAGTTTGAAAAAGCTGAAAAATATTCTGTCAAAAAAAAAAGAAAACGAAAAAAACTGGTAGCTCTAAATGGGAGTGGAAATTTAGACAATATAGGCACTCTTGCAAACAGAAACAGAAGACTGACTATCAAATATTCCCGGAGTCAGTGTTGGCGGATTTAAGGTGAAAACCCAATTTTAATATTTTAACGTGTTCGCTCTCAAGCTGGAGCACTAGAGCACCCTGAACTTAATTTGTTCGATGACAAGCATAAAACTGCGACCAACGTAAGTTTCGCCTTTGCGTGTCGCCTTAGTTCTTTTTATAAGGACAATGTAGATGGTTACCTGCGTCCATCATCCTCTGGCGTGAGTGGGCACATTTCTTGGCTGGCTGAGGATGAAGATATATGTTACGACTTCACAGCGCACAGACGTCTCACAAACAGGCACTCACTCGACTGCAGACACAGAAGCATGCGTGCAGCGCAGAACTCACAAATCTTTGTATTTTGTCTTCGTCTTCTTCTACGTATTATTAAAAAAAAACAAAAAAAACCTGTAAATTCTTTTTTCTTCGTTTTCTTCTTCGCCTATTAAAACTAATTTGTGAAATAGTCCGCAATAATCTCCTAAAGGTGAGGTAAGCTATTTCTTTTTGGCTGACAAGGTTGGAGATGGGCTTTTCACGCGTCCATTATCAAGCCTGGCAATATTCTTCGCTTCAATTATTTTCCTAGTTAGTTGGTTGTCGTCTCGGTCAAATAAGTAGTTGTGCCACACACCCGTAATCCCGGCAGTGCAGACCAAGATGCCCTGAGTGAGCTCTAGTAATATCATAGTGGTACTCACGAAGACGATCGTTAAGGCACCATCCAGTCTGGCCAAAATAGCGTTTTCCGAAGGAGAAAGGTAGGGAGTACACAACTTTTTATGTGCACTGTGAAAGAACTGTTTTTTTTTTTTGTTTTTTTTTTGCTTCGTATGGCTGCTCTTTGATCAATTTGAAGAAGCGTTCACTTTCTTGCAGAAGCTAGAGAGCTTGCTCGGAGCTGAGTTCGGTCACGTCAATGATGACTTTTTCTCTACTTTTTTTTAGTCCATGGGAGATGTTCTGTGTATAAGGCACACCAACAGGCCTAGTTGACCTGTCTCTTGGTGGGGGTTGAGTGGCCTCCCATCTTTTCATATCTTTGAGGACGTTCTCTGCAATCAAAATTAGTGAGACACTGGGGTACCCTGCTGATGTTAGGCGAGAGATTTGCGCATCGAAGCTTGTTGTCATCAAATGTTCGCATGATGTGTTAAGTGAGTTTTTGAGGCATACATTCGCGATGCCTCTTTTGACCGGCGTGGAGTGCGCAGAGTTGAAGTGAAGTAGCGGCCGTTTCTCCCGTGGCTCAACTGAGGAGCATACGTGATCGCTCGACACGGAAGAGAAGCAGGGGAGGAAACGGAGGAAGACGAGGGGAGGGCACAAAGAAGGAGGGAAGGGTATGAAGTGCCTCCCGTCCTCCTGCTTCCTTCTTCCTCCTCTATACCTTCCCTTCCGTACCCTATCCTCCTCCTCCTCAAGAGCTGCGCTCCAATTTCACATTACAGAGATTTGTAAACGTACATCCATTTTTTACATCCATCCTTTCTGTTATAAAAAAAAGAAAAAAAAAAAAACTCGTTAAGATTGGAATTATTTTAGAATATTTGGAACAAAAGCTGTCTTTAATCCTCTGTAGAAGTCTGGCAGCCGTGGAAATGTGGCTAACTAGAGGCCAGTTTGTCTTCTTTGCACCTTTCCTATGCTTTATGAAAGGGTAGTACATAACAGATTTTTTTTTTTTTTTTTCGTTTACAAAATGTAATAATTTCAAACCAGCACGGTTTGCCCCTTGCCACTCGACAACAACGGATGATTTCATTTATGTGTCTTTGGCATCCAAAGCTGTCTGCCAGAAAGGGTACCTTGACGTTATTTACTTTGACCTGAGTAAGGCTTTTGACGTGGTTGGTCATCGCCTATCAACATCAAAACTTGTTGATATCGGTGTTTATGGTTGGTTTTATGAGTGGTTAAAGACTCATTTGCCAAATAAAACTTGCGCTGTCCGTGCCAATGGCGAGCTTTCTCCGGAGTATTGCGCCACGTCCGGAGTACCTCAGGGGTCGGTTTTAGGCCATCCTCTTTTTTCTATCTTTGTTAACGATGTGTGTAAACATATAGCAAACTCTTCTTTTTTGCAATACGCTTTCCTTCTTGCTTTAAAGATACAGTTAAGGACTGATTGCACGTCAAGAGCTTAAGCGCGGTCTTTCTATCGACCTCCTACTTTTTCCGAACATAGGAGATAAACACATGGCAATTTTAAGACTAGAAGACCACTATTTTCGTTTAGCGATGACTGATGTCTAATGAACAGCCCTTATTTGGTCACGAATGACGGGCAGATACACGTTTAATGCGGTAGAAAACTGAGCTTTTTTTAGGAAGGGGGCGTGTGCCCAAAACAAGAACAGAGGTACAGACGTCGCGGACATCGAAGGCGGCGTGGCAGTTGATCGAGTGCCGGTGAAAGACTGATCGTGCACATGGAGGCGCGGCTTGTTTTTGCGCTTCCTGCGCATGCAGAACATTGGACCAAGAAAGATTAGCAACATTATATTCCGAGGGCGAACAAACTATAAAGTTTTCAAACCTTCTCGAATCTATGATTAACATGCAGAAAGATCAAACAAGCGCTGCCGGGATTAGGATCCCGGTTACCTGCGTGGGAGCCGAAGGCGCTGCCTAGTTAGCTAGCTGCGCACACGGCAATATCTAAGGCTAAATAAAGGGCGGTAAATCTAGTCTCCTGCTATTAAGCTTTATATCTTCTGCCATTACAGATAATTGTTTCGTCCATAACGTCTAAAAAAAAAAAATTGAAATTTCGAGTTTCCATGCAGATGTGGAAGCTATGTAATTGGAACAATTTATTTCTTTTAGCAGTAATTAGGAATGTAATGGAACGAAAATTTGAATTATATATCTTCATACTTTTTTTATCTTGAGGAGTATTTTGTTTACTTAAAAAACGAAAAGACCCCTTCTTACCCCCCCCCCCCCTTTTTCCCCCAAAGAAAAAAAAAAAAAAGAAAATCAAACAAAAATAGTTTTGGGCGAAACATGAAAGAGAAGAAAAAATAAAATGCCATAGGGGACTCATGAAGACATGCATTTTGAAGACCACAGACCGTTTGAGTTTAATTGTCCAATAGCTCGAGCACGAGCCATTCGGATACACAATATTACTGTCCCAGGCAGCACAAAACGTCGTGGAAACGTCGAGAAAAAGTCCCGGACGTCCGTGACGTCCCGCATGACTTCGATCACGTTTTTTCGATGTTGAGGTGACGTCCTTATATAACGTTCCATTAGAGTCCAATCAGTGACGTTGTGACGACGTTGTATTTCAACTCAAATGTCGTCAACGTTCCCACGACGTCGATGCACGACGTTCTCATAACGTCCAACGCTCACGTTTCTTTGACGTTGAACTGAAGTTCATAAATGACGTACCAATATCGTCCTGTCCGTGACGTGCTGGCGACGTCACGTTTCAACTTTAACGTCGTCATCGTCGCCACGATGTCAAGACAAGACGTTTTAGCAACGTCGAACACTCACGTGTCTTTAAAGTTAAAATAAATTCCAGTGTGACGTTACATTATTGCCCCGTCAGTGACGTTTCAGCGAAGTCGCGTTCACACCTAAATGTCGTAAAGTCATACAAGACGTGCTGGCAACGTCGGCCACTCACGTTTTGTTCGACGTTTTTAGATTTTCCAGCTCAATCTCCAGCCGCAGAATCAGTGTGGTCAAGGTGACAGTGCTCAAGAGAAGCAAACAAAACTTAATTTTTGAGAGGCTGAGAAGTTTAATTATTCATACATTAATTTGCGTATTTCAAAATGCTATTAATTTCACATCGATGCCGCTAAAGAGGGCATTTACAAAACTCAATGTACACGGAAGAAAAAAAATAATATGAAAGCATGTTCGGAACATCATTCCTTTTAGATGTGCTTGTTATTATTTTGGTTTGTTTAAAATATTGTTACGGGTTTAATTTTCGAAGCCCATGGCGTCTAGAAGGGATCGAATTGTACCATTCTTGCATTTTGCACGCGCGTTGTCGTCTTCCATGGGTCCTGGGCCCTGGCACGCGCCTCAGGGGCGCCGCTACACTATACCCTCTCCAGGTGATTTGAGACCTGCATCCTTTCCTAGGAGCATCCATACTGCTCCGCGACCACCCGAGATTGTTTTAAGGTTCGTCGATTTCTCTTCGTATTTTGTAACCCATGCTCACCTGCGCACAACCAAAAAATGTTCATCAACATCACAGTTCATCCATAACACCAACTTCCAGCGCCTTAGCGCTTTCGGTAGATCGGGCGCAAAGTCTTGTCACGTGACTGTCAGTACAGATCTGGCTATCGTTGCCACTGGTGACGTACCCAAACGAAAATCGCATGCCATCACACACTATATCAGAGCACAACTTCACTGCACAATTGCGCATTTTTGGAGTTGACTAAAAAAAAAAGACAATAAAATGCCCGGCAATGACGAAATCCGGTAGATACTGTCAACGGTTTGTGGAAATTGACATTCATGATGCCAACCCAGAATGGCCCAGATGACGGTCCAAAAAGCGTTCAAGCCCAGTCCGCACTTATGTACCGAAAAAACAAAACACAAAAAAAAAAGAAAAAAAGAAAAAGGAAAAAAAAAAAAAAACAGCCAGCACGGCGCGAAAGAGAGGGGGAAAGTTAGGCCGAGGAGGTGCCAGTGGCATCTCCATAGAGCCCCATGCGATGCGTCGGGAAACTCGGCAAGAAGAGGGCGAGAGAGAAAAGAGGGGGAAGATAGCGACGACGAACAATTGACAAGCCTAAGTTCCGGGTGCACGTATTTTCTCAGTCGTTCCCAAAATATTTCACTGAATCGGTCCAGCTTCTTCCGAAAGCCGGTCACTATACTTCGTTTCAGCTTCGGTCCGAGCGCAGCCGATGTTATGAGCTGAAGGGCCGATCAAACAGCGAAAGAGGCACAAGGTCATGGCGTGCTCTCTGCAGTTGATAGGACCAGCCGGTATTCGCCGTCTCTCTGTGCGCGCTCCTCCGCCGGCTAGTCCTATCATGTGCAGAGAGCACGCCATGACCTTGTGCCTCTTTCGCTGTTTGATTGGCCCTTCAGCTCATAACATCAGCCGCGCTCGGACCGAAGCTGAAACGAAGTATTCGCGACTCCAGCAAAACGGACGCCACCAAGCGGGAAAACCGGGAACCAGCCAGTCCAGGTCGCTCCGCGTCCCTCCGCGTCTCTGGTGGCTTTCGCGAACACGCGTTGTCGGCGCGATGGCGAACAGTGTAATTTCACGAAGGTCCGAAAATTTCTTAAGTTTGCCTGAGTGTTGATTAGTGTGGCGAAGCCTCAGTAGACTGTTTCCTTTCATCACGAGTTTTCGATTTCTTTGATGGGGAGGAATCGCGGAAAAACGTTTTGATTTCTTGTCTGTCTGGAATCACATTCAAAGTGACGACTACTTGGTAACTGATAAGGGGTTTCTTTATAAGGACGTAGAACAGTGGGAGGACGACAGATGAGTCATTTCACTGGAGGGAACACCAATGCTGCAGTCAAGTGAATGGGAAGGTTCGATAGCTGCTTTTCTTGAGTTTGGTTGTGTTCGATTAGCTTCAAGTTTGAGCCCCCCACGCCGGTCGGTGCGTTGGGTATTCATCTTGGCTGCTTTTTGCCGAAAAATCTTCTGGGCCACTCTGAAGGATTTGGGCTGATTTCGCAATTATTTGATTCATGAAAGCCTGCTCGCTGCAAATGAAGAATGAGGGAATTTATCTGTTTTCAAAAGGTGGGGGACGACGAGTCTCGCAACGTTAGAAGCTGTCACGGCATTATGATCTATCGCGCCTCCAATATATATATTATACCATCGTCGAATTAAGCCAGCAGCAATATACGTCTACATTGCTCAGGTTGATCGGCCACAAAAATACTAATTTTTTCCGTTCAGGATTCGAAGTCAAGTTCAGTGCAGAGAGGTTCTGCACTGAACTTGACTTCGAATCTCCAATGTATTGACTCTCCTCAGTTTGTCCGCATTCGTCTCCGTGTTACCGGCTAGAACCATTTGGCTAAGTTTAACTTAGTATCTCACTGTCTGACAAATATACTTTTATTCAGCAGTTCACCTAATAGCTAATTAACTAAGGTCATATTTCAAACCGAACAATATTCTAGTATCGCTTTAGTGGGACGTAGTACGTAATATAATACATAACCCGCTCGTCAAAATGACTTCTCGATTGCTACTAAAACCTGAATTGATGTACGAGTATCAGCTGCTCAGTGGGGTGCCGGCGGGTCAGCATGCTCCTTGGCTCAAGAAGCGCTTGCTTAATTTTCGTAATTTTCCTGCAGCCTGTGTTGTTGACCGAGCAGACGACTGAAGCTGTTTCTTAAACGCGGATACGCACAAAAGCCTGATTTCGCGGACAGATAAGTCGCATGGTCGAGGCATGCGAGTTGGCTGAAAATTACTGCCGCTGGGAGAATTCTGCAGTCATTGCCGCTTTCCTTAGATGAGCAAAACTGATTAGTATATACCGTCTTTTCAGAAGCCCATAGTTTCGGTTTCGAACGAAATGTCCAAAACGAAAGTTTGACATAAAAATAAAAAAAATAAAATAAAAAACACAGACACTTGGAAAACAAAACTATGTTCAGCAAGTTTATATGCACCGGCCACACTGAACCGTCTCAGTTCAAATACCTATAAAATTGGGCATTAAACAAAAGAAAATCTGTTAAATTGAACGCGCCACCTGTTCAGGCGGCCCGGCCGAGCCGACGCGACCTGGACTCAGCCGCCATGTTTGTTTGGTGGTGGCGCCCCCCTATAGGTCGCTGGAGTCGCGAATAGCCCCGGCCGTCACATCTACGGGTCTACGAGGCAGGCTGCTATGTCGCCGTGATTTTTTTTCTTTCGAGTCTGCATACAGTATAAGTGCTGCGATTGGATGAGTCGTTCAAGTCGCCCCTATGAAGAAGTCGGTGATCGCCAACAACGCCGTCGTGTTTAGTCACGGCTCGAGGACCTTTTTCAAGGCCATAACGCTTCACGCGTCGAATCTTTCTACTGCTCGGATCAAGGTTCCTGTGAGGATATGAATGACGCCCCCAGAAAACAAGTGGCAGTGCACATAACGGCGCGTCAAGTCCAGTCTCCGATCAAGACCCTTCAGACGCCTCCGACGATCCCAATCAAGAACGCCCAGTGGACGGGATCCCCCTTCTGAAACCATTCCCGTGCACGCAGCGAGTGTACCAGCTACGCGCAATGGGGCGGCTAAAGCACGCGCGTCAGCGCATTAATCAGAAGCAGAACGAGGTAAGCGGTGGAACATTCCGCGCTTCGTGACATCGTCTCTTGTTCATTTATTTACGTGAATTTTTTGTTCTTTTATATCTTTGAGGCCGGCAGATCCAGGGACGTGTTTTGGAGGCGCTCCGTATTGTATCTCGTGTCTGAACATGTCAAATAAACAGTTCGTACCAAACCTGTGTTTTAGGTACTTCCTTCGTACTTGCATGATAGCAACTTGCTTTCAAAATAATATAAAAATTTACTTCTTTTTTTTTTTGGGGGGGGGGGGGAGGGGGACGCAACGTTTTCCCACGACGGCTAGGGAACGTAATTTGGCAAGGTTTCTCGACGTTCTGTGAACGTCGTTGGTAGTCCGGATGTCGTAAACACACGTACCATAAACGTCGAGGGAGGACGCAACGGCCCACTGAGACGTGCATGTGACGTGCAACAAACGTCATTTGGAACGTCCCCTCGACCTTCTGTGCACCTTTTCTCGCGGACATTTAAAGGTTTCATCGACGTCGAAGGAAGGTAACGTCCGGACCTTCGACGTTTTACGACGTCACGTTACAGACGTCTTCGACGTTCTTTCGACGTTTTCTTCACGTTTATGTGCTGCTTGGGGTACTTCTTAAATAATATGAATAATATACAGAACGGGTAATTGGCAATAAAGGGAACACACTTAACTTTTTTTTTGCTTTTGAAATTAATATTGTTAAGGGGGCATGTGCAAGTATCTTTTAAATCTGCTCATGCATGAGTCATACGTCTTGCAGAGGCAAGGGATAAAAGCACCCTTCTGCAAATGCCCCTTTTATTCTAAGCGGATCCGCTTTATATTTTAGGAAACCTGCGTTAGAAGACGCAGGTTTCCCGGATTCGGTAATCGCCTCGGCCGCGGAAGCAATAGCGAAAAGCATTAAGGGTGAGGCGCGGGGAAATATAACAAAAAAAGTAAGAAAAACAGGTAACTGTCATCCCTTATGTGCACCACATGTCACACGGCTTTAAAAGAGCCGCCTCGAAGTTTGGGGTAGATGTGGTTTTCTCGGTACGTAAGAAGTTAAGCGCTATTTGCTCTGCGGTAGAAAAGCGCGTGAACAAGGAAGAAAAACAGGGGGAGAGGCCGTGCGGCATAAAACACCGCATTGAGTTCGTGCCATGCACATTGAGTGTAGTATACCAGATACCCTTCACGCGCGGGACGGTATAGATAGGGCAGACAGAACGGTGCCTCAACATTCGCCTGCGGGAATACCGTAGTTCTTTAACAGGAACAGCAAGCTCTCACTTCTCGTTATACTGCAGGGACTGCGCCTGTACACCGTTACTTGACAACGCCAATGTTTTATATAAACACAGGGACCAAAAAGCTCGAGAGATTGTCGAAGTTCATAAAATGAAGAAGGAGGGGCCAGCCTGCGTTAGTCAGGCTTCCTTGAATTTGCTGGACAATGAGGTCGCATTTTTAGATCGGCGATGACGCATATCGAATTGTGTAACAGATAGCACCCAATTTTGTGAGGCGCATGCGAATTTCCGTCGTGATTAGAGAGCCGTGTTGTACGTTTTCTTCGTTGTTTCCTGATAATAAACCTTTCAGTTGTTAGTCAGCGCTCGTTCTGTCCAGTTCCTTCCTCTGTACCTTTAAAATTCGCGCTGTTCAATTATGAATACATACCAACTCGCCCAGCTATTATGTTTGCTTCTCAATGTGTTGCACATTTTAGTCGTTCTAACGATGGAAACACTGCCTTTATCAGTTTATGTAGGATTAGAATATTCTTCAGGTATCCAAAATAAATTTATTAATTTATTTTAGCGCAAGATTGGGAACTCCCCAGCTTAAACAAAACCGTCTACGATAGCATGGGATTCCTTGGGGGCCGCAGTATAGACCATTCCATTAAGCGCTCTCTGGGCGGCACCATTTTGTTCGACAGCAGCGCCCTCTCCATACACCTGGGAAATTCAGCGGGTTTGGCGGGGTAAAACGAGAGAGAGGGCACGTGCCCGACTCCGCTAGCAGACGACAAAACGGGAGGTTAGCATTCTCCATCTTCGGGCTGTATCGGCGGGCTGTACGGAACATCGAACACTCGCTCGTGGCTGCCGTTGTGAAGTGGTTCGCGTTCTTAGAATAGTCATGGTTACTCCAAAATCAGCCTAGAGCTCTCTGTTGTTCCATTTCGGTAAATGATCAACTAGCATATCTTTTTTTCCCGTTACTTAAATAGCAGTTGAGTCAGCCGGCAGTACTACCCTCAACTACTGCGTGTATTGCGGCAGGAGAGCACGTTTTTATGTATTATTTCAGACATCCATTCATGGTCGCTAAAGGCCTACACCAGTACGAACTTTGTATAGTAGAAAAGGTACAGCCACCGGATCCACTTTTCGCCGGAGACCGGCCAATCTGACACAGTTTTCCTTATTTTTTTTTATTTGCACGCAGATAACAGCGCAATTTGACTCTGTTAGTCTTTTTTATCTAGCATAGTAATACACGATAACTGGCATACCAAAATCTGCGCATCTGCGCTTGAAATTCCCAAAATGACGCGATTTTAAACAGAGTTTGTACGCCAGCCGGATGCTAGGTACTGCCCACTCGGCGGAGCAGACGACATTCGGGCGAGAGGGGGAGGGCATTTTTTTCCCTTTTTACCCTCTCTGCTGTGACCCTAATGGAACGGTCGATATGAGGCCGAAAATTCGTCTATATGGAAATGACCTGAGTACAGCGTTGTGAACGCCGGGTTAGGGATTTACTTCCAGCGGCTCACGACGCCGAAATGTAAAACAAGCCTGTTAAATGAATAAAGCTCGTCTACGCAGGTTTATGCAGTGGCTCCTGGTATTTAGCTTCAGCCAAACTTACCGGATATCACTCTTCTTGTACCCTATATTTCATTTGACAAATTTTATAAAAGAATAATTTCAAACTTTTTTTCATAGGGCCGTCACTTATCTCAAATATCGAGTACGCCATAAGCAAAATGTCTTTAAGACTAATAGAGTATTGTCAACCTCAGCATTGCAAAATGCTGTTAATTAGTATTTTTGTAAAGCCGGTAGTGAAAGCAAATTCGTTTTCGGCATAGGATTGAATATCAGAATAATTCTCGAGTAATTATTTTCTTAAGAAACAACACGCCAAACAATATCACTTATTCCAAAGAATCGTTGTGATAAATAGGAGACTCTCCCAAGTTTGCAAAATGATGGTGTTCGCAAAAATCTAAATGTGAACTTGCGAGTTCATCTGTCCTTAGAAAATCTGCCCATTGTTAATTAGTACGGAGGTGAGCTGACCTAGTTGGTTATCATACATCACTGGTCGTTCTAGCTAATCAAAAAGGAGAAATAAAAAAAAAAAACAAGCGGCGGGTCGCCTTTTCTATTTCTCCTTCATTCTCCTCCTTCAATCCTTGTTCAGTTGGTGCCACCCGTGAGGATTGTTACTCAGGTTTTCGACCTGCTTTCCCCAATGAATCCTTGCATTTCTTCTTTCATTATTTTTTTCTTGCAAAGTAGGATCAGCGTGTACTGTCGATGCCAATGGTATTTTTTTTTGTGTGCATCATGTTGCATTGTTTCGACGGCCTCATTGGCTGAAATTAACAACAGTCGTACCCAGATTCCCCATAAGGTGTTCTTGAAAAATGTTATCAAATTTAGGCATCAAACTACTTTGGGGTTCTCAAAGTGACTCAGTTAAATTGTTTAATTTCTTGTGTACCAAAAGGAACACGTCTTTATTACGAAATATTTCGAGAATGTCATAAAACACCAGTACAGCCGCGTTCAAAATGGAACAAAAATACACAAGTACACTGAAGACTGCTTACGTGTAGGAAGGTGAAAGCCAGTCAAGAACGATGTTGAAAACGACGTCGAGGACGACGTATACGTCGACTTCTAGGACGAACTCTAGGACGACCTTAAGGATGACGTCTGGGGATGTTGAGAACGACGTCGAGAACGACGCCTAGAGGAGGACACTTGAGAGGCTGTTGTGTATTTGCCGTAGATGTAGACGCGGTCACCTTACAGTCCATCGCACGAAGCGCACAACGAGCACAGATGATGTCTGAAGCTCACCCTTTGCACACTGCTCTCCGGTGGTGACATCACGCTGATGACGTATGATGACACTTCATCACAGCACGCTGATGACGCATGATGACGTGTCTTTATATCCATCTTTTGGGAACAACGCCGACAACGCCGACGCCGCTTGTATTTCACGTACTGTGACAAGTGAGGTCGTCCTAAAGGTGTACGAGACTTCTACGATGACCGCAAGTACGACGCCGAGGGCATACGTTTGAGCGGCGCGTGCCCCGCTATCGCAATTTTATTGCCATTTACTCGGAATGTTTGCTCAATGATAAAAGTAAGGCTTTCGCCTTAAAACTAACCAAATTGAAGCAACCCGATCTTGGTGAGTACGTCAGCACCCTCTATCCGTCAGTCAGGTAACTACTGAGATAAAAAAGCATATGGTGAGCGCGCGACACCTAAAAAGGGCGCGCCGATCCAAATGATGTGCTCGTCAAATGACTCTTTTGGGAGCCACATCGCGGCACACTGTCTTGTGCACGCTTCCCATTTTCACTCACCAGCCAATCAGATTACGGCGTTACTCAGTATGAGCGCCGAAAAAGAAATCAGACAGCGCATAAAGATAATAAACCCTGCAATTCTCACTTCGCGAGTGAGAACGGCTTAGTTCGTTAATGCTCTGCCCGATTCCTTCTTCAGCGCTTTAGTACCGATGCCGAGGCATAAAATTGGCATGCCTGTTAGATTGTCATCGGGTGTAGGTGTCACTGGTTGTGCGAAAATTCTAAGTTTTTATATAACTTTACAGTAGTGACATTTTCAGCAACAGAGCAAGGTACAAGAGCCCCACATTTTCGTGAAGTAAACGTGAATTTTTAAAATTCACGTTTACTGACTTCTCTTGTGTTCGCTGTCTTCTCATGAGGAATATATGTTATCAGAACGTTTTATTGCGCTTTTATTTTTTATTTTTTTTCATTTCTGTTTTAACAACCGTAGAACAAACGTAATATGTACACAGTACTTTGCATCTGATAAATATATATTTTTTTTTTTTTATTGTCAGACACAGAGGTAATGTACCGGGCAACCGCGAGAAACCAAACCCCGAGAAACCAAACCCTAGGCATCACGGAGAGCTCAAACGCCGCCAGGACGTAGCCCCAGCCATTCGAGCAAGGTGTCAGAGTTTGAGCACCAACCGTGATCTAATTCGAAAGTTATGAGACATTTTCTGAAATTTTCAACGGGAAAATGGTGCCACTTTTCTCCCTTTTCCAGTTTCTGGCGCAATAAAACACCATGCATTTGAGAGCTCAGTCGGACGCCATTTTTTCATTGAAATTTTCGGAAAATCCTGTATAACCTTTAAATAACGGTTGGTGCTGAAAATTTTTCGCAACTTGCTCGAACAGCTTGGGCTACGTTCTGACATAGTTTGAGCTCCCTGCGACTTCTAGTTTATGTTTGTGGTGCGAAAAATTGGGTTGTGCTTTCTCGCAGACGCCCGGTAAAGTACAGGGAATATCGATTTCATAAACGCAAGTCAAACAATGCCTTAGAAACAGCCGGTGCGATTTATAATGTATGCCTTTCCTCCACATTAATACTTTTTCTTGTTTTCTGTCTGAAGCTAAACATGTGTGAATTTGTCCCAAATACCTAGCAACATCGTACACTGTGAGTCAGTGGGATTGGTGGCTCTTTGAAGGAATGGCAGAGATCAGTTTCAGAACGTATCGACCTAATACTTGCTCTAAAGACGGGACCAAAAACGTGTATTTATGGTTTATAAACAATCTTACCTGACTAAAAGGTTATAAATGAAACAAAAACTTCAAATTAACTGCCTACAGCAGCCGTGTACTAACCAATGGCGTCTGATTGGCGCAACTCCCGATAGATGTCGGCAGTGTTCTCCACGTCAACAAATGGGGGTCTGCATTGAAGGCACCGCGAGTACCGAAATTTTCAGCGTGAGCTTCGATGATGACGTACCTTTTGACGTCGGCTTGTTTTGGAGGTTTTTTTACTCGTTGAGGCGCGTGTTTGCCGGCGTATACTTGTAAGTTAGCCCTGTGGTCGCTTCCGGAGCTCTGTCCGAAAAAATCGGTGCAACTTCTTCGTCCACTCAGAAATCATTTTTCACTTGCTCGTTTGGAGCTAAATTCACAATGCAGTTGAAATAAACCCCAACACAACTCGGTTGAAAGTTGCAGACAAGAAGAGAGACGCGGTAACAACCAGAAAGTTCAAAGCAGACGACATGTATAGCCGAAAATAATGGTCAGAAAAGGAGACACCTCATCCGTTTTGTTTTTCTTGTTTTATCTTAATTTTAAAATGTTTTATTGGTAGCATAAAATAATCATGCATTGAGGATTCGTGCAGAAAAAGATCGCGTTGCTTGAGGCTCAGAAAACTCGTCTGCTATTGCCGAGGTTGAGGATGGCATACAAGGACGAAACATGACATTGTCTGAAGACTGTCCCTAGATGTACTTGCAGTGTGATCGTGGCCTGAGAGCACGCCACCGAAGCTTCTCGTCATAAATATCCCAGGAATCTCAAACGTATACTGCCCTGTACACCCCACTAGACGCCCATATTCTGTGATAGCGTCTGCAACCGCGGCGCGGCTCAGGCATACCGCCTGTAATCTTACGTGCCGCCATTTGTCCGCTGCTGCACCACTCAGACGCCTTTCTTTAGCAGAAGGCGACCGCAGATAGAAATTTGTCGTTTTCGTTTCTAACTTTTAATGTGGTAATTTGTTCTGTGAAAATTTGGATGGTGCGTGAAAGCACCCATGTCAAAAGCCCCGTGTCAAATACTGCGCGGCAAACACGCCGTCTGTTTTTGCCCCGCTTTCAAAAGCCCCAGTTTCAGAAGAAAATGTCGCGAATCCCCCGAGTCAGGTGGCCAGCTCCTCAACGTAATGGCGGAGCATTCTGATTTTAACTAAGATAAAGTGTGCAAGCGATCATGTGTAACGTAATCACGAGGTACCCTGGATTCAAGTAATGATTGAGACGTTGGAAGTGAAAATACGCAGACAATATCATTCACTGGCAATTAGCCAGTGAATGATATGGTCTGCGCATTTCTGATAGCGGGTTTTTGGCAATTAGCGGCCACCCTGAGCGTCTCCCCCTCACTCATTCCTAATGTTGCTCAGTGCTCTTGCTCCTTTACGTGCTTCTGCTACGCTTTTGCCCTGTTTGGTTCGGCGTTGTGCTCGTGCTTGAGTTTCATCGCACTCGTCGGAGGTCCTTCAGCCGATCCTCCAGAAGTCGTATCACCACCCAGGAAGGTTCAACGCTCCAATGAAAGCGCGGCGACCCTTTCCTTCTCGTGGAAACTCCTCCGTCGTTCGACATATCGCACGACGCGAGAGTGAGATACAGAAATATATTTGTACGAAAAAAAAAAAAAAAAACAGTTAGCAATACACTATTAAAGAATGATTAAATAGGAAGTAGAGAAATAAAAGCTGGATAACTATGGTTGTAACGAAAATCGAGAGGAGGAAAACCGAAGTGCCGAAGCGGACGATGCGAGTGGGCAATGAGTACAGGGAACTATTAGTAGAGCGAGGTCTGTACAAAGAATATACATGAAACACACTCTTTTTCAATAATAAAAATACAAAAATACATTGACTTTTTTGGTGTCAGTACGATCTTTTTTTTTCAATTTGCTTCTGTAGTGTAGGACGCTGCTGACGATAGTACGCCGTTAGCAGCCGTAGAGGAGTCGCGGGGATTCAGGATCACGAAAAGGATCTTTACGCTAAATGCCACTTTAGTTGCCGTGTGGCACTGCCTAAATGACGTTTACATTGAAGGTCCTTTGGCGTAAAGGTCCTTTTAGGTGCCCGTCTGACAGGGGTGTAAGTTAAGACATGTAACAATGCTGGTTGAAGCGCGAAGAGGGTGGTAGGGGGGCAGTGAGGGACGGGGCTTGTGGCACGCGGGGAATACGGGACGGGGTAATTGAACGCTGGGTTTTCGAAACATGAAGCTAATGTAGCGGGGATTTTACGACAGGAATTCAGCGCGCGGGGTGATTGTGCTATACCCGAAAAATTTATACCTTTAATGCACGTGTTTTAGGTCACGTTTCTAAACAATTTGAGCTCAATACGTCAACAAACCGAATTGTACGGTGCCTTCAAATAGGCATCGATACCCGCTACTCATCTTTAAGTTTACGCTTTTTTCCTTGCGCCGAAAATGTAGATACGAGAGTAATCGTGTGCATTCCAGTGACACTTGCTGACACTTTGCAGGCGCTACACACCGAGTGGATTCGGCGATATTCCTCGTTGCATCAAACGGTGCTGGCAGCACGAAGCAAGATCGCCAAGAAGAATTCTTGACAACGGCCTCGGGGGAACCCAGGCTTCCCGGTGCAGAATGCTGGCGGAGTAGCTAAACTACTACGCAATACAATCAGCTTAAAAATACTCACTATGGAAAATGCAAGCCTGACAGATACAATCAATTATCAGGTGTCTTCATCATTCGCGTCTCCTAACAGAACACAAGCTACGAATCTTACAGGCGAAGATGACGTGATGGGTCCACGGTACCATGAGCGCGTTCGCATCGCCATCATTGTCATCATGATCGTTGTATCGGTGTTCGGAAACAGCGTGGTCTGCTGGAAGCTCGTCTCGAGAAGACGAAACCACCGCGTGTCCAAGGCGCGCGTGCTCTTCCTGAACCTTGCCATAGCGGACCTCCATGTCGCTTGCATCACAATGACGTCACAGGTCGTCTGGGAGGTAATGGGACGACTGTGGGTAGCCGGCGACGTCTTTTGTAGGTTCTTCAAGTTTCTGCAGACGTTCGCCCTGGTGTCTTCCACGTACATGTTGGTGACCATCGCCCTGGACAGACACATCGTCATCGTGACTCCACTGGCTCCGAGCACAGATCCGTGGACACTGGCGATCGCGACCTGGGCCGTGTCGTTGTTGCCGTCGCTACCGAACCTCTACGTGTTTAGGAGCGTGGAAGTAAGTCCCGGCAAGTGCTACTGCACGTCCATCTTCTACGACCGTCAGACACCTAAGTACCACCGGCAGGTCTACATGGGGTTTGTGTTTCTTATGGTGTTCATCGGGCCCCTGGTGCTACTCGTGGCCTTGTACGCTGGAATATTGTTGGTTATCTGGAGGCATGGTGCTAAGAGGAGCACAACGGGATAGCAGACCACCTCGTCATTTCCGAGAGCAAAGGTGCGTGTGTCTTGGGTGTTGCAAGCTTCGTAATTGGCGTCTCCAATGATTTGTCCACTTGGTTTTTGTTTTGCAAATGAAAACAAATTGCTCTCTAAGTTTAACAAAATTAGCGACGGTTTCGAGTTATGCATTGCCTAAATGTGGTTTGCCACAAATGGGTTCTAAGAAAAAAAAAAGACTGATGACATGCTCGAGCTGGTGAACACATGCATGCCATGGCCAAACCAGGGACACAAAAGAGGAAGGCACTGTAAAAATGCAACATAAACCTTATCCGTTGATGTCACTCTTTTGACGTCTCAAACGTTTCCTGCAGAGATCGATCTTTCAAGGAATGGCGTGTATTTTTCTACGCCTTATCCGTCGATGTCATTCTTTTGACTTGTGAGACTTTTCCTGCAGATATATATTTAAAGGCATTGTGTGTGTTTTCCTTCTTTTTACGTGCCTTCCTCTTCCTTTCATACCTCGGGTTTAGTTATGCAAACTAGTATTTGCGTAATTGGTGTTTTGTACGTTGCTACATACAGTTTTTAATTCGTCGTCTGAGGGCTTTCTGCGAGCAACAGTTTACTGCCAGTTGACAAGAATACTCCAATACTAAATATCGCTTCGGTAAGACGGTTAAATTTTGATACATTACAATGTGTATGGTGTTAGTGACGCGAAATCATCTGTTAGCCAGTCGCATTGTGTAGTTTGTAGTCTAAAATCGGTATCCAATTAGCCTCGTCTTTAAGTCGACATCAAAAGTGTTAGAGGCTATATTTTGAAAGCTGCATGTTACTTAACCCCCAATAACAATATAATTGTGTTTCATACAAAGCTTGGAGACACTGTTTCTCAAGCAATCCTAGAGGCACGCGATTCGCATGGCAACTTCCATCGGGTATCTTGCTTGGTGTACTAAAAGAGGGCTTTCGTTTAATTACCATATCTTTATAACTTTAAAATACGACGTGAAGAATACTGGTTACTTATACGCATATGTCGCCAAATATCAGTTTGTATGTCGCTTACTGCTCTTGTATAAACCTATCATAACTGAAACATTTATTTAACCATGTGGATTCTTTTGAATCGGTCACAGTCTATCGGTATAAAAATATGCAAAAAACCAGACGAATAAAAAATATGCTGTAGAGCAAGCATAACAAAATGAGTCATTGTGGTGAGTGTGAAACGTGGTCTGCACAATTTTTATTACACAAAGCGTTTGTGAGAAAGCTGTATAGGTTACACTCTTATTAAGAATGTTGTTCATGGTGACCTAAATTCGAGTAATATATTAAAGTTCCTTGATTTTGATGATTCAGCTCGGGACAGTGGGAGCATATTTAATACCCTTGTGTACCCTTGTTTGGGGTTTCAGATATTTGGATAATCAGCATAAATGTGACATTCATAACATTTCAAAGGTTAAAAGCGTGAACTGATACACGGACGATACAAGAAACGCATACGACAAGGACAGCAACTATCCTTGTAGTACGTGTTTTATAATTTCGTCCTTGATATTATTAAAGAAACATTCAGTCAGCCAGGCTGCCGTTCACCATACCGTTAGGAGGCCATAAACCGATAAAATATTGGCAGTCTTATATAAAGCCACCTAAAAAAAATATTTCTTTATCCAACGGATAGAGAGGCGGCATGCTCATATACTCTTCACCGGTGTTCTTGATAAAGAAAGCTTCAACGATTTATCCATCCCTCTATTCATTCGTCGTTTGAACAAATTTTGTAAAACTTAAAAGCGGTTTGCGGCCGCAGTGCTACAATTGAATGATATTAGAAAGCATACTGCGCTGCAAAGTTACACTGAACAAACACGTAAAGTATAAGGCGATATGGTAGATAGAAAAGAACACGACATACATGCGAAGGGGCAAACTAACAACTGTGTTTTTGTCATTTCTTCTTTCTTCTTTATACCCATTTGTGAAATTCGAAGATTGGTCTCATAAGTCTTAAAAGTAAAGAGGGACCTACGCTTACAGTGCTCCGCGAGATGCCCCCCCACACCATTCCCCGTCAATTGTTACGTACAGGGAGCCTGTGCTCTCTCGTCCCATTGAAGGGATCATGAAATGACTTCTTTTTTTCGCTTTGGCCACAAAACTTTCACATTAAGCCTTCAATGTTCACTGAACGCAGAACAGGCATCCGTTTTCGTGTCGGTTTATTAACTTATACACAAAAGACAATTATTGAAATATCGAGTTTTTCTTCTCCAACTCACCGCAAAACAAGCCGCTGCGCAATCTTGAAGGGCGCGGCGTTTTCTGGCACCGGAACCGGAAGTTCCCTCGGCAGTAGGAGAATGAGAGCGTTAGCGGCGAGCTGGCCTTGTGCCGGTCGGTTTTACAGTATGGGATTACACTGCGCTGATGGCGCCGATGCCAAAGATATAATTTCTGAATCTGCGCCTCTCAACACCGCGATAGCCATGGACACATCGCAGCTGAGAGAAATTCAATTAGGTATGCTGCGCTACAGCGACAGCATAGGACTGGTCCCATACGCCGGTACACCTGCTGGAAAGCGCGGCAAGTCTTCCAACGAAGACTCCAGGAAGGCTATGTCCGACAAATGTTTCGTTTCTCCTGAAAAGAAACGAAAGTGACGATATCGCGTCTGATTGGTTAGAGGCTCGAATGACAACATTTTTCTGCAAATATGAGGGCAGAGACGGGTAAGGCGAGCGCGCCGCCCCCCACCAGACGTGACAAAACATTGACGTTTGGTTTCCTTGCCGTTTCGTCTTCAAGCGAGACGAGTCCGTCGATGGTCTCCACGTGAAACCGATGGACTTCGTCTCAATTTAGTGATGGGTGTCATTTTGTACCGAGAACAAGACTCGGTTGTTTCGTAGTCTGTGTGACGTGAATGAATAATGCTTTACGAGTATTGGCCGCTGGCAAAAGATACTTCAAAATCGATTGTGCTACCACGTCGTTGAGAGCGTAGTGGCGAGACCGGCGAGGCTGCGAAGGCGACGGGGTCGTGCTTGTTTCAAGTTTTACCTTTATGTAAACAAATCTATGTTGGTGTTGTGTTGTGACCGCATTGATTGTGAATGCTAGCGAAACACCCAGTGTTACGTTCGTCGCGGTAGGGCACATTCTACGTCGTGTTCGCGTAGGGACGCCTCCGAGATCACCATGAACCGTGTACTTTTGCTTCATCCTCGTGCTAACTTCCGCAATTTCTGCAAAGGAGTTACCGGCAATCCAGCGTTACGTCCATGGTACGTGAAATCCTGCTTCGTCGTTAAGGCTCTGTTTCATGAGTGATTTAGCCGTGAACAGGGAGCATATCAAACTTGCGTTTGATATGCTCTCTGCCCGGTCGAAGAGACCATCAGAAAGTTTTGATGATTCATCAAACATTCTCATCAGTCCTTCTTAGAAGCACATCAGACCTTCTTGATGGCCCAGGAGACATACTTGACGGCCAATTACACCTTGTTGATTTACCATCACACCTTTCTGGTGGTTTAATAGACCTTGATGACTCAAGAGACATTCTTGATGGCCCGTAAGACTTCATTGATGCTGTCTGATAGACCATCAAAACAGTTTTTGATGGTGGCTCATGAACCAATAAAGGTTTCTGTTTGTAGCACACACACCGTCAAAACGTTTCTTGTGGTGACTGACGGACCATTGAAACTTTTTGATGTTGCCTGAATGCGACCATCAGGATTTCTCGATAGACCATCAGAACGTCAAAACGTTTGAAGGTGTTTCTCATGACATCTTTCGGTAATGGAACGAACCGGACTTTTTTCAGTAGTTTCCAGAAGTGGCCGAGAGGAGGCGCTAAGGATCTCACGCCGTCGCGAATGCGTGAATTACAATCGGTGTGGAAAGCTTACAGCAGCGTGGCTCGATAAGGAGTTTTCGGTCCGTAATAATTTGCCTAAACAATTGTCCAAGGATACTAAAAGGGTCACGAAGACACCTTCTTATAGACTCGGGTATGTTTTGCAACCATAGTTCCCTTTTAAACTTTGTTCTAGTTCGTTCGTGAAATAATTCGTTTATCCGCTTTGCATGTCGAGTAGATCATGTTTACGATCTGAGTGGCAGAGATTGTTCCAAAAGATGCACTTTGCTTTATAGGAGAATGTGTCAAAAGATGCACTTTGCTTGATAGCAAGTTCATTTACTAGGCGGGCGAGTACTGTGAACTAAATGTTTACAAGTAAAAAAAAGTTTACAAATCCACGAATGCGGTATTACTAGGCTTACTGAAATCTCGGGCTGACGAGGCTTAGTGTATTGCCCGTCATGCCCGGCTTAGATAATGTGATAAAGTTGCACGCTGTGAAGCTTCGAAAGTAGCGACTTAATTAAGCACATTTTCCCTTCCGTTTTTTTTCAGTTTGATAATTCAACGTTTCATTATTTCAAATAGAAATAATACATGCCATAACCAAAATACTAGCTTTGCTTTCAGGTTTACAAGGAATTTCAGAAGGTATCTTACGCTTCGAATGTTCCATATTCAAAATAATAATGTGTACAAAAAATATACCTTTAGCTGCAGTGCAATCATTCTCTTCTGCCGGTGCATACTTGCGATTAGGAATTCATACTGACCATTAGACAAACAAACCATCAAACCATTAAACCATTAGACCATTAAACCATCGAACCACCAGACGTCCCAAAATACGACGCTATCAGAAAACAGACCATCAAGACTTTTTATGGTGGTCTTTTCGATATGGTGTTGTTTCACTGTACGCCTAATAATAACAGTAATGATTCATATATTTGATTGGGATATCCGTATTCGAGAGCACACATGGCCTGAGTCCACCTCCATGTCAGGGATGTGTCCGAATGGATACATGACGTGGTAAGAGTGGTGCTCTTTAGCCTAATTTTTAAGTTTCGGTTCAACCCTGCAAATTAGCCGCTGTGGTATATGTAATTTTAAGCTCAGTTCTCTGAAGTAAAATCTCGCTATATATAATCGCGGCACAAGTTTGTGTGATACACCTCAATGTAACGGCATTCACATTGCTCTACAACTAATATTTTTCGTGCTCTATATGCTTGCAGCACGCCAGCAACATTGAGAATATATGTCTGGTAGGGGAAGTTCTAGATGGCAGAGTATTGTCAGACAGTGAATGTAGCATGAAAGCAACCCGTGAACACGATTGTCTTTGTTCAGGGCTTCTGCCTGCTTCTCGTCACCGACAATCATACATTTTGCATTTTATTTCTGAACTTGGAAAAACATGAAAGTCATGCAAACACACGCCGTGTAGACACTTAGCTCCTTCTCGGTGCCGCACAAATTACAACCTACAGTCATTAATTTAGAAAGCACCGCACGTGTTAAATAAATGTTTAGCGAACAACATAGACATCTACACACTGGGCAAAAAAGTCTTACGTACCTACTGTTTTAACTACCGATAACTAATTTTGTTTCTCTGCTACTTCAGTATTATGTGACCTTGTTGTATTTTTGTTATCATCCTGGTAAAGTGTTTTATGTGTTTGTTGTAAGACCTGCTGCCATGTATAAAGGGAAGCCAGACCCAGTCAAGCTGCTTTTAGCAGCTTTTTGTCTGGGGACACCTCCAGTACTTTTGGAAAAATAAAGCTTATTGTATGGTATTGTATTTTAACCTCCTACATTGCATTGTTTAATAAGTGTTTTAATTAATTTTGCAGGTTACATCAGTGACGCCCATTGTTCGAATCTGTCCCAAGTCTAGGACCGGAGTCGTGCAAAGTATCTCGCTATTGGCGTGTCACATTCCCCAAAGACTCCAACCCCCGCCATTCTGAAATGTCAGCTCCCAGACTCCTGCAGTCGTTCAAGCATGTCGGACTGGCCCTTCCTGCTGCTTGACGAGTTTACCAAGAGTGCATGTACTTTTACGACAGGCTGCTGTGGTGTGGCAGCGGCGACCGAACGAGCCAGTAGAGCTGCCGTCTGCTACGCCTGAAATAAATGAGAATACCAATGCTGGATGTTGTTTTATTACAAAGTGGTTGTTAATTTTGTTTGCATCGCTTGCAAGTAGCTTGCATTGTCAAGGTTCACGTGAAGGTTTCTTGATTTGACTCCTATCACATATTAGAGCACCTAAGCACCTCAAAGCTGTGCACTTTGAGGTGAATAGCCTGAAGGGGTTGCTGACCCAACAGGGTTTGAAGCTCGAAACTGCCCGTGAATGATGACCACCAGCTGGAGCTTGAATATCTGAGTGACGACTGAAATCTTTTACGCATCCTTCTCACGTTTGGCTGGACAATCAGGCAGGTTCGATTAACTGTAAGACATAGGACTTATTGACTCGAACAGAGCAGAGAAAATAAACTTGTTTAACTGTATTTTAAGCAAAGGGCGTGATCATGTGTACGTTCCTAGCCGCGTTTACATGAATGCAACTTAGTCGCATCGAATCCAGTGGTCGCATTCAGTGCGGTCATGTAAACGGCATAATGCGCAAAGAAAGCGCGTCGCATTCAAGCCGCCAGACGGAGGTGGATCGAGATGGCGACTGCGCATTCATTCAACCCATGTAAACGGAGGTCGCATCGCATTTTGAAACGGGGAGGATTATGGGAAGGCGCTCGCTGCGGGAGTGAGTGAACAGCTGAGAACATGGCGGCGGCCAACCTCGTCGGCGGCGCGGAGAGTGGTCCCGTATGGTCGCCCGCAATTTTTTCCCGAGAACAAGCGCGAGATTTTATTGCCATCATAAGTAAGCGGAATATAGTGGAGCTGCTCGCTGAGGGCGGCCCCCGTCCAAGCCATGCGAAGTACGAGTTGCGCGTCCGAAGGGGTCCCAAAGGCTTCTGCGCAAGCACGAACGACACCGAGAGCTCCGAGCACTGGAGAGCACTGCATGGTAGCGCAGAACGAGCAGCTCCTACCTCGGTGCCGTTCCTGGCTGCGCAGGAGCCTTTTGGACTCAGGGTCCGGTCGCGATCGGCGAGGTCTGGCGATGCGAAGCGCGGAGGCTTCCTCAAAGCGAGCGCACACACGTCGCCTCTGGTTCAGAGTGACCCGGCGGCCCGGCCTGGAGCCCTAAACGCTAGGGTTTTGATGTTTCTTCCGTCTCGTGACTTCTTCCACAGCAGCGAAGACAGCGGGCACGATCTTTAAGTTCACTGAATGCGTTGATAGGCCTCCACGTGCAATGCACCGGAACAGATGGTGCGGCTGGTTCCGGAAGTGCATAACTTCGAGCTTTGACACGGCGTGGCGCCATCTTCGTGTAGGGTTTGGTACGCATTCATGTAAACGTTCCGCGTCGGCTTCGTCCGAAGAACGAGTGGAGTCGATGCGCTGAAGTCGCTTTCATGTAATGGAGGCTCCTGACGGAGTAGTCAACATGTTATACCAGCAATTAACACAGATCGTACTAGAAAACATAATATACTATAGTAGGTTTCCATATAAGATGACTCAAATGTTCGTGTATAATGTAGCAATATCATTAACCCATTGACGGTCGTCGCCGTACGGGGTGATTACACATCTGAAAGCGCCCGCAAAAACGTGAAATTGCGGACTCTGCATGAGGTGTTGCTATTTTTTAGGTATCTTGTGAACTATAAACATTATATTCACGCATTTCTCTCGCATTGATAGGCTGTTTATTTTTTTTCAAGGCTATTTATAGATTCAAATTAAAAACGCTCCGTGCACGGGATGCTCAGTTCGCGTACAAGCTGCTCTTCTGATTCAGACTTCCAAACTATTTTTAGAATTAAATTTAGAGGGTGGTAGTTCATCATCCAACTGGAAAGTTCTGTAAAGTACCTCCAATTAGGAATCTCAAAACCGATTGAAAGTCGCGGAAGTGGATGCGAATAAATAATATCGAATGGAAGAAATGTGTCAGCTTTTCGCTTTCAATATTTTCGCTTGATGCTTTTAAGTTTGAACAGTCTGCAAGCAGTGTACCTAAACAGCCTTGATTGACGCTTTTCGTATACTCTTCGTTTACAAACAAAACCGGACCATTGGAAATCATCGTTTGAGGAAAAAAATAGATCGATCGTCAACGGGTCAACAGATACTCTGCAAGAAAACATTTCGTGAACAGTTACTGTGAGGCGCAATATTCATAGTTCGTGCGCAAAGCATATACTTTGCGATGCGCCGAAAACATATTTGATGAACATTGGAGGTCGTATGCTGGCTTATGAAACCGTAAAGCCTCAGCCGCACTGCTCGTACATAATACAAAAAACAGTGTTTGCTGTAGACAATTACATCCGGACACGCCTCAAGCAACGTAGAAGCCATTCACATGTCTGCACCAAACATGCCTGCAGACAGTTGTACGTGACGTCATACAAAAAAGGCCTCAAACAATGTGTTCAGACTGTCTTTTGTGTGATGATCTCTCTGTGAGACCGCGACTTAAACCATGTACGAAGATGAGCTATGAAATCTGCTGGTGCGAGCGCATTTTTATCTAGAGTGCCCTCATTATATTCCCAGGCGCTCCGTTCGCTTTGCGAACGTAGCGAAAAAGTTTGACCCGGCTCAACTGCTTGCGTTCCATACCAACACGAACAAAACGGTCGATTGGCGCTTCGTTGCTATGGTAACTCGTCGTTCCAAACGGTTGCATTCGTTCTACTCAAGCATCTAGAAAACGAAACTCTACTTCGTGAAGAAAGAGCCATGAAGAGCAAATCCGTTCAGCAGAAGACGCACGGGGTTTGACAGTGCAGGCGCAGTCTGATCTTTCTTTTGCTTCGTTTACCACGCCATAGATGCCGCATGGCTCCAAGCATTATAAACTTCGACAATTTTCGTAACATCTCTAATTATGCTACAAAATGAGGATCGAAATATTTTAAAAAATGTTCACGAAACGTTCACGGGATATTTATTGTTTACAATCGCGGTGCAGCTGAGTTCGGCTCTTATCCAATAGGCGACGTGGATTTGGCACGGCGGATGCATCACAGTGAAAAGGCAGATAGCTTTCGAAGAAAGGAAGATGTAAAAAAGACCGCTTTTCTTTTAAAATGTTTATGGCAAAAAAAAAAAAAAAAAAGAAGAAAACGTTCGCCCCTCTATTCTGGAGGTTTTTTTTTTCACACATTTTAGGACGTGCGGTGGATGAAATTTGATTTCAATATCTTTTCAAAGTTCCTTTAACACAACATTCCGTCTGTCTGATATAACCACGCAGACATGCACAAGTTGCTAAAAAGTGTAATTATGTTAAGTTACTGAGTATTGGCCTCAAATGTAATCTGATTAGAATAGAAACTACTCAAATAGAAAGTAATCGACTAAATTCCTAACTGCCGTAAAAAGTAGCAAACTCCCAGGTAGCACACCACACTGGGCCAATATTGGGCCAAGCCAGGCATGCTTGGTCCAATGTTGGACCAGGTTTGCCATTTTATGGCCAATATTGGCAAATGTTGGGTGAAACTTGGTTAGCTCGGCCGTTATTGCCAATTTTAACCAGTATTCTGCCAATATTGGCTCAATATCGGGTTATTTCGGCTAAATCGGGCCGTTATTGCCCATTTTAACCATTATTCTGCCAATATTGGCTCAATATCGGGTCATATCGGCTAAATCGGGCCGTTATTGGCAATTTTCACCATTGTTCTTCCAATATTGGCTCAATATCGGGTTATATCGGCTAAATCGGGCCGTTATTGCCAATTTTAACCATTATTCTGCCAATATTGGCTCAATATCGGGTCATATCGGCTAAATCGGCCGTTATTGCCGATTTTCACCACTATTCTTCCAATATTGGCTCAATATCGGCTAAATCGGGCCATTATTACCGATTTTAACCATTATTATGCCAATATTGGCTCAATATCGGGTCATATCGGCTAAATTGGGCCGTTATTTCCAATTTTAGCCATTATTCTGCCAATATTGTCTCAATTTCGGGTCATATCGATTTGGATTGTTGACTAAAGTGGGTACTGGAACGTGACACAACCGTTGCCAGACTAAACTGTCCAAAACTCTGGTATTACCGATAATCGCAACTCCTTCGTGGACACAGTTCAACCACTGGTGGGATAGGACCATTAAAAAGGTTAACGACAACCATTCAAAAAATTAATTCTGTGCATGGTTCGTACAAGTGGTACGCGTGGTACGCCCTTAATTCGCACTTCACGCAGCGTCAATTTTCGGCACCTGCCGAAATTCGGAGCGCACAGCATTGTAGGTGGCGCCACAGCGTGTCATCTGCTTGGGCCTAATCCTCGGGGTGCTGTCGCGACTGCCACGTATACTTGCCGCTTCCTTTTGATCTGATTCGACAAAAGCAGCTGGCACACGTGCTAAACACGACCATGGGAACATCGTCCCTAGCGGGCTGTCCTTTGCTTGCTAATCTGTGCCACAATTGTTTTTGTTGCTCGGGCAGTCTCTTTACATGACAGTACAAGCTACTGAAGAAAATCAGCCTAGCTCCTGTTGCCTGACGAAGTCTAGAGTATGAGAATACAGTCAAACGTGGACATAGCAAGTTCAATGCTATAAAATTTTCAATCTAACGAAACTACTATTGCGTTGTCCACAACTCCTTGCTTACGCGGCGAGCAAGCTTGCCTGCTAGCCGCGCACAGCAAACGACAGCCGCCGTGGCGTCACGCCAATGTGGTATGCTTGATTTTCTGTCGTCTGGTCTGTGGCAGGTCGTAGCAATGGCCAGCCCTTTTCGGCGCCTGTCGGCAATTTACTGCCGTTTTAGGGATGAGGACAAAGTGTATCAAAAAGAGCAGAAATACGTCGAAAAGTAGGTTATTTACCCTGACGTGAAGCAGTTAACTGTGAGAGGACATGCACAAGTCTCGGCCGCCATGAGTTTCGCCGAGAGACGCGGAACCCGAAGACACTATGAAGCTCCTGTCTCGCCTCCACATTTCCTCGCTCAACTGCAGCAGACCAAAATGGGCCCACTTGCTGCACGTATAGGCATTATGCATTTTGGCCTCAATATACCAGGCTGAGTTCTGTCGCAATTTCAGTTTAACCAAGTGAGTGTGGCTCAGAAGAGAGAGAGAGAGAAAAATAAAAGCTCTGAGGCAGCACTATCAAAGTTCAGTCTTCAGAAGGAGTTTTGCTGCACAGAAGCGCTGGCAGGGTTACTTTACGGTAACAGGTCTCACAAAATAGCATGACCAGTTGCACCGGAGGGGCTTATTACATAGCGAGTCTGTCTGCTCCGTGGAACTGTGCAATTGGCTATACAAAACTCCACATGCTTTATATAAATGCAGTTTTAGGCTATATAACCATTTTACACAGAAGTTCAAAGAATGTGAAAGAATTCATACTTGTTAGAGATCCATGTAAGGTCCACATTTTTCCAATGCTAAACGATTGTGATATCCATCCCCGAGATATCTATCCACCAGTCACCCACCTGCAGTACACTCCGACACATTTTCTCATGAGATCTCTGGACGTAAGCTACTGTTGTCCCAAATAAAGGCTAGTTTCGAAGAGCATATGCGGGAAGTGAGCTTGTCTGCTAGTTATGCAGAGCAGACAGTCGTGTGACGTCAGGCCGAGCTCCTGGGAGGATAGGGCAAACAATGTCCGCTCTCCAGCAGGTCTTTTATTACAGCTTCTTTGCCTTTTCTGCGGTTGTTGGAAGTTTACTGCCACCTCAGGGGCGAGGTGATGTTGGGTGAGGATGCGGCATACAGAAAAGAGAAGCGGAAATACCCAGAAGGGTACATTCTTTCACTTGATGGGAAGGTATTCACCTTGAGATAACACATCCAAGCCTCGGCCACCATGATCCATGGCCAGAGACGACGGACCCTGTGGTAGGCCGGAGACGATATATAGGTGCCATGAAGCTCATCTTTCTCCTCCACGCATGTTCTCTCATTATTATTATTTTAGTTTTATTATCTAATGCCCCACACAACCATTAGGTCTTGGTGTAGAGGCACAAAGAAAAAATTGAAAAACACAATCAAAACTACCTGTCCACTTGCACAGAGTATGTCCACACCTGAGCATCGTACCGGCTGCGCTCGTGTAATCACATACTGGTGATGCACGTTAAAGACCCCAGGATCGCAATTGTACCGCACTGGCCAAATTGCCCATCTACAGCATGAGACATGTATTAAGATGGCTGACCAACATAACGCTGTTGGTCAGCCATGCCCTCAACAGAGGGCCCTTAAGGATTAATAAAGTAATGAAAAGATCCAGGTCCATTCCACGTTTGAATACAATGAAACGTGATCAAACAGGCGTGACGGACAATGACGAAGGACAGAACACAAACATGCCTTGCCCTTGTCCGTCACACCAGTTTAATCATGCTTCACTTGTACAAACTAGCATAGCGCACCACTTTGCATGAATATAACGAGATCAGAAAGCACATCAGTAGCAGGGGATAATCTGTTAACACAAATTTGCATTTGAACAACCGGAGACAATTTCACATGAGTAGAAAGTAAAACACATAACGGCCCCTAAAATCAGAAGGCAATGCATGAAAATTAAGAAATTATGCAAAATCACCATCCAGAAGTCCATGAATGGTTCTACATAAAAATAATGCATTGTAAGCAATTCTTTTTTATAGGTTCTGCAGGGAAAGTATTTTAAGGATGTATTTATACTCGTAAGTACATAGGCTTCCAAAGTACTCATCATAAATAATATGAATAGGTCGCTTTTGTGCCTTTTTCTATGTGTCATGTCAAATCTAATTGAATTCCAAGCCACAGTACAAGACTTAAGTTGAACTTAAACTAAGGAACAAACTAGCCTAACAGCACATGCAGGATTAGCACCATCCAACGGGCTTGTGATTGGCCCCCTTGGCCTGTAGCTTCACCGCTTAGTCCAGCTTAGGGCGAGACGGAGTATAGAAGTTCACACAGGGCACAAAATACACCTGGAGATGCTCCAAGAGTCGACTGATGCCTGACAGTGCCGCTGCACATGACACTTCACCGTCAGCTCAAACACTGGCAACCACTCGCAGGTCGCCTGCTTGATGCCCTGTACAATGGGCTTGGCAGGCTTCATGAACAGCTTGAAAGGACCTTGAGTGACGATTGGTAGCACTGCTGCACACAACACTCCACTGTCAGTTCAAATGCTCGCAGAAACGCACAGTTTGAAGGGTTGGCACCTTGCATGCTGCACTTGGAAGATTCCTTGCACAGTTCAGAAGAGCTCTGACGGACGCCTGGCAGCATTGTTGCACACAACACCGCACTGTCAGCTCGAATGCCAGCAGCAATGCACAGCTCATCTGCTTGAGGCCTTCCACACAGCATTTGGGAAAGCTCTCAGTCAGCTCAAAAGAGTCCTGATCAACATCCGGCAATTTTGTTGCCCACAAAACATAACTGTCAGCTTAACTGCTGACACTAGCGCACAGTTCAATTGCCAGAGGCCTTTCAGAATGCAGCCTGCAGAGGTTGGAAATCATACGAGGGCCTCAAAGAAGCTACAAAAGCTATGTTAAAGGCCTACAGCAGATGTAGAAGTGGAAGGATGACATGTCTGCTTTTGTAGTCCAGTCTGAGGTATTGAACAGCAGTGTCAAGTTCGGAAAGGTTGTACATTTTAGTCACGTGCGTGAGGGAATCGCACTGCCAGATGCCGATGGCGGACGACTTGATCGGCAGTTCAAAAAAATCTGTCATGTTTGGCAGAATGCTTGCCTTGAACCTGTCTTCAAGGAGCTTCAAGACGACAACTGCAGACTCGTTCAGCATGAAGCACTGACCTGCTTTGACAATGCGTTTCGGTTCCGAAATCTCAGGTTGATACAAATGTCTGACTTCAGACATTCGTCTGCTGATCTGCGCTAAAGGCTTGCTTGTTGAACGTAGCATTTTCTTAACCTTACCCAGGAAACTTTCAAAAGGAAACGCACTAAAACTGTCAAGAGGGCCATGGTCCAAACACTGCTCAGCCAGATGGCTGAGCGTGTGCACGTTGTAAACGAGCTGCTTGGCCCCATACAAGGTGCCAAACTCCTGCACAAAGTACCTAAGAAGGTCCCTGGCAAATCCGTTATAAACCTCGTAATGTGCAGGAGATACAAGAATTCTCACTGCCACATGCAGCATTAAAAAGTGACGGTACTGATCGTTTGGCAACACATGCTTCAAAACCACAGGTCCCACATACAAGAGGAAGCTTCGAAACTCTGTGGCCTTCCACCGGTCAAGTTCCTCAGTGCCTCTTGGCTTCCTTTGAAAGTTGCTGGGGAAACGCTTACTGCAACTTCGAAGTAAATCATTCAAATTTTCACGCTGCTGTCGACTTAGGCGTCTCCCGAACCCTTGGCTAACCCAGTTTCTCAGAAGGCGCCGCATAACGCCAAGACAGACGAGATGCATGTACTCCGTAGGAAACCATGACACCATGTCGACATCTAAAGATTCAAATGGCGACGTTCCCGTGTGATGGTGCTCGTCTTCCTGAGACCGGAACGACTCGTTGGTGCGTTGTGGTGAGTGCAAATCAGGAAATGTCATTCGACCCTCGAGATGCAGGCCCCTCTGACTGCACCGTTCGCAGGCGTGATAGCCAGTGTGCCCAACTATTTGCTTGATAAAGCTTCTTGCGGGTGCGTCGCACACCATGGCCGTGATGCTGACAGTGATGTGGCTCCCCTTGAAGACCATGCCATGCACTGTGAGCTTGCGGGCTTCTTCAAGGAATGCATACAGGTACTGCTCCAGATTTGGGGGCTTTCCTGTGCCGCAGTATAAACTGACCATAAAAGGTGACGGCAGAGGGGTCAAATTCGTTATCCGGCATAATAAGGGCCAGAAGCTCACCTGTGAGCTTTTGAACAGGGGCAGACCGTCAATGTTCCCTTGGAGCTTAATCTCCTTAGGAATGGGGCAGCCTTGCAATGACTGACGGATGCCTTCTTATAAGCCGAAATGCACAAACTTGTCACATTGCTCTAGTCGGGACTTCCGTTCTGTGCACAACACAGTCCGCGCGTCTTTGGGTAGTCCGGCAATGCCTCGACGCCGACAAAAGGCAAGAACATCGTTCAGACATACGTGGCTCATGTTGTGCTTCCCAGCAATACTTGCGAGCTCGTCGCATGCCGAGAGTTCATGCGGCTGGGATGACGACGTAGTGACAGCGTTCGGATTCGCGCTGCCGTTTGGTGGCTCCGAGTTATGGTCAGCGCTTTCCTCTGACTGGTACTCATCGCTCGTATCGTCTTCCGACGAATCGTCTTCCGACGAATCATTTTCTGAAGAACTCGCCAGCACGTCAGATCTCGAGACTTCAAAGCTCGCCGACTGCACCTGGACTTCCAAGTCACCCGAACAGCCAGCTTCACTCGACTGGAAAACGCCTCCGGCTGCAGGTTTATCAGAGCGCGCAACATCGCTGGAAACGGCATTGCCCGTCAAACCGCCTTCCGTTCTCGGCTTCTTGCAGCTTGCAGCTTGAAGATCCGCCATGAGCTGCTCATGGTCCTTCTTGAGCTTCCGGTACTTACGCCACTTGTTCATTATCAGGAAGTAGCGCACCAAATGCAGTCTTTAACACGGCGAAATACGAGCCACAACAGAACAGAGGCGCAGACCACTGTGGTGCAGACGCAAGTTGTTGCCAGATGGTCTCAACAAAAAACCGCCAAACGCCTGGGTGGTATAGCCCAAATATAGCCAAAACTAAAAACAATGGTTTTTAAGCCTTTTTTGACAATTTTTCACACACATACAAGACACGTTACATTATCTTTTTCAAGCCCCAGATGCGCCACATTTTGTGCACATTATGTCACTTGCAAATTAAAAAAAGAGTAAAGCTATACGCACTCCGGAGTGCGCCCCTCCGAGAGATCATGCCGCTCGGGCCACCCTTTTCGAACGGCGCGTGAATCACTGGGGCGCTCGTTAACACAGCCCCCCGCCTGCGTTCACGCCGCTTCGCGGCGGCAGTATCGGCTGCTAATTACAAAACGTAACCAGTGCACCGTAGCCGGCAATCCAAGCCCCGCTGTCCCCGATCGCACCTCCGGAAAGGGAGTCCGCTACCATTTAGTTGTGCAAAGTTTCTCGACAACATTCGATTTTTTTTTTTTTTTTACTGGTCATCGCAAAATAGGAAATGTCGTAAATATCGCCAAATGCCTCGACAAAACAAAATGTTTGAGAAAAAAAAAAAAAAAAGTTGGCCCACCGCGGTTCGAACCCGCGTCCACTTGCGTATGAAACGGACATCCTAACCCCTACGCCATGGCACCGCTTAGGAAACTCGTTGTGTCCACTCTTTTTATACGAGAAAAGCGGAGTGCGTATAGCCATTTCCGTTCGAAGCGCACTCCGGGGTGCGCTTCGGACGGAAATGGCTTAAAAAAAAAAAAAAAAACACTTCGGAAGGAAGAAAACAAAACTGTCACCTCCTTCGCAGGTCTTCAGAAGTACAAAACACACAAAGACAGTTTTATCGTGAAGCCCGGGATATGATCATTACAGTAAACGAACAGAATACAGAAGCAGAACGGTAACACTTGGTGTTTCAAACAGGGATCACAATATCTAAGGTCCTTACCAATATCCTACCCGTCTCTTTTTCTTTGTGTAGAATATGAGTGTTCCCCATTTCGGTTCACGCTATTTCTGATTGTGTTGTCCTTTCTTGGGGTGGGCGAAGACTGGAAGGTAGTCAATTGTTCAGCGGTGAAACTGCGGACTTTATATTTACGAACTTGGGTGCCTAAGGATTCTCTCAATGGGCACCAAAGCACGCTTGAACTTTGCAGAGTTTAGTCTAGGCCCGGGTAGAGGACGCCCTACCACTGTTTGGTTTGCTTCACCGCGCACTGTGGAGACCGCTTGAACTGTGCAAGCATTGCTTCTGTGCGCATTGTCAAAACGACGAAGTTTGTAGAAGTTAAAAGCCGTTCTCTTTCCTCTCTCTTCTATCGAATGGCCAAAAGAGATACAATTTTTTTCGAAGCTGATAAGAAGTTCAAAAATTAACTAGTCAAACCTCAAAGTTCCACGTCGAAACTGAGGTTTCGACAAAAGTTCGCCGCATCCTTAGAAGTAGCCCAAAAATAGCCATATAGAACAGTCACCGCAGCCGCCGCAGCTAGAGCACTATATAGCTCCTACGGAGCAGAGTAGCGCAATCCTTTGAACCCCGTGTTTTGCCGACAACATGGCCGACAGAGCGGCTCGGCGCAAGTCACGTGGTACTCGGGGTTCCAGGAGGCGGCCCGCCCTATGGGAGAATACATGGAGATCGACATAACACGGCTGATTAAAAAAGTAATGGCGAGTTCACATTTTTCAAAACTAGCCTGTCGTGAAGTTAGTAAAGCGCTAAACACTTTAGCAAAGTTTTAATAATATCGGATGCGTGTGCAAATTTTGAGAAGGCAATTTCCAAGGCAATGGCGTTTGAAGCAGACGATTTTTGCTCGCAGCGGAGATGGGCTTTTCGGGTTGGCCGGAGCGGGTCACGTGAATGTTGTGACGTCGCCGTGTCGTCTGCTGCATGATGCCGCTCAGGCAATTTTTTAAAAAAAGTTACGTCATTGTATGGCACAAAACTTATCGCATATTATTCTAAAATGTTTAATTATTATGTCAAAAATGATTTCCATTCCGCACATCCCCACAAAACTGAAGAAACAACGATTTTCTCACGTTCTCCATGCATTTCTGACCGCAGTTGGAACCTCCGGGCGTTCGCCACTAGTCGCCGAGAGACGGCGTTCTAGATTGCGCTACTCTGCTCTATACACGTTTGCAAGTCCGGCTTCAGGGCGCTGCCATCTTGCCTGTCTGGGGTGCGCTTGGACCAGTCATAATCCGATTACGAAGCCTTGCTAAGGCGTCGTAATCGGATTATGGCCGCTCCCGAGAGCGCACCCCACTGAGGAAGATGGCGGCGCCCTGAGACCGGACTTGCAAACGTGTATAGCGCTACATTGGTCGGCCATCTTTGTGTGGCGTGTGCTGGCGTGGTGCACCCACAAAGGACTACAACTTCCAGGATGCACCGCGGCCGTCGTGGGATCGGTCCATTGTGACATCTCGATGATAGCGTCACTTGCATCTGTTAGTATGTTTTGCCGATACTTTTTAACCAACCGCCAGGATCGGGCTTTCCGACAGCATGACAAACGTGACGTGGTCGGGTTTCCGCATCGCGAGCAACTTGATACATGGGAACTATAGGACAGTAAACGCGCCAGTAGAAGACGCGTTTCAGGCATCACAGTTCCCACCACGCAAAGGCCTTGTCCTTTGTCCCTCTTGTTCCCCTTCTTTAGGGATTATTTTCGTCATTCTTGTCCAGCTCGCTTGCACCTTTGCATTTAATAGCAATTTAATCGTAAGTCTGAAGAAGAGGTCTCTTAGCGGAACGTCGGCCACATTGTGAGGCTTCCAGGAGACTCATTTAAGTACGCAGAGGTTCGGCCATCAAATTTGAGTCTACAACAAAGGTGTGCTACGAACATAATAACGTATTTCGTGCACCATGCCGTAGAAGGACCAGGCGACAGAGCCCCACAGTGCCATGGCCACAAGTTTATTTTGAGTAAAAAGAACAGGAAGCATCTGTGGGCAGAAAAGCACATACAGGAGAGCGCTCTTTTCATATGCGGGATTACCGCGCATGGGGCAGAAAGAGCAAGGTAATCCCACGAACTACCCGAAGGCGAACGACGTGACGCATTGAGGCAAGTTGCAGCCCAACGAAAAGACATGCAGGATGCGGCCAATGTCCATGTGACCGAGGTGGGCCCATTTATGCTCATTGCTGCCCCTATGTTCGAAGAATTACTCGCGCCATCAGAGGTCACGAGGAGCGGTACGGAAGGGAGCTGATATTTTTGAATGCAACAAGTTACTGAAAATGTCGTAACCCCTGCCCTCGCCCTCCCAGAAAAAGACCGCTTCTTCCTGAAGAAGGAATTGTAAGTACCGTAGCCAAGCCGGATTTCGACACCCAGCCGGCCCCTCCAAAATTTGTTCCCCATAACGCGGATCCCAAAAGGCCCAAAAACTGATTGGCGTTCACTCTGTTAGACATATGCCTAAATGTAGTCCATGCGGCATTGTAAGCGGGTCCCATGTCAACCACCGTTATTAGATCTAATAACGCTGATGCCAACGAGACCCTCTACCTCGTTGGCCCATATATGTAAAAAAAGTACATTTGGAAGCACGTAATTTTGCGTGATTTAGCGGTCTCGCTTCACAAGAAATACATGTTAAAAATTTCGGTTACTCGTACAACAACTAGCGCACTGCTTGTTTTAGAACTTCCATCTTAAACCGGAGACACGGCAAAATAAAAAAAAAAACGGACAACACAACAACAGTTGTTGTGTTGTCCGTTTTTTTTTATTTTGCCGTGTCTCCGGTTTAAGATGGAAGTACTTCACCAGCTCGCCTGTGCGTTTACCCTTTCTTCGTTGTTTTAGAATACTAACTAAAGAGTGCAAAATACTGTATAAACAGTTCATAGAGGGCGCGCTAAAACTTTTAGATTACGTTAGGCTTGATGACTTCATAGAACTACGTCTATTCATGCCTTGTTCTTTGCTTCTCCCAGCCACTAGCAGCCACCTTCCCAGTATATCCGGTCACAGAGCATCCGGTCTCGGCAGGCTCACGCAGCTGTAGCCTTGGCCATTGAAACGCGCTCGAGGAGCAAGGGAGCGAGGAGGAAGAAAAGAGGAGAGAGAAGAAGAGAGGGTGCGCCACGGTAGAAGGTGGACGGAAGGAAAGAGTTTTGTAGGGGCCAACTTAATATATGCACCACGCCTGCCGCTAGGGGCGCGAGTAGTCGGAGGAATGCAGAGTATGGGCGGATAGACTTATACAGCTGGCTCCTTTGAATAAGGCGTTTAGTCGCGCCACCTGGTGGCCAGTGTTTTGTGGCGAACGAGTGGTCCTGGTGGTTTGCGGCGCCTTTGCGCTCGACCGCTTCCCTTTCTCCACTTTTTTTTGTATCCCAATCTATATATATATACAGAGCCGTATATGTAGAGAGTTTGGTCAATGGGAGGCGCGGGCAGAACCAGGGCGTGCGCCAGACTCGGAAAGAGGGCTTGGCATACTCTCTTGACCAACCAGAAGCCGAAAAGAATCCCCTAGCGGTGGTAGCGGCAAACAGTTCTGATCAAAAGTCTATGTTCCTATATGGTTTTAATAAGCGCGTAAGAGTGAAGTGTAGCAACTCTTTGTGGTTGAAAATAGGGTGCATGTGTTGTTTTGATCATGATCACGCAGAAAGATGTAAGAAACGAATGCACCGCTCAACTCTGTTTTGCGCGGACAGAGTGTGACCGCTCGGACGGCAGATTCCCGGCACCTCGGCGCTTGGCGTACGGATTATGTCGATCGTTCCACTAGCCGCACTCTTCCACGATCATTTTGGATGAGCGTGATTGAAACATCACGTGTACCATATTTTCAGCCATCGAGAGTTACTCCAACGCAGTTATCAGGTTTGTTTTTTGCGACCACCGCCAGGGTATTATTTCCGGCTTCTGGTTGGTCACATTCGAGTTTCTGAAGACGCCCTGGAACACGCCCAACCAGCTTTCGGCCAATGGCGCCTCCTCATTTGTCTCCTATACTTCCCAACGAATGGCCAAACTCTCTACATATACGGCTCTGTATATATATATATATATATATATATATATATATGCAATTCTTTTTTGTGCATAAAAAAACAGAAGCAGGTTTTTTTCACGTGTATTTCATTTTTTTATTTTTTCGTAAACATGAAAACACAGAAATTATTACACTGATTTATATAGCACAATATTCCACCCTTTGAAATAAATCTTAAAAAAAAAAACATGAAGGGGTTAATAAGGCGGTGCATTTGTTTGCAAATGTTAAAACTGCCAACTTGATTAAAAGTTACATACAAGGACGACACTTTTTGCTAACCAAAAATTAGCTTTCTTTTTTTTGCTGCCGTTGAAAAAAAGGACCATTCTACTCAAACATGTCTTATCAAAGAAAAAAAAAACGCCAAGGAAGAAAAGCTGAAATCAGTCTTATCCCAAGCTCTAGTCCTGCTCAGCCAAATGCCAAAAGTATAAACGGTAAAGTTAAGACACGGCGTTGTTTTTTAAGCACTTCTTGTTTATAAATGCGTCCGCCGAAAAATGAGCTAAACAGATAGCGCTGTTTTATTCTCTTGTGATCTTTTAGCAGATTGGTGTACGATGCCCACCTCTCGTGCCTTAAATTAATATTAATAACGTATACTAAGAATTTACGTTCACCAGACTTCGCAGTAGCAAAGTGAAAAACGTCCGAACTGAAACCATACCTGTGATCTGCTGCGAACGGCATCAGAGAAACATTTGGCGTCTTATTAGAATTGCCGCACCATCTCGCAGATCAGTACTTTCCAGGCAAGATTCACACTTCGTCTGTGACCAGACGCGACACCGCGACTTTCTTCACACAAACCAAAACTAGCCGACCGACACTGCCGACCCGTCTCTGCCGTCACCGTAAAACCAGTAGAACTCCGGCGAGTTCGGCGCATCCAAAACTGACGAGTCAGTGACCGTTGCTCCCTGCCGAGCCGTCGGGTTTTGCTGTCACCGCCGTCACCGTACAAAAAGCACAACACCGGCGAGTCCAGCGTATCCAAAACCGACGAAACAATGACCGTTGCTCCCTGCCGACCCGTCTTTGCGTCACCGTACAACCAGCAGCGCCGCAGCGCTCCTTCGAGTCCGGCGCATTCAAAACTGACGAGACAATGACCGTTGCTCCCCACGCGACAACAAAACGCCACAGCGCCACCGAGGCCACGGCGTTTGTAGGGGTGTTGTTCCCATAATCATATGCACGACGGTGCTGGCCTCTACGGTATTTCTCCGAACGCCGGGAGCTGCGTTCGCCTGGTCTCGGCCTCGTGGCTCGTTTCATTAGGGCTAGTTTCATTGTGTCGTGTTGTGCTGGAAGCTAGTCGGCCGATCATCGGTGTGCGTTTCCTCTCGACCTGTGACCTGTGTCGAAGTCTTCTGGAACATTTGGCTGCGAAGAGACGGCTTGTTTGCGTAAGTATAATGTCCTCTAATGTCCTAATAGCGGTGTACAACGTTGATATCGGAGATGCTGTTCCGGACACGACGGCGCTCGTCCGATAGGACTTTTGCTTTTAATGGATCATCACCGATTACCAATCTCTAATCTTCGCGTTTGCATTACAACACACTTCTGTTTTCATCAGTGCTGTCCCGGGTGAGATGGACTGCGGCCGAGACATGTTTCGAGGAACAAGTAGTATTGACCTCGAATCGTCGGTCCGAGCAATGGACGGAGTTAGAGGACCGGTTTTGTTCGATTTGGTTCAACTAATTCTAGCAGGTACAAAACGAGCTTCCTTTAGGAACCTTGACGGGCTCCGGTTAGTTCATATCGGAGAACCCCCCCCCCCCCCTCCCTCCCCTCCCCTCCCCCCTAGCCCCTAGCCCCGCGGCATCTCCAGTAATCTCGGGGGCGGCCTGGCAACCAGCGTGGAGGCGGTGGATGTCGGATTTGTAGCGTCTGCTTATCATTCTTTTGCCTTGTATTGCCTCAGCCGCTACGGATACAGCTTGAAATGTGGAATTTCAGAACTAAAGCACTTCTTTGCGGTGCACATACATTGTTGGTAAATCTCCAGGAGGCTAAGCTAAAACACGGGCCGGCTCACTCGAAGCAGCGTCTCATTAAATACTGTTAAGAAAGCGCTGTCAAAGGTAGCGCTCAAAAAATAAATCGCGCATCACGCGCTCCAACCTTGACAGTGCTTTTTTAAGTCTGTCTCAGCTGAGACTGTATTCGATCAAGTCGGCCCTGGGCAGCGGTCTTTCCGCGCGCTTTAGTTTACTCTATCGAGCTGTTTCCACAACAAAGGAGGACCTTTATTCTGCGAAAGCTCACTGGAGCAGCAGACATTGTCATTATGATGCCTTCGACAACGAGAACTGACTTAAGCGCTGTGAGGCGTCCGGCCGAAAATTCGGAAGATCCAACAGGAATGAAAACGCACTCGTGGGGTATCAATCAACTTACCTTGCGGAGGCGGCTTCATTTTGTCACCACGAGTAAGGCCTAGTTCCACTTGTCTCGAAGTGCTTTAATTCACGTGTTTTATTTACATGACAAACGCTCCGAAAAATAAAACAATATATGCAACACAACAGTGCCTCGACCCATCGGTTGCGACACACGACGTCTATCGGGAAATGGGAGCATATTCGGAAGCGACATATATCAACTTTGAAGTTTCATCAGCAAAGGGTGTACGCACTCACCGAGGAAACGAAACACCAGTGGGCGAATGTCTGCTCGGACCGATTATTGCAATTTCCTACACTACACACTCCGGTCGTGGTTAGGAAATTCCAGAGACAATGCGTCCACAAAATCAAGCGCGACCGCCGCGATCGCGAACACTCTGCCAGGTTATTCTTCGATAGAGACTACACCTTTAATGTCGTTCTCCGTCGTCAAAACTGTTGCTCAAGCGGTGTTCTGCGTTATCACGCGGATTTCACGCTTTGGTGGTTCGCAGACTCTGCATGTCGACGATCTCGGGCATCGCCGCGCATCTTCTCCGTCGGTTTCGTCCGTCATGCTTAAAGCAGCTTAAAGTTAAACGCCAAAACAACAGGGACATGAGGATAGATGCAAACGGGACGAGGCGCCTCGTCCTGTCTGCATCTATCCTTGTACCCCTGTTGTTTTGGCACAAACAACCAACTAGCCTAACTCGCCGTCTAAATTCCGCCAATCAGTTCGTAAATTCTACCGAACGAGGTATAATTTTATAGTATACCGCCAACCACACCACTTCCGGGCCGACTTTTTTTTATGACTAGGCTTCAAAAAAATCACGTGGTGCCATCCCCCTGCGAATATCGGTACGCCCGACGAAGGAATACCAAGTGTGGTACGAGGTGTTTTGACGCGAACTATTCGCGTAGTGCATGCGAGCAGAAATCGTTGTTAACTCCGGAGGTTGTTTCGTTCCACTGATCGGTTTTTACTCATAAATAGCGCTTCCTTGCCTAGCCCAACGAGGTGAGGGGCTTAAAGTGCTTAACCGGAAGTCCAAAAATGACCCCCCCGTAGGCGCTACCACCTTGACCATGTCCGCCGCCAGTCACGTGACTTTTTAGCAAAAGTGACGATACAGAAAGAATATCTGCTGTCCGAGTTACCCAAAGCGTCGGTTTTAGGCAAAGAAAGGTTTACTAGGGGGCTACTGAGGAACAGACGCCTAAATCACTTAATCAAAAGTGACTATAGCACCCTCTACTTTGAAGGCAGTACATCGTTATTTAACTTTCGGCGAATCGACTTGGGCACTTTCGCCTCAATCTCTTTCAGCTGAAGTTCTCCTTGCTAAAAAAGACGCTTTGAATAGTTCAAAGCGCAGCAGTCTCGTGCGTCTTCGTCTTTTTAGCAGAAAAAGTCACTTGACTGACGATGGAAATGGCCAAGATGGCAGCGCCCGAGGGGGGGTCATTTCTGGGTGTGCAATGCAATGCCTGTTGAGCTCTCTAAGCCCCTCTACCTCGTTGGCCTAGCCCTTAATTGAAAGACTACAGCCGATTGCAAGCTTCCATTTACAAATTTGGTACTGGAAGTGCTTATATACGTCCGGCGCGATGGCCGCGCCGTCTTCCGCATAGTTTCGAATTTGAATCAGCAGTGTTCGCCACGGCGTCTGGCGAGGCTTTCGGAACTGAACCGCCGTGGGATTGCAATATTCGGCGTCCATAGTTGTCCGCCGACCGTCGACACTGCAATTGCTTACAGCACGGTTATACGCTCACAACTTGCCTACGGTGAAACAAAAGCGGTGGCTCGGACAGGTAGGTAATCGCGCTGAACCCCGAATGCCGCGGTAGTGTGATGGGCATACAGTGGTCGCCCTCTCGCTATCGCAGGTCGAGCTTGGGGCCCCGATGCCAGCATAGGCTAAACTGACTGCAGCAGCATTCAGTCTGCTGCGCGTATACCCACCTCACCGAGGCCCCCCCCCCCCCCCCCTACCCCCCGTCTCAGTAGGGAAAACTCACTATCGCACTAGTCTTGCACTAGTCGCTAGTGCAGTCGTTCCAACTTGCATCTCCTGCCACTCCGAGAGAGTTAAGATATGATAGAAAGGTTCCATAGATTTCACGGAAAGTGCTGCATCAGCTAAAACAATTGCTCACACAGCCTAGAAAGAAAAGGATAGCTAGTTGTGTTCTTACTCTTCGATCTACAGTTTGCGTGAAAGAAAACATTGAGACACGTTCTGTAATTTGGAAACTTCCATGAAGATTTTGGACACTGAGAGTGCTTCTGTTAGTAATAATATGTGTCACCAATATTTTTTCCCATTTTCTGTGATACTAATGGTTAGAGCTTGAACAAAATGACGATTTTGTTGTCCCTGCAGAATGGCAAAGCAGTATGCGGTGGTGAATTTCACCGAGGAAGACCATGTGTCCGCTGTGCCAATTTCTTGGTTGGTGGTTGACAAGTGGAGTTGCCTGTGGCCAAAAGATTTCGCCGGATCCCGCCTCCTGGATGCAATTAGGGACAAGATTGATCCTGGCGCAAACTGGAATCGATACCCGGTTAGGGTACTGACACGATGCAGTAAGCTTGCGCTCTCCTTCTCTGTATGCACTTCTGACTGAAACACTGAGAAAACAGAAAACACTTGGAAAAAAATATTGTGGAAGAGACCATAAGAATGGAAAGCATGACCTCTTTAGTGAGAGATTTATGCGAGTTCAATTTCTGTTGTCCGGTTGTAAAGCTGGGTGGCACCTTTGCCTGACAATTTTGATATTTGCATATATGAAACCTTTCTTCTACTTTCTCCTGTTTGTAATGAAGCCCATAGTAGTTCTTTCTGTTTTTTAATTGGAATAAAGTATTCCTAATAGCTTGACACGTTCCATAAATGTTCATTGTTACGTAGGTCTACTAATCAGATTACAGTTCAAAATGATTAATATTAGAAGTTTTTGCTCCACATAACAGTGCAGCATATTGTGTCAGTCTGTTTGCAGGGGTGGAACGGCTGCGCCATTTGCGCCATTTTGCGCCAGACGCATTTGTCTGCGCCATCCTGCGCCATGTTTCGGAAACTGCGCCACAGTCAATACCTCGCGCCATTATGCACCAAATTGGAAAGCGTGCGCCAAAAAAATTGTATTTTGTCTTGGTTTCGGTTTCTATCGACTCGATTGGCAACAATGATCGCGTTTAGCGTGGTCGGCCTTGCAATCCTTTTTTTCTCTTTATTCTCCCTGTGTATCCCGAGTAGGAAGTGTGCGAAAAAAACTCGGGGTTCGGATTCCAAGCGCTACACCACCTGCCTCTGGATTGTTATTCTTCAACCATAAGCGGTTAAACAAGTCGGTCGAGGTAAGGTCGAGTCGTTAAGCGTCAGATTGCCTGAGGCTCCGAAGCCCGGGATCCGGACGTCAGTCAGTTGAAAACAAAGGAGCAAAAGATTCCTTTGAGCACTTCATCGTTAGAAGTTGGAACCGCATTCCTGCAAGATAAATCGTGATTTGATAAATCTGAAACGCAGTCCGATCCGAAACCTTGCCGGCCAGCAGCTCTCACGCGAGCGGTAGATCTGCTCGGCATACGTTAACCTTGCTCCTGCTTATCGCTTCGAATACGATAACTCCGTTAATCGTAGTCTGCTGCTTCGATATTGAGTTGCACAATAGGATAAACTCGAATTTTGTTGCGATATTGAGTTGCGCAATATGAGAAACTCGAAATTTGTTTCCCTGTTCTTCCGCGCAACTGCACGTTCGTTGCTTACGCACGTCACGTGGTTCGCACATAAAATCACTCTGTCGAGGACGTGCGGACTGTGCGATAAGCGGTGCTGGTTTGCATTTTGAGCAGCTGAAAGCCACTCAGAAATTACCAAGGCTCACAAAGTTCCAAGTTTTCGCATCTGTTACACTGTTATCCCATCTGCCTAGGTCCCTAACCGCTCATGTTTATCTGGGCTGCTAAGCACAACTGAAATTGCCCCCGTGCTTGTCTAAGACAGAAGCTGGAGTGCAATGAAAACTGATCTGAGCTGCTCCTAGCCTGCTCCAGAGTGTAGTTTTAGCTGCTCCCAACCTGCTCCAAAACAGCTGTTTTAGCTGCTCCCGTGGCTGCTCCCAAGCACATTTCATGAGTTCCACCCCTGGTTTGGCTTAGCACGCTAGCCTAATATTCATTCTGAGAAAGAAGAAACATGAGGCATACCTTACTTAGCATCGTCTGTTTCATGTAAAAAAGCTAATGTCATTGTCATGTAGCTTTAGTTCCTTTTGCAATTAGCACCTGTTTACAAGAGGTTACAAATTTATATTAACATGAACTAGCTGAAACTTAAGGATCATGCGAAATGTTGGAGACATAGTTGTACAACTAATTTATGTTTTAGGTGTATGGTCTAATTCATGCCTAAAGGGAACAGCACGTCTGTGGCTCGTGGTATGCGCAGCGCTGCCTGCGGGAGGCAGGGAAGTTTTGGCACAGGCACAGACAATGCGCAGAGGTGCTGGTGTCTCTGTATCATTTCCCACTGCACTGCGCACTGCTGCGACGGTTATGACTGATGTTGCTGCCAAAGGGGAGAGAGGGACACCGTAAAACAGTGTTTAAGGCCTTCTTCCTTCTCTCTTTTTTCGGAAAAGGACACTTGAAAAATTTTTAACCTTCAGGAACCCGCAGGGCAAGCAGCACTCTGTGTCATGGCAGGCATTGCGATGCCAGAAGTGCTCCCCCGCATTGCCTGTCCCTGTGCTGAAGGTTGGCTGGCTCCCATTGGTGGCGCTCTGCAAAGAGTGCGCCACTGGCACATTGTTCCCTTTAAGCCTGAAGCAGACTGTACTATCTTGATTCGAGTCAGCGGGAACACGGGAGTGCGTGGCATGATACTACCAGATCAGCCTAGCGGCGCGGAGCGGAAGTTTCAGTGCACGCGCATCGCGCCCGCTGAGGCAATATGGTCTCATCGTGCGCATCGCATCATTGGAGCGCTCGTGCGTCGTCTGCTACGCACAGTGCGTGCTACGCGCGTTGTCTGCTGTGGGTAGCGTGTCGTGTGAAGGCATTGGAGATAACTGCGTGTAGTTGAAATTGTCAGCCCATAACCATGCGATAAGCTTGCAAATATTTTGATGCGTAATACAGTGTCACACCCTTTTTAGTTTTCTCAACATTATTGAGAACATGTGGGCCGAATGAGGGCGGCCTAGGCCACGGGTTTCTATTTATTTGGCCATGGAAGACTAGCTTTGGAACACATTCCTAGCAGAATGGGAACGCTTGAGAGTGGACGCGTTTTTGGGTCTAGTCTCTAAGACTGCCTGCCATCAAAGATGGCAGCTGTTGTCCACAAAATGGAAATAGAAGCAGTTCATGAGGCTGCTTCAATTGATGTGAGCTTTTTCAACGGCAGGTAGCAGCTTATAAATGTTAAGATTAAGTTTTGATTGAGCAATAAAGCTTGCTGCTGCTGACCTCTGACAGGCACACTCCTGACGGAACCTCGTCATTACTGCAATCGGCTGCAGCAAGCACTTCTGTCGTCTTATGGGCAAATAACTAAGGCGTCTGAACTCAACAGTCAGCGGCGCAGATCGAACTATAATGGACCAAAAAGGCAATAACGGTAAGGAAAACAACAACGCGGAGCTATGAGCGTTGTTACCAAAGTCAGGGTTACATTAATAGGCAGACACACTAGCCGACAATTAGTCTACGATCCCGGCCCTCGTCACAGAGATTTCACAGGAAGCGGGTTCAGCAAATCTGGCGTGATTGATATAAGAAAAACCCACAATTTTTATTTGTTTTAACAAATATTTAGGAACAGATGAGCACATTGGCGGAGCTTGTAATGTAGGGTTCGCCACCTGTTGGATAGACTGAATTTCTTGCTATCACCAGTAGCGTGCGCGTAGCGGGCGACACGTGTGTCAGACGACACACATAGCAGACTACGTGCGTAGCAGACGACAGACGAGCGCCGCGATGACATGATGCGCGCGATGAGGAGGTAATCTCACCGCCCGCGTAACACGCATGCCCAGCAGTTGCGCGCTTGACCGGTAGAGCGCTCTGATAGGGTACGATGCCATGCGCTCCCGTGTTCCCGCTAACTCGGATCAAGATAGTACATAGTTTTTTCTTCCCCTCCAAAAATGTAATTCTTTGCCTTAAATTTTTGTGGAATAACTATAACAAGAAAGCTAGATATAAATTTACAAAATGAGTGCATGAGCTTCCATTGCATTGTTGTGAATAAGCTGAAAATTTGTAAAAGCTTGATTTTAGTTCTGCGGAACAAGAGTTCTCACAATCAAATATTTCTATGAATGAGCTTGGGGAAAACATGTGCTAATTTGCTTAATCGCTAACAATACAGGCCTTTTCTGTAGGGCATGCCTTTATTGTGTTCTAAAAGTATTTCTGGTGAGGTTCTTTGAATTCATTTCTTAGAAACCTACAAGAAGGCCCTCAAGAAATCTCGGCTAGCCGAAGAAACATCAACACTTGAAACGTCGGAGTTTTCAGGTGTGTATTAATTTGCAAATGTCTTGGAAAATTGTTTTGAAGCAGAGAAACATATATTTAATGCAAGGGCATCTTTGCTTGTTGAAATTCCAGCCCCGGAGGCCGAAACTCCTGAGGATGTCTTCACAACCTATGACGATGCGCCATCGCACCGTCTGGCCTTGCCCTCTCCACGTAAGTTGAATAAATATTGGTAATGTAGGCACATACACTAACTTCGGTCTCCTTTAAGGTATCTAAACTTATCTAAACATCATTGCATTTCTGAGCTAGCCTTGTAGACAGCCAGCCATATGGCTAGGAATTGCTGGAATAAAGCAAGCCAGCCAGTGAGGGTCTTAATGCATTGACTTCAGATGCAGTTAAACACTTGAGCTGTGGTTGACGTGGGTGACTTGTTGCAAACTGCAAGCCAATGTTAAAGTGCAGCAAATTTCATGGCTCACCAACATCTAAGGCTCTTATGTGCAAGACATAATTCTTATATGTGCCATGCAGGTGCTGTGGAATTACTTATTAAACGCTATGATATAACTGAAAGCAATTTGCAGTTGAAAACTTGCTTAGGGTGAATTTCTGCATATGTATATATGCTTCATAGGAAATAGAAAAATTTAAAACCATTTGAAATGTGGGCATATGCACAGGTGTGTGATATATTTGGTAGATTACATGTCACCATAGAAATATTAGTTTCATTTCATGTGCATATGTTTTTATCTATTGCTTCACATTCTCATGCTTCTCTGTGGATCTCGTCTTTCGGTTACAAATGAGGCAGTCACCGGGTTTAGTTGCAACGGTTTGGTGACTTTGCCTTCAGGCCTCACCCCGAGCCACTTGTTTCAGCCAAGTCTGAAACAAAGACTAACTAGACCTGCTGTTGGACTAGCTGGTTAGAGTCACCTGAACAGATCACAGCACTAGAAAGGACAGATACAGAGACACACCACAACAGGATGAGTGCTACACAGTCATCTGGTTTATTTGCCATGAGAATTAGGCAAACAGTGTAAGCAGTGTAAGTGCAACATGCAACAAGAGAAATACAGAATCATACGTCAGAGTGCCAACAACATAGACAAAAGAATAGAAGGAGGCCATCCCAATTTGACATGAGTCAATGAAAAAGGCTCCACCATGTGGCATACATTTACTTTTTATATAATCTGCTTCCAAAAGTTTGTGTCGTGGTACCTTTGCTTGTTCCAAGGATCCTAACCTTCTGTTGGAGTGGCTCATGTGTGCAAGTGAGACAGTAAAAAGGCAGGTGCGTGCTTTTATTTGTAATAGATGGCTTAGGTCTCCACGCTCATTGACATGATGGCCTGTATGACCCTTACAGGCCTCCCCCCAAAGAGGGCCTGGCATATTTTTTCTGGCAGCCAGAGCTCCTGTCAGAGGCACGATGTGTAGAGGAACAGATGCCCGCAAGTTTTCGTAGCACAGAAAGCTCCTTGAGCACCCTATACCTTCTTAACGTTGTGCACACCCTCGTGAAAGCACGGCACAGCTTCGGGCATCTGTCTCTTATGTTCAGTGTTAATTCAACCTCTTGAAGTGCCCTTAGATTTTTTTAATTTTTAGAGATGCCATTGTGTCAATGTGCGAGGAAACCTAAGCTGTCTATTACAAATAAAGGAAGCACGCACATATCTTTTTACTTTCTCACTTGTGCATGTGAGCCGCTCCTACACAAGCTCAGAATCTTTGGCACGAGCAAAGGTACCATGACACAAACTTTTGGAAGCACATTATATAAAAAGTAAAGATACTGCATGTGCTAGTGGCTATTCCATTGTCTCGTATCAAAATGAGGTAGCCTTCTTTGATTCTTTTGTTTACAGTGTTGGCACTCAAACATACAGGTATGTATTTTTCTTGTTGCATATTTGCTGTGCTTATGCCGGTCCTCATTATTTGTTTAAGATCGAAAACTGCGCAAAAAAGACGGGACACAAGAAAGGAACGAGCAACACAACACAGGTGCAGACTTACAACTGAATTTTTAATCTTTCACTTCCTTTAACGAAGGAATGCAATGTGCACGTGGGCCGCTGAGATGCGCTATCACTGGCTCGAATGGGCACGCTGAGGGCAGAAAACCTAAGGACGGTGGCAAGCGCAAGCGGGATAGGGATAGCGAGGAAACTGAGGACGATGGCGAGCGAGCGACTTGTCGAAGCCCTACAAGAAGGCCTGTGTGGTGTGAATGGTGGATTCGCCGTAGATATTGAGGAGCTGTTTTATTTGATACCCCATGATGAACTCTTTGTCGCGGTGAGGAACTGCATCGAAACCTCCGGAACGGTTCAGTTCCAGAATGCCTGTGGTGTGTCAGTAGATGGATTCTTAGAACTTTTGTCCATTTATCTATCATCCACCATTGTGGGCTTCGAAGTAAAGTTTGTAGTTCAGAGGCAAGGCATCTGCATAGGTTCGAGTGTGGCACCAGTGTTATGCAAAATCTTTTTGGCTGCTTTTGACCGTTTGTTAGTGCAAGCACTCGCTGACGACAAACGGGTCCGAGTCTTCAGATATGTGGATGACTTTTTAGTCCTTTTAATTAAAAGTTAACTCCTGGCGTTCTTCTTGAAGATGCCACCAACGGGATTTTAGAAACTTCGTGCCACCTCCACAACCTTAACATTTACAACCGAGCTTCCACTGCGGGAATCTTTGCAATTCCTTGACATAACATTGTCATTCCAGCTAGACCACCTCTGCTGGGAGTACGCACCCCGCTCAAAAAAAGCCCTCCTGCCTTTTGATTCAAGCTATTCCAAAATAGTTAAGAGAGGCATAGTGAGGACATGCCTGAAATCATCACTTGAGAAATCTTGTGCTCACACAGTTCAGAGTAGCTTTGATTCACAGGCCCAACGTTTGTTGAGAGCAGGATTTCCACCTTCCATCATAAGGGCGGTAGCAGAGTCTATGTTGAAGGCCTTGCGTATGCGGGCTAAGGAAACAATGGGTCACTTGGAGGGACCAAAAAAATTTGAGGTCATGCCATATATACACGGGGTTTCTCACAATTTAAAAAGAGTCGCTACTAAGTTCCAAGTAGATGTGGTTTTTTCAGCCCTGTGTAAGCTCTCCCGGGTATGCGCCTTAACCTCAGAGCGGATCGCTCACAAGGATGGTTGCAACACCATGCATTACAACCAGTTCGTGCCTTGCTCAACGGGGGTGGTTTACCACGTCCCGTTATCTTGCGGGAAAGTATATATCGGACAGACGGGTAGATGTCTAAATGATAGACTGAGGGAACACGGAGCCTTTTTGAATTCAGCAAGCGGAGCGCACCTTGCCCTACACTGTAAAGAATGTGGGTGTAAACCAAATTTTGGTGCCACTGAGATAAAAGGTCGCAACAAAGACAAACTCACTAGGGAAATTTCTGAGGCGGCCCAGATTTCCTACAGTGGAAGTGACAAGTGTGTTAGCGCACCATCTATTTCATTATTAGACAGAGAATTAGGTTTTTTGTTTACTTCCCAGTTCCATCGCTCTTCTCTCGCTCGCGCTCGCCATCGTCCTCAGTTTCCTCGCTATCCCGCTCGCGTTCACCACCGTCCTTAGGTTTTCTGCCCTCAGCGTGCCCATTCGAGCCAGTGATAGCGCATCTCAGCGGCCCACATGTACATTGCATTCCTTCGTTAAAGGAAGTGAAAGATTAAAAATTCAGTTGTAAGTCTGCGCCTGTGTTGTGTTGCTCGCTCCTTTCAATTGTGTCCCGTCTTTTTTGCGGTTTTCCATCTTAACCCTTTCAGTACCGTAATAATTTTTCATGTAACACCCTCAAAATCCGGAATTATTTTATTCATGCAACCTGTTCAGCCTAGTCCGTAGAGCACAATCATATAAACAATTTTATCAAAAGCACAGCATAAATGGACAAACAATATTTTTATAAATGTTAAGAAGGGGGCTTCACTGCACGTAATGTGGAAAAAGTGGGCTTCACTGCACATACTCACTTTATTTTATTCATGAATTTACAAAGCAATTCTGTCAACATCAGTACCTAGTGTCTCTGTTCACGAGACTACGGGCTTAGTCAGTCCCAGGACATCCCGTTCAAAAGTTTGCCCTTGTGTGATATGTGCGAAAACACTGTATCGCACACAGGGCGACACCACAGTCTGGGCACCACGTCCTTGTTTCCTTGCGAGCTTTTTTTTCTTGTGCAGACAACGCATCTTCTTGTTGGGCTCTCTTTCTTCTCAGTTGGAGGTAGGTAGTCTGGGAAGTGTCGCTCAGTCAGTCGCGAGAGAGTGTTGTCAGAGAGCCTCCCTTTCTTGGGTCGACTCTGGGGGTCACAGTTCAGTTGAATGAGTCCCTCCACTAACTTGAGCCTGAACTCAAGATGTGTGGTGGTGTTGCCACTCTTCTGGTAGATAATGAACGCATTGTAGATGGCCATGTCTACCAGATGACGGAACACCTTTTTGTAGTATATTTTCTGTCCATTTCTTGCACAGGGGTAATATGAAAGATTTTGGTCACTCTTGTCAACACCACCCATGGTGTTGTTTTAATTCATCACTATCTGTGGCTTGGACGCAACTTCACCTCTCTGGTTTGTTACATCCACCATTGCCACAGAGTGCACCGTGCTGAGGAAGGTTACCACCTTCTTGTCCTTCCACTGAAGTGAGAGGCACTTGCCTTTTTGGTAAGCTTCAGTTTGACCTTTCTCAAGTTGTCTTGTATCGAAGCTCGGCATTCCCTTGCGTCCAGATCGTCCAGATCGTGCTGTCCCGTAGACATCTGTCTTGCGCTCCAGAAGTGCTTCAACTAGTTCGGGTGAGTTGTAATAGTTATCCACGGTTACACAGTAGCCCTTATCGAGAAGGGGACTCATCAGGGACAATACCACACGTGTACCCATGGCCACATCTGCGTCACCAACAACAGCACCTTTCCCATGTACATAAGCATGTTCCAGATGTAACCACTGGAGGACTCGCACAGCACGAAAAACTTGACGCCAAAACGGGCACGTTTCAGTGGCATGTACTGTTTCCAAGACAGCCTGCCTTTGAAACGAAGAAGGCTCTCGTCAACTGACACATCTCGCTCTGGTGTGTAGAGAGTTTGAAACATCTCGGTCATTCTTGTGAGCACGGACCACAATTTTCTAAGCTTTGGGTTCGGGTGCTTGTCGACTGGCGCCTCGTTGTCAGTGAAGTGTAGAAATTTCATTATCAGCATGAAGCGGTCGCGGCTCATCACGTCTCCGAATGCAGGCGTGCGGAGAACCTCTCTTGTTGACCAGTAAGATTTCACGTCTGGTTTCTCAATGACCCCTGCAGAATGATGAGCGCGAAGAAGGTCATCAGTTCTTTTTTGTCGATCTGTCTCCATGTTTTGAGGTGGGAAGCGTGGTGCGACCGAAGAAACTGGGTTGCGTAGCGGTTGGTCTCTGCGACAATCAGGTCGACCAGCTCTTCATCGAAGAACTGTTCAAAATATTCGACAACGCCGTCACCTTCTTCCAGGTGGCCCTTGAATCCCGGTGATCCCACAAAAGGGAAACGAGGTGGCGCACGAGGAATATCGCCCACGTCGATCTTCGTCCACACACGTGCGGTGTCGAAATCATCATCAATCTCTGTGTCGCTCTCATCTGAAGTCAAATAATCAATCAACGACTCACCAGAATCACTTTCCAATTCGTAGTCGCTTTCACTCGAAGAAGTTTCAGAAACTGCGCGCTGTTTCCTTTTTTTTTTTCCTTGTTTCGCAACGCGTGGACACACATCGTGCGGCCGCCCGGACGACGCCATTTCTAAAGTTCAGTGTAGCCAGCAGCCTCACGAAAAAACGTCTAAATTCAGCTAATTTCACCGGTTTTGACTTCTCCTGCCATCTGTCGGTCGTTCTAAGAAGCTCCGTGATACAGACGAGCTGAATTCGTCCTCAGGATCGTTGTATTGATAATGCGGACTCTGGACGAGCTGTACTCGTCTTCAGGATTATTTGTGCGTAAATGGTGGACGAGCTCAGCTCGTCTTCCGTACTGAAAGGGTTAAACATGTATAACCAACTAGGCCAACAGAGTACTCTACTCCTCATTATTTGCGTGGCACTTATCCCCTTTTGGTCCTTTTATATCTGTGTACTGTGGTATTACGCAATCAGAAAACAATGACTGTTTGGTTCACCCTTGAACCTACACGACAGCAGACTAGTACCTGGATGAATTGCGATGTGACCAGTGGAACTGGTAGTTTTTAATACAAGTTGTGTCACCTGACATAAGCAGCATGAACTCCCAAGTGCAAGAGGTCATATTCTGTTGTTTGCGTTTCTGTTTATCCCGGTAATACAAATGTGCTCGCTGTTGGTGGTTCCATCGCGGCGCCACATGTTTTAAAACCAGCAGCGTGCTTTGGGCAGCTGTGAGTGGAAATCAGGGAGCATTTGTGGTAGAGCCATATCGGTATGATATGGCTCTACCACGTAAATGGTGGACGAGCTCATATGCTCGTGACCATGGGGTCTGGCATCTTTAATGCCTTTGCGTTTTGAGTCAGGTTACATGTCTTCCTTGACAGTACCGTTTTATTTCACGTTTTCCTCTTCAATGTGTCCAGAGTGTTCCACTGTAGTTGCCTTCACATGTGCTTTCTTCTCTTCTAAGCAGTTTGTTCCAATTTAGAATGTACACCGACTGCTTTTAGCCTTACTCCAGTAAATAAATATTTACTAGAATGATCTAATCAAAACTGGAGGAGGGTGACCAATTGTAAACTTTTCCTTTTTAGCGAGTGGTCTCACTGGGACCAGCTCCTCGGAGCAAGGTAAGCCACATTTTCGTATTCTTGTAGAAGTCATACTTTGCTTATTGCTTGGTTGCATTGAAGTCCAAATCAGCAAATGATAAAAGTCGCAATGTTTCAGTTGAGAGGTCTTCGTGCTGGGCAGCAGCTCTCAAAGTGATTACTTCGAAACTCCTTGGTCGAGCAGATCATTCTTTGGTTCCATCAGCACCCACATCGATCACCCTCTCACCCTAACGTTTTAAGATTGAGAAAGACCAATTTCGCAGCTCATTCTAATATCTGTACTTTTTCAGTTCTGCTATCATTGCAATAGAGCTCACGCAGGTTGGTTTTTAAACTCTTCTATTCTTACTGGTATAATGCCCGGTGGTCAGCATTATGGTTCACGGAGACAGGGGAGTTCGCAAACCCTAGCAACAAACTTTGTTGCTGGTTGCTAGGGCTTGTGAGATGACAAATTGTGAGAGCCTCTGGTCTGGGGGTTACTAGCAACTTGCCAAAATATCCCCCTCCTCTTTTCCCCGATCTTTAAGTGGCAACAACTTTAGGTAAAATTGTTGCCAGCTTGCATTGTACTTGGAGTAGAAGAGCTGAAAAGTCAGCCTGGAAGAAGTCTGTTGCAGTGGTAGAATGAAGAAAACAGTAAGCATATTACTCCAAAGGTGAACATATTTGACAGAATTCTGTCTGGTTGGGTAGAAAATCAGGAAAAAAGGAATTTGCCTACCAAATGTGGAAAAGATCTGGAAAAAGATAGTCCCAACATTTCGAAACTATTTGTTTCTTCTTCAGGGGATGAATAATAATAATAATACTTTTATTGAATGAAAAAATAGCATGTACAGATTCAGGCCTACCGAAGCCTCATCGGGCTTGAAAGGTAGTGCCTGGCAGACAGTGACAAAGTAAAGCAATGACAGTAAAACACAAAAACCCCACATAGATAAATCAAGCTATGACACACACAGAAAAGAAATCTTTATACAATTCTATTTCTGAGCGCTTTTTTCAGTTTGTATTTTGTACTAGCACAAAAAATACTCATAGGAAGCTTGTTAAAATACGAGGGAACATAGTAACGGCGCATGCGTTCGCCATATCTTGTGCTGCACCGAGGTATACAGTAACGTTTTTTTGGCCTTAGGCAACGGGCTGGGGCATAAGGTACTTTAAAAGAACTATTCCAGAAATGACGAAAAAGTACAGTTTCTATCAACAGAGAGTTGAAATCCGGAAAGCATAATGCTCTAAATACGTCAGTATCTTTATCAAGACTTAAATCATAAGAAATAACTTTTAACAAAGAACGCAAAATTGAATTGATTCTTATTTTCCATCGAAGGGCACAGTGGCCGTACACAGTTATTCCATAACGAAGCACACTATAGCCCAGGGCATGAATGATAACCTTACGAACGGATAATGGCATAACGTATCTAACACTGTACATCAAACAAGACACCGCGCGAAGCTTCTTACAGATATGAGCGAGCTGTGAATTCCAGGCAAGATCGCTATCAAAAATCAAACCAAGGTATTTAACTGTAGATGTGTAATTCACAGGGGTACACGCGCAATTAAGACAATTAGACGTGTGCAAAAAAAGCGGAGAAGTGAGACTGACTCGTTTTAATGGGCTATGAAAACAAATTAGTTGAGTTTTTGTCGTATTAATAGAAATTAAATTTGCATCAAACCAGTCCATTGCCCTATTTGCCGCATTTTGAAGCAAAGAGATTGCGTGCAAATACTTAGAAGCGCAGGCTACAATTACAGTATCGTCCGCATAATGAAATATTGAAGTGGGCACGGTACTAGAAAGATCGTTCACATAAATATTAAATAATAAAGGACTAAGTACTGAACCCTGCGGAACACCAGCTTTAATTATCGAGAAGTTACTTCGAAATTGTTCAATCGAAACACATTGGCGCCTATCCTGAAGAAAATTTTGTAACAGCAATAAAAAGGAACCGCGAAATCCCACCATTGACAGCTTATTTAGCAACAGACGGTGACATACACTATCGAATGCCTTACTGACGTCTAGAAATAACGCGCACGCGACTTGATTCCGCTCAAACGACGAGTTCAGCAAATCAGAAAAATCTTCAAGTAACATTTGAGTGCCTCGACCTTGCACGAAACCGTACTGAGAGGGCGACATAATACGATGCTTATCCAAAAAGCGTGTCATGACCAAGCACAAGTGTTTTTCTAACAGCTGAGCAATACCTGGTAAAATTGAAATCGGACGATAATTTTCAATATTATTTCGCGCTCCAGCTTTGAAAAGCGGGATAACGATTGCCGTTAAGTGCAGTCTCTTCATCTTTTAGGTGTTACATCACTTTGTCTTTGTCGGTGTTGTTGGGTTAGCTTCGTCGTGCCCTATCCGTTATCCCATTGTGGAGGCCGTTCACATATAACGTAGGAAGTGTCCCTAGTGACCTATTGATGATGTTTGAAGTGTGTTGAATATGCCATGATTCAATGAGCCGCCTCCTACGTAGATTTGGTGCCGTGTCCAGGATGCTTGCGTTCTCAAATGCGGTGGTCGAGGTTATCACAGTGTTCAGCGAAAGCACTGCGCTCTTTGTCAAAGTTTCTCACATCGTTCTTATGTTGGTAAAGCTGGTCGTGAAAGTTCTTTGTTTCGCCGATGTAAGAGGCAGGGCACTGGGAGCATGGGATCTTATAAATGACACCTTAATTGGGCCTTCGCCTTCGGTGGTCTGTTCTTAGGGCGAGGTAGAAAGCATCCGACACTGGTTTGTGAGCAACCAGGACGTGTTCTTTTGCAAACAGTCGGGATAGCATCTCGCTTATCCCTTTCTTGTAAGGGATGCTAATCCGTGCTATCGGTTTGGAATTTATCTAAGGTTGTTTCATCCAATTACGGTTCTGACGACGGATGACGTGGTGAATGAAGTTACCGGGGGAGCCGTTCTTCCTTAGGTCGTCCATGATAATCCGTTCCTCCTTTCTTTTGTCGTCCTCAGATGAGCACAAGGTGTTGGTTCTGTTAAAAAGAGCAGAAACGACACATACCTTATGGCCGACAGGGTGGTTGTAGTCCTCCAACCATTACCTCCAGTTCGACTCCACCCACCGTCGGCCATAAGGTATCTGTCGTTTCTACTCTTTTTAACAGAACCAACACCTTGTGCTCATCTGAGGACGACAAAAGAAAGGAGGAACGGATTATCATGGACGACCTAAAGAAGAACGGCTCCCCCGGTAACTTCATTCACCACGTCATCCGTCGTCAGAACCGTAATTGGATGAAACAACCTTCGACAGTTTCCAAACCGATAGCACGGATTAGCATCCCTTACAAGAAAGGGATAAGCGAGATGCTATCCCGACTGTTTGCAAAAGAACACGTCCTGGTTGCTCACAAACCAGTGTCGGATGCTTTCTACCTCGCCCTAAGAACAGACCACTGAAGGCGAAGGCCCAATTAAGGTGTCATTTATAAGGTCCCATGCTCCCAGTGCCATGCCTCTTACATCGGCGAAACAAAGAACTTTCACGACCAGCTTCGCCAACATAAGAACGATGTGAGAAACTTTGACAAAGAGCGCAGTGCTTTCGCTGAACACTGTGATAACCTCGACCACCGTATTGCATTTGAAAACGCAAGCATCCTGGACACGGCACCAAATCTACGTAGGAGGCGGCTCATTGAATCATGGCATATTCAACACACTTCAAACATCATCAATAGGTCACTAGGGACACTTCCTACGTTATATGTGAACGGCCTCCACAATGGGATAACGGATAGGGCACGACGAAGCTAACCCAACAACACCGACAAAGACAAAGTGATGTAACACCTAAAAGATGAAGAGACTGACATCCTTTATTCATCCCCTGAAGAAGAAACAAATAGTTTCGAAATGTTGGGACTATCTTTTTCCAGATCTTTTCCACATTTGGTTGGCAAATTCCTTTTTTCCTGATATTACTTCAAAGTGTGGAACTGCTTTGCTCATGACTGCAAGTTATCAGATTGTTTGGTCACACAGGACGGGAGAGAGACTTCAAAACTAATTTTAATTGCACTCCAGTTCGTAGAAAGAATAACACACAGAAGGACGAGACACAAACACAAACACTCGCATACACAGGGACAGGACACGAACACAGGCAGGCATACAATCTTTCTGATTTTATCTGTGTCTGTTTGTGTGTCTGTGTTTGTGTCCTGTCCCTGTGTATGTGAGTGTTTGTGTCTTGTCCTTCTGTGTGTTATTCTTTCTACGAACCGCAGCGCCTTTCACCAACATGCTCCCTTTGCTTCTAATTTTAATTGTCAGAGAGAGGCTAACAAAATTTGCACCATGTGTCTACTATGTTAGCCAACTGTTCTGGGCCGAAATAATTTTTGTCATTACATTGTGGTTCAGCCTCATCGACATCATCTGGGCAAAGCCTGACCAGAGTGGACGGTGCCCTGGAGGCGCCTTCAGGTTCCATTGAGGAACTCCCGGCAGGAGCTGGGATGACGTTGGGGGCCTCAAATTGTAAGTCCTCCAATTTTTACTGTATGCAACCAAGCACAACACCAGTCAGTGGTCCTTGTGTTAGCCTTTTTAATGTTTTATTTCCTAACACCGGCCTAACCAAAGGAGCTTTGACATGTGGTTTTTATATATATATATATATATATATATATATATATATATATATATATATATATATATATATATATATATATATATATATATATATATCCCTTGACGTCAGCCATCTTGATAGTGTCAAAATGAAAGTGTGAAGTATTAATGCTCAAGGTCTGAATATTTGGTGAGTAACAACTGGCCACAAGGTGGTGGGCACTCCAGCTTTTCTCCGGGTATTTTATACTCAGAAACCTGTAATCTAACTTGCGAAAGCAAGGGCCTGCCGGCCTGTTTAACCACTGTTATAGTAGACTTGTTTGCACTGGCTGTCCTAGTTTAAGTGTGCCGGGCTGGCATTTTGAACCTGTCGGCTGCAGTGCTGGGATATGGTTTCCAAATTAAGCTTAGGAGTTTAAGAATGTTGGAACATTCATATCTTTTATTCAGCATGATTCTACTAGGAGCCAAATGTGGGAATTACTAGCTAGTAATTAGCTTGTCAGCTTTGGACCTTATAGCGTAACCATCATTTATCTTTTTTTAATGCTTCAGCTGAATAGTGCATGAATAAGAGGTAATTGCTGTAATGTGTTTCCCACTGGCAGTGACACAGCTACCTTTTTTTTACAGCTAATTTGTATAGTGTTTCCTAGTATAGCAGCCGTTGAGTTGTACTGTCAAAATAGCTGAAATGACTTTGCTGACTATGATTGCACCTCCTATGTTAGTTATGGTGCAACAAGGTTGCTGATCAGCTTATGAGACCAGCTCTACCCAATGCTATTTCCTTCACTCTGGGGACTTCTCAACATATTCCTTGCATTGGTGGAAAACTGATGTAATTTTTTGTCTACCATTTGTTGCATTGACATGATTGATGCACAGCTGATACAACCTGGCTGGTTTATGACGGCTTAATGCAGCCCTTTTTCATACAGCCATGTGCTTTCTTTTATGGTTCAAATATGAGATAATAAAGATCAAGGTTAAATATAATTGTTTGTTTTTTTGTATTTGCAGGCTCCTGCTATGCACACTGCAAAATATATATTTTATTTATGAATTTTTTCACACCATTTATACAATGGGCAAAGTGTGTGCAACCACGGTGTGTGAGTTGTGTACTCCAAAACTACCATCTGCAGGCAGCCTCAAATTTAGCACACACATAACAGTGCTTGTCTCTTAGCGAGTGCAGTCATAAACATATATATTTTTAGGTTCACGGCTCCTGATGATTTCTTTTATCAGTCAAGCCATTTTAATCTTTTGCTTTTAAAGAAGGGAAAGACTGGTGTCCGCTAGTGCTGCACAGCTTACTTCTCCATAGGACCCAGGGCCAGAGCTTGATAATGCATTACTCACCCTAATTAATCTTCCATTTCAGGTCCAGAGCAGTCTCCAATAGTTAAGCTGGTGCTTGAGCTTCGGCTACAGAATGGGGAGATTTTGCGGCAGTTGGGGGCGATGCAGCAGGACATTAGAAACTTAAGTTTTAATTTATCGCAAATGAAGGCCTCAATGTCTGCTGCACCGCCTTCGCCGGAAATGGCTCCAGAGCCGTCGCGGGCGCCCCTTCCAAAGCTGCCCGCGGCGACTATGGAAGAATTCAGGGAATTGGAAAATGCCCTGAAGGATAAAGCTACAGCCACAGCCCTGGTATGTTGCACTTTCCTCCTTTCATATGATGATTTTTCTAACATGCACTGCAGTGCTTGTCGCTGGCTCATAATGTCGACTATCATACTCGGCCACTAAACGGGTGGACACTGCATTTGCTTTACTCAATGTTAATAAATGATAGCTTTTCAGTATGAAGAAAAATGAAAACTGGTTGTGTCGTCATAGCCGTGTTTCTGTGTTTGATTTGGTATTTGGTCATGCTTCTACATTTCCGTTGTCCCTTGTCTTTCACAGCAGCTGGAGGTGGCTACGTGGGTCAGGGCAACTGACACGGTTGCCGAGGCCTGCCGAAGCCTTCTGGAAAGGGCCCTCAAGAAGGAGGTCCAAATAAAATTTAGCCTCCTGGGCCGGAAAGGCAAGCTACCTTTCCGGGGGACCCTCCTCTGCCACATTGTGACAGGTATGATTATATTTGCTTAATTGATCAACACATTGATAGATCCTTGTTATTCGAGTTTGCTGAAGTGCATGCAACTGCTTGACTGTTATAGCATGTCACTTTCAAATCAAATCCTTTATTTGTGCCTGTGATGTAGCATATAGTACAGGCACTGGGAGGCAGACAAAAACCCAGCAGTTGTTGGCTTGACAAGGTTTGCACACTTGTTCACTCAGCAAGCAGCAAGGTGACAAATGTGATACAAAGAAAAATATAAGAGAAAAAGAATTGCACCAATAAATGTTAGTAAACACTATAAACTATTTGGGGATTAGTTTACAGAGCTTGAAACATGATTTGTCTCATCGAAGGGTGGTCACAGGTTCTATTTGTACTTTTTGTCATAATAATTGGTTTGGTGATGATGGGAGATGATGCTTTAACATTTGTGTGCAGTGGTTATAGTTCAATTATGAGGAACAGTCTATAGGCTACCATCACGTAGGTTACAGGCAGCAGTGATCTCAGTCAGGTGAGGTATGGAGGGTAATCTCAGTGTGTTAAATTTATTATACTTTAATTATGTACCATATGGTGCTAGAGAATATTCACATTGGCTAGTATTTGGAAGAAGGTTCATTGTATGAAAAAGATTTTTAGTCTTGAGTGTTATATTTTACATTTACAATAATACACACAGCCTTTTTCTAAAGTAAGTTCGTTTTCAACAATGCTTCTAATCTGTTATAGCGTAGCATATTTAGTTCAAAAGGCCTATTATAGTGCCTGAAAATTCTAGCTATGCCTGAATGCAGCATATACTCTATCTCACAAGTTGCATGCAGTGTAGTGCAACTGTAGCCCTTGTCAGCCAATCAAGAACATAAATGCACCAGTGTACATGTGTTCTTACACAGCGTATCAGTCTTCGCCTGCATTGTCTGGTCTCTGTAGAAGCCATTACAGGCAATTAAGTTATTCCTTACAGTCTGCCGAGTCATTCCATATGCCTGAATAGTTCATACTCTATAAATTCAGCATAATCTCGATGATAGGGATTACCCGGGAACACGAAAAAATATTCATATAATCCTGAATTTGTTTAATCCAAGACAAGCTAACTTGTGTGTATACTTTGTCTGTGATGTTTGTTTGCACTCTTCTGCCCTTGTAGTTGCTCATAAGCCCCATCCAAAATGCATAAAGCTGCGCAGCGCTTTCTCGGCTCATATTGCTTGCACTTATGGTGCAGCATGGAACATCAAGAGCGTTAAGTGTTTCTACCATCGACGACACAGCTTTGTTGGGCATGTGAGTTAACCTTGGCTCGTTGGGCTGTGAGCCAGGCATTCTGCCGCTTGGCCAGCATAGACTGGAGGTGGAGAGGGGGCCAGCGGCAACTGTGCGTACTCTCTTCCCCTCTAAGACCAGCTGCGCCCACCCACTCGTTTCGCATGCACCGATGGTTCACGTGCTCATATCACCCGGGACGACTTGAGTACTGTTTGTATCATCCTGAATGGCAATATATTCAATATTGCCCGGACCATCTTTAAATTCACGTGACCCTGAAATTCCGGTCAATCGTTATTGTATCATCGACATTTGACTCTGTGCAATCTGAGCCGTACCGGAACTTGTAACCGCATTGGGTACTCCTCCACCTCGTCGCACCTTGCAGCTCCACACTGCACACAACTACTGAGACAGAGTATAGCTGTGCAGTGCTGATGGGAACCTCTTCTTAGAATAGAAGTGTGGTCATTAGTATAGTAATCAGTAAAAGAGAGGAGCATGTTGCTTCTCTGTACCTAGCTCTTGACCTGACATCTGTATTTTAATTACTACTGCTCTGGATAGAGATTTAACCCTGGTTGGATCCAATTTCCTGATCCTAAGACTATTCTAAGTATCAGCGGCAACCGTTATGCCTTGATGTTTAATGCAGAACGTTTAAAATTTCCACTTTCAGAGACCATCAAGAGTGCGAAGGCTGCCAATGTGCCAGATGTCGAAAAGGCCATTGGCAAGTACCTGGCCGGTGCTGTGGACCGGGAGGGGGGCAGGCGCGAGAGGTTTTGCCGCCAAACAGAGGCCAGTCAACTGCCAACTGGCGATGTGTGAAGTGCAAAAAAAAAATAGCACAGAAAGTTGTTTTCAAAATAAATTTTTAGCAAAGAAATTATTTTGTTCATTTGCATGGCAAACTAAAATGCACGCAATATTTTCTTATGGTAAAATTATATATTTTTAGCCTGCATGTTGCAAAGAAAATCTTCAGTGTTATCAATACAAGAGAGCTAAAACTATTATCTGTTGTTGCAGTTGTACATTATATTGCCAAATATCGGGAAGAGCCTGGCGGCAAAGGGTTACCAGTGCAAGTGTGGTAAACTGCTCAACCATGGTGCCAGGAGAAAGGCACGCCCAATATTTGTAGTAGCTTAGCGAAAAAGGCCTTCGGACATTTGGTTGCCGTTCCGACAGAGATTGGCAGCCAATTTTAACGTGGTTGGCAAAACCTATCTAGGCTAAAAGGGCAGTGCCGTTATGCCCAATATTGGCTGAAAATGGGCAAGCGGAGTGGTCCAATATTGGCTGAAAATGGGCAAATAGAGTGGTCCAATATTGGCTGAAAATGGGCAAACAGAATGGTCCAATATTGGCTGAAAATGGGAAAATAGAGTGGTCCAATATTGGCTGAAAAGTGGCAAACAGAATGGTCCAATATTGGCTGAAAATTGGCAAACAGAGTGGCCCGATATTGGCAGGCTAGCTGGCCCAATATAGCGCCTGGTAGCGTTTGCCTATATTGACCAATATTGGTGCCAGCGTGAGCCGATATAGGACCGTCATTGGACCAATATTGGGGTGCTACTTGGGCTGCTTCTGAAGTTTTTATTTTTTTATGATTTTGAGAAAGCACATGGTTTTTGATCCGTTTGCGAAATTCTGCTGCCAGATATGAAGCTGCTTGCGCTTTCGCAATATTGTTTTGCCCTTTTTTGTGTTTTGGTCAAGCATGTTCTGCGGATTTATCATTTCTACATCGAGGTTTGGCACTGCCTGAGCTTGATTTTGCCGGCAGTGTTCGCTTGTTTACGGTGTTGTGTAAAGTGCATATAAAAAGTACTTCTAGTAAGCTGCAAAGTGATTAAGAAGTTATGTACATATTATACATAACCTCAACTACATAATCCTATGTACGCCGAGTGCAATGTACTAGAAGTGAGGGACTATAAATACGATGTACTTTTAAAGTGAAGTTCAAGTTCATTTAACACAATATTTTCTTATGCCTTTTCGCCCCTTATACAGTGTTTTTATACCTGGTATTCACTGCTTCAGGGGCAATCGAATGTGCATCAGTTTTCTTGTAAATAGCGGCATATACTGGATAAAGTCAAGTCGCCACAGACTAGATGTTGTAGTCTCGCTGACAAACTATTTAACACAATCAACTTATAAGGTGCTTATTTGTATTGGTCTAATAGCCGCCGTTACTTCACTTCGAGAAGGGACTAGGTGACGTCCCAAAAATGGCGTATCGTCAAGTTTTCACATGACGATACGCCATTTTTTTTGTTTTCAAATTTGGGCAATGTAGTATGAAGTCGGGAGTTGTACTTTTCTCGTAAAGTACAAAAAATACTTTAGTAAAGTGTAAGTAAATGCTCAAAAAATGCACTTCAATTAAGATACAATTTTTCTAAACGTATTTGAAGTAGTACTTTAAGTATTATGCAGTTAAACTATGTCCCAAAACTGCGCGCTTATTATTTTTTGTGTAAACGTGTGAGGAGAATACTAAGGTCTATCGAACATCTTTGGATCTTGGAAGACTTGCATATCCTGAGTTTCTGGAAGAAGCTTTTAGGACTCATATACTGCGTTTTGTGAGCCACGCGATTCGTCAAGTACAGCACAAATTACGGGAGCACCAGTAAAGCTTCAGAGCGGGTGCTGCGTTTCGCTGCCTCTTATGAGTGAGGATGCAGTGTGTATACATCATGTACTGGGTGAGAGTTCCCACGTTGATGAGAAGGGGGACAAGCCCTTTTTTTAAATGCGTCAACTCTCCTTGATCTTCGGGACACAAAGAATCCCGTCTTCGGCGCAAATTCTGCAATAACTCGGCCTCACTTTCGACGTGTCTGTTCACTCCGCACGCCTCGTAGCAGAGTTGTTCTAGTGAAGGGCACGTAAAAATTCAAGAGGGTTCGGACCCTCCAGACCATTCCCCTCTCCCTCTGCCTACGCAACATGCCCCCCCCCCCCTTCGTAAATATCAGCTGATCATCTAACATCTTATCTTTTTGTGCATGGACCTTTGTTGGTAGGCATACCTACCGCTAATATTGAAAAGTAATTTATGATTTGAGTAGAAGGAACCTGGAAAAAATAAATTAAAATAAAGTACTAGTTACCGATATAAAAATGTAATTGAAAGCTACTAAACTACTAAGAAAAGTAGTTAAGGTACAGCAACTTGAGCAAAATAGATGTACTACGTACTCGTCTGAAACACGGCCACATCTGAAGAGAGTTTTATTGACCACTTTTGTAACACACTCAATGTAATTTTTAACATTTTTTTGGTACACGGGACATGCTTTTTTCTCGACAAGACGGTTCAGACCTTGGAAAGTTTACAAGCGACTAAAATTAAGATAAAAATATGAATCTGTTAAAAAGCTTAATAAACAGTAACCCAACGTTTCGAGACTAGTTCGGTGCCTTGTTCACGGCTGAGTGGCAAGAACAAAGATCTGATTCATGCAAAGAAGCTGGCTGCACTTCAGCCGGACAACTCAGCCTCCAGCCTCCGCGGAATCGACCCGAGGTTCGCGTGCAATCTTTCATCGAGATAGCTCTTCTATTCGGTCACATCGGTACTAGCAAGAGACCGGGGTTCAACTTAACCGCTCGCAAGCTTACCCTCCCTGCTATTGTTCCGGTTGCCAAAGACGGACTTCATGGGTTGGATCCGGCTACTCGCAAAAAAGCCCGGTTAAAAGCCATCGCATCATATCTCAGGCCGTTCAGCGGAAACCTCTTAAAATTTTGGCAGAGTAAAAGCAGGTCTTGCGTCGCCTCAATGAAATCAAAAACATCGGAGTGTTGTGGGCAGACAAAGGAGTCGCTACCGTCGACATAGAGAAGAATTACGACCAAGAGGTGCTAAAGCTCATGGGCAGCAGTGCCTACGCCCTTTCCAAGGCATCCTACAAGAAGTGGAAAAGAAACGCTCAACAAAAAACAATGGTAATCATCTTCAAGAAATACCCAGATTTCCGCAGCCTTTACATGAGGCTCATCTGCATAAATGGATTCATCCCGGCGTTGTACGGTCTCCTCAAGATGCACAAGACCGGTGTACCACCTCGCCCTATTGTGGACTTCACAACGTCACCTTTGCGCGCCATCTCCAACTACCTCCACAGGTTTCTCTCACCCCTCACCGGAAAGACTCCAACATACGTGCAGAACTCTAGTAACTTTATAGAACTTGTTTCCAAATTAGAGCTACGTGACGACGATAGTCTCGTCTCTTTTGACGTGGTGTCTTTGTTCACCAGCATCCCTGTGCCCTTAGCTGTATGTGTTGCAAGACGTGCGCTCGCGGCAGTCAACTCCCGGAGAGAACGTGCCTATCGGTAGACAAGATCTGCCGACTGCTAGAGTTCGGCCTGAACCGCACGTACTTCTCATTTAGCAAAAAGCACTATAAAAATTTACAAAAAAACAGCCGTAAAGCTATGGGGGCAGCAACATCTGTGACACTGGAAAGCCTCACAATAAAAGCAATCGAACGCAAGGCTCTCGACTCTTTCGAGCCTAAACCCAGAACCTTCCTACGTTACGGGGACGACTGCTTCTGCGCCCTTAAAACCAGCGAGGTGGATCATCTTCAAGGGCTCTTGCACTCGGTGGATGCGACGACAGTTCATGGTAAACGCAAAGACAAAGGTTCCCTTCCGTTTCGGGCAATATGCTTCTCTGTTTACAGGAAGCCAACCTGCACTGGCAGATACTTGGGGTTTGATTTCCACCATCCCCGGTCCCATAAAGCGTCAGTGGCCTTTGCGCTCTTCAGGCGCGCCCTTGCCACCTGCTCTACAATGGAGTGTCTCCAGGGTGAAATTAAGGTCGTAACATCGGATCCCCGGTAGAACGGCTACCCCCAACGGTTTATTCGTTGAATTCTCGAAAATCAAGGCATCCACCCGTAGGGCGTAGCATTCCCCCCTCCGGTCGCGTCTGTACGCCTTGCATTAGCCGCACCAGCGAGGCCCTTTCCAGCATTATCGATCGCTATCACATAACCCGTGTCAACACTCGGTCATCACCTCTCCCTTCGAAAGATGGGCCCCCCAAAGGAAAGACCAAAGGCTTGGTTTATCGCCAGGCATCTAAAAATTGCCCGGCCTCATACGTTGGCGAAAGGAAGAACTTCGCAGAGAGGTATACGCGACATAGGTACAATGTCCGGAGGAAGGGGGGGGGGGGGGGGGGGGGGGCAAGCGTCCTCGCGGAACACTTAGAAGCAGCGGGCCACACAGTCGACTTCGAGAGCAGCTTCGTGCTGCCCCCGGAGTGGAATTGGCGAAAACTGCTTTTCGTTGAGTCTTGGTTCGTTCAGCGCTCGAGGGGAACCTGAATTGTCTTCGGACTCCCTGCCCAGCAGTTATGTCTCTAGACTGCGTGACGTTAGCAAAGCCCCATACATCCGTGTGTGCATTAAGGGCGCGAGTCCTTTTCGTCACTCACCCATGAACAAGGAACCGAACTGGTCTCGAGACGTCGGGCTAGTGTTTAATAATGTCTTGGAGTCATGTTTCTTTTAATGTATATTCCTAACCAGGCAGAGGGCTGCCGAACGTTGGACCTGAAGGGGCTGAAAACACAACATTGGTGTTGTGCCTTGCAGCTATCTTTTTACAAATTGGGAAACACAATGTGCATGTAGGGCACCACACGGACTGGTATTCTTACGTTTTGCTCTTGACATTTTTCGCCGCTTGGAGGTTAATATTATTGCGTGAACTTTTCACGAACATTAAAAACTAGGCAGGACGGAAAACCACCTTTCTTTAAACGCCCAACCTGACGATTAAAGTTGTTTCTCAGTGTACGCTGGCAGCTCTTAGTGATAGCGGCGTGTGGGCATGTGGAAACTGCTGAAAGTAAGGCGAACGTTTTTGAACGTGGATTGTACCTGCAGCACACATGATAATTAAAAAAAACAAAAAAAAAACAATGCGGGTTTAGCAACTGTTTACAATTATCCGTTGGAAATTTCCGTGTTAATTTTAGTGTGCCTGAGAGCCAAATAAGGAACTGAACTATTTTTTGTGACAGCAATGTCGATACCTTATCTCTGTACAATCCCCCGAAACAGCAAGGAAGTCGTCCGCATAACGGAAAACTTTCACCAAATTCAACCTGACCAAAGTTCGAGAAATGCTCTTGTCCATGGCAGAAATAAAAATGCCACAATACCGGTTCTACCAAAGGCCCAGCACAAATATTATCTTTTTCAACACAGAATTGTGCATTAAAACTGAGAGCCGTTGACAGGAAATAGCATTTCAGTAGCGAGAAAAAAAAATTATCACTTATTTCCCGTGGAATTCTGCAACCGAGACTCTCCTGTATCTTCTATCTTATTGTTGTAAAGAATCGTAATATTTTCAAAGTTCGGCTGTGCCACATGCATGCGCGAGCCGCATATTGAAGATTATGGGGAAAGGGAATAACAAAACTTCAAGAGAACTAAAAGAAATAGCCTATCTTGAGCGTTGATGCGATAATGGTGTGGTTGTTTACTTTGGTGTGTTCTTTTCATTAAACCTTCAGTTGAAGTTCATCCCTCGTCTTGGGCATTCCTCCCTTTGGCCTTGTGTTTTTTTGTTTTTTTTTTTTGCTTGCTGCTATCAGCTGTGACGATGCTATGTCGGAGAAACCGGACGGTGCCTGGATGACCGGCTGCGAGAGCAAAACCTTTCTTTAACATCAACTGTCGGAGGTCACCTTTCGGTACATTGTAAGACCTGTAAAATCGGGTTCGAATGAAATGCGAACAGTGTCCGTACACCGAGTCCACTAATGGCGCACCTTCCAAGCTAGGTTTGTGTTTGGCGACGTCTAAAAAGTGAAAGACATTTGCAATTCTTTGTAATTCCGAATTAGAGCGCAGCTCTTGAGGAAGAAGAGGGGATGGTGCGGAGGGGAGCTTGACGTGTGAAGTTACGTGACGTCACGAAGGTAAACATTTCCTGCTGAATTTGGCGGAAAATTTAGTGCAGAAATTATCCCGCCAAATGTAGCGGGAAAAATTTACCGCAGGATTGAAAGTTGGGCTAGTTTGTAGTACTTCATGAAAAATGGAACTTCAGTTGCCAGCAAGCTCTTGTCTGTCGTACGTGTCTTCTTTTTTTTGCATCCTTGTTTTTCGCGCTTTCTATTTTACCTTAAAACTTTTACCCTCGTGACGTCACGTCTGACGTCAGACGTGGCTTCACGTATGACGTCATGAGGGTAAAATTTCCCCGCTACATTCGGCGGGAAATCTTTCTGCTAAATTTAGCGGCGGCATTTTCCCGCCAAATTTAGCGGTAAAAAGTTTTGCTCTCGTGACGTCACACGTGACGTCACGTGTGACGTTATTATGGGAAACGTCCCATAATGCAACGTGCGGTTACGCCGACGGCGATGGTGACGCAATTTAAGCCGGAAACGGGCGCCTAAGAGCTGCGCTCTGAAACATCCGAATAGGGCGCTGCGACGTTGTGCCTCGTACTCCGATGTGTTTGAACCTCGCCAAGCACAACCCAAGCTTGGAAACTGCGCCAGTAATGGGCTCGAAGTTCCGTCACTATTTGCATTTAATTCGAACCTGACGGTACGTGGTCACCATCTTTAGAAAAATACCTCAATCATTGGGTGCTTCAAAGAAAAACAAACGCTCGAGGTGCTCGAAGTGTTCACCATCTTGGGTTTGACCCGTCGCCGCGTTCGTCAGCCGTCGGTTCCTTTGAGAGAAAGAGAAGTTTCCTTTGCGGTTATTTGACTGTGGCTGAATTGTATTCCTTCTGGTGCCGGTGCCCGCTGTAATGAATGAATCTTGCTTCATCTTTCCTTTCTTCACCTTATATACCAGAGTTGTGAGTACGCCCCTGTGTGGGTTCTGCGTTCCTTCCTCTTTTGTCCTTGCCTCTTTGTGCGCGAGTATTCATCATGTTTAACGTATACCAACTCGCCCAGCTTGTTACTTTACTCAAGCTATTCATCATGTTTACGAACTATGTTGTGTGCGCCAGCAAGACGACTGTTCAGTATGGTTCACATCAAGCAGCATAAGCTGTTGCGATGTAAACAGGGATAACTGAATGTCGGTACATATACTGTAAATAAAGTGAGTTCGATTTACTGCCTCAAAGTTTTGAAAGTAATGATAGAGTAAATTCATTACTTTTGGAATGTAATTGTATTGTAAGGTCATTACATTGAGTCTGCGTAATGTGTAATGTAATTTAATTACGTTTTAGAAGTTCTTAGAAAAGTAATTAGTAACGTAATTTAATTACTTTTTAAAAGTAATTTTGCCATTTCTGACAATAACATTCACATTCACATTCATCCTGGTGAACCAATATTGAGATCCTTTCGAAGTTCGACGGCGTTCAGAGTAGGTCAGCCGCGCGTTGCACTGTACTGTTGTGACGTTCAAAGCAAAGAGCCTGTGCGGATGCGAGGCTCGTATGACCGGAGACACATGATTCCGATGGCGGGGTATTCTACCACTCTTAACGTTTCCGTAAAAGTTGCGACAACAGAACGGAGAGAGGGAATAATGAGAAAACATGAGGTGGCGACTGCAGACATGTCGGTAGCCGATTGATCGGTTTACGACCGGTCCTGCGTCTGAAGAAAAGGATAGTGGGCCCTACGTTGACTGTCGAGTCCGCGATGATGAAAACCGCGCTTTGCGACGTCGCAGTCAGATTTCAAAAGGATGCACGAAGCTGTCTATTTTCTTAGTTCTGCTCAAGTCTGCTTAGAAATTCAAAGCAAGCTTTCACTTCAAAGCAAGCTTTCACTTCAAAGCCAACGTACACTTTGCGCTTTCCATTTTTGGCCGCCTCCTCCTTTTTCATATCCTCTTAATTTTTTTTTTTTTTTTTACCTTGCCTCAACTTGGCTTTTTTCGTAGCTTAGGCGAGTGGAGCGCCAAGGGATTATCTTCCCCAAAGAAAACAAATGTTCGTCGGTACTTAAGCAGTCTTTGTTGCTATACGGTGTGCCCTATGATAACATTGGCTGTTTCGAGGGCACACGACGCACTAAGTTTAATATATTTGTGAATTTTTGTTTTTCACTAAAAAAAACGTCTTTGCTGTTTGAAAGAGTGTGGACGTACGTGTACGTCTTTGTTTTGATTCTTTCGGGTTTTAAGCGTTCATGATAACAACACGCTCGAATTAACTAGTAAAATAATCCTTCTCTTCGCATATAGAAAGTAGCACGGCTTGCGACACTTTTACTTTTTTGAGTATCCAGAACTGCACAGATGTGAACGAATACAAAAGTATAAAGGGCGAACCTGAGGCTAAATTGTCATTTACAGTAGCAGGGCTTTGAAGTATCGCAATAGTAGCATAGAGATACTTTCGTGTGTCTCTATATGTATATCGAGATACTTTTCAAAAATATAATTGTATATGAGTAATGAAACACATTTACGATGTATCGGTATAATCTGCCAGGCTTGGGTATTTCGTTGTATATTATGAGGGCGGGGGCGCTGCTGTCCGTCTTGTTTTAAAGCTCACAGGCTCGCTCGTCGTCAGCCCCTTTCTGTCATGCCCATAGAGTTATTAACAATAAACGCTAGAGGCTCAGGTGGCGCTAGTGTGCTGTTGCATTTTTAAATAAACTACAACCAGTCTAAATATGACTTCCGGTAATGCATTGATATGGGAAAACGCCAATGCGTTTTCTTTTCGCGCTCGATTATAAGATCAATTATTGCTTAGTTTTATGCCAGAACAAAAAGTTTGGAACGTTTTACAATCGGATGGACACACATATGTGTCAGTGTGTTTTTCTTTAGAATTCTTGCGTCGAACACGGCGCTAAAATAGCCCAATACACATGTATAATACGTGTTCACGTTGCAGACTGCTCTTATAAGGCACGTCTATACGCATATTCCTAATGTTATGAAGCGCACAGAGTGAATTAGCTTGACAAAACACCGAAAGGGTGCTAATATATGCCAAATCAAACCATCAAAAGAGACGACAAGAACGAAGCATGGAGTTATCGAACGAAGGAAGGAACGGCTACCGGATTAGTAACAAGCTGTACATTAGTAACAAACTGCGTTTCGGTCTTCTGAAAGCTATTACAGCTTGAATAAACCCTACGCACTTTTGAATTGTCCTTTTTGCTTGAACTGATAGCTTGTACTGACATATTAGGCTGGACAACATAGACTTGGGCTTCAATATTTGCTAAGTTAAACATCGCTCAGTAATAAAAAAAACAGTGACTAAAGAAATTGCACTTTTATTATGTGAATAAAGCTACATTGTACCCGTTACAATGTAGGTACATTGTAGATACACTGGGCTGATTTCTATTATTCCCTAGCAAAGAGGAGAAAACCACGTGCGTCTTCCCGTGGGAATACACAGGAAGACTGGAAAAGTAGACTGGTTGCTGTCTGCTTCAATTTGCAATCGGAAGACCCGTAGACCCAGCGCCACCTGAGCCCCTAGCATTTTAGAGCGCAGCTCTTAGGGGCCCGTTTCCAGCCTGAGCGGCGTCGGCGTCGCCGTTGGCGTCGCCGTCGGCGTCGCCGTCGCCGTCGGCGTCGGCGTAACCGCGCCCCTCCCTCTCCTCCTCCTTCCCCTCCTCCTCCCCTCCTCCTCCTCTTCCTCCCCTCATTGTGTAGTATGATCCGGGCGGGTCACGTGACCTCGGGGGGAGGGGGTCACATGACCCGTTTCCAGCCTGTGCGGCGTCGGCGTTGGCGTCGGCGTCGGCGTCGCCCCTCCCCCTCCTCCTCCTCCCCCTCCGCTCCTCCTCCTCCCCCCTCCTCCCCCGTCAAGGTCACGTGACCCCGGGGGGTGACTCCCCTCCCCCCGCCGAAGTCACGTGACATCCCGCCCAAGGTCATGTGATCCCGTCCCCTCGAGGTCACGTGACCCCCGGACCTCTGCCCTCCTCCTCCTCCCCCTCCTCCTCCTCCCCTCATTGTCTAGTATGGTTCGGGGGGGGGGGGAAGGGTCGCGTAAGAGCACAGCTCTTACGCGACCCTTTCCGGCTTGAGCGGCAAGGAGGAAAGCAGTACGAAGGTGGAGGAGGGGGGGAGGAGAGACGAGGAGGCGGAGGCGAGGGGAGGGGAGGAGCTTGAAGGACGAGGAGGTGGTAAAGGAGATAGAGGGGGAGCAGGAGGGGAGGAGGACTAGCAGGCATGATCACGAGGGAGGAGGAGGAATATACCCTCCACTCCTCCTCCTCAAGAGCTGCGCTCCAATTCGGCGTTACAGGAAGTTGTAAACGGCTTTCACTTTTTTTGTGATAACTTTATGGTCCGGTCTCGGGTACTCGCGCGCCACTCTTCGCTGTCCGGCTTTCCTTTTCTTTCGCTTTAAACCCTTTTTTTCCAGGCTCGCTTTCGGCTATCTTTTTCTTCTCTTTTCTTCTCCTTGACCGTGTCTTCTCCTCTTCATCATCGCCTCCACTATTTTTGTCCTCTCCCAATTCTTCCCCGGAATTTGGGAAACACAGGTGGCCGGATTGAGGTCACACGAGCGGTGTCTCGATCGTGTCTCATTTGAAATCCGGGCAATCCTCCTTTCCGGCGGCACTGGCGACCTTAACACAGGATTGGAGACGCATCTCAATACCGTGCGACAAGTTGAGAACGAATAATGACCAGAGCTAGGGGCCGTGCAGCCCGCTCTATTTGGACGACACGTGTCTTGTACCTTTAGAAGGCAAATGTTAATTCTTCTGCACTCTGGAAATGTAATCTCGGGTGTGAAAATATCAAAATCGAATTTCAAGCTACACCCGAAGGTGAGAGCCGCTTCTTCGACTTAGCTAAATTTTCTCTTTCTGCTTTATCAGTTGTTTGTGTGCACTTTGGAAAAACGAGAAGAGTATACAGCCGCACCAACAAACATTGACGACTTTGCACCATCAGCGTAAAAATGATTATAATCTTTTATTTTTCCTCCAATGGAAAGAATTTTTGCTGTAAAATTCAAGGTGAGACTCTTTGCTTCCTGAATTTTGTGAAGCACCAGTCACAAAAAATGGGTTTGACATTCCATGGGCAGTGTGGTATGAACTATCCAAGAGGTTATAATCATGAGTCAGATTGAGGGAGGAGCGAAGACTCTCGATACGGAGACTGAAAGGCCGCACAACACTTGGCTTATCGTTAAAGAGGCGAGAAAACCTAGAGTTTTGAATACAACTATAAGTGAGGAAGCTGGAGCCCGACAAAATTGTTTAAGCATAGGTGAGGCTAAGCAGCTGTCGCCTTTTTTCAAGCGACCTTTCATGATAGTCAACATACAAGCTAAGCACAGGGGAGGTTCGAAAAGCACCAGACGCCAAACGCAGCCCAAGGTGATGTACTGGAGCGAGCATTTTCAAAGCAGACGGTCTCGCAGGGGCGTAGACAATTGAGCCATAATCAAGGCGGGATCGAAGGAGAGAAGAATATAGACGAAGGAGACATTTTTATCCGAGCCCCACGACTTGTGCGAGAGATCTTTGAGTTTGTTTGATGCCTGCGGAGTCTTTTGCTTGAGCTGTTTGAGATGCAAAACAAAAGTAAGTTTGCGGTCAAAAGTAACTCCTAGAAGTTTGTGCTCCATTTCGACAGCAATGCTGTTTCCATTTAAAAGAAGTGTAGGATCTAAACAGAGGCCACGCCTTAAAGAAAAAGGAACACAGACAGTTTTTTTCCGGAGAGAACCTCACACCATTCTCATCAGCCCACGTAGTCATTTTATTTATGGTCAGTTGTAGCTGCCGCTCACAGCTAGACATATTACATGACGCTACATATATCTGAATATCATCGACATATAGCGAGTAAGATACTGAGGGGGGAATGACTTTACTAAAAGAGTTAATTTTTATTGCAAAGAGTGTGACGCTTAGGACTCCACCCTGAGGAACACAATTCTCTTGAACGAACCAGTCTGATAAAGTTGTTGCCAACCGAACTCGAAAAGGGCGTTTACACAAAAAGATATTTATGCACTGAAGCATTCTACCGCGCATTCCGTACATAGAAAGGTCGCGCAAGACGCCATACTTCCAAGTAGTATCATAGGCCTTGTCCAAATAAAAAAAAAAAAAAACAAACAGATACACAATGCTGCCCCTTGACGAATGCCTCACGCACAACGATCTCCAGCCGCACTAACTGGTCTGTTGTAGAGCGTTCAGGCCGACAGCCGCACTGATTGATATCCAAGATATTGCCGCGCGCCAAGTGGGCAGCGCGGCCGTAGCCTAACGGTTATCGCGTTCGCCTCCCACGCGAAGGGCCAGGGTTCGATTCCTGGCCGTGGCTACGCATTTTTGTTGACACTGTAATGTGATGTTCGGGTGAATTCGAGAACCGTCTAGCAGATTCGAGATTAGAATGTTCTACGCGTCGAACCTTCTACGTCGAATGCTCCAGAAGCCAACGCGGGTACAAAAGCGGCTCCGCGTGGCAAGCCGGAGTCAGTTGCGCCCCAGCGTTGGACTCTGCTGTCACGCCGACTTCGACGCCCGCGACGCTCTGTTATTATCTTTCGTACCCTTTTATTTTTGGGCACAAGTTCGCCCCATTAAACGTTTACACTCTAAAAAAAAGGGTATCACCTTACACCCTTTTGTCCCATATAATACACCCCAAAACTTCATTTCGACGTGCAGCGCACTATAGTCAAACAGACCGCACCAAATTTTACCAGGGGCTTTATAACGCTGCGGTATAACTTATTAAATTGCTAAAATACGTATCAAAGACCACAGAAAGAAAACACGGAGCTTTTGCAGTACGGCCAAGAAAACTCCGATAATCTTTTTTGAAATCAATAATACGTACATCAGCTATCTTAATAAGTTGTACCACACGGTTATCAAGCCCCTCGTAAACTTTGGGGCCGCCTGTTCGACTATGGGGCGCTGTACGTCGAATTGAAGTTTTAGGGTGTATTATATGGGACAAGGGGTGTAATAATACACCTTTTTTTTTCTGAGAGTGTAGTTTCTTCAGTCTTTATCGCCTCATCAATTGTCATTTGTGACAATATTATGCTGCTCGAGAAAATGAATAAGACGCCTGTTAACTAATCTTTCAAAGGTTTTCCGCAGACAACTTGACAATGCTATTGGTCTCTAACTTTCAGGGAGGGAAGGGTCCTTGCCAGGTTTCAACAGCGGTTTAACTTCAGCCCGCTTTCATTCAACAGGAAAGTATGCATCACTCCACAGGCCATTGAAGTAAGCGAGAAGGGCACTGAGTGACTCTCTAGATCAGTGTCGGATGATGTCGTTTTGAATTCAATCAGGACCAGGGGCTGAATTCTTGCGGAAATTCACAGCCACTTCGAGCTCAACCATTGTAATTGGCTGATTGTAAGGTGCAGACCAGTGTTGCGGAGTTGCCACTCCGGAGTTGGAATGATTCTGGAATCATTTCGCATTTTCGCGACACCAGAAGGGAATGGGAATGCAATGGCGGCAACGTTCAGGAAAATTGAATGTGAATAAAATTTTATGCCTTTTGCCCGGAATGGAATGAGAATGGATTGGGCCAGGTTCTTTATATATATATATATATATATATATATATTACGTTCAGCTATACCGAGCCAGTCAGGGAGTCCCGAAGGAAAAATCCATCAATGTAACCCTGTTTGGCAGTCAATGTTTTTTAGTGGACCGCTGAGTGTGCCTGACTGTACGTCAAGCATGTCTGATTGGCCAACAAGTTACTCTGACCGACAGTCAAACTCCAGTCAGACTCCGCTTGTCGGCTTTCTGATGGTTTCCTGGTGGCAGTCGGCCGCCGCGAAATGCCATTTAGATGTTTTGGTGGCGATTCTGATTGTACATCGATTGTCTCTGACTGTACGTCAAAAAGCTTCGACGTGCAGACAGACGTACGGTCAAAGAACGTAAAGTTCGTTCGGATACCACTATTTCGTCAAATCTATAAATACGAAAAATAATCTATGCACGAGAAAACGATTTCGGGATGTGAGCCCATAAAACCGCTGATGTTAGAGATATGACACGCAACCGACCGACAACCCTGATCAGAAGCCCGCCGAAACGCCGAAAACGCCACTTTTGCTTCGCCCGTATAGAGGCTTCGCCAGCTTCGCCAGCTTCGCCGAGCTTCCATGAACGATCGCTCTCGACTCGTCTTGTTTGCCCGCTTGCTCCAACCTGTCGATTCTGCCCGGGCTCTACAATGTCTTATGTTTTAGTAGAATTTCTACTCGACAAGACTCAGCCTATCGTGAGTTACGACGATGTAAGGGACTTTAGCGGTGTAGTTGAAGACGACAAGGTGTACCAGGTCTCCTGGGCCGGAGACGCGCGAAGAAAATGATCGTTCTACGACGCGAAAGTACTCTACATGGCAGGTGATTAGAACTGTAGTACGGCGATTGATGTACGAGTGCTTTGCATAACATGCTGAAGGCCTAATTGCATATGCGGCCGAAGCATTCTTTAGAACGATGCGCTCATTGTCGGAATCTCGCGCTGCAGTACTAAAATGCTCCTGACTCGGTCCGAGAGGTTTGGGCTAAAAAGTTTATACCTTTCTATCTGGCATGGGCTATTGGCCTTACCGCTGTGTCGCACCTCATTATTATAGTTTCAAGAGTGCAGACAAAAAGCATCTGCGAGCGTAGTTCAGATATGTCTGCTGCTCGCGTTCGTCCGTGGAAGCCAGCGCTGCCTGTCGTAGCATGCATGCCTGCTCTCTAGCTTCAACGGAGTCGCAGAGGTTTTGTGAATTAAAGTGTATACGGTCGTTCCGAAAGGTTCAGACATCGAGGCCGTTTCTTTGAAACATGCTTACGGTGCATGTGTTCCCGTTTGCAAACGAATGTCCCTTTTGCCTGAAAAACGCAAATTTCAAAAGGGGAAAAAAAAAAACAAAGGACGGTTACACATTTTTCCTGATTTTTTTTTGTCATGAATTACAATCATTTTAAGGATTTCTGAACCGTTTCTCAGCCATGCAAGACGGCCACCTCGGCTTGTGAACCGTTTCATAGCCATCCAAGATTGCCACCTCGGAATTTGAGCTCTATATAAAGAGTAAAGCTATACGCACTCCGGAGTGCACTTCGGACGGAAAGTGCTATACGCACTTCAATAAACTCGTATAAAACGAATTGTCAAATCGAGTTTCCTAAGCGATGGCATAGCAAAGGCGTTAAGGTGTTCCACTTTGTACGCAAGTGTACGCGGGTTCGATCCGCGGTGGACCTGTTTTATTTTCTTGTTTTTTTTTTTTCTCGAACATTTTGTTTTGTCGAGGCATTTGGCGATATTTATGGGGGCTTATAGGTTTACTCTTACATAATGCTGCCCTTGTTGATGAAATTCCCATGGCAGTGGCAGTCAGACGTCATCTGATGGACCATCAGGACACGTTTCACCAAGGCTGCTGACTGGAAGTCAGTGTCCCAAATTACGTATCTTGATGGAATCTTCAATAGGGGTCGGTTGTTCAGAAAACAATTAGCGGGAAACAGCGAACCCGCTTAAGGCTCTAACAGACTTAAACGCGAAAAATGCAATACAAAAAAAAAAAAAAAGCGTTAAAGCAGAGAACAGAGGGGGAGGGGGGGGGGGGGGGGGGGCGGCGAGGGTGCCTTTCACCAGTGAAGTTCAACACATATCCGAATTCGTTTGCGCCGTTAGTATTGCACGGCTCAAGAGTACGTCACCAGCCGACGTGAAGGTGACCCGCTGCTCTGGTGATCCGATACCCAAGAAGGAGGCCAGACGTGGCCTCGCTCTGCGGACCCAGATTTCGTACACCTGCGACTCGTTTCGAGCACACTGTTTCTCAGAGAGCTTGCACCTGTGCCGGCCAGCTCAGGTCGCAATCCGCAAGGTCTCTGTTCGAATTATGCTAGGCGAAACTTGAAGACTGCCATTCATGCGTTGGAGGCGGAAAGTCGGCAGGAAGGACAGTCACAACAGGGATGCCACCGTATCGATTTTTCAACCGTAACAGAAGATAAGACATGTGCTTCAGGATGCTTCAGGTGGTCCACTTTTCTCGAAAATTCCAAATGCAACTGCCTGCATGGTCTTCAACGAGGTCACCTACGACGAAAGTACGTATTGTCCTGTCATACAGCGACATGGGTAAAGTTTCATGTTCAAGGCAACACCTACAGATTCAAGAATACTAGTACATCCCACCGTGACGTCATGTGATCAGTGCTGATGGGGGCGCCCCTATTGGACAGGGAAATGGTAATGTTTTGATGGAATTTATTTAGAGGTTGAAGTCTTTTCGCATTTCTGGTCAGTCAGACAGGATGCCAGGGAAGGAACTGCAGTGAATCTTTGATAAAGCGTTGTTTTAAACGCATTGAGGACTCTTCGTCCGGAGCCACTACCTTCAAGGCGAAGTGCCAAGCCTGCAGAAAAAGAATTTCGGGACCAAAAAAACAAAAAAACAAGAAAACTTCCGCTTTAAATTTAAGCTTCATCTCAGTTGGCGTCTCAAAGAAGTTTGAAAAATGTATTGCATTATCAGTATTTATATTTCTGCCCTCCGTAAAATTTATTCTTTTATTTGTATTTCCAAAGACTTTTGCCTCTTTTTAAAAGGTATTTCCGATACGTATCGCGATACAGTTTTACAGATATATTTGAGACTTGAGTATCAGTATCTTATCACCTGCTTTCATCTTTCCCAGTATTTGTATTTCCAAATACATTTTTGAATATTTCTGCCCAACCCTGCAACGTAATGCAGCTTTCAAGCGATAGTTTTAACGTTTAGGAATTACGAGGAATGGAATAGAGCGATTCAGCCATTCAAGGAGTGGGAATGGGCCAAGTGTCCCCCTTCCTAGAAGTTGAAAGGAATGGAATTATTGAAAATTCTAATTCTCCGGAATGGAATTGGAATGGATGAGGGTGCCCATTCCGCAACACTGGTGCAGACGCTCCTTTTGTGAAGCAGAGCCTCGTCTTTTCTATGCTTGCCTTACGCTTCAGGAATGCTGAAGAGTAATGTGCGGAGTTTGAAAAAGCAGCGAAGTGAGTGCACAACGCATTAGCCTGGTCAACAATGAGGCTCCAGAAGAAGGAAAAACAGCGGTATTTCCTCTCAACCTTGTGAAGTTTGTCTCACACTTCCTTTACTGGAACATAGCTGCTGATGGAGGACAAGTCACCTACCTCTACAAGATTTTCCTTTCGCCGGCTTCCGAGTCCAACGGGCACAAGCTCTGCGCCTCTTGAATTCAATCAAGTTCACAGATGCCGCGTATCTAAGAAAGACACCCCAAGCCTTATCTTGGTTAGTCTTAGTGGCGGAACAATCCTCATTCTACCATGGCTTACATTCCTTGGGGATGTTCGAAAAAGTTTGAGGGATGGAGCAATGGGCAGCACCAATTATATGCTCTGTGATGTAGGCTGTGGCATCGTCATGAGTTAACGAAGAGAACATAGAGAAAACAAGCTCGGATTTTTGGCTAAAAAGAGCCCAGTCTGCTTTGTTTAGCTTCCAACGCTGAGTCCGTTTCATAAGACTGGGAATAGAGTTCACGCTCTCCAGACCAACCGGAAAGTGGTCGCTTCCAAAAGGATTCTTCAAAACGCTCCATGTGAAAAAAGACACCATGGATGGGGATGAAATGGAAAAATCAATGGATGTATCGGTGGTGAATTCCGAAATATATGCCATCTGCCGTACCTCAACCGGAGTGTGTGCCGTGCTGTTAGAGGCCAGCGCCTAGGTCAACGGCTTATGGTCTGTCAAGACGAAGAAGCTTCGGCCTTCCACGCAGTGGCGAAAGTGCTTGATGGCAAGGAATATTGCCAGCAGCTCACGTCCAAAGATGCTGTATCGCCGTTCTGTCGGAGTCAGCTTCATCGAAAAGAAGGAAAGTGGTTGTTAGTTGTTTCCGTCTTGTTGTTGTAACCGCTCCAACAGCTCCATCCGAGGCGTCGAACATGCTGGAGAGGGGTGCGTCGCTTTTGGAGTAGCTGAGAAGGGTGACGTTGGCGATGATACGTTTAACTCTCTCGAAAGCTTGGTTGGCGGTTGGCGTCCAATGGAGTGGCGCTGTCTTTACTTTGGTGGCCGGCAGTAGGTCGTAGAGGGGCTCGCAAACTTGGGCGCACTGTGGTATAAACCGTCGATAGAAATTCACGAGTCCGAGAAATTCCCGAAGTTTCTTTGCCATCGGAGGTTGTGGAAAGCTTCATATTACTTTTACTTTCTCGGGTAATGGTTGAATTCCCCGGCAATCAACGTGGTTGCCAAGAAATTCAAGTTCGTTGACGCCGAATTCACACTTGGTCGGTTTGACGACAAGTCCGTATTGTTAAAAGCGCGAGAAGAGTTGTCGTAGATGTTCGGCGTGCTCTTCCGGGCTGGTGCTGAGTACAAGGATATCGTCGATATGCGCGAAGGTGAACGACAAACCTCAGAGGACTGTGTGGACGAATCGTTGAAAGGTTTGTGCAGCGTTGCGCAGTCCAAAGGGCATTCGTAAGAGCTCGTACAATCCAAACGATGTGATGACAGCTGTCTTTGAGATGTCTGCCGGTTTTATGGGGATCTGGTAGAATGCATTCACGAGGTCCACCTTGCTGGAAACCTTCGCGCCCTGCAGGATGCCACCGAAGTCCTGAATATGAGGGATGGGGTAACGGTCGGGCAGAGAACACTGGTCTAATGATCGGTAGTCCCCACAGGGCGCTAGTCCCCGGTTTTTTTCGGGGCCATGTGAAGTGCCGAAGACCAGGGACTCGAAGATAGCCTCATAATATCAAGTTCATGCATGTGTTGGAATTCGTTCTTGGCTATCTTGAGGCGGTCGGGAGCGAGTCGACGTGGTTTGGCGAAAACCGGGGCCCCTTTCGTCACGATGTGATGGATCACGGTGTGTCGGATGGCTTGATCGGGAGCAGGTGGGCGAAACACGTCAGAAAATTCGTCGGCGATGGTTTGCCAAGGAGAACTCGTTTCTGTTCGTGGAAGAGCAAGTTTAAGAGGAGGGGACTTCGACACGATAACTTGGACGCTCAATTGCGTCTCGGTGTCAAGGAGTTGATTTCTCCTCAGGTCCGCGGTCAGTACGAATCGCCGCAGAAAGTCTGCTGCTATGATCGCCTGTCGAAGATCCGCGATGATAAAAATCCAACGGAATGTCCGGCGGAGTCCGATGTCCAACGTCAGGGAGCTTTCGCCGTACGCTTTTATCGGGGATTCGTTAACAGCCTGGAGCGGTGCTCCAGCGTAGGAGGTACCACGCTTACTTTAGCCCCAGTATCTATCCAAGAAGCGGACCTCTGTGTTGCGTTCCGTGACGTAGAAAAGCCGGCCTGAAGTTGGGCTTTCGACGCTGGCGTGTCGTTTCCCGAGTAGTTACACGCTGGGCGGCATGCTCTGGCTTGGGATCCGTCTCTTTGGTGGTACCAGCATGTTCTTGGAAGGGGGGACCCAGTTCCTGATTCACTCGGGCGCCGGGCAGCGTTAGCTCGTTGATTGACGGTCAAGGATTGGGAAGGTCGTGATTGGAGGTTACGAATCTCATGAGTGAGCTCGCTCACCCTGGCCTCTATGTGATCGTTGAAGCTGAGGAGTCGAGCGAGCTGGGATCCTATGTCGGCCACAGTGGTGCACGGCGTTGAGGAGGTCTCTTGACGCACGGCTGAGATGGCAGGGGAGCCTACCTTCATGATTTGGTCGACCATACGAGCAAGCGTGGAGATTGAGTCGGTGGCAGATGTACTCAAAATCATCCCGACTTGGCTTGGTAGACGTTGGAGAAAAAGTTCTTTAAATATGGATGTGTCCATCGTCGTGGCTTTGTCTCCAAGGAGGTGCTCCATGCGTCGTAATAATTCTGTAGGTTTACGGTCTCCCAGCTCCTCCGCAGTCAACAGCTGCTGGAGACGCCGTTGCTCAGACTCTGTGGTGCGACGAATGAGCTCTTTACGTAGAGTCACGTAGGGCTGATCTGCGGATGGAGAACGCAGAATGTCGTGAACTACGGATGCGGTTGACTGCGCGAGAGCCGCGACGGCGTAGTCAAATGTGGTTAAAGATAACGTGATCCTGCTCTTTCGGAAAATTGATTCCGCAGTCAGGAACCACAGCTCGAAATCGGACGACCAGAAATCTGGGAACTTGACGTTGACAGTCGTCGCCCCCAGTGTCGTCGGGGCTACGGGAAAGGCGCCATAGTCAGTGCGTAGGAGTGGAGGCTCGGTTAATCACACTCTACATATTTATTTACAATATTTACACTGTCATTTTCGACTAGCTCATCGAGGGGCCCTTCGCCGAATTCCAGATTCCGTGCAGCACGTGGCTCAGGCACCTCGTGTCCTTAGCTGGTGCCTGTCCCGTGAGCTTGGCGCCGTTCAAGCGCTGGATCGCTGCCGATAGCTGCCGCTACAGATGTAAAGGAGTTGTGAGCTGCGCCAAAAAAGGTAGGCTCTCTGCTGTTCAAAAGTCAGAGACTTGATGACATTAAAAACCGCCCAACGACTCCACCAAGCAAGCCCTGGCGAGTGTCCCCCACAAGGGATTCTGGGCATTAAAATCTCCCAGAAGTAAAAAGGGGTGAGGAAGCTGAGTAACTAAATCATAAAGATCAAGAATATGCAGTGGAACATTTGGTGGAATATAGCTCGAAACAATGGTGATAAAGCGGTCCAAGAGGAGACGTACAGCTACAGCTTCAAGGGGTGTAGAGAGAGGAATCTGGGAACAAGCAACTCCACTTTGGACGATCACCGCCACTCCACAAGATGAGTTTGATGTGGAACCATCTTTTCTAAAAACTTGGTGACGACGTAAAACAGACACATAATGATCATTAAGGTGTGTCTCTTTTAAAGACAGAGCTATAGGACAGAGGTCGTCTATAAAAAAGTTAACATCGTCAATATTGCGTAAAAGGCCGCGGCAATTCCACTGAATAAAAACAGATTTCCTCATATTGTAAATATATTAAAATCCTAAATAAGAAAGGAGGGTAAAGAAAGAAACGAGTAGATCCGATCGTAAAGAGGCAGCCACACCATCAGGCACATCATTTAGGTGCAATTACAGGTTTTTCGTTTTTGTGCTCGGTCTTCGAAAGCTGCCACTCCATGTCGTCCTGATCAGATGCAGGAGTGGACAATTCTGTGCACTGCTCCATTGCCTCTACCTCTAAAGGTGGGGCGCTCCATGTAGACCTGGAAAGGCTGGAGGCACGAGGCGGTAAACCCCGACCCGGACCAGACCCAGCTGAAGAGGTAGACGAGGTACTGGGTGAGTTCTCACCCAGGTTCACCCGTTCCTGCCCCTTAGATACCGGAAGAGCAGCACGCGGATTTTACCGCTCCTTGCTGGAGGAGGCCCTCTCCAGTGAGTCGGGGCGAGAGTTTCGCTCCTTCCCACCGGGGGAAGGCGACGAAGTCAGGACGGGCATCGGCATTACCTGCATGTCCTGAGTCTTGGGGGCTGCTGATGTGCTCCCTCCAGAAGGTGGGGGAAGCTGCTGCCCTGCGCGGGGGGGGGGGGGGGTCCCGAAGGGCCACTGCCAGGGCTTCAGGCGAGACCTGGGTGGCCTTCGATTCCGCTCGCGGTGGGGGGCCCCTGCGCTCCACGTCGGAGTACGTGCCTTTCGAAATAAAGGAGAAGCTTTGCTTTGCCTCTGGGTGAGATATGTTTTCTTTTGCTCTTAAGGTGAGGATTTCTTTTTCTTGTCGCCACGAGGGCCAAGAACGAGGGCATGCAGGGTGAGGACCCTTGCAGTTGACGCAGAAAGCTGCCCTTCGCAGATGTCGGCTAGATTGTCGTGGCTGCCGCACTTTGCGGACGTCTCCTTCCCTCGGCAGCTGCGTGATCCGTAGCCAAAACGCTGGCAACGGAGGCACCGCTGGGGGTTGGGGACGTAAGGGCGGATGCGGCAGCTAAGGCATCCTGCCTTGAGGGTTTCTGGCAGTGTGTTTCTTTCAAAAGAAGGATTACGTGTTTGGAAGGAATTCCCTTACCATTTTTACGGAATATGATGCACTTAACGGCAACAACGCCAACTCCTTGGAGTCCCTTGAGAAGTTCTTCCACACTACAGTGTAAGAAGTCGTCTTTGGAGAGGACGCCACGGATGGTGTTGAGCGTGCGGTGAGAGCTAACCGACACTTTTACATCAAGAAAACTAGTCAGCTTCAGGATCGCTTCACTTTTGTTTTATGGTGGTTACTTCCACTGCGAGGTCTCGGAGTGCTGCTTTTTAGCCTTGTAGGAGAACCCTACAAGGTGTTCTAGTACCTTCGCAACAACAAAAGGCGACAGCTTCGCAACAGGCTTTTGTTAATCAAGCGAATGAACCGAAAAATTTCGTAAATGTTTTTCCTTCAGAATCGTTGTCGATGCATGGACTTAAGTTCAAGACAACGCCCTTAAAAGGCTTGCCCTGAACGGGGTTTGGAAGAGAGGGGCGCCATAGGAGGGCAAAAAGTGTTCAGAATCCATGGTGCACCACCCACCACCGAGCCCAACAAGGGGTTAGGTAACGTACCTTAACAAGAAGGGCTCGGCTGGAGACGTTACGCTAACAGTACTGCCGGGAAACTATACTCAAGTGTGGGTCAAGACAGAGGTCCATTGCCATTCAAGGTTAGCCCTTGCCGCCAAAGAGGGGTGAAAAAGGAGTAAGAGAAATGAGAGAAGTAAAAAGAAAAGGAAAGGTAAAGGTGAAAGATTGGAAAGGATAGTAGAGAAAAAGGCGACTAGACTGAATCATCCTGGCCGGGCCTTACCAGGACTCTCGTCCACGGGAAGTGGGGGTCGAAATGGTGTATTGCCTCACCCGGAGGGCCCCGAAGAGTCCAAACCTACCCCGGGCTCGGCTGAGCCACCAGGATGCCCTTTCCTCCCGGACACGGGAAAGCCACGCACAGCCAGACGTGGGCGGGCGAACCCGCATAGCTCGGGGTCCGTGGTGACGCCACTCACCAATCACCTGTTTTCATAGGTGCCCCCTGCGGGGCACGCGACCAGAATACTATTAATTTTCCTCTTAACTTTTTTTTTCAAGAACCTCTTTAGTTTCTTTTAAGTTTGGCACTGTGGGAATGGTGTATAACGAGCCACACAAGAGCCATTTTAAAGCCAAAGTAAATTACTTAGTCACTAACGTCCTACAAAAGTATATTTAGGCGCAAGTTAAGCCCCTATTATTGGCAAACTTTGGACGAGTTAGGCAGTCTTTAGGCGCGCCGCGTGGACAGCGACACATAAAAGAGGCACGTGGCTCTCGGAACCAAAAAAGTACAAAACAATAAAATATTTCAGCGTGTCGTTTCGTAATTAAGAATACGGAAGAAAATCGTTCCTTTTAACATGATATGCATACTGCTTTTTTCTCGTTTCTTTAGAGACCAAAATGTAACTCCTGCAATGTTCAATATCTTAGCATTTTTGACGTTAGGAGAGTTTTTTTATATTACTAGCCACAGCGTGCACGAAACACGTACGTAGGGTGAACACACATAGAAAGACAACCACAGCGCTGATTATCAACTCACATTACTTCTCATATTTCTTTGAATGAAGCAGAACCAAGGTATAAAGAAAACGAAAAAAAATAAAAAGGTCTGAAAAACTTTGCTCATTACGCTGACTACTTCGTCGTCATTGCGGTTCAGATATTGCTAACGAGCGTGCTGGTAAAGTATACAAAAACAAAATTAATAAAACATAAATGATGTACTCGTTTGAGTTTCGTACACTCTACGTTTTATTCTTTCTGTCATCTAGCATAGTTCGATGGAAGATAAGGAGTGGATCTTCGCAGCCTTGTAATTTCTTTACCGGGAGGGTCGCCTTCCGTGTCGTTATTTGCCAAATAACTATACTACTTCGCGAAGGAGTCAGTGTAATGAGCGAAAAGGTTCGCGGTGTTGTTTTTTTTCGTTTTTCTTATACCCTGGTCCTGCCTCATACAAAGAAATAGAAGAAACGCGACTTATAGTGCTGCATTTGGTTTTTATGTGTCCTCTTAAAGTTCCCCGACGTATTTGCGTTTCTCTTCCAAGAAACGTAAAATACGACGGTGCACAGTGCTCCGTGTCTCGAGAGGCCCTTGGAAGCAAATAGCGGCGCGGCGCGCACTGAAATGAGCTGCCTTTGGAAACGAATGACGGCGGAGCGGCCGCACGTGGGAAGTGTACGGCGCGTTTCTCCTTTAATGGTTGGCGGTACTTCAAAGTGTGAATTTTTTCGAGGAGCATTAGTCTTCTCCTTTTGTCAGTGTTTGTTAGGCGCTGTTAATACTACTATGAACTCTGACGAACTCGCCCAAGCTTCCATTTCTTTGTTTAATTGTGGGGTCAAGGGTATTTGGACAGAATATGAGCTTTCTCGTTTCCGCAGGCCTTTCGCATTTGCTTTCATAGGCTGGTCAGTCAGAATTTAAAAAACAAACTAATCTACTACCCTAATAAGTCATAATTAAAAAAAAACACTATAAATATCGTGTTATAGGAAACTGTACTGACAAATAACAAATTCGTTTTTCTTGGTTTAGCTTTTGCTTGCCTTTGTATTTCCAAGATATAATCAAAAACATTACTTTAGACGCTTCGTTAAAAAGAACAACATCGTTTTAGTTTATATGAACGATATATACTGCCTTAGTTTAATAAATATAGTTAAGCTACGTACATGTTCAATCCCGTAAAAAGGGTTTCGGTTTCCCACACAGCTTCTTTCTCAGTTTCACGAATAGGTCACGATAGGTAGCCAGTAGGGAATTCTTGTTGTTTGCGGAAGATGGCGATGTAAACTGGACTCTGCGAGCGAAGCCAGAGCGCCGAGAATCGTTCGAACAGCAGCGCCATAATGTCTCCACGCACGCAAGTGAAGGGATGACATCTGACGTCAAAAACTATCCCCAGATAATGGCAAGATGGCCGACCTCTTTGACCTCAAGCCGCTCTACGGTCACCTATTGCACTGCCGTGGGCGTTTAGCATCCGAGCCGTGCGCCGTCGGGGTATGTTGTTCGTGCTACCGTATCTTGTGCCACGAAAGAAACTTTGTGAGGAAATTGTTTGCAACTTGGATCGGTCAAACGGTGTCCCGTTATGATGGTCAAATGACAAGCTGGAATACCTTCTCGCTTCGACCAGAAAAGTCCCAATCCACTGGAAGGAAAAAAGACGAGAAGGCTGGAAACATAGGTGAAACGAATCATCTTTCCATACCTGATAATCGGAATGTCGTGTTACTACCGAGGAAGATTGTGGTAAAGGAAAATTGATGGAAAACTCACGACCGCCGGTTGTGGGAAACACCGAGATATTCACGTCTTATAGCCTACCCGCAAAAACACACGGCTCGAAATTGGATGTGCTGATATCCGAGAGGTCAAGCACGCGTCCCTCCTTTCTACTGATTTCGCCAAGTTCCGGGTTCGAATCCTCTCTAGGTTATGCTCTCAGAAACCAAGGGAGAGGAGGAAACTAGTGCGCGTGGTGACGGCAGAACCCCGAGCTCTAATTGGAATCGTTACTTGGTGGACCTAAAGCTAGCTGCCCTTGTGTCCACGACACTCGTCGAACGACTTAGAATGCGGAAAACCGGCGTCTAGCGTCTGGCTTTCGCCTTCGAACGCGTTCGACGAGTGCAGTGGACACAAAGGCAGCTGCCGTTAGGTCTACCCACTAATGACTCCAACCAGAGCTCAGAGTTCTGACGTCCCAGAGCACCTCTCGTTTCCTCCTCCTCTTTCTCATTATCGGTGCGTAACCACGAAATAAATGAGATTAATATGACTTTAAGCAAGGTTAATTCGTAGAGAAATTGAGACGCGCCACAATCAATGTCCGTGTTCAAGGCAGTGGGAAGCCCGAGAAGAACAATTGGGAATTTGGAATTCCATCTAGCGTCGGTGTCTTGCGCACGCAGTGAAGATTCGACTGATGGATGAAATCGCTCCCCAAGTCTTTTAGATACGAGGTGACGTGAGGTTGTGCGAATTCTTGAAGAGTCTAGTATGGTCATGAGTTGTCGGAATAGAGCAGACTCAAAATGGCGACCACGATCTTTAATAAGACATGTGGGTACGTACGTTTGTGGGGCGCTCGGCCCGCCACACGGCGGCCAAACCGGCGACTAGCGGGGGGGCGGCACCCGGCGCCGACAGGGTAGAAAAGGGATGGCCCGTGTGGCCGAGTGCAGTGGTTGCCCCGAGTCTGGACCAGAGTCATGGTAATAAACCCTGTTTGACCCCGAAGAACGAGTCGTCTGGTTGATCACCTGCGGCGGACGGCGGAAGGCGAACGCCACATCTGGCGCCCAACGTGGACTCTGTCGTCCGTCGTCGGTGATCTCGACCAGACGGTTCGTCCTCCCTTTCTTCTACTTTGCGTTTCTTAATCTCTTTTCGGTCGTTGATTCGTCGCGGTTCGCGTTTTTTATTTTTCTATATCGCGTCGTGTTTTTCTTGTTCATTGTGACTTTTTGCGCGCTCGCCTATCACCGCGGTCTGCACGTCGCTGACGGTGCGGTTTTCTTGGCGTAGTTTGTTGGCGCGTTTTTTTTTCTTCCCTCGTGTTCGCGTGTGCTGTTTTTTTTTCCTTGTCGCGCGTTTTTCTTTTTTCCATGCCTCCCAAGAAACAGTCCCAGCCCCCGTCCGACCACGGCGACTCCAGCGAAGAAGACGCGGAGCCCGGTCCGTCGTCGGCTGAGGTCCTGGCGCTCATGGCCCGAATGTCCGCCACCCTCCAGTTGGTGACGGAGCGCCTCGCAACCGGCACGGGAGGAGCCGGCGGCCATGTGCAGCAGCGTGGGCCCGAGCTTCACCCTCGGCTCACGGTCCCCGTGTACACGGGGTTCGACGACAGGAAGTCCGTCGCCGACTTCCTGGAAGAGCTGGACGTCTACGCCCGAGCGTCCGGCGCCTCGGAGAGCTACGTGCTCGAGCGCATCCTGCCCCTCGCCTTACAAGCGAGCGCGAGACGATGGTGGGTGTTGCAAACTCCCTTTCCGTCCCTAGAGGTGTTCCGCCGTAGCTTCCGAGAAGAGTTCCTGCCACCGGGGTACGACTCCCGAGTCCAGCGGGAGCTCGAACGACGTACCCAGCATCCAGAGGAAGGCCTCGTCGAATACATCCGGGCCATGCAGGAGCTGTTCAACCGAGCGGCGAAAGCTGCTCCCGAGTCGGAGAGGGTTGCACGCATCATCCGACAGAGCCACCCCCGTTACCACGTCTATCTTCAGGGGCGGCGGTTCGAGAGCGTGGAAGACCTCGTTCGTGCGGCGCGCGGCGTGCAAGACATGATCCTGGCCAGCGTGGACTACCGGCCGCCGCCCCCCGTCACAGAAGCCCTCGAACCATCGTGCGCGTGGTCGCCACCTGCACGCACCGCCCTGGAACGCACCCCTCCGACTCACCGCCCACCCGAAAGGGTCGGCGCCTACGCCTACTTGCCCCGCGCCCTGGACACCCTTGAGTGCACTCGGGATGGCGACGGGAGGCTCGGTGCTGCATCACCGGCTGGGGTCAGCGTGAGCTTAAATTCCCGACCGAGGGAAGCCCCAGGCGCCTGGGATTGGTCCCCCCCGGGCCCGCACTTGGGTGGAAGCCCGCCGCGGGTGCCGCGAAACCCCGAGAGGGGCCGGCTGCAGTTCCCGGACAGCGAAAGCTGGCTGCATGACCCTCGGCGAGATCTTCAGATGGTGGAAAGGCCCCAGCGCCAGCCGAGAGGCGGCTGGCAACGTGGGAATGACCCGGCGGAGCCGAGAGGCAGCCGGCGACGTGGGAGTGAACGGGGCAACGTGGGAACCCAGCGGCAGAATGACTCCTGCTACAACTGCGGACAGCGTGGCCACTTCCGCAGCCAGTGCCCACAACGGCGGCCCCGTGAGCAGCGAGAACTGCCTGACCAGGGAAACCGAGGCGGCCCGCGGCGCTGAACCCGGAGACCTCGCCGCCCAAGGCCGCCACCAGCCCCGGGAAATGTAAGTCGCCGGCAATACTTCCTTCTGTATGTCGAGTACGACCTACGAACCACAGCATCGAGCCTAGGATAACGATTTCTCTGCTCGGAGTTCTTTTCGCCGCCCTGTTCGATACCGGCGCGGGAGTTTCGCTTATCGGCGACGTCGTTTTTGAACTCTGCAAATCAAAAAATGTTAAGCTCCGTTGTTCGAGCACGCTTTTGCAGTTAGCGTCAGGCGCGCAAACAAAAGCAGCAGGCGCAGTAAGGCTGAGGATTTCTTTCGACGGAAAAACACGGAGTCAGCGTTTCCTTTATCTGCCAGGATTGGCCGTACCCGTTATCTTGGGCCGAGATTTCATTGCAGACGAAAAAATTTCGCTCGACTTTGCTGCCGGCGGGTATCGGCTGGACAACCAGCCACACGTGACCCCCTTCACCAGACGTGAAGACTGCGTCACCGGCGCAACCCTTCCGACCCACTACACAGCGCGGCCAGCTGCAGTTCTTCCTGATGGCATCCGAGACGCCCTCAACGCGTGCCCAGCAACCAGCTCGCAAAAGCAGCAGCTCGAGAGCATCCTGCAGCCGTTCGCAACGATGTTCACGGAAACCCCGGGCAAGACCGACGTGTTGCTACACCGCATCGAGACTGGTGACGCCCGACCACTGCGGTGCAACCCTAGGCCCCTCAGCGTCCACAAGCGAGCCCTACTAGACGCAGCACTACAGGAGATGCTGGATACCGGAGCAGTGCAAGAGTCCCAGAGTCCATGGGCCTCCCCCGTCGTCTTGGCTCCGAAGAAGGACGGCTCGGTACGACTTTGCGTGGATTATCGCCGCCTCAACGCAGTGACGGTGAGAGATTCGTACCCCTTTCCTTCCATTGACTCGGTTATGTACGCGATTGGCAACGCGAAAGTGTTCACCACTTTGGACTGCAGTCGAGGTTTTTTGCAAATTGAGATTGATCCAGAGGACGTGCCAAAGACTGCGTTCACTTGCCACAGAGGATTGTTTGAATTTACCCGCCTCCCCTTTGGCCTTTCCAATTCACCCGCTAGCTTCCAGCGCTTAATGGATATCGTTCTCGGCGACACAAAATATAAATTCGCCATGGCATACATGGATGACATCGTTATTTTTTCCCAGACTTTCGAGGAACACCTGAAGCATCTTGGGATCGTCCTCGAGCGCCTGCGCAACGCCGGCCTGACGATTCACCCTGACAAGGCGCAGCTCGCTTCACCACAAATTAACCTCCTTGGCTTTGTAGTGGACAATGGAGTTCTTCGCCCCAACGAGGACAAGCTGCGTGCAATAACAGAGTATCCGCAGCCACACGACGTCAAAAGTTTGCAGCGGTTTCTTGGATTGATTGGGTTTTATCGCCAGTTCATCCCTCGCTGCGCCGAGATCGCTACCCCCTGACCTTGCTCTTGCGCAAAGGCGAGAAATGGCGGTGGGGGGAGGATCAGCGCGTCGCTTTCCTTCAGCTCTCGAAAGCAATTACTGACGTCGCCTCTTTGAAGTTGCCGGATCTCAACCGACAATTTGTCGTCCAAACAGATGCCAGCAACTTCGGCCTGGGCGCAGTCCTCCTTCAGGAACACGACAACGTTCTTCGCCCAGTCGCCTTCGCTAGCCGCACGCTGACAGCGGCCGAGCGAAACTACTCCGTGACGGAAAAGGAGTGTCTCGCCATCATCTTCGCCCTCAAGAAGTTTAACATGTATCTCGATGGCGCTTCCTTTTAGATACAGACGGATCACCAAGCGCTCTCCTGGCTGAAGAATTTGCAGAATCCAGCCGGACGTCTTGCACGATGGGCTCTGACACTGCAAGCGTACGACTACACTATCGCCTACAGGAAAGGAGCAACTAATATTGTGGCAGACGCACTGTCACGGGCTCCTTTGCAGGTCCCTCCCACTGAGACGGAACCGAAGTTGGTGGGATTAACCGACATCGTGGCCCGCACTTCGGAGTCACGGTGGGGGACGTTGGTGAGCAAAGCAGACCTCCGCAAGGCCCAGCAGGAAGATGGACTTTGTCGACGCGTGTGCGAGAGGCTTGCGGCACGAAGAGCAAGCGGCACCGGAAGCGACGACGAGTACGACTCGTACCTGCTGAGCGAGGACGGACTCCTTCTCCGCTACATCCCCCAGGCAGACGACGACAGCGATGGATCGCCTTTCCGGATTGTGATACCTCGGAAGCTGCGCAAATCATTCATCAGGTACTTCCATGATTCAGCATTAGCGGGTCACAGCAGCGGCAGTAAGACTTACGATAAGTTATGTCGTGTTGCGACTTGGCCAGGAATCAGGCAGGATGTACTGAAGTATGCTCGCAGTTGTCCAGTGTGTCAGAAGGCGAAACCTCGCGGAGGCCAACCACCAGGATTAATGCAGCCAGTCGTTAGCCAGTCGCCTTGGCAGATTGTCGCATGTGATGTCATGGGACCGTTTCCACGTAGTCCTCGCGGAAATCAGTACCTACTTGTTGTGACTGACCACTTCACCAAGTGGGTCGAACTGTTCCCCTTACGGAAGCTTCTTTCGCAGCGGATCTGGGACTGCCTTCTGTCCGTTTTCACGAGATTCGGCGTTCCTGCAGAGCTCATCACGGACGGTGCTTCGTATTTTCGAAGCAAGATTTTCGTCGACACCTGCGCTGCGCTTGGAATACGGCACAAGCTGACTTCGCCGTATCATCCGCAAGCCAACATCACGGAGAGGATCAACCGCAACCTCAAAATGATGTTGATTTCCCACACAGCCCGTCACAAAGACTGGGATGCCAAACTCGACGAGATGGCATTTGCAGCGCGCACCACGGTCAACCGATCCACTGGTTTCACGCCTGCCCGTCTCAACTTTGGTAAGGAGCTAACCTTCCCAATGGAAAATTCATTTCTATACACAGATGTTGCGCAGGATGGACGCCCATACGCGCAGTTCGCCCAGGACGTCCATCACCGACTCTCGTCGGCCATTCGTGAAGCAAGAGAGAACCTCGACGTCGCTCGTCTTCAACAGGCCGCCCAGTACGACAAGGGCCGCCGCAGTGTCCACTTTCAGGTTGGAGACCTGGTACTTCGTCGGACACATCCCCTCAGCGATGCGTCGAAAGGCTTCGCAGCATCCCTCGCCAACCGTTGGGATGGACCCTTTCGCATAACGGAAACAGTTTCCCCGCTAAGCTACCGCCTAGCACGACTGCATGGTACACAGCAGTACGGCCCAATTCACGTCTCTGAGCTCAAGCGTTACTGCGAGCCAGCCGTTTTTCCGCAGGTCCCGGGCATCCCAGCTCCCAGCCAGCCCTTGGACCACGGAACTACGCCCAGGCGGTACAACCTACGCCCTCGGTGACTCATCACCTGCTCTATTCATATCCTTTTTTTGGCTGGCTGCGTCTCTTCGCGGAGAGGGGGGGAGAGGATCCATCTCCTTCCCGCGGGTCTGCCCTTTGTTTTCACAAAGGGATTGTTCTGTTCGCGAGTGTCTCCGAGCATGTTTGACGTATCACAACCAGACCCGTTAATTCGTCCTTTTTCTTCGTGTGCCCGTTCTCTATTTCCTCCGCAGGATCGTCACTGCCACCAAGAGCGTTCCCGCCACGCCTATCATTTCAGGCGATTGGCGGCACGCTTCCCGCCGCGCCGTGAGCGTGCCTCCGTGGCGACTTGGACTGTGCTGGTAGAGGACCGCCCGGTGGGCTGGGCCTCAGCGCTACGCTGGAGGGAGCAGCCCCGGCCCGAGCGTGGCGCGCCCCCGGAGTCCGTCCCCGAGCCTTTCCGGGGCAACACGTTGGAGGACCGGCACCCGCACGAGCCCGCGGCCGTATACAACGAGGCGGAGCGCCGCCTGCTGTGCCCCGTCTGCGGGGTGCCGGAGCTCCACCGCCCCACCCACCTCGCGGGCGCCTTGCACCAGGCCCGCGTCGCGGCGGACTGGGCTCGCCGAGCCGCGCCACCTCCTGCTGCACCTCCGGCAGCCCCCCGCCCGTTGGAGGTCGCGGAAGCCATCCGGATCCTCCGCCAAGTCCGCCCGGATCTGCTCCGCGACCCGGCCCACGAGGAGGCCATCTTAGACCTCGACCTCTAAAAGGGGGGGGGAGGTGTGGGGCGCTCGGCCCGCCACACCGCGGCCAAACCGGCGACTAGCGGGGGGGCGGCACCCGGCGCCGACAGGGTAGAAAAGGGATGGCCCGTGTGGCCGAGTGCAGTGGTTGCCCCGAGTCTGGACCAGAGTCATGGTAATAAACCCTGTTTGACCCCGAAGAACGAGTCGTCTGGTTGATCACCTGCGGCGGACGGCGGAAGGCGAACGCCACACGTTGAATCGGGAGACCGAACCGTTGATGAGAATTTGGGCGACTTGTGTCTCTGCACCAATATCCTGGATCGGGATGGCTTCTACACAAATCCAAGTCGGTTAATGCAGGGAATCATGTAGTTATAAACATTTGACGTTGGTAATGACCGAATTAAATACAGTTGGGTGTGATCTAGTCGGAGATCAGCTGTGATAAAGGAGGAGAAGGGGAATTCATATGTTAAGTGACCTTGGAGCGTTGGTGCTGGAGACAAGCACGTGTTTTGTCCCTGAGGCCGCATACTTGACCCGATAAATTCATGAGTTTTGAGTCGTTGTGTTTCGCGTATCCAGTCCACTTACAGGTAGTAAACAAATAATCGACTGCAAGTTACTGAGAACAATCTTTGATGTTCAACACAGAGCCTCAAAGAACATTTCGATGGATATTTTTAGTTGCTGTAGTTGGAAGCCCCATCGTGAGAGCGGATTTTCTTCACCGCTTCAAATTACTCGTGATAATCACAGCAAACGCCGTTTCGATTCTAACGTGCTTTGGGGACAAATATCGTCGGACAGAAATAGGCAGAGGCCTGAGCTCGTGTTTTTCTGTTTTGCACCATATCTGTATTTAAAAAAAAATATTAATGCGCTTTTTCAGATCCTTCTTTGTTTGTCATAACTCAATCGGGGATCTCTAAGCGTCCTAAAACAAACAAAAAAAAAAAACGAAAATTTTATTTACGTGCCGGCAATTCGTTTACTGAAAGTGATAAAAAATTGCGACACTCAACGTTGTCGCAAAACAATAGACGGCGATACCGAACATTCCTGAATGTGGTCGAACTACGGACGGGACTTGTCAGCCACCCGCCACTGAAGGGTTCCCCGCGTGGACGAGCGTGGGTGGACGGTCGCTCGTCCACGCTGGAATCCATCTTGCGCGAGTGGCCGACAAGTGCCGTCCGCCCTTCGACCATATTTATCAAGGTTCGGAGCGCCATTTCTCGTTCTGCGACAACGGTAAGTGTTGCAATCATTGGTTCTTTTTTAATATGCAATTCCGCCGCGAAATGAATGTAAATTTGTTTTCTTAGCATGTTTAGAGCTCTTAAATTGAGCTGGGAAAGTAAAACCAGGATCTCAAAAAGCACATTCATGCCCCTTTAAGCACCCGGGAAGTTCTCTGTAAATATACGAGCGAACCAGTCACCTGCAGTTTCCTTAAACTGCTCCGCAAATCACACAATAAAAGCGTTTCAATAACATATTTGGGCTCTTCAAAGCCTCGAACGGTGAACTTCACGGAGCAAATATTTGGCAAACGACCAAGAAATGTCGCCCGTCTGCAAGTTCGTTGCATGTCCGGTTCGACAGCCGTTGTTCTGACAGCGCGCTCAGTGTAAATGCCTCGGGTCAAAACCCGTGGTTTACCTTCGGAACTTATTCGCTGCACGCCAATCGCACGGTTCGCTTCGTTTATACTTGGATCTTACGAGGCAACTAGTGATCTAGAATAGAGGAAGAGTGTATCGTAGCTTTCACGTTGTTCGCCGATTTGACTTTTAAGCACGATTGCACGCTTTACTCCTTTTCAAAATGAGGTAACTGCGTCTGTGCCATTTTTCAATGAAGCTCTTTGGCGCACGTTTCCGGGTTGAGCGTCGTCGCCGTCGGCGCCGGTGTCACCGTCCTATAATGCAACGCGCGCGGTTACGCCGACGGCGACGCCGAAAACGTAACCGCGTGCGTTGCATTGTGGGGCGCCCCACTAAACTTAGCGGAAAACGTTTTCCGCTAAAATTGGCAAGAAAGTTTTCGCTAAATTTCTCTCTAAATTGGAGGCGAGGAGGAGATAAGGAGGGGAGGATTCGGATGGGGAGGGGAGGCATGTTCCACTCCGTACCCTCCCACCCTCCTCCTCCTCCTCATTGGCTACGCTGTGATTTTGAGTTATATTTTTGCTGCATTTGTTTTCCATCAGCTTTGGCAGTACATCTCTGAGACATACGTCGAGACATTTAATCACTAGTTGTTTTACTATGTGCTGCTCTTCTATTCTGTGTATAGCGAGAGACTCTGTGAACTCTTTCCTATTATGTTCCCTTGACGAACTGATTGTATTTTGGAATAAAAGAAGTCCATCGTTTAGAAAAATTATCTCGGTGAGCTGGTCAGCATGGAGCCAGCTGATAGCCATCCATAGTAACTGACAGGGATGGGAACAGTAGGGCGTGTCTCTCGAACGTCCGGCTTTCAGGACGGGCTTCTTGGTTTCCGCTGTGATTTGGCTTCGAGCTCAAGGGGCATGAAACGCCGATGCGTTGTCGTAGGCAGGAAGCTCGCGCTAGAGTCGGGACAACTAAACCCCTTCCTACCCTTCTCTACTTGTCAGTGACTATAGAAAACAAATATGAGAGCTCGTTTCTAAAATAAACAAAAATATTCCACTAAAAATGCACACGTACGACCCGTACTCGATGATGTCAACCCAAAAACAAATAATGTAAAATATTGCCAAGGAGGCCAATATAGAACAGTTTTGTCAGCGGACTTGACAATTTTAAGTCGTCCAACACTAATCTGCCGTATCTTTTACAGACGTTATATAAACAAAACACACCGTACTTTCGGTGTTGTGTGCAATGAAATAAATATCGCTGATAAGAATATGGTGAAAGTCGGTAAGAAGAGTGCATTGTCATTTATGTGTCTTCGCACAGAGAAAGTATGGTAGACAACCATTGCCAAACTTAGAATTGACCTCTGCTTCCTTCATCGTTTACAGACATTTCTCCATTCACAGAACTGCACACGTTGCAGTTGTGTAGGATTAGATTATTTTACAACAACTAAATATTTAGGATTACATCTAAATCAAAATTTCCTGTGGAATGAGCATGTAGAATATCTCATAAAAAGAATTTGGGTTGTCTCGGTTTATTGGTACGGGATGCGTAATGTAGCGACAATGTCATTAAGAGGGAGGGTGTATGGTGCCCTGGGTGATTTTATTCTCCGATATGGTATCTCTTTATATGCAGTGTGTTCTAATTATATATAAAAAAAACTTTACAAAATACTACATAAAACTGCAAGTAATATTACTTATGGAACAACCTACTCAGAGTTGGAAATGAATCGGAAAATGAACGTCTTAAAGGGTAAATGCAAAGAAAACAAGTTTTTTAAGAGCCTAATTGGAACAAGCATGCCGCAAAACAAATCTTCCGCGAAAAAACAATTTTTTTTTATAGCAATATAGGCGCCACAGGACGTAGTTTAGTCGGAGTCACAACTTCTCTACATTTAAAACTCCCGCGCTTTCGACGCGCGCGGAGTGGCTATTAAAGGTCACTCTGGGACGTATAGCAGCAACTACGTGACGTAGAATACCAACTTTGTGGCGCGCGATTTAAAACGGACGAAGTAGCCGCAAACTAAAATCAGTCTCGCGCAATAAATATTGCTCTAAACAATTTTGTTTTTGGCGGAAAATTGTTTTGTGACATGCTTGTCCCAATTAGGCTGTTGCAAAATACACTTTTTTCTTTGCAGTTACACTTTAAAGTTGTTATCCACAGAAAAACTGCACTGCTATGTTATTTTAGTAAACCAGTATTATAAGAGCAACTTTAAAATTGTATTGGAAAAGGAACGAACACTTAGGCGCATAGAAAGTTTTGTTATTCCGAAGGTTTATACAAATTATGAAAAAAAAAAAACGGGCATATTACGTCCCATTTTATTTTAATAGGCTTCGAGAAACAACTGTATTATGGAGTCATTGAAACAAGCAAAATATGAACTAAAAGAGTGGTATTTGAATTTGAAAGTGTCACTTTTCTTCTTGTTTGATTTTTATTTTCTTTGTGTGCGCGTAATGCACGTAATAAGAAGATTTCAGTGTAGCAGCCCGCTGGACGCCAGGTCCCGCATACAGGCACACCAGTGCTTTTGCGGACCTGCATGTGTAATCTGTTTATGATGTGAATAAAATTTCTTCTTATTAATATTATTATGAAAAGATGCCTATTATGCGTCATACGCTTGCTTTCCCTAACAAAGACCCCAGTATATACTTTTACTATTTGGATTATGGTGCTGGAAATCTAACTGGAAGTGTTCTCGAAATCTGAAATCCAGATTGCAGACAATGGAATAACTTAGAAAAATCCTAAATACAGATAGATTTCCAGTTCCATAATACAGATAGTGAAAAGTTTTACTTGATTTTTCAGTTGGGTTAGTTTGCATTACGGGATATGGGCTGTAGGAATACATATGTTTTTTTTCAATATGGAATATTTGACCTCAAAGAGAGTCCTCACACAGCGTCTCCTTGCATTTTCCCGTTCTAGGTCAAGACCCTCAAGATGACAGTGGTCGTGTTTGGCGCATTTCTTGTCACAAACGTGCCATACATGGTCCAAGAAATGATCCTGGCCTTTGGGAACCCGGGAATCCTGGACCACAACGTCGTGGCGCTGTTTGGAGTCATCTCCGCCTCCAACAGCGCCATCAATCCCTACATCTATCTGTTCTTCCAGCGTTCTAAGCGACAGTGTGGAGGATTCTGCAGTGCCCTACTAAAAGACGCGCAGACCTGGTTTCTATGCCGTTGTTTAAGCAACCTCCGCAGTTCGCTGTCGCCGAGCTCTGCTGTCACGATGACGTCACTGAACCTTAATGGAGACTATGCTATGAACAGCTTGAACACGGGAACGCAGGTTGAAATTCGGAGTTGAAACGAAGTTGATGTATGATCTCCTTTGCTGGAAATATCTCAATAAATGTAAAGTCTTCGAGTTTCCGGTTTAATCTTTAATAATAAAACGCTTCCGCTAAGGGTTGCAGACGATGAGGTTGCTGGCAGCTCTGATATATTAATCACAAAATCAACTGTTCGGCTAGTTGGTTGCTCCAATGTGGTGAATTGTACCATCACGTCCTCTAGTTGGTCCCGTATCGCAAAATTCAAGAAAGCGCAAAGGACAGGGGCAAGTAGTAGGACAATCAGAAGTGGTAAGCGCCACTATCGAGCTGCGTCTTAATACATTAGTAGTCGAAGACAAGGTCAAAGTGAGAAATTGATAAATGTACGGGTAGAAAGATATACTATTCATTCAAACCGAAGTGTGAACGAACACCGTTTTTCAAAATATATAAAATAAAAAAAAAACGTGAATGATTCAAGACTTTTTTTTAAGAATTAATCAAGAGATATTCTTCTACAAAAATTCTAGAATTAGAGAAGTGATTGAAGCATTCTTCTTGTGTTGGATTTATAAAACTTTTAAGCAATTTATATTTTATAGCTTCAAATTAATTATTATAAGCGATGTTGCGACAGGACAAGTGCGTTTATAATATTAATAATAATAATAACCTTGTTCATTTTACGGGCCCAAAACAACCATGCGGGTCTCCACATTGGCACATACAAGAAGTTAAAAAAAACAGCACACGCACAGCATCAAATGTACAAATAACTTGACTGCAAAAAGTCGGCACACTTCACACATATGTAGTACAGTTTCAACTTTCAACTACACTCTCCAAGTCTCGGCGAAAAAAACTGACGAGTCCATGAAAACGTCAAAGATACAGAATGTGATTCCATTAAATGAAATTTGCATACGCGATAGGGGTGAGAATTTAGACACTGATTGAACGTAAAAGACAATAACATTTCTGATAACGCAACAAGGAACGTTAAAATCGATAGAATTCTTACATAGATTAGCATCAATCCAACTATTTATCAGTTTGCGAAAAAAAAATCAAATCACGTTTGGATCTTATATGCGACAAGAAATTCATCATCATAATAAACGCGACGCTGAAAGTGTCTCTCATATACAATGCGTATCATTCTGTCTTGCATCGATTCAGTGCTTAGAGTCTGTGCACGTGTTAGAGAGAGTTCCAAACCATTGTGGCCAATTCAAGCCGTGAGCGAACTAAAGTACAAAATATACAAATTATACAACCAGGGTGTCTAAACTTTTGAGTTATGCGAGATAGAATGCCAAGAGTTTTCATCGCATGACCAGCAATCAAAGAAACATGAACATTGAATGTCAACGTGCTATCATGGCGCACACTGATATCTATCATTACAGTCACGCGGTCAATAGGAGTTCCTCCCAAAGAGTTAGTGAAGTTCATAACAGCATGTCGTCTGCCCAGAGAGAGCCTTAGTTTTGGTAGTCCAGAGGAAAAAATCATTCGCCAAAGACCATCGTAGCATGTTATTCACGTCGTGCTGAACAGCAATCAAGAGGAGTAGCAACACGCATAAAACTCTTAATATCATCTGCAAACAATACGAGTTATGGTTTTTTTTTTTTTGTACATGGGACTATATCGTTAGCAAATATCACGAACAAAAAAAGCCCAAGAATAAACCCCTGTGGGCTGCCTGAGGTTGAGCAAAATGGTATAATACACACTAGAAATTCGAACATGATTTGTATGACATGACGAATAGCTTTCAAAGCAGAGAAGTAGTTCAAAACAACAATCGTATAATAATGATTTGTAGGGCAATAGATCATGATCAATTTTGTGGAGTGCTTTAGAGATATCAAAAGAAATAGCATCTACCTCACCCCTGTTCGTCACTATTGGTGCAGCGAAGTGTAAAGACCGTCCAGTAATAAACCCCTGCTGCGAAGCCGCTACTTTCTGACTAAAGTAATACGTTATTTTTTTTTAAATAACCTTCTCAAACATTTTATAAAAGCCGCACAGTAAAGAAACAGGCCGATAATTACTGAAAACCGATGAATCGGCCCCCTTCAATATTTGCGCGACAACCGCTTTATTCCATAACGATGGAAAACACCAGAGCGAATTAACAGGTTGAAAATATATGTTTCAAATGGGTGCAAACAAGTCACCGCAACCTTAGAATACTAAGCTGTGAGTACAATCTACACCAGCAGATAACTTCGGTCTTAGGTTTCTCATACCTTCATGAGTTTCATCCCTATCTGCTCTAAACCCGATAAAACGCCCTGGTAGTTTACTTCTATGTCAGTGGTCTGAATAACTGGCTGACCAATTGTGTAGAATTATTAAAATAGTCTGAAAAATAACCGGACACCTCCGGTGCTAACGAAACACACTTGGCGTTTCCGTTAGAACAATCCCGCAGTGAAATTTCACGTGCAATCTTTTGAGTGTGCGTTTTGCAAACTTCCAGGACATTTTGGGGCGGCGGTTCAGACCGCTCTCAACATGATCAAGATATAGTTTTTTTATCTCGCAAGTATACTTTTTTCGCGAGAGCATGATAAATACTGAATTTTCTGTACCAAAAGCTAGAGCATGTTTTTTTTAAACGTATATGAAGATAATCTTTTTTATAAAGGTATACTTTTGAATCATTGGAAATCCAGTCCGGGTAAACAGAAATATGAGAAATACGTTATGGGACAATAACGCCCGTCGCTTCTCGACATGACTGAAGTAAACGCTTCTGACGGGAGATTGGTGACATCTAATGCAAGAACATCGTTCTAGTTATAATTATGAAAGTATCTATACATTGCCCGATAATCTTCTTTGGGGTAACCGTAAGCAGAGGGTCTGTTCGACGCGTGAAAATTTCTTCGAAGCCATATTTTAACCTTGAGAGAAGGACGATATCCATTTATTTGTAGAGGAGGTATCAAAACAGTACGAATTGATTCGATTTAAATAGTTTGTAACACTAGGTCAAGAACATTATTGGCGGAGTTTTTTCAACTGCAAAGCTGATTCAGCTGATAAAAGTGTATGGAACATAACCCCATAGCTGCCTTACTTGACGTGATTAAATCACGATTGTTTACAACGCCCAGTGACTAATATATTCAGAAAGGTTAAACTCCTCGAATATTTTAACCTTGTACGTATCGAATTTTACTTGTTTTCCAGCGTTTCAAGATGTTGAGTAGTTTCCAATGATGTCATTAAAGCCGCCGGCAGTCTTAACTTCTACCCATAAGCATTCTTAAATCGATTCCAGGTCAAACCTTTGATGTGACTGAAGCGAAGAGTGAAGCGCAATTAGTACGCCACCACCTAGTTTTTGCCCTATGCTAACATAGTCTCTATCGCGGCGATAGACGTTGTATTTAAGTGTAAAGAAATTCAAATTCGGAATGCAATTGCAGAGCCAAGTTTCCAATAAAAAAGATGAATTCAAAATCGGTAGTAATAAGATTGGAGATAAACTCGTTAGCCTTTGTGCGTAGTCCTCGAACATTTTGATAAAAAATGCTATGCACTGCCACCATTTACATCACATGTTGTTTCGAGGGTACAAGTACGAGCATGGTCAAGCTGGCCAAACAACTGTTAACGAATACTGCCCTCCGGCCAAACTTCCGTATTGTTAATGGTGTAAAACACGGCCTGATAACAAGACAAATCAAAGGAAGAATACCAATGAAACCTAGTTACCATTTTGGAACAGACAATAGACTTCCCGCCAAGGACCAGTGCGAAAAGCGCCTGGACGTCGGCAGTCGACATATTTGGTCGAAGCAAAGATATAAAAGGTGTCATATCGCGCTGGTGCCTAGCAACAGCGTACACCGTGTCTGATTTATTAGTGTCAGCATACGGCTTGGCACGTTGTCGAGGCTTGATATCGTTCAAGCCGTCATTCGTCAAGCTCGCGGAATGCTCTTCATTCCCACCACGAAATCCAGACGGTGGTGGAGGAAGGGCAGTTTCACGAGAGTTGTCAAATTCGAACCTGGAAGAGAAGGCCAGTTGTTCGGGTGCTCAAGGACGGGGGGTGACAACGAAGCTTTGCTTGCCCCTGAAGACACGCGGTGTGTCGGGGCAGCAGTAGCGGCATAAAGTGGAGGCGATGAAGACGGGATTGGTAGACGATTCACTAGGCGCTTGCGTATTTGCTGCACTTTTGAGCGATGGTGTTTATTTTCAGCTCCGAGGCATTTGAACTCGGCGGTCAGGATGTCCAGTTTCCGCGCCATGCTCTTAATCACGCGCAACAAACCCGCCAGACGTAAAGGCTATCCTGTGCCGCCACTGGCTTACTCGTGAAAGTGTTCGCCATGTTATTATTCGGCGTATATGATATGTCAACCTGGTCTTTCGGTGATTTACTGTGGCGCCGGCTGTCACCCATGCACTTAAAAGGGCTGGTTCTAGATTTCATGAAGATGTTGTATTCCTCAAGGCCAATGTTTAAGCATCTGCAGAAGAATTTTCTGTCGCAGCCCGCGGAACGGTAAGGTATTGTTGCTTTAGGTAGAAACGAGCTGCACTGAATCCCCATTTATGATTTCGTGGTGCACTGACTGACGCGTCCTTTGCAATAGGAACCTTCATTGCGAGAAAATTAGCATAAAATATAAAAAAAATTCAAGCTTACAGCAAGAGCATCAAAAGATTCAATCGTCGTCATCGTCGTCGTCGTCGTGATGTGCTCTATTGTCGTGACTGGTTCCTGTTCCTCCTCCTCTATTCGTCTATCCACAATCGTTTACTTTCCATCAACCTAAACATGGCACCTAGCCCCCTCCCCTTCACCCCCTTCACGAAAAACGAGGTGCGTGATTACAGAACTAAGTTACTAGTTTAGTATCTACAATTTCATCCTGGGCACATAAACAATGTCAGTGTTTTGGGAACGGCCATCTGGCATGGAAAGCGCACGGTTCACATCGTAGTTTACGTCGCATATTTGACGAGCGACTTGATATGGCTCGAAATAGCGCGACAAAAGTTTAGGAGATCGCCCAACATAAAGAACGTGGAACCAAATCGAGACTAGGTCTCCTATTTGATACGTCACGTGGTGATTTGCGTCGTTGTTTCGCCTGATCTATAGCTGATGAGATGTCCATGTGCGATGTTGGGGGAGGGAAGTATGCGCTTCTTGTTCATTAACCATGTAGAATGGTGAGGATTGCATGGTGTCGGAGACAGGTATTGTACGCATGGTTCACGAAAGGAACTATTTCGTCCCAGTTTTGCTGAGCCTGCTGAACATACATTGTGATCATCGAAGAAAGTGTACGGTTAAACCGCTGCGTCATACCATTGGTTTAAGGCTGGCATGCGGTGGTGGTAAGGTCAGTGAGTCCGCAATGTCAAATATGTTGTGCTACAATTGGCAGGAAGGCTCTACCCCAATCACTCACAGGTTTTCAGGGGATCCATGACGTAGAACAGTATCATGCAGAAAGAACGATGCGATCTCTTCGATATGTGTAGTGCTCGGTGCTTTCGTCTTCATTTACTGAGAAAGGTGGTTGATGGCGACAACATCCCACCATTTACCTTATCTGGACTTCGGAAATGGTCTATATAGGTCGATTCCCATACGCTCAAAAGGATGATTGGAAGGTCGTAGTGGGTGAAGGTTTGAATGAGCCTATCGTCCCTCCCGCCGCGTCCTGAACTACTGATGTAATGGGACCCTGTGGTGATAACACCGACGGTGCGTCGCTAAATTCCACAATCTCGCGGCCACAGCGGCGCTGCCGGAAGATGACAAGCTACGGCAGGAACGTATAGACAAGAGTGGGAGCTCTCTGCTGCACAGAACGAATTACAGTGGCTGCCTGGCTCTTGGCCGCGGAGTTCTGGCAGGCTACCAGCCCACGGATGACAGCGGCCAGTCGGTACCAACGCGGCTACCTGTAATATGTTGGTAATATGGTATGATGGTGAAAAGCTGGATGAGTTAGTGGTACATCTTTTAGCGAAAAAAAGTGAAAGCCGTTTACAAATCCCTGTAACGCCGAATTGGAGCGCAGCTCTTGAGGAGGAGGAGTGAAGGGTACTGAGGGGAGGGTAGACCCCTCCTCCTCCCCTCATTCTTTAATATGCTCCGGGGGGGCGGTCACGTGACCTCGGGGGGGGGGGGGGTGTCACGTGACTTCGGGAAAGGGGGTCACGTGACCTCGGGAGGTCACGTGACCTCAGAGGGGTCACGTGACCTCAGAGGGGTCACGTTGGGGTCACGTGACCTTAAGATGACCTTGGGAGGGGTCACGTGACTTGGGGGCCACGTGACCTTCAAAGGGTCACGTGGGGTCTTGGGGTCACGTGACCTTGAGATTACCTTGGGAGGGGTCACGTGACCTTGGGATGACCTTGGTTACGCCGACGGCGACGGCGACGGCGACGGCGACGCCGCTCAAGCCGGGAACGGGCCCCTAAGAGCTGCGCTCTAAAAGTAAAACCAGCGCAAGTAAAAAAAAACAAAAAAATAAACAGAGGACAAGACGACAAATTCTACAAAGAGAGCGCTGACTCTCAACTGGTTTATTGGAAGAAAACACAAATCGGCTAACATCCCAGATCATAAAAAAAAAACATCAAGTCACCTCCCTCCCGCACGCTTCAAATCTGCTAAAAAAATTCAACACTTTGTCAAGTATTGCGATAGAAGGCAAACAACTGACGCACTTGTCTTTTTGCTTCGAATAATAAAAGGCGTCTGAAATTTCTATAGTTATCTTTTGACTGTGTCAACCTAAGACACTCGTTTTATCGAAAGCGGGTTTGCAACCGCGCCTATCACAGTGTACTGCCAAGTTGCCTGCTGGCGATGATCTAAGCCAGTGGTCGGCAACCAGCGGCCCGCGGGCCGGATCCGGCCCGCGAGGCAGTATCATGCGGCCCCTAAACCCCCAACGTTTAACGCCCCCCCCCCTCCCCCCTCCCCCTCTCCCCCAGCGCGGTCAGCTAAAAATAAGGAAAAAAAAATATAAAGTTGTCTAATTCGCTGCCCGTTGCCTGCCTTCGCGAATGACTGACGAGAACCTCCACAATGTTTTGCGACTTGCAGTTAGCAGCTTGAATGTGGATGTCCGTAGTTTGTCGAGCGCAGTTCAACACCAGAAGTCTCACTGAGAGGAGTCTCTAGGTTTTCGTGGAAATGTTGTATCTCATGTCGTGTGCCGTGAAATAAAGAAAGTGTTCATTTTCGATTTATGTACGTCAGTGTGAGTTCGTGCAAGTGTTCTTTTTTTTTTAATTTTACCCCCCCCCCCCCCTTTCCCGCTGCTTGCCGTCCGGCCCGTTCCACCTTAGCTTCACGGCGACTCGGCCCGCTGCGCCCAAAGGTTGCCGACCACTGATCTAAGCGATAGAAAATGCTCTCTTATCCTCTTGTTTACACATCTGCCGGTCTGTCCGATCTAAACGGTGCATAGGACACTTATTTGTTGTCAACTACACCGTCAGTGCACGGCATGTACATTGTCCTGTGGTTCTTTCCGCATACAAGACTATTAACCCTAATCCTGCCAACTTTAGTGCAAAGACGTCCTAATTTCGAAGGCGCCGAAAAAACAACTGGCACTCCACGATGTGGCGCTACTCTTTTGAGGTTATCCGAGACCTTTTGCACATAAAGTGAAACCATAGGTCTCCTTTTCGGCCTATCCCTGGCCACCTTTCACGTGTCACGAAGCCCTCTTAGCAAGCCTTCCGGCACACCAGTCCTCAAGCCATCTGGATAGCCGCCGTCGTGAAGCCTAGTAGCCTGCTTGGAGCTGCAGCCTCCCGTGGACGACAGCGGCTCGCCGGGATTAACGCGGCTACCTGCCCGGAGCTGCAGCCTCCCAGTTGTATCGGTATGAACGATGCACGAGCAACAGCTAGCAATAAAGACGACGACGACGGCAGTTGATCTAATCCCATTCAAGTGTACGGACTGCTTTGTTTGTCGTTCTTAACAGAACGATACATGGTGTCAGAAGTGGGATGTTAATCACTGCACATCATGACTGATCTTCCGCCGCCAGGAACGCTGAGGTTGGGAGAGCATGCCGCTGAAAACTGGAGGAAGTTTAGGCAGAGAATGGAGCTGTTTCTGTTGGCCACGGAACCCATCAAGACTCGGACTCAGCAGCAAAAGGCCGCTATCTTCTTGCATATCGCGGGGCAGGAGGCTATTGATGTCTTCAATACATTTGGACTACCACCCGAGGAAGCCACAAATTACGACAGTCTGGTAAGAAGATTTGAAGAGTACTGCCTCCCGAGATGTAATGAAACCTTTGAGCGTTACGTATTTCGGACGCGCCAACAAGAGGAAGAAGAGCCATTTGAACAGTTCTACCGTGACATACAGCTGAAGGCGAGGACTTGCGGATTCGGCGAACTAACGGAGTCAATGCTGCGTGACCAGATTGTTTACGGAACGGCAAGTAGAAAGCTGCGAGAGAAGCTCCTGCGAAAGAAGGATTTAACCTTTGAAATGGCAATCGAATGTTGCAAGGCTGAAGAAATAGCCGATATGCACAGTAAAGCATGGACTGCCGCAACACCTGTCAAGGAGAAGAGGGAAGCAACGCTGGAGGTGGAACACGTTGAGAGAAACAAGCACGGAAGTAAGGTCGGGGGAAGGCTCGGTGGTAAGAGAAAGTGTGGCTTTTGCAACTATGTTCACCATCCTCGACAGTGCCCAGCTTATGGGAAGACGTGCTCGAAGTGCGCTAAAAAGAACCATTTTGCAGCATGCTGTAAGACCAAGCCGACTGGTATCCACGAGGTCGAAGAAGCCAGTGAGGGAGACAGCGAATTTGATGCCCTCGAAATTCTAACAGCCAGCGGCTCGCGGCCCGAAGGCAGCCGTGACTGGACAATCACCACGTTGATAGAAGGAAAAAAAGTGGAGCTCAAGGTAGACACCGGTGCTCAGGCTAACCTACTTCCGCGCACATTGTTTCTGAAGATTAGAGCCAAACAACAGCCTAAACCAACGGCTGCAATTCTACGCAGCTATGGCGGTGGACTCATCGAACATCTGGGAAAGGTCCGGTTGTCCGTGTCCATCGGAAACAAGCAAGGACTTATGGATTTCTTCGTTGTCAAGAAAGGACGGCAGGCCATTATGGGCCTGAAGGCGTGCGAGTACTTTGACCTCATCAACAGGGTCAACACTGTGGGGCACGAAGACCAACTGCGTCGGAAAGTAGAAAGCGAGTTTCCATCTCTCTTTCGTGGTCTAGGATGCGCAAAGAGACCATACAAAATGGTTCTCCGTGAAAACTCTACCCCGGTGGTACAACCAGCTCGTAGGGTACCGCACGCACTCAGAGCGCCTCTCAAGGCAGAGCTGGATCGAATGGAGAAAGCCGGCGTCATCGTGAAAGCGCAAGAACCTTCAGACTGGGTGAGTCCTTTAGTGATAGTACGCAAAAAGAACAATAAGTTGAGGATATGCATGGATCCCCGTCATATAAATGAAGCACTCAAGAGAGAGCATTTTCAACTTCCGCGAAGAGAGGAAATTGAAGCGGACTTGGCGCACGCCGCGTATTTCAGCAGGCTTGACGCCAACAGCGGTTTTCATCAAATACCGCTAGATGACGGCACTTCTCGAATATGCACCTTTAGTACGCCTTTTGGGCGATACCGATTTTTACGACTACATTTTGGACTCGCTTCAGCTCCAGAAGTGTTTCAGCGTACCATGAGCTACCTTCTGGATGGCCTTCCAGGCGTCCGGGTGTATATTGACGATGTCATGATTTGGGGTGCAACACGAGCAGAACATGACCAACGCTTGCAGGGGGTGCTCGCCGCCATACAAGCTGAAGGACTAACCCTAAACTTCGAAAAGTGTGTCTTTGGGGTAAAAGAAATCACCTATCTAGGGGATAAGATTAGTGCTGCTGGCATTGAGCCAAATCCAGACCTTGTAAAGTGTGTGGCAGCGCTCCCTACTCCGTCAAGTAAAAAAGAAGTTCAGAGGTTGCTAGGGGCTGTCAACTACTTTGGCAAATACTTGCCTCATCTGTCAACGCAGACCGAGTCCCTGCGTAAATTCATTAGGCAGGACACTGTTTTTGAATGGTTGGGGGTGCACGAAAGTGAGTGGCGGCAGTTACGAAAAATGCTGACTGAAGCGCCGGTGTTGAAAACTTTTGATCCCGCTAGGCCTACCAAGGTTTCAACAGACGCTTCTGCCTTTGCTCTGGGTGCTGCATTGTTCCAGCATGATGGACAAGATTGGAAAGTGGTGGCATATTCTTCAAGAGTGCTTACAGACACAGAGCGTAGATATGCCCAGATTGAGAAGGAGGCATTAGGAATTGTATTTGGGTGCGAGAAATTTAACGAGTTTGTGCTAGGAAGGAAAATATTAGTTGAAACCGACCATCAACCTTTAATGGCTCTTGCAAAGAAAAACTTGGGTGAATTGCCACCAAGGTTGCAAAGACTATTTCTTCGTTTGCTGAAGTTTGAATTTGATTCGCAGTTTGTCCCGGGAAAGAAGCTGGTGATCGCGGACACACTTTCTCGCATCTCTTGCGAGTCACAACTCGAAGAAAGCTCCACCGACGTTGAGATACATGCAAATGCGGTGCTTTCAACACTGGTAGGCAGCCGGACTTTGGGCAGCCTAAAGACCGCCACATCAAATGATCCGGTCCTGCAAGAAGCGATCAACTGTTTGGAAGCGGGAAAACCAATCCTAGGTGAGCTAAAGGCCGTCATGACAGAGCTTTCCGTGGTCAACGGAGTCTTGTTGAAAGGAAGCAAAGTAGTAATTTCTACGGCAATGCGCAAAGAAATACTTAAACGAATACATCACGGTCACCTAGGTGTCAACAAGTGCAGAGCAAGGGCAAGAAGCCTTGTTTATTGGCCAGGAATGAATGCGGACATCACTGAACTAATCAGGCAATGTGAGACTTGCCAAGTCTTCGCATACAGACAGCAAAATGAACCTTTGCATACACGTGAGGTACCGGAAAATCCTTGGGGCCGAGTTGGGGCAGATTTGTTCGAACTGGCTCGAAGACATTACCTAGTTGTTTATGATGCGTACTCCAATTTTCCGGAAGTGGAGGAGATACAGGACGTAACTGCTAATGGCGTGATAGCCAAACTTTCTGCGATTTTTTCGCGTCATGGAATACCGTTAGAGGTCTGCACTGACGGAGGCCCACAGTTTTCTGCGAAAGAATTTAAAGACTTTGCTGTGCGGTATGACTTTATCCATACAGTGTCAAGCCCTCGGTATCCCCGTTCCAACGGCCTAGCGGAGAAGGGCGTCCAGGTGGTCAAGCGGCTGCTCCAAAAGGCGCAGGCTACTAGAGAGGATTTCTGGCTGGGTCTTCTCAGCTACCGCACGGCTCCGATGGAGGGCGGTCGCTCACCATCAAAGCTTCTTATGGGTCGCGGAATTCGAACACTTGTGCCAGACTTCTCCAGTGAACAAGCACCGACTGTACAAAAACATGCACAGAACCTTCAAAAAGGACGACATCTAGGACGGTTGCAGCCGGGAGACACTGTGCGGATTCTAAATAACGGCAAATGGGTCACAAAAGCCAGGGTGCAATCATGCGTAGCCCCAAGGTCATACAGCGTCATCACAGAAGATGGCAGGACGTTCCGCCGCAACAAGCTACATCTCTTGAAAACATGTGAAAAATACGTTCAAGGAACAAATGACGATGACCATGACGACGACTCAGAAGTGGAAGATGAGGGACTATCGGAATCACCTCGACCAGACAATACGGATGAGAACGAAGCTCGGACGCCGCATGAGTACGTCCAGCAAACTCAAAGGCTCAATGGGCGCACCTCAGGCACGTCACGCAGAACAAGACGACCTCCACGTAGACTAAGCTATGATAAAACATTTCAGCAGATTGCGTAGTTTTTTTTTTTGTTTTTTTTTTTGTCACTTTTTTTTGTTTGCTGTTTCCTTCCGTTCTTCCTTCTCTAATGTTTTTGTTTGTCTCTTTGTATCCTCATTTAAAAAAAAAAAAAAGCTGGAGAAAAGAGGATGTATTGGTATGAACGATGTACGAGCAACAGCAATAAAGACGACGACGACGGCAGTTGATCTAATCCCATCCAAATGCACGGACTGCTTTATTTGTCGTTCTTAACAGAACGATACACCAGTGACGATGGTGCTGGTGGCCGATGACCGCCACCTGCGGCCCCACACCGCTGCCCACAAAGAAGCCGCCAACAGCGCACTCGTAAATGGTGGACGGTATGCTATAGCAACCGCCGTTGTGACCCTCAGAAGGACGACGTTTGCACGCCGCCCGCCGGCTACCTGGACATTGACATGAGGGTTGCCGCCCAAATATTATGTTTTGTTAATAAACCGTTAACCTAGAGCGTGTGTCGTGTCCGCTCGAGGAAAGGGCGTAAAGAACCACCTACAAGGCGGCCAGCACGAGCAAGTGTGGGAATCTTGCGGTGTTGATTGGCTGATTTGGTGTTTATGACGAAAAAGCTACCAAGGCCATAGAGCGCCAAAAAAAGACTTTTGTTGGAAAACGTTTAGAAAGAAAGAAGCGTCTTTAGCACCCAGTGATTAGATAAAATATGGTAATGGGGTACCAAAACGTACAAGGGTGATGGCCATGATCAGTAGGTTAAGAAGGCTACAATCGGTGTAGAAGGCCGATACTATCTAAAAAGTGTGAAAACATTATTCTGTATCACAAGAGGATCATCACTTAAAAGTAGAACTGGGTGTAGTGGCTTATGTTCTCAATACAGTTGCGAGTTTCACTGCTCGCACGTGGGGACGTTCTCTTCATGGGGGAGGTAGCCTTGAGTCCGATGAGTGTGACCGGTTCTGAGCGGGCAATGGACAACCTAAAAAAATGCGTTCCTTGTGGCGTGCACTTTGCCATTCGCTCAAAAGAGCTTTCATCATCTCCAAATTGTTGCTGGTTTCCTGATACCATTCGGCCCTCTATTTACACTTAACGTGCCGCCTAAGAAGGGCGTTGTTGTCTGCGTAAACAATGATGTGGAGCTCAACTGCTCGCTTTAGGCAGGTACTTGCTGCGCGATCATATGACTCATTGCGCGGAATGCCCACGTGGCTGGGAATCCAACAAAATATAATTTGGTATTCCTGCCTTGAGGCAGCAACAAGCTTGTTTCGAAGTTCAATGAGCAGGAAGTTCTTTGAGGGGTGTTAGTGAAGACAGTGCATTCAACGCACTGAAGGTGTCAGTGGACACGATTGAGGGAGACTGGTTTTTTAAGTATGTAGCCTATGGTTAGACGCGGATCAAGAGCTCTGCTGTAAGAATAGAACTAGAGGAGTTGATTCGCCTAAAAAGAAATGGTTGGGCCAATCATAAAACACCGAACAGTAGATTGCGTCTTTTTGTTTCGTCTGTGTAGAATCTTACATATTCGCCATACTGACTTTGCAGTGAAAAAAAATTCCTAAAAACAGCATTGGGAGTATCAACTTTCTTGTATCGCGTCAGTGAAGGGTCACACTTAATGAAAGAGAACTACGAAAGTACTCCGACAGCAGTAGACTGCACTACCAGAGGCCTCCAATCGATTCCCATGGTCTAACAGGTACTTTTTCATGTCAAGGAGAAGAGATGTACAGTTCTAGGTTTGTTTTGATACACCCTTTCAAGACTCTTCTATAGCCATTAGCACAGGGTGATCATAAACGGACTGAACCCTCATGGAACGCACAAAGCCCTATGAGAATCTTGTCTTCTCAAGAGACAGCTCGCTGAGCTCTGCATACAGAGTGGCCACAGGAGACGTGCAAAAGGCACTCGTAGCCAATCGCAGCCCAAGATGGTGAATAGGGTAAAGCATGTTTAAAATAGAATGCGTAGCTGAACCGTAAATAATGCTTCCATAGTTCAGTTGTAATCAAACTATGCAACGATATATTTTCAAAAAGTAAGTCCGGTCAGAACCCCAAGATCGGTCGGATAGAACTTTAAGAATATTATTTGATTTGTTAGATTTCGATTTAAGATTCTTAATATGGGCACCAAAGGTTAGTTTGTTGCAAAACGCAAGACTCAGGAACTTGTGCTCCCGCTTCACAGAAACGTTGGCATTGCTTAGTGCTAGTACAGTGTATAGAAATTGTCGGCGTTTTCGAGAAAAGGACGCACAGAATGTTGTATCCGAGGAAAATGTAAACCAATTTTTGACTGGCCCAGGTTAACAGCTCACTGACCTTTAGCTGAATTCGTCGCTCACATAATGACAGATTGCACGAGGACACAGAGATCTGAAGGTTTCTAAATACAGTGAATATTGCACCGATGGGGGATAGCCAACGCAAGGGAGTCCATTTTGACAATAAACAATGTTACACTAAGAACTTCTCCCCGAGGAACACCATTTTCTTGGACAAACACTTTAGATAAATTCGTTCCTATCTGAACACGAAAGGTACACCTAATGAGGTAGCTCTCAATGGTACGGAGCATTCTATCGCGAAAACACCCGATCATACATTTGCCTTAGTGCGCTACAACAACAGGCTGTATCGTAGGCTCTTTCGAGGTGAAAAAAACAGAGAAAGGTAATGTGTTCTATGAACGAAAGCCTCACGCACGACTTTCTCCAGGCGCATTAAATGGTCAAGAGTGAACTGAGAAGAGCGATACCATATTGGTGTACATCTAGGTGGTTATTTAGTTCCAGAAAATACATCAGACTTATATTAATTATTCGTTCAAGAGACTTTTTAAAGAAGTTAGTCCAAGCGATAGGCTTATAACTAGCTGCACAGGATGGCTTCATACCGGGCCTAAGAGTGGGTAAATCGTTGTCATTTTTCACTACAATGGAAAGTAGCCCTCAAACCAAATACAATTAAAAAGGTATAAAACAATATCAAGTGCGGAACGATGGAGATGTTGAAGCATATAGTGGTTACGGAAGCATCGTTCCCCACCCGTATATTTTCAGTACCATATTTTCAGCTTTACTTTTACGTTGCAGAAATGCAGGGGGATATTGCTGCGAGTGGGAAATAAATTCAAAATGCTCGCCAAGAATGTTGCCCTACCCTTCCAGATTGCTCGGGCATTTTTCATTTCTGGAAAGAAGTGGGATAGTGGAAGCATGATATTAGCCATCTACTTTATGAATCGTGTCCCCTATTTCCTTGGGAGAAGTACTGCTATTGATAGAGGACGCATATTTTTGCGAAATCTCGTGTTTCGCTTTGCGACAAACGTACCTTGCACGAGCTTTCATTTTTCGGAAAGATATCAGCTTCTCTCGAGTTTGGTAACGACTTAGAACACCCCAAGCTTTGTTTTGCTGTTTGCGACTCTCTTTACAGCTTCCACTCCACCCTTTGCTACCGTCGTCTAGAATTCTTTCAAGTGACCGAGAAATTGAAAGTGATGCTTCAGTGAGAACATTGGATATTAAAAGATGGTTTAGCTCATCGATGGATAGCTGATCGAGGCGAGAATAAATGGACCAGAAGTGATGACTGTTTAAAAAGCTCCAGCCGGCCTTTTAAGGCTTGTAGTGTTGAGGGCGCGTAGTGAAGGCTGAGGAGTGTCTTTACACTTTAAAATAATGGGAAAATGGTCACTTCAATGGGGATTTTGATCCCCATGGGGATTTTGATCCCCAAGGACATTGACTCTTGCACATCTACAGCAAAAATACGACGACCACATCCACGTGTATACCGACGGATCAACCAAGGATGAAGGATCAACATCAGCATTAGTGGTACCCCAGTTCAACCATTCGTCATCCTTTCGGTTGTCACATAATATTTCTTCAACTACCGCAGAATTGCATGCTTTACTCGCGGCTGCAATATACATCAAAAAAAGCTCGACAGTGAATTCCTGGGTTATATGTACGGACTACAAGCCAGCACTACAATCCATTAATACCCTGAACACTCGCAACGAAAATATGGCTCTTGTGTACCGAATTTGTGAAGAACTTGGGGATTGGATTGAATTGGATTGGATTGGGTTTTCGTGGCGCAAAAGCATCTAAGGCTATAATGCGCCAGGTACATAAACTATTGCCGAAAAGGGTTAGGGAGAAGAAAGCGCTCTAGTAGCAGATGATGGGATAAAACTATGAACATGAGGTGTGTATAAGTGTAAAAGGTATGAAACTGACTTTAGGGACTTAAAAAAAAAATCACAGTCGGTGTAGAAGGCCGATTGCTTTAAGGAAATTAAAAACACAAGAGTGTGGAATAAGAGGTTCGTCGCCAAGTAAAATCATAACATGTAATGGGGTATGCTCCTTGTATAGCTGCGAAAAATGGTCAAGGCGTTCTGGGTCATACGCATTACATTCAAGTAAAATATGATGTATGGTTAGATGGCTATGGCAATGCTCACACTTCGGGGAATCTTCGCCACGCAGAAGATGCCCGTGCGTTAGTCGTGTATGGCCAATCCTTAGACGGCAGAGAACCACCCCATAGAAACGTTCGCGATGTCGGGCACTCTCCCATTCCTTCAGTATGTGCTTCACCGCATGTAACTTGTTGTTTTCTTCGCGGTCCCATTCATGTTGCCATTTCTGCATTATGGAACGTTTCACCTTCTTACAGTAATCTTTTGAAGGGATTTCTCTTGTATCCACAAAATGTGTGACGGCAGAGCGAGCGGCCTGATCTGCCTCCTCGTTACCCGGGATGCCAGCGTGACTTGGCACCCAGCAAAAAATAATTTCGTACCCAGTTTTTTTGGCTGATATTATCTTATCTTGCAGCTGAGCAACCAAAGGATTTTTGACTAAATTTAGTGAAACAAGGGCTTTTAATGCACTTAGAGAGTCCGTGTAGACTACAGAGCGACGAAGCCTTTTTTTAAGTGTATACTCCACAGCAAGTAATAAACCCTGCAACTCTGCTGTTAAAATTGTAGCAGAAGGGTTAAGTTTCTTTACATGGCAAACAGATGGTCCAACCATTGCACAGCCAACAAAAGAATCTGTTTTAGTGCCATCTGCGTAAATGCTGAAGTGATGTTGGTACTGGCTTTGTATTTCAGAAAATTCTTGCCTTAGCACTTCATCGGGAGTATCTTTCTTTCTGTGATTTGTCAAGGTGAAATTACAGTTAATGAACAAATACTCCCAAGGAGCTGCAGAGCTTCTGTACTTTGTCACAGGGGGCTTTGGGTCAAGGTCAAAGTACTCTGCTGCCTTAGCGTGCCTCAGAGCAAAGGGAGGGACGATTTTTGGCTTATTTTGAAAAGTCCTCTCAAACTTGATTTTTTCAACCGATTCAAGAGCTGGATGGAGAGGGACTGATCTTACTCGGAGTGAATACATAAACCCCAAAGCGAAACGTCTTTTCTCTAGAGAATATTCATTGGCCTCTGCATAGAGGCTGGTGATCGGAAAGTGCGGAAAGCACCGGTGGCCAGCCGCAGCCCCTGATTATGAATGGGGTCCAACATCTTCACTGCTGAAGCTTTGGCTGAACCATACACAAAACTGCCATAATCGAGTCGGGAGCGAATTACTGCATGATAAATGCGCAGGAGACAGAGTCGATCATAACCCCAAGATTGATGGGACAACACTTTGAGAATGCGGAGTGATTTGATGCATTTTGACTTTAATTGCTTAACGTGCGGAACAAACGTTAACTTTGAATCTAAGAGGAGACCTAGAAACTTGTGTTCACTTTTCACCTTGATAGGAAGCCCATAGATGGTTAAGGAGGGTTCTGGAAAAAATCCTCGCCGGCGAGAAAAGCATACACAGACAGTTTTTTTCTGTAGAAAACCTAAAACCATTTGTATTAGCCCAGCTTGTTAAATTATTGATTGCCACTTGAACCCTCCTCTCACAGATGGAAAGATTGCATGATACACTGAAACCTGAAGGTCATCAACGTAGATAGAATACTGAACTGAACGAGGTATTACATGGGCAATGGAGTTCATTTTTATAATAAAAAGAGTGACGCTAAGTACACCCCCTTGGGGAACTCCATTCTCTTGCAAAAAATCTCGAGAGAAGGTGGTACCCAGCTTTACACGAAATGAACGACTTTCTAGATAACTTTTAATTGCGCCGAGCATGTGCCCACGGATACCAATGTCGATTAGGTCTTGCAGTATTCCAAATCGCCAGGCAGTATCATACGCCTTCTCTAGATCAAAAAACACGGAAAGGCAGTGTTGTTTGTTCACAAACGCCTCTCTCACGGCTGTCTCGAAACGAACCAAGTGATCTACTCTGGATCGGGAAGATCGAAAGCCGCACTGGTATCTGTCTAGAATGTTGTTATTTTCAAGAAAATGCACGAGCCTTCTGTTAATCATTCTTTCAAGAGTCTTTGATAAACAACTTGTCAAAGCTATAGGCCTGTAGCTAGATGCGCATGAAGGATTCTTTCCTGGCTTCAGCAAAGGAACCACGAAGGCAACTCTCCAAGCGAACGGAAAATGGCTTTCAGACCAGATTTTATTGAAAAGGTATAGGATAAGCTCAAGAGTTGAAGGATGAAGATGTTGGAGCATAATGTAATGAACTCCATCTGGACCGGGTGCAGTCTGTTTAGGACAATGGAGAACCATTTCAAGTTCACGCATTGTGAATGCAGCATTGTAGGGATCTCGAAAACCACTCGAAATGTTAACAGCCTTCTTTTCCATCTGTGCTTTGTGTTTAAGAAATAAGAAATATAGGTGTGTAGTTTCTTGAGCTAGAAACAAATTCGAAATGTTCTCCAAGAATATCTGCCTGTTCCTCGAGGCTTTCAGGGCATATTCCATTTTTTGTCAAAAGAGGAACGGAAAAAGCATGATACGAGCCATTAATTTTATTAACTCGATCCCAAACCTCCTTTGGTGTTGCCTGACTGTTCACAGAAGATGTATACTTTTCCCAGCAATTCCTCTTTGACCGCCTGCGGACAAATCGTGCACGCGCCTTCATTTTCTTGAACGAAATAAGATTACTTGGCGTTGGATATCGCCTAAATATGCCCCATGCTTTATTTTGTTTCTTCTTTGCCTCTTTGCAGTCCTGATTCCACCACGGCTTAGGCCGTTTGGGGAGGTGAGTGGACGTCATTGGTATTGCAAGCATAGCGGCTTCTAGTATGTGGTTTGTGACATGACCTGTTGCCTCATCGACAGAGAGCTGATGGAGGGATGTAATAGCTAAAAGAGATGACTGCTTAAAAAGTGTCCAGTTGGCTTTGTCAAACTTCCACCGAGGTGACCGTGTTGGAAGTGTGACAGGATGATTCTGGAAATCTAAAATAATGGGAAAATGATCACTGCCATAGGGATAAGGGATGACTTTCCATGACAACAGTGGAAATAATGTCGGATGCACAAGTGAAAGGTCGATTGATGTGAATGTATGTGTTGCTGAGGAAAAGTGTGTAGCCTCTTTAGAGTTGAGCAAACACAATCCTGTTGAAACCAAAAAACGTTCAATAAGTGCTCCTCGTGTATCCCTTCGTGCACTTCCCCACAGAGGGTTATGAGCATTAAAATCGCCTACGAGCACAAAAGGAGGAGGTAGCTGATCACAAAGAGCTTCAAGCTCTTTATGCTCCAGGTGATAATTTGGAGATATGTATACAGAACAAATGGTTATTAAACGGTCAATCAGTATACGGACAGCAACAGCCTCTAGTGATGTGTTTAAGGAAACTTCAGTGCAAGGGACTGAGCGTTGTAAAACAACAGCAGAACCTCCAGACGAATGGCTCGAATGTTGACGATCCTTGCGAAACAGCTGGAAATGCTTCAGGATTTTCGAGTGACTTTCCTTCAGGTGAGTCTCTTGCAAACAGAAGGCAATAGGACTGTGCTCCTCTAGCAGGTCAGTAACATCAAAATAGTTTGCAAGTAAGCCTCGACAGTTCCATTGAAGGAGAAGTGGAGGCATTAGTATCAGAAGTAGATGAAGGTATACGGAACACAGTCAATTAAATCCAATCCAAAAATGTAGTTCCCACCAAAAACTACTTTGGTGGAATTACTGGCTTTTTTGTTTTTTTCTTAGATTTGGTTGTCTCCCATTTCATGTCGTCTTGGTCGGACGAAAGAGCGGAAAGCTCGGTGGCCTCGTCTTTCGCCTCCACCTCTTGAGACGAGGCTTGTTGTATAGGTCTGGGCAATGTCGAGGCACGGGGCCGAACTCCCCGGCCACGACCGCCCTCACTCAAATGAGCAGTAGTGGAGGTGCTGGGCTGAGCGTCACCCAACTCCATCCGTCCCTGCCCCTCACCTGTTGAAGGAGCGGCGCGATGCCGCTCCTTGGACGAGGCCCTCTCCCGTGAGTTGGGGCGGGACTCTCGCTCCTTCTCCCTGGCGGGGGCCCTCGGAGTGGGGACAGACAGAGGGGCTCCCTGCCTGTCCCGTGGTCGGGAAGCAGCTGGCGCGCTCCCTCCAGAAACCGGAGGAAGCTGCTGCCGCTGCTGGGGGGTTCGGGACTGAAGAGCCACTGCCAGGACCTCAGGCGAGACCTGGGTGGCCTTCGATTCTGTTCGCGGTGCTGGTCCGCTTTGCACCGCTTAGGCAAAAGTTCCTTTCGCAAAAAAGGAATACTGCTGTTTTGCCTCCTGGTAGGTAATGTTCTTTTGTGCTTTAATTGTTAGAATTTCTTTTTCTTGTTTTCATTGTGGGCATGTTCTGGCATAAGCAGCATGATTGCCTTGGCAGTTGACACATTTGAGAGTATTCTCACAAATGTCAGCAACATGGTCGTTGCTGCCACACTTTGCACAAATTTGACGGCCCCGACAGTTCCGCGAGCCATGCCCGAAGCGCTGACATCGGAAACATCTTTGTGGATTGGGAATGAAAGGCCGGACTTTGCAGTGCAAATAACCAGCTTTAACGGTCGTAGGAAGCGTATGCAGCTAAAAGGTCAGTATCAGATGCTTGGTTGGCTGCTCCTGCCCGTCTTTGCGGATGGTGATTCGCTTGACGGCCACCACAGCCTGTTTCTGGAGTCCAGCCAGAATTTCGTCCTCACTGCAGTCACTGAGATCAGCCTCGGAGATGACACCTCGGACACTGTTCAGTGTCCGGTGTGGGCTGACCTTTATCTTTTGTTCTCCTAGACATGTCTGTTTTAGAAGTGTCCTGCTTTGAACTTCAGTTCCTACTTCTACGAGAAGATTGCCAGAAAGTTTTTTCGCCTTGAAAGCTTTGCTAATGATGGCATCAAGGCATTTAGATACAAGGAAAGGCGAAAGCTTAGCCAGTGGCTTTTCTTCATCAAGGGCTTGAAGGACAAAAAATCTTGGAAACTTTGGTAGTTCAGATGCTTTTTCAAAAGTAAGTACGGAGCAACCCCTTTTAGGGGGGCGCACCGTGTTGGGTTTAGACGAGGAGGCAGCCATAAGAGGCGAAGTTTGTTCGGAACCTGTGGTGTGCCGCCCACCACGGAGCCCAACAAGGGAATAGATAACGCACCATAACAAAAATGGCTTTGCTGGAGACGTTATGCTATTAGCACTGCCCAGGAACTATAACCAGGTGTGGTTCTGGACAAGGGGTCTGTCACCACCCAAGGTTAACCCTTGCCGCCAAAGAAGTTGAAAAAGGAAAGAAGAGAAATGAGAAGAGTGAAAAGGAGGGGAAGACAAGGGCAAAAGTAGGGAGGGGATAGTAGAAGTGGCGACTAGACTGAATCATCCTGCCGGGCCTTACCAGGACTCCCGCCTACGAGAAGCAGGGGCCGAAGTGGTGTATTGCCTCGCCCGGGGGGCCCCGAAGGGTCCAAACCTACCCCGGGCTCGGCTCAACCACCAGGATGCCCATTTCCCGGACACGGGAAAGCCACGCACAGCCATACGTGGGCGGGCGAACCCGCACGGCTCGGGGTCCGTGGTGACGCCACCCACCAAACACCTGCTTCCAGAGGTGCCCCCTGCGGGGAAGAACTTGTGGAAGCAATAAGGATTGCACATACGGTACACCTTCAATGGGTTCCTGGACATAGCGGTATTTTAGAAAACACCCAAGCTGACCAACTGGCTACGGATGCATATGCAAGCAACAACGTCCAGCTCACACCTTTTACAAAAAGCGATGCCAAGCGGTACATTCGTTGTCTGAGAAACATGATGTCCCCTGACACGTGGCTCAAGAGCATCTCGGAACAGAGCCTACTCCTTCTAATTGATCCAGACCTTCGGTGCCCAGTCCATAATTACTTGAACAGACCTATTGAAACACTAATTCATCGCCTACGACTAAATGTTGCGTACACCGGCAAATTTTTTTACCGAATTCAACAGGTGGAAACACCGAGCTGCACGTGTGGCCACCCCGTGGAAGACGTCGAGCACATAATAATGGACTGTCCCAGATACGACCAGTGGCGAACTCGATTACGAGTGGGACTAAGCATACTCGACAATCGCTCTTTTTCTTTGGCCAAAGTTTTAGGACCTTGGCCGGACTTAAAAAGCCAGAAGAGGGCATCAACTTTACTACGTTATTTTTTTACTGACACAAAGATAGTTTACAGATATTAGGTATCATACGAAGGTCAAAACACGCACAGCGTGCCCTTAAAAGATAACTGAGTTTTTTATAGTAAGTTTATTACTATGTTACAGTAATCTGTTGTACATATGTACATATGTATTTATTGCGTAATCGCTTCTCTCACCGTGTATTTCTTTTGTGCGTGTACGGCAACTGAGAGTGTTATTGATGGTGTTGTCATTTTATATTTGGATGTTATACATCATTCATACTGTACATTACTTGATTTGAAGTAGCCGGTCCCAGGATATGGGACCAAACTCTTCAACTCATCAAATAAACATTGAATTGAATTGAATTGATTTTGATCGACAGTTCATGAAAGCTCAGGTAGCAGATTTGCTCTTCCAGTAGAAAGATGTATGTATGTAGATGACAAATATGACGGAGTGAATATATGGGACGGCCAGTATTAACAATGCATAGTGGATGTGAATAATATCGATTTAATTATTTTTCCGCATGTATCTGTATGATCGCAATCCCAAAGGGTATTGCTTGCGTTAAAATCACTGAGTAAAAGAAGACACTGTGAGCTGGATTAAAAAAAAGTCGAGGTCTTGTCGCTTCAGAGAAAAAGAAAAAAAAAATGACACTGAATGTTAAGATACTGCTTTATGCAACAAGAGACGAACAGCCATGGCTTCCAGCGGCGTCTAAAAAGAAACCTCTGCACACGGAATATGTTCTGGAAGCACCACCACAATGCCGCCACAAGAAATGTACGAGCTTGGACTGTCTGTAAGAAACACTCTGTAGTGCGTCAGAAAGTCAGTGTGAGTATATTCAAGTGTGTTTTTGCAAGCATAAGCCTGGTGCCTCACCCTCTTCTAAAAGAAACTCACTATCTGCAGGGTTAGTGAAAAGCCGTGGCAGTTCAACTGAAAAGCTACGGAGCCCATTTTTAAGGAATAAAGGTTTCATAAATAAAATAAGGCAATTATGCATCTGTTACACCCTAAGGAGGAACAACCGGGTTTTTTCCCCTTTTGTTTTGATTTGGTGGTTTTCCATTTTATCTCTTTTTGATCCAAGAAAGGACGGCTGAAGTCGGCAATGTTAGCAGCTGCGACTTCACTCTGAACGTAGGATGGAGGTTTACCAATTCCGACGTGGTCAAAGACCTGAGCCGCGAGTTTCCGGCCCCGGCCAGACGCCGCCGAAGTGGGCTTCGACGTACAAGACCGGGATCCTACCACATTCACGCTTTCAACCTGTTTTGATATTGATGTTGCAGCAGGTGTTCCGCGTTGCGGCCTAACAAGGCGGGCTGCCCCAAGGAAGTGGAGCGACGGCCTCAAGGTAATGGGCAAGTTGAAAGATTCAATAGAGTCCTAAAGTCCGCCATCCAGTTGGCAATGGTGCAACGCCGTCCGCTTCGAGAGGCCATCACTGAATACCTTGGAGTTTATCGAAGCACTCGGCATGCGGCCACAGGTGAAACCCCGGCGTTTCTGCTGCATGCAAGAAATCATCGGACTCGGCTACACATCCAAGAAAGAAAAAAAAAGAAGATAGAAAAGAAAGAAAGAAAAAAAAGAAAGAAAAAAAGAAAGAAAGAAAAAAAGAAAAAATGTATCTGAAGAGAGCGGCACCTCGGATGAACCAAGTTGGGACCCTGTGACTCCAAGATCCGTCCGAGTAAAACGAGGGTGACACCACCGGAAGTATAAAAGACAAAAAGAAAGAAATTTTTCAAGATCCGAGAGTCGAAGAAGACAAAAACTCCACGGATCGGGAGAAAAAAAGGAAGTTTCTGTCTAAGGTCCGACTGAAGTAGTAGAAGCTACCCTTTTGGGATGGGGAAAGTCGAAGAGGTGGAGAACACCACGGTTCGTGAGAAGAAAAAGGAAGTTTAAGTCTAAGCTTTGACTGAAGAAGAAGAAGCTACCCTTTTAAGGATTGGGTTGAGGAAAAGGAAGTTTATAAAAAAAAAGGGTTGATAGTCCAGCAGTGTGTTTCTTTCTCTCTTCGTCGCTTTTCCTAACGTTCAGCTGGTAATCAGTAAGCAAGGCCTTGTTCCCCACCCTGAAAGGAAGAACCACTAGCACGAGGCTGCCGGTCAGGCGGAGGTCGTGCCTGGATTGAAGGGGGTGTCTGTGTACTCCCAGCGCTATCAGGGCCGCCCTGCTTCCCCGCAGGTCGTTTCGGGGCATCAAAGGACCATGGGTTCCTTACATGGTGCAGTGCCCCTGCGCACCACGTTGGAGTAGGTGCCTTTTTGAATGGAAGAAAACCTGTGTTTTGCTTCTGGATATGATAAGTTATCTTTGGCAAGTAGGGTAAGGATTTTCTTTTCTTGTTGCCATAGAGGGCAGGAGCGAGAGTAAGCAGGGTTAGGGCCCCTGCAGTTCGCACAGGCTGCTGAATCTTTATATACGTCGGCCACATGATCGTGGCTTCCAGAATGCACACTGTTCCCTCAACCGACAGCTGCGCGACCCGTGACCAAGACGCTGTCAACGAAAGGATCGCTGTGGGTTTGGAATGCACGGTCTGACACGGCAATTCAAGTCGACGGTTTTGACGAGTGCGGGAAGCGTGTTGCGTTCAAACGCATTAAGTTTTCATCTCAGCACCGTCACTACTCTAAATGCCCGCAGGCCCTTCCAAGATCTCATATTCACTACTGGAAAGAAGCTCATCTTCTGGAAATCAACCCCCAAACGGTGTTGAGGGCTCTTTTTGTGCTCACTGTTACCTGCACGTCACATCGAAACGCCAATTTTAGAAGGGTAGTGCTCTGGGACTTCTCCGCAACTTCAACAACCAGATTACCAGAATGGAGTTTTTTTGCTTTGCATTACACACCTATCTGAGTGTCGAGAACTTTTGGCACGAAAAGCGGTGACTTCTTAGAGAGACGTCTGTCAGGAACCTCGGAGAGAATCACCACCCTAGCAAAAACTCTATTAGAAATTTCTCCATGACCAATTGAGATTTCTATAAGACCATTAGATATTTATACCGGAGGAAGAGCGATCTTTAATGGACACAAAGACATTTTATCCCACACATTGGAGATTTCTATTTGTCCATAGAAATGTCTATTTGTCTCTTAAGATTTCTGCTTGTCCAATAAAAATGGCCATTTGCCCCAAAAATACTTTTATTAAATCATTAGAAGATCAGCCGCAGTGAAAACTTCTATCATATGTGAAAATATTCTTTATGGTTGGCAAATGTATTATATTTAAATATATAGTGTTTGTGCTTTAATTCGAATATTTTCTAGAGAATAGTTTTAATGCGGCACACTCTTCACTGATTTTGATTGAGGTTCTCTACAATTTCAATAGCTCTAGCAAAAGTCTGCAGAGTCGAGCATCTTCAAACATTGGGCCACTTCCTATCGATGAAAATTTCATAAACACTACAATGCATACTTATCAGAAGAAATTTTAAAAAAATAGTAAAACACTGAATTGAATTTTAAGATTGAAGCTCTAAAATAATTTAGTAATAGTAGATCGTAAGCTGGCCGTTATGAATTAAAAATATACTTTATGACTAAATGAAGAAACAATTGCAAGGTTAAAAATAACGAACAAAATTGACTCTCCTAGCCCTCAACACCCAGGGGCGGACGCAGGTATTTTCAAAGGGGGAGGGGGGCGGTTCAGCGTATCATACGTTTAAACCCCCTCCCCTCCCCCCCCCCCCCCCTTGTTTCCCCGCCCTCAATTTTTACACATGCGGAATTCAAGAGGGGATCAGGACATCCGGAGCCCCCCCCCCCCCCCCTTTCTTCTAAATTTGCCACTGATGAAAATATGTAGTTTTGATGCAACCGCAAAACTTTGCGCTTATTCATTTCTTTATCTTGCTCAGTATTTTTATATTTTTAATACTAACCCACTATATCGCTAGCCGACATGCTACCGCTTTTTCCTACTTTATTTTAGTTCAATTTTGACCTCGCAATGGAACGCCCCATCGCTATAACATCAATAGGTGTTTGAAATTTCATCCGTGTGCTCGTCAAGTACCGCGGGTAAGAAATGCCTAGGAACGAAAACTAGTGTCAATTTCTTCAAGGTTACCAATGTTCGAAAATTATTTTCCTTATCAGAGTTTTAAAGCAAAGCCTGGAAAACCACGACACGCTGGGATGAAGAAACAACTCCGTCCGGCGGAAACTAAGATAAGTATAATATTTACTTTTTTTCCTCGAACTCCCGTGGCAAGTTCCGAATGTTTGCTATACCAGTCTGTCGCCGAACTGCGCTTGTTTACCCTTACCTGCTTTTATGTTTGGCGCGGCCTCCAACTTCGTCAAACCTTGCCACACGCTCAGCGGTAGAGGAAAAGTTTGCTGTGCGCCGACAGTGCCATACGAAACTTGTGTAATAAGGGTTTGTAAAATAAGAGCCTCAGCAGTGCATGCTTCTTGCGTTGTAAAACACTTTTCTTTTGTACCGGATTGAAAATTCCTGATGGTTATTAGTTCCTTATTCAGTGTTCAAGCCTTCATTCAATATAAGTCTTATTGTCCTTAACATCGCTCTTAATACCTATGTTTTATTTGTTTCTTGTAGTATTTCCATCGTTTGAATGCTTGTATTGTGCAGAATGCAGTTAATTACCATAAATGCCTTTGAATTCAGACAGCTTGGAGAATAATTCTCTTTGCTCTCATCGTTATCCAAGGCGCGTGTAGCCTCAAACATGCAAATGAGGACAAACGAACTTGCAAGCTGCTGTCTACCTACATCTCATATCCATTGTACAGCAGTTGAAATGTACTTGTGCTGAAAGTCATTTGCCGCAAATATACAGTGAACCAGAAAAATTGCATCCTTTCGGAAATTGAGTATGCGCAAAGCCAATGGCACTTTGCAGTCAAAATGGACACGCAAAGGAGCCTCAGTTTCCGCCCTTTCTTTCAGAATTGATCAGACTTACAAAACGATGCATTTTTGACGAAAATAATTCAACTCTTGCAATGAATGTCACAGGTGTGAATTTCTACGATTCGATTTGTTGAAGGCAGTTAATTTCATGTAGAAAATCAAAATGGTGAGGAAGTAACTAATAGTTTGAAAAACATAGACGACTGCCGACTATGAGACTTATGAGCTGTTTGTAGCATTCATTTTCCTGAGATAGGATATCTATCAAATACGTATACCAACTGAAGCCTTATTATCTTGTTCCATATATTTCAGATCATTTTTTTTTTGTTGAAATAAGCCCAATATATGTGAAATGAAACTGACATAAGCAGAAATCTGCCCTTATGAGGCTACCTTTGAGTCATGTACCGTGGCCGCCTTTACATTAGTTTTTCCCGCATAATGTGACAGATTTCAGAATAATACCTTTGGGAAACGATACTCCGAATTTCAGCCGGAATTGGTTAGTTATGGTTTCAGCATTTACCTCAGTAAAAAAATAATTTTTATAGATTAATTATGTTTTATTGATAAAAAAACCTTGTTTTCCGTTTTTGTTTGCACTAGTTCCTATTTTGTTGAATGAACATACTGAAACTTAAAGGCTTTCTAAAAGCTCGCCCAGCATTCCTAGATGCAAAAGCAGCATCCTGGCTTGAAGAACGTAGTTCAGTGACAATCGATATTATATTGTGACAGAAATGCATGTTGAATTTCATTGATCGCATTATAGGACTGCTTATAATTTTCTAGGGGTTTTCAACTATTATCTGAAACAACCGCGCTCACCTGAGGGAAAAAGCTTACAAAGGAGATACTACTTGCACGTCGGAAACAGATGGGATGCTACCTATGACAGAAACTGACAGAGATTGTTCGTGACCACTTCGCTCGGGATGCAAGCTAGACCTGATAGGCATTTACATTAATGACTGGAAAACTACCTTTACATTTTTTTTTAAATCTACAAGTCACTATACTAAATCAGCAGGGTGCTATTCTTAATTATCACAGTACGATGCACGCGCTGTTTACACCTATAAATTATAAGGGAAAAGCAGCAAAAAGGAAGACAGGACAAGACACCTTTCACTGTGGCAGTGTGAACATTTATTGAGTAGAGAGGGAGAAGAAAAGGAGGCGGCTGAGGAAAACTGAAGCAGAGAAATATGAACAAGAAGGTAGCCTAGAAGACAGGAAACTGAGCATAAACATTTAACACCAGACCACTTAAGTGGGTGGAAATACACCCCTGGGTCACTAAACTCGTCGAACATGAAGATTTTTTCTGTTATGGCGTAGCGGGGAGAGAGGCTGAAGGAACGCCGCAGAGTCTTTTTTTTTTCTCATAATCTTACGGATCTGTTTCTCTTCGTGACGTTTTTAATTGAAGGGACGAAAAATCCCTGACACTCCCTAGGCGCTGAACAAAAGCATCTTGAAAGAGTGCGCGGAGACAACCGTGGTTCATACGTGTGACGTCAGGGAAAATATTATCATCTGCGACCAACATATTTGGTTGTATCTAGAAAGCCCGGCGGAGGCTTGGGGTAATTGCAATCTAAAATAAACACCGTCGAATATAACAGTGTGATGTCATTCTTATCTTTTCCGATAAAGGAAAATTTCCTGAAAAACGTCCCTTCCGTTATTTTTATTTTTCTTGACCCTTTGAAAATGGTCGAAGTGTAGCTCCACGTGGCTACGTCAGAACCAGCAGACTAGTAGCCTTGTCCGCCTTTGGACGGATATTCGCCTCCGAGCCGTTGCCTCCCCATCGGCATAATAAAATCAATTTGCAGCTTTTTCTTAAGCATTGACCACGTAGATTAGCAAAAGCATCAATGTGATTGGCTTTCCAAGATTAGCCAGACTGGGATTCATTGTGCTTGCATCAAAATATATAATACTAATGCCAGGTTGTCAATATTGAAGTTGATGTTTTAAGAACGCGATGCCTCAAGCTTCCATCTCACACATTTTTTACTTGCCACCATGGATTCAAACACGCACCATAGAATTTGTCGTTTACAACTGATAACCCTTACCCTGACGTCTAGGGTAGTAAATATAAAAGGACGCCACTGAACGCGACTCCAAACTACGAGCCCTGGCACGAGCCTCTTCCTTGGGAGTCTGTCATGGCCGCTATTGAGTCATGGAACGTGAACCGTTTTAATTCCAGAACATCTTGAACCACTATTTAGAAAATTGCACGCTGCGGTGTTCCTCGTCGTCGCTCAGTTGAACACCTATAAGCTAGGTCGTCGAAACAATGGGACAGGGGGGTGGGTAGATTCAAACCCCCCTCTCTCCTCCCCCCCCCCCCCTCTCAGTGACGTTGGAAAAGGAGGCAAAAGGCATAAAGAAGTAAGGTGGGGAGGCGATCGCCCCAGCCGCAGACCGTAGCCTTTAAATTGTCACGAATGAATGCGACGAGAGGATGAACAGTGAACTGAAAACAAAGATTTAATAGGCGGACTTGTGCCAAGTAAACTAAAAGACGAGCGTCGAGACAGCAGTAAAGTGGGCGAAAATTTGGCGGCGTAACAGCAAGCGAGAGCGAGACTGACACGACAAGGTCACGGGCAGCTCCTTATGTAGTGTGCGTGACTATCTCGAAAATTCGGCAAAGAACCTTCGAGCGTCGCGCGCTCGGGGCGAGAATGAACAGGCACTTTCGAGAACAAGAAAGCAGGAATGATAAAAGTTCCGTCCGGAGAAATAATAAACGCGAATCTTCAAAAAGCCCGACCCTAAAAAAAGCCCGCGCGTCTATTCTCCTGCACAACTCTGGGACAGCCAGTCAGCGCAACTTTTTTTGCATTGCTTTATGTCACAACTCAGACTGCGTTTTTTGGTCTGAACATACGTTTCGGCATCGTCATGCGCTGAGCTGCCTCCGTAAGTTGCGGTAATTGGCTTTTCGATTATAGTGCTGGAAAGTAGACGCATGGGTATTTTTAAAGTGTAAGCGAGCGTTGCTCTCTCGGCCCTGTGGATGGCATTATCTCCTCCCCCCCCTTTCACTTTAAAAGCGCATCGTCCTTTTGTAACGCGAAAGGAAAACAAAATTGGCCCAGAAAAGATCAAAGACGTTTACAACTAACCTGTAATGCCGAATTAGAGCGCAGCTCTTGAGGAGAAGGGAAGGGTACATAAAGCGGGTATGCCCCTCCTCCGACTCTGTCCACTCTCCTCCCTTTCCCCTCCTCCTCCCTTTCCCCTCATCCATCCTCCTCCTCTCTCCTCCTCTCCTCCTCTCTCCTTTCTCCTCGTGAGTCCCTCGTGAAACCTTCACTGTGAAGGTTATGACCTTCACGAGTGACCTTCGTGATCTCACTCGTGACCCTCGTGACGTCACACGTGATGTCACGTGTGACGGCATTATGGAAAACGTCCCATAATGCTACGCGCGGTTATAAGTGACGTCACTCGTGACTTGTGACGTCACACAAGACGTCACGTGTGACGTCATTAGGGAAAACGTCCTATAACGCAACGCGCAGTTACGCCGGCGGTGACGACGACGCCGACGGCGAAGGCGACGCTGCTCAACCCGGAAACAGACGCATTACAGCCTCGCTCTAAAAAAACAAAAAGAAAACTTTTAGCCTTTTTACTCTGGAGAAGAAAGATAAGCGAGGCTATACTATAGTGGGACGACCTCAAGGATGACTTTCTGGACGACCTCAAGGACGACGCCTGGAGGACGACGTCTAGGAATGCTGTAGCTCCAGCTATTCATGTTGTTTTTCGGAGTTTTTCGGGTTTATCCGAAAACACGGAACACTACATATGGGCAAGTTCTAAACCACATTTTTCGAGGAACACCTCGAGAAGGGCTTCTTTTTTTCTTTTTTTTAATTGAGCTCATGTTTTTTTATCAGCGTCGCGGAAGCGAAAGAAGAGCAGGTTAGATCGGCCACGACCAGTCGGAATCAAGAAACGCCGTTTAAAAGGGATTTTTTTTTTACATCTACGGCCGCATATTTTTTCCAGTTCCTAGCACATGACACCTTGGCTGTAATATTTCTATGAACATATTTTGAACGCAATAGATGCTATGCAAAAGGGTTAGGATGATCTGTGCAGGGTAAGCACAGGATCGTTGGCCGCTCTTTGGTGGTGGTGCTGTTGCGTGGTGGCGGTGGCGCCTTGTGAGCGACGAGGTTGGGCGAAAGATCCGCCGCGGCCGCTGCTTTGTGGTGCTGCCGGTCCCGTCGGTAAGCGATCGTCAGTTGGCCTTGGTGTGGAACATAACATTAAGTGTTCGCATCGGTGCACGCTGGGAGAGGCAGGCCACGAAATGGATCGACGAACATGCTTGAATTGTGATAGTATATACAATGGCCACTCTTGCAGTATTTTTGTTTGTTTATGTGCTCGTTTTGTTGTAGGTCCTGGTTGTTTTTTCTCTTATAACAATTCATATAAAGTAGAAGGCAATGTTATTAACAGTGTCAACATCTCCATTAGTTTTACTTATTTTTTAACGCAGAAAGAGAGAGACTGGTTGAAACGCTAAGAGCACTCTAAATAGGATGACACGCAAATTGTCAAAATGTATGTTTAAACAATCCGGGCTGAAACGCGAATTACGTGTTTTGAGACGGAGCTTAAAAAAAGAATAAGGATTTAAATGAGAGCGAGTTCAACCGAAAAGGGCATGAATCGTAAAAGGTTAAAGCGCAAAGAGCGTTAGGCGAATGGTTCGAAATACGGTGTTCAAATGAGGACGGGTTCAAATGACACAGGTACAAATGAGAAAGGGTTCAAACGCGAAAGTTTAAAACGCGAAGGTGTTTTTCAATCGGGTTCAAACGTGAAAGGTTCAAATCAGAATGGGTTGTTTTGAGATACACCCGCCGGCTTCGTTGGCGGTTGCTTCGTCGGTCCTTTCTTTCGTCGCTGGCACTCGTGGCTCGATTGTGTGTAGAGGTCACGGTGTAAGATACACTCTTTAGGTGAAGACACGGCGGGGTTGAATGCGCTGCGCGAGAAATCAGATAGCGTTCAATCGATGGGCATCCGAAAGGCTGCATCATTCCGTGGCCACCGTGCCTGCTGCTGACAGTGTCGCCGGCGGCCAAACGGCGAAACTGTGTGAGAGCGATAACAATTATCTCGTTGCCATGACACCGCGGTACACCGTGGTCTTTCTGCATGTGCGACAGCCTCGCTGGAGCTCTGCGCGTGTGCAGCATATGGCGGCAAGAGCCGTCTTGTGCACTGCTGCCTGCCTCCTACGTCTAACACCGTGCCCACGGGTCGACGAGTCATCTGCCGGCGTCGCTTGAAACCATATTGAGAGAGAAAAAGAGAGAGAGTGAAAAGCGAACTTGATCGGCACGTCACGAGGAGCGCACTGACCTCTTCTGAAGAGTATTATCTGACACCGGGCCAGCAGTACTTCTCTCGGATCCTTGCGAGAGTCCTGTTGTATTTAAGGTGAGCTGAAGTGGGGGTCATGGCAGGCATGGAAGATTTCTTCTCGAGGACTTATAGGGATTACCAGGAGCCACGTCTCGTTGATGTCGTCAAAGTTCTCTTTGCCAGACGGCGAATGCTAATAGTGCACGTGAAAAAAACAACAAAAAAACTTGGAAAATCGGTTTCGCTCGTCCTTCCAAGTGGTCGACCAGTGCGCGCAGTTCAGCAACGTCTCGTTAGTGCTGCCATGCCGTTAACGCTCACTCCGCCAAGAAAGTGATCGTCGTCGTTGTCGTTGGTTTGGCACAGCCTGTAGCTGACTCAACGGGGGCTCTGGACAGACAGCCGGCGTCGCTGTGTTTTCAGCCCGACTTGGAGACCACGATCACGTAGCGCTCTCGCAGTCACAGGCTACATCGAGCTAGGCGTCCCGGTGGGTCTTTCAGGCTCGCTGACCAGCACACCGAGTGGTGGTCGGTGACCACTCGGAAAGGACTTCCACACAAGTATGAGCGAAATTTCGTGATGGGCCAGGCAATGGCCAGACATTCCTTCTCGGTCGTCGAGTTGTAATTGCGTTCCGGGTTCGACAGCGTCCAATCAGTGTATGCGATCACGCGCTCTGCACCCTCTTGTCATTATACCAGTACCGTTTCGAGTCCCTTATTGCTGGTGTCCGTGTGAATTCTCGTTTCGGTAATTGGTAGAAGGGGCCCGGAATTGGTGGCGACTGGACCTGTCACGTTAGCTCGACGAATGCCTATTGTTCTCCTTCCCCCGATTCGAAGTTCACGGCGTCTTTCGTGAGGTGCGTGAGCGGCCCAGAAAGACGCCTTGCACGTGAGTGAAAGGCCCAGAAGACTTGTGGGGCTACGGCGCAAATCTTCTCATGCTCAGGACCAACATCTCCGTTGCTCACAACGCCGCCCAAGAACTTCAGTTCACCATAGGTGAACCGGCACTTTGATGGCTTGAGGATCGTCATAGGTGAACCGGCACTTCGTTGACTTAAGGGTGATTCCGGTGGTCCTGACGGCCTCAAGAACGGCCCTTAGGCGTCACAAGTGTTCGTCGAATACGGCTGAGAATAGCACAACGTCGTCAAGATAAACGAGAAAACTCTGCCATTTGAGGCCTGCCAGTACGGTTTCCATGACATGCTGGAAAGATGCTGGCGCCATGCGCAGTTCGAAGGGCATCATTATGAACTCCTACAGTACATAGAGCGTGACGAACGCAGTCTTCTCTCGGTCCCGTTCGTCGACTTCGATCTGCCATTAGCCATTCTACAGCTCCATGGACGAGAAGCGTTGGGAGTGGCACGGCCGGTCCCGGGGTGTCACCGATCCGGGGGAGCGAACACACGTCCTCCTTTGTCACCTCGTTGAGCCGCCGGTAATCAACGCAGAATTGAAAAGATCAATCAATATTTTTGCCAGTAGGACCGGAGAGGCCCACGGGCTGCTTGACGGCTGCATGATGTCGTCGTTGAACATTTCTTGTAATTGTTCATGAATCGCTTCTCTTTCTTTTGGGGGGGAGGTGGGGGGGGGGGGGGGGGGGGGGGGGGACTCGATACGGCGGTCGTCGCACAGGGAGTAGCACATCGTCGTTGGTAACAATCCGATGTTTTACAACTGTTGTTTGCGCACTTTCAACGTCATCGCAACGCAGTTACTGAATTCGGCAAGGAGGTCTTCGAGCTTTCGTCATTTCGTGGCACTTAGCTTGGGGTTAACGTCATGCTGCGGCGACGGCGTACTGTACGGCTGAGATGGCGAAGTCTCATCGTAGATTGCGGTGATTTCGGAGGCGTTCCGGAGTTCTACGTGGCCTACAGCCGCACCTTTCGTGAGGAGCGGCGCGTCCCATAGAAACTTCGTTTCGAGGAGTACAGTACGTCCATCCTGCAGCTCCGTTACACCCATCGCGATGCCTATTCTTCTTTTGAAAAGCAGTGGGCCGTTGCATTCTAAAAGGACTTCCCAACAGGCGACTGAATCGGTTACAACGGGCACAAGAACACTCGACTGCTGCGGCGGGGTCACATTGTCCGCAATGATTCGGACGGCTTCTGGCATCATTTTGCATTCCTCCGGAGATAGTACGGGCTTTCGCAGCGTGATCCTGTTTGCTCCAAGGTCGACCATGGCGCCGTACTCACGCAGGAAGTCCATGCCATGGATAACGTCTTTCACGCAGTCCTGAAGGGAGACGAGCTTCACCGGACAGGTCTCCCCGCGAATTTCGACGCGAGCAGTGCACGTCCCAACAGGCGTGATTAGCTTTCCTTCGGTGGTGCGTTTTTGCGGGCCGTCCCAGGGCCTCGTGACTTTCCGAAGGCGGCGATACAGCTTCCCACTCAAAACGGAGTAATCTGCTCCGGTGTCCACAAGTGAAGACGCGTTGTGGCCGTCGATGACAACGTTGAGGTTGTTGGGCACCGTTGCAGAGTCGTCATTCCGATGCTTGTCGTCGCTAGAGTGGGGGCCCTCTTATGTTCTAGGAAGTTATTTTCGACTGTAGTCTTCGGAAACTCCATCTCCAGGGGTTGAAGCGCTTAGTGTCTCTGGCAAGGTAGGGAGGACAAGCTCTCTCGGCGGGACCTGGGAATTGGCGACGACGGACATCGTGGTGACGGCAAACGGGATCCCCGGGAGAAAACGGGAGTCGGTGACGGCGGGAAAATGCGGGTACTCGATGCCCCGCGGTCGTTCTCCGCTCCTTGGGCGGGGGGCCTTCGGTGCGAGCCCACGAAGCCCAAGCTGCCGGTAGAGGCATCGCCGCTACACGTGGTCGGCTTTCCCGCAGTGGTAGCACAGCGGGCGTCGGTAAGCCGTGCGCCACACATCCGTCTTCTTGGGCACCGGGGGTTCGGCTCGGACGTACGGAGCTTGCTTCTCAGGGCGCCAAGCGTAATGCGGCATAGGGGCTTCCCGTCGAGATGGTGCCGGATGCTGGTACTGGCGGGTTACGGGCGGCGGTCGTCGGGCCATGACGGCATAGCTTAGGGCCGGTTGCTCGACCGGAGCAGGGTTGACAGGAGCCCGTGGTTCGATGGCTCTCTGAAGTTCTTTCCGCACAACTTCGGCTATGGACAGCAACGCCAGGGGGTGGCAGCGGTTTCTTGAGTTTTTCGCGAACGACTTGGCGGATCATCTCGCGAAGCTCGTCGACGCTGGTGCTGAACTCGCAGCTGGTCTATGCCAGAGTGGAAACGTCGTTGAGCTGATGCTAGTTGGGCGCTCAGACCATTAGTGACCGCCCGATGTTTGTTGCTTAGACTACAAATTTTTCAAGAGTCGTCGGGGGTTTGCGAATAAGTCCACCGAAGATTTCGCTTTTGAGGCCTCTCATGAGGAAGCGCAACTTCTTATCGTCGGCGGCTTGCGGGTCGGCGCGGGCACTTAGACGTAGCACATCTTCGACGAAACTGGTTACGCTTTCGTTGGAGGTCTGAATTCGTGTTTGAAGCAGATCCTCCGCCCGGTGCCGTCGGTGTTGGCTCGCAGAGGTCCGCTTCAGCTCAGCCACGCAGATGTCTCACGACGTGCGCGAAGCCTCCTGGTTTTCGAACCAGCGAAAACCACAGTGCCTCGCAGTACCTTCCAGCGAAAAGTAGAGGTTCTGCAGGTACTGCTCGGTGATTCATCCGTTATGGCGTGCCACGCGCTCGTAGGGCGGGATCCAGTCTTCGACGCCCTCGTGGACCTCGCCGTGGAAGGGCGTCGCTGTACGGGGGGCGACGGGCAGGCAAACGACGCTGGAGGCAGCGGCGGAAGTCTCAGTTTGCAGGCCCCTGGAGGTCGTAGTTTGTTTCGTCGACTTCTTCCTCTGGGTGTTTGGCAGAAGTCCGATTCTGGGGGTTGATCTTTAGTACGGCGGCTACCTCAGGTCTCGGTTGCCTCCACGGATGGTGTTCTTGAGCCGGCGTAACAGCAAGCGAGATAGAGACTGACTTGACAAGGTCCTCCGCACCTCCTTCTCTAGTATGCGTGACAATCTCGGAAATTCGGCAAAGAAGCTTCAAGCGTCGCGCGCTTGGGGCGAAAATGGACAGGCACTTTAGAGAAAAAAAAATGAAAGCAGGAATGAATGATAAACGTTACGTCCGCAGCAAGAAGAAACGCAAATCTTCTAGAAGCCCGTGACCGAGCGTTGCTTTAACGGCCCTGCGAGTGGCAGTATAGTTCCGAGACATCTTAGAAAGGTGCAATAAAATATTCTGGAGAGGGGAAATGCATCTTCTTCACTGCCATAAGCACTCCCCCCCCCCCCCCCCCCCCTTTTACCCGAATATTTTCTAGGCCGCTTCCTGACCCCTAATTGTTTCGTTGAGGGTAGGTCGTATCCTTTTTTACTTCCCTTCCCCCATTTTTTCTCGCCATCTTCCGTTGCCCCCGTCATCTTTCAAACACTACCGACGTCACTACCCACACCGCCTCTCCATGACCCCGGTAGCGTTGTTGACAGGGGCGGAACATCAGCTCTGAAGCCGCTTACACCGCGCACGGCTCTGTGATATCACGACGTTGAATCTTCGCCTCGATTCCAGAGTGAAGATTTCGGCCTCAAATCACTCCTTTCCAAGGTTGTGAAACGTTACTTTGTGCTCACCGATAGCCTCCGCAAACAACAAAATTGGGACGAGAAAGTTACCGGTATTCGGAACTCGCCTAGGGACAATCAAGACAGCATTGCAGTAAGCTTATCTGGGGGCCTAGTTGGTTGTGCATATTAAGATATTAAAGCTCAAAACAACAAGGAAACAAATAAGGGAAGAAAGAACGGTGTGTTTATGCTTATAGAGCCGGCAGGTAGCCTGATTTAGTGGGCGTCTGGTATCTCAGCTGTAGTTGAGCAATTTAGCCAGTGCGGTAAAACCTCTAGCATGGAGTTCTTAACGTGCACCACGCAGCAATGATGCACTACCGCACGCCAGTACGATGCTTATCCAGATCGAAACGGGGAGGGCTGCGAAGTGAACCAGAATACCTGGGTTCTGCAGCGCGAGCTTTCGCTCCGTGTGCTCCGAGCTGGTATGCGAGGGAGTCAGGGAAGACCACTAACTGACAAAAGATGTTTAATATTCCCGCAAGAGGAAAAGAAAGAAGTTCCGGATGTTATCAAAACACCGAAGAGAAAGAGAAAAATAAATTTCGTCGAAAGCATATCTTAGACGCTAAGTACATTATATTTACAACATTAAAGGGGAAATTACTAGGAATATACTTAGTTTTAAGAAAAGGCATTACCAAAATAAATAAGGAAATAATCTAGTTTTTTTAAGAAAAAAAGCACGAAAACATGTATAGCAGAGATGCTTATTAAAATAAACAAAGCCGAAGTTTTTGAAGAGTATAAACTAGAGTCATACTGTATCGGAATTCCCCAAGGCGTGGGACCGGGGGTAGTGATGTTGTTTTCGTGTCATGCCATCAGACATTTTCATGGCAGGGCATTATCAGCAGGCATGGCATGGCATGACACGGCAGGGCAAGGCGTGGCATCGCATGGCATAGCATGTCATTGTCATGTCATGAGAGATTGCAAGGGCTCTGCTATGTTTAGCCACACAAAATTCTTAAAAAGTCTCAGGGCTAAGAGGAACGGCGATCTCTACTAGGCACAAATCATATTGTCCAGTGGGGACGCCTGCCTCGGCGCGCCGTCAATTTCTAAAACACACAAATACATTTTTCTTTTTTTTTTTCTAGAGCGGAGCTTTTAAGGGCTAGTTTCCCCAGTTTCGTGTCCGTGGAAAAAGAAATCTCGACACAACCCTCTGGACAGCTACGAGTGACGGCGGCAATCAGACAACAGGTTTGCCGGCTGTCTGGTTGCCGCCGTCGCTCATGGATGGCGGCACATAGTACAGCTCCGCTGTTGTTCCTTCTTCAGCAGAGTAGAAAGGCTGCAAATTTTATTTTTTACCTTAGTCTCTACTATGACTTTTTAGTTGATACTATTGCCAAGACTCATCTTTGTTTATTTTTATCAGCAGCTCTTTTTTTACGTGCTCTTGTGCCTTTTCCTTAAAAAAAGCACATCGCCCTTATTTATTTTAATATTTGTTATTGCAGTACTTAAAACTAAGATTCCTAAGTAATTAATGTGGGAATTAGGGTCAATTGGTTCATGATAGTAGACAAGCGCTGATAAAAGACGGGGACGACAAGGCGACGGAAACATTGGCTTTAGTAATTTCCCCTTCAATGATGTAAATGGGATTTACATTACCTATGGACCGACACAGCGGCTTGACGTCACGAAGCTGCGGCGGCGCTGCGATCACGCCGGAGCCGGGTGGTGTGAGCAGAAGGACGCACGTTTTACATGGGCGTCATAGCATTCCAACATAGCGCAAAGCTGTGTAGCCGTTAGTTGCACCGAAAGGTACAGTAAAAGTAGCGGAGAAAGTCGAACTCTGAAAGGCACAGGAAGGGGAGAATATTCGTTGATCGAAAAAAATGGTCGCCTTGCGAGGACGACCGCATGTGCGGCAAGCACTTTCTTGAAGGCAAGTGTGACTTCCATTTCAATCTCCGCCCGAGGCTTGCTTATGGGCAGGGAAACCGTCGTCTGATCGAGACCACCCAGATTTTGTTCCCACGGTGTTCGCGCTCAAAGCTCCGGACAAGAGCTCGTCGGTAGCTCGCAGCACCCGTGCAACCAAGCGGAAGGAGATCGGCGGCAGACAGACAAAGCGTTACCGCTTGTCGTGCCTTGTGGTCATGAGGGTAAAAAAAAAAAAAATCATACATTGACTTGAAGAACGCTGTGTGTATTTAATCAATTAATGAATACACTTCCGCATTCCCACAGTCTGATGATCTCGCCGGTAGCACGGAAACAGGCTTGAAGCAATGTAGGCCTCGAGAGACTTCTATGCCTGCACCGCGTCGGCCGTGAACAGGCTTGTCGCACAAACTAAATAAAGGACGACTTGCCATTCATGTCGGTAGCAGTAACTACACGTCGGAACTCCAGCAGTCCTTGTTTACGGCGTACGGATCGTCGAAGACAGCGCCTTCCATGAATAGTTTGTCTCGATACCGCGGCCATACAGGTTCGGGTAGCAAGCTCAAATAGTCGGGCATAACATACAAAATACGTTGGAAGAAAATACGACTCACAAGTAAGGCTAGACGCGTCTCTACAACATCCACAACGAGCGCGCGCCATACAAAGCAATGGTGAAAACACGGAGAGCCTGGACGCTTCTGCCCACATAGCTTCTGCGCATGCGCGGCCTTCCGGTCATTTTGGTACACAGAGCGGCGCCGCGTATCGGTCTATAGCACTGATCTCTATGTCTATTTGCTGGATCGCGTTTGACCACCTCCGCCTATGGACGGGAATGTACCCACGGTCGGCCATCTTTTTGGTAGAGTTATATTATCTCTAGCCATCATGATAATATGGCGGACAGCGCTCTGGCGGCAGGATGCCATAAAAATAGCCGTGGGTCCATGCACTGTACAGTGGTTATATATTTTGTGCACGCTTGACTGAAGTTCTTCGACGAAGCAGATGCTTGAAACCCGGCATGAACGGTAGTCCCATCTTTGAGGCCCTGGCGAAAGTTTTACGAAAGCGCATCACCGAAGAAATCAGCGCAGCTCGCATTGAAAGCAGACGCCAGTACGGCGTCTGCTTTCGTTGCTTTTTTCGATGTGACTTTCGATGCAGGCTGTGCTGCTTTTTCCCGGTGTTGTGATTTCGTAAAACTTTCACCGGGTCTTCGAAGATCGGGCAACCGTTCACGCGGGGTTTCAGCAATACGTCTAACAATTTCAATCAACCACATAATATCACCCACGGTTATTTTTATGGCAGCTGGTCACCACAACTGCCACAACCGCCACAACGCTGTCTGCCATCAATGGATGACGGTGGCTGCACCAACTGTGCATTGGCTAGAAGTAATATAACTCTACCAAAAAGATGGCCGTCACATTCAGCTGCCAGTTCCTCGCTCTAAGGCCGTCTAGCTCATTGATCATTACAAAAAGCAGGGTCTCGTTAGCTTTTTGTTACTTATCTTAGGGTTTATATTGTGGGGTTCTTGTATGGTAACAGTCTGCGCAGGAGAGGTAGGGGACATGATCCTTGTTTTCAATGCCCAGGACTGCGGTACAAAAAGCAACACTTTTAGTTAAAGGAAAAGACACAGAAAGAGGGACGTCTGAAACTCAGCTACTTTTTTCGCTTGCACGAATCCTCATACGCTCAGTAATTTAAGGCTGACTGCAGCCATCACTGAACTTCCACAAAGAGAGCTACAGTTACAACAGAACAAAATGTTGCCAGACATTGAATGCTTCCTTATAACTCAAAAATTGGTCATTTAAAATATACAAAAAGTTAAACTTTATTCCCTCCCCTTGTCTCCTACCTTCAAACTGAACAACGAATCCAAACTTTACGAAAGAGGACTGGTAGGTTTAGAGACTGACGTTCCAAAAACCTTAACTTCTATTTCACTTGCTCGTCTTGCGGACAGCAATATGAAGAAGCAGTTTTTCACAGGAACCGGCGGTTCCAGAGACCGACAGGAGTCGTGCTGACGGCTACGGAAGAATAATGTCCAGGGAATTAATCGACCACGTTCGGCGGATGAGCTCGCGGCCAGGCGCGTGTCAGGTTACGCAGGGAGCGCTTCGTTGAAGCCACCGCATGTTCGGTGTTTTGTTGCTATACACAGCCTTAGATTTACGAGGCGAGCTGGCGGCTCGCTGTTGGAATGTGTTTTTCGTCAGCGCTCGAGTTGCCTGGCGGGTCTTAGTGTTTCGAAGAACCCTGCTCTAAGGTCAGGGGCCAGACCGAGGGGGCAACAACCTACCGTGGGAACAAAGAGAGTGCGGGAACCGCGGGGTCGCCAAGACTGGCAGTGTGAGAAAGAACTCTTACCGCTCATTCATACTGGAAGCGGATCCGCGTTCGAAAAGCCGTTGCGAACGCGGTTGTATAAAGATCCAGTACAATCGCACGCGCACTCGATGACATCAAGAGCGCATGCAATTGTACTGGATCTTTATACAACCGCGTTCGCAACCGCATTGCGAACGCGGATCCGCTTCCAGTGTGAATGAGCGGTAAGGTGGACGGACGCGTCGCGACGTCGAGGGATGCGGCGAGACCCTGTCGACGGCCCCACGCCAGGCACCGGACGAAGCTTCCAGTGAGTGTGCGACCGCAAAAAGTGGGGGTGCGGGGACAGTGAGCAGCGCCCACGGTGTGCCAAGCCACCTGCCAGAACTTTTCCACCTCGGATGGACTGCGCTGGGAGACGCCAGCACCTCTACGCCAGATGAGACTTTTTTTTTTTTGCACTCACCTATCCTCCTATTTCAGATTACCATTTGGACCCTCTTAAACTTTGTATTTTTCTAGTACTGTCTAGGCAACCCCGAGCATGAAATTGTAAACAGTTAAACTTTGCGTACCTGTGCTATCCTCCGTTTGGTGTCTACGTGATTTTTGCATATTGTATAGCGCCTAATTATCTACTATACCCCTGTCAAATTAAGCTTCATTTATATATCCGACACCCGCCTCCGTCTCTCTTCATTTGTAAGACTCTCCACCAAAGCGTGGCCCTATCGCTCGGTCAGCGGCCCCCTTCTTTCACATCGTCACTCGGGAGGCCTACCGCCTTCCTGTGACACAATTATAGTTGCAAATTAAAACAAGGGACTTTGTGAGAATGAAACGTGTGAGGTTGTTGTAAAATGATCATGCAGCGTGGGATAACAGTACATGTGGCTCATCTGAATCGCCCACCACAAACATGATTATGTTTAAAAGCTGAGATTTTTAGAAGTGAATATATCAACAAATAAAACCTTGCTTCTGCTTGTTTTCTTCTCCTAGGGCCGTAATCTCGACACTTGGCGAAACAGTCGGAAAGTATCCAGGTTATGGACGCTTGCATCTTTCCATCACGGAATTCAAATTTGTATGTTCCCACGTAATGGGACAGAAGAAAAACGAAAAAAAAAACATTTTTTGATTTCATTGTGTATGGTAATCAGCAAAATACAAACGTAAAGCATATGTAACGATACGTTCTATTTTTAAACTGTAACGGGAACGAGTTCCTTTCTCACAAATACCACTTGTAATGGGAACGCGTTCCGAAAATCAGAAAGAACGAGGAGCGAGCTTTCCTCCTTTTTTTACGGAGAACGTATACAACACTGGATGTAGGGACACGAGGGTGCGAAGTAATCAGAGCAGCCGTTCAATCGGCTGGCCCTACGGTGTTAATCAGGTGCGCTCCGACGAAGCTCGCTACGACTTTTTGTTTCACAATCGCGTTCGAATTTCAGCACCGAGACAGTCTGAAGAATTGACATCTCGTCCCGCGTGATGCCCTCGTCGCGAGATTTCAATCAGCACACTTCCGCAAACTTCGGCCCCTATTTTGTTGTTGAAGAGTTTAGCGACTCTGGAGTCTCTGTGAAGCTACTGTTGTCCCTGATATTCCTCAACCCGGCGGGTCATACCTCACTCTACTAGGGCATGGGTAGTTTCAGTTGCCCATGCAATACATTCGGAGGTCCCACGTCGGTTTTGCAAGGACAAAGTCAGCGTGAATCTGGCCAAAGCGAGGGCACTTCCAGTAGCCACGCAGCACCGCCTTGGCTTGCAAATCGCCTACGCATGGGCATGCCCAACTTCCGCTTCCCCTGCACTGCCCCATAGATTTTACCTCGGCTACGCGTGGTAGGTTTAGCACAGGGGTGGGTTCCATGGGGGCACCGCGTAGACATGACCAACTTGGGCCCACTGTGGCCTTGAAAGGCCACAGTGGGTTTCACCTCGGCTATAAGAGGGCAGAGTTAGCACAGTGAAGGGATTCACGCGGGCAACGCGTGGGCAAGCGCAACATTGGCTGCCAGTAAAATTCGCACGTGCGTCCCAAATTGGCCATACAGACACAAATTCAGCACGGAGGTGGGGTGCACGAGGCCAAAGAATGGGCAGGTTGAAGTCGGGCTGCCCATGTAATACCCCCATGAGTCCCACGTCAGTGCTTTCCAGGCGATGTTATAATAAATATAAGCTCCAAGGGACACGCGAGGATCGTGGCCAACTGGGAATGCCTGTGTAATTAAAAAAGGCACTTTCACCTGATATTGAGAATCTTTAGTTGAAGTCCTGTACATTTATCATAGAAGGTTGGTCCATTTCCTTACCAAATCACCGAGGATCGTAATGTAAAGCGTGAGAGAGAAGTTTTGTCCTTTAAAATATTTATTATGAACTTACTACAGAGCGTGTACGTAGAAAATGCCGTTTTACGTGGTGTGGAATTCTTTACTTAAATTTTTAACTTTTTGTGTGAATTCTAAACAACCTCCTTTTAATGCCGACATATTTTCTAAAACTCGGTATCGGTAGCCGGCTCAACGGGCCTGATTACCTGTTTAAAAGATTGTATATAAATATGCAGTTTTCTGTTCCTTCTGGTACACTTCAAATGCCCAATTTTCGATGGTCTTGCTTAGGACATTTTATTGCTCAATAAAAGCATGAACATTTATATGGGTATCGAAATCGTGATAATTCTGTTTCAGTAGTGACAAGGGGACAGTAAGCTTGCCTAGTTTGGCATGCATTGGAATGCACCACATTGTCGCGGAAGGACGAAATGATAATATACTCCACATCATTTCGAGAACGATGAAATGAGTAGCGGTTAAAATTTGAGCTTCTTATTAATACTTGTAAAACTATCGTTTAGTTTTATAGCGCAAGCTGGCCGTTTAAAAGAATAATGATATGACCCCGAATGGGATGAACATTCCGGGTGTACCTCATGTTGGCTGCCCACATTGGCACACTGTGGGTTCCATGAGAGTAACAATGCTTGGACTTGGGCCAGTTTGCTTATCATTATGAGCTGTACTGCGCTGCAAAGTTACACTTAACACATAAACACGTAAACCATGTAGCAATATGGTAGACAGATAAGAACATGACCTTCTTGTGAAAGCGCAGACTAACACCTGTTTATTTCTCGTTCCTTCATCTTCCTCCTTTATACCCTCACTTTGAAGGATGAAGATTGCGTGATAATTCTCGGAGTTGAAAATTAATGCCATCGCAGGCAATTGTAGGCACTGGTGTTTTAGGAAACGGAGAAATGCTGTAGTTTTAGATGACCCGTATGTTTCTGAGAAATCGTCGAAAGCACTGAAACGATTACTGTCTTTTTCATCATCTGTAGACAGTTGGTATTAATGGTGTGTATGTATATGCTGTTGGTACCCTGGAGCTGATGATTGCCCTGTTGTGCGGCGGGATCTTTTTAAGCAGTTCTATTTGTTTTAGAGCGCAGCTCCGTTTCGGCTTGAGCGGCGTCGCCGTCGGCGTAACCGCGCGGTGCATTATGGGAAATGTCCCATAATGCAACGCGCGGGACTCGTGACATCACAAGTGACGTCACGAGTGACGTCACAGGTGTCTTGCGTGGTGCATTATGCGACAGTTCCCATGATGCAACTCGCGGGGAGGAGGATGAGGGGGAGGAGAGGAGGAAGGGGAGGAGGAGGAAAAGGAGAGTAGGAGGTTGAAGGAGTAGGTGAGGAGGAGGACGAGAGAGAGGAGGAGGAGGAAGAGGGGGAGGAGGAGTAGCAGGGAGGATAAGGAGATGAGGAGAAGCGAGGGGGGGTATACCCTCCCCTCAGTATACCTTCTCTAATTCGGTGCTACAGGGTGTTGTCAACGTCTTACTTCTTTGTTTCGAAGCTATTGAGCGTTCACTGACGCACGTGCCATGCCTTCCAGAAGCAATGTGAAAAGCTTCCATGATTTCACGCTTGGTCCTGTCTCTTGATCTATCTAAAATGGTTGTAGTTCTAAGATGGTTGTAATTCAAGTTGTTGTGCTTCCATACATTCACAGTTTTTCCCGTAAGAATGGTCCCAGAAAAAAACATCAAGTAAGAGTGGCCTTATTGCCCTTTTCAAGCTAAAAAGCTTATGCAAGGTGAATGAACCGGAAAAGAACACAAAAGGTCGAACACCGTGTAAGGTAAAAAAGAAATGCAAGTTCGTTGACAATACAGAAGGAGTTGTATACGAAATACTACTGACGTGTGGAAAATAATACATCGTACAAACGGGGAGATGTAGAAACAAGAGACAAAGGGAGCAGAAATACGCGCGCGTGCAGCTGCAAACACTTGGCAACCTCGCAGGACTGTGCAAGATGGAGCTGGGAAGCTCTCCTTCAAACTATAACCATCGCACTTGTGCACGTCGGCGTCGTCGAATCGCTTATAGAAACGATGCGTCAGAAATATACATTCCGTTAACCACGCTTTATTTCACCGTCATATAATATCCAGAGAAAAAATATATTTAGTGACTCCCTACATCAAAAGCAAAATGTAAAAAAAAGCTTCTATAGAATTTTCTCGAAATCTATATACGCTCAATAAATCATAAAAAACGTACTAAGAAGTTTTCTTTCTCCTCCAGCGTTTCAAACTTTGCTGACACACGAAATATTTTCGCACAGTGAGATTCACAGTGAGAATTTTACTTTTTATTTCCTCCTTGGCATAGCTGCTCCAGATGGTACTAAGTGAGTGCGGTTGTTTATCCACACCATGGTGATTTTTTATCCCCATGTGTAGCGAATGTTTCTTCGAATTACATATCATACATTTTTGCAGTGCGATATTTTTAGAGCAACTAGGTCACATAAATGTTTAGATGCCAACTTTTTGCACGGAATCCAGAGTACCAATCACTCAAATTCATGGCGCAATATCGGCGTTAAATATCGCACAAAAGTGCTTCGTTTAAAATTTAAATCTTGGTGCACTATGTAAAGAAGCGCAACATCATATTCAGTATCACGTCGCGGACTTCATCTTCTAGCGAAAACGTTTCACAGCGATAGCTGTTGGTGGAAACCTCTCCGGGAATTGCATGGTCTTCCTTAGCGAAAACTCCAAGGTGACGTAATCATTGACTCAATCTCTCCCAGGAACCACCGACGCTGCCGCAAAGTTTTGAAAAAAAAAAAAAATATCCGTCCTTCAAGCCGGACTCGAAACACCAGCCTCTAGAAAACATCAATCGCTACGATTTATGTTATAGTCAATCGTTGTACCAGCTGAGCTAGCGGCAGGAAAAATAGCAGTGAATTAAAGGTGGTGAACATTCTGTTTCTTCGAGACTAAATAACGCATCGTCGTCTTGTGAGCATTTTGAGTGCACGCGCAGCCAGAGCATGCAGAGCTAAATAGAACGATCACATGATGGAGGCTGGGCGTTGGAAATATGCCCTGCCCGTCGCACCTTGGTAGTGACTATTAGCGACAAGACAATTGGCTGGCTCCCTCTTTCGGGTAATATTTATGACGTTGCAACCAGGATTATCAATTGCCAGCGACAATTTTGATAGAGGCTGTTAAATGCACGCTGCAAGATTGGAGCCATTGCGTCCATCCACTTAAACCGTCAATGTTAGCGGTCTCCCCTTCCTACTATCTGAAGTGATGAAAGTAAATACGAACACGCTGAAGACGTCATATTCGGCTCGTTTTAGCCAGCCGGCCAACCACAGTGACGGTTCGCGCACGTCGCTAATAGTCCATTACAGTAAGGGGAATTTGGGCCGGCGCCATTTTTAGCGTTCGCTCGCATGGCGAGTTGCTCGCTCGCTTTCCAAAGCGACGACTGTTCTCGTGCTTGGCTAGGAGGACGTTGGCCTGCGGATTTGTTAACATATGAATGGTGTACAGCAAGTGTTCTTGTTGGTCAACACTCCGTTGTGCCGTCGCACGCGCACGACCATCCGAGAGGAGAAACTTGCCCGACGTGTGGGGCATAGACCCCGGAAAGTTCTCAGCGGCTGCGAAGAGCGCGAATTTTAGTTACTGCGTGCGTACGAGAAACGTCGTGGACGGATCACGAATCAGGCTCTGGGGCGGCAGTGAGAGCGGAAGTGATCGACCTAAAAGGCGTCCAAATCGTGTTCCGGAGGCGGCGCAGAAGAGACAACGACGCCACAATAAAAGCAAATTGCTCTAGTGCAGAGCTGACGTTGCTGTGATCACACTTTAAGCGAAAAGCCTAAATGGAGTCGAATTTTTCTACCCCAGCCATTCGACGAGCTTTTCTCGCATATTGCTTGGGTTGGCTCTGTTGGACGTCTTCAAGTAATTTGAAGTGTCGGGGTTTTCTTTTTATAGTTTATGGGTTCTGTGTCGAGTGCCAAACATTGCTTCCAGTGCGCAAAAAAAAAAAAAGATTCTTAAATCGTGTGCCTACAAAAAAAAAAAAAAAAAAAAAACCGAACAAAGTCAGAGGAGTTGCATTATGGTTAAATATGTCGGGTTCCTTGCATCCAAATATTTGTGAGCATAAGTGTCATTCTATACAGCAAATAATTGAACAGTCAGCGCAGATATCTCACCCGTAAAAAAAAAAAAAAAAAAGAAAATGACGAACTTCTTATAGATTATTAAAACATTAGAATTGTTTTATGCATACACAGTTGATCTAAGTTTTTTTTTTGTGTGTGTGTGTGCGTGTGCTTCGTGTACAGTGCGCGAGAATAAGCACATTTTCACGTTTTGTTTTTTCGGAGGACACTGTATCTCCGCTTTTTGCAACATAAACCTCGCAATTTCTTCTTGCTACTAAAAGCGCATCACAGTGTGCGTCGTTCATTACTGCGTAAACTATTGCATATGAGCCAATTAATTTTCCTCATTAGGCGCTCTCAAAACCATCGTGCTGAGAATGGTAATCTAGAACATAATACGTAACCAGCGAAAGTAGCTTCATTACGGAAACTAAGGGAATATTTTCCCCAGACGTATTTATGGCGGTTGTTTGTTAAAGCAAATTGTTTTTATATATGAAACGCGGGCCAAATCACCCCTGCGAAAACTACGCATAGCGCAAAGAAAGGGCTGACGCAGCAGTAGTGTGTGCGATATGGCCAATTAAGCAAAATTATTACAGTTCGCTTAATTAAATATCTAATTATGTTTTAGTGAATCAAACTTTATATCACAATTTGAAAGATATGGTTTCAATTAGTAACTACCTGGGCTTCATTGAAAATTACTGAATCCACCACATTACAATGATGTTAAGTACGCGCAGCATTTAATTCCGTTCTTAAAGAAATGCTCTATTCTGACATGTTTTTAGGTTTCGGTTTTTTATCGGAGCACATCTCCGCAATATCACTCTCGCACCCGGTGGCAAAAATAACCTCGCCTACGTGAACCGCCGCGCATCCCACCTAGAAGGAACGAGATAAGAAAGCCTCCGGTCTGACACATGAGGTTTGCCTTTTTGACGTTGGTGCCAGTATTAAGACGATCCTTTAAGTGCGATGCGTGGCGGGTCACTCACGTTGCGGGCTTTGTCCACGTGGGGTGAAATTGGTGTCCCGGGTATGCGCTCCCATTAGAAACCGAAACCTAAAACCGCGTTGAATGTAAGAAATATTTTAGAAACGCCGTAAAATTTAGTAGTTCCGGAAGATTCGCAGCAAGTTTCTAACTGAAACCGTAACTTTACAGTTAATACTTAAAATAAATTAGTAAAAGTAGTTAATTACCCGATTATACGGAACGCCGATAATTCTCCCTATTTCGTACTTTGGCACAGACCACTACGGCATGAACCTTTTTTCTGTGCTCTGCGTAGTTTTCGCATGAGCGATATTGCCCGCATTTCCAAAACAATAATCAATCAATCGATCGATAAATCAGCGTTTATTATAGTCTCCAGGAACAACCGATAGGTTTTAGTGCTGGATGATTTAAAAAGACCAAAAACACTCACATACAAACAAACATACACACGAGTGCAGAAGTGGAACGTAGTCCAGCAGTCTGATAATAAAAATATTAACAAGTACGAAAGCCACTCAAATCAACAAGAGAAATCAGAAGTTCAAAACAGACAGATCACAAGGCGTGAAAGCAAAACGTACTCACAAACATCAACCCTTCAACTGATCAGCCCGCTTCTTGCAAGAGGAAGTTTCAAACAGCGTTTCCGCACTTGCTCCCGCATGAGTTAAAAATATCAATTGTATCATACTAGCGATTATAACACTCAGCCGATCTTAGGATCGGGTTTAAATATCGAGCTATATAAAAAGATGATTCAAGCCGTGTAGGCACACGTGGAACTCTATGGCTCACTTCGGACAGGAGGCTGGCAGATTTAATCGAGCCGTGCAGGTTCTTAAAGAAAAACAACAAATCTGCTTTCACCCGACACTGGTGCAGGCTCAACAAGTTGACGAGTTGCGAGTTACACCCAACGTTTAAAAAAGGATCGCCTTTTTCAAGGTAACGATATTTAAGTAAATAAATAAATTTGTTTTGAACTCGCTCGACAGATAAACTGTTACTTTGGGAAATGCCGTTCTAAACAACCGAGGCGTACTCTAGCTGGGACCTAACTAAGGAACAGTAAAGAGTGAAAAAAGCGGACGGGCTTTTGAATTCCTTAGTTATTCGAGACGCGGCAGGTAACGTGCGCAAGGCCGATTGGACCACTCTGGTAACGTGAGGGTCAAATGTCAGGGTTGAATCAAAAACAAGTCCAAAGTCTCTCAGTTCATTTACACGCGACAGCAGTTCGCCATGATAACTATATAAAAAAAGTATATCATGGGTCTTGCAAGAATATGTCATTACTTCTGTTTTAGATTGCTTCAAACGGAGGCCATTGTCTAAACACCAATGACCGAAGGAATATGTGTCATTTTGAAGCGCGATGCAGCCCTCTAAGATCAATATTTTTTATAACGTTTTATATCATCAGCGTACTGAAGAAATGAAGAGTTTTATATAACTTGTGAGATATCGTTTACAGAAATATTAAAAAGGACGTGGCCCAAGACAGATCCCTGATGCACTCCATAGCTTGCCTTGGACATGGACGAGATAGTACTGTTGACGCGGACGTAGGCTTGCCTATCAGGCACATAATAATAATAATAATAATAATCATCAATCAATCATTCAATGTTTATTAAAGTGTCCAGGAACAACCAATCGGCACACTAAAAAAAAATGAGCAAAAACACACACATACAAACACGCATACGCACGAGTGCAGAAGGAGAACGTAGTTCTCCAGTCTGAGAATAAAAATATTAACAAGTATGAAAGACACTCAGATTAACAAGGGAAATCAAAAGCACAAAACAGAGACATCACCAGGTGTGAGAGCAAAAAGCAAATACTAAATCAGCGCTTCAACTGATCAGCCCTTTTCCTGCAAGAGGAAGATTTGAACAGCATTTCCGAACTTGCTCCCGCATGAGTTAAAAATATCAGTTGTGTCAGAGTAGCGATTATAACACTCCGCCGATCTTTGGATCGGGTTTAAGTTGCTAAAATGTCGAGCTATATAAAAAAGATGATTGGAGCCGTGTAGGCACACGTGGAACTCTGAGGCTCACTTCGGACAGAAGGCTGGGAGAGTTAATCGAGCCGTGCAGGGTCTTAAACAAAAACAACAAATCTGCCTTCACCCGACGCTGCTGGAGGCTCAACAAGTTGACAAGTTGCGAGTTACACACACCGTTCAGACAAGGATCACCATTCTCAAAGTAACGATATTTAAAGATAGAAATAAATTTGTTTTGGACTCGCTCGACAGATGAACTGTTAGTTTTGGAAATGCCGTTCCGAACAGCCGAGGCGTACTCTAGCTGGGATCTAACTAAGGAACAATACAGCGTAAAAAAAGCGGACGGGCTTTTGAACTCCTTCGTTATGCGAGACACGGCACCTAACGTGCGGAAGGCCGATTGAACCACTTTGATGACGTGAGTGTCAAATCTCAAGGTTGAATCAAAGACAACTCCAAGGTCCCTCAGTTCACTTACACGTGACAGCAGTTCGCCATGATAACTATATGGAAAGAATATATCATGGGTCTTGCGAGAATATGTCATTATTTTTGTTTTAGAATGATTCAAACGGAGGTCATTGTCTAAACACCAACGACAGAAGGAATATGCGTCATTCTGAAGCGCGATGCAATCCTCTAAGGTCGATATTTTTTTGTAAAGTTTTATATCATCAGCGTACTGCAGAAATGAAGAATTTAATATAACTCGAGAGACATCATTTACAAAAATATTAAAAAGGAGGGGGCCCAAGACAGATCCCTGAGGCACTCCAGAGTTTGCCTTGTACAAGGACGAGGTAGTATTGTTAACGCGGACGTAGGCTTGCCTATCAGACAAATAGCTTTTTAAAAAATTGTATACCGAACCACATACTTCGTACGAAGAAAGCTTGTATAAGAGGATGTTGTGGTTGACTACGTCGAATGCCTTACTCAGGTCGAAATAAAAAACGTCAAGCTGACCTCTATTACAAACTACTTCAGAGGCAGCAGGCATAAAAGATACGAGATTGGTGGATGTCGATCTGCCGGACATGAAACCATGCTGATTAGGAATGACTATACTACGAAACTTGAAGGAGACAAATTGATGGATTACCATTTCAAAGAGTTTGGAAAAAGAAGAGAGAAGAGAAATCGGTCTGTAATTAAGAACATCACCACTATTTCCACATTTCAGGACCGGAACAACCACTGCCAGTTTCCAGTCGTCAGGGAATATCCCTGACGTCAAGGAGTTATTGAAAATTGTGCACAGTATAGGTGTAAGTAATTCATGATAAGCCTTAACAATTGCAGCGGGTATCCCGTCATGACCTGCAGACAATGTGGGTTTCATTATCTTAATACATAGCCTAACACATTCCTCATCGACAACCACAGAACCTAATGAGTCGCCAAAAACGTCCGAGTGAGGCAAAATAGATGAGGAACAGTTATTATTATTAATGTAAACTGACGCAAAGTGATCAGCAAACAACTCAGACATGCCCTTCGCACTGTCGCTATGCTGATTCAAGACGATTTCGGACTCAATATTCTTCCCCAAGCGCGATTTAGCGCACCTCCAAAATTTCTTGGGATTTTTAACAAGATCTGATTCCACCGAGTCAGAATGCGCCTGGCGATCACGGTTTAAAATTTTCTTACATCGCTTTCTGCAAATTTTAAATTCAACTTCCCACTTTGGAAGACCACTTTTCTTAAACCTCCTGTGCAAAAAATCTTTCCGTTTTAAAAGCGTTCTGAGTTCACGAGAGAACCAGATAGGGAAGCGAGATTTTTTAGACGTTTTAAGAGGGATATACATGTCCATAGCCTCCTGAACAACAGTTGTGAGAAGATATACTTGGCCCTTGATATCAGACGACTCCAGGATAGAAGCCCAGTCAACACCCGAAAGATGGTGATACATTCCAGTGTAGTCCCCCGCTGAATACTTATATGATGTGTGTGGGGAAGGACCATTAGAGGGACTGAGGATCGGAGGATCAAAAACAGAAAGAACTACATCAATAGCAGGGTGATAGCTATCCTCAGGAACCATAGAAAGTTCACTTCGAGCCACACGTACACCGTCCGTGTTTGAAAAGCATAAATCTAAAGCATTACCTTGGTCGTTTAGAATGTTATTGTGCTGCCTAAGATCTAAAAAGGAAGTAAAGTTGAAGAGATAGTTCCACTTTTGTTTACAATAAAAGTTGCCAGTAAGGACATTGAATTGTGTCCAGTTAATCCCTGGAGGGTTAAAATCCCCCAAGATTAAGATATTGCTCCCCTGTGAATCATTAATAGTATTTTTAATGTCAGCAAGACATCTTTGGAAATGATCTGGTGTCGTCTGAGGAGGAAGGTAAAACAGACCTATTAAAATACGTTCTCTGCTAGAACACTCAATTTCAACCCACAGAGACTCAGGAAATCTCTCCAGATCCTCACGTCTTCGTGAACTATATTGTTTGTTAACCGCGACGAATGCGGAGGGCAAGTTCGTCTGCTTCTTGCGCAGGGGGTAGCAGTGACGTCAGAACGCCGAGCCCTGATTGGCTGATCGCGACCCCCTATCTGAGCGTCGTCTGCTCCTTTGCAATGTCGTGTGCTCGCAACGTCGTCTGCGCCTGTCTTACCTTTCCTGCGGCTTTCGGAACTGCAGAGGCCAGATTCACAAAACGATCTTACGCCAAAAATGTGCGTAAGACATAACTTAATAACAAATTCGTATTCACGAAACGAAATTTTCGTAAGTTTTGCGCAGATTACGACTAAATCCTACGACAGCTCCGAAGCTGTCTTACGCACTTCTTACGATGAAATCAGCATGGCCGACAGCGTCGCCGTCGCAACGACGCACGGACGTTTATTTTTCTACGTGCGCTTCTCACGCGTCCCCACTTCAAGCAGCAAGAAAAAAGTAAAAAGTACTTGAAACAGACCACGACGAACAAGAACGCTGGATCCACAAACACCCGGGAAAAGCTCCAACGGCCACGATTCCACCGAACGCGACCAAGCGAGCACGGCAGTTAGGCCTAGCAGGCACTCCGCGACTCGGCGACCGTCTGCCCACGACCGGCTGGTGTGCTGAATGGAATATGCCCGCGCGACCCTTATGAACCCTTCCCGTATTATACTTTGATCGCTGACCTCAGTTTTAGATTAAAGGGTCAATTTCTTCCTCTTGTTATCTCCTTGTTTCCCGAGGCAACGGTGACTCGCCGGTGAGAAAGCGGTGAGTCTCCAACAGACGCAGGAAAGGTAAAGCAGCCTTCGCTTTGACTAGCAGGCGTAAAGCAGACGACGTTAACTGTGCCAACCCGCCGACGCCGTTAAAGAGTGAGGGGTCTCGCCGCACACGAAAGGAGGGAAAAAGTATTTGGGAGGGAACTTGTGGACACTAACCCGCTCCACTCTCGGTTCTTAGCAAACAAACCTCGGCGCCTCGGGACCTCGCCAGTGAGTCCTTTGACTTCCCTCCTTGATGAGCGTGTGGTAGTTGTTAGACAAAAACAACGTACCGCTCGAGTTATTTCTTCTGCCCTCTCTGAAAGGCGAAGTCGAGCCCGCTCGTAAAGACCTGCACTTCCGAAAGTCGCAGGGAAGGTAAGACAGACGCAGACGACGTTGCGAGCAGACGACGTTGCAAAGGAGCAGACGACGCTCAGATAGGGGGTCGCGATCAGCCAATCAGGGCTCGGCGTTCTGACGTCACCGCTACTTCCTTTCTCATGCGCAGAAGACGAAAATGAGCCCACTTGCGAGGCGTATACACCGCCTCCTACTCGGCCCCGGGAAGAGAAATCACGATCATGACGGTAGACATCAAAACAAGGCGGAAAGTAGTCGGAGGAACTAACACTAGGACATAACCAACTTTCCGTTAAGCAAACAATTGAGTAATTAGATAGAGTAATGTTGGCCAAGAAACATTCAGCTTTCGTCCGCAGGCCACGGACATTCTGGTAAAACAAATCGACGTTACTCATCCTTGTATTTAGTGTTGGGCTTGTGGGCTTCTTCAGACGAGTGAAGGAGTTCTTGACGAAGAGCGCCTCTGAAAGGTTTAAAAAGACAATCCTTCGGCCACAAAGCAGGGTCAGAGAGTTTCTCAAAATCTTCGGCAGCTACAGAGACGTGAAAAGAGGCGTAAGTGTTGTAGCGAGTCTTCAGTCGGTGGCACTTCAAGTTTTCCACATCGAGGGAACACAGATGCCCAACGACGTCAGTAGAGGTGGTGACCGGATCCAGCTTGGTCACAAACAATTCCCTCCGGCGGGAAGATGAGGGGGCAACGCTCAGCTTGCACGCCACGGACGCTCCGGCTTGCGCGGGGATTCGAGTCTTCGGGCTGACCCGATTGGGCTTCACAGGAAGTGGATCATCTACCGACGCCTCGCTCACCAGCGCAGAGACCGGTGCCTGCGGGCTCATGGGGTTCGGCTTACCAGGCAGCGCATCATCTTTCGTCGTCCCGTCTGCTGGTGCACCTGCAGGCTTTGCAGAGAGAGCTGAGGCAGGAGGGAAGCGCAGGGCTGCAGCAAATGTCTTTCCTCCACAGGGCCCTGCCTGAACTTCAACATCAGTTCTTGCACGCTTACCAAGCACATCGCGTAAGCTGCGAACTTCCGCCCGGAGACAGGCGATGGAGCCTGCCTGGAGCTCCGCCTGCTGTCTCTGCTCACGACGGAGACGCGCGTTGTCTTCACTGAGGGAAGCAACCTCCTCGGCGAGGAAAGAAATTCCTTCCAACGCGTCGAGGAGAAGGGACCGAAGGGACTGAAGGCTGGCGTCCCCACGTGCGTCGAGGCCATCGGGAGAGGAGGCAGGCAGCGTCGCCGGACGAGTAGGGGAGGCCGATGGCGGAGGAGGAGAGCGGGCGAACTGGTCGTCGGGGTCACCGGAGACCACGCCGCTGACGTTAGGCCAAGCTCCACCGTTGATCTTGGCACAGCTTTGGCAGACAAATGAGCTCACCTCACGTTGAAGAAATGTGGGTTCGGTCTCCGGAAAGCATACGCACTTCGTATGCGCGAGAAGTTGGCACTCAGTGCAGCGAAGAAATCTTTGTCGTCCGTAAAAACAGCGAGAGCAAATCAGACATGCATCCTTGCTGGGCTATTTATTCATGAAAGAAGCATTACCAAGTTCAGCTTCGGTAATAATAATAATAATAATAATCAATCAATCAATCAATCAATCAATCAATCAATCAATCAATGTTTATTATAGTGCCCAGGAACAACCTTTCGGTCTTGGTACTGGCCCACTGTATGAAAATGAATACATAAAACACACAAATACAGAAGAGCAATGCACTTAACAGAAACTGAATATAACCATACACGACATACACTGAGCTGAATGATAACGAAATACAATTTATATGTCTTGTTGACAATGAAGAGGAATTGCAGTAATGTAAAAAGTTTGAGACGCACTCAAAGCAAATACTATACGAAGCAGTAGCACAAGGACAGACCCAACAATGTCTGTGCTCTCCGGACGCAGGCACAGTAATGACTAGGGTCCATGAAGGGCACGGATATCGAAGACCAATCTGCTATGGCCATCATGAAGTGTATGACGGAAATCGCAGTGACCGTAACTGGCGCAGAAAGTAGCTGAAACTGTCTGAAGTTCAGAAACTAGCTCAACAAGACAGCACATTGATTTGAACGTCAAGCGGATACGATACTATGGTCGCGCATGTAGCCTGTCCAGATTCTAAAAAAACGATATTGGGAACGAAATGACTTTATGTGGTATTTTATAACTTCTTTACTGAAACACTCCGGATCAATAATTTACGACTGAGAGGAGAGAAGGTCAATGTCGATCAGTATGTTTCGTGGGCACATTTTGTGTCACAATATGGAACTAAAGGTAGAATTGAGATATGTGACAAGCGCATCTCAAGGCCTGTCCAAACAGGAGTCTTCAAAACATGCGACGTGACACAACTCCGCCACATGGTGTGAGCCGGTCCGCTTTCGTCCCCTCCCCCTTTTATTTATATTTATTTTCTTTTTGCCGTGGGGAAAGGTTTTTTTCGCTTCCGCCCTGGACTGAGACCTGGCGCGTGGGTTCGGACAGCCGCTTACATGCTCTGTTCGCTATCATGGCCTGCGCTGTTTTTCATGTCGGAGCTTCCCGAAAACCCCACTAACAAATAAAGAAAATATTGTTTTTGTTAGTGCTTCTCTTTTTAGGTAGTAGTTTAGAAGCTTTTCGTCTAAACCAACCAAATGTATCACTGTGTGTGCATATGTCGTAGTTTGAAAGCATTGTACTATTTTTCCGACCTCAAGCACTCTGGATTTTTTTCCCTATCTAAACCGGAAAGTGGTTGTGCTTTGTAGGTGGCATCACTTTGTTTTGTGATGCGGGTGACGGTTGTGCTTGCGAATTCGAAAAAAAAAGTATTTTCGGTGGTAATTTGGTTGTTGCGGTTATGTATGTAAGGAGTTTGGTTGAATAACATTATTAGCTTAGTTTGAGACGCTGTCTGTGCCTGTTGCTTTCTGTTTACTGTAAACAAATTCCTTCTTCTGCATGGTAAACTTCCACCAGCTCTCCTGCGCACTAACCTTAATTTCGTTAACCATACCCTATGTCCACCGGAAATGTTTGTTTAATCTTTCTTGAAAAGGCCCAGCAGGGAGTCTTGGGGAAAGATCAAACAAACATTTCTGGTGGACATTTTTAATTTTTACAAAATATATATATATATTGTTGTTTATGCAACAGGAGAAACTCTTCCTCACCTTGTTTTTTAAATAATGTTTATATTCTGAAACGTAAATCGCAAAGTCGGTATCGATCCCTTGCTCGTTTTGCGAGATTCTCAAAGTTGAAATTTTAGATAGCTGTAAAACACGAACTAAAGTCCGTTGCAAGTCAAGACTGTAGGGCGAGGGTAAGACGGGCCTGGGAGGAGGAAGCGGGCGGAACTCTGGAGAAGAGAGAGGGAAACCTCCTTCTCTCTTTAGCGTTCCGTCTGCTTCCTCTTCCCCGGCCCCTCTTACCCTCGCCTTACCTTCTTGTGTTGCAACGAACTATAGGTTCCACTCCACCTTGGCCGAATCGAATGGTCCGGATCACATGAAACGGAAGACGTTCGAAGACGCTCTCTGCGATGCCTCACCCGAGTTGGCCAATGAGTCAGTCGTTCTTGTGTTGTTGGCCGCGACACCTCGTCGCCAGGTGCAGCAGAGTGCATACAGAACCGTTTAGTACATTTATGTAGGTTTATTTCCGGTTTTAGAGCTGCGTTTGCATGGTTGTTCAGGAGTGCACATCAACATCACTAGCGCTAGGTACATCATTCTCCGGTTCGTCGTCGTCGGCTGCGACACTAGCTGCGGTAGTACAAGAGATAGGACCGCGATTTGCCTTTTGGAGGCGGAGCACTCACCACTTTACGAAATTATAGTGTACCTTTCTTAGTTCAGGCTTCTACATGCCTTGAAATAATAAGGTTGAGGCTATATTCCTCCTCTTGAGGAATTTTCGTAGGTGTGTGCTATAGACCACCTGACCTTGCTAATAACTTCGTTCAAAAACTTCACGGCGCACGTTCTTCTATACGTAACCAATTTACATACGCATCATACATTATTTCAGATGTCTTCAATTGTCCTGATATTATTTGGGACACATTTGTGTGAACTGTGAAGACATACTACAAGGGGTACTTGTAAACGCCTGCTTTAAATTTATTTTTAGCCCAGAGGATTGATCAACGTATCCTGTCATCCCGTAACACAAGTCATATCCTCGATTTTTACTTCACCAGTGGTACTGTATATGCAGAAAGAAAATATAACATATAAATTAACCTTTCAGTGATCATGCTGTTATTCCTTTTAACTTTGATTTTGAGGTTCAGGTGGCATCCCGATATTTAAATAAAGTAAAAATTACAATAAAGCTAACTATACTGTAATTAAAAACGAGCTTGAAATATTTTCGATAGTTTCCAGAGTAGCTATGAAAGCATAATGGTTAATGAAGACTGAATCCTCTTCAAAAACAAACTCACACGAATTGATGAAACCTCCCGACGATAATATTGAAACCTTACAACTCAAATCCTTGGCATGCAAAAACGATTAACCAACTTAGCAAAAAAAAAGATTATGCGGCGTTCTAAACAACCGAGTACTGGCCTCACCTTGGAAGAGTAACATTTAATTGCTAGAGTCTATAGTAAATATAATATAAAAAAATTAAGGCAATATTTTGTTATTAATCTAGTTAACCTGCTTCGCAAGAAACCTCAGAAGTCTTGGGAGGTGATTCACCCAAACACGTCTCCACCTGTTCAAATAGTGAGTGATAAACGGTTGGAATTGTCGGAAGAACGTAGCGCCTTTTGTCTAAATCATTATTTATCGAAGCCTTCAGGACAGATGACCCCAGTAGCATGACCCATATTAATGACCTGCATTGCCCGTTCATGTACGTATTTAAAAAAAGTTATTCATTTAAAATGATCTAAATAGAAAACCTGCAGCTATTGTACGGTTCTTGCGACGACAAAATTAATTCGGAACTTCTGAAAAACACCAAATCAAACTCGGTTACTTTTCTATTAATTACCTTTCAGTTTCAGCATTATCTATCTTCTAACAAGCTTTCTAGCCACTAGAAAATTGGTAAAATATTTCATATCTACAAATCAGGCGACCAGACTTCACCACCTAACCATAGATCAACCTCTCTTACCACTGTCTTATGTAAATTACTTAAGCCCATCATATATTCAAACTTCATGGAGCATATTGAAAATAACCACTTACTTTTACAATATTAGCATAAGACCCACCATCCTCCTCCAAAACACATTTGGCACAACTCCTTGAATAAAAAAAAGGTAGCATTCATAATAACGTTCAAACAGCCGCAATATAATATAAGTTTTCAAATCATTCAAAAATGTTTCCTTAATTTACTCATGGAGAACCTAAAACAACTTCACATTCATTCATGAATGGCATCTAGAATCAGTCTATTTCGAACGAATCTCAGTCAGAACACTAATTTACAACTGATAACCTTTCTATTTTCACCTAAAGTTCGGAGCCCCCAGCACTAGTATCTTATTCCTTTGGTGTTTTTTATGCGAGGATGAAACGGAGAAGCTCCTTCAAAGTAGTCCTGAAGCCACGCCCCTCAAAGGCGGAGGGAAAAAGGAGAGAGAAGAAAGCCCGACAGCCGACGCCACAAAAAGATCGGCTGGCGAAAGCGGCTGGCCGCGATTCCAGCTGCTCCTGCTGCCTTTTTGAGCCGTCGTGGATCTGCGGCTGCGCTTGCTTTTGTCCGTCAACCGGTCATGCTGTTGACTCAAACGCCCGACGTGATGATTCTTTTCTTGTTTTCATGGCATCTCCGTGGGACCAACGCGGTTGGCTCACGGTGTTGCACGCTGCGGTACTCCCGCGGAGCCGTCGGCTTGCACGGTCAGCATTCGTCGCAAATGTTTCTCCCACTTACCGCCATTTTCACTCCGACACCGAGATGTCAAGAGCGTGGAATCTCACTATGCGAACATACGACTTTGGGCACAACAAGAACACTGATTTTCGTTTAGAACGTGTTTCGCACAGCGCCTATGAAAACAATGTACTCTACGTAAGGGTTTGAAACTAAAGAAGGCTCGTCTGAAATAGACGCTATGCCGGCCATCTTGGAAGACAAGAAGGCAGTTGAGCGCATTCATAGGCACACGCAAATAAAAGACAAATCTAAATAGGAATTATAGGACGACTGTTGTAAAAAAAAGTTAATAATAATAATAGTAACAACGAACAATAATCTTTATGGGCTCACTAGGTCCGCGGCACAGCAGAAAGGCAACAGCCAATAGCAGACCGGCCCGCGGTGTCGTGTCTAGCTACGGTGATTATGTGATGAAATAATATGCAGCTAAGTGGAAATTTGGGCAAGTTGGTTCATGATCATGAGCGCCTCGTCCTCTTTACTCTCCTCTTTGTCCTGTCGTTTACTTGGCGCTTTATACTGTGAAATAACATGCGAGATGAAAGTGATGGTGATTACGAGATGATATGTTTAAGGAGAGGACGACGCGGTTTTCTCAACATTCGAAACACCGTTCCTCGAATTTTCGGAAAATGTTTAAGCAAGTAGGCCACTGTTTTGAGGTGACCTTCCGCGGGCTGTTGCTGACGTCACTGCTTTTCCTGAAGTAACAGAGGGACGCCAGCAAAGCTCGAGCTACATCCGTATGTACATTTAAGCGACACGTGTTCTTTCCATCACTCATCTGTGAACAAGGGACCAAAGTGGTCTCGAAACGTCGGGTAAATGATTAATAAAAGTTTTGGTTAGAGTCCCTATTTTTCGCTTAATGAACATCTCAGATGTAAAATCACTTGCGGTTTGGTGGTGTCATCACTCACTAGGGAAAAGGCAGATGGCTCCAGAAGGTGGCCCAGCATTTGTGGATGGCTGCCATCCCCAAGACATTCGTTCCCAGGGCTTAAATATAGCACCGGAGTCACCCGGCGTAGCTTCTTCTTATCGTCGTCGTCGGCCTGTGATCCTGCAGTCAATAACGTTATGTCACCCTGCAATTATTAAGGTAATTTTATTTTGTTAGTAATTCTGTACAGTGTATTGAGAAAAAAAAACCACGATCGTGAAGCCAAAAAGCGGGCTTCAACTGTTTTGTTTTTTAATTAACCAACTGATATTAATGTTTTTCTTTTGGTTTCTTTTTGCACCGTTGAAGTGAACATATTACCCGCATGAATTCCGCTTTCCATGATTGCTCATGTTCTTTGATCTATTCCACTGCCCCGTTAATAGGGAGAAAAGGGCTGAAGTTTTAAGAACTGATCACGTAATTCATCATGCGACCTTCCCGGTGTCACTCATTTCACCATCTAGTTTTTTTAGTTCTTGATACTATTTCAGGACACTTATTTTGTAAACTAAAATATATTTATTTGTTAAATTTTACTTCCATAGGTACATAATTGATTCGGGAGCTCGTTTTAAAAACACAAAGCATGTGACATTTTGTTGCGAATTGGGTTCTTTTTTTTACAAGTTACGCAGTGTTTTCCGTATTAAGATTGTGTGTAATGGTGTGGTTCTTCGTGCCCTAGAAGTGATATAATACACAAGTGTGGTCTAATGCATTATGATAATACACGGGGGTGGTCGAATGCAGTCAACAGATCGTGAGAAATATGTGTGAATGTAGGGGCCCAGGAAGCTTTCACAAATTCGACATGAAATGGGGGCTACCAGGCATCGGCGTCACCGTCGGCGTAACCGCACGGTGCATTATAGGAAATGTCCCATAATGCACCGCGCGGCGAGGAGGACGAGGGGGAGGAGAGGAGGAGGCGGAGGGGAGGGGCAGGAGGAGGACGAGGGGGAGGAGAGGAGGGGGAGGGGAGGAGGAGGAGCAAGGAAGAAGAGGGGGTGGAGGAGGGACGAGGAGGAGAAGAGAAGGGAGGAGCTTGAAGGATGAGGGGAGGAGGAGGTGAACGAGGAGGGAGGAGGAGGAGAAGGGGTATACCCCTCCAGTACCCTTCCCTTTTCCCCCTCAAGAGCTGCGCTCTAATTCGGCGTTACAGAGTGTTGTGAACGTCTTCAATATTTTTCTAAAGCAATAATTGCGCAATAGTTTGTGACAAAGAAATCAAACGCAGCAGAGGGTACCACTATCACAAGGTTGGCCCTTCTGCACAGTTACTCGCGTAGTCCAAGTTTTTGGGGGGGGGGGGGGGGGTGCAACTTCGGAGTTTAAGCACGCTAGGCCGTGGCGGTGGCAGAACGGCGACCCTGGTTCACAACCGCCTCATCTCAGGAAACTCTCTCCTGCCACCCGAAGCCGGGTATGTTATTCGTTTAAACCAGTATAGTTTTGGTGTATAATGCAGTTTGCACGGTAACGTGTTCAGCATCTGCCAAGCATGAAGGCCGATCTGTGCAGAATTCTTGTCCTCTGACGACCGTCTTTTGAAGAGCCACGCTAATCCGGCCATACGCCTCCCGTCAATAGCTCTGCGTTTATTCTCAACGGTTTACGTTAGACAAAGTATCAGTCAGAACGTTCCTCCACATATGAAGCCGGTGTTGGGACCGAGGAGTTCAGCCGGCAGGATGAGGCAGGGCCAGTCGAAGCCAGATACCGAAGGACGGCTCCAGGTAGGAACGTCAAAAGACGAGAGTGTGTCTTCCAATGAATTCTGTTTAATATATAGGTACAGGAAGTATTTACGTCGTCCGAGAGCACACACTCGCAGCCGCCTGCCGCTTTTTAAGGGATCACTTGGCCCCACCTCCCCATTAAGGAGGCCTGCAGTAACGTTCGCACCCAATGGTGGTGAAGCGTTTGTTCAAGGTGTCCGAGCCCCGTCCAGATCCTTAAAATGGCGCCTTGTCAATCTTGTGCCGCCGCCATCGCCGTCAAATCTGAGTGAAGAATGGAAGCCTTCCTACGACGATAGATATTCCAGCGAATCCCTCAAACGTTCTTCGCTGGAAGAGACTAAAATCATGGACTCTGTCAGCGGGAAGAGGCCGGCTCAACCTCCTGTGGAGGTGTTGCGCCGTCAACACGAGCCGCGCGATGGTGCAGTCATTAGTAATTCAGACGTCAGGTCGCTGAGTTTCAACGGGATGTCACACCCCGCCCGGGGGTGAGGCGGGGCGAGAAGATGGTACGAGACCTCCACAAATACCTATCATAACAGCACCTCTGTCACCACTGAGCACATCAGAAGGGGAGCGGTCCAACACTGCTGCGCTGATTTGATAAGTACTTTGTTTTTTTGGGAGAGGGTCCGGAATTCGCCACCTGCTTGGTGACGTAGGCGAGGGTCGGGTTTGAAATCTGTGCAGGGGGGAGACGTCAACTCAGCTGGTCACAAGAGGAAGGCATTAGCGAGACAAGCATAACAAGCCCGACCCTCGCCGCACCGACAATTGCTTCGCTTTCCTCCACCCATTCGCCAGACCAAACAAGACTGCATACAACCCTTCACCGAATACCTAAAATCTCGCACTGGAGACTGATGGGCGATTCACACACCTGTGCTAAGTCCGACCGAGAACGAGGTTTGCAATGGCAAAAGGTGCGCCTGCTCCAACAGTTCCGGTGTTTACCCTTTTTTTGGTGGAGCGGACAAAGCTGTTGCCAGAGCAACCCTCGCACTCAGTCGAACTCGACGCAAGTGTGTGAATCGCCCTTTAGGCTGAGGCCGTTACAAAGCCATGTAAAGTAGAATAGGTGCTATATCGGGCGACACAAACAAACGCTATTGTAGCGTGCTTTGATATAAAGACACAATCACAAAACAAAAAAAAACAAACAAAAAAACTTTTACATGAATTGGAAACGAAAATATCTTTATAAATACGTGCCCTCCGATCATGGAGCTCGTTCACGTCTGGGAAGATCCGACACAGGCCAACATCCTACTATTTAGCTTTCCGCCTTTCTACTCGCCTCGAGGTAATTCTTCCGCTTTGTGCGAAAAAATTTAGAACTCGATATCACAACCTATTTGAGATCAACGAAACACAATGAAATTGGACTCCCGCGAAAAGAAAACCTATTCATCCACCTGGAGAGCCCTACTCCAGCAAAATGCATACAAATTCAGTATTCCCCTTTCCTGGCGGCCTCCTGCCTCGTCCGCTCATTTTCGAAATCTCTCGTCGGAGAGAACTTTGCACTCTAACCTACAGCCAGTCTGTTCTCGATGCCACTCTTACTAGAAGCACCCTCGCCTCTGGATTTCGACAGTGTTCTCGTAGTTATAGCCGAAAACGTCTCACTTGATTTCGGCACTTGATCTGACCTCGCGCCGAAGCACAAGCTGTGACCTGATCACATTCTCATGGAAACCGGGGTACTTGGACGAGATTGAAGATTTCTCCAACATCGCTGCTGCACTCCGTCGATTATCTTCACTTCTCCCTGTAGTAGAAGCCTGAGCCGAGCATGACGGTGGTTTCTTGCACCTTTGGCGCCTCAAAGAACGCCCGATCTCGTTCTGGAATGGCAGTCAGGTTTCCGATTAACTCTGCCTCTCATCTCCTTCGTCCGGCCCGTTTTCTTTCGCGTCCCTGCTCGATTCCTTGGTCTCGCAGTCGCCACTGGTTCATGAATTCTTGGGGTGAATGTCTTTGCATGTTTTCTTTTTTGACCTCAACGACAGCTACCGGTTCTGGACATGCCATCATCGAACCCTCGGTGTTATTTTCTAATGAAAATATTCGGGCTAGATCGAAAAACGCATACCTCGTGCTTGTCTTTCTTGTTCCCTCTGTTTGAAAGACTGGCCGTTACCGATCGACCTTCCTAGAGCCTCTGGCTCGGATCTTCCTTGTCCTGCCTGACCTCATGCGCGTCCCCGCTGGATTGCTTGTCTCGCAACCGCCGCCGGTAAATGAGTCCTTGGGGGGGTCCCTACCGGTCTTCCCTTTTTCGGTCTTGACGACTTTTGCTTCTGGCTCTACGCATCGCTCTTCCAGTGACGTTGCTCATCGGAATCGTTCGGGATAAGTCGGAGAACGCTGGACCTGCGATGCTTGCTCTTTTTTTTCCTTCTATTCAAAAGGACGGCTCGAACAAGACGCTTTCTCCGAGAAACGCTGACTAGAGTTTCGGTTGTCCAGTCAGGGCTTGGTCTCAAGTACCATGAGTGGCTGCTGGGACTATCCACAGGCTGTTCTGCCTCCCTATCCGCTGATTTCTCCACGTGGCTTTCCTTGAGTCGGATGAACTTCCGCGGCGTGCTAAGCATTCTGGTAATATATTTGTCCCCCAGGAGGCAGACGTCAAATGTTAGAGAGGCTTCCTTTTTAGAGCGCAGCTCTTAGGGGCCCGTTCCCGGCTTGAGCGGCGTCGCCGTCGCCGTCGGCGTAACCAAGGTCATCCCAAGGTCACTTGACCCCCAAGGTCATCCCAAGGTCACGTGACCCCAAGGTCACCCCAAGGTCACGTGACCCCTCCCCAAGGGTCGCGTGACCCCAAGGTCACGTGACACCCAAGGTCACGTGACTCCCCAAGGTCACCCTAAGGTTACGTGACCCCTCCCCCAGGCTCACGTGACCCCCAAGGTCACGTGACACCCGAAGTCACGTGGCTCCCCAAGTCACGTGACCCCCGGGGTCACGTGACCCCCGATGACGCCATCAGTGACGTCACTGATGATGTCACCGGCATCCGCATCGTCAGTGTCATCATCACTGATGACGTCATCAGTGACGTCACTGATGACGTCAACGGCATCCGCATCGTCATCCTCATCATCACTGATGATGTCACCGGCATCCGCATCGTCATCGTCATCATCGCTGATGACGTCATCAGTGACGTCACTGATGACGTCACCGGCATCCGCATCGTCATCGTCATCATCACTGATGACGTCACCGGCATCTGCATCGTCATTGTCATCATCACTGATGACGTCATCAGTGACGTCACTGAGGACGTTATCGGTATCCGCATCGTCATCGGTACTGATGACGTCATCGGCATCGGCATCGTCACGTGACCCCCTAGGTCACGTGACCCCCACCCAAGGTCACTTGACCCCAATCAAAAGAAAATAAAAAAACACTCGCCTGAATTAGGAGTCACGATCGGGCACGTCATCCCGCCGCTGCCTATACTTCGTTTCACCCTAGGTCCGAGCGCTGCCGATGTTATGAGCCAAAGGGCCAATCAAACCGCGCAAAAAGCGCAACGTCATGGCGTGCTCTCTGCGCTTGATAGGACATGCCGGTGGAGGAGGACGCACAGAGAGACGGCGAACACCGGCTGGTCCTATCAACTGCAGAGAGCACGCCATGACGTTGTGCCTCTTTCGCTGTTTGATTGGCCCTTCGGCTCATACCATCGGCCGCGCTCGAACCTAAGCTGAAACGAAGTATAGCAGGTCATAGGACAGAGGAGTTCCCCAGGCAGGATCAGGCATAACCAGGCCAGGATAGGAACCGAAGGACGACTCTAGGCAGGAACATCGGAAGACGAGAGCGTGTCTCACGATAAGCTTTGTTCAATACAATTGTTTAGAAGTATGTACAGTGCTAATCACACTTGTCTATAACGCGCGAGCATGCGGCTTTCTCCGGGGAGCGCTAGACTGGTGGTATTCGCGGAAACTAAGCTAGTCACGTGGCGCAACTTGGAACGGCCCGCTCGAGGGGTGTCCTGCCCACTCTATCAGCTGGCGGCGAACGCGGAAGGCTGCTCGCACGCTTTTTTACAAACATCATTGCTCGAACAATAAACAAACGATAAAGGCGTATCAATGATGTCGCCATCAAAAATGGGAAAAATTGGACTTGGAAAAAGAAAAGACCGCATGCGGAAAAAAGAACACTGTTGATATGCTCACAACAGCGCGCAAGCAATGAACGGTCAGATAAGCGGTCAGAAGCGAGCGTGAAGCGTGCTCCGAGCAGCCTTCCGCGTTCGCCGCCAGCTGATTGAGTGGGCAGGACACCCCTCGAGCGGGCCGTTCCATGTTGCGCCACGTGACTAGCTTAGTTTCCGCGAATGCCACCAGTCGAGCGCTCCCCAGAGAAAGCCGCACGCTCGGGCGTTATAGACAAGTGTGATTAGCACTGTACAGTGCTAATCACACTTGTCTATAACGCGTGAGCGTGCGGCTTTCTCCGAGGAGTGCTAGATTGGTAACATTCGCGGAAACTAATCTAGTCACGTGGCGCAACATGGACCGGCCCGCTCAAGGGGTGTCCTGCCCACTCTATAAGCTTGATAAGCAGTAAAAGTAAAGTGCTTTATAATATTGCCGTGCGCAGGGTAACGGACTTCTAGAACTTTCTCGTTTATTCGTGCTCCGGACATAACTTAAATCGTTTATCCCTACTTTTGTTGTTCTAGAAAGTGCGTGTTCATTCTCGCCCCGAGCGCAATACGCAGGAACCTTCTCCGCCGTATCTTCGAGATAGTGACTTTTTCTAGATAAGATGCCGCCCGCGACATTGTCGAGTCAATTTTCGCCCCTGCGTTCGACTCTGCTGACACGCCGATTTCAACGCCCGCGACGCTCTGCTTCCTTCTGTTTCCTTCTTACACAAGTTCGCCCGATTAAACGTTTAGTTTACTCAGCTATTCGCCACCTCATCATTTATCATTCGTGACAATATATTTTTGTTTTCTTGATGACATCGTTGATACGCCTTCATGCGTTAGTGTGTTTATCGTTATACCTCGTCTCACCCTACGATGGACTAAAGGCGGAATAAGCTACGAACCGCCAGATCCAATCGCGAGCCACTTAGACATTGGGTGGTATTTCGCTTCGATGCACGTATCGGTGCCCGCGTCTCGGATCCCTGATGGGAATGGGCGGACAATGGTTCGGATCGAGCGATGAGTGACTCAACAATTTTACATTGCAACAAAAGCCATGACGTACTGGCTCCTTGCAGTGTCTAAGCTATAAAAGTGACGCAGCGTTTTTGAATTCGGAGCATTATTCGTCCAAACCTGATCATTGCTAAGCGTATCATATATAGCGTGGAACGTGATTGGACCTGGCGGCCGCTGGCTTTGGCCTTTAGTCCATCGTAGGATGAGACGAAGTATAGAACAATGATGTTTGTAAAAAGCGTGCGAGCAGCCTTCCGCGTTCGCCGCCAGCTGATAGAGTGGGCAGGACACTCCTCGAGCGGGCCGTTCCATATTGCGCCACGTGAATAGCTTAGTTACCGCGAATGCCACAAGTCTAGCGCTCCCCGGAGAAAGCCGCACGCTCTCGTATTATAGACAAGTCTGATTAGCACTGCACATCATCAGAGAGCACAGACTCGCATCATCATCATCTTCATCAAAGTATTGCAGAAGGGACGACAAAAGCCGCTTGCTGCTCTTTTTAAAGGGTCCGAGCTATATGGCGACTGATTTGGTTTGGTTCTTTTTGTTACGCTTCCGAAGCTTTTGTGTTTTAGGGGCGAAGCTCCTTAGGGTCTAGTCTTGTCCGGCGTCCGTGCTCACATCGATTGCCATCCCCTCTGTCTGCTTAAAAAAAGAAAAAAATGTTTGCGCAGTCGATAGGATTCGAACCTGTGCGGGGAGACCCCAAGAGATTTCTAACCCATCGCCTTAACCACTCGGCCACGACTGCGGGACGACTAGGAGGCTCTGAGATGTGGTAGTAACTCAAGAGCTGGGGTTACCAAACGCAACCCGGAACTCAGCACTACCTATGAGCAATAAAAAAAATCTGCACCGTCAGCACTCCCTACGAACAATAAAATCAGTATCATCAGTACGACCAGAGCTTCGCCCCAATCAACATCATGCACCACGTGGAGATGTTTTGATCCTTTTTCTTGTCGCGGTTACAAAGGGCGGAATGCTCGCAAGATATGTTAATTTTTTTTTGTGACCTACAATGTGTGCGCCCTGTACACCTTTTCTTTAGTTTCGAATTCCGTTACTATTAAATTGTGTTCGTAACGCCAGGCACGACTTGCTCTTAATTACTACAGCCTCTCAAAAAGTCCATCGCCACGCTGTGGCCCTTGCACCTCAAGAGTTGTCCAAATTCAAATTATTTGTTTGGTTATGGGATCTTCCCCACCAGAACTTGTGGCGAACCGCTGAATTTTGTGACACTACCCTATTGAAAAAACCAGCACAAGCTGATCCCAGCATCCCAGCTTCATGCTGGGTTATTGCTCCAGCCTGCCCAGCTTGCCGTGCTGGTCCCAACACAGGCTGGTCCCAGCATCCCAGCTTCATGTTGGGTTATTGCTTTAGCATGTCCAGCTTGCCGTGCTGGTCGAGCTGCTGAATGCTGGGTCGTGCTGGGTGAATGCTGGGCAAATGCTGGGTAATGCTGGGTGAAATGCCCATGCTGGTTAGGCTGGCGTTCTTCCCCACCATTTTAACCAGTTTAAATGAATACACAGGATAAACAAGCCGAACTATTCAGAAAAGCCAGCTCGGCATCTAATTTATTATTTTCGTATTCGCAGTCTGCTCACGAGCTCAGATGCTCCACATCCACTGCGCTTACACAGTACTAACCGGCGCACAGATAGTGGTTTTCGGAGCAAAACAAACAATGCTGTTAAAACTAGATTGCTTATCTCTCAACACGAAAAACACTAGGCACACGCCAAAAACAGGCAATAACAATAAAAAAGTTCTACACGGATGAGAGAAGCGAACCTGGGTCCCGCCCGTAATGGGGGCAAAGCGTCCTCTTGCGTAGTCAGCAGAGGCGAGGAAATCCGTGTGGCTTGGATGGCATTGGCGGTACTCCTCGGCACCACAGTCATTCACGAGCACAGAGATGTTCGAAGACACGAAACGACGCCTCAGTCGGGGCATCCGACTTCTTCCCGCCCTGAGCGGACTTCCGCTCGCTGTCTCCTTAAATCCCACTTCGCTTGCACCGCCGCTTAATTAGTCGCCAAACAACGCGCACACAGCCGTCCCTTCGAAAATCTGCCGAAGATAGCCAAACGTGTCTCAAATTCTCCGTTCCTACCACTCGCTCTCTCTCTTTTCTCGCACACAAAAGAAGCTCGCAGCGTGCCTGAAGCGCCCGGTCGTCTACCAGAGGCGATAGGACAAAGAACAGGACGTGGCATCGTCCCCACCCCAGCCGATCTTGGCGGGCGCGCTCCCGGCAAAACCAGTTCGACAACCTCTCGCCGACCTTGACGTGCGCGCTCCCAACAAGACCAGCTTGAACCAGCTTGGGCCAGATTCAGAATCAGCTCGAACCAGCATGACAAGCTTGAACCAGCTCAAGTACCAGCTTGCCCATCTGCAGTGCCAGCTCGAACCAGCTTGAACCAGCTTGACAAGCTTGAACCAGCTTCAGTACCAACTCGAACCACCTTGCCCAGCTGCAGTACCAGCTCGAACCAGCTTGAACCAGCTCGAACCAGCTTACAAACCAGCTAAACCAGCTTGCCCAGCTTGATATCCTTGCTGTTTTTTATTTCAACATGGTACCCCCTTTTTGAAAAAAATATTTGCGCGTGAATATTAAAAAACAAAGAGCAAGAATTCAACGCACACTATATCTTCTTTATTATGCCCGACATTTTCAGGAATGTTCTGAAACTAGGTTATTAGTAACACCAATTTGAACAGAATTCTAAATATAACTATATTTTCATCCGCGTTGCTTACTGCATATTAACTGGTTTCACTCTACATTATTCTTCTTATCATGTAACTCTACAGTCGACTGAGGTAGTTCGTTACGACATTTTCACTGCCCTTAATGTGGCGTGCGCAAAAATCGTACTCCTGGAGCTGAAGACTCCAACGTATCACGCCAGCGTTAGAATGTCGGTACTGTTAATAGGCATCAAAGGCTGGTGATCCGTTTCCTTCTGCGGAAGTCCTGCTCGTGTACGCCTTAGGATGTAGGACCCCGCTTTACTTCTGGAGCGGGAAAGCCTCAGTGCTGTGATCTGAAGCCTCCGTCCTGAGTACGAAGTACTTTTACGAAGTCCGGCAGCCTAAGGATAGGAAAACCTGTCAGCCGGCGTTTCAGCTCGCGAAAAGTGTCCTCTTGTTCCTGCTTTCAATCTACTTGGTTGCTACCCCCCTTCCGAGTAAGGCTGTTCAAGGGAGCCGTTACCTAAGCATAATCGGCAATAAACTCCCGGTAACACCCCACTAGGCCTAAGAACGAGCGTACCTGGCGCTTCGTCTCTAGATGTTCAACCACTTGGATCTTCATGACGAGTCCATCGAGTGGCTTCAGTTCAACTTTACCGCCAAAAACTTTACCGCCAAAAACTTTACCCCCAGGAGCGCTACTTCTTATCTTCCGATTTTACACTTTCGGGGGTCTTACCGTTAACCCCGATGCTTTAATTATTTTCAAGACCTCTCTGGGCGTCGCCAGTTTCTCCTCCCAGGTTTCGCCTGTCACCAAGACAACGTAATAGAGGTAGAAAAATCTAGAAATCTCACCTAAATGTCTTCTCATGAGCTTCGTGAAATTCTCGGGCGCGGTATTCACCTTGAACGGTAGGAACCAGGACTGATACAGTTGCGTGTCGGTCGAGAAAGCGGTATTCGCTCTTGAATCCTCGGAGACAGGGATTTGCCAATATCCCTTAGTGAAGTTTAACTTCGAGAAATATCTCGATGTTCCCCCTCTGAGAACAACGTGTCCACCCGGAGAAAGGGTTCGGCGTCAGCAGTTAGTCCTTCGTTTAGTTCCCGAAAATCAGTGCACAGCCGATGGGTGCCATCGGACTTCTTTACGACGAGAATGGGGGAGTTATACGCGGAGTCAGACTGATCTATGATTCCCATCTTCAGCATCTTGTTCACTTCGTCAATCACGACATGGCACAATGCGTGCGAAAGTGGATATTGCTTGGTGGGGACCGGTCTGGCGGCTGAGAGTTCTAGCTGGCACTCCACCAGATCCGTACCTCCAGGAACGTCCCAGAAAAACGCGTCAAACTCGTTGACCAGACTTTGGACTTGTCGTCTTTGTCGTTCCGTTAGATCGTCAGCTCTTGTCACATCCCGGTTGTCTTCCGACATTTGAAGGCTCAGCATCGGTAACTTGTCTTCCCCCTCTTCTCCTTCAGTTGTTGCAGCAGCACACTGAACCTGATCTGTATTCGGGGCCTTGGGCTCCCTTTCTTCGGCTCCCTTTCTTCGTAATGTTTGAGCATATTCACATGAAAGATCGTTGTTGCATGTTCCAGGTCCACAGCATAGTCGGCTTCGCCTTTCTTTGCAGTCACTGGGTAGGGCCCTCACCACTGGATAAGTATACCATACCCTTGTCCGCTGAAAAAATAATCAGTGCCCTTTCTCCTAATCTCAGGTCCCGATTGCGGGCCTTCCGGTCGCAGCACTGCTTGTACCGAGCGCCCGATTTTTCTAGTGCTTCATAGGCCACCCGACAGGTAGCCTGCAGTCGGTTTTTAAGCTCAATCACGTACTGGTAGGAAGTACGGACGTCCGGCTCTAAGGCTTCGTTCGTCCACAGCTCCCTTAGTACTGAGGATGGTCCCCGCTCGTGAAAGCCATAAAGAAGTTCAAACGGAGAAAATCCCAGATTCGCTTGCGGCACCTCCCGGTACGCAAAAAGCAGAGGTACGAGATACCGGTCTCAGTCTTGTGGCTTCTCTTGGTACATGAGCCGTAAGAAAGTCTCGATGGTATCGGTAAACGTTTCCACAAACTATTTCCCATGGGGTGATATCGCGTGGCGTGAAGTTGCGTCATTGAGAGCAGCTGACTCACTTCCTTCATGATCTCTGAAGTAAAGTTCGTTTCACGGACACTCACGGTATCTTTTGGAAGACCGGTGCGGGTAAACATGCCTACGAGGCCCCCGGACACACTATTTGTGGTTATGTCTGGTAGTGCGACAGCGTCAGGATATTGGGAAGCATAGTCCACCATGTTCAGAATGTACCGATTGCCGCTCGACGTCGCTGGTAAGATGGGCCACACGCTGCCCACCGCGATTCGTTGGAAAGGGGGATTTATGAGCGGCATTTTCCCGGGGGTTGCCTTCGTCATCTTTCCTTTTAAAGTCGTCCGATGGCACTTGTCACAGGATCTGAAGAATCGTTTCACATCCACCTGGAATCCCGGCCAATAAAACTCGCTGACGATGCGGCGTTCCGTTTTCTCCTTCCCTTGGTGCCCAGCCGAAATGCCGTCATGAGCCATCCGAAGTACTCCTTTCGTAGTTTCCGAGGGAGCACCAAATGGCGGAGCTTCCGCTCGAAAAACTTGGTGCAATAGTTCCTTGTGTATGACAAACGCCTCTGTGTTTTCCTACCTTTTTTTGCAGCTAGATATCTTTTCGACGCGGTCGAATAGACCTTTTAGACTGCTGTCTTCTTTTTGCAGTGTCGTTAGTTCCTCGAGATTCTCATGTGCACCTTCACTTACGGGCACTCCAAAAGGAGTGGTGCTCTTTTTGCCAAATGCTTCTTGGACCGTGTCTCCATAGCTACGGGGGCAAAAATTGCCACATCGTGGTTCTCATCGTGGGGCAAACATTCTTCCGATTTCTCTGGTCTATCCCAGCCGGCCTTCGGGTCACCGGGAGCACGCACGTTAGGGAGTTTGCCCAGAGTCAGATTATATAAAGCATTCCCCATACACTTAGCCATGACGTTCTCACTGTAGAAGGGACCCTCAACATACAGCATGGCTTCAGGCAAGACCCTCGCCGGCTTGTCAACCAAGTACACGAGGCTCTACGTTCCGGTCAAGTTGTCGTCTGGTGCGAGGCTTCGGCGCACTACGACAGTGTTGCAGCCTGTGTCACGCAACACCATGGCAGCTTGCCCGTGTAGTTTTCCGGCAGCTACAGGCATGTCCCCCCTGAGAAAGGAAGACCCGGACACTGCATTTACAAATAGTACCTTGGTTGCGTCTCTTAGTTCAACATAGCCATCTTTCACAGGACCGGATGCAGCCTGCAGCTCCCCCGTGCTTGCTTTTTTCATAGGAAACGTGCGGTCCTCCGACCCAGTTCCAACATTGACTGGAAGTGTGACCCAGCTTTCTGAAATTTCGGCAGGCCCCAGCTTGGCTGCTCGGTCTTTGACCGTTTTTACACTGTGCCGCTAGGTGTCCGCTTCTCCCGTACAGAAAACATTTCCGTAAAAGTCTACTGGTTTTGTACTTGTGTCCGGTCGATTTCGTTCGAGATCCATTTGGCGCAGCGTCTGTTGCAGCCTCTTCTCTCCTGGAAGGCTCCTGCTTTTGGGCCTTCAGATTGCGGTCTGCGAGGTCGGCCATTTCGTCTAGCCTTTTGTTTTCCGTTCTCTTAAGAAAATCGACATTTTTCATGGAACGCTCCGAGTGAACTGTTCCGTAAGCAGCGAATTCCGTAATCCGGCAAAATCCATTGCCGTCCCGGACAGTTCGACCCAACAGTCGAAAAGGCTAGAGAACCTCGCCGGACATTGCGTACCGATTTTCCCTTTTTCTGTCTTAGCACCTCTAAACTTGTTTCGAAAGCCGTCCGTGGTTAACCGAAACCTCTGCCAAAAGCGCTTTCTCCACTTTTTCGTGTTCGACAGACTCTTCCGGGGTTAGCCTAGAAAAGACCCCAAGTGCCTCTCCTTCCAAGAATACGCTAAGCGCGGTGGCCCAATGTTCGCAAGGCCACATCTGTCCGCTCGCTAACCTCTCAAAGCGCATCAGGTCGGCGTCGAGGCCATCTTTCTGCTCGTCAAATGCGGGCAGCCAACGCAGTGTACTTTTCCATTGCGTTGTCCCGTTCCTGCTGTTGGCGGGACTCGCGTTTACAGGGACCGGCGCCGCGTTCTCTAATTCCTGAAGGCTGATCCTCAACTCTAGGCTTCGGTGGTCTGCTTCGATACTCCTTTCTTGCTCCTGCGCTCTCGCGGCTCTCTCTATCAGCTCTGTTTCGATACTCCTCTTTTGTCTCGCGCTCTCACGGCTCCCTCTTTCTTCCTCTCCTGGTCCAACGGTTCCTCCAGCGCCGAACCTTTGAGTCGGAATAATTGTGTGCAGTGTATTGAAAAACGCCACGATCGTGAAGACAAATAGCGGGCTTCCACTTGTTTTTTTGCGTTAACCGCCAAATATTGGTGTTTTCCTTTGGTTTCTTTTTACGCCGTTGAAGTGACCATATATCACGAATGAACTCCGCGTCCAATAATTGCTTTTCTTCTTTGATCTACTCCGCTACCCATAATTGCTTTTCTGCTTTGATCTACTCCGCTACCCAGTTACTTGGGAGATGAGGGCTGAAGTTTTAATAACTGATCATGCAATTTATCACGCGACGTTCCCGGCGCAATTTGCTTTCCCGTGGACTTTTTTTTGTTGCTGATACTATTTTAGTGCGCTATTTTGTACATGCAAATATATTTTTTTTGTATTTTTTTCCATGGGTTCATAGTCAACTCCGGAGCTCATTTTGGAAAGGAAAAGCATGTGATATTCTGTTGGGAATGGGGTTCTTTTCTACAAGTTACGCAGTGTTTCCCGTATTAAGATCGTGTGTAATGAAGTAGTTCTTTGGGGTGGCATTCAAAACGCCGAAAATCAATATGCCGAATTATCGAAATGCCGAAATTTATAACATCGAAAATTCAAAAAGCCGAAAATACAAAACGCCGAGAATTCGAAAAACCGAAAATTTAAAACATCGAAACTTCAAAATGCCGGAACATCACCTAGTTATGAAAAAAGATAAAGTTTCTTGGCACGATACATTTTCTTGGCAATGTGATCAAAGTTTGGGAAGAGGTTCCGCCGGCGATGTGCGCGCTTTCGCCCTCTTTTCTAATACCCATGAAAGGTTGTTCCCGAGTGTAGCCTCCCTTGGCATGGTTCAAGCCTTCAAGAAAGGAAAAAAACATATTACTGCATATCTCGTCGCATAGAAGAGCGATTCCTTGTTTACTGCATTTGAGACACATAAGTTGTGTGCAATTTCTTGAAGAAAGCTTAGAACGTCGACATTGTCCCGGTTGCCCAGAGCAGCTGCCAAACGATTTTCGCGCAACTTTTGCTTCTTGCTTTGTGAGCGGCGGGGTCGGCCTCTGATCGGTCCATCGATTTCGTCTTCGAATATAGCTTGCACTATTTTCATGGTGGTCATGAGCCGGAACACGCTTACGTGGTGTCCGCCAACCAATACCTCCCATCGTCGGTACCATGCCTCACCGGCGTTGTTGCCCCTTGTAAATTCGTTCTGTGCGAGGGCAAGCATATCCCAGAGGGATGGCGGGAATACCGGTGAACTTCGCGTCATCACGGCAGTGTTACCTCAGGTCAGAGGTTCTCGCGGGAAGAGTGGTTTCAAGAACCCATAGGCATCTCGTACTTCTTCGGTGGGCAAGAACGAAACGGCTGCAATCTGCCTCACCTTAATAGTGAAGCCACCTACATCATTTTTGTAGAGCACTGCCTGTCCTAGGCGCTGCAGTCGCCTCCATACTGATTATCACCAATAGAACAGACAACCATGCACATCCGACGACGGGAGCAACGACCAAATAGCGTTGATTGCTGCCAATTCGAAGTCTGTACAGTTTTTGAATTTAGCGCTGCGGCGAAATTGAGCACTTCTTCGAAGAGCGCCTCGTACGCCATCCGGAGCATGGCTTGCGTGGGTCACTGTCTTCGAGATGATCTTGTGAGTACCCTCTACAGGAAGGTCGGTAATCACTATAGCGTTGCATTCGCCTCCCTTCTCGCACCTCCAATAGTGTCCAGAACCTACTTTCTTGTCAAGCACGTAAACATAACCGTCTTGGCAGCTAAGTTTTACTTTTCTCTTCTGGGAGCACACCACATTTGCGTCTTCGTCCATTTTCCTCCGAATCGATAAAATGATTACTGCCTAGCTTTACGACAGAAAGAAGAATACGAATTTATACCTGGGTCGAAATATCTAAAAAGCACGGCTGTTTAATTCAGCGACTGCGTGTGCGAATCAGTATGTGGCAAGATAGTACTTCCAAGTCATAAGTTAACAGAAGGCTCATTTTATAAGCTGCCAGGTAGCAAATAATTGGATGCCCTATTGTGTCTTTGTAATGCGTTACCTTCAATAACACCTGATGACGTGATCCTTAATGATGATTTCAATCTTCCAGCTAATGAATAGGTTCCTTAATGACTTCTTCTGTGGAATTCGTCGTCACTGCATGAAGCGTTCGAGGAACTTGTAAACGCTCAGGAGTTAGAACGATTTGTGTCGCTTCCAAAAAGGTATAACATATCAGGTGAATCGATATATTAGCTCTGTTCCTTACAAACTACCCGTCTGTAATCTCGCCGGTGATTAAAATTCCGGGTATCAGTGACCATGAAGCTGTTGTTGCATACGTTACATGCCAAGACACTTTTACTTATAAACTCTGTTCAAAAGAGTAATTTTTTATGGTGGAGATTTTTACAGAATACTATTTGACCGCTAAACTTCTCTGTCGGAGTTTGAATGTGCCTCCACATTGCTTCCCATTGAAGAATTATGAGATCTACTTAACAATGAACTTTCTCTGCTTATCGCTATACTTATTCCTTTACAGATGGTGTCGGGAAGGAGCAGAAACGACAGACCATGGACGAGAAAAGAACTGCGTTGTCTTCATAAGAAAAATGAAAGGCTAATAATAAAACGAACAAATGAAGAACCCTGCCGCAATAATTTTCGGCAATATCTTAAAGGCTAAAGTGAAAGATGCAAAACAAAAATGCTTTCCGACGCTACGGCCAAAAATGCTGAACAACCCAAAGGATCTATAAAAAATTGTAAGAAAATCGGGTAAGGGTGAATCTGTAGGCATTCCTGCAATTCGTAAAAACAATGAACTGACTTTCGATAAGTTTATCAAGGCTGTTTGCTCCAATACTTTTTTTAGTCCGTTCTCTTGTCAACAACCGAATTCGTTGCACAACATTCTTTCGAGACTAGTCTTGATGCAATGCTTAAGTTTGTTATTGAGCATGATGGAGTTGATAAACTACTTCGCAATCTTAAATCTCATTCCGCCACGGAGCCTGGCGCCATGCCCAATTTTGTGCTAAAGATGTGTGCTGCAGCAATTTTACATTCTCTACTTACAATGTTTAACAAGTCGATCGTTTTAGAAGGCTGTCATCGGTTTAGAAAAATGTAAATGTTGTGCCTATCCATAAGCCAAGCATAAAAAGCCAGGTTTCTAATTACAGGCCCCTCTTCCTAATCTGTGTTTGTTCTAAATTACTAGAGCATATATTATATACAAATGTGGTTAGCCATCTCGAGTCCAATAATTTATTTTACAAGGTCCAGCACGGTTTCCGGTCTGGTTTGTCGTGCACCACGCTGCTGATATAATTTGTACACGATCTTTTACTTTCAGTAGATAAAATTTTCAGGTTGATTGCTTGCTTTTAGACATTCAAAAATCATTCAATATGAAACCTCACTTACTTATCATGAACAAACGTTCGCGCCTGGGCGTTTACGACTATCTTCTAGGGTGAATACATAATTACTCATCCAATCGTTCCCAATGTCTAGTCATTGGGGGTCGATATTCTTCGTATGCCTCGTATGCTTCGTAACCTCGGGTGTCACCCCAGGGGTCTTTACTTGGGATACTTCTCATTGAGGTGGCGTATTGATTTCCCGCCAAGGTGCGGCATCCTTTATATTGCTCCACCACACCCCTGGACAAGTAGAACGACGCAATATGCGATGTGGAGGTGATCACAATAAGCAGAAAACTTTGGAATCAGGTTCCTGTCGTGCAGAAAACATCGCGACAAATCTCAAAATATCAAACGTCTAGCAAAAGGAAAAGAAAAAAGAAAATAATTTAAAGTTGAAATGTGCTTCATGGCTGTGGCTGCAGAATGTCACGTTTTAATCGATTGACAATTTAATTTGACGGTACAGCGTATGGAAAAAAAAAAAGCATTCATGGCTGAGAACGCAAGGACGCGAGATTGGTTTTTGGCCTGGAAGATTTGTTCGCGGGTCGACGTGAAAAATGATTGCTGCTCACAGTAAATGGGGTGCCAAAAGATGGCTTATCCGTGCACAAGAAAACCCGCGTTCATTGTTAGTGGTGAGGACATAACTGTATAAAAGGGAACTGCAAAAAAAAAAACAAAAAAAACTGCGCTGTACTTGTAACGGTATGTGAATAAAATAAGCTCAACTCCGCAACTCTGTCCGCAACTTATACTTATGGTAATTTGTTATAGAAGAAAACCCGATATTTCCCAATATTTTTGCCGCGAACATGCGTCTAGAAAATTGGGTTACTCCCTACTTTCTTGGAAATCTGAAGTCGAATTCTCCCGTTTTCCAAACGTTTCACTTCCGAAAGTATTTTTTTGGGAAAAACGAATATCCAAAAACATATGGGCTAGCTTCAGAATTCGGAAACGAACATAGGTTATCTTGGCTTCAGTTAACTTCTGTGACATAGATGAAGCTTCCAAATGTCGCTTTTAGGCCCATTTTGAAGTAAAATTTACCCTTCTAAACATTTGTTTTAGGCATAAAAAAAGGTGTTTCTAAGATTGCAGCAATACAGCTGAAACTGCCAACCTTCGACATAACCTGTAACTGGCGGGCTTTCCTTATTCACTTTGAAGCGATGGTTGAACAAAATGCGTGGGACACGTTTACTAAAGTTCGAGCATTGGTAAATCTCCAGCAAGGTAGGGCTGCAGATTACCTCGAAAGTGTATCATCAGCTAGCCGCTCATTGTACGAAGAGCTCGTTCATGCATCGAAGACTCGTTTAGGCGATAGACACCATTAGCAATTTCACCTGACTCTCTTACATCAGCACGAACAAGGAACCGACACACACCAAGGACTTGACGGTAAGGTGGAGCGATTATCAACAAACGTGGTTGTCGGGTGTCCATAAACCACGATGAACCAGACGGCGACTGCTGCCTTCATCGACGCAATTACCGAGGCCTATATTCAGCGCCATGTTCGACTTTCTAATCCCAGCATATCACACTCGTAACTTGGACACGCATTTGAGTTGTAGACAGTGAGCAAGTGCACGGGCATTCCAAATGACGGAACACAACCACACTCATCAAAAGAGCTATCACGAACATCCGGAGTAAACTGCTTTCGTTTGGCACCGTTGGAGAATTTGCCGAGACCTGTCCGAATAGCGAAGTGCAGTCCAAGACTTACTCTTCTTTAACGCGGAGTGGATCACGCAGGTATGGTGACACATGATTCCGGGAAGTATGCCATATGCGCGAAGTGTGTCAAATTCGCGAAGTATGCCATGCGAAGTAATTGTAAAGTTATTTCCCTATTTATTTAATTAAGGGAATGATTGTAATGTGTTATACTTTGTTTTCATTAACGGGGGGGGGGGGGGGGGGGGGGAAGCGGGCATTACGACCCCAACAACAACAAAACATCGTGCCTAAAATAACTTGTTTTTGTTAGGGTAAGTTTTACCGGCCACTGTCATCTGCACATACAAAACGCAAGGTCTGCCATTTTTGAGATGCTAAAAACCTTTCTTCACGTCATTGCAAACCTCAGCGATTCGAATCTTTTTTTTTTTATGGTTTGGTTGTTTCTAGATTGTAACTCGTCAGCATGCAAGGCCAAGGCGAAGGGGGAAGTACGCTGATACAAAGACGCGGACTCTCGGTGAAAACAAGAGTAAACAAACTCCCGGGGTCATAGTATTTCTCTACAACGAAAAGGAGAAAACTGTTTATGTGCACGCAAGTTGGTGTAGCGGATCTGTGCGCGCCTTTGCTTTTGTCCCTTCATTTCTTTATTTTCGAAGACGCGGAGAGGACACAGAGGATCGTCGACTGCGAGCCTTGCAAAAGCTCAAGACATTTGAAAATTCTATCCTCAGTTATGGTGACGACGACAGTTTGCATAATGCGACAACAGGACGGGACGCTCCGTTTTCTGCTGTACAAAGTTCAGCAGAGAAGTTGACTGAAAATAACGTAAGATTAACTGGCGTGCTGCTGAAAAGATTTTATACCATTTATCATCTTTGGGCGAAAGGAATGTTTATTTTATTTTAAGTAGCCTTTTAACAGCAAAAAAGAAAAACCGTATATGTGCACGCCAGCTGGTGTATCGGATCTGTGCGCGCCCTTCCTTTGTCCCTTAATTCCTTTGTTTTGCAGGGCGCGGAGAGGTCACAAAAGAATCATCGACTGCGCGCCTTGAAAGCCCTCAAGAGAATTAAAAAATTCCTCCTCGGTTGTAGTGACGACAGCAGCTTGCATAATGCCACAACAGGAGTAGACGCTCCGTCTTCTGCTGAATAAAGTTCAACAGTGCAACTGACTGAAAAGATACGTGAAAACAGAAAGAATAAACAAACAGTCGGACCGAGCAGCACCTCTTTCGCACCGAAAGAGGTGCTGTTCTCTCCGTCCCTATGTTTATTCTTTCTGTTTTTTTGTTTTAACGTCTCCAACGCGCTCATGTCGAACTAAGTTTGACTGAAAAGAACGTGACATTAACTGGCGTGCGGCTCAGAAGAGATTAGAACGCTTACCACTTTTGGAAGATACGAATGCTTATTTTATTTCGTGCTTCTTTTCCCCTAATCTTCTAAAAGCTTCAAGGTTGCCTACATCACTGTAACCCTTTTCGCGGTTCATGTCTTTTTTTTTACAATGTCAGGACACACCGTTGGTAATACATGGCAACTTTCAGCGACGGTGGTACAGCAGTGTGAGAATCGCGCTCCCTAGCTTCTGAATGAACGGCTTCAGAATGAATCTGTTTGCTTACACCTTCCAGAGGAGAGAGTATGAGGTAAGACTCTTACGTAGCTCGTATTTCACAAAATTATAACTTCTGCTGTCGCTGTGGGGGGACGCTGCCGTTGCCTCACCTGGCATTTAGCTGGAGAACACTGAGCTGTGCTTCGGCCGACCCGTGCTACATGCGTTTTGGACGGCATCAAGACCCGCTAAGCACAGCTTACGGGCGTCTACATTTCTGTTTTAATCGACATTGTATATTTATTTTCTGATGAATTTTCGGACGTTTTCGGTGTTATATATCAAAGAAACTCAATCATCTTTATCACCGCAAAGCGAATGGAAGAATGATATAAAGTCCGTGACCGAGCGTTGCAATCTCGGCCCTGCGCGCGGCAATATAGTGGTGGTAATACCCCGTTAGCCCTAAGACAGCCTTTAAGTATGCAAATTCTTTTTCTCAGGTCGCGGGAAGTCTCTAACGGCCTCGACTTTGTGTTCGTCGGGCCTTCTCAAACCCTGACCTACGATGTGGCCGAGGTACCTCACCTCGCCACTCAACATTTTTCTCGAGCTCCGTAATCACTCTAGCAGATCAAGAATCTATACTCCACCACGCTCGGATCGGATCCCTTGGCGTCCTGCGTTACGCGGAGCAGCCGCAGTGGAGTCAGCAAACACCGTCCATACAGTAATGCGTCCGGGCTGAAGACGATTGCATCGTGAGTCACCGAGCGCCGCGCGAACAACATTGCCGGCAGGTAGGCGTCCCTTCACTCTCACTCTCATAGTGTAGCGCCCGCAGTACACGTTTCATAATTGATTGAACGCTGTTCGACTGCGGGTAATATACCTAACTGTGTAAAACCTTTATACCGCACTTCTCAAAGAAGCCAGTAGTGAAAGCGCTTTCAAAAACGCACCCGCGGTCGCTCTGGACCTGTTGGGCATAACCTGCATGCCCGGGCCAAAATCGACAAATGTCTGTTCATTGCCTCCACCGAACTCTGTTCCTTCATTGGGACAGCCTCCAGGAACTTGCTGGCCGCGCACATTACCTATAGAGCATAGCAGTACCCAGCTTCAGCAACCGGAAGAGGGTCCGCCACAACGACAAACACGCCTGAATGGTTCTGAGATAATGGACACAACTCTAAGGGGTTTTTGCCGTTTTCATTAGGTTTCCCCACCCTCTCACAAACATCGCACGCTCGCACCCGAGACTCGGCATCTCGGAAACATCCCGGCCAGTAAAATTACGTGAGGAGCCGCTATTTCGTCTTTAAGAGCGCAGCTTTCAGGCGCCCGTTTCCGCGTTTCGCGGCGTCGCAGTCCCCGTCGGCGTAACCGCCCCGCTCAATTTAGTGGGAAATTGAATTGGTGTTGAGGTCATGTGACGTCAATTTTCCAGTTAAATCTAGTGGAGAAACTGAATTTGTTAATGAGTGACGTGACACAAAGTTGAGTGACGTCATTTTCCCGCTAAATTTAGTGGGTAAACTGAATTTGTGTTGAAGTCACGTGATGTCAATTTTCCCACCAAATCTAGCGGAGAAACTGAATTTTTTCATGGGTCATATGACAGGAAGTCGTGTGACGTCATTTTTACCAATAAATTTAGTGGGTAAACTGAATTCGTGTTGAAGTCACGTGGCGTCAATTTTTAACTAAATTTAGCGAGGAAACTGGGAGGAGGGGGAGGGGAGTACGGCAGGAGGAGGGTAGGAGCAGAGGAGGACTGGAGGAGGAGAGGAGGAAGAGAAGAGGAGGGTAGGAGGAGGCATAAAGCAGGAGGGAAGGTTATGGAGGAGGAGGAAGGGCATAACCTCTCTTTTGTACCCTCCCCTCCTCCTCCTCAAGAGGTGCGTTCTAATTTCGGATTACAGAGACTTGTAAACGTCTGTCAATTTTTGTTGCCCAAGTGACAGGAGTATTCCGCTCCATGACATCACACTTGAAGAAGGGCGTCCGCCCGAAACGTCGTGTATACCTTCCTGTTCACGTATTTTTTCGAGTAGTGCAACCATATATTTGCGATTCCGTGTTTAGGCGCAACACCTCCGCTGGATATTTTTCTGGAAATACAAGCTGATCCACAGTTCGACCCGATCGATCTCGGTAGTGTCGGTGCAGCAAACCATCACGAACAGGAAATGTAATGGTTTTCTTCGCCACGCCCTTCTTGGTGGTTTCCCAAATCTTATCTAGACTGGGTCAGACCTTTGCTCCTTGATGAAAATTTCCTCCGTTACCGACACGAGCTTTTCAAAGTTTTCTGATGTCGGGGACAACATCAACTCGTTCATGTCTGCTAGCTGCTCCTGGCGAGTTTCTTTCTCGACCGCAAGGTTTTACTCACTCCCACGGTCTTCCTCTGCCTCCGCAGAACTGGATTGCTCGGAGACCCCGCCGGCAGATCTTTCGTATCCCCTCGGCTGGCCTCGTCATAACTGACCTGCGTAGAAATCTCGCGAACCTTAGCCCTAGTGAGCGCTTGAAAAACTCCCTCCCCGAGGATCTTGGCCTGTTCTTTCAGGATTCTGTCCGTTCGATTCGAAAATAGGTAGGGGTACTGTGACGGTAGTTTGTCCAAAACAGCCACCTCGGCACGCAGCTCTCAGAACAGTTCAGACATCAGAACATAGGCCACGGGTAGACACAGGCTTCCCTCGTCCAGCACTGACTCATCCCAAGAATATTTCCTATTGTAATTTGTTTCGGTAACGTACGCCGGGTGAACTAGGTCAATAGTAGCCCGACTGTCGAGCAACACGCGGCAATATTTTCCGTTCACTGTCATGTCGAAAAGATATGGACCTAGGAGTACTTTATATCTCCTCGCACTGAGTGGTGTTGGCGAAAACCACCTCTGGTTTTTTGGGCATCCCACGGCAATATGCCCAGTGTCGTGGAAATTAAAGCACGTTACCGGATTCCAGGCCTCAAAGGGTTTCTTTTGCCGACTGTCCTACTCGTTAGCCTGGGATGCCGCCGAGGTACTATCCTCCTTCCTTCCTCCCCTCCTTCCGCAACTCGGGTCTTTTCCAACCCCGTTTTCTCTGTTCATCCCCGCTTTCCTTCTCGAAGACTTCCTCTGCGTGAACAGGGCTCCTCTGCAAGATCCGCGGCTCGATAAGCGGTGTCAACTCTCGTCTTATCCTGATTCCAGGTGTGCATCTCCTCAGAGAGAGTCTTATAGAACTGTTCGAGCGCGACTGTCTCCAGTATTTTCTCCTTGTCATCAAACGACTCGGCGTCCCTCATCCTCTCTACAAGGTACGACCGAAGTTCGTGCGCGAAATCCGCATAAGTGGCCTTGGACGTTTTGGTCACGCCCCTGAACTTCCGTCGGAACGCTTGTGCAGACAAGCGGTATTTCTTCAGCAGGTAGCTCTCCACACGCTCATAGTCGTCTGAGTCGTCCGCGTATAACCCCGCGATTACCCCGGTTTCCTCGCATGGCAATACGTTGGGCAACGTTCTGGCTCAAGAAACCCGATTAAAACAGGCCCTGTCGTATGCCCCCTTGAACTTGACCAGGTAGAGGTCCATATGAAGTCCCACCTTAAAAGACTGAATGAATTTCGTCAGCTCATGCTCGAGACGAATTTGTTTTAGTTCTAATTCTTCAAATTTTGCTCCGTCTTCTTTTTTTGTGTTGATTTTTTTCAACATCCCTTCAATTTCATCGTCGTCGAGATTTTCGTTCTGACTACTCTTCGCCAGTACCGTTTTTTTCATCGATATGCTCACATCAACCCCAAGCTCCTCACACAGGTCGAGCAGGTCACACCTTTGCAAACGCTGCGGGATCATGTCTGCGACCTATCTGGGTGGTAAAACTCTGGACTACAGAAACGCAACAACTTGAATAATGGCTTTACGGTCGTCCCTGAAGGCCCCGCAAAATTACACTTCTATTGTACAGGCCTGGCGACGGAGAAAAGATGCCGTCATTCATCAGACTCTGCTGACGGCTCTTAATATCCGTTGGCGCTACCGCTCAATGGCTGTAGCTGTCAATCCCACCAGCCGCCATCCAGTCGTAAAAACTTGGGGTCCACTGGTTTCACAGGAACGTGGCGTGCAGAAATGAGAAAAGAAGTGCACAGCTCGGTGTCATAGAACTCGTTCAATTACATATTTGAAACCAAGAGGCAATAGGCGCCTGTCACTCAAGTTTTGAGCAGCGCTCCAGGGGAGCAAAATCTAATACTTGTGGCTCGCGTTTCTGGCGTTTCGAACATGCGTCATTGCGCTACCCCACTACCGTTTTTTATACACCGTTCCCTTCTAAGTGAAAGCGTAGCAGACACTACAAGAGCGAGTTTCGGGCATTCAGTGTCCCTGCCAAGCACGCGCGCTCGTGCAGTGCGAGCATCGCTCAGGAAAACAGGCTTTTGCAAGTTGCTTCGGCTTCTTGACGTAAAGCCTACGTGCTCACGCAGGCTATGAAAGATTGCAATACAAATGTTAAATATGAAAGTAATGTTTGATGAGACGCCGAGGCCCCGCAGCATACTTTCTTTTTAGACGTTTTGTTATTGCGCATGTACGGTTGCTAACAGAAGCTTGTATTTTAACGTGGCACATGCATAATAGAATTTTACAACGCCGCTTCTATTGTCTTATCGTGTGGATGGTGCAGCCGGCATGACGTGGTCGCGTCTTACTGAAGCGCTCGCGTCTCCTGCCCGAGAACAACGGGTCTATGGTACAACGATCTTAGTCAGCAGCATCGTTGCAGCGTTCAAGTTGAAACGTTTCTGCGTAATATTATCTCTGCGTTTCATTTGTGTCGGGCGACTCGACTCAACTTTTTCTTCTCTCGGATGTGTCACCGGTTCGCTCCCGTAATACTGGCGGTCTTCCTCGGCTCACAGTATCCTGCCAAGGTCCTTGGTCGCCAAATGGCTAATCTCCTGAACCCCGCGCTTGTGGATGAATCGGTCTTTGGTAACCACCCGAGACGTCAATTTGTTGTAGAAGGCACTGGCTCCCCTCTCTTGCGGCTGCATGTCAGGGTTACTTGTCCCGCTGGTGAAGCGCTCAAAGCCGTGAGAATGGGTGATGGGGTGCTCACTCAGGGGGCTCTTGGGCTCCGCTAATGGCAAGTCCAGACCACCTGAACCCTTGTCGAATTCTTTGCCTGGGTTCTTATAACACAGACACTCCGAGGCACTCTGAACAAGAGCGTTTGGGCATGGAAAGAGCAGCAGATTGACATATTTTGTTCGTCTACAATGAAATGAAGGGCTTGTACTAACCTGCACAAGAAATCAAAGAAGAACTTGGCTTATCCGCATGACTGCCGCTCTTCAATGCCCACGAAGGAAACACGTAGAAGGCTTTTTGTTTAAAGTGTGCGGTAAACTTAATTTCCACGCCGATGGGACGAACGACGTTGAAGAAGATGCCCTAGAAAAATCGCAGCAGGGGAAGCGGAATATGAGCAAACTTGTCCTCCCGGCCGCAGCGTCCACGGTGAGCAATGCATTAGACGAAGAATCACCAAGCTTGCTGACGCATCATGTTGCGATGCTGTGAGGCGTGTGCCGGTTGCAGATAGCACATGTACCAGAAAGCAGAGAATAATTTGACGCATCCGTATGGCTGCCGCTCTTCTATTGATGGCTGCCGGTTCTCCTGCTTTATTTTCTACGAGGCCGTTTGATCCTCGATGAATGTTTTCATACCGGTGGTGTCGTCACATATCGCGACATGTTCGCAGTTATTTGAGCCAAAATTTGCTTTCTTTCTGAAAAATGCGCCAAAGTTCACCAAAACCCGAAGTAGCCAAGGCAGAGCCAAACTCGACCCTCTTCGGCAAGAGTCTGGGGATTTCGGCTCAATTCGCCAAACAGACGCCAAATTTAAGCTCCACTGCCCCTTGGTTGGTTCTCGTGTGGCATCTTTTTGGCCTATATATCACTGTGTTCTCGTGTTATTCTGCCTTGTTCGCTATTTTTTTGTTTTCTTTTGGTCCTAAATTGCGAAACAAATGTCGTATTTAGGTTACACTGCTTCTCTTCGATTTATACATAATGTCTTCGGCTTAAGAGTGGCACTTTTGCAAATATGTGGTGAGCCAGAAAAAAAAATAAAAAACTCACTAAAAGTACTTTAGCCCTCACTAATGTTTTGAACCAAAACCTTATTAGGTCTAATTCAGGCCCCTATGACTCCCAAGCATCGGCCAAGTTATACGTTTCTATGGTGCCCTACAAAGGGTAAGAAACATCTGTGAATTTTCACAACCTCGGGAGGTTTGACGACCGCGTATCAACAGGCTGTTTGAACCCCTGGCTAGGGCATCGTCTCGTGGATGGCATAATGTTGATTGTTGTCCACTGATGATGCTGATGTTGATCGATCTTCAACGATCAACTATGGCTCAAAACGATCAACTGCGATCGTTGTCCAACAATCAACAAGACTCAACTGTGAGCCAATGTTGATGGTTGTCCCAAGATTTACCGACGGCTCACAGGGTAGGCTTGTGAACGGGTTAATAAAGAAGTAGTTGCCAGCATTGTTTCGAGGATTTTCATATATACCGATGCCCAATTTGAAAAAAATATATTGCAGACCCACTAGTATTCTTAAAACGGTACTAAAGACACGGAATAATTTTCGAAAACAAAAACTTTTATTAAATCGCAAAACTTTCATAATACAAAACTCCGTAATATTATTAATTTTATATCTTATTTAAAAATTATTTCGAAATAAGAAGTGATCAGGAGACTGGGATTACCTTAACTTGTCTCCCAGCTCAAAAAAAAAAGAAAGAAATGTAGCTGCATATATTTGTTTAGTTTCTTGTTTTTATAAGAATCTACATAGGTGCTTTGGTTGGTCTTGAAACATTGCTAACGCCATTAAAAAGAAAAAGAATTCTAGATATGAGCCGAGCTTGCGACCGACATGTTTTAGTACGTATTTGAACTCGACATATAATTCCCTCTTGTTAAAATTAGCGCAAAAACAAGGTATGCAAAACCTAGAGATCTGTCTCTAGATTCTTTCTCCCTTGTATTTGCGTTAATGTTAACATGATATCTATCCAACAAGCCATCAAATAATTTTAATATAGTAAAATTCCCACAACTACGCGTATATTTGTTCTTATTCGGAACTAATAATGGTGCCGGGAGATATAAGACCAGCGGCGCGTTTGATTCAATGCGGGCTTCCGCGTATTGGGCGGAGTGTTTACCACCAGTAAGTTCTGAAGCGCAAAAGTGAAAAATACGGGTACAATTCTGCGAATAAGACCTTATTTGTCGACCCGCATAACTATACTAGGTAGTGTAAAATGCTCAAGCTCCGCGTGAATGTGACACTATACTCCTTTTCACACTAAATCCGCCGGCAAACGCTATCATTCGATATAGACAATCAAGCAACTTGACTAGTTCACTGTCAATGCTCCCGTCGTGTTTCTGAGTGTGCAATTAGAGACTAAACCAATCAAAAACAGAAAACGTTAGGGCTTTTAGAAACCCGTTGGGTGAAACACCGCGACAGCTGACGTATGCAGTATATTCGCTTTACACGTTTTAAAACATCGTGTCCTTTATAGTCCATAAACCCTGCCCTGTATAACGGAATAGGGAATAAACTTTCAATTAGGGCTTGTGATAATTTTCTTTATGAAACCTCAAACAGATGCTCTAAGGAGAAGGGGACTTTTAGAAACATAAAGGTATCTACAATCTTTTTTTTTCAAAAGCCCCAATGATTTTCTGGGGTAGAATGTGTTGTTGAAATGATCAAGAAGGGCAAGTGACGTGCTAGCTTTCTTTGAGCAGCGTAAGCAGAAAAGTATAGAATAAATTCCCCCAAAAATTGCCTTGAAACGAGCTGGCAGACGATCGGGCTTGAACCTTTCCCAAGAGGAGCTCCAGAGGAAGATCGCAAAAATTATGTTAACGACTTGTATATTTGAACGGCCACAATGTAGTACTTGTAAGATATAAAATAATTTCAATATTAAATACATGTTACACACCGCTTCTTTTGCGAAGACTGAAATATCTCAGGATGTATATTCTGATATTTCCGCTTAATACAGGCAACGACAAAATTCCAGTATAGATTATTAAGCCGTGTTCGATCCAGAGGAACGCCAATATATTTAAAAGAATAACAAGTCGACGATAGTCCAGTAAAGTGTCCTGCCATGGTCAGCAAAGCATATATCCAGAATCCATGAAATGTTTCGGTATTTAACCTCGCTCCAAACAGTTTGTGACGTTTGCGACACGAAGGCCTTCCACTACACTTTTCTTATTGTAACATAACAACGGCACTTCATTCGCGTATGCTAGAAATTTTAACTCTATGAAGCAAAGGCTATAGCCATGGACATTATTCTTTGTAATAATGTTGAGGCAGAGTGATTCAAAGTAAAAAGAAAAAAGAAGTCGTGATAGTGGGCAGCCTAGCCTAACTGAATATTTATATGGATGGATTCTGAAAAGGATTCGTTTACGATAAGTCTCCTGCTACTATTTCTGTAACAATACCGAATGCCCCCTAATAGCATAGTCCCTAAGTTTCATGAACAGATGTAGTTTTTTATAAGGAAGAATGGTTTACCCTATCGGAACGCTTGGGATAAGTAATGTTAAACTATCGCCACATTATCTTATTTATCGGATACAAAGTCAATCGCAGATATTTCCAAGTGTTATGTTCATTTGAATGTTTCCTTCTCGTATACCACAATTTTGATGTTCTCCGACTAAACCATGTACTACGAAGTGTAAGCACTCGTTCAAGTATTGGGCGAATATATTATAATCCACATTACGAAGGGAAATGATTATATAACCTTCAACCTTTCTTAAAGCTAATGTGTCTTTTGTTTTAGGAATTAATGCAGTGCAGCTATTATAAAAAAGTTGGTGGTAATTTTTGGTGTTTGTATGCGGCTTTAAGGATACCAATTAGTAATGAGCTCAACAGATCAGAACATTTTCTCTAAAATTCAGCACTTAAGCAAACATGTCCAGGTGTCTAGCTTGAAGGAAGAGCTTTTATGGCACTCTGAAGTTCCTGCGAGGTTATACTATCCTCGACTATTTACTTTTCCCTGTCTGATAAGGACGGCACGATGTCAACTAGCTCTTCCATATCTGTACTTACTGCGATTGGAATACTCTTGCAAAAAAGACTGGAGTAATAATCTACAAAAGCCTCTTAAATGATTGGTGTATCTATTTTTTCACTACCTCTAAATTCAATTTCTACTATATGTTTTCTCATTCTGTAAAGATCTCCTTTCTGGTGTCTCTCCGGGTATAATTTCTTGAGACCGCAGTCAAATTACTGCGCGCTGAAACTTTGCGGTATCGTATCGCTAGAGCTGTGTTTTTGTCATGATTATTTCTTCAATGTATTTACCTTAATTGTTACTTTTCAGTTCGTAATTAGTTGATAGTACATTCAAACGATTATTAAGTTCTCGCCTCGTTTCAACTGTAATTGTGCTCGCGCGTTCGATACCCAATTATTAACACCTTGTTTAAACATGTCCCATTTGTAAAAGACGTGAAGATAGCTGATCTGTTGTACGCGCGAAAGAATGTCGGCGATATGATCAGTGAAAATTTCGTCAGATAGAAAAGTGGTATTCAGTTCCCATGGGCTTCATTCAAGTCGTAATGAATGCCGTTTCTTCTCGCCAATGGTAACCGTTACAAGACAGTGGTCTGAAAAAGTGCGCGTTTCGCCATGTACTCTGAAATAGCCCCGTAGAGATCTCCGGAGACGTATGTTCGATCTTGTCGTGCGTGAGAGGAGCGTTGGAAATGTGTGTAGTGCACTCTGCTGCCTTTTTCTCCACTTGTGTTCTTTAAGTTGCTTTCACAAGAGATTGCAGTAAAACTGCACTAGAGTCAACTCTTGCCGTAAATTGGGAAATATCATTCACATTTAACACACAGTTGCAATCTCCAAGAAGCAGTATTTTTCTATCGGTCTAATATATGGACGTAGGAGTGAAAGTACTTAATTACGTGCATTCACGGCGCTGGGAGTGTGCACACATACGCCATTTGTTATTGCCACTAGTAAGATAGCACACGATAAAGCGCCCCTCCTGGTCGGTGGTGAGAGCATTAGCCGTAAAACCCGTTCATTTTTTTTTCACAAACAAAAAGCAACCAGCCGAGGTACCTGTTGCGTGGGTAATATACACTAAAAATTGTTTCGAAAAAGGTATCAACGAAATTTAGGTTTCTTCCTCGCCGGACTTTGTCTCTTGTACAGCTAATAAATCTACCTACTGTTGGGAGTTAATGGTGAAGAAGCTGACACCGCTTTCGCTTCAGTTTGAGAGATCCAACATTTAATTTAGCTGCACGATGTTGAGGGGCGCTGGACATGCGATCGGTTATGGTTGAGCGTTATCGCTCATAAGATTTTCTTCGTCAAGCTTAGGGCCAGAATGCGGCTTCAAGTACGGCTCGTGCCGCGTTCCACCGTCTTCTTGCGGTCATTTCTTTATGTAGTTAAGGTGCTTTTATTTAACATGTCATCTGTAAGTTATTCAATTGCGAGTATCAGGTCGTCTGCGCCGTCGGTTTCTTGAGTTGAGTCACCTTTTTCCTCATCTTCGGTGGTCGATGTGTTGTGTTGGTCATCTGGGAGAGGCCTTTTGTGTTTGGGCGCCTGAAGTGTTGTCAGTGTGCTTTCTTGGCTGGCCAGGGGGCTGGCCAGGGGTCTGGCGTTTAGTCCCGTACTTGCATCGGGAGAAGGAAGAGATCCTACTGGCAGAGTAGTTTCCGGCGGGTCTGGCTGAGGGGTAAGACCTGGATGCTCAGTCATCATGGAGATGTCACCACTCGGTTCAGCAACCTCGATTACATTCAACGCGTGTTCTGTGGTTGAGTCATTTGTTGTTCCGATTCTCAGCCTGTCGGCGTAGGAGAGGACGCAGCCAGCCAGGTTGTGTCCCTAGTTTTGGCACTTCGTGCACCTGGGAGTACGAGAGTGGCGGCGGACGTGGCCCACGCGGTTGCATCATAGGCACATACGAGAACTACCGGGGATCTGTAGCAAGGCCTGAAACCCATAGATCGTTAGTAGATGAAAAATTTTGACCTCACCCATGTTGTCCCGGAGCGTCAGTTGCACGTCTCTGTTGAAGTCGCCCATGTCTTTCATTCCTTTGCGTTCCTATTTTTTCCGTACTATAGAGCGCGCGGTACCGAAGGGTTCTAGAGCTTCTACAACTCTCCAGTTTTCCAGGTGTATCTGTGAGTATTAAGGGGGGGGGGGGGGGCGGACCGAATCTTGAGCTTCACTTCTTTTGACTCTGGGTGAATGACGAGGCATTTGCGGCCTTTGACTTTTAGCTCTTCGCAGGCGACGAGCTTTGGTTTCGCGGGGGAAGTCCAGCATACGACCATCCAGACGTGAAACATCCTCTATTGTTCTATGGCGATTATGTCCCTTTGGTCAATGATGCCACTGAGGTCGTCTCGAAAGTCGGGAGCTCGGAAGGTGTGACCGGAGAGATCTTCATGCAGGAACACTGAATTAAAAACGAGGATTCCATTAGGTAAACGTGGCATCAGCACTCAGTAGTCATCCATCGGATTGATGGTTGTAGCAGCAGCAGCAGTAGACGTAGTACATCGGCCCGAGGCTGATTTTGTTTTTTGCAAGAACATCTACACGCAGCCGTTGGAGACGGCGTCTTCTTCTATATCTTGGCCACGCAGGCACGCTTCCGCTGCTTCGGAACGAGCGAGGTTTCATATGCCTAGCTATCGCGTTCCAAACTTAAACGCCAGAGTTGTATATTGGGAGACTTTCGCCAATAGGCGGAGCAAAGGCTGCCGCCAGCGCTGAATATTCCCCCCGCGGTTAGAGCGTAAACTAAATATGTGACAACACGTCGCCCCAATCAGCGAACCGCGACGTCACAATATTGGAAACACCATTTAAAGCGTGAAATAGAAGCGTTCAACCTCGCAGCAGCACGACGACGACGGCGACGACGACGTTTAGAGGATGCCACACCGGGCGTCGGTGGTGCCTTATTCTAAGCCCTGGGTCTCAGTACCTCGGGGGCAGCAGCTTTCTGCTTTGATTGGGCTACCCACTTGGACCCTGATGCTTCGATCCCAGTGAGCGACAGCAAGATTATGCTCCTGAGGCTCGTTTGTGCAACCGTGCACCCATCGAACGGCAGGCTGCAGATCCCGTTGGCCCGCTGCTGACCCGCCTTAACGAAATTTGGACATCTTCAAATTGGACTGACATCCTCCGCAATAGGAACGATCCATCTCGTCGTCATCTTGCATGTATATACTCATCGCATTACCATGTTCTTTAGACGCGGCACCGAGGGCCTTCATGGTACGGGCTGCCGCCTTACAGCGGTGCCGCCGCTCTTCAGAGCCAAATAAAGATATTATTATTATTATTAGAACACTGCAAAAGGGTAGGGCGCACGAGCGTCTTGAGACATGGTTTACTCAGCTCGGGTTGAGACGGTCTCGCACGGCTCGTGCGCTGGCTTTGGCAGTGCTTTCCTTCCCCCAGTCTCAGCTGAGACGCTGTTTCTAGAAAGTCGGCCCGGGTTTGGACCGCACGTTCGTTTATTCTACCGTTGAATATGGACGTGACGACAACCTCACATCCGTCAAGTTTCGGGTCACTGAGAGTCGTACCTTTTCACTGTAGCGAGGCTAAAACGGCTTAAACTAGTCGTGTTACATATTTAGAGCCCACGACCACCGCTAGCGGCTGTTTCGTGGCCTGTGGTTGGACCCGAGATGCTCGCCTATTTAAACCAATGCATGGCCAAACTCTCTCAATAAACGTCTATGTTAAAGGCGAAGCTTAAGCGCCCTTCTGTAATTTTTTTTTTTAATATTTAGTCTAATGTAACATTTTTCTTTAAATTATTATTTGTGTTTACTTATTCCGCATTTCTTCGTTTCTACTAAATCGACTTTGGCCGGCCCTCGCGACCAACGTTACTGGATTGAGAAGTTGACGACCTCCGAGAAAAAAAGTTACGCGCTGCCATTCACTGCCGCGTAGCGGCGCTCGTGTCCAAGCCCCACTATAGTTCGGTCTGACTGGCCTCGGTACCCGTGGATACGCCGTGAAACATCGTTTTTGTGAGGAGTTCACAAAAAGGTATTCCTCAGGACTGTTGCCAGTTTGATAATGTCCCGACTGAGACAACATTTCCTCGGACTTTTGAGGTAAATTTACGCCCGCCCGGCCTTCTTAGTTTTGGCAGTTTCCCGACATTCGGCACCAAGGTAGGCAGCTCGGAGAAATGGCTGCGTCTATCGTTCGTGGTTTCCGGCACATGGACCGTTGTGTTTTGGTCCTTTGCGGACTAAAATACCGTTAACTTCCCTCTTCGGGTGCTCTGTGTTTGTTCCTTAAGTTGAAGCGTAAACTGCTGCATACAAATCAAAGCCGCATTAGTGAAGAATTTCAATTTGAAGACGTCTTCGTCATTTAAAAAAATCGGGCTGTTTTTGTATTTCTATTCGGCTGCGTTGAGGCCTACTTTTGGTGAAAACCACTCAGTTATTCCTTTCGTGTGTTCTTTATGTGCGTGACCGCCTCGCTCCCTTGCGTGTGCGTGCCATTTCGGGGTCGTGTGACTAAGGGTAACAATTTCGAAACATCACTTCCGATTAGCTTATCAGCATGGAATCGTGTGTGTATATTTGGAGATGAACGTGCGGTAGATATTAGAACCATTATTTTTGCAGAACCTGCAACAGCTTCGCGGCAACAGTGCACGAATTGTGAGACGCCCTTGTTAGTATGTGGAACGAGTTCATTTGTGTAAGCGTATGCATGCTCCATGTGCCTGTACAGCAACATCCTTGTTGATGTGTTTATAAGCGCGTGTTAATCTAAATTGGCTTTATGTTAACTTCTATTTGCTTAACGTTGCAGTTGTCCATAAATGTAATGTTGTTTGATTGATCTCGTGACGTTTTTTCTATCTATTTCAAGCCAAAATAAAGACATTTTAGCTGCCCTGAGAATGCGAGATAGGAAGGCTGGTTGCAAGGACCACTTCTGAAAACTGCAATGCCTCTTCGTTGTAACGCAAATGCTCTTCTACGCGAGGTACATCAATAGAGAGATGACGGAGAAGGTGGCAGTAGCAAACAAGGGAGCTTGAATCCTTCGATTGCCAACCACAGGTATTTTCATTCGTCGTGTTTTGCATTCTGCTCGCGATTTTTATCATGCAAAAAGAAAAAAACGTTGCACAGTATTCATCTGCAATTTTAGCCTTGCCGAAGATTTGTTGAGGTAACCAATCAAAGGCAGAACACGCATTTTGTTTGTTTTCTTGTGACAAGTGGGAGCGTTTATCGTGAACTGGATATGCATGGCGCTAACAGCGCACGCGAGCACCTGCTTGTGGATGCTGGTCATAAACGTATATGAGAGACATCAACTCTAACATAAATCCCGTTATACTCTCATAATACACAAACATAGGATCGCACTCGGAAGCCAGACCCAAAGCTAGGCACCCATGCTGCAACCGATGAATTATGGAGTAAAAATGGAAGAAATCATCAGCGTGCATAATTACAATCGTGACTGCAGCAGAATCGACTTGCAGAGTCAATTTATTAAAACAAGTGCGCAGGGGCCGCCGACGTGCCGCCGACCGCCTGATTTCGCAAGGAAAAACCAGCGTCCCGAGCTTGCCCAGAGATTGGCCGGCCTTTCGGTCCGGGCGGGCTGCGACAACAGCGCCTCCACGGACGCGCGAACGGAGGGGGCCGGCTTTCCGAAGCTCGGCTAATGCGGAGCTTGTAAACTGGACTGATCTAGTAACGTTGCCCGCGGCTGTGATCTTTCGCTTATCTGGCCCCGTAGACAAAAGGGTTTAGAGTCTCTTGTGGGTATATAAGAAATGCCACCAGAAATGGGCAAATTGAGCATTGTATCTCAATCTGTAGAGGTATTGTTCAACCATTAAAAGGAACATAACCTTTTATAAATTGTTTATATTGTTTTGGGTGCTCCACCTTATTTAGAAACCAACTTACGATTAATGACCTGTTTCTTTTTGTTTGTTTGTTTGCTTTCGTTGCGGCGAGGCTGCCAGATTACTTTTTGGGAACGCCGCAGGAGACAGGAATTGGGGGACCGCTCTCGGCCACTGAGGGAAGTAAGCGATCGCTAAATGTATTTCTTTTTCCCACCAGACTTAAAAAAATTAAAAAAAAACAAGATTCCCATTATTATTATCATATATAGATAATACGTAACAGAGGGCAAAATTTGACAACAATAAAGGGGGACAACGGCCAAACACATATCTCCAAACACAGCTAGGTAACTGGTGCGCGACTGAAACTGCGACACACTTCGCCCCTTTCTTCGAATTCTACTTTTCTTAACTTTAATAAAGCAGATCATGCGAGTCTATTATTTCATATCTCTCATCAATTTTTTTTCTTCACCGAATATGCCTCCAGTGAAACTATAAGTATAGACGATCTTTGGAATAGGTTTTGGTAAATTATTTACCAATTAATTAAAAAATGCATACCTAGACGACACAAAATAAAAGAAAAACACAATACATAAATCATTCGCTAAATCAATCATATAAAGCATAAAGTAGAAAGAAAACGAAGATCAGTAAAAAGGAAAAGAAGCTCTCAGGATAAACTTACTCTTGCAGAAATCGTCAAACTGTTAAAAAAAACGAATAGTTTTATATATATATATATATATATATATATATATATATATATATATATATATATATATATATATATATATATATATATCAGTGTGTCGAACTGAAAAAATTACGGGTTCGGTTACGGTTCAGGTTCAGGTAAATTTATTTTGTTCCGGTTCAGTTCCGGTTCGATTAATTCGATCCGCGAACCGGTTCGGGGCGTTGAACCGGTTCGCGAACCGGTTCGGAAATTATAAATGACAAACTGCAACATCAAAATAAATTACAAATAAAACATCTGAAATCAACACATACGAAACGGGATACATCGTAGTGTAAGGCTCAGGGATTTCTACCAGGAATGGTTTCTTTATGTGCACTCAGAGCTTACCTCACCGACGTTTACGCATTCGGACTTCATTTAATTGGGTCCGACGCAGTAACTGTAAAATCCGCGACCTCCTTACAAACCCACTTACAAGTAGAACTCGCTAACTATCCCGCCACCTCGGCGTGTAAGCAATTGAAGGAACAGTGGGGAGAAAATACAGCTTTCTTTATTTGAACTAGCCTTCGGTAACTCAAATTAGACCCTTAAAGAAGTTTTCATTAAACAAGATACGGAATATGAAAAACACTTCACCGAACGCAACGCCAGAAGGACGTAATAGGATAAATATTAAAATAGAAGAGTTCGCAGTCTCACAAATATGTTAGCTTCTAAGTGCCTATACGAAACCGGATGCATTATTATCAAACTCCACAGCCTTTTCTTTTCTCATTCCGATGGAAGCAAGCTTCAAGAACTCGCGCGTTCTAGAAACGTGTTATGAAATGAGCACACAGCAGTATTTAGGATTTACGAGATTGTAGGAAAATCAAATCCCATGACGCGATTTTTTTTTTTTTTGCACAGCCTTCCAATTCTCTTTCTTCCGTGCAAGCCGCGACCAGCGCAATACTGGTTCCTATGTCAAGATTCATGGATGCAGCGTTTGTCAAGGTTCATGGATGCAGCGTTTATATTCCTAAGACTGAGTGGAGAAGAAAAATATGTAAGCGAGGTGTGTGTCAGTTGACGGCACTTAAAAAACAAATGGCATTGATAGCACATTCATTGTCAACAGCGCGTGGCCGAACCATTTTGACATGAGCCGGTAACCGTTATTTTTTTTCCGGTTCAGTTCCGGTTCGGGTTCATCGCGATAACAATATAACGGTTCGGGTTCGGGTTCAGTTCCGGAAAAAATACCGGTTCGGTTCCGGTTTTCGGTTCGGTTCGGTTCCGGTTCGACACCCTGATATATATATATATATATATATATATATATATATATATATATATATATATATATAATCTCTGTAACCTCAATGCTACCATTATCACCATGGAAAATTTACTGAGAAGAAAACCAGAAATTTTCAACCTTTTGCTCATCCTTGATACTAAAAATGGAAGTGTTACTGACATTTTCAATGAGTTTTTTTTTAGAAAGATATGGTGAATAGATGAGTAAATATTTGGTACATAATTTTAAACGAATCTCTTATCACTTGGAAGGTGCTTATGAAATGGAAATAATGCAAAGTTATTACCATTCATAAATTGTGTGACGTCAATATTCCTTCCAATTTTAGGCTCATCTCTCTCACATGCAGTAGTTGCGAACTACTTGAAAACATTATTCTAAACACATAATAAAATTTCTTGACGAGCGGCACGTATTATCTCCTTACCAACATTGTTTCAAAGCGGCCTCTCTATGATAACCCAACTAGTTTAAACATTCCTTCAACTGTCTTTCAATATTAACAACCGCAAGCAAGTGACCCTAATACAGATCGATCTCTCTAAGGCTTTGGACCGCGTCTCGCACAATAAATTATTTATGAAACTAAAACACTCCATAGCAGAGGGGCCTAGAGTTAATTAGATGAACAATTACCTATTCAAACGTTTCCAGTTTGTGCAATGTGAGCCGGAGACATCCAAGTCAGTCAGAGTCATTTCCGGGGTCCCGAAAGCTGTGTTGTTGCCCCACTTCTTTTCCTCAATTTATAAACGACATAACTAATACTATTAGTTTATTTTCATTTATTTAGTTGCAAATACTGTGGGCCCTTCTGGGCACTTTACAGGAGTGGAACTGCTATTTCCATACACGTCATATCCTGGAATATGATATACATTTCTTAACATCTTAAACATTTTATATCAATATGCAAAACCGCGCTGGTTCGCATCACACAAGCAAAGAATGTACCTAGTTATGAAAAGAACACTTCTTTTACTTACTCATAAACAGTAACAAAAACTCTAATATAATTTAAGTAAATATTTTTCAAAAAATGATAATGAATCACAATTTACAACACTTTCGGGAAGCTTTTTGAAATATTCAACTGTTCTAACAAATAATCAATACTTATATCCGTCAGTATCAATTCGCGCAACTTGCATAGCCCTGCTGTATACCCCACCCTGGTCCAAATGCCCACAGAGCACCCACAGAAAATTTGTGTGGGGTCCTAGAGGTCTCTATGGGGCACCCATGGGGTTGTATGGGTGTCCTGAAATCTCTGTGGGGTCAGGCCTGTGGGCCTATGGGACATGCGGGTTACTGTGTGGGGTCCTTTGGGTAACCCACACAGCCTGTGGGGGCTTCTTTGGGTAACCCACACAGCCCGTGGGGGTTCTTTAGGTGACCCACAGAGTCTGTGGGGATAAAACTCTGGCTTTTATGGGACATGTAGGAAATTCTATGGGTTGATGTAGGTACCCTGCAGCCTGTGGGGATAGAGCCTAGCATCCCATAGGACAAGTGCGACATTGTGCGGGCTGCTGTAGGGATGCCACACGCTAGGGGGCGCTCTGTGTAGCTACACGGGACATGTGTGACGCCTATGGGAAGCCTGTGAATGTGCCCCTCAAGATATATTCTACAGAAATCATGCAAAATATAACTTTTTTGGAAGTCTTTTTTTTTTAATTACATCGTTCATCCCAGTGCGCAGAACACTACGCCGACGACGTCGACCACGCGGGCTTTTCTTCGAAATGGGGCTTCTAATGCACAGGCATCAATACTTTATGTCAACATTGTTCCGAAGTCAGTTTCGTGTTCTGTGTTGTGACCTTATGAGTTCTGTATTCTAGCGAAAAAGCGTATTTGCCAAAATGCAGAGCAATAAATCTATATGTTTATAGGCAACAGACAAATTAGATGCAGGACATGACTTATCTGGACTCTTATTAGGTTTGTTTTACAGATATCCAGTGAAGCTCAAACAAAACAAGAAAAAAAGCTAGTGCACTGATGAGTATACATGAACAAATGCAATCATCTTGCAGCAGAATAGTGATTAAGTCTAAAAGAAGAGCATGTTTTTAAAAAGACAAATATGGAGACAGACTGAAAAACAAAAAGCAAGCAGTTTTTCCTGAGCAAAATGCATGTACCCAGGTAGCACACCGCGTCGGTCGGTATCGGGACTACGCCGGCCGGTCCTGTAACAGGATGCGGCGCCCGGCCACGGGCGCCCTTGAGCTACCGGCCCCGTCCGGCGTTGGCGTCTCGTCTTACGAACTGGCCAGTTGAGCAGAGGTTACAGTGACTGGCCGGAATTGTGTTTTTGCTGTCTTTGCTGGCCAGTATTTTCATGGAGGTTCCAGTAACTGGCCGGCATCGGTATTTTGCTGTCTTTGATGGCCAGTATTTACATGGAAGTTCAGTAACTTTCTGGAATCTGCGCTTTGCTCTTCACGTTGGCGAGTCCTGCCGTTGAAGTTCCGTTTGCTGACCGACATCGTTTTATTTTTATTTTTTTGCCGTTTTCACTATGCAGTCACATCATTGAGATTCCGACCAACTGCGGCATGAATAGCATGAATAGCGAGGGGAAATGTTTGCCTTGATAAATCCTTCGTAAATGACTGCCGACGCTGGCGTATTTGATCCCAGCGTGCCAATGCTGACGTGTTTTACCGCAAAAACAAGAAAAAAAAAAACAAAAACAATGCGGCGAGGAAAGCACATTCAGGATATTGAGAATCTGAACACGTACGCCACGAAAAATAAATTTTACAACGACGAACGATATTTTTTCAGGAATCTAGTTTAATTTGATGCACTATACTTAACGTCCGGTGGTATACGCACGTGTTTGACTCGGATAAAAAATAAAAACGGTATAGCGGATCAGTGGCGTTGCGAGGGTCAGGGGCACCCGGGGCGGTAGCCCGCCGCGACACCCCCCCCCCCCCCCCCCCCCTTGTGACGCCACTGTAGCGGAACCTCCGAATGAAAAAAAAGAAAAAAAAAAAAAAAACACGTGGCAGGATTGAGCACCAGCTTTGAGCTTCAAAAACAATAATAAACATTACTCTCCAGAAACCAGAAAAAGTAATTGTATTTATTCCTCACGACGCCACGAAAGGCACGTAAATCTCCTCAGACCATGTTATTAGGAATTTTAATTGAGTGTGAAAATATGCTGATTCAGGCAGGAATCAAATGTCTTAGTTACGATCATCTAACAGAAATATTTCAAATGTTCACATAGCCAGACGATCTGTCGCCCGAATCCCGATAGCTTATGTTATAGACATACAGCACCAGAAAAGCGGGAATATAAAAAAAAAAAACTTCCTTTTTTTTCTTTTTTTTTTTAGCAGAAAAAAACGAGAAACACCAATGCGCTGTGGATGTCTGCCCTGCCGGGTTTGTGAACGTGACCCCTTGACGCTACGAAACAAATGTTATAACACCGAACGATACCGTTTCTGCTAGCTAGTTTAAGTATCCCCACTGTTCTTGGATGTCAGAAATAAAAACATGTCTAGGCCTAATAAAGAAGTAAAACTGCGGAGTGCAACCCCGATACGTGAAACCAGGATGTACCAGAACAAAATTAAGTACTACTTTCCGGTAGTCAGAAAATTTAGAAATGTGCTTAATACGTAGCGCGCTATGAGCTTAGGTAAATAACTGCCTTAAAGTAGCGGTATTTTCGTTTGAATAGTGGGTAAAGATGACCGCCTTCAGTCAAACTTTGGCTGCCTCACTGTGGCAGCTAGTTTGACCACTTACGGATTTTCCCATTTTTCTCTCAATATTCCGATTATTATTACCTTCTTTACTTCGTTGAAAGGATTTGCGGCGCTTGCCTATTACACTGACCCACCTATTAGCACGGAGGGAGCGAATTATCTCGGCAAAACAAGAGGGCCACGGCTTGTGCATGTATCAAAATTCAAACTTGGGCTCGCACTTCCTATTTTTACATTTTCAGTGATTTTTTCCCGAAAGTAGGGGGCCGGCGACCGCAAAAAAAAAAACATAGCAAATATTTAAATCAATAAAAACAAAAAAAAACATAATAAAAAAAATTAAAAAATATTCAATTTATCGGGATTCGAACCATCGATCATGTGATCACAAGCATAGCGCGCTAACAAGATAGGCCACGCGCCCCATCGGTTTCAATGGTATTTTGGAATTTATATGTCTGCTAAATTCGTTTTTAAACATTGGGTGGCTAGTCTCGTATTTAATTTTTTGCTACCTGTTCAGGATTGTATTTCTAACATTGTGGTGATGTTGACATGCTCAATCATTTAATATTACTGTGTCTTGTAATCGTTTTAAAGCGCTTTGCTGATCGTTTTATTGCAAGCGTGTTGAAGATACGCGAACATAGCCTCGGTAAAGTCGCTAGGCATCCATAATAGCCAACGAATGCGATCCAATATAATCCACAATCTTATTTTGCACGTTTTGCCGGTCGCGTTGTCCGTGTGTGTTTCAAATCTCCGTCATAAAGTAAATTTACCGATTATTCGTGATGCGTGGAGTTCACCTTAGTTTCAAATGTGTCTGAAAAAAGGAAGCTACTGTGAGCCGTGCAACTACGTCGAATCTGCTCAACAGCCGAGATCGTGGCACGGTCGTTTCAAAGTAAGTTCCTTTCTTTGTTCGTTAGGGCTAGATTATTCTTTCCTCCCTTCATAATGCTCGTTATTGTCTCTAGATCACTTGCTTGTATCGTTGTTACTAATTGTGCGCGAATGGTGTTATGCCAGGCTGTGTTTCTTCTTTTTTTCCCCGATGCAGAGCACTCCATCCTCGCACCAATTAGCGGTCACAGATGAGCGCTTAGGCTGCATACTCGCTCCAGGTCCATCAGTAGCGGCGGAAATTTTCGGGACATGGGGGCGGGCGGGGGGGTGGGCGGGCAGGCAGGCAATCAGGCAGGCAGGCAGGCTTGCTAAGACGGAAAAATAAAGGGAGGGGGGGGGGGTGGTTTGATTGCCTCCCTCCACCGTACTGTTTACTGGTAAACTAGAATGTCTGGAAGAGCGCGGTGCCCCTCCATCGCCGAAGCTCTAGGTTTGACACCACAGGTGGATTCTGTGTGCGTATTTGCGTCCGGAGAGCTGGACCAGGCAAAAGTCAGCGATTGATTGATCGAGCAGGCCCGTAGCTTCCGCCGCCCAGTCGCCTGCAAACGACTTCATTTTCTCGATTTATAACCGGAAAAGAATTGCCAAAAATTGGTGCCGCGGTAAAATCACCCCACGGTGATTAATGCATAGCATGCCACTCCCGATCGCAAAAATTTGTGCCCGCGAAAAACTTTTTGACACCGCTTCTGGGGTAGTTTACAAGCGTGTCCTTATTTTGAATTGTGTCGCGCCAATTTATGGGAGGTATATTTTGTTCAGTGTAAGTATATAGTGTTCATACCTCACCCAATTCCTGTTTTTTTCTCTTTGGTACTGCCTTTAGTGAATGGTGTAGGTTGTAATTGTTTTTGGTAGTAAGGGGATGAGCTGGGGCTAATTGAACACCTTGAAAATTAGTTCACAAAAAGTCATGGAGACAAGGAGGGTAACGCATAGACCACATGCAAGCGCAGACTCAACTCGCATAAACAAAGAAGGAAATAAAGAATGCGGAAGGAGCTCGAGCAGAGGCCCAAGTGGAACGCGCTGATTTACCCATTCGCAAGTGCAGATTTTAAAACCAGAATTTTCTCGTCGTTTAAGGTAACAGATCGATGGCTAATACATCAAAACAGCTCAATTTCTATCTAAAATTCACGATGGACTGTCAGCTATCTATCCACTGTTTACACTGCTCGTGTATGTCATCCTTAGAAAAAAGCGTGGATAATTAGCATATACTATGAAAAACATAAAAGAGGATTATTTTAGGCGTTTATTATTCATAGTATGGGCAACCAATGTGTCTGCACATTCGTCTGTTACTTGAGCTAACAAAGAAATTGTTTTTAGCCTTGTGGCTATGGTTGAATTAACACGTTCTACTTGGACCTGTTTAGACTTTTGCTAAAACTCCTTCTGCATTCTTTTTTTTTATTTTTGCTATAATTTATGTGACTTGGGAGTCTGCAGTTGTATGTAGTGTATGTATTCCTCGACCCTTTATTCCTTGTTTTTTGTGTACTATTTTTTAATGTGTTCAGTTAGAATGAACTCACCACTTTACTACATGGAAAGGATGTTGTTAATTCTAGAACTTCTGTAAAACAATCTACCTGACATCTTTGCCTCGCGCCACGGTTCCTGAAGCTCAGTTCTCCGAGCACAGCCTTTTTTATTTCTCTGATGCTCTCTTCTTTCTTTTGTTTTTAATGGATTGAGTTGCTAGCGTGCACCTGTCTGTGTTCTACGTGTTCCTGTCCTTTTGTCCTTGTCTTTTTTTTTTGTGCACTTTTTTCAAGTTGGTCCACAATATTTTTTATTGTATATTGTACTCTGTTTTCATCTTTATACTTACTGCAGCCCTTGCCAAGCAGAAGTTGGCATTCACTTTCACCATCCCGATGTGAGTGTCCTGGGACGACACAGGATGACAGTCTCCTCTGCTGAAGTCCAGGCTTCATGGGAGACTGCCAAGGCTGTTTATGGTAAGGTGCTCTATATATTGGGCAATACAATAGCAACTTATTGGTGCTGGGATTGTTCTAACATAGACTGTGTTTATGGGCTGGCCTTCAGCAATTCTAATGCCACTCGCCTGGAATGAAAGCCTCTAGGGGAATTGCACATTTCATTCGTAAGCGGAATGCAGAGTTGACAACAGAAGTGCATCACTACTTGCATGCAGTGTTGCTGGGTGTTGTATTTTTTTGTATTTCTTTATTTAGTGTTCCCAATAATGGCTAAAGCCTTCCCATTGGTGCGCTTGTTAGCCCCTAGTCCCACTAGAGCGACAATACAGAAACAAACGACAGCGACGAGCCTCAAACCAGAGTCTCTGTCGCGATTTCACAGGCTTGTGCATAGAATAAAAGAGGCTACACTCGGATACAAGTATTACGCACGCGAGGGTATCTTCGGCAGGCTTGCAATCACCCGGGGTCACTTCACGAGCACCGAACGACTATAAACGCCTGCCAAAGGTATACCATCGCGAAAATACCGCATGTGTTGAAGGCTTGTCGGTGTCGTCGGTTCTGTTTGTAGCTCTAGTGGGACTCGGGCATAAGTAACAACACACAAACACAAACGAACGGCAAGAGTGGTAAACAGTGCCTCTCACGTCCTTCGCCACCGTGCCCATTGGTTTTCAGAGAAGTTTCCAGTATAAATATCTATAATATTTTGTCATATATCGCACAAGGACACAACCAGGAGCTGTACCTACAATTCAACGCTCACAAGACTTGCGTGAATACACCCCATAGCTGGTCGCATTTTCAGAGTCATTTTAATGTTGCGAAAATAAATAATGACATTGGCATATTTGTCGTGCCAAATGCTGTCACACCTGTTCCGAACTCTGGTCTCCACGTACTGCGGACTTTTTGCATCGATTCTTGTACATCTCTGCCTCACTTATGCCCAAAAACATTTTACTCGGTCTATCAAGCCGTGTAGTCAAGAAGCTATAATCTGTAAAACTCTTCAGAACACTCCTGAGTTGCGAAGCTTTGCAGTAGATATTTATGAAAAATATTCCGTGCTATTTCCTAACCTCGAATACATGACTGCAGGAGCATGGTATGCATTCAACATACTCTCTTTGACAAGCTAAAGCATCATAAATGTCATGTCCACGACCCTTACTATACCTATTAAGTTTTTGGCTGACAGTGTCATAGAAGCTGCGTATGGGCTAGACCAAACTGCAATCAGCCTTGCGTTATGTGGCACTGCTCTCCATGTATACACAGGGGCAGGAGTGCAGCCGCATTGCTCCAAGCTGGTGCGTGGTTGGTTGACCCCACTCCCACTCTCAGCTTTTATTGTAGCATTACACACATCATGTGGCAGTCCTGCACATTGTTCTGACTCATGTCATATATTTTTTTATATTTTTCACAAAATAAGTGGCAGCAGCACCAGCTCCTGTGATGCAGAGCATGTGCAACACAGATGCAGCCTTCGGTGGTGCACCTGCAATACCTGCAACCTTAGATGGAGCAGCTGGTACAGTCGGACCTGCATCCGCTGAGGCAGCTGCTAAAGAGCCCGCTGAGGTGGAGCCATATCAGCTGCTAAACTTCCTAGAATGTGAAATGGTAAGTTGATTTGGTAAGTTTTTGCTTTATAAGAGATACCTCTGGAAAGAAGGCATTTCTATGCTTGCACAATGTCTTCAAGATGAAAAGGCCTTGACAATTTGTCATTGACCATCTAGATCTCGATAAATGTTGCTCAAATAAGATCTCTCTTTCATTACCATCGCCACAAATTATTGTTTTTTGGTGTTGCATCACTTCAGCAGTGGTGTAAGACCCAAGTTTTAGTGTCTTGAAAAACATATCTAAGGCGACATCTCTTTGTAGAAAGTTTAAACCTGCATCTCTAACATTCTGCTCAACATTTTGAGTGCATTAGGCGGAAAGACTTGGAGCATCGTATTCCCCATTAATTACCTTTGGCCCATACAATAAACCCTTTTCAAAAGTGTGTGCATATCCAAGGCCGCCATTTCTTAAACGCGGACTCCGAGTACGCTTTGGAAACAAGCGCCGTGTCAGTGATTGGCATGGATAGACGTGAGTGCAACGTCAGCATTTCACATGGTCTTCGATCCAATCACAGCTTTCGTGTCCAACAAATGGCGACTGTCAATGTTGCTTGCTTAGGTTTTGAAAATGGTCTATTCTTCCTATGTTCACCAGGTACATGGGAATGAAACTCAGCACTCTTGGAGCATAAAGTGGCTTCTTCTCTTTTAAAGCGTTAGTTTTATAGTCCCAGCCACGCTCGAGGTTGCATGATAACCCCGCACACAGGTAAAAAAAGTGGCGCGCCTTGCACCGGCAACTCAAATCAGTGGGCGCATCCTCTCATGTTCTCTGTCCATTACGCCGACCGAAAAGTTCGGGGGGGGGGGGGGGGGGGATTCATGAAACACCATCTAAGGAGGCAAAGGGGGCTGGAAAGGGAAGAGCGAAATCACAAGGCCAGCCAGTGATCGCACTGTCAGGTTTTTTTGAGCCGGCCAAATAATCTTCGCCAGCAGCCGACACTACAAGAGGGCTTGCCACCCAGTACCCCTTGCAGTTGACAGCGGCAGAATCAGGGAACGTAATAAAAGAACTTGATAGCTCGAGCACCGTAGTAGTGTTGCATGGGAGCTTCGCAGGATTTTTGAAAATGATTCAACTAAAAAAGGAGTTAAACTAACGAAACTTGCTTTGATCAATATGCACGAAGCAGCATTTCATGAAAGGAGGATCTCACCACCGAATACACCGGTTTCGCTTCCTATTCTAATTTTTTATAGATGGATTTCTACGACGGTTGATGTCAAGGTGACGTGGAAAGCCTGGGGTGACAACAAGTGAACCAGGACATAAGGTCAAGCATTGCTGTGAAGAACCTGGCCATTGCTCTGGGGGGGTCCAGTGTCCTGCAGAGGACTGTGGCCGAAATGGCGTCGAATGTCAGTCTTAACAAGGACAGCAGGCTGCCTCTGACACCCAAGAAAGCGGCATTCCTAAGAGGCGAGTGCAAACTATCTCACGTAAGCGTAACCTAAGCAGTTATTTGAAAAATCTTCTCAATCAAGGCAGTATCTCGGCAGCTAGTTGGTATTATACTGGGAGTTCACAATGTTTCGGTGATCTTTGGATGGACCGCATAAAACTGATAGGATTGAGCACACAGCTGTGACATAATGGTGGAAGCTTTCAGTAAAATTATAGGAAGATTAGGTAACCTCGGTAAAACACAAAAGCTTTATTTTTTTATTTTTTGTGTGCCAACACCAGATTTATATATATTTTTTGTGCCACTGGCCTTTATTTCGGCTATATGAAGTAAGCAATGCGTAGGGCATTTCCTTTTTATTACAATCATTTGCAGTTGCAGTACATGCTATAGTGACCCTGAATAAACTGATGTCTTCACAAAAAAAAAAAGAAAAAAAAAGCTCTACGAAATTTTTTTTTCGTGGAGAGAATTGTTGCAATTTGCAACAATTCTCTTCTTCTTTTTGACGCAAGGGGGTTTATGTCCTTATCTTTGAAATATTAAAACCACCGCTTTCAGGCATTCTCTTCTAATATATCAGCGAAATATGCCCATTTATCTGGTCACTTCAATGTGCCCATGGAACATTGTTAACTCCCAGTAGGTATTGTTTAAAATTACAGTAGCTCAAAGTACTTGTCATGCAGTGGCAAATAAAAGCAGGGTTGTAATATGTGATGTATATTAGTACTCTCAATGACTGGTAGGATGTTTGAACACTCTTAATGACTTTCTCTAAACTGAATTCTGCATCAGCATTGTACTTCTTTTTTAATGGTTTTATCTTGGCTTGCTCAAACATTAGATAGGAGAGGGGCACCATATGTTGTGTCTCAAACACGCGGCCTGCTTGGCGTTTGCTAGCGGCCCGTGCAGTCAGGCATAAGTGTAAAAAAATTACATTAAGGGTATAACCAGCACTTTTTTCTAGGGTTTTTGATGGTGGAAAACGGTGACATTGTGACGGTATCTTTCATAAGCCCAATACTTGTCAAAACCAGGAACTGGACATAAAAAGCTTTCAAATAGCGATGATTACGAATTGCTATAGAGTCAAACCCACTTATGTCGAACTCGCAAAAGACTGTCTACCAGTTCGATATAGCGGGTAATTCTACATGAAAGTTTGAATGAATCTGACAACAAACAAACACGACATATTTAGAAAAGTTGTTTACTCTCGAAGGAGCGTCTGTACGTCATAAGGGACACTCCACATGGCTATTCAGTGGCCGCTTCTTCGTTTTTCAAGATCTCACCGGATCATCCTCTCCCCACTTCCAAGGGGCCGACGCGGTTGCCCCCCTCCCGCCCGCCCAAAAAAGGCAAGCTTTTTCTGCAAGCTGGCTTTCCCCGAATGCGTCCCCGTGCTGGGGGAAAGCCAGCTTGCAAAGCTAAACGGCGCTCTTGGCAGTTCTATCTATCGGAAGACGCTGCAATTTTCCTTCGACGTAACCGCATTTTTCGCTATGCATTTTTATAGCAGCTACTAGTCTGTTCACAAAGTTTCATACAAAGTTCGATATAATCGGGTTCAGCATCATACAGAATGTAACATTTTAGTTTGAACGTAATTTAGAAAAAGAGGGCGAGAGATTTGTGGGGCTCGGCGGACATAGATAAGGGGATAACCGTCACAATATGTTGACCAATTAACCCAGATTTGTTAATTAACTTTTTAATTATTGATTTTATAGGGCATGTTGAAATTGCATTCTTCAAGTGCGTCATTATTAAAGGCTATTCTAAATGAAACTGTTCATGAAAGTGATGTGGCATGTGATTTTAATGAACATTAGTTCAAGCCTTACGTCTACAAATTGCGCTCCTTTAAATATTTTGTCATTGCATATTTTTCAGAATGCCTAATGATGAAGCTCCGTGGCCAAAAGCACCATGCAGATGTCATTGCTGTAATGTCGAGGACAGCAAAAGTAAACCATATACTGGGAGAAAAAATGAACGACCGGCGAAAGCAAGAGAAATGAAGAGCCAATCGGTAAATAAAAATAGAACCAGCCGGTTCTTGGCAATGGTCTGCAGTGAAATACGGTGTCAAGCATGCATTCCCCCACAGGTTCCCACAGAGATTGCCCACAGAGCATGGGGTTATGAAACCCTATGGGTTACCCACACGGCTCCCACGGGACTTTGGTCCTACACAGCTCCCAGAGGATCTCTGCAGGACCCACACAGCTCCCGTAGACCCACACAGACTGTGGGGGGACCCATGGGGACCTATACACCCACACACTCTGTGGGGACCCGCACACCCAAACAAACTGTGCGGGGACCCATAGGGACCCGAGCACCCACACAATTTCTGTGGGACCCACACGGTTTCATAACCCCATGGGTCTGCGGGTTTTTGGAGCGGGGCAGTTCCTGGTCTATTAATTCGTGGTTCTAAGAAATGAGACGTGTCCACACTTAATAAGTATATTGAAAACATATAAAGAAGCTTTAGCCTCGATAGCTCTCGGCGGGTGCGGAGAGGTTTCAGACAGCTGTTCGAGCGTGTTAGTAACACAATCCGTTCGGCGGTATCTCGAAACGATGAAGCGAGCAGCCTGTCTACTTAATGTTTCCAATTTTTCGTTCCCATTTCGTCGCTAAGGATTGCACACTGCGCCGGCATATGGGGTTGGCCTTATACGCGTCGTGAAGTCAGTCAATTCCACCTGACTTGTCGTTTGGCCAAGGTTTTGCCTAAAAAAAAACTTTTTTAGAGCCGTACTGCACAAATTATCAATGCGGCGATTCCTTGTGAGGTCTGCTGATATCGTAACTCCTCAATACTTAAAGTTATCAAGTATAGATATGGAGTCGTTTCCAACTTTATATGTGTAGGGTGGATGTTCACATTTTTGCTAGTGATTTTTGCGGATACAGGTTTTACCTGGATTTATTTTCCTACCCCATTTTTCACACCATTACTTAACAGAGTTGACAGACGAGTTTAGGTTTCTTGATCCGTGGGTTTGCGTACTTTAGTATAGAGCAAGAGGTTTTCCGCAGGCATTCCTGTTGTATTGTTAGGGCTGATTTTATTAGACGTATCGTTTATGTAGCATAAGGAAACAAGACTGGGCCCAGCACCAATCCCTGCAGGACCACAGATGGAACCCCGCAAGTGGTCTACTCTGCTGCGCTGACAGCCACAGCTGTGTTCTTTTAAACAACTAGGCCTGCATCCAAGCAATTACCGACTTATTAACGGCGTATTGTAATAGTTTTTGTATCAATCCATTAAATGAAACTAGGTCAGAAACCTTCGGTAAATCCAAACAAACAGCATTGATTTGACCTCTCTCGTTCGAAGAGCAAGAAAAGTCACCAAATGCGCCTGGGAATTGTGTTACTTTATACAGGCCGCGGCGGAAACCATGCAGGTTTTTGTGAAGAATTTTATTTGTTTCAAAATAAGCATAAATCCGAAAGGAAGCTCTGTTGACTCAGTGACGCTTTGACTTTGTTAAGTATTTAGCGATTCATTCCGTATATCACTTACGAAATTCGTTAAGAATCTTGTCTGGTCCAGAGGTTTCCTTCGTATTCATATTTCACAAGAGGGAAAGAAGACCGGCCTCTAAAATACCCATGCCTGGCATAGACGCAGGTACGCCTTCGTCGTCCTCCCGATCCGCAGATCAATTGTAGGAATCGATAAGCACGGAACTGAAATATTCATTGTACCTCTGGGCCACTGCGATCTGATCCGAGATGACCGCGCCGTTCTTTAGAATGCAATCTTTGTTCTGTTTTGGTGGCGCCAGATATTTCCACAATTTATGCACGGCGCTGTCTTCATATACTCCGGAAAGGTCGCGCCGAAATATGTTTCCCGAAATTCCCCTATTTTTATTTTATTTTGAATAATTTGAGAGTGTGGCAACGTTATATTTTCTGACAAGTTATGTCTGGCGTCGCCGTTTTATTTTGCGTTTTAAATGAATGATGTCTCGTGTTAAACATGGTTTTCGTCTATTTATTCGTTTTATTTTTTGGGAGACATACATCTGGTTGTCTTGCATGGGGTTCAGCGGCACCACCGGCAGTCATCACTTGACTCCAGCTAATGCATGGGACTCTACGAGAAAAGAGCAAAACCATAATTTCTTAACTTAGTAGGTTGCTCTCGATGATGAAACTTTTATTGTTTTCCTGCATTGACAGTTATTATCTGGGCGCAAATATAAAAAGAAGGAGAATACCAGTCTTTCTATCAAATAAATGTTTTGCGTTTGAGGGTCTAGGGTTGCGACATATTTGTGCGTAAACTGTGAGGCTGTTCAATGAGACAAGGATTGCCGAGAGTCATGGGGAGTCGTTCATGATCTCGAAGTCATCAGAGCTTAGCAGGCAATATGTTAGAATGTATTTACCATGGGGCTTCACATCGTGTCGAGCGCACGTAGAAACAACTCCTGAAGCAAGCTTTTTCTTTGAACTACCTTCTCTGACGAGCTAAAATCGAAGCGTTTCGTTCACTTGCTGAAAGCGTAATTTATTTAGCAATTGAAGCGAGCAAGGCCGGCCCAATCAATAATGCTCCGCCACATTTTTTTTTTATCGGTGTTCGAACCTTAGACGGAAACGAATTCAATATACATACGCCCCGTATAATGATCGCAGTACATAATAAAATACTCGCCAGCGAGCACCGCCGTAGGCGCTCCAATATTCCTACTTTTGCGTATTTCTCCCATAGACGCGTGTGTTGCCAAGTGTCAAGCAATGACCGCCCGTCTTGCCACCGAAGGACTCCCGATGCACGAACCAGCCTACTACAATCGATATCAGTGGTCTCTTAAGTCCTTTCCCTGAATGCGCCACAGGCTTGGGTCTGCAGTCTCTTTTTCTTTTGCATTGTCTGCGCCACCGTCGTTTTGTTTCCTCAGGGTTCGTATGAATTGATCTGAATAGTCCTGGCTGTGCACAGTGGCGGTCAGCAATGTTTGTAGCTAAATGTCAGAGAAAAACGAGAAAAAAAAAAACGAAAAATTTAAATTAACGATATTTTTAGGCGGAACAAGAACGGAATTGAAACGCATTAATAATGTTCTGGGGAGAAAGCGAAAATATGTTCTTCGGAGCTTTCGGCTCAAGATGAACGTTTAGGTGTTTCAGTGTCTTCTGGTCTCCAGAGGAGCCACCTGATGAGCTCGAAGTGTTGCTTAAGAAAGAAGAAGCTGAGGCTGGCGCCCACATTCATTTGGCAAGTGAGCTAGGCTAACTGCGCATAACTCAAAATGCTGGATAAGAAGCCACGTTTTCGAAGAACCATGGAAGGAGCGAAAGGAACGCCAATAACAACCGTACAGTTTAGCGCAAGTAACCGTTGGTATATCTTCTGCATAGGTCAGCGTAAGTCATTCTCGGCGATCAAGTTTATTTTATCAGAACAAAGGTCTCGTATTTTACCGAGTACACTTGAGGATGTGTTGCTCCTGAGATCATGCTCTGTGCCTCGGGCGGTTCTTCCTCGCGATGGCTTTCACCCCGATTCATTCATTTTCTATCCTTGCAATAAGATCACACCTGTTGTAACTTTTTAAGGGCCTACTGCTTAATAAAAATAAGCGTTGTTTTTTTCTTATTCGCACTAGAACACGTTTTGTTTTGTTTGTTATATAGCAGAATTTGAATTACACGTTTTTTTTCTATGAAACGAAACTGAAACCACCACCATAACAAGAAACATTTTGTTCTAACACTGGTTTTCAATGGTCATTGAGGGCTCGACGGATGGTTATGTTGTGTGCCAGCCATATAGTGTGTGGAAGTTCGTCACGTGGGTCCAGCGAGGTTTAAAGTAATTCGCCTTTTTTGCCAGAAGTAAAGAAGGTGAACGTCCACAGAAGCCGGAAATCTGTGAGAGAAAGAATGATACTTTGTATGAACTTCAGCGCTCGACCACCCGTCAATGATGTTCAAATCTAAACTTTGCACGAATACTTAGATGTGGACAGTTCTTAAAACTAATTTCTGCCAAATAAACCTTAAATAATATCACCACCTGCAATTTTTCCAATTCGTCCTCATCTCCGGCTTCTTTGTTGACACCGCGAAAAGGCGCGTGTCTTCTATCACACTAAGTAAATTTCAGGCGCATGGAGAGTTCTGAAGTAAAACTATTTCAAATGTCTATCAATGATATTTCTTAAATATTCTCACAATAATTTTAAAAAAAGCTACGTTCGGCATTTGATTGTGATTTTTATGTTTTGAAAGTAACTTTTGTCTATATCAGTTTGAGCGCACATGTTTTTGTGTGCACCTGTACGAATACACATGCTTTCGTACACGTGTGCACGATTGGTCATGTTTTCGTACATGTGTGTACAAAGGTGAAGGTTCGGCAGCTCTCTGTCTGGTCACAAAACGGCATAAACAGCAATTAATTACTCTAATTCTAATTTAACAAACAAAATTGCCACGTTTCGGCCACATAATCGACTTTGACAGCAGCACTTTGCTGGTCTCGCAGAAGAATAGGAGAAAACATTGTTTCGGGAGTCATATGGTTCACCCAACGCGCAAAAGAAAACTTAACCACTCTTCGGGTACTTTCCCCAGCAACTAGGCGTCGGGGCTGCCTGATGTCACCAAAGCTCCGTACATATGTGTGTGTATATAAACCAGGCTGGTCCTTACCGGGACCCAAGTGTAAACCTGCCTGGTCCCAATTCGTCAGTATGTGTGGTTAGAGTTCTTAATTGGCGATAATGTGTGTACAAAAGAAAGCAATGAGTTTCAAAATGCCCCGCATTGTAGCATTAGGACTGTTTTGTAAAGCTGGAAAAATCTAAGTTATGCCAGGCGCGGCAGCAATGATCATCACATGCATTATCTGACGGTTCACGCGCTTTGCGCGTGAACCGTCACATAATAAAATAAAGCTTGCACGAAGCGCTTCAGTGTCCAGGAGCTGGAAGAAATAATTACGAAAATTCAGCATTGAAAACATTCTGTCGCAATATTGCTGAACTGAACAAAGAATGAGACCGCAGTCAAATCGGAAACGGAACTACACCCCAATACCGAGAAAACGATGTACACCTCATTGAACAGGTACTTGCACGTACAAACAACGTGTCTCAGTGATTGTTTTTTATATTCTTGTTTTCTTATTAGTGTTAGGTTTTGGTTATGGTTGCGCATGGCTGAATTGATTATTCGTTTACCCACCTTGGTGCAATAAAAGAAAATATGACCTCAATCAGTGCTCGAAGCCACTTTTATTGAGGAAACAGCGATTAGCTGAGGGCTCCGTTGCGGTATCATCTGCTCCGTGGTCGAACGTGGAAATGAAATAAAATTTGTGTTATATAAAATAATTTAGATGACGCACTATATATTTTAGTTTATTTTTAAATAATGTACTTTAACAATCAACCCATGCTTTTTGGCTTTCCGTGCATTATAAAATTCGGGTGATACCAAATAAAATTGGATTACATTTGACTCGGCAGCTTTATATTTGCAAGAAAGAAATACGTTCCATAAAGCATTAGGGCGCAGGGCAATCTAAACCTGAGCTAGTATTGCGACAACATTTCGGTTTCCACGCATCTAGCCCAAACTCACGAAACACAGACGAGACAGACGAAGGCGCGCAATGCCACCACGTCCAGCAGCCTTCTTGTTTTTTTTCTCCCAAATACGAATTACAAAATCTTCTGAAACCCCCCCCCCTCCTCCAACCCAGCCCCGTTGTTTCTAGGTCCGGCATTCGAAGATAAGCTTCGCAAAAAACAGGGATGTATTTTTTTACTTTTCTTTTTTTTTTGATGGAAAGAATGAATTTTTTCGCGACTAGCACAGTCCAAGCGGGTAAAAAGGCAGCACCCGCAGTGCCACCTGGATTCCTAAAATGTTCCTATCTTAGTTCTAATTTGAATGCGATATCCTTTTAAAGAGATACCGACCCGAACTTTGTTGGTAAATGTTTGCAAATGCCCGGGTGTTCACAACACTGGACTGCAGCACATAGTTTCTGCAAATTCAAATCGTTCCTGCAATGCCCAAAAGGCTGCTTTAAGTTGCTATCGTTGTTTATTTGAGTCTACTCGCCTTCCCTTTGGACTGTCCAACTCGCCGACAAGCTTCCAGCGACGTATTGAGATTGCTTTGGGGAACACCAAGTTTAATTTCGCGATGGCCTACACGAAGGACGTTGTGGTCGTTTTCAAGTCATTCAGGGAACATTTCGTTCGCCTGAGGATCATCCTCGGTCGGATGAGAGACGCGGGGATGACGATTCACCCTAAGAAGGTACAAGTCACTTCTCCAAAAATCAATCTCCTGGGGTACGTGCTCGATGAGGGAACCTTGAAGCTGAACAACGAAAATTTAAGGGCCAGCCTTAATTTCCCTCGGCCGCAGCACGAGAAGAGCCTCCCAAGGTTTCTGAGAATGATTGGGTTAATCGCCATTTTATTCCGAACTACACCAAGCTAGCCCATCCGATTAACCAGCTCCTGCGCTAAGGCTCGAAGTACGTCTGGCAACGAGAACATAAAATTACGTTCATCTCTCTCACTCGCGCGATCACCGCGACGGCCAGTTTGCGACTGCAAGAATTAAACCTGCCGTTCGTCATACAAATGGACGCCAGCGATTACGGCGTGGGTGAGCTCTTGTTGAAAGAGCACGACGGCCAACTGAGGCTTGTCGCCTTTGCCAGCCGCACCGTCACGCCGGGGGAACGCAGTTACAGCACCAACAAACCCCAGGGAGTGGAAATTGCGTATGCCCTGCGCAAGCTCTTTCATGATCCAACACGCCGACCACGTCGACGATCGCCACCGATGCCATGTTTTTCTGCAGATAGCAGGAACCGCGACCGGCATGCAACATGTAGCAGCAAAGTTTAACCCGGCTGCGCTCATTGCGTTGCAAAGTAACACAAACGAAACGGTCGTTTGGCTGGTGCTTCGTTGCCATGGTAACTCGTCGTTCCAACCGGTTGCATCTGTTCTACTCAAGCATCTAGAAAACGAAACTCTGCTCCGTAAAAAAGCGCCACCAAGAGAAAACCCCTTCAGCAGACGACGCTCGTTGATTGACAGCGCAGGCACAGTCTGATCTCTCTTTTGCTTCGTTTACCACACGATAGATGGCGTATGACTCTGAGCAATATAAAATTCGGCAATTTCCGTCAAGTCGCTAATTATGATACAAAATGTGGATCAGAGTAACATTTAAGAAAACCTTTAAGAAACATTCGCGGACTATTTGTTGTTTGTGATCGCGGTGCTGGTAAGGTAGGCCCTTATCCAATAAACCCTTCAGTGAAAGGAGCGTCATCGACGACTTTGGGGTTAAGCACACAAATCGTTCTCTACTGCATGATCGGTCGAAGAGGCCCCGAAATTACACCAAGCCTTAAAAGTCAACGGCAGGAAGGGGGTAACAACAGCAGGGTCTTTTCATTCCTAGGCGTTGCTCTCTATAATGGCCGATATACCGGCACGACATGTCGGGTTGGCACATGCTTGCATATTCCCTACCATACTGTTTATGATAATGCACATGTGTTTTTTATGTCATTGGTTGCACATCGGTTTAGAATAGACGCGTGCAAATAAATATGCCATGGTTCTAATTATAGGTGTTTATTTTTCTTTCAGATGCCTGGTGGAATATCATGAACTTTTTTTTCTCTCTGATCTGGGCCGCCCCAGCAAACATAACAATCAGTAAACAAAATCAAAATTTTTGATCGCAAAAAAAAAAAAAAAAATTTAGGGCAAACCGTGCAAAATTTACATTCTTTTTGAATTGCAAGAAAAATTTTTTATGTTTATTTTTGCGGTCTGATCTATGAATTTCCTTTTTGTGGAAATAAAGTGACGTTTTCTAGTTTACGACTTATTTGTCAATACGCCCAGTAAAACTGATTTAATAATTAAAAAAGAGAGTGTTTGTGAATAGACTCGAAAACTTATTCGAGTCTATTCATAGAACAGCATAGAATGGCACAAAAAAAAAATGTTCCCCAATGGCTTCAATGTTTTCGAAGAAGGCAAGAAGAAAATTGGTAAAAAGGAAACGGCATTTAGTACATACAAAAAAGTTTAAAACGCGCTGGCGCCACGGTGAGACATAAGTAATCTGGTTATCTCGTGTGCGAGAGATTCGACCACTGTCATTATCAGTGATAATGAAGGTGCAGGAATATTGCTGTTGACAGTGCCAAAGGGAAATGTACTATAAATTTAATAGTTTAAGAGGCCGTACTTTTAAACTTTTAAATTTATAGTACATTTCCCTTGGGGACTGTCAACAGTAATATTTATCCACCTTTATTTCACTGACAACAACAGTGGTCGAATTCCTAGCACCGGAGATAACAAGATTACTTATACCTCGTCCGGACACCAGCAATTTTAAAACTTTTTTTTATATACTTATTCCCTTTCCTTTTAACAATTTCGTTTTCCCTCTTGGAGAACGTTGAAGCCCTTGGGGGTCACTTCTTTATATTTTGTGTCATTCTATGTTAAACATTTCTAAAACCAAAGAGAGAGGATGCAAAGAGGGGACAAACACAAGAGTCTTGTGTGTGTTCCTTCTTTGTGTAGCCTCCGTCTTGGGTTTTAGAAGTGATTAACTTTAACTAGCTCGCCTGCCATATAACGTTATCTGCTAGGTTGTTGCTCAATGAAAGAAGCCTTGTTCAACTAATATAACAAGTTCAACTGATATAATAAGAGAAACAAATCCAGTTTGAACTGACCCAGTTTGCAAAATTGTTCAATAGGGTAGGCTTTTTGTGTTTGCAATTGGGACTTAAAATTTAATTGCGTAAATGTCACAAGTAACATACGTATGTCAGGTAACTTTCTACTTGACAGGTCGAGTCCTTGGTTTTTGCAGGCGATTTTAGAGTGGAAACTTTGTTTTGAAACAAGGCCTCTAAGCAACTTAAAGTTTTACTTGTTTTTGTATTACTTATTGTGCCCAATCTTTGTCATACATTCAACCCGTGATGGCCGTGAACTAACGATGGCTGGTCTGGGTCTACGTGTTTGAACACGAACCCCTGAACGAGGAAGCTGTAACTTCTGTCGAACGAGCGCTCCGATTCCGATCTGCTCTTGTGGAAGCCATGAACTTCGTCAGCGTAACGTCTGGGAGTTTGGAAATGTCGTTTACCCAACCCGTGATAGGGAAAACGCTACCTGCAGCCATACAGAGGCGAAGGGATCGAGGAAGCGCAAGAACGGCACAGTGTAAACAACCAGACCGACCGCAACGGAGTCCTTCACCATGGCATCGACGGCCCAAGGCCCAATGTTGTTGGACTCGTTCAGGGAATGTTTCGTTGTGGCCAGGTTTTTGGAATGGGGTCTACAGGCGCCGTGGATTTCGCTGACGAGTTTTGGTACCGCGGTTGCATTACAGCGAAAACGCAGACAGCTTTCGAAAGAAAGAATATATAAAAGCGTTTCTTGTTTTAAAAGTCCTATGGCGAAAACATTTTTTTTTGGCTCTCTATTTATGTTTTTTGTTCTCGTCTTTTACGACGTGGGGTGGATTAAATTTGATGTTAAAATCGTTTCATGGCTCCTTTAACCGCAAGCCTAGTATCGGCGAGTATAGTGCGAGTTTTGCCCAGATTGGACTGTCGGCCAGATATCGGCCAGATGTCGCATATGCTTCTGCTCTATATCGGCTAAACGTCGCCTATCCGCTCGCTTTGTGTCGGCAATATCAGCAGTATTAGCTTGCACGTTAATTGCAGATATAGAGCGTGCCCCTCATGACTACACCTACACACAGAATTGTTTTCGATTGCTCACATAATTAAACTACTATCATTACACGCAGCTGGTTATCGATATATTTACGAAGGTTATACTCTTTAGTGGAACGGAAAGCAAATATATGAATATAATTACTTTGTTTTCATGTCAAGCAAAACATACAAATCAAATACAAGGGACCGTGGAGCACAGAGTGTTTTAGCATATCGTTCCGATGACTCCGATAACGACACCCTATCCATGCCGTCACCTTTGCGCATAGATTGTAAAGTTTCCTAGAGTACCGAAGGAATCGGAAGGATCTGCTAATACTCACTAATGAGACGGAGAACGATTATTATCAGAAGCATACTGTCTGTGTACTTACGAATAAAAAAAGCAATTTTATCTAATTAATGATAGACGTATAATCCGACTGGGGCAGCACAGCGCAACACTCGAGTAAGAGGAGGTTCGTCCACATTTAACGGTAGTGTTGCTGTCACCCATGAGCAGTTTTGCGGAAGGAAGCACGTCCAACAAACATAGCACAATAATTTCACAAACTCCGACCAAGAAAACGGCGATTAGGGGAAAAGTTGGCATGGACGTATTCCGCCCGCTCTCAACGAACAACCACAGTTCCGACTGCAACGCACAAACATAAGAACACTGAAGAGCAAATTTCGGAAACCACCCGTACCCATCACCACAACTTGGCAAATGGCGAAGACTACGGCTCTACTGTACCCACTATCACGTCAAAGTGAGTCACATGACGAGTTTTCACCAAAGCGTTCCTGTCCTGCGGAAAGCAGTCGCGTGTTTCACTCCAGCTCTCTAATTTATTTGAAAAAGCCGTCTTGCTCGCCCGCAGCCACGCGAAGACACAAACGAAGGTGGGGTGACTTAGCAGAAGGCGAGGTCGAAGGAAGATGGGCAATACAGCTAAGCTCTCTCTACTTATTATGTATGCCCTTCTTAGGTTAGAAGTAAGCAGATTACGTTTTGCTTATTTTTTTTTTCCATTTTCAAGGTCGGTTTTGAGTTGGTCAAGAAATCCGAGTATCTAGCCAGCATAGCCGATTCACAAACGACACTCTACACACTCAACGAAAAACGGTGGCAGGTACGACATGTGAGGATGACGTCGGCGCGACCCGTCCGATACTTCACAGATGTCAGCCAGATCAAAATGGTATTAGTACAATTATTTCAAGTTAAGTCTAATATCGGCGCCGTGTGCCGCCTGGGGCCATGTGCGGTGAACCTCTTCTGGAAGTCAGCCTGCAACTGCTCCTCGAAAAAGCAATTGACGTAGCACGAGGCGTAGAGTGGTATGCAAACTGGCGCCGGGGTCCATGAAGGTTTCACCGCTCCGTTAAAAAAGCTGGATTCTCTCTTCGTTTGGTAGTTTGAACACTACAGCGAGCCGCGGCAAGTCGTGTTGAGTCAGAGAGCACTCTAAGAAAAAAAGGGTGTAGACGGGTGCATCAGGTGCACATGCACCCTTTTCCTGCAAGATGCATCCTCCGTTACCCAGTCAGTGCACTTGTACACCGACAATGACCTTCCTCCTCTCCCTTAAGAACCTCTAGGTGTATCAGCGCACCACCACGCTAGCCACGCGCCCCGATCAGCTCGTGCTTGGATTGCCCCTTGGAGGTCACTTTTTGGGTTGGGCAGTTTCTTACGAAGTATGGAGCTATCCTGTTCACTCGGTATTGACAGTTGAGTGGACGCTATGCTTGTTTTAGGCCAATCAGGTCTCCGTGGAGGATCACCTGACTGCAGTCTCTAAGCTAAAGATAAGGCAGAGCACGGCACCTGCTTGAAATTCAAGGCCACAGATAGCGTCCACTGCACTATTAACGTTGGGTCGAACTTTCAAGAGGATATAAGTGACAAATCCTCTCGTTTTGTTCATTGTTGGGTTGCCCCTGAAGATAAGCCTTTGCGAGGGCACCTCCTTTTTGGCCTTGAAGGAGCTGCAATTTTGATACTCCTTTCTTTTTCTTGCTCTCCCTAAGCTGAAAGCGTGGAAGAAGGTGCACAGTCGCCGGACCAATGAATCGGAGGCATTCTTATCGCTTGACTCTGCTGTCTGGGCGCGGGTTAACAGCAGAAGCGTGATCATGGGGTAAAGGTTTCACGGATGACGCAGTAGCGTTTTCCCATCACGAAATATCTGCGTCTGCATCCCGGCCTAGTTTCTGGTGTGTTGTGCTGCGACCAGCGGGGCTGCCGTAGATTTCGTCCGCGACAACGTCTTCGAGTCTACCAAGATTTCCAATCTTTGAAAAGTCCTACGCGTATATCGGCAACAAGCGATTTCTTCAAAAAACGCCCAAGGAATTCATCTGATCCGTTTAGTGTTCGGTTTGACAAAATACTGCATCTGCCACATCGTGTTGAATCTGCACGGACCCCTTTCTTTTCGTTTTTGTGTTCGTGTGGTTCTGCAATGCCCGTGTCGACATGTATCTCGGATTACATAATTCAAGTCTGGTATTTTCATCGCAAGTGCACTGCAACCTACTCCTTTGCATCAATTGACCGTTCCGTTTCGGATTACCTCTAGAATTAGGCAATGTCTACTTTCTAGCAGCCGTGAGAATAATTTCCCAAAATTCTATTGGCAGTCGCCTGCCATTAGCTGTCTACAATCATGTGACAACTGCAAGTAGAATACTGACTTTCTTATTCTCCCGGTGTTTCGTGAAAACACGTTTTCGTTGAGGCACGTTCTGTAGACAAGTTTCATCGACACTAACGTTTCATCGTCACTTGTTACGCGAAATGCACGCTGTAAGGACATTTTGTCGCACGTGTATCGCATGCTCACCGACCCAGCCCACCCGCTGCCATCGCTTCGTGGTGACGGTCTGCGGCGGCTCATTACAAAAATGTTAACACACCTGTCCCACCCGTACACGTCACATCGCAGATCCATTCTGGGGCGGCTCATTACAAGAAAAAAAAAGAGTAGCTAATATGGGAAAGCTAATCTAAGCTGTCGATGAAACGTCCTCTGATGAATGAATGGCGGCTGCCCGTGGGATTTCGTGGGAATAATTCTGCCGGCTGCTGGGAGAATAGACACCACCAAAGACTCACCCCCGGTCCTTGTTTGCTTAGTAATCTTCTCAGCTGTGTAACAGCTTCTTCGTATCTCTTCAAATATCACGGATTGCTTGCAAGTTTGTACTTGTTTACGGAATAGGCTGTCTAATAAACTTCTATGAGATTTGAAAACTGTAAGAGATCCTTCAGACAGTGCGGCTGGAACAGAACGGTTTATTTCCGTACGAGCGTTTATATACACTGCGCATGTTATGATAAGTGAAAGCGGCTCGCGTTGGTGGAAGGCGCTGATAGCGATAGCAACGAATATACAATGTCACTACATGACACTCCTTTCTTCCACGATTGGATGCACAAAACATTAAAGAACGCTTGGTTAATCATTAATGCCATAGCGTACAACAGGATGTCGATTGCCTGTTGATCTTCGTGGTGGAGTCGGAGCTTGCGTTGCAGACTCCGGGCTCGCCTCCGGTCGCTGCAAGGGTCCCGCTGTGGGTGGGAGCCTGACGTGGTAGTCCACCCTTGTACTGGCGTCCCCTTGAGGCGCCGTCCAGGCTCGTCTCAGCTGGTTCCGGTGTCTGTGATGGCGCTCCCCGTTGTCCAGTTGGACCGTGTTCGACACCGGGCCTCGCACTTCCACCACGGTAGCTGCTGTCCACCGGGGTCCTGGATTGAAACTCGTCGCGTAGACTGCGTCACCCGCAGCAAAACACTTTGTTGGCGACGCCTGAACCTCAGGTTCACGCTGACGATCTGGGTGAAGTCTGTCCAAGGCTGTCCTCAACCTCCGCCCCATCATCAACTCTGCCGGTGACTTTCCCGTGACAGAATGCTGCATGGTGTGTTGTTTAAACAAGAACCGCGCAATTTTGCACTGAGTTGTGCCTTCCTGTTGTTTCTTCAAAGCTTCCTTGACTTCTCTTACCATCCGTTCGGCCCTGCCATTACTGGCGGGATGATAATGTGCTGCGAACACCGTACGAACACCGTTCAATTTCAAAAACGTTTGTATTTCAGCACCAATGAATGCTGTGCCATTATCAGAGACAATTACGTCTGGCACCCCGTGAGTCGCAAACATTTTCCTGAAGCTGGTGATGACAGCTGAAGACTTCATTGATGGCATGATTTCTACCTGTGCCCAGTTGCTGTACGCATCAAATACAATTAGAAACACTTCTCCCTTGACTGGCCCCGCGAAATCTATGTGTAGACGACTCCATGGTTGATCTGGCTTGACCCAGAAATGGACTGGAGCCTTGGGGTCGCTTTGGCGGTTACTTTGACACGGCTGACAGTACCGCACAAATTCTTCAATCTGGCTGTCCATCTTTGGCCACCACATAAGCCCTCTTGCTGAAGCTTTCATGGCACTCATTCCCGGGTGGTTTGCATGCAGCAACTGAAGTACCCTTTTTCTTGCTACTTGTGGGATGACCACACGGTCATCCCACGCCGTCATCGACGCCAGCGACGCCTCTTGCTCGACATCCATATTTTTGGCACCAGTTCGTCATAATAGCCGTTTCGGTTCTACAGTTATTCGCTTCCTCATCATATCTCTTTTGTAACAGTATGTTTGATGCACGAATTCCTCGATCACAAGGAATATACTGGAAACACAGCCGGATATTGGCTTAAAAGAACACTTGGAGCGTTCCACAAGTACACCGCGAGTATACTCCATTAGGGTGGTGATGTGGGGTAGTTGGTTCATACTGACATAAGGCAAAGAGCACGCAAAAAGCAATGACAAATTAGAAGTGTACACAGGAGAAGCGCTGACTTTCAACTGAACTTTAATAAAAGAGAATCAGCAACACCGAACATATTGCGAGGTAATCAGTCTACACGTGTCTAAAATGCAATTTTTCTTGCTGTGTATATTCACCGACGTGTGGGTGACGCATTTCGCTGCTTCTTTTTTAATCGCATAGGCTCCTATCATTTCCCTAGTCATTTGATCTCTGCCCCTGTCAATAATTTTTGCCTTTTTGAATGTGGGTCGACACCCGCAGCTAGGTGGATCAACACTCCCTCCCCTTTTTTTGGATTGTAACTACTGGTCATGCTCCCGCAATGTGATTAGCGCATCTGCCCGTCTGACCAATATAGGTCTTTTTTTTTTACGCGTAAACAAAATTTTACACACAACTCCCCCATGCAGTGCACACATTGATTTTCGTGCCTTACGGAGCAATGGAGGCCATTAGCTTTTTTATTAGCAACTCAAGGGCAAAATCTCGCTAACCTGCAGGGGGCAGAAAACACCAAGGGCATTTTCTGCCCCCTGCAGAAAACGCCCTTGGTTTCGCAGCGCAACTTTTTTTAAGTTGTGTGAAGTGTTGTGTAGGCACGGAATGGCAAGCAGTCTTTTGCTCGGCCTTTCCATCTGTGGACGAGGTGCTCCATTCAGTTTCCTTTAAAAGGCCTGCGCAACGCTCACTGAAACCAATGTTGGAAACCCCGCCGTTGTTAATCGTTCTACCTGCCGGAAAAAGCTTTCGGTAACTACATGGTGAGACGACTTCTCCTGTTCTCCCTGTAGGCCAAAAGAAGCGATACTTCTTTTATTCATTTGGAGTGCGACAAATGAGATGTGAAAAGACCCTTCTTCAAACGTGGGTGATAAGACTAGCAGACATGTCTAGCCGTGAATTCCAATCTCAAATTAAAAAAAACAATTGCAGACAATCTTCATTCCAAAGTTTATTAGTGAACGTAAGCCCCTCCAACTTTTTAGTGAAAACATCTAGAACCGACTTGACGACATTTGCCTCAGACTTACCCTCAAACTTATGCGTAATTTTTTTTTTTTCTCTAAATGACGATCTCAGTCTGCTACAGGCAGATAGAGGGAGATTTTGTTGTGCTTCCTGAGAAGATGCTTCATGAGAACCTGCGATAGATAGGAACTTCGGAATTACCTCTCTTAATCCTGTGAAGGTCAAAAGTGCGACTACTAAGCTCTGCAAGGAATTTCAGCTTTTCAAGCTGAAAAAAAGACCTTAGAAAAAAAACAAGAAAGAATATCTAGATGTCTTGTTTTCTGTAAAAACCCGTAGGGTCCCTACACCCTTGACGGCCATCGTAACAGAGAGGGGTATGCGGCAAAGACAGGTCAGCCGATTTCTGCAGAAGCACGTAAGTGGGTTACAAGCCTTTGATCCGTATTTTGTGCGCAACTCGCTATGTGCCTTAGATTACCTCAGCACTGATACATTCACAGATGTGTGTGTGAATTGGGGGGGGGGGGGGCGTTTTTATAGGTGTTGAAAATCTTTTTTACTCCATCCCTCATAAGGTCATGCTTGTATCGGTACGTGAATGTATTGAAGGAAACGGCGAGATAGGGTTCCAGTATGCTAACGGCGTGTGTACTTACGCGTTCCTGGAGCTGATGAAGTTTAATTTGAAGACAACGTTTATCCTTTATGATGGCAAGTTTTACTTGCAGAGAAAAGGAATTTGTATAGGCTCGTGTGCGGCGCCAGTGTTTCGTAATATTTCTTTAGCCAAGTACGATAGGGCCATCTCTGACAATCTGGACTGGATGACGAGGGCGTTTTTAAAGTGTTACGTTACGTCGGTGATGTCTTGGTTTTGTTCAATAGGTCTGAGAGTTTGTCTGAGGCAAGCGGTCGTCAAGTCGGTTTCAGAAGCTTCACAAAAAGTCGGAAGTCGGTTAAAAAGTCGCGTTCAGTTGTAAACTTCAGGATGGGAATTTTCTAAAATTTTTGGATTTGAGATTTGAATTCACGTGTAGACACGCCCGCTGGTATCAACAACACACTACGCCGCCAGCGCAGCTCGACACTGACCCCAAGCTTCCAGCCCCGAAACGATGGTATCTGATTAACCTTCTCGCCGAACAGCGACTGCTTCGCGGCATCGTCGAAGGTGCGCCAAACCGCCGTTCCGATGCACCGCATCCTTACCGAGGACGACGCGCTTCCTGTTCATCGATCGCCATACAGATTCTCCGCAAAAGAAAGGGAGGTCCTACAAAGAAAAGTACAAGTAATGTTGAATGACAACATAATTCAGCCTTCAAGCAGTCCGTGGTCCTTTCCAGTCGCGCTGGTTAAGAAGAAGGACGGAACGCTCAGTTTCTGCGTGGACTACTGGCAGCTGAACGCGGTGACGAAGAAAGACGTCTACCCACTTCCCCGCATCGACGACAGGCTAGACCGGCTGCGCCACTCTCGATATTTTTCATCGATATACCTGACGAGCGGCTGCTGGCAGATTGAAGTCGACGTACTGGACCGGGCGAAAATAGCCTTCATCACGCCGGGTGAATTGCAGGAGTTCAAGGTAATGCTCTTCGAACTATGCACAGCACCAGCAACTTTCAAGCGTGTCATGGACACCATACTGGCCGGATTGAAATGGCAGAGCTGTCTCGTCTACTTTGACAACGTTGTAGTGTTTTCAAGAGTTTTCGAGGAGCACTTGCGACAACTTCGAGTTCTTTTCCAAGTCATACACACCGCTGGACTCACTCTCAAGCCATCGAAGTGTCAATTCGCCCACGACAAACGGAAGTTCCTAGGTTACGTGGTTAATAAAAAAGGCGTTCGTCCAGACCCAAAGAAAACTCGCGCGTCGCGGCATTTCCAGCGCCGACGGACAACAAGGCCGTGCGAAGATTCTTTGGACTAGGTGATTACTATCGACGCTTCGTTCGGAACTTCGCAAGGATTTCGGCATCGCTCACAAACCTCACAAAGAACGCCGAGAGGCTCAAATGGGCCGAGGGACAGCAGCAGGCATTCGACGAGTTGAAGCGAAGACCCCAGACGTCACCTGTTCTTGGACACTTCGATCAGGATGCGGAAACCGAGATTTACACGGACGCTAGTCGCGCAGGGCGAGCAAGGCAGGAACGCAGTGATACTGATTCAAGTGCAAGAAGACACTGAGCGAGTCATTGCCTACACACGTCGGACACCCTTCAGGGCGGAGAGAAATTGCTCCACTACTCAAAAAGAATGTCTTGCGCTCACCTGGACAATCACCAAGATTCGTCCGTACTTGTACGGTGGCTCGTTCCGGCTTGCCACGGACCATCACTCGTTCTGCTGGCTTGCGAAACTCAAGGACCCTTCAGGACGCCTCGCTCGATAGAGTCTCCGACTGCAGGCGTTCAACATGACTGTGCCCTACAAGTCAGGCCGCAAGCACACCGACACCGACTTCCTGTTCAGAGCCCCTGTCGAGACACCTCCCGGCAGCAGCGATATGATGAGCAGTACGTCCTAAGCGCAGTGAACACCGACGATATGACACGACGCCAAAGAGACGATACCGAGCAGCGTGCGCTAATCGAGCGCTTCGAAGTACAAGTAAGTACCATCCCCGGAGTCCTAGCGAGAGCCCCACTGACATTCGCCATTCACCAAGCTGTACTTTACAAAGAGAACTTTGGAGATAACAACTCGTCGTGGCTGCTGGTAGTCCTGACCGACCTTTGAGAGGAGATCTTCAAGCCTGAAACGAAGACCCGACGTCCGGACACTGGTTAGAGCATGACACTGGCCCGAATTCCTGAGAAGTATTACTGGCCCAAGCTGCCGAAACTCGTCCACCTCTTCACGTGATCATGCGACGAGTGCCAGCGACGCAAAAAACCGGCAGGTCTCCTGCAGCGAATTCCTCCGCCGACTGCACCGTTTTAGGAGATCGGAATGAATCTACTTGGTCCTTTTCCGGAGCCAACCCTGGGAAACCGTTGGATAATTGTAGCCACGGGTTATCTAGCACGATACGCCGCGACAAAATTCCTTCCGCGCCGTACTGCTGTGGAATTCGTCAAGTTCTTCGTCGAGTCCGTCGTCATACGACATGGCGCTCCTCAAGTTGTTATTACAGATCAGGGGTCATCGTTCAATGCGCAGCTGACGCAAGAAATTCTTAGTCTCAGCCACACCAGGCACCGTCGCAGACCACACGCAGACCAATGGGCTGACGGAGCGACTTAACAAGACAATCGTCGACATGATCTCCATGTACGACGACGTAGAGCTCAAGACGTGGGACGAGGTTTTCCTCTACGTCACGTTCGCCTACAACACTGCGATTCAAGAAACTACCGGAGTTACAACTTTCCAGCTGGTACATGGTTCGAAGGTAATGACGATGCTCGAGACGATGCTGCCCCATGAGCCAGCTGACGATGGGAGCGACGACGCCCAGGTGTCTGCGCAACGGGCCGAAGAAGTCCGCCAGCTCGCCCGACTCCGGATTTAAGACCAGCAACGTGTCGACGCCGGCCGCTACATCCTTCGTCGTCGCAAAGTCCCGCTTTCAACCCAAAATTAGAGTGTGGGCGTGGACACCTATTCGCCGCCGCGGTCTCAACGAGAAGCTGTTCAAACGGTAGTTCGGACCTTATACATGGTGCTTCGTCGACACGGGGATCTGAACTACGAGGTGATGCCAGACGGAACACGGACTTCTCACGCCGCCTTCCACAGATGGAAGTCGTCCACGTCGTGCGGCTCAAGGCGTACTACGCTCAATCGGACTAGGAGTTGTGCTTTTGTAGTACGCTCCGTAGGACTGTATTTGACAAGCCTCCGCATTTTGCCATTTTTTCTTTTGTTTGTTTTCCTGTTTTGTTTTTTGATACGGTGCATCGCGGCGATGCCTTTTTAAAAGGGCGGAGTAATGCCACGCGAGTCGCCGAGCGAGTGCGGGCGTGGCCGAATGGTTACCATGCTTGGCTTTCGCGCAGGGGCCCTAGGTTCGATTGCTGGGGGTAGAAGGAACTTTTCTTTATTCTTTCAACTTAGCAGTCTCGTAAGTTCGAGGACCTTGTCGCCTGGCCCAGGTTTGAATCTTCTACGCCGCGAACGTTCTCCGTCGAATATTCCAGAAACCACGCGGGTACAAAAGGAGCTCCACGTGGCAGTCCAGAGTCAGTTTTCACTCTTGCACTCGCTCGTGCTACTCTGCCGACCTTCGACGCCTGCGAAGCTACCTCTTTGTCTTTTTGTTTTGGGCACAAGTTCGCCACTATAAAACGTTTAAATTCCTACTGCACTAACCGTTCCTCTCCCAGTCATTGGTGAGAATACGACATACGTTGGCAAGAAACACAACGCACAGATAAAGCTAGAAACGTCTCTACAACGTCAACAGCAAGCAAGCGCCACACAACGAAGTGACGAAAACGCGAAGAGCCTGGCCGCGTCAATCCACAAAGCTTCTGCGCATGCGCGGTCTTCCCGCCGTGTTGGTAAAAAAAAGTCGCGCCACGTGTCGGCCTATATTGAAGCGGACAAAGAGATCCCGGGCGGAAAAGCCCGGCGTAGAGAAGAAAAGGCCTGTAGCGATCCCTTATCTACATGAAGTCTCCCACGCAGAGAGAACGTCGGAAGTCGGTATGGCATGCCGGTGGTATTTTCAGCCCCCAACAAATTTAAACAAATATGTTTCAGGCTGAACGAGAGGGCGGAAGTGTACTCAAAAATGAATGCAAAAAGGAGCACGCGAAGCAGTTCGTAAGATGCTCTGAGGTGGATGCGTAGAACATCCTACCCTGGTGTAAAAAGTGTTATATCGGGCAGACTGGAAGGTTTCTTAACAATAGGCTAGGAGAGCATAACAAGTATCTTGCTGCCACGGTCGGAGGGCACCTGCCATTGCATTGCCTAGTGTTCAAGTTTATGCCGTCCTTTTGCGACACTACAGTTTCCCAAAGAAACAAAGGTAGAAAGACGAGTGAAGTGCTCGAGGCATTGAACTTTGTCCCTCTGGGGGATCAGTGCGTAACTGAAGCGTCAATAGCGCTTCCGAAACAGGAAATTATTATTTTTTTTTTTGCGCGTGAGAGTTAGAGCTAATTACGTGGAGATGATGCAATGGGTTTGACACATGACTGACTGATAGTGCCACTTTGGTGTCTTAATTTATCTCCGTCCTTTCTGTTACATCATATTAAAACTTCATTTGCGTGTCAGCTTTCGTCCTGTTAGCGTGTTTCTTCTGCTCCGTCCGTATTCTTTTTAGCTCTTTCACATTATGATATACGTTTCTTAAGCAAATCACATATCATTTTCTTACAAAGACGATGACACTTGTTTATTACTAACGAGTAGAAACCTAGCAATAAAAATTACGTATATGAATTTTAACAACATGCATCGTAGAGAATGAAATACCACATAAGAATGTATAGCCACCTAAAATAAGTTTGGTAAGCTCTGATAAATTTATTGGCAACATTATATACACAAACAGGCTGTTTCCAAACAAGTACGCGTTTGCCTAAGCCACAGAGGGACGCTGCGCGTACGCAGAAACAAGATTCGCGGGAGAGGAGGCTACCGCGCATGCGCAGTTGCGACCAAAACAGCGTCGTCACATCACAGCCGCGCGTTGGTTTATACGATGTTTTTCTTTTACCCAGGAAGGTCGACACTCCTTGAGCATTTTGGCCAGCGAATCGAATGGAAACTCAAGCACGATTGCCGTATCCGTGGTGACGGTATCCAGGGTGCTGGTGACCGTATCTGGCCTGACCATAGGCTGCCTCATCGTGTCCGCGATGGCCGTAGGCACGACCAGCCGGCTTGGCGTAGACGGGCGCCCAGTAGGCGGCGGCCTTGGAAAGACTAGGTGTCACCACGACGGAGCGGGCGTCGAAGACGGCGTCGGCGCTCACACCGGCTTTCGTTCCGGGTTCGTTGGTTTCCACGGTAGCCCTGAAGCCGTTGGCGTCGGCCACGTAGTTGACGCGTCGGTAGACGCCGTTGGCGTCCCTGTAGCCGAAAGAGCCAGTCTTGGCGTTGTTGGCGTCTCCCTGCTCCTTGTGGAACTGCTTGTTTCCGTACTCGTCCACGGTGTCGTAGCCGAAGTTGTAGGGCTGCGCTGACTAGGGGGTAACACGGGTGAATATAAAACAGTGGGCTTCACTGAGAGCTTAAGAAATTCGCAGATTCTGGTGTTCATGTTTGTCGTTTTTGAACGTTTTTATTAGCTAATGTCCCATTAGTTTAGTAATCGGGACTAGCAACGCTTTTTGAGCTCTCAGTGACGACATCAGCTCGGCGAGTTTGTAGACCCTAATGATAAAAAGCAGCGCACAGGGAAGAGGACACAGTGAAGGAACGCATAAGACGCAAGCAAGCACAGAGAAAACAAGAGGACTTTAGTTCTTGCGTGGTACGTTTGAAACCAGAGATTTCTGACATACCCCTAAACGATTGCTCAAGATTACGTCGACAGGAAAGGCGATAGCAATCATTGGGACACCAAATCGTGAGATCGTGCGCGTCCCTCGGTTGTTCTCGATAGCTGAACTTAGTGGGGAGGAACCGAAATTGATGCAAAATAACAGCAAGTCAATTCCTCATCTAAATTTAGCGGGGACTTTTTACCTGTGAATATAATCGGAGAACCTGAATTAATGCATATTTGTGGACTAGTTTGGTTCAGGGAAATTGGGACGGAAAACGTGGCCGGGCTAAGGCAGAGCAAAAGCGACGAGCTGGACGGCTGTCTGAATAGCTCAAAATGATCCTTACATCTGTCGGATTGCATCTTTGACGTCATCTAGAGAAAAAGTGTAGTGCTATTTCTGTTTTTCTTATGCGACACATTAATGTACAGGAAAGGCGACGCAGAGCGTCTTTGAAACGCTATCAAATCGGCATAAAATAGCATAAAAACTAGTTCCGCTGCATGTTTACGAATGCGTAATCCACGTGATTTCTTAAATTATGCTGCAGGCAGAAACGGCGTGGAGCAAGATCGCATCTTAAAGAAATCAAGTATACTGGGTTCAGTCATCGCACCCGGCAGTTCCGACCTATAGATAAGCATGGCGAAGGCCACAGCTCGATTGCTTACGGTTCACGTTAAAATTACGGTTCACAATTGCTTACGGTTCACATTAAAATACCGTGGTTAGCAGTACTACAGCAATAGCTAAATTACCATTTCAAACGGGAGTTCCGCGTTGCCTATTTAGGGAGCGGAATAAATTTTCTTTGCATGAATAACCACTAGACCAATTTATATTCAAATGCTAGCGATGTAGAGACAACTCGGCGCATGTTGGTGTAATTAAGGTGTGTGTGTTTTGTACGAAAATATGACGAATAACAAGAAAACATAAAATTGCAAGTTGTGTTTTCAAATGAGACTTTATGCGCGGCTTCGTAGACCATCGCGTTAAACATTTCTGGGTGACTGGATCCAAAAAGCTGGAACTTTGAAAGAGATCCTATCCTATGGAGGTTTTCTGAGTTGGGGACTTTTGAATTTGTCATCAAAACACGACAACACTAAAAATAATCATGTGTCTCCTCATGCTCTTGACACTGTCGAAAACCACGCAATGCACACGGCATCCCCCCAACCCCCCCTAAAAAAAAAAAAAAATGCACGTTTTTTTTTTTTTGTTTTTTTAGTGCAAAAATAAACAACGCATTGTTGAATGCTTATTTTCTATCCAAAGGTAGCGCTAGAGTTCCGAGCCAGAGGCAAAGGTTTCAGTCAGAACAGACGTTTTATTCAAAGATTATTTTATTTTTTGATTATTTTGATGAGAAAAAGTTGGCCGACAGAGGTTTTGCTTACCTGGAGCTTTTTTGCACCAGAAAGTGGAAACGGGATCAAATGGGCACCAGTGTTTCGTTAAATTTTGAGACATTCACTTATATCTTTTGGGTAAGATATCTGTTCGGGCTGAAACTTTAGTATCTGATTCGCACCTCAAGCGCTAACTTTGGCCAACACTGGGCGTTTGGCCGTGTGTAACATAGTTTAACAGTTAAAAAAAAAATTTTTTGGGGGGGTGGACACTTTGTACTAAAGTGTATGCGCGCTAACACTTTTTGTGCACCTCTTTTTTAAATGTTGACTTCAAATATTTTGATTTATATATGCCTTCAGTGATTTTGATATACATGCTTAGCGAAAACAGAGTAACGCTTTACGCCAAATATATTCAAAACCTCTTTATGGGTGTGCAAGTTGTTCGTGCATACGTGATCGGGTGTGCAACCCGAATACTCAAAACAAAAACAAAGATAGTCGAGCGCGCCGAGCGTCAAGAAGAACAATATATGGCTGTGTTTTGACCTATCGATCTCATTAAGATTCTTCTTTTCAGTTTAAGAAGAACGAGGCGTGGGCAGCGTCGTACGATCGCTCGGCGGGCAATGATATTTCGGCATTAACCCATAAAAAGCAACCAGCGTGATCACAATATGCCCCGTGTTTCTCTTTGTAAATAGTCTTATTTTGTTTCGCTAAGATCATGATGATCTTTTTTCGTTTTAGAGCGCAGCTCTTAGGCGCCCGTTTCCGGCTTGAGCGGCGTCACCGTCGCCGTCGGCGTCGACGTAATTGTGTAGTGACGTGACCCCCATGACGCCACGGGGGTCACATGACCTCAGGGGAATCACGTGACTCCCCTGAGGTCACGCGACCCTCCTGAGGTCACGGTGGTCACGAGACCTCAGGGGGGTCACGTGACCTCAAGTGGGTCACGTGACCTCCCGGGCGCCACGTGACCTCATGGGGGCACGTGACCTCCGTGAGGAGTAGCAGGAAGAATGACGAGCTGAGGAGGAGGAAGGAGGGGTATACCTTCTCCTCAGTACCCTTCCATCCTTCTCCTCAAAAGCTGCGCTCTAATGCGGCGTTAAAGGGAGTTGTAACGACACTTTTTTTTTTGTTCATTTATTGTATCATCTTTCAAGGTTGTACTTTGTTTTCGTTTTTAATATATGTTTGTGTTGTGCATGATCTTTATATTGCAAATATCTCCCTCGAGAAATGCCGGGTTTGTTACAATATCACAATTAATACTATGGTAAACAAAATCGCCCGAACGCAGGGCGTCTTGAATTTCTTTTTTTGGTGACTCATTGTTCAGCGTACTCCTAGGCCTGCTTTCCTTACAATATGGGATGGAGATTGAACTATATGCGACGCTTTATCGAGCTCGTTGTCCGCACAGAGAGCTGTTTACTAACGCAGCTTAACGAAGAAATTAAACCTTGCTTAGTACGGTCAGGGCACGAGCGCTTCGCTCTGACCTGTGCTTTGGTCGCATGAGGAGCGGCCTTCGAATTCTCATCTTAGATTGCTCTGATCAACAACAAACTAGAAACTTAGGTTTGTTGCCCACACAGCTGAAGCGTACCGCGAGAAACGCGACCGTTCGATTTCCTTCCCAATACTGAGTCGTCCGCCCAGAGCTTAGAAGCGAAGATTTCTGATCTCCAGCCCTCAGGGGAGTTGCTTTGTCCACGGCATTGACCAGAGGGGACATCGGACACCTCGAGCCGTGGAAATCTACGTGCCAACGGGGAGATCGAGCACTTGCTTTCTAAATAAGGACTAAAGACCACACTGTTTGCTCATGTTTAGGATCTGTGTTTTCGAAGTTTAGTTTTAATCAAATTTGGAGGGTGCTTTTCGGAGTTTATTTTTGGCCGAAAATTCGAAGTTTATAGAAGTTTATTTTTGTTTGATTCTATATTCTTCGAAATTAGGAGTTTAATTTCGCAATATTTCTTAATATTTATAAATAAATATTATCCATGTGTATATGCATTCTGGAAAAAAAAGCCGATTGTATCAATTCATATTTTCTTCAGTTGTATTTGGCGATGGTGTCATTACTACTGGCAATACTAATTTTCCTGCGCCAAAAATTGCAGACAAGTGTTGCTTCGATAAATGTCGATACCTTAAAATCAATAAACTCCTAGGGGCAGTCGCTGGGAAGCTTGTATTCATTCCATACTATATCATCAACCTACAGCTCGGCCGCAGGAGATAGAGTGGTACACAATGTAATAGAAAAGCTTCAACTGCCCCTCTCTCCTACTTTATGCAATAGCTATGGTCCATAGCTTCCACTGTTACAAAAACACAACCTCTCCTTCCTGTTGAGCAAAAATAGCACAACGCAAACTGGAAACTTAAAGTGACTTTCTTGGTGACCCGAAAGTACAATGACCTGTACTCCTGACCGAAGTTCGAAAAATAAGTGTGGTGGCATTTTCTCAGGGCCATTGACTTGGCGCGCTGATCAAATCATTAATTGTAAAATATGTGTGTGTGTGTGTTGGGGGGGGGGGGAGGGGGGGAGGATTGACACATCGAAATTCAAAGTTTATCGGATAAACTCTAATTGACGATAATTTCATGGGCTTGTGTTTTTCGAAGTTTTTCGGATTTATCCGAAAACACGAAGCCTTACGTTTTGTCGCGTTAGGTTACGCGAGCTAACGTCTGCTAACGTTGAAACTCACCGAGAAATCCGCACTTCGCATGGAGCGTTTCAGCCACTTCAAGGAATACCGTTGCACCCGGCATATGAAGCACGGATGTGTCGGTGACTCGCAACGTAATGCAAGAAAACGTAAGCTAATGCACGCGTATGTAGGGTGCTTGGTAGTTAACCAGTGTCTTACATAGCTTTCATCGGCGCTTGCAGAAGCGACTGCTAGTCCTGGGGCACCGCCCAACCTGGCTTGGTGGAATCCCGGACCAACAAAGCGATCCCCGGCGAAGGCACATGCCACCAGACAAAGGAGGCTCATCTGAAACTTTGCCCGATTCTCATTAGGCAGAAAAACGATAATAATTCAATCACGCTGAACAGCAGGTACTACGCAAAATAAACGAAAGTGTATGTATTACATTTTTCTGTCCCTGCCGTTAAGGCCTGTTCAGTTTCCAGGGTGTTCAGCCTATACCAGTGGGCTCAACATTCAAAGGTGTTTGCTGACTTGACTTGACAGTTGACAAACGTTTTCTACATAAAATAAAATAACTCCCGTGCGGCTGCGTTCACGTACAGTATACTTATACAGTAACTGACAACGAACAGCTTTTCAAACTCTTCGTGATTGTAACTAAGCATTGACACTCTAAGGAATATTTAAGCGTCTACACTTCCCCGAAGAAGATGAGTAGGCCAATCGCTGCAATATACGGAAAGAGCTCAGCGAAAGATGTAGCTGAAAATAGGGTAAGACCTAAAATGTACAGCTAACGCACAAGGCATGGTGAACCGTCAAGCTCAGTGCCAAAGTTAAGGCTACCTTTAATGTGCATTTCAGCTTCCCAATTCGCCAAGTTACCTCCGTACAGTGATTGGCTCACCCAAATTTTCTGCGGGAACGTACACACTCCAGATTTACTAGAGGTCAGCTATCTACACAGGTGGATCAGCAGACAACGCAGCCATGAAATGAAACATGTTGACCTAAACATGTTGCCACACTAGGCAAGACGTTCACGCGTGAAACGTCGTGCTAAATGCTACATCGGAGCTTTACGTTTTGTTTTGTACACTTCTTCAGCCGCCAACTCTTCCCATATAACGCGGTGACCGACTTCGCGTTGAATTACAGTAAATTATAAGCTTATATATATTTTAATATTTGTCGTTTGGGGTACAACAGCTAACATTTGTGTAAAATACGAGATATATTTAAAGGCCGAACAGTAGCCTGTCCTTTCTTCCGCTGTCGGTGAAATTGAGTAAAGTTTTGAGCAAAATTCTACTGCGTTAAAAGTACTAGCCGATTGACAACCGAGCTGACTTTGCCATTTTTGTAATGGCGCACACGAAAACGTGATCACGATAATTCAAACTACCGAGCGAGTTTTATATTATTATTTTAATATAATGCAACATAGCCGTACTCGCAGTGAAAGTGCTTAATATTTAGAAGTTCAGAGAGGCAAACGTTCGCTTCAATATCTTCATAAACTCGTCATCATTCCGTAGAAATCGTTGTCATACTTAAAAAAACTGCTTGATGCGATTAGCGTACAATTTTACATTCAATCAGTTCCAGCACTACCCTGTTCAATATTAATAGCCGAAAACTGTTTATCGCACGCGTGTTCCTTTAGTATAAAAGATTACGGAAAATATGCAATGTGTTGACTTACCTTAGCGATCATCCTGAAGACGGTGGTGTCAACGGTTCGGTGGAAAAATTTCACTGAAAGCGGTCGTGGTAGTGCAAGAGAGGAAGCGTCTGCTGCGAGCGCTGAACGTTGTGGCAGCGGAACAAGACCGAGCTAGCGTTTTATAAGATCTATACGTCCTACAAAGCCGCGAAGAAATTTAATTTCTCTTTTAATTCTTTCTTTATACTTTTGAAGGCGGACACTGCGCTCCCCACGAAGCCTTCCTCCAGGCATTGTTTTGCGATCACGATATTTTTCGCCTTTGGAAACTTCCTCGACTTTTGTTGGTGCTTAGATGTGTCTGATTCATTCAGTAACAAGATATCTGGCGCGTTTAGCTCGAGGCAAGTCGTCATTCTTGATATTACGTCTCTAAGCCGTACAATTTTTTCTGTATTTATTATACGTTTTGAATTTTGTACACGTATTGTTTTTGTGACGTAATGTGGCATTATAATATTCAAACCCCTGTTTGTAGGGGTATAAAATGATTGAAAGGCAACACTTAATAGTAAATGCCTGCTCTTAAAAAAAAAAAAAAGAAACGCTGCGTGGATGTGTTTGCTCGGTTTGATTTAGACTTCAATATAATTAGGCCACATTTTTATTCACTGTTGGCGTGTAATTTTCTGTGTCCATGATATACACATCATTCAATACTGAGGAACGATGTCCAGCACGGCCGATCTTCTGTCCGATGACTTCAGGAACCCACGCTCGAGCACACTGCTCGTGAACGTGCGGGCTCACACCCCGCGCCCGTTGCGTCATAGATGACATCCCTCCAACCTCAGACGTAGTCACCATACCGGTCCGGGGGACGTCTAGTCCTTGGTAGATTTATCCTGCGTGGTTCTGTAGCTACAGATCCGGGATCCCCAGCTGCTGGGTCTTCTTGCCGAGGAGCGTCTCATGGGTGTCGACAGACATCAGAGCGGTCAGAACCGTCGATTTCCCACGCAGCGGGCGAAGTCGACGAAGATAAACGTCGTCGAATGTGGTTAAGGTGCCTCCGGATCCTGCCCCAAGCAGTTTCTATTAGCCAAGATCGGCAGCCAATCTTTTTCACCAGTGTACCGTCGATCCACCTGGGAGTTGTCCTGAAGTTGACGACAACCACCGGCTCCCCTTCCTTGAAGGCTTTGGATGCAGGCATCTTTTCTTGCGGTTGTCGTTCTCATTCTTGGGGCGGCATCAGTCTGCTTAAGTTTGTAGCCAGTTCGCGGCCGAACATCATGAAGACAGGTGTTTTTCCGGTTGAAGTAGATACCGTTGTATGTTGCTTGTAGAGTAGTCTCGCCACTCTTAATGACAGTAGTCCCTTCTTGTCCCTTTCCGATCTTTGTTTTAGTTGGTAGACCATCCGCTCAGCTTGGCCATTTGTAGCCGGATGGTAGGGAGCACTGGTTACGGCTTGAATTCCGTTTTTCTGATAAAATTCGGTCATTACGCTTGACACGAAGACGGATCCATTGTCGGACACTACCTTCCTTGGTAGTCCGAACGTTGCAAATAGAGCTGGCAACTCTCGGATGGCTGATGCAGATGTGGCAGATGTCATGTAGCGCACCTCAAGCCACTTGGTGTATGTGTCTACAATGACGAGAAACATCTGCCCCTCCAAAGGACCCGCGAATTCCAGGTGTATGGTATCCCAGGGTTGAGACGGTTGATCCCAGGTTGGCAAGGGTACCTTGTGAGGAAGCGGCCTGGACTCGTGACAGGCAGCACACTTGCCAACTGTGGATTCAATCTCTTTGTCGATGGCTGGCCACCACAAGTGGCTGCGAGCTGTCAACTTCATGGACACAATTCCCTTGTGTCCTGCGTGGAGCAGATTCATTGCTTCGGCGCGTGTTGTACCGAAAACATCTTCGCTGTACCGAAAACTCGGCGAATTTCTTTTTAAAAGGCACGAACATCGGCTCTTTAATGTGATGGAGAGTTCCTCGCTGTACAGCTTGGAAAACTCGGGAAAGGACTGGGATCACTTGCGTCATTCGGGCTATCCTGCTAGCCGCTAGGGATGAACCCATCGGCGCCTCAATCATCAGCACATCACCTGGAGGACATGGTTCATCCTCGCTGTCGGGCAAGGGTAGCCGACTTAACGCATCCGCGTTCTGGTGCTTCTTTCCGGGTCTATAGACCAGCTGGTAGTCGTATGCCGATAACTTAATGCACCAGCGTCGCATTCTTGGGGAGAGAACCTGTGGCACGGGCTTCTGGGGACTTAAAATACCGAGCAAGGGAGCAAGTGACAATCACCGCATTGCGTCCAGCGATATATCGGTGGAAATGTATGACTCAAAACACCACAGCCAACCCTTCCCGGTCCAATTGTAAGTAGTTCGGCTCCGCCTCGCCCAGTGTCTTGGATGCGAACGCGATAGGAGCTTCCCTGTCTTCTTGATCTACCTGAGCGAGAACTGCTCCCACGCCGTATGGTGAAGCATAACAAGACAAGATAAGCTGTTTTGTGTCATCGTAGTGAGCCAGAGTTGTCTTGTCTAGTATCAGCATCTTGAGGTTCTTGAAAGCAGCAGCATGCTGTTTCTCCCATCTCCAGGGAACGTTCTTTTCCAGCAGCTTCTATAGTGCACAAGCCACCGTGGCTCTGTTTTCCAAGAATCGATCGTAAAACGCAAGCATTCCAAGGAATGACTGTAGAGTGGCTTTGGATGTCGGTTCGGGCAACTCCTTGATTGCCCTCAGCTTGTCGTCTGTGGCCTCGAGCCCCGCTGAGATGATTCGGTGTCCCAGGTAGGTGACTTCGGCAACACCAAAACAGCACTTGGCTTTCTGTAGTCGCAGGCCGCCTCCTTGAAGCCGTGAAAGGACGGAGTCTAGACGCTCTGCGTGCTCCTTCGGTGTGGAGCCACAGATGATGACATCGTCCACGTAGGCGCTGACTCCTGGTAACCCTGCCAGTGTGGTATCCATGCACAGCTGAATAATTGCTCGTGCTGCTGACACTCCAAAGGGCAAGCGCTTGACCCGATAGAGACCCTTGATGGTGTTTATCGTTAGTATATCAGCAGTGCTCTCGCTGACCTTGAGTTGCTGGTAAGCTTGTGCAAGATCTAGCGTGGAGAATATCTTGCCTCCACGGAGCTTTGCCAGTACTTCTGATATGGTTGGTAGAGGGTACGCAGCCTTGCGTGAGATGGCGTTGATAGTGCTGCGGTAGTCCCCGCATAGTCGAATAGTGCCGCCCTTTTTTCGGACCACCACGACAGGTGTGGCCCACTCGGAGTGTTTAGTCGGCTCCAGGACGCCTTGGTCTGTGAGGCGCTGTAATTCTGCTTCAACCGCTGACTTCAGGGCGAACGGCACTATTTGCGCTTTTAGAAACTTGGGCGTAGCAGTTTCTTGCAGCTCCAGACTCACGGCCGGACCCTTGCACTGGTTCAAGTCACCGTCAAAAATGGGAGCGTGTTTTTTTATGATATCGATCAAGCTTTGGTCGTGCAAGATTTGATAAACACCGCTCAGTCCGATACCAAGAGGTTCAAACCAATTACGGCCAAGCAGATTGCAGCCAGGACACTTCATCACGAGGAGCGGCAACTTCACTCTGAAGCTCTTGTACTGTACCCGCACATGTACTGTGCCGAGAGATTCCAGAGTGAAGTTGCCGCTCCTCGTGATGAAGTGTCCTGGCTGCAATCTGCTTGGCCGTAATTGGTATCAACCTCTTGGTATCGGACTCAGCGGTGTTCATCAAATCTTGCACGACCAAAGCTTGATCGATATCATAAAAAAACACGCTTTTTTATCGATTCTCCAAGTAACAGTACGACTGTTACTTGGAGAATCCAAGTGTGTGACGCAAGAGCGATAAAAGAAGCAGCACGAGGCGAGGATGACAATCATTAATAGAATAGGCAAGGGCGGGAGATGAACAACCAGTGCCAGCTCTGGATATACACCGCAAGCTTTCGTTCTATACACGTGGCCTGTATTCATAGAAATTAGGTTCTTGAGTGCGGTCCATTCCCAGGCATAAAATGCAGTCAAAGAAGACCGGTTCTTGTGACTGCAATAAAAACAAAAAGGTGAAGTCGTCGACAATGCAACGTGAAACAACCGAGGAACAACCGAAATATAACAGTGGCATTTCCTCCATGCGAGAACTTAAACTAACAGCGACAGAAAGCCTAAGGACGGGACCTAGGTAGAACGCAACAGAAACGACTAATTTGGCACAAGCTTTCCACTCATAGAGGACCTAAGTTAGGCCTAATACGGGTTTGCTCCAAGGCGTTAGTGACAGAGTACATTTATTTGACGTTTTCCTGGCTTTTCGCTGGTTCGCCAGATAATTTCACAAGTGCCGGACTTCAGCCAACGATACTGCGTATAAACCAAAGAACCAGCAGTGAAGCCGAAATCCGGCTTTTGTTTAGCAATTTAGGCCAAAATTTACATTATAAAAAACGAACAACGGGAAGGAAAGCATGACTCTTGCACTAGTTTCGTAATTTAAGACCAAAGATGGCAGATCACAGCCAAACTATCAGCCGTCGAGACTCACTTATCCACTTCTTTGGCAAATTATGGATAATTGGCACCCAGATTCTGGCCAAAGAAGGTAAGGTTTGGCTACTTTGCGTGTCTAAATTCCCAAATTCCCACACAAATAAAAATTATGGCCCGAAAAACAGAAATCAGTTAGCAAATCAAATAAAAAACACATACTCGGTAAATAAAAACAGAACGAATAAACATAGGGACCGACTCAACAGCACGAAAGAGGTGCTGCTTTGTTCGTCCCTATGTTTATTCTTTCTGATTTTATTTAACTTCATCAACGCGTCCACGTTGAACTATGTCACACTCGGTGTATTTCTAGTGCGTTATTAAGCAGGTGGAGTAAAGGGATTATACTGAAAATATTTATTACTACATTGAAGGTCCTGCGATAGGGAATTATAGAAAGGATGGGAAACTCATATTTGTAGAATAATACAAAAGCATAAACGCTCATGAACACCAAAACAAAATAGCATCAACGAAACATGAACAACAAAAATATGACAAAGAGCTCAAAGTCAAATACATTTAGATATACTATTCTGTTATAGATTGCAAAAATTTTCTAATAATAGTTTTTTAAAAATATGTCTATATTGTTAGCTGTGAGCATGTTGTCGGGTAAAGCGTCCTATTCAATCAATCATTAGTTGTCCATGCGCTTCTTTCCTTAAGTCTAAAAACGTAACAACGACCTAAATATGACGGCTCGTTAACGCCTCCCCTGGAAGAATATTTGGAGAATCCACAACTCTGGGCGCACCAAGGTGGATTACTGCGATCGTTGAGCAAGACTCTTTTCGAATGCGCGGTGGCAGAGTTGGTGTCGGCGCGCCAGTGATGTCATCTGAACGTTTGTGTTCGTTCGTGTATGCCCAGGAAAGGCACAGATGCAGAGCTTCATTGCACGTGAACTTTGACTCTGCCTGGTTCTTGGCCACTGGTGTTGGTCGTCAGCGGGGGAACTCATCAGTCGCAAGAGCATTCCGAAACGTTCGGGCTTTCGTTGGTTTGGCGGCGCAGAAAAAGCAACGGAAGAAGAAACAGACGTCGCCGTTGCGCCCTCAATGCACGCAGCCCATAGCTCACTCAGAGTTTTTTGCGCGGTTACCTCCGCGTTCACAAGAAGAAGATACCTTCCAAAAGAAATTTTCACACTGTCAAGCTTCTAGCTGTTGAATCACTGTGGAAGCTGCATGCTACCAGGATCTGGTCTTTTAAAGGACACAGACCACCAGGTCGGCCAGCATCGCTTTGGGCGCCTGAAGGCGCTCCTATCCTCATCGACCGGCACACCTGATGAAACCAACGAGACATTTCTTAAGGAACAAAAGCTAATATCCTTATCTGCCGGCGCGCCTGAAGAAACCTACGAGACATTTCTTCAGGAAGAAGAAGCAGTCAATAACCTGACCGTACGTACAACTTTCCAAAGTTTTCCCGTTGAAGACAGCATATTCCATTTGGAAGCGGCTCAAAAAATCCAATGGGGAGAGAAAAGAGGTAGAGATTGAAAGTAAAGTGTTGACAAAAATACGCCCAAGGTGAAGTATCGCCTATGATTTTTTTTTGCGTTTTTTTTCAACACTTTCTTTGTCAACTCGCCTGCATCGCCACCTTAAGTCAATTACGCTCGGCCAACGATCAAAAATAATCCCTCAGCTTAAAAAAGGGGGAAGAGCGCACACAGTGTGATCAAAAACAGTCTCCTTAAAAAAAAAAACAAGCGCAACTAGTGAGCAATGAAACAACAGCTAGTCCCAGGACATCCAAAAAGGAGCAAGAGGTGCCAAATGCGTGTCGAAATTCATGGCCGTTGTCTCGTTGGCACCAAGACGTCGACGGGTAATACGGAAAGGTAAATGGGAGATGGCAACGAATGAACTGATAGGATGGAATTAGCTATATTCACTCCGTTACAGGTGGATCGAGGGTGATTATTGCATGCTTAAAGGCATTATACCGGGACCTTCATTAATCCCGGCCCGGTTTGAATTATATTTGTAAATAAGATAAAATTCTCTCCGCTCGTGATCACGGTTGCTTTCGAAATTATAGTGTAAAAATTTCACGTCGAGATTGTCCAATATTTGTTTGGGTAAAGCAGTGTCTTGAAAGGGGGAGTTTGGGATAGGATTTCACCTATGCTCTGTGATTGTTAAATCTCATTCGAAAAACAGTTCTGCTCTGGCGCACGTATACTACTTTCCGCTGCTTGACATTTGTCTGGATATGTGTCGCATTACATTTTTCGCACTTTATGTATCTGTAAAAACATGCATTTAAAATTGGATTTCCTACTCGCTATGTGATTTTACATGTCCCGTGTTGACACACCTCTCAATTTGTTCTTCCGCCACGGCGACTGCCAGTGCTTTCAGTGTAAGTTATTTTAGACCTAAATATGGCATCCCTAGGATTGCGTGCGCGTCTATAGGCTACTCGAGGAACAGAAGGAATAATGATCGCAAGGCCTGCACTTTCCTGCAAAATGTTAAAATATTTTCTTAAGATGGGTTCGACGATCGGAGACTTATTCTTAAAAGTTAGTACGAGGTTCGCCCGACGCACATCTGTCTGAGGGCTCCTCTCACTCAACAAGAGGCCACGATCCAGGGCTTGTGCCGTATTGATCGCACCGTCTATGAACAGTTCCGGATACTTTGGTTCTTTGAGAACTTGTCGAGATTGATCGGTGTTTATTTTAAAATCGTAGTTGTTTGAAGATATACGCTTAAACCTATGGGCCTAGCCGTAAGGTATCATATTTTTGAGGGGCCATGGGTGGCATCTGTCGTAGTAAAAATATTTGTGACGATCCGTCGGTCTTCGGTAGAGTTGAGTGGCCAATTCGGAGTCATTATTCAGCACTCCTCATAGAAAGTCAATCTCAGATTTTGAATACCTATGTGTAGAACAAATGAATGGGTGAGCCAAATTAAAAGTTACACTGAACTCGAGAAGCTCTTCCTCAGAAAGCGACCAGATAAGAAATATATCTTTAATACTCTTTTTACAGAAGAGTGGTTTGTGTGAACGGGATAGCAAGAAATTGGATCCTAAATTTCCCATAAAAAGAGTCACGTAGTCGGGTGCCACCTTATTTCCCAGTGCAGTTCTTTTAGTTTTACGAAATAAACTTATATTAGTTTCAAGGCTAAATCACTTAAGTGCGAGACGCAAGAGGGCAGCCGCGATATGATTATCTGGTAAATACATCACGCCTGTAAGTGTCATACGCATTCAACGCACGCATATAACGACGACATGTCTATCGTAACAAGGAAAGCATCTTCTTGGCATTTTCATGTGAGAAAGTTCTCAAAGGAATGGGTTTGTTTCTTGGATGCACGATGGGAAGCTGGGTGGGATATTCCTAATCAAGTTATAAATGAGGCAGATATTAGTTAGAAGAGTGTTCCTGATTCAGAGATAATGGGATAGCCTGTGCTTCATTCTTTATGAATTTTGGTAGCATTTAAAATCGACCTGGCACTCCATTTTTAGCACTTCATCCCATTCAGAGCCATTGAGAGATTTTCGGTAATTTTCTTGGTTATCTTATTGGGCAGGAGATCGAACTATAGGGGGCGCCCTGACCCGTTTGTTTTCCCCACGCTCGGTGTTTACTCAACACAAGGCCTGTGCACATGCCGACAGGCCTTATGGGCGTGGCCATGTCATCTTCTACAATAGAGCGCGGTGCAGAGTTTAATGTAAAAAATACTAACAATCGACGAAGCGACGTTAAGTGCCGGATCTATCCTCAGAGAATGCGAGCTTGACCCACTTCGGCTTTTTTGCTGAGCTGGGATCGTGCATGCTGCATTGTTCATGCAGGCCGCAGTGGAAACAAGAGCCCCCCTCTCCCTCGCCGGAGAGCACGAACTCCAGCCGACCGCTGACGCCGCGTTCGGTTATGTCGGCCGAGCGCTGCGTCATTGTGTTTGTTGTCCCCATCCGTGTAGTTCTTAAGTTAACCGCTTGGGGCGTCACGGTCTGTCCTCCTCCCCAATAGCTGGCCCAGCTGTCCTCGCACAACGTTGGCATGTTGCCTAGTTGGATTATTTTGAGATGACAACTAATTTGCGCTTTGTTAAGTGGTCTATAGCCTTCCTATAAGTACTCGCTTGTGTTAAGAATGGCTATGGCGCTTCCCGCTCCCCTCCCCCTTGTCGGCAGCTTTGATCCCGATGTCGTCTTTTTCGCAAATGGACCTGAGTGCCCCCTGTTCTGGAGCGGAAAGGTTGTACTGATGGGGCTTTCTAAAAGCCACTCTGATGTCTATGTGAACAGCAATAATAAAAACATCTTTGTTGAATTGAACAGATTAAGTCAAACTTTATTTTCAGCAATATTATGCCGAAAACACTGGGCAAAGCTACCCAAGAGCTAGCTTGACTTGGTCCGATGCCCATGGAGGTTCACAGAATGCATGACTTCGTAAGCAATCCTATTTAAACATATCTAAAAACTTACTAAATAACTCGACACAATTATTACAAATTCTTATCAAAACAATTGAAAACATTCCTGTAAAACTCCCGCAAAAACAGTTATATTTATTAAACAAAACAAAACACTGTGCACTTGTTTAAATTATAAATGAATATTAATGCACTTTTTGCAATTCTTGTTAACCAGTGTAGGTAGCTTATGAGCACGAGACTGCAGTGCATAATTTGTACAAAAATTAGGAACGTTCCAGAATTCTTTGTGTCAAATATTGATGAGTGATTTACGTTTAGTCAGGTTTGCTAGATTCGCGAAAAACGAAATAAATTTTCAAGCTCAAAAGGCGTAGGCAAATAACAAACGAGAGTCATTATTAACGCTGCAAATTTTATCACAGAGTAGCTCAAAAAGAGTGGTTCGGCATGTGAGTCGCATGGAACATTTCCAGTAAAACAAAGCTTTTTTATGAATAATCATTAGTTTATTGATATTAGTTTTTGTCGGCTTGCCCCCAGATTAAGTGGGAGTTGTAAATCGATGATCCAAACAGAGCATGATATATTTTAATAATTACTTTGGTAGGCAGAAGATAGCCGACAGTGACCCATAATCCCACCTACATTTGACAATTTGTGATTTACGAACTCTATAACATGATCCGAATGCATTTATGCTGAAAAAAAAGAAACGACGCTTAGCGTTTTATGATAACTTACTTTTTTAATCTCACTGCTGCCAATTTTAAGTGCAGTTTATTTTCTGGTCTTAACATAACCGCTTTCGTTTTAGCTGCATTCATTTAAAGGCCGTTTTGTTCTGACCATAAAGAAAACTTCTCTAAGAGAGCTTTACCTTTAATTATCAGTTCATCAATATTCGTCGCTGTGAATAATATATTAGAATCACCTGCAGATATCATGAAACGTGATTGTTGATAAATGTTGACGATGTAGTTAATATTGTCACGGGTGGTGACCAAAAAAACAGGAAATAAAAAGGAAGAAATAAACGTTTAATGTGGCGAACTTGTGCCAAAAATAAAAGGGTACAAAAGATGATAACAGAGCGTCGCGGGCGTCGAAGTCGGCGTAGCAGCAGAGTTGAACGCTGGGGCGAAACTGACTCCGCTCGCCTTGCGGAATCCCTTATGTTCTCTCGTGGGTTTCTGGATCGTTCGGCGTAGAAGGTTCGACCCGTAGAACATTCTAACCTCGAATCAGCAAGACGGTTCTCGAATTCACCGGAACATCAAATTACACTGTCAACAAAAATATTTACCCGCGGCCAGGGATCGAACCCTGGCCTTCTGCGTGGGAGGCAAGCGCGATAACCGTTAGGCCACGCGCGCGCTGCCTAATTGGGCCAGCTGCGCGCGCGGCAATATATACATTGAACAGAAATGGGCCAAGTGTACTGCCTTATAAAGCACCAGACTTGAATTGTTGCAACGAAGAAATATAACCATTTATTTAGACATACTGCCTGTGATGTTTATAAGATGAATGAATAAGTCCTAAAGACGGGCCCGTACACCATAAGAGTAAAGTTTATCCGTGAACGTTGTATGGTTAAAAGAATTGAAAGCTTTGCTGGAGTCTATAAAAAGTACCAGTGTCAACTGTCTTTGTTTTGTATTTTTAATATTAATTCTTTTAGATAACAAAGCGCATTCTATGAAATTTCCCTTGCGGAAACCAAACTGAAAGTCAGTGAACATTGAATGTTTCATAAAAAGGCGTCTAAACGACACAAAATTGTGTTTCTATCCTTTTAGAAAATATGGGAAGTACAGATATTGGTCATAATTTGCAACAGGTTTATTAACTCCCTTATGCAAAACGGAAAATTTTGAGAATTCCATGGTATTTGTGAACTTAACCGTTGACAAAGCCAAGACTTATGTATAAATAAAAGCAGTAAATGAGAAGACAATTAAATTGTGCATTGTTAAGTCGTCGCCTTCATGTACGTACTAACCGGGGATAAGAATGACTATGGTGCCACCCCCCCCCCTTCCTGCCCCCCTTTGTCGGCAGGTTTTACCACGGTGTCGCCTCCTCGCACAGGGACTTGGGCGCCCTTTGTCCTGGAGCGGGAAGGTTGTACTGATTGGGCTGCTGTTTTTCTAAAAGCCGCTACAATGTCTTTCTTAACTGCATTATTAAAAACGCCTTTGTTGAATTGAGCAGATTAAATTTAACTTTATTTTCAGCAACATTATGCCGAGGACACCGGAAGAAAAGCTGCCAAGAGCTAGCTTGACTAGATCCGGTGCCCTTGCACGTTCGGTGATATCATCGAGTTCTGGGCAGAGATGGGCGAATATCGGTTAACATGGCCGCGACCGCTGCGGTGTCAGCTGACTTCGGCCAAGCCAACGTTACTAGAACTGATCAGTTCGGGAACTGCCATAGAGCCTGCTCTAAAAAGTGGCACCGATCCGTACTCGAGAACCGAGCTAATAGCGATCGCAACGCCGCCATTGCGCCCGCACCGGCCACTCGAGGAACTGCACGTGTCTTGTATTTTAGCTTTAATCGGCCATTTTGGCTCGGAAACACATACGGTGGAAAGGGCGTCAAGGGCGTCAGGGTGCCAGCCCCAACCCCCAAGCGGACGCGCCACGAGTTACTGCCGAAGTTAGGATGCGCGTAGGCCGGGACGCGCAACCTGAAATCACCGCTGAGACATGGTTGTATAAAAACAATATTAATTGTGCCGCAATCCTTGTAAACCAAAGACATTAGAAAACACCACGCGCTCCCCGTTTTGTACTAATCTGCAAGAAAAGTTACTCCAAAAAGAGTCTTTTTTCACTAGTTTGTACGGAAAAAACGAGTTCCAGCCGCTGATTGCCGGGCGCGCCCTATAGACGCGGCCGTGGCAATAGCGGCGGCCTCCGCGATTGGCCGGCGCGATTGACCGATTCAATATCGCATTAGAAACGGTCATGAATCACTAATACCGGCCAATATAATCGGTTCAGACCCGACAAATTCTTGGTATCGTTTTAGAAACGGCTAAGCATTCCTAATACCTGCCGGTATAGCCGGTTCAGACCGAGAAATTACCGGAAAATGGCGCTGGATACTGTATAGCAGGGTGGCGTTGGCCGACCTAAGTGATGTCCTGCCGACATCGGTCACATCACAGTAATACTGGCCCGGTCTTTACGATCCAGCGCCAATATCGGCAGTATCAGAATGATATTGTTCCGATTTCTCTGATCCGACGCCAATATTGGCGCAATCCTCTGGGCTGCCTGGGCAGAGATCAAGCTTTCTCGCCTCAAGAGAAGTCTTTAAAGTATCTGATTCAGGTGTAGTTAGGTGAAAACACAATCAATTGTGTTTTACAATCTGCAAAGTCCAAATGCACACTAGGCGTGCGGTGTGGTACGTTGTTTTGCAGCTGACCGCTTGGTAACAGTATCGTACACAATCCAACTCACAAAAAATACCACACTACTGAAGGCTATTCCAGTGCCCAGTATGAAAAAACATGGTCGTATATGCGTCAGCGTCATTGGTTCTTCCCCGATTTCACGTCTTGATATTTGTTGCCTTCTCACGAATCGGTTGAATTCTGGCATCAACTTGCAATTTTCAAAAACACCAGCCTCAAAGGCCTGAATCAAAAGCTTTTCAATGGCCTTCCTGTACGGAGATGTGCACCTAATCATGGGACCTGTGATAAAATTGGGAAGGAATTATTCCAGTTGAATGTAACCTTGCGGCATAAGCTGGCCTTTGAAAACTTCCGTCGAGTTCAGGGCTCCTTCGAGAAAAAAAAAAGTGTCCTTTCCTTCTGGCCTAATATTTATTTTACCTTACGGATCTAGGCATTCGGCTGCCGGTTTTACGCTGGAACCCCTTTCGATTTGATGTTTCTCAGTGGAGTCTTCAGGAGAAGTGAGGAAACAGACATTAAATCTCCAGGAAGCCGGACCGCGTTCAGTCGAGAACTCAATAACTTGTCCATCCAGAGGAACGTTCCACAGCAAGGATATAAGCGCTCCTTTGAATCCGGTTGCGAGTACCGTTACAGCAAGAGACCATATTCCTAGAATGATTCTAAGCTGCTGGTTATGGACGTTCTGCACGTTCAGGTGGTAGCCCTGTTGCAGCAGCGAAGCCGAAAAGAGAGCAATCAAACTGGGAACATTTCCCACGTTTCGTAACGAATTTGAGATGATCACGAAACTTGCCAGAACGCAAACAGTAAAGGATCCAAAAAGGGCAAGCCAGACGCCCGCAGTAAAGGGCAGGAGGAGTACCATTTCTCTCGGCAAAGGAACTCGGTCCTTTACGAAAAAGACAAAACCAACGCTCTCGTAGGAGCAGGGAGCGTACAAGTTGGGAAAAAACGATAACCTGTTTACAAACTTGGGCGTGTACAAGAGCATAGTTGGATTTCCCAAGGCTTTTAGAGACAGTAAAATATTTCGTTTCCCGCCGTAGTTAAAATGTGGACGGCTTCGAATGAAGCGTTCCTGTGAACTATTACCTTTTCCAAGGCCCCGATTTCGTGACTCTCACAAAAGTTCGGATAGCGGCACAACACAGTTATCTTGGTGTTCCGAAGAGGTTTGTCCTTAAAGAGCTCAAGGGGATCCACCTTCCGCCTGCAGTTGAGGCAGTTGGCCTTGTTATTTTCGGTCAGCCAGATTTTACGATTTCGACGAGAAAATACGAATACACCACTCCCTTGGTTGAACCGAAGTTCGCCGAGGGGGATCACACTGGAGTTCCATCCAACATCGGTGGGAATCTTGAGACGGCAATTCCCAATTGTCCATGCAAACAAAGTAGACGTATATCACGTAATGAATAAAGATGAAGTCGTAACTTAGTCTCCACTGCGTCGACTTGCAGAGCGGAATGAGCACGACGTAACGGTCATTTTCCACCTCTTGGCACTGCCAGGAGGCACAGAGTGTTTCGGTAGTGCTCAGGATTCTACTGGAAACTGGCGCTTTTTTGAGAAAGCGGGTCAGGAGAAGTGACTCGTCCATTCCGAATTCTGGAGGCAGAGCAATGTCAAGACGCCCAATCTTGGGGAACTGCACTACGTAGTCCATGAACGGAGGAAACTGAACAATCTCTTCCCAGAAAGGGCACTCATCATTGGCTTCTTTGTAGCCACATTGGCTACGATGTACAGGGTAAAAACTAGTTTCTGCACTTGCATCTTCTCCTACGAAAGAAAAGCGTGCGTCGGAGAACTAGGTCTCACTGATACCGAGTCGCGTGTCTTCCAGTGATGATACGCCAGGGGGTCCTTTATAAAGCATCCCCAGTCACTTCAGCGCTCACCCATTTGGACAAATGCGGTTCACCGATTGGCTTTCAATGTACCGCAGTACGGTGACGTATTTGCGGTATCCAATCGCAGCTCAAATGAGTATGATGTAGAACAAAAAGATATTTTGTGTTTAAATTGTTAAGATAAACTGAAAGGCGCTCTGGTTTCGATAATGTTTTGTTCAATACAATACTTCTGACCCTGTTCCTCATCAGCGGTTTCTTTCTCGCATCGCCATGGTTGAAACATCACGCCCAAATATTGGAACAGGTAAATACTAGAGCCGTTCTTGCCCTGGCTGAAAGTGCCTCAAAGTTCGTTCGGGTAAGTCTGATTTCTTAGATGTGAGGATGGCGTGCCATGACGCGGACGTACACTCTAAGAAAAAGTGAGCACACCCCCTAGTCATCATGCGTTTTGACGGCTGTAACTACCCCACAGGCTTCCTTAACTACCCACTGCGCTCGAACCATTGAGCGTTACCACCCTGTTGGCAAGTGACAAGCATGGGGTAGTGACGTCTTATAAACTCTTGAATTGAACATTCAAGTGCATGCAGTCCTTCAATAGTAAAAGTCCCTTCAAAAATCTCAAAAAGTACTTAAAACTTGTTTTCTTTGTGCGTTGGTTACCATTTATTCAAATTTGGACCGATCGAAACAGGCGTGTGGCTCGGTTCGCCTAAAACTGGCAGAAAACAAACACGCCAAAGAGTACAGGCAACCTTGGTGGGCACCTACTAAAACCCGAGGCAGACAAAAAGTATCGCGGTTGTCCTTTTTGGTTCCGTCGCGGGTTTTACCATGTACTGCTAGTAAACAGCTGGCAGCTGGCGTCGTGCTCGAGGAATTTAACCAAATCTCTAGAAAAGCACAGGAAGCTACGCACAGGCGTGAGTTGGCTGGAATGTTCGCCGGACGAGATACTCTTGTCGTCTTTTATTGTGCGGTTCAGTAAAGAGCGTACTCTCATTAAAGGTGTGATCGGTGAGTTCTGCGTGCAGATCAGTTGCAAATGGCCTCCTCGCTTCCGCCGAACTTGCACGCCTGTCATGCCCATTTTTTTTTTTTTTGCTTTCAAGTGCAGTGAAGTATGAAGCATTGAACACCACGACTGAGGCCGGACAGGCCGAACGTACACAGATATCTGGGATCATGCCCGCGTATTTCAGTATTTCTCTGTCTTGGGATATATGATTCGCCTTCACTGGCTCATTTGGCACATTTCATCGAGCATACTCGATAAAAAATGCTTCAAACAAGTGTGTGTCATTCAAGGTGGAGTACTTTGAAGGGGACTAGGATTTCAGGCCTTTCGGCACGGGTTCTTTTACCTATATAAAAGATTCCAAGTAAATTTCCAAAAAGTGAGGCGTTGGCAATCATACACGTGCTACTTTGGGATTAGATTTTTTTTTTTTTTTGGAAAAGGTATTGTTGCAGAATCCAGCAGGTGCAGCGCAGAGAACTATGTTCTCGGCGTTCTTTGATGCTTGAGGCCGGTTCAGACACTTGCGTTTAAATGCGTTTGACAGCGTTGCGTCGAGAACCGAAAGCGACTCACCGGCACATCTGTGCTTTGTATGAAGCGTGGAATACAATTCAAGGAATCGTCTTGGCACGCAATATAAGCAGCAGGGATGTCCTGGGTTCTCGCTGCCGCAACGCAGTCAAACGCAACTGTCTGAACCAGGCTTCAGATCATTTAGCATACGTATTTCGCGTTCGCTGTAAGTGAAGGCACGGGCCCGAAAACGGCAATTCTGCACTTTTCTCTTGGCGCGAGCGCGAGCGCATAGAACGCATATTTGAAAGACACGCGTTGAGCAGAAATAATAGACCGATCTCACCAGCCAGTTTGACAACGCCATCGCTGCCGCAATGCATGGAGGGAACTTTAGTCTTTCTGCACGTGCTAGAACCTTGCTGGAGTTCTGCGCGTGTAGAGCACGAGACGGTACGAGCCCTCTCGTGCACTGCCATTTGCCCCCTGTGAACTAAGGTTATGGCGGCGTCCCGCATGCGCCGAATGCTTAGTGAGATAAGCCTATTGTAGCGAAAAGAAGAAAACAGAAACAACGCTTCGGGGAGGACCGGCGGACGGGCTTCGCTAGAATCACCTGCGCGCGCTCAGTGTACTCAACATTTACTCCACCGCCGCTGAAGTCATTCGGATATGTAAAAAGAGAAAAGAAAATGCATCAGCGTGTTCAGAAAGTTGTGATTGCAGAAATTGGTGTCGATAACTAATACAATTAATTAAACAGGCTTCTGTATACTTGAAGTGTAGGCAAGCGAGAAAACGAAACTGATCAAAACGTGGCGTGTAGCGACAATTCAATTTGATTTATAACCTGCAGTTCACTTTTGCAATGGATATTCATTAGAGATACGAGCGCTTTCCTAAGGGCAGTAGAGGAAAATAATATATACGGATAAATCTTGCACAGTCTTTTAGTATTTATGCAAAATATGACAGTGGTCACCATCCTAATCGGTCACTTAAAATACAGCAGTATATAAGCTGGTGGTGTCGACTAATCATGTATATAGGAATGTAGAGTGTGAATATCTCATGTTGTACCTTGTGCTGTTTGTGAACGCGTTCATGTATTATATTGTATGATATCTGTATGCCACGTTTGTGTGAAGTGTGGTGTGGAAAATGTAGTACCTGCATGTCTGGCGAGGCGCTCAGCGCGAAGACTGTTGGTTTCTTTTTTCTTAATTTGAGCGCTGTTCGTTAGGTGGCGCGTGTCGCCGCCCAATTCAAGGAGTCGGTTTTATGTGTCTACTTATTTGAGTGAAAAACATGGAGGCGCTCCATGGCTCCACGGAGAAGCCACGAAGGGTTCGGTTCTCGGCCTCTCGTGCTCTCGTCTCAGTGGGATAAGTCCCATAGCCAGTTGAATGGGCGTTCCGTGCGGTGAATAGTGCGTGCACAGACGCGGTGGGGATTACCAGGGACTTGAAAGTGGATAACGAACGCTAACAGGTGAGCAGGAGCGTTGAACGATCGGAACCGACGCCGCTTGAATCGGTGATGCCTCGCCGCTGTCAACCGAAAACGCCGGATCACTTGCGGCAAACACAGCAAGCAGATTCTCTGTTCAACAAAGACATCATTTCATTTGTCACTATAAATTCCTTTGAATGTTTTCTGGCCGCGAAGTAAATGCAGCCAGCCGCGCGAAAGCAGTCGAGGACAAACCACCTCGAATGCCCTCCCTCACATCGCCGCCCCTACTCGAATAGGTGCGGTGCCGGTGCTTCGAGGCGCGTTTTGGAGTGCTTTAGTGCGCACGGAAGGCAGCGAACGGGCGTGCGCACTTGAGAATTGTATTTTAGCAGAAAGCAGTCGAGCTCGCTAGGCCTTACTCGTATTGCTCCACTGTCGCTTGCCAGCCGCCATGTTGCTTTTGGGGGTGCTCACTGTGACTACCTTTTGATTTCATGCCCGTGACAACCCATGGGGTCGTTAGAATTACTAAAGGGGGGGGGGGGGTAGCGATATCTGTGACGGCTTCTGACTACCCCAAATGTAGTACATTACGACTACCCTTTTGTTGAGAATGTAGACTTCGTGGCCCTGAGTGTCAAATTAGTGATATGCTAGGATTTTAATCTTTGTGATAGTAAATAAACACGCACCTTCCGTGTCACGTGTAGCGTGATAGCACCTTTATTTACGAAGTCTCTTTCCGTCAACTTAGTCCGTCTGACGCCGATTTTAATTCAAGTAATGCTTAGCAACTAGGCCATCGCTATTACTGTGGTGTGTCGTCGTCGGTTCCCATATAAGTGCCACTAGACTAACCGCATTGACGACAAAAACTAAAGCATTGTTTTGTAGGCCTTGCTGCTGGATTGAGTGACTCATTATTGACTTTTTTTTCGGTAAAAAAGTAGCAAGAAATTTGTAGGAATCCAAATGAGCAGATTTTCGTTAAGAGCCTCTTTCTAAGGAGTAAAAGCACTTTTTTTTTGCCTTTAACGAAAAATGTGTTATTCTCAACGGCAATTGAAGTGACATGACGGGAAGCTACTCAAGGTCAGGGTCGTCACCGACGCATACACAGCTGGCGTCTTCCAAAATATCCGGTCACCTTGGGTCAAACGAAGGCGGTTCTAGTCGCCAAGAGGTTTTAGATAACACTTAGCAATAGGTAAGGCGAACAACATACATTTCGCTCTTCAACAAGAGTGGGCAAGGAGGCAGAGTGGGCAAGGCAGCAGCCGAGCGATGCAGCCACGGCTCAATTTCTTCGCTTTTTTTTCGTCCAGGTTCTTGCCTCGTGCATCGACCCGGTTTCGTTCGGTGATGTCGGCAGCGCGGATGATTCGTGCTGCGTCAAGTGCCACCAACAAGTACCGATGAAAAACGTTCGACGATGGTGACTCAGCGGTACACAACGAAAGCATCGCTCGGTTTTTCCAACTTAATCCTCTTCGAGGCAACACCCAAGCGACATCGACATCAACAGGACCAGCGAGCAACGCCCCTCAGGCTTTTTTCTTTAGTGGGCAAGGCAGCAGCTGAACGATGCAGCCACGGCTCAATTCCTTCGCTTTTTTTTCGTCCAGGTTCTTGCGTCGTGCATCGACCCGGTTTCGTTCAGTGATGTCGGCAGCGCGGATGATTCGTGATGCGCAAAGTGCCACCAACAAGTACCGATGAAAAACGTTCGACGATGGTCACTCAGCGGTACACAACGAAAGCATCGCTCGGTTTTTCCAACTTAATCCTCTTCGAGGCAACACCCAAGCGACATCGACATCAACAGGACCAGCGAGCAACGCCCCTCAGGCTTTTTTCTTTAGTGGGCAAGGCAGCAGCTGAACGATGCAGCCACGGCTCAATTTCTTCGCTTTTTTTTTCGTCAAGGTTCTTGCCTCGTGCATCGACCCGGTTTCGTTCGGTGATGTCGGCAGCGCGGATGATTCGTGCTGCGTCAAGTGCCACCAACAAGTACCGATGAAAAACGTTCGACGATGGTGACTCAGCGGTACACAACGAAAGCATCGCTCGGTTTTTCCAACTTAATCCTCTTCGAGGCAACACCCAAGCGACATCGACATCAACAGGACCAGCGAGCAACGTCCCTCAGGCTTTTTTCTTCAGTGGGCAAGGCAGCAGCTGAAGGATGCAGCCACGGCTCAATTCCTTCGCTTTTTTTTCGTCCAGGTTCTTGCGTCGTGCATCGACCCGGTTTCGTTCAGTGATGTCGGCAGCGCGGATGATTCGTGCTGCGTCAAGTGCCACCAACAAGTACCGGTGAAAAACGTTCGACGATGGTGACTCAGCGGTACACAACGAAAGCATCGCTCGGTTTTTCCAACTTAATCCTCTTCGAGGCAACACCCAAGCGACATCGACATCAACAGGACCAGCGAGCAACGCCCCTCAGGCTTTTTTCTTTAGTGGGCAAGGCAGCAGCTGAACGATGCAGCCACGGCTCAATTTCTTCGCTTTTTTTTCGTCCAGGTTCTTGCGTCGTGCATCGACCCGGTTTCGTTCAGTGATGTCGGCAGCGCGGATGATTCGTGCTGCGTCAAGTGCCACCAACAAGTACCGATGAAAAACGTTCGACGATGGTGACTCAGCGGTACACAACGAAAGCATCGCTCGGTTTTTCCAACTTAATCCTCTTCGAGGCAACACCCAAGCGACATCGACATCAACAGGACCAGCGAGCAACGCCCCTCAGGCTTTTTTCTTTAGTGGGCAAGGCAGCAGCTGAACGATGCAGCCACGGCTCAATTTCTTCGCTTTTTTTTCGTCCAGGTTCTTGCGTCGTGCATCGACCCGGTTTCGTTCAGTGATGTCGGCAGCGCGGATGATTCGTGCTGCGTCAAGTGCCACCAACAAGTACCGGTGAAAAACGTTCGACGATGGTGACTCAGCGGTACACAACGAAAGCATCGCTCGGTTTTTCCAACTTAATCCTCTTCGAGGCAACACCCAAGCGACATCGACATCAACAGGACCAGCGAGCAACGTCCCTCAGGCTTTTTTCTTCAGTGGGCAAGGCAGCAGCTGAAGGATGCAGCCACGGCTCAATTCCTTCGCTTTTTTTTCGTCCAGGTTCTTGCGTCGTGCATCGACCCGGTTTCGTTCAGTGATGTCGGCAGCGCGGATGATTCGTGCTGCGTCAAGTGCCACCAACAAGTACCGATGAAAAACGTTCGACGATGGTCACTCAGCGGTACACAACGAAAGCATCGCTCGGTTTTTCCAACTTAATCCTCTTCGAGGCAACACCCAAGCGACATCGACATCAACAGGACCAGCGAGCAACGCCCCTCAGGCTTTTTTCTTTAGTGGGCAAGGCAGCAGCTGAACGATGCAGCCACGGCTCAATTTCTTCGCTTTTTTTTTCGTCAAGGTTCTTGCCTCGTGCATCGACCCGGTTTCGTTCGGTGATGTCGGCAGCGCGGATGATTCGTGCTGCGTCAAGTGCCACCAACAAGTACCGGTGAAAAACGTTCGACGATGGTGACTCAGCGGTACACAACGAAAGCATCGCTCGGTTTTTCCAACTTAATCCTCTTCGAGGCAACACCCAAGCGACATCGACATCAACAGAACCAGCGAGCAACGCCCCTCAGGCTTTTTTCTTCAGTGGGCAAGGCAGCAGCTGAACGATGCAGCCACGGCTCAATTTCTTCGCTTTTTTTTCGTCCAGGTTCTCGCCTCGTGCATCGACCCGGTTTCGTTCGGTGATGTCGGCAGCGCGGATGATTCGTGCTGCGTCAAGTGCCACCAACAAGTACACTCTAAAACCTGTCTCTCATAAAAAACGCTGTCCCTCTGATTTTAGAGGGGACAACAATGCTTTCAGGGGGACACCTCTTTTTAAGAGGGAAATTGAAAAATAAAATAGCAACATCTAGAGGGACACCAACATATTAAGAGAGACCAAGGAAACCGTTTCGTTAGTCCCTCTGAACAGGAAAGACAGACAAAAAGATTCACGCGTGCCCTTCATATTAAAAGGGGACTGGTCCCTCTTAACTGGACCAATGTAGTTCGGTCAGGAGGAGGGGGGCAGGCGCACTAATCCACGGCAAAGAGTTCGGACTGTGCTAAGGCTTCGCGCCAATTCACGGAGAGCTGGAAACGGTCGTTGCCGGAGAGTCGCAAGCGTCATGCTGCTCGTTTGACTTCCTTCGGGTGAGTAATCCTGTCATATTGGCGCTTTTGTTTTGGGTGCATTGCGGGTGGGAATAACGAGCCATCAATATTTTCACGCTGGCTGTGAGATGCACGAGCTTTGCATGTAGAGTGAGAGTGTTCAGCTGTAGTCCGCGGACGCGGTCGCTTCATGGATCTGCTCGTTCAGCTAGGACAAAGAGTCGCTAATCGTTTGCCCTGCCGTGAGCCGCAGGGCTGTCTTTCGCACAGAACACTTTTAGCGGGTTAGGGTGTCCCAATGTGTACGCGTCTGTCTTAGGCTGGTGATATCAGACCATTTTCTGTCCGACGCTTTTGTCTACTTTTTAATTTCGAACGCGCGTTCGTTCTTCTCCCAGCTCGAGCTGCTAGCTTTGGCAGTGCTACGCCGACATTTTGTTACCGGCAATTTCCTTGTATTTTATCCGTGAGCGTACACTCTCGGCATCGAGTACTACAAAGGATGGCATCACCCTCCCTAAGGCAAAGCCAACATAAAGGCACCCTAGCTGGGGCAGTCAGTGTTTGTAAGCTTGGCTCGCCGATTTGTTTCTCGGTGTGCACTCTAAATGCTTGAGGTTGACCGCCCGAGAGTGTTGATTGACAGGAACAATGTTGGCGATTTTGCGTTTGTTTGCCTTCACAATTCATTACAGCAATTTACACTGCAACGTTATGTTGTAGACATCGTTAGCGTTGCAGTGATTATGAACATTTTTTTCTCAAGTGGGCGGCGAGCAAAAACCCATAATGTGTGTGTATGTTTGTGAAAGGGGCAGGGGGATTGGACGAGCACAAAACAAAAAGAAATAATGTGTTCGCGTTGCGTCGGCGTCGCGGCGTCTGCGGAAAGGGGGGAAGGGTGTAGCGGTGGCCAGGGAGTACATTTTTTTTTTTGTATTTCTTTGGCGTACTGTTTTGTTCGTTATATTTTGACGGTCGTGCCGGCACAGCTACCGGCTTTTTTTTTTTTTTGCGCCGACCATGTTTTTGTTTTTGGAGATTTTATGATGTTTATTATGCTCTTTGTTTTCTGTAGCTGGCTGAATTTTTTTTTCTGTGTCGTACATCCGCGAAAAATATATAAACAGAAGTTTTCTTTTTTTTTTCTTTCTTATGCGCTTTAGGGCTAGGTTGACTATGGGCGTTAAATGACTGACCGTTATTAACAATCTTGTTTTCAGAGTGAGGCAATGGCAACGAACGTTGACATGAAGGGAATCAGGCGGGGGTTCCGCTCGGATTGCTCGTGTAAAGAGCTCTACCGGGTCCCTCTGCACGGTGGAACGCACCACCCTGAGTGGTGAGCCTACTGCGGCCACCCGCACACGGTTCACAACGAACTCGGTAATTATTAACTTTTTGTATTCTGGTATGTAGGTAGGCTCTATTTACGTTCTGTTGGCATATGCACTGCTTCTGAAAAAAAAAATAGTAAATGAATGGCTTGTGGCGAAATGTTTACAGAAATGTAATTTTTTTATTTGATTATGTTGCTTTCCAAAACATGCACTAGATCACTTCTGCAGCTTCGAGCCGCATATGCAATCCATGCTTTCCAAAGCACATGGGGCTTTTAAAGTTCATCTACTACTAAATGCGTTTTCGTTTTGTCTTGGTAACACAGAAACGATTGATTCTCGTAAATTAATTAAAACTGCAGTCTATTCTCGTACCAAAAATTAATAGTAGCAGAAGTTACGTCATAAGCTAATGTCACTCGCTATTTCATCGTATACAGATTGGATTCCGAATCTTTGAACTGTTTGCACTTTATTTTCGCATTTGTTTCCTAGCGCCTGCTTGATAACAGGTGAAAGCGCTTCATTACCTTTATTCTAATTCCCACTCTCTATATCTAAAGGAAAACAATATGGTCTTTCATTCAGCTAAAGGTGGATGCACAACTTCGATTCCATAACACGATCGTCACCATGCTGGGAAACCTGGAGAAGGTAAAAGGGGCCTTCTGCGGAGACAACCTAACAACATTCTTGAACATTAAGACCATCCTCCGGTCTCGACTGGCCAGAAGTTCTTTCATCACCTATGGTATGTGAAAAAGCGAATGCAAAAATAGAAATCTTAGTTTGACGCTGACGCAATTTTTTTTTTTTTTTAACAATTGCTGCTTGCAGGACGATTGTACCCCTGACGAAACAGTTCCAAGACCGAAGACTTTCTTCAGTTCGGAGAAAGGGATCGTTTCTGGGAACTGGTCAGTGAAACTCACCGCTAGCACGACTATGGAGGGGGCACTAGTCATGTGCTTATGGGTGCATTACATAACGGGACTCTACTACCCTGTGGCATGTGGACAAACCCTTGAACTCCTCTAGGGACTGCTCGTTGAAAATAAAGTGTTTCGATTCAGTTTATGTCGGAGAAGCTCATAAAATCGCTTATGGCCGTTCAAAAACAACAGAAATTCTGAGCTTCTGCTGATGGCAAGAGACACCGAATAATTCGTTTTTAATGCTATGAAGTAGGTAAATACGCTCTAAAAAAAAAGCACAGGGATCTACTTTCCCGAGCCAGCACTTGGAAAGTCAATCACCGTAACTCACGGAAGCAGCTCAGCGAATCACGATGCCGAAACATGAGATTAGACCAAAAAGGCAGTCCGAGTTGTGACATTAACCAATGCAAAACATCACGCTTGTTGTGCTTAATGTCGTAACTCATTTTTTTGGTATAATCATATGTTTCGGCATCTACATTCGCTGAGCTGCCTCCGAGAGTTATGGTGATTGTCTTTCCAAGTGTTGTGCGGGAAAGTAGACGCACGGGCTTTTTTTTAGAATGTACTTTTCTTTTTGTGGTATCCGCTGAAAAAAAGTTTTTTTTTCTAGCACGATTGTATTGTTATTGTTTATGATAGGCAAAATGAGTGACTTTGCAGCACGAAATTTTGTGTGTGATAGTTTCCAAGAAACGCCGATTTCTGGCGTCGTTCTAAGTCTTTTTTATTCATAAAAGCTACCAGAACATCTTTATAGAATTATTATTTTGATAAAGACATATCAAAATATTTTCTTGTGTCATGGCAAATAAAACAGTGTTTACTCTTAAAGATTGTTACTGTTTTCTTTAACACATTGATTCCGTTTATCAAACAAGATATACAGATCAAATTTCAATTCTGCTACGCAGCACAGAATAACTTTGGTTAAACAATATCAGCGAAAGTGCGAGATGTGCAGTGCAGCATGTCAGCTGACACTCAAAACTCGAAGGAGCAGAAATTGTACGATGCAATAACAGAGGTAACTTAAAGCCGGGGTCACGCTGCTTATACATCATACAAAATACATTCTGCAGACATGTTCCAATGCGAGTCACCGCGACATCCGTGCTTTGTATGCCACGTGACAAAGTAACCTCTTGATTGGTTACCTCGTGGCGTACGAAGCGCGGATGTCGAGGCGACTCGTTTCGGAACATGACTGCAGAATGTATTTTGTATGAAGTATAAGCAGCGTGACTCCGACTTAAGGGGGACTGTACCCCTGCATTTTAAGCGGGCCACCGTCCCTCCGAATTTAAGAAAGAAAATATCTAAAAACTGTCCCTCTTACTAATGGACTCTGACCTCAAATTTAAGGGAGACGCCGCCTCGCTTACTTTAAGAGGGGTGGTGTCTCACTTAATTAAGAGGGAGCATCTCCATGTAATATTAAGAGGTCTGTCGCCCCCCTTAAAGTTAAGTGGGAAAAAATCGAAGAAATGTCCCTCTTACTAAGTGCGACCGGGCTTAGAGTGTACCGATGAAAAACGTTCGACGATGGTGACTCAGCGGTACACAACGAAAGCATCGCTCGGTTTTTCCAACTTAATCCTCTTCGAGGCAACACCCATGCGACCTCGACATCAACAGGACCAGCGAGCAAGGCCCCTCAGGCTTTTTTCTTCAGTGGGCAAGGCAGCAGCTGAACGATGCAGCCACGGCTCAATTTCTTCGCTTTTTTTCGTCCAGGTTCTTGCCTCGTGCATCGACCCGGTTTCGTTCGGTGATGTCGGCAGCGCGGATGATTCGCGCTGCGTCAAGTGCCACCAACAAGTACCGATGAAAAACGTTCGACGATGGCGACTCAGCGGTACACAACGAAAGCACCGCTCGGTTTTTCCAACTTAATCCTCTTCGAGGCAACACCCAAGCGACATCGACATCAACAGGACCAGCGAGCAACGCTCCTCAGGCTTTTTTCTTCAGTGGGCAAGGCAGCAGCTGAACGATGCAGCCACGGCTCAATTTCTTCGCTGTTTTTTCGTCCAGGTTCTTGCCTTGTGCATCGACCCGGTTTCGTTCGGTGATGTCGGCAGCGCGGATGATTCGTGCTGCGTCAAGTGCCACCAACAAGTACCGATGAAAAACGTTCGACGACGGTGACTCAGCGGTACACAACGAAAGCATCGCTCGATTTTTCCAACTTAATCCTTTTCGAGGCAACACCCAAGCCACATCGACATCAACAGGACCAGCGAGCAATGCCCATGAGGCTTTTTTCTTCAGTGGGCAAGGCAGCAGCTGAACGATGCAGCCACGGCTCAATTTCTTCGCTTTTTTTTCGTCCAGGTTCTTGCCTCGTGCATCGACCCGGTTTCGTTCGGTGATGTCGGCAGCGCGGATGATTCGTGCTGCGTCAAGTGCCGCCAACAAGTACCGATGAAAAACGTTCGACGACGGTGACTCAGCAGTACACAACGAAAGCATCGCTCGATTTTTCCCACTTAATCCTTTTCGAGGCAACACCCAAGCCACATCGACATCAACAGGACCAGCGAGCAATGCCCCTGAGGCTTTTTTCTTCAGTGGGCAAGGCAGCAGCCGAACGATGCAGCCACGGCTCAATTTCTTCGCTTTTTTTTCGTCCAGGTTCTTGCCTCGTGCATCGACCCGGTTTCGTTCGGTGATGTCGGCAGCGCGGATGATTCGTGCTGCGTCAAGCGCCACCAACAAGTACCGATGAAAAACGTTCGACGATGGTGACTCAGCGGTACACAACGAAGGCATCGCTCGGTTTTTCCAACTTAATCCTCTTCGAGGCAACACCCAAGCGACATCGACATCAACAAGACCAGCGAGCAACGCCCCTCAGGCTTTTTTCTTCAGTGGGCAAGGCAGCAGCTGAACGATGCAGCCACGGCTCAATTTCTTCGCTTTTTTTCGTCCAGGTTCTTGCCTCGTGCATCGACCCGGTTCCGTTCGGTGATGTCGGCAGCGCGGATGATTCGTGCTGCCTCAAGTGCCACCAACAAGTACCGATGAACAACGTTCGACGATGGTGACTCAGCGGTACACAACGAAAGCATCTCTCGGTTTTTCCAACTTAATCCTCTTCGAGGCAACACCCAAGCGACATCGATATCAACAGGACCAGCGAGCAACGCCCCTCAGGCTTTTTTCTTCAGTGGGCAAGGCAGCAGACGAACGATGCAGCCACGGCTCAATTTCTTCGCTTTTTTTTCGTCCAGGTTCTTGCCTCGTGCATCGACCCGGTTTCGTGCGGTGATGTCGGCAGCGCGGTTGATTCGTGCTGCGTCAAGTGCCACCAACAAGTACCGATGAAAAACGTTCGACGATGGTGACTCAGCGGTACACAACGAAAGCATCTCTCGGTTTTTCCAACTCAATCCTCTTCGAGGCAACACCCAAGCCACATCGACATGAACAGAACCAGCGAGCAATGCCCCTGAGGCTTTTTTCTTCAGTGGGCAAGGCAGCAGCTGAACGATGCAGCCACGGCTCAATTTCTTCGCTTTTTTTCGTCCAGGTTCTTGCCTCGTGCATCGACCCGGTTTCGTTCGGTGATGTCGGCAGCGCGGATGATTCGTGCTGCGTCAAGTGTCACCAACAAGTACCGATGAACAACGTTCGACGATGGTGACTCAGCGGTACACAACGAAAGCATCTCTCGGTTTTTCCAACTTAATCCTCTTCGAGGCAACACCCAAGCGACATCGACATCAACAAGACCAGCGAGCAACGCCCCTCAGGCTTTTTTCTTCAGTGGGCAAGGCAGCAGCTGAACGATGCAGCCACGGCTCAATTTCTTCGCTTTTTTTCGTCCAGGTTCTTGCCTCGTGCATCGACCCGGTTTCGTTCGGTGATGTCGGCAGCGCGGATGATTCGTGCTGCGTCAAGTGCCACCAACAAGTACCGATGAACAACGTTCGACGATGGTGACTCAGCGGTACACAACGAAAGAATCTCTCGGTTTTTCCAACTTAATCCTCTTCGAGGCAACACCCAAGCGACATCGATATCAACAGGACCAGCGAGCAACGCCCCTCAGGCTTTTTTCTTCAGTGGGCAAGGCAGCAGCTGAACGATGCAGCCACGGCTCAATTTCTTCGCTTTTTTTTCGTCCAGGTTCTTGCCTCGTGCATCGACCCGGTTTCGTTCGGTGATGTCGGCAGCGCGGATGATTCGTGCTGCGTCAAGTGCCACCAACAAGTACCGATGAAAAACGTTCGACGATGGTGACTCAGCGGTACACAACGAAGGCATCGCTTGATTTTTCCAACTTAATCCTTTTCGAGGCAACACCCAAGCCACATCGACATCAACAGGACCAGCGAGCAATGCCCCTGGGGCTTTTTTCTTCAGTGGGCAAGGCAGCAGCTGAACGATGCAGCCACGGCTCAATTTCTTCGCTTTTTTTTCGTCCAGGTTCTTGCCTCGTGCATCGACCCGGTTTCGTTCGGTGATGTCGGCAGCGCGGATGATTCGTGCTGCGTAAAGTGCCACCAACAAGTACCGATGAAAAACGTTCGACGATGGTGACTCAGCGGTACACAACGAAAGCATCGCTCGGTTTTTCCAACTTAATCCTCTTCGAAGCAACACCCAAGCGACATCGACATCAACAGAACCAGCGAGCAACACCCCTCAGGCTTTTTTCTTCAGTGGGCAAGGCAGCAGCTGAACGATGCAGCCACGGCTCAATTTCTTCGCTTTTTTTTCGTCCAGGTTCTCGCCTCGTGCATCGACCCGGTTTCGCTCGGTGATGTCGGCAGTGCGGATGATTCGTGCTGCGTCAAGTGCCACCAACAAGTACCGATGAAAAACGTTCGACGATGGTGACTCAGCGGTACACAACGAAAGCATCGCTCGATTTTTCCAACTTAATCCTCTTCAAGGCAACACCCAAGCGACATCGACATCAACAGAACCAGCGAGCAACGCCCCTCAGGCTTTTTTCTTCAGTGGGCAAGGCAGCAGCCGAACGATGCAGCCACGGCTCAATTTCTTCGCTTTTTTTTCGCCCAGGTTCTCGCCTCGTGCATCGACCCGGTTTCGTTCGGTGATGTCGGCAGCGCGGATGATTCGTGCTGCGTCAAGTGCCACCAACAAGTACCGATGAAAAACGTTCGACGATGGTGACTCAGCGGTACACAACGAAAGCATCGCTCGGTTTTTCCAACTTAATCCTCTTCGAAGCAACACCCAAGCGACATCGACATCAACAGAACCAGCGAGCAACGCCCCTCAGGCTTTTTTCTTCAGTGGGCAAGGCAGCAGACGAACGATGCAGCCACGGCTCAATTTCTTCGCTTTTTTTTCGTCCAGGTTCTTGCCTCGTGCATCGACCCGGTTTCGTTCGGTGATGTCGGCAGCGCGGATGATTCGTAGTGCGTCAAGTGCCACCAACAAGTACCGATGAAAAACGTTCGACGATGGCGACTCAGCGGTACACAACGAAAGCATCGCTCGGTTTTTCCAACTTAATCCTCTTCGAGGCAACACCCAAGCGACATCTACATCAACAGGACCAGCGAGCAACGCCCCTCAGGCTTTTTTCTTCAGTGGGCAAGGCAGCAGCTGAACGATGGAGCCACGGCTCAATTTCTTCGCTTTTTTTTCGTCCAGGTTCTTGCCTCGTGCATCGACCCGGTTTCGTTCGGTGATGTCGGCAGCGCGGATGATTCGTGCTGCGTCAAGTGCCACCAACAAGTACCGATGAAAAACGTTCGACGACGGTGACTCAGCAGTACACAACGAAAGCATCGTTCGATTTTTCCCACTTAATCCTTTTCGAGGCAACACCCAAGCCACATCGACATCAACAGGACCAGCGAGCAATGCCCCTGAGGCTTTTTTCTTCAGTGGGCGAGGCAGCAGCCGAACGATGCAGCCACGGCTCAATTTCTTCGCTTTTTTTTCGTCCAGGTTCTTGCCTCGTGCATCGACCCGGTTTCGTTCGGTGATGTCGGCAGCGCGGATGATTCGTGCTGCGTCAAGTGCCACAAACAAGTACCGATGAAAAACGTTCGACGATGGTGACTCAGCGGTACACAACGAAGGCATCGCTCGGTTTTTCCAACTTAATCCTCTTCGAGGCAACACCCAAGCGACATCGACATCAACAAGACCAGCGAGCAACGCCCCTCAGGCTTTTTTCTTCAGTGGGCAAGGCAGCAGCTGAACGATGCAGCCACGGCTCAATTTCTTCGCTTTTTTTTCGTCCAGGTTCTTGCCTCGTGCATCGACCCGGTTTCGTTCGGTGATGTCGGCAGCGCGGATGATTCGTGCTTCGTCAAGTGCCACCAACAAGTACCGATGAACAACGTTCGACGATGGTGACTCAGCGGTGCACAACGAAAGCATCTCTCGGTTTTTCCAACTTAATCCTCTTCGAGGCAACACCCAAGCGACATCGACATCAACAGGACCAGCGAGCAACGCCCCTCAGGCTTTTTTCTTCAGTGGGCAAGGCAGCAGCTGAACGATGGAGCCACGGCTCAATTTCTTCGCTTTTTTTTCGTCCAGGTTCTTGCCTCGTGCATCGACCCGGTTTCGTTCGGTGATGTCGGCAGCGCGGATGATTCGTGCTGCGTCAAGTGCCACCAACAAGTACCGATGAAAAACGTTCGACGACGGTGACTCAGCAGTACACAACGAAAGCATCGTTCGATTTTTCCCACTTAATCCTTTTCGAGGCAACACCCAAGCCACATCGACATCAACAGGACCAGCGAGCAATGCCCCTGAGGCTTTTTTCTTCAGTGGGCGAGGCAGCAGCCGAACGATGCAGCCACGGCTCAATTTCTTCGCTTTTTTTTCGTCCAGGTTCTTGCCTCGTGCATCGACCCGGTTTCGTTCGGTGATGTCGGCAGCGCGGATGATTCGTGCTTCGTCAAGTGCCACCAACAAGTACCGATGAACAACGTTCGACGATGGTGACTCAGCGGTGCACAACGAAAGCATCTCTCGGTTTTTCCAACTTAATCCTCTTCGAGGCAACACCCAAGCGACATCGACATCAACAGGACCAGCGAGCAACGCCCCCCAGGCTTTTTTCTTCAGTGGGCAAGGCAGCAGCTGAACGATGCAGCCACGGCTCAATTTCTTCGCTTTTTTTCGTCCAGGTTCTCGCCTCGTGCATCGACCCGGTTTCGTTCGGTGATGTCGGCAGTGCGGATGATTCGTGCTGCGTCAAATGCCACCAACAAGTACCGATGAAAAACGTTCGACGATGGTGACTCAGCGGTACACAACGAAAGCATCGCTTGATTTTTCCAACTTAATCCTCTTCAAGGCAACACCCAAGCGACATCGACATCGACAAAACCAGCGAGCAACGCCCCTCAGGCTTTTTTCTTCAGTGGGCAAGGCAGCAGCCGAAAGATGCAGCCACGGCTCAATTTCTTCGCTTTTTTTTCGTCCAGGTTCTCGCCTCGTGCATCGACCCGGTTTCGTTCGGTGATGTCGGCAGCGCGGATGATTCGTGCTGCGTCAAGTGCCACCAACAAGTACCGATGAAAAACGTTCGACGATGGCGACTCAGCGGTACACAACGAAAGCATCGCTCGGTTTTTCCAACTTAATCCTCTTCGAGGCAACACCCAAGCGACATCTACATCAACAGGACCAGCGAGCAACGCCCCTCAGGCCTTTTTCTTCAGTGGGCAAGGCAGCAGCTGAACGATGCAGCCACGGCTCAATTTCTTCGCTTTTTTTTCGTCCAGGTTCTTGCCTCGTGCATCGACCCGGTTTCGTTCGGTGATCTCGGCAGCGCGGATGATTCGTGCTGCGTCAAGTGCCACCAACAAGTACCGATGAAAAACGTTCGACGACGGTGACTCAGCAGTACACAACGAAAGCATCGCTCGATTTTTCCCACTTAATCCTTTTCGAGGCAACACCCAAGCCACATCGACATCAACAGGACCAGCGAGCAATGCCCCTGAGGCTTTTTTCTTCAGTGGGCGAGGCAGCAGTCGAACGATGCAGCCACGGCTCAATTTCTTCGCTTTTTTTCGTCCAGGTTCTTGCCTCGTGCATCGACCCGGTTTCGTTCGGTGATGTCGGCAGCGCGGAAGATTCGTGCTGCGTCAAGTGCCACCAACAAGTACCGATGAACAACATTCGACGATGGTGACTCAGCGGTGCACAACAAAAGCATCTCTCGGTTTTTCCAACTTAATCCTCTTCGAGGCAACACCCAAGCGACATCGATATCAACAGGACCAGCGAGCAACGCCCCTCAGGCTTTTTTCTTCAGTGGGCAAGGCAGCAGCTGAACGATGCAGCCACGGCTCAATTTTTTCGCTTTTTTTTCGTCCAGGTTCTTGCCTCGTGCATCGACCCAGTTTCGTTCGGTGATATCGGCAGCGCGGATGATTCGTGCTGCGTCAAGTGCCACCAACAAGTACCGATGAAAAACGTTCGACGATGGTGACTCAGCGGTACACAACGAAAGCATCTCTCGGTTTTTCCAACTTAATCCTCTTCGAGGCAACACCCAAGCGACATCGACATCAACAGGGCCAGCGAGCAACGCCCCTAAGGCTTTTTTCTTCAGTGGACAAGGCAGCAGCCGAACGATGCAGCCACGGCTCAATTTCTTCGCTTTTTTTTTCGTCCAGGTTCTTGCCTCGTGCATCGACCCGGTTTCGTTCGGTGATGTCGGCAGCGCGGATGATTCGAGCTGCGTCAAGCGCCACCAACAAGTACCGATGAAAAACGTTCGACGATGGTGACTCAGCGGTACACAACGAAAGCATCGCCAGGTTTTCCAACTTAATCCCCTTCAGGCAACACCCAAGCGACATCGACATCAACAGGACCAGCGAGTAACGCCCCTCAGGCTTTTTTCTTCAGTGGGCAAGGCAGCAGCTGAACGATGCAGCCACGGCTCAATTTCTTCGCTTTTTTTTCGTCCAGGTTCTTGCCTCGTGCATCGACCCGGTTTCGTTCGGTGATGTCGGCAGCGCGGATGATTCGCGCTGCGTCAAGTGCCACCAACAAGTACCGATGAAAAACGTTCGACGATGGCGACTCAGCGGTACACAACGAAAGCATCGCTCGGTTTTTCCAACTTAATCCTCTTCGAGGCAACACCCAAGCGACATCGACATCAACAGGACCAGCGAGCAACGCTCCTCAGGCTTTTTTCTTCAGTGGGCAAGGCAGCAGCTGAACGATGCAGCCACGGCTCAATTTCTTCGCTTTTTTTTCGTCCAGGTTCTTGCCTTGTGCATCGACCCGGTTTCGTTCGGTGATGTCGGCAGCGCGGATGATTCGTGCTGCGTCAAGTGCCACCAACAAGTACCGATGAAAAACGTTCGACGACGGTGACTCAGCGGTACACAACGAAAGCATCGCTCGATTTTTCCAACTTAATCCTTTTCGAGGCAACACCCAAGCCACATCGACATCAACAGGACCAGCGAGCAATGCCCCTGAGGCTTTTTTCTTCAGTGGGCAAGGCAGCAGCTGAACGATGCAGCCACGGCTCAATTTCTTCGCTTTTTTTTCGTCCAGGTTCTTGCCTCGTGCATCGACCCGGTTTCGTTCGGTGATGTCGGCAGCGCGGATGATTCGTGCTGCGTCAAGTGCCACCAACAAGTACCGATGAAAAACGTTCGACGACGTTGACTCAGCAGTACACAACGAAAGCATCGCTCGATTTTTCCCACTTAATCCTTTTCGAGGCAACACCCAAGCCACATCGACATCAACAGGACCAGCGAGCAATGCCCCTGAGGCTTTTTTCTTCAGTGGGCGAGGCAGCAGCCGAACGATGCAGCCACGGCTCAATTTCTTCGCTTTTTTTTCGTCCAGGTTCTTGCCTCGTGCATCGACCCGGTTTCGTGCGGTGATGTCGGCAGCGCGGATGATTCGTGCTGCGTCAAGTGCCACCAACAAGTACCGATGAAAAACGTTCGACGATGGTGACTCAGCGGTACACAACGAAAGCATCTCTCGGTTTTTCCAACTTAATCCTCTTCGAGGCAACACCCAAGCCACATCGACATCAACAGGACCAGCGAGCAATGCCCCTGAGGCTTTTGTCTTCAGTGGGCAAGCCAGCAGCTGAACGATGCAGCCACGGCTCAATTTCTTCGCTTTTTTTCGTCCAGGTTCTTGCCTCGTGCATCGTCCCGGTTTCGTTCGGTGATGTCGGCAGCGCGGATGATTCGTGCTGCGTCAAGTGCCACCAACAAGTACCGATGAACAACGTTCGACGATGGTGACTCAGCGGTACACAACGAAAGCATCTCTCGGTTTTTCCAACTTAATCCCCTTCGAGGCAACACCCAAGCGACATCGACATCAACAAGACCAGCGAGCAACGCCCCTCAGGCTTTTTTCTTCAGTGGGCAAGGCAGCAGCTGAACGATGCAGCCACGGCTCAATTTCTTCGCTTTTTTTCGTCCAGGTTCTTGCCTCGTGCATCGACCCGGTTTCGTTCGGTGATGTCGGCAGCGCGGATGATTCGTGCTGCGTCAAGTGCCACCAACAAGTACCGATGAACAACGTTCGACGATGGTGACTCAGCGGTACACAACGAAAGCATCTCTCGGTTTTTCCAACTTAATCCTCTTCGAGGCAACACCCAAGCGACATCGATATCAACAGGACCAGCGAGCAACGCCCCTCAGGCTTTTTTCTTCAGTGGGCAAGGCAGCAGACGAACGATGCAGCCACGGCTCAATTTCTTCGCTTTTTTTTCGTCCAGGTTCTTGCCTCGTGCATCGACCCGGTTTCGTGCGGTGATGTCGGCAGCGCGGATGATTCGTGCTGCGTCAAGTGCCACCAACAAGTACCGATGAAAAACGTTCGACGATGGTGACTCAGCGGCACACAACGAAAGCATCTCTCGGTTTTTCCAACTTAATCCTCTTCGAGGCAACACCAAGCCACATCGACATCAACAGGACCAGCGAGCAACGCCCCTGAGGCTTTTTTCTTCAGTGGGCAAGGCAGCAGCTGAACGATGCAGCCACGGCTCAATTTCTTCGCTTTTTTTCGTCCAGGTTCTTGCCTCGTGCATCGACCCGGTTTCGTTCGGTGATGTCGGCAGCGCGGATGATTCGTGCTGCGTCAAGTGCCACCAACAAGTACCGATGAACAACGTTCGACGATGGTGACTCAGCGGTACACAACGAAAGCATCTCTCGGTTTTTCCAACTTAATCCTCTTCGAGGCAACACCCAAGCGACATCGACATCAACAAGACCAGCGAGCAACGCCCCTCAGGCTTTTTTCTTCAGTGGGCAAGGCAGCAGCTGAACGATGCAGCCACGGCTCAATTTCTTCGCTTTTTTTTGGTCCAGGTTCTTGCCTCGTGCATCGACCCGGTTTCGTTCGGTGATGTCGGCAGCGCGGATGATTCGCGCTGCGTCAAGTGCCACCAACAAGTACCGATGAAAAACGTTCGACGATGGCGACTCAGCGGTACACAACGAAAGCATCGCTCGGTTTTTCCAACTTAATCCTCTTCGAGGCAACACCCAAGCGACATCGACATCAACAGGACCAGCGAGCAACGCTCCTCAGGCTTTTTTCTTCAGTGGGCAAGGCAGCAGCTGAACGATGCAGCCACGGCTCAATTTCTTCGCTTTTTTTTCGTCCAGGTTCTTGCCTCGTGCATCGACCCGGTTTCGTTCGGTGATGTCGGCAGCGCGGATGATTCGTGCTGCGTCAAGTGCCACCAACAAGTACCGATGAAAAACGTTCGACGACGGTGACTCAGCGGTACACAACGAAAGCATCGCTCGATTTTTCCAACTTAATCCTTTTCGAGGCAACACCCAAGCCACATCGACATCAACAGGACCAGCGAGCAATGCCCCTGAGGCTTTTTTCTTCAGTGGGCAAGGCAGCAGCTGAACGATGCAGCCACGGCTCAATTTCTTCGCTTTTTTTTCGTCCAGGTTCTTGCCTCGTGCATCGACCCGGTTTCGTTCGGTGATGTCGGCAGCGCGGATGATTCGTGCTGCGTCAAGTGCCACCAACAAGTACCGATGAAAAACGTTCGACGACGTTGACTCAGCAGTACACAACGAAAGCATCGCTCGATTTTTCCCACTTAATCCTTTTCGAGGCAACACCCAAGCCACATCGACATCAACAGGACCAGCGAGCAATGCCCCTGAGGCTTTTTTCTTCAGTGGGCGAGGCAGCAGCTGAGCGATGCAGCCACGGCTCAATTTCTTCGCTTTTTTTTCGTCCAGGTTCTTGCCTCGTGCATCGACCTGGTTTCGTTCGGTGATGTCGGCGGCGCGGATGATTCGTGCTGCGTCAAGTGCCACCAACAAGTACCGATGAAAAACGTTCGACGATGGTGACTCAGTGGTACACAACGAAGGCATCGCTCGATTTTTCCAACTTAATCCTTTTCGAGGCAACACCCAAGCCACGTCGACATCAACAGGACCAGCGAGCAATGCCCTGAGGCTTTTTTCTTCAGTGGGCAAGGCAGCAGCTGAACGATGCAGCCACGGCTCAATTTCTTCGCTTTTTTTTCGTCCAGGTTCTTGCCTCGTGCATCGACCCGGTTTCGTTCGGTGATGTCGGCAGCGCGGATGATTCGTGCTGCGTCAAGTGCCACCAACAAGTACCGATGAAAAACGTTCGACGATGGTGACTCAGCGGTACACAACGAAAGCATCGCTCGGTTTTTCCAACTTAATCCTCTTCGAAGCAACACCCAAGCGACATCGACATCAACAGAACCAGCGAGCAACGCCCCTCAGGCTTTTTTCTTCAGTGGGCAAGGCAGCAGCCGAACGATGCAGCCACGGCTCAATTTCTTCGCTTTTTTTTTCGTCCAGGTTCTCGCCTCGTGTATCGACCCGGTTTCGTTCGGTGATGTCGGCAGCGCGGATGATTCGTGCTGCGTCAAGTGCCACCAACAAGTACCGATGAAAAACGTTCGACGATGGTGACTCAGCGGTACACAACGAAAGCATCGCTCGGTTTTTCCAACTTAATCCTCTTCGAAGCAACACCCAAGCGACATCGACATCAACAGAACCAGCGAGCAACGCCCCTCAGGCTTTTTTCTTCAGTGGGCAAGGCAGCAGACGAACGATGCAGCCACGGCTCAATTTCTTCGCTTTCTTTTCGTCCAGGTTCTTGCCTCGTGCATCGACCCGGTTTCGTTCGGTGATGTCGGCAGCGCGGATGATTCGTGCTGGGTCAAGTGCCACCAACAAGTACCGATGAAAAACGTTCGACGATGGCGACTCAGCGGTACACAACGAAAGCATCGCTCGGTTTTTCCAACTTAATCCTCTTCGAGGCAACACCCAAGCGACATCTACATCAACAGGACCAGCGAGCAACGCCCCTCAGGCTTTTTTCTTCAGTGGGCAAGGCAGCAGCTGAACGATGCAGCCACGGCTCAATTTCTTCGCTTTTTTTTCGTCCAGGTTCTTGCCTCGTGCATCGACCCGGTTTCGTTCGGTGATGTCGGCAGCGCGGATGATTCGTGCTGCGTCAAGTGCCACCAACAAGTACCGATGAAAAACGTTCGACGACGGTGACTCAGCAGTACACAACGAAAGCATCGCTTGATTTTTCCCACTTAATCCTTTTCGAGGCAACACCCAAGCCACATCGACATCAACAGGACCAGCGAGCAATGCCCCTGAGGCTTTTTTCTTCAGTGGGCGAGGCAGCAGCCGAACGATGCAGCCACGGCTCAATTTCTTCGCTTTTTTTTCGTCCAGGTTCTTGCCTCGTGCATCGACCCGGTTTCGTGCGGTGATGTCGGCAGCGCGGATGATTCGTGCTGCGTCAAGTGCCACCAACAAGTACCGATGAAAAACGTTCGACGATGGTGACTCAGCGGTACACAACGAAGGCATCGCTCGGTTTTTCCAACTTAATCCTCTTCGAGGCAACACCCAAGCGACATCGACATCAACAAGACCAGCGAGCAACGCCCCTCAGGCTTTTTTCTTCAGTGGGCAAGGCAGCAGCTGAACGATGCAGCCACGGCTCAATTTCTTCGCTTTTTTTCGTCCAGGTTCTTGCCTCGTGCATCGACCCGGTTTCGTTCGGTGATGTCGGCAGCGCGGATGATTCGTGCTGCGTCAAGTGCCACCAACAAGTACCGATGAACAACGTTCGACGATGGTGACTCAGCGGTGCACAACGAAAGCATCTCTCGGTTTTTCCAACTTAATCCTCTTCGAGGCAACACCCAAGCGACATCGATATCAACAGGACCAGCGAGCAACGCCCCTCAGGCTTTTTTCTTCAGTGGGCAAGGCAGCAGCTGAACGATGCAGCCACGGCTCAATTTCTTCGCTTTTTTTTCGTCCAGGTTCTCGCCTCGTGCATCGACCCGGTTTCGTTCGGTGATGTCGGCAGTGCGGATGATTCGTGCTGCGTCAAGTGCCACCAACAAGTACCGATGAAAAACGTTCGACGATGGTGACTCAGCGGTACACAACGAAAGCATCGCTCGATTTTTCCAACTTAATCCTCTTCAAGGCAACACCCAAGCGACATCGACATCAACAGAACCAGCGAGCAACGCCCCTCAGGATTTTTCTTCAGTGGGCAAGGCAGCAGCCGAACGATGCAGCCACGGCTCAATTTCTTCGCTTTTTTTTCGTCCAGGTTCTCGCCTCGTGCATCGACCCGGTTTCGTTCGGTGATGTCGGCAGCGCGGATGATTCGTGCTGCGTCAAGTGCCACCAACAAGTACCGATGAAAAACGTTCGACGATGGCGACTCAGCGGTACACAACGAAAGCATCGCTCGGTTTTTCCAACTTAATCCTCTTCGAGGCAACACCCAAGCGACATCTACATCAACAGGACCAGCGAGCAACGCCCCTCAGGCTTTTTTCTTCAGTGGGCAAGGCAGCAGCTGAACGATGCAGCCACGGCTCAATTTCTTCGCTTTTTTTTCGTCCAGGTTCTTGCCTCGTGCATCGACCCGGTTTCGTTCGGTGATGTCGGCAGCGCGGATGATTCGTGCTGCGTCAAGTGCCACCAACAAGTACCGATGAAAAACGTTCGACGACGGTGACTCAGCAGTACACAACGAAAGCATCGCTCGATTTTTCCCACTTAATCCTTTTCGAGGCAACACCCAAGCCACATCGACATCAACAGGACCAGCGAGCAATGCCCCTGAGGCTTTTTTCTTCAGTGGGCGAGGCAGCAGCCGAACGATGCAGCCACGGCTCAATTTCTTCGCTTTTTTTTCGTCCAGGTTCTTGCCTCGTGCATCGACCCGGTTTCGTTCGGTGATGTCGGCAGCGCGGATGATTCGTGCTGCGTCAAGTGCCACCAACAAGTACCGATGAAAAACGTTCGACGATGGTGACTCAGCGGTACACAACGAAGGCATCGCTCGGTTTTTCCAACTTAATCCTCTTCGAGGCAACACCCAAGCGACATCGACATCAACAAGACCAGCGAGCAACGCCCCTCAGGCTTTTTTCTTCAGTGGGCAAGGCAGCAGCTGAACGATGCAGCCACGGCTCAATTTCTTCGCTTTTTTTCGTCCAGGTTCTTGCCTCGTGCATCGACCCGGTTTCGTTCGGTGATGTCGGCAGCGCGGATGATTCGTGCTGCGTCAAGTGCCACCAACAAGTACCGATGAACAACGTTCGACGATGGTGACTCAGCGGTGCACAACGAAAGCATCTCTCGGTTTTTCCAACTTAATCCTCTTCGAGGCAACACCCAAGCGACATCGATATCAACAGGACCAGCGAGCAACGCCCCTCAGGCTTTTTTCTTCAGTGGGCAAGGCAGCAGCTGAACGATGCAGCCACGGCTCAATTTCTTCGCTTTTTTTTCGTCCAGGTTCTTGCCTCGTGCATCGACCCGGTTTCGTTCGGTGATGTCGGCAGCGCGGATGATTCGCGCTGCGTCAAGTGCCACCAACAAGTACCGATGAAAAACGTTCGACGATGGCGACTCAGCGGTACGCAACGAAAGCATCGCTCGGTTTTTCCAACTTAATCCTCTTCGAGGCAACACCCAAGCGACATCGACATCAACAGGACCAGCGAGTAACGCCCCTCAGGCTTTTTTCTTCAGTGGGCAAGGCAGCGGCTGAACGATGATGCCACGGCTTAATTTCTTCGCTTTTTTCATCCAGGTTAGGAGAAATCTTTCTACTAAAGAATTGAAAAGTGATTGTTTATGTTTTACATGACCATTGAAAACCTGAGACTGTGGTTTGAAGAACAGAAATTTGTGAAGTAGAAAGAAAAATAAACAGACAACGTCTCAATTATGTTTGATTGTCCTACCTTGCCCAGGCGTCTTCTGTGATTGTGTAGCGAGTTGTTTTGACTCGTTTTGTTTTCTTATTCTTCTTTTGAGCGGAGATGTTGAAATAAACCCTAGTCCAACTAGCGACGAGCAGCTGGCACAAATTATCGAAACTCAAAAGAAAACTCAAAAGAACTAAAGTCAATTCAACAAAAAATAGACTCACACATATCGGAAATAGATAAAAGATTGACTTCTATAGAAGGAGAGCTGGAGTCGTTTTTGCGTACGGCAGAAAGAGTGGATGACTGTGAGCGTGCTGTGAACAACCTAAATGATCCCGTTGCAACGCTAACAAGCATGATCTCGAAACCCGCCGTCGACGGAATAATTTGATTGTATATGAAGTCAATGAACGTGAAACGGAAAAGCCAAATTCTCTCCGGGAAATTGTCTTGACAGGAATATTTGAGGAGATGCTGGGCATTAAGGTCAGTAGCCTTGTACGTATCCATCGTTTAGGTAAAAAGACGCCAAACAAAACACGCCCTGTAATTTTGCGTTTCTTTTACTTTAACGAAAAAATTGAGCTACTAGGAAACGCAAGAGAATTTAAAGAAGCGAAAATTTCAGTATCAGAAGATTTTTCGTTTAGAATTCAGAACACCTGGAAACAGTTAAGGACAACTGTCAAAGATAAAAGATAACCCGAGGATAAAGTATAGACCGACACGCGGAGTGGCTCTGTTTACCAACACGGCCGGAATGCCGCGCATGCGCGGTAGCTATGTGGGCCAAAGTGGCCCGGCTCTCCGTGTTTTCGCCATTGCGTTCTATGGCGTGCGCTCGTTGTTGACGTTGGAGGGACGCTTGTATCTTTATTTGTGCGTCGTATTTCCTCACAAGGTATGTCGTATGCTATGCCCGACTATTTGAGCTCGTGGCCCGAGCCTGAACGGCAGCGGTATCGAAACAAACTGTGCGTGGACGGCGTTGCCCACGAGGAGCCGTACGCCGTAAACAAGGCCTGCTGGACTTCCGACGTAAAGTTGCTGCCACAGAAGTCGACGGCTCACGTCGTCCTATATTTAGTTTTTTCGCCAGTTCACGGCCGGCACGGTGCAGGCGTACAAGCCTCTCGAGGTCTAAGATTACTTCTAGTCGGTTTCCGCACTGCCGGCGGGATCAGCAGACTCTGGGTCTGCGGAAGTGTGTGGAATCATTAATTGATTAAATACACACAGCATCTTCAAGTCAAGGTATTATATTTTTCCTACCCTCATAACCACAAGGCATGACAAGCAGTAACGGTTTGTCCGTTCTGCAGTCTTGGCGGTAACAGGTCACAAGTAACGGCGTTGTTGTGAACGTGTTACTTTTTTCAGTAACGTAGTAAGCTTCCCGTTACGTTTTCGACACAGTAACGGGTAACGTACTTAGGTTACTATTTCAAGTAAGGTAGTTACGTTACTCGTTACTACTTTCCAAATCTTAAAGAAATTACACTTCAATTTTCTCCGCGTTTTAGGCGTCAAGCCCTGTTTTTCTTTGCGTTTCTTCTCGTAAGTATTTAGGTGAAACCGTAAAAAAAGATAAGGTAATTATGTTCAGTTTCTGCATGAACATAATGGTTCTTGATATATGACCTGTATCGTCAAAACCGTAAAATGTGTTAAAGTATAATTTAAAAAAGTAACGCAGAAGTAACGTGCGTTACTTTTTATCGGTATCGGTAACGCGTTCCTTTTATTTTTAGGTAACGTAGCTCAGTAACGCGTACCTTTTATTTGCAAGTAACGAGTAACGTATTTTGTTTATTATTTGGTAACGCCTACAACACTGCCGTTCTGTCGCCGATCCTCTTCTGCTGGGTAGCACGGGCGTTGCGAGCCTCCGAAGAGCGCTTGGCGGGTGCTCTGTGCGCGAACACCGTGGGAACAAAATACGGGTGGTCTCGATCAGACAACGGTTTCCCTGCACATAAGCAAGCCTCGGGACGGAGATTGAAATGGAAGCCGCACTTGCTCCAAGAAAGTGTTTGCCGCACAAACGATCGTTCGCGCAAGCCGACCATTCTTTTCGATCTACGGATATTATCCACCTTCTATGCCTTTCAGAGTCTGCCAGGAACTAGTGGAAACTCACTCCGCTGCTTTTCTTTTACATTTCGGTGCAATTAACGGCAACACAGTTTCACGGCATGCTGAAACGCCATGACGCCCATGCGAAACGTGCGCCCTTGCGCCCACACCCCCCGGCTCCGGCGCGATCGCCGCGCCGCCGCAGCACTGTGACGTCAAGCCCGCGTGTCGGTCTATAGACCTTTTTCCTGAACTCTCGTCCCCAGCCACCTAATAGGCGTATAAGTGTGACGGTAAGACAGACGCAGACGATGTTGCGAGCAGACGACGTTGCAAAGGAGCAGACGACGCTCAGATAGGGGGTCGCGATCAGCCAATCAGGGCTCGGCGTTCTGACGTCACCGCGACTTCCTTTCTCATGCGCAGAAGACGAAAAAGAGCCCACTTGCGAGGCGTATAAGACAGACGCAGACGACGTTGCGAGCAGACGATGTTGCAAAGGAGCGGACGACGCTCAGATAGGGGGTCGCGATCAGCCAATCAGGGCTCGGTGTTTTGATGTCACCGCTACTTCCTTTCTCATGCGCAGAAGACGAAAATGAGCCCACTTGCGAGGCGTATAAGACAGACGCAGACGACGTTGCGAGCAGACGATGTTGCAAAGGAGCGGACGACGCTCTGATAGGGGGTCGCGATCAGCCAATCAGGGCTCGGTGTTTTGATGTCACCGCTACTTCCTTTCTCATGCGCAGAAGACGAAAATGAGCCCACTTGCGAGGCGTATAAGACAGACGCAGACGACGTTGCGAGCAGACGACGTTGCAAAGGAGCAGACGACACTCAGATAGGGGGTTGCGATCAGCCAATCAGGGCTCGGCGTTCTGATGTCACCGCTACTTCCTTTCTCATGCGCAGAAGACGAATATGAGCCCACTTGCGAGGCGTATAAGACAGACGCAGACGACGTTGCAAAGGAGCAGACGACGCTCAGATAGGGGGTCGCGATCAGCCATTCAGGGCTCGGTGTTCTGACGGCACCGCTACTTCCTTTCTCATGCGCAGAAGACGAAAATGAGCCCACTTGCGAGGCGTATAAGACAGACGCAGACAACGTTGCGAGCAGACGACGTTGCAAAGGAGCAGACGACGCTCAGAAAGGGGGTCGCGATCAGCCAACCAGGGCTCGGCGTTCTGATGTCACCGCTACTTCCTTTCTCATGCGCAGAATACGAAAATGAGCCCACTTGCGAGGCGTATAGAGCGGCAATATTTTGTTTGTGTGTCTGATTTTGAGTCGTCTGAGGAATGCTTCCAGCTTCATTTTTCGGGGCATTGTGTTTATGGTGTTCTCAATGGAGTGTAGTCACGCAAGAAAACGACGTAAGGACGGAAGTCTGTTCTTTACAAAAAAAACACCAACAGCTACGTGTCGCCGGAAATCGATTCAAGCAAATCGGAGAAGAGCAAACGGTCCGTGCGCTCAGAACCAACACCGCAATTCAGGAGCGCTAAATGCAGGTGCTCGAAAGGAAGCACGCGGTGGCCTCGATCAGATGCGATATCTGGTAAAAAGAGTCGCAAAGTTGCGGGAAATGTTTCTGCGGGCCAAACGTACGCTTTTCTGGATCGATTTCGCAACGAATGAAAGGGAAAATGTAGATGAAAACGAAGATGATGCTCGCAATATTAAGATTTTGCCATCCCCTACTACCGGGTTTATTCGCAAACTGGAAGCGTGGTGGGAGCTACGTGTTCGCTGGACCAGTCACACGCCTATCATTTGCCACGTGATCATGCTCCTGCGTAATACTCACACTTGGAGAGCGGTGTTAGGTAATGAAAAGTAGGTGGCTGTTTTGATCCGTCGAGCGAGTAGACGACTAAACAATCAGCCTAGGATGTGAAGGAAGTACATACTGTGAATATAAAACAAAAAAAAAAAAAGGCATGGAACATGGCAAGTGGAAAGACTTCGAGAGATTATATAGAGCGTGGGTTAAGGTTTTAGCAGAATCTAAACATAAACGCTCTGAAAAATTTCTACGTCTCCGTGATCAATTCTGCGTCTCGTAGCACAATTCCGCACGCAGCGATGTGAGAAAACTTAAAAAAGAAAAACGATTGAGGGAAAGAATATATGATAGTGAATGAGAGGTATGCTTGAGCTGTTTTATTTATCTAAAATAAAAATAAATTTGTTGAAATTTTCTTAGATGCATATTGTAAACAATGACAGTCAGACAGACGGTTAATGCAGTAGAAACGTGAGTGTTTGTTGGGGCGAACTTGTGCCCAAAACAAAACCAGAGGTACATGCGTCGTGGGCGTTGAAGGTGGCCTGTCAACTGGATCGATCGCCGGCGAAAGACCGCCTCTGCAGGCAAGAGCAGGCTGTTTGGTTGCAAAGATAGTCTACATCGAGTACCACCCATGAAGTACTGCAACGCAATGCACAAGCGCAAAAATTGAGGGAACTTGCGAGGTATTTCTGGATACTTCCAGAAACTTAACAAAATAAATGAAAGGTTCGCGTTAGGAATTCAAACCTGGCATTGCCGCGTGAAAAACCGGCAAAATAGCCACAGCGTTACTCTCGCCCAGCAATACACATATAGAGCCCTTGTAAAAATATCAGTCACGTGTTGAAACATATTTTTTTATTTGGTAGTGCGTATTAAACGTTTCGAATTTGGGTAGTTCATCAAACACTGTGATGCCCTCTGGCGCAGGCTCGTGGTCTATATAGCGCATTCCACGTGGTGAAAGGCCAAACGGTACTTTACAAATGCCCTTTTTGCTTCCTGATCTGCACGCCGAACCGCCACTCTCATTTTCCAGATGACATATAATCCTAATAGCACTCTTGGGCTCATAAACAGTTTTTTCGTTAGGTCTAAAGGAAGCAAGTCACATAGAAAAGCGGCCTGCCAACTGAATATAAAGAGATGCCTAATAGTTCACAGCTGTTTGCAATGCAAAAAGTCGACGCACCACGGTACTTAAATGCCCCTCTCTCGCAGCCCCACCTTGACTGGTATGGTACGACTATGCAATTTGAAAAATAGCGATTTAGCGGAAGTGGGAAAACACATCTTCCTCACACGCAAGAGGGGTCCATGTCCGCAGCGAATAACAAAGCCGAGAAAGCGATCTTTTCCAAACATTTAATGATTTGCACTGAATCTTGGCGTTAAAAATCATGCATGCTGTCACAGCGCAGATATCATCACATGAAGACAATCTCTCCCCTGACATTCGTTAGGCTCCTATTGTTTATCACAGTAATGGTTATCCTAGCTTCTCTCTGGGAGAAAGATGTGTACGGTTTTGTTCCTAAGCAGTGCGGTTATTACAAAAAATAAATATGTTCACTGTGTTGACAATGCGTGCGGCGTTGTTAAAGGATTTTGTTTTCTTTATAGGGGTCTGCAACTAGCAAAGACAAGTCAGATGACATATCTGAATTAGCTTAATTGTGACGCCGCATGTGCGACGTCACTAAGATGGCAATATACCGACAGGAGACCTTCAGAGGATGTTGTACATTGTTGCGCCTGGAAGGGTACCACAATCAAAGTACCTCTTGATGAAGGCGTTGGGTGCACACAGGGCCGTGGCAGATAAACATTATTACTGTTAAGTCTCTAGAAATTATTTAGGAGCTTCACTTGACATCTCACATTGTAAGGATTGTTGGGCAAAAAGAGATGTAGTTTCTTATTTGTTCTCTTTGGTGATACCATGGAAAGAAAAGCTCCACCGAATTCTCGATCAGCCAGGTCAAAATTTTCCTCCAGCAACACGAATATGGCCTCTACTATATGAGATAGCTGGCGTTCTATAGCATGTGAGGCCGTGTGAGGACTTCTGAAAAAACACTTACTACTTTTACGGAATACAGATGGCATAGGAGTATTTGAGAAGTCCACATATGACATCTGGCCGATACAATGTCAAGTTATCCAACTTTATTCACTCATGAAGAAAACAAACATGCTAATGCCAGACATTTGGTTTTGGCACAGAAAACCAAATATGAAGTTCTGTGCTAGAGCAGTTTACGAAGGAGCTTCAAAAGCTAGCGGTAGGGTTTCCCTGTGTTAGAGATGGAAAAACAGTGAACATGCGTGTATTCGCTGTTGTCTGCTCCGTAGGCACCTTTGTAAGGTCGGCCGTGAAGAACCGCAAGCAGTTTATCTGGAAGTTTGGATGTGGGTGGTGCTTCCACCGGAGAGGCTCTCAGTACACGTAGCTCCTCCTGATCAGCGTTCGGGAGAAGCCCGCATACTCAATGCAGAGTAAGGATCTCCTGGAAACCTAGTTAATGGTGTCAAGGGTCCCCCACTCATCATGAAACTTCCTCGGTTGAACCCTATTGATGGGTTCATCCCAGATTATCGGTACTGCATTTGTCTGGCTGTGATGCGGCACCTCCTGAAGCTGCGGCTGGACATAGAGTATCACGACAAGCCTTGGTATGTACGGACCAAGCTACGGGTCATGAACAGTATTCTCCTGAGCATCCTACGACACAAACAAATCACCTGGACACCCAGAAGTTTCGAGAAACGCGCCTTCTGGAAGGCTTTAGAATTTAGGGCACTCCTTCTGTTTAACAATTATGTCGTTCTGAAGCCTGTGCTGCCGCCGCAGTACTTTCAGCACTTTGCAATGTTGATCTATGGTACATACTTGCTGCTACAACACCAAGCACCATTCCAGGACATCTGTGAAGCTCGAGCACAGCTATCAAAGTTTGTGATGAAGATGGGGAAATCGTACAGCATTTAGCATATGTCGTACAATGTGCACCAACTTCTCCATCTGTCGGATGCCGCCGTGCATGGGGACTCCTGTTGGGAACTTCTTGCTTTCCGGTTGAAGGAAGAAATGCAGTCGTCATGAACTACTTTGCAGGCACACAGTGAGTGGGCCAGCAAATCGCAAGGACGTTTATTCAATAGCAGTACAGATAAGCAGCATAAACCTCTAACAGGCAGCAGAGTTTTTTTTTTTTTTATGAGATGATGGGACGGAAGTCAATCGGGGCGCACAGGGACCCAGATTCCGGGCGATGTAGTTATTTGCGGTAGGCAGAACTTGGGTGCTCAATTATACCGGTACGAAGTGGCACTCTAGAGGGCTCTGAATCGGCCACCATTGAGCATGGTTTACTATCACAAATTTCAGTGCAGTGGCATCCGGTGGCATTTCGAGATTTGCCCAATGCCAAAAAGTGCCAACTGCATTGCTTAACTGAGTGATTATTCCTCTGGCATTGAGCAGGAACTCACTGTAGTTAATCCATCAAGCACTGGGTCTAAATCTGAGCACCTTGTTTTCGTAAAGATGATGAAGCTGACTCCTGTAGTTGGTTTCAAGGACAGACAGCTGGGGGGTACAGTTTCTGCCTGTACGAGAAGGCATGTGACCGGGTGCTCTGATTCCATGCAGCTCGAAACAACTCACTGATGAATGCGTAATTATGGAGAGTACTAAGAATACAATCCTCGTTGTACCTCGTCCAAACTAGATTGAGCGTGATCAAGCCGAGACTTAATCGTGCATTAAAAGTGTTGATCTAACTCACATGCAAGATGTGCTGGCCAGTCTATCTTCTTGACCAGAGCCAGCTGTATAAGGACTGATTGAGCAGTGGAAACACGAAACTTGGTTTTGTGCTCAACTTCTCTGTTTTCTATGTTACACATTTTCTGGATAAAGGGGATTTTATAAAAAAAATAATATAACTGCGCGATCTGACGCTGGACCCTTCCGTGAGTTTCATAAGGGCTCTGTTCGCTCCACCCACCATTCGTCCTGCTGGCCCGTTAGTTGCTGAATGGTACAGTATGTTGGTGTAGTGTTGGATGCTGTCCTCTGTTACCAAATTATCCATTTCACTTGAATGAAAGTTTGGAGCGTTGTCAGAGAATATAATTTTCGGTACGCCAATAGCTGCAAATACCGAGCGTAGCACGTCGGTTATATGTGTAAACGTTATGGAGTGCGTCTGTTTCAACTCCACCCAGTGTAAGCATCTACAACATTCAGGTATGATACTCGTTCGACTTCAAATATTGTTTCTTTTTGTTGCCTGTAGATGGCGCAACGTGTCCTCTCGTAACTGAATGACGAGGCGACGTCAGACTGACATCACGTCATAACGCGAATAAAAGCCGCTGCTGCGTCGGCAGAGGCGGAGAACTGCTACCGACCGAGTTTACCCTACGCGTCTCCTTACGCAGACAGCTCCGTTCGATCGGAGCCGTCCGAGTCCTGGTTCCGGCAATATGCATCTGTCAACCTTCCCGTTTAGTTCCGCGGCACCCGTGTTTGGGTCCCTGGGTTAATTAGCTTCCGCAGGGTACGCGAGGCAGTAAAGCTTTCGTAATTAAAAAGCTTACAGGGAGTTTTGTCTGTCAAACCAATGTCTGTCGGCCCTTACTTTCGCGACGCCGTCAGCTGCGTCGGCGTTTCAGGTCATAACGATGTCTCCATTTGTATTTTCCTTTTGCCCTTCGTTGCTGGGGCATGGTTTCTCGCCAAGTAGAACAGTTCGGATAAACTAGTACATTGATCGTGTGAGTTGATCCTGGTTGCTGTGCGACTTCGTCGTATCGGTAGTCGTGCAATTTATTGTCATTGGATCGTTCATCATTTTATCAGTTGTCATCGGGTCGGTAGTCATAACGTTGACTGTCATGGCGTTGGTTGTTGAAGTGTAGGTGATTGTAGATTCGAGAGTCGACATCTGTCATCTTCACGTCATCAATTGTCGTGCTGCTCTTTGTTCTTTTTGGGGCTGAATAGTCGTTTTAATAAAGATTGCCTGCAATGATCCCTGTGCATATTTGCTAAACAAATAAAATGTCACGCCGACTTGTAGCGAAACACAGTAAAATAATTTGCAAGAAAACAAGCAATACAAGTCGACTCTTGATATTTGCTGTGTGATTACATGCGCCACTATAGTGACGAGTCTAGACAATTAGCACCTCAAAACAAATGTCGCCGATCGTCTACGGATGTTTCAAAACGTTAGAAGGATTTGGGGAATGAAGCTTCAACCAAGCGATGAAAAGCAGACAGTGTTAAGTCAGTTGTGGTGAGTGCAGAGCAACATAAATGTCATCATCATGATTTATTATGTCCTTAAAAGCACCGGAACAGTACATAAGGGGGTACATATCAACAGAACATAACCAAAGTTAACAAACAAGCCAACAAACTAATGCAACCAATTGAAAGGAACCAACCAGAATAATGACTTGTTAGCACTGGAGTAATTCTATTAATGTCGAATCAAAATGCTTTGATCAGGGAGCAAGGATAGGAAAATTCAGGTGCACACAAGGAAAGTCTTTTCATGAGTCCTTTGTTCTCGTAGATCTCTGGCGTTAATACAGTGAAGTGCATAATGGTAGAGGTGGTTGCCTAGCCAGTAGAGTTTGGGGTGGTGTGGGTGTGGGAGGGGGGGGGGGGCGGGGGGGGGGGGGAGAGGGAAGAGAGCGGTCTGCAAGGACATTGAAAAGAACAGATTTTCGTTTTTTACATTATTTGCACGCAACGTTCCGACCTTAAACTTTAGCGCGCAAATGTGAGCGGTAAAATACATATTTAAGAGAAGTTACTACTTCAATAATACTGAAAGAATAAACATAGGGACGTGCAGAACAGGACATCTTTCGACTTTCAACAAAAATGGATTTCTTAGGCGCCGGTACCCGGCCCAAGAGACCCAGAGACGAAAAGGGGGAGGGCGAAAAGCGGGAATAGGGAAAGGTGAGGGGTGGGGGGTACGGGGAGGATGAAGGCGACACAGACAGAAAAATTAACTAACGGTGGAGAAGAAAGGCCGGAGGAAAACCGGTAAGAAGTGAAGCTGACTGGAACGACATTACGGGACGACCTCTGCCCCGCCGTCAAGTTTCTGACTCTTGCAAGTTATTTTAATGCGCTAATCCTTCATTTCTTTTCTTTCCTTCTTTTTTTTTGGGTAGGGGTGGGGAGGGCACACATTTTGTAGTGAAGAGGCTTGCGTTTGCGTTGGTAACCCTGACCTGATATCAACCTCCCGAAGCGTATAAATAGAGTATCTCACTCCCTGTTGCAGGCTGCTCACCACGTCAGAGTCTCGAGAGCGAGCTGGACAGGGCAACATCCGCGCTGACTCTGCAGTGGTTACCTTTCATACTTCCGAAGAGACCAACAAAACGTACCTCTCACAGTTCTTCTTGCGCCCTTGAGAGGGGTAACCACTGAGTCAACGAAACTTTTGTTGGTGTTTCCAGGCGGCTCGTTTCTGGATCACCATGCTGAGCCGCGCGCCGCCAGCTTTCACAAATCTAATTCCGCAGGGGAGCTGCGGGTCTATGACGTTTGCCCAGCGTAATGGTTGCTACACTTATTCTGGGACCAGGTGCACTAATGCACGAACTACACTGCCAATTTGTAGATATCATATCTTGAACTGAAGACCATTACAACCATCGTAGACGGGAAGAAAACGCTCGGTCAGAGTATGTTCGTCAACGCTCGTTGGCGCAGTGAGAGTTAGCACGAACAGTGACACGGTGCAATCGCAGAAATAGTCGGTCACGCTTGGCACCGATATAAATGCTGAGAACTTGATCAGAGGTCTCACGTACGGTACTGAAGCACCAGAGCACCCGAAATAGCGTGAGCTGCTGACGCCATTTCATGACGCAAAGACAAAGCGAGAAAGCGCAATGTTGTCCTCATTTCATGGTGAGCGCAGCTAAGCATGCTCGCTGCAGGCTCCGAATATCCTTTTAGCGCACTTCCATAGTCAACTTTTCGTTCACTCAAAGAAATATCAGAGAGGCAAATAATAAGTCGCTTTGTGCACAGTTCAGGATCCTTCCAGCTTACTTTCCTAACGTCGTTCTTCTAGTGTACTAAAATATACATAGAAGTGGCTACTAGTAAGACGCTTCGTATGAACTTAGAAGCTACTTAGGTCTTGGCTAGTTTACCAAAAGTGCATTATTACTGTGCCTACTTCGAGCATCCTAAGAAGGGACACTAATAGTGCGAGCATAGTTCTGGCTAGCAACCTTTAACACTGTACTACCCTTCATGCGAATTAGTATCTTAAATAGTGTAAGTTATACTTGAAGTTACCTAGTTTTCGCTAAGGGTAGTCAGACTACGAGAAGCTGGCTACCCAAAACAAGTACTGGCCTCCATGGGTGAAAGGTTACGCCACAGCTTCAGGAAAGGCAAATGTCGACAGAGCCCCCGCAAAACAAATAAAGAAGACACAAAATTATTTTGCCGTGGTCCCATATATTCCTTAGATTACCCACAAATTAAATAAAAAAAGATTGCGAGCCGAGAAGACGCGCAAATGGTGTACTCGGCGCCGAACAGAGCATATTCAATATGTCGCAAGGTGACCTAAGCACTAGTAAATATACAAAAAATAAAAAAAATACTTGGCACAAAACATAAAACAAAGTACGCCTCGTGAAAAAAGGAAGTGATCTACAACTTTTTATTGAGATGCGGGCGTTGCTACATCAGAAGCACGGGGCGGTGCACCAACGAAAGAACACGGCAGCCTCCAGATCATCTTTACATTTTGATAACAATAAGACACCTAGCCGATCATTGCTGGGAGTGCACGTGTAACGCAGTGTTCAATAAAATCATCTTGTACTCCGTTCACCCTCAAAGGGGTAATACAACGATTTTAATGTGAAAATAATTGGCACTTTATATTTTTTTACCATGTTTATCTGAGCACAAATGACCAAAAACGAGTCACCTTGCTCAGAAAAACGGCTATTCCACAGAGTAATCGCAATAAAAAAAGCTTTTTTTTGTTGATCTGCAGCCACTTGTGGCAGTTATGGAAACTACGGTTGGAGCATCTCTGGGGGACACGCGGAATTCAACAAAAACCTGTCTCCCTCCGCTGCGACATTCGCCGCCAGCCCCGTGGCGAACCGCCATTTGTGTCGATCGCTCGCCGCGACATTCAACGATGCTAATCCTTGAAAATTCGACAATCGCGGAGGCAGCGACTGTGGTCTCTGAAGAGAGTATCAAAGAGGAAACCACGTGAACCCCTAGAGTACCTAGCTCGAAAGCCGATGTGGAGTGTTTAGAGGCACTTTGACTTTGGATTTGTTTCACTTTCTTAAATAAAAACTAGCGCTCGAAAGAAAATACGGTTTTCTGTTCTTCGTTTCATAGGAGACACATATTAATTTTCGCAGTTACTTGGCCATCGTTAGAAAATAACTTCACCGCCCCTTTAAGTTGAGACTACAGCGAAAGCTCCAAGCGCGAGCTAGCCAAGGCTCCTGGTATTGAGACGTGCATTTCTAAGAGCGAGTTCTTGTTCTCCGTAAGAACGCTCCAAATCATCGACCTCGAGCCCTCGTGCTTGTGGTATTAGCTGTTGCAGCTTAAAGGGCAACTCCGGTCTATACTTTCGATTTTGGGATTATGACTCTTTTTAGAGCAGCAGGGTCCCTGAATTGCAAGATGTATTTTTTTTTCTCGTTATTGTGCGTAGTTTTAAGAATATCGAAGCTCCAAGTTTTGTTTGGGGCGCTGCCAACAAAACCGGAACTAGCCGCTTGAGCCCCGGCAACACTGAAAATCAGCCGCTATGTGAACGTGACGTCAGGATCGTTCTCGTTCAACGAGTACGCAGGCCGAGCGGCACCTGTTTCTGTTGCACTAGCCGCCTAAAGAGAGGAGTTAGGCTGCTTTCGTTTTACTTCTGTATACGTGGTAGTTATCCAGCATATGTAGCAAGAGTTAGTGCGTATACCCAAAAGCTAGCGACTGGAAAACCCGTGAACTGGTTCGGTGCCGTACTCGGCGGCCGCCGCCGTGCGTGCGCTATGCCGTACTCGTCGCTTGTATACCCAAAAGCTAGCGACTGGAAAACGAGTGAACTCGTTTGGTGCCGTACTCGGTGGCTGTCACCGGTCGTGCGGTCATCCGTACTCGTCGCTAGGCCTAAATTGTCATTGGGGCACCGTAGATGGAGCGGCGTTGCTCTACGCCGCGTTGCCAGTGACGTACAGTACTGGGGGCCCTCTCGCTTTCGCGCTGCGTGTCAGTCCCAGACACGAAGCTTTGAAGCTCTCCGGAGTGGGCCGCGGCGCCCGAGCACACGTGTTCTAGGCTGTACACGTCTTTTATTTTTTTTTTTGTGTTCTTGTTTCCTCGGGCGCGTAAAAACCGAAGTCCAAAGTCCACTCGTCGAACAGCATTCACCCACACCTTCTCCAATGTTTCGGTCCGTTGGGAACTTCTCAAAAAGCACATCTAGGTTGCGCGACGTGTTGTTTGAGAAGCCCACAGCGCTGCAAGTTGCACTCGGCATTTTTCGAGGAAGAGCTGGGCAGTCTTGGGCGCACCGAGTTGCTCGCGAAAGTGAGTCTTGTAGTCCTCACAAGCATATAAGCCAAAGGCTATACCGAAGCTACACGGGCAACAGCTATAAGAGACGGCTAAACGCGCCAATCACAAGCCGAAGTAGATGTGGTAGCGGCTCAAAGAAGCGCACTCCGCGGAACGCCCGGACCGGAGGAAAAAAAAGAGAGTGATACTGACGTCACGGCCTAATGTTGCTTTAGCGATCTTCAACCCGCTGGCCGCCCGCTAAAAAGCAGCGGCTCGCGGTGGGTCGCATTTTTGTTATCGGCATTAGTTGAGAATGCGGCGTCCCCCGGACGTAACATTTTGGGCTGGGGTCATATTTTGGGTCACTACAGCGATACCATTAATGAATTTTATTTTGAGTTTTGGCCGGAGTTGCCCTTTAAGGGTGAGCATGCACGATTCAGATGTTTACAATATTTCAGCCCAGCGTGCGATCTCCTCCGTCCAGCGCGAGCATGTTCGTGGCTTCGGAAAGCGAGCAAGTCACGCGCCACACGCACGACCGCTGCAAATGGGACCCAACAGGAGTCTTTTTCCTTTAAAGGTCTATTCGTGGCGAAGAGTCTGGGTTTCGCCGCCTCGTGGAATGTTTTTACAGCCCTGAGTGAGGATACTTTAACTTCCTCTACTGGTGCAAGCACGTCCAATGCCAAGCTTCAATGCACTATTAAAAGTGAAACATGAGGCTGTGGGTAGCACCTTCTCTCCCCATAGTAAGGACAACGAAAGCACCGCTCGCGAGCATCTCACCGAAAATAGGACGTCACAAAAACAAGATCACACGTGAGATGTTGGAGGCCCTGGCCATGGAAGGTAAGAAACTTGCGTGAGTTCCAACAAAGATAAAATATTCCTGCAAGGCTACAACCTTTTTAATAATTATAAATACGAAAAGGAGGCTAAAGCTAGTGATGAAGATACATATGAAGCGGAAGAAGAGAAAAAAAAACTATTTGAAGAAATTTATTATTAAAACAGAGGGTAATCTAGCGGTTGTTTGCACATTTCCTTATCCACTTTAGTCCTTATCCACTCTTGTTCGTTGTCCCCAGACACCTTCATGCGGATATTTTGTTGACATTGCATGACGATCCTACCGCCGGTCATATGGGCTTTTCCAGAACGTACCTGCGGGCCCGCACCAACTTTTATTGCAAGGCATGTATACTGATGTCCTCAAAAACGTCACATCCTGCATCAAATGTTAGCGGCGGAAAAAGCCTACCCGGCAGCCAGCCGGCCTAGTTAGATCCCTGCCACCACCTTACTATATATTTGAGCGAATTGGCATTGACTTGCTCGGTCTGTTTCCTAAATCGCTCCCAGGCAACCTCTAGGGGATTGGTGCAATCGACCATTTCACGCGGTACGCTGAAACTTGCCCTTTGCCTCAAGGTAAAACTACAAAAATTGCCACATTTCTTCTTTCTCAGGTCAGTTCACGGTATGGCCCACCTCACCAGGTGATTAGCGATCGTAGTCGCGCTTTTCTTCATGACATCTCTCAAGATCGTTTGCATGTTTGCGGCACTGTTCACACACCTACGACAGCGTACCACTCTCAAACAAATCGCATAATTGAATAATTCAGTCACACCCCAGGTAGCACGCCAGAGGAATGCCCAACTTGGGCAAAGGTCTGGCAAACATAAGGGCCCAACTTTGGCGCAGTTAGGTTTTTGCACCATGGCACTCATCAGTGCCAAAGTACGGTGCCTAACAATAGCCTTAGTTGGGCGATCCTAGGGCATGCCAAAGTTTGGCTCTTCTCTGGTACGCCAGAGGAGTGCCAAAGTTGGTGCCATACTTGAGCCATAACTGCCACAGTAAATCCTAATCTGGGAATGCGGGGCATGCCAAGGTTTGGCGTTTCTCTGGTCCGCCAGAGGAGCGCCAAAGTTGGTGCCATACTTCAGCCATAACTGCCAGAGCAACGCCTAATTTCGGTATTTGGGACGTGCCAAGGTTTGGCGTTTCTCTGGTCCGCCAGAGGAGCGCCAAAGTTGGTGCCATACTTCAGCCATAGCTGCCAGAGTAACGCCTAATTTCGGTATTTGGGACGTGCCAAAGTTTGGCTTTTCTCGGGTCCGCCAGAGGAGCGCCAAAGTTAGTGCCAGAGTTGAGCCATAACTGCCATAGTAAATCCTAATCTGGAAATTCGGGGCATGCCAAGGTTTGGCGTTTTCTGGTCCGCCAGAGGAGCGCCAAAATTGGTGCCATACTTCAGCCGTAACTGCCAGAGCAACGCCTAATTTCGGCATTTGGGACGTGCCAACGTTTGGCGTTTCTCTGGTCCGCCAGAGGAGCGCCAAAGTTGGTGCCATAATTCAGCTATAACTGCCAGAGCAACGCCTAATTTGGGTATTTCGGACACGCCAAAATTTGGCGTTTCTCTGGTACGCCACAGGAGTGCCGAAGTGTGCCATACTTGAGCCATAACTACCAAAGCAACGCCTAATTTCGGTATTTCGGCCTCGCCGAGTTTGGCTTTTCTCTGGACCGCCACAGTTGTGCCAAAGTAAGTGCCAGACTTGAGCCATAACTGCCGCAGTAAATCTTAGTTTGTCGATTGGGGACATGCCGAAGTTTGGCTTTTCTCTGGCTACCCACTGAAGTGCCAAATAAGTGCCAAAAGTGGCAAAGAAAGCCGAGAGGCCAGCCCAAGTTTCGAATATTTCTGGTGTGTCACAGAAGTGCTCTTTCACGCGTCCCAGAAGAGAAATAAATTAAATAAGCGTTGGAAACACGATGGTAAGATGTCATCACCTCCGTTCCCAAGCAGCACGGCAATACTTTGCAGTATCGTGCCAGTGCCGGCCGAAAGTCGGTTCCAATATCGCTCAACTGTCCAGTTTTGCATAACCGTTTGATACCCGGCAGGTATCGCCGTACAGCTGTTTCGCCCCGGCCTAGCGTTCGCGCAATATTGTGCGAAAACTCTACGATGCGTCTGCTTCGTATTGGCCGAACGTCGTGCAAGTATGTGTACGTTGCATGTCATTTGTTGCATATCCAATCACTTATACGGACAAACAAATTTTTTTCGATCACTCCCAGAAGTTTATTAAACAACTATCATTGCACACAGTGTATTCTCAACATAATTACAAAGGTCACACTTCTCTGTAAAACGAAAAGCAAATTATAAAATACAATTAACACTGTCCTCATGCCAAGCAAAACTCATCACACAAAAACCGCTGAGATTGAGAGGAAAGCAGGACGACTATCAGAATCATGCTTGCAGCGCACTTACTAATAAAAGAGCGATATCATGTAATCCTTGATAGATGCATAATCAAACTCAGGCACCCCACAAACACATTCGAGGATTCGAGGACTGACGTCTCGTCGTCGGCGAAGAGCAGTTTTTGTCGAAGCGTGTCCAACAAACACGTCACAAGTATTTCACGAACTCCGGTGCAAAAAATGGCTGTTACCGAAAAATTGGCATGGACGTATTCCGACCGTTTACGACGAAAAAACACAGCCGCGTCTGCAACGCACGAAAGCTGCAGAACACTGAAGAGCAGTTCGAAAACCGGACCTACGTGGCCCGCTTATTTCTATAACTAGGCAAGCGGCGAAAACGACAGCACCATAGATCCCATCAGCGTGACAGAGAAAGTCACGTGAAAAATGTTCGTCCAAACGTTTTTGTCCTACGCGTCCTACGTAGAGAGGTCACGCTGGGTCACGCGTTTCGCTTCACCCTTCTGATTTGCTTAAAGCGGCTCTCGCGCTCGCTGACAGCCACACGAAGACACAAAAGCAGGTGGGGAGGATTTGCAAGAGGCGAGGTCGTAGGGGAATCAACAACGCATAAAAGGAAAAGCCGCTTCTGCCGGTGACCTTGTCGCCTTGCCTAGTCTGTCAGCGTTCGGCTTCCATTGAGGGCCTCAGAAAGATAATCTCCTTTCTTGAGAGCGAAATGAACGGGGTGGTTATGTTTTTCGGGCTTGTCGCCATCTGATAGGCCTCAATTATTTCTGTCCCCACTCGCTCGCAGTGGCCTCCCATGGCTGTCGTGCCGGTGAAATTAGGAGCGCAAAAATACTCCAGAAGCCGGGCGAAGACATGATAAATGTAGTAACAAAAACGGCTTGACATGACAAAAATAACAATTTAATTAAACGTTTCGCCTCCCATGCGGGAGGCACCTTCAGTAGAGCGCAGAGCGAGTGAGAGTCGCACAAAAAAGTTCGGCTATTTAGGCATAAAGTTTGTGTACACGTCCGGCAGGGGGCCACGGTTCTTGTTTACCAGCGATGAATCACTTCCGCGTTTGTCGTTCTGGATGAACCAAGATTCCAGCAGCTTCCTCGGTCCCCACCTTTTATCCCTCGCCTGGTCAAAGTCAAATTGGTGTCCTGACGCCCGTGCATGGTCGACGAGTTCGGACTTGAAGCGGGTGGCGTTCGTGGAATTGGCGACATCCCGTGCGTGTTCTTTTAGTCTTGTTTTTCTTTTTCGTTCCGTCTCTCCAATGTAGGAAGCCTCACATTCCTTGCACTGCACTTGGTAGATCACGACCCTTTCTGCCTCTGGCGGGGTCAGGTCTTTTGGCTTGGAGATAACATTGGCAATTGTTCTGTAGGGTTTGTATACATTTCGTACCCCCAACGGTCTAAGGGCGCGTCCCAATGCCTCCGAAACCCCCTTAACGTACGGGATGCACACGACGTCACGTGTTCGTTCGGCTCAATCCGGGCGCCGACGGGACATTTGTTTCTTAACGCGATTGATAAACCGGTCGGGGTAGTTACGTTTCTTCAAAGCCTCCCGCACATGGCTAAGTTCTTGATCGCTAAGTGTTGAGTTAGGTGGGACTGTTTCTGAACGATGAAGGCAACGATCTTACAACTCAGCTTTTGTGTTGAGTAGGGTGATGAGAGTGGTAGTCAAGAAAGCTTTGTCTGTCACATGGTTTACCATATACGGATGTCTCCATCTTAAAGAAAGATTCACTAGTTCTATGGACACGTACATATATAAACGGCAAGGTACTATCGGTTTCATGTTCGCAGGTGAACTGAATTGAGGGGTGGACACTATTCGAATTGCGGTGAAAATCGGTTACGTTCTCTCTGTTAACTATTACAAACGTGTCATCGACATAACGACGGTAGAACTTCATGGGGAAATCAATGCCAGACATTACCTTTTCCTCAACATATTCCATGACGAGATTCGAGATGGTTACGGAAACTGGACTCCCCATAGGGCATCCGCTGAGCTGATGATATATGTCCCCATTAAAACTAAAATTACACTGGTTGAGACAAAAACGCAAAGGGAGTATAATGTCATCAACAAGGAGGGTTGTGCGAGTGGACAACGACTGGTCTGCCAACAACCGGTCACGGGCGACATCAACCGCCAGGGCGTTGGGGACATTCGTAAATAATGAATTCACATCAAAGGATACCATAGCCTCGTGCGGTAGCAGGGTCTGAGCGCGTATAAGTTCAACAAAGTCACGGGAATTCCGGACGCTAAACTCATTGTTTCCCGTAAGAGGGCTCAGAATCATAACCAGATATTTGGAAAGGCTGTAAGTGGATGAACCAATAACGCATACAATCGGGCGTAGGGGGCAACCCGGTTTGTAAATTTTGGGGAGTCCATACATCTTGGGTGTCGCGGCGTCAAAGGAGAAGAGACGACGGTATGGGTCGTCACTGATGCGTCCTTTCTTTTTCAGCTCTCGAAGGTGGTCAAGTAACTCTCTTTCGGACTTAGCAGCGGGATCTCTTGATAGCCTTACAAAATAGCGACTGTCATTTATAACTTCATACATCTTCTTCATGTAGTCATCCCTATCAAGCACTATACGGTACCTTATCCTTTGTAGGCCTTTAAAATCATGATGGAGCTGCCTGACTTCAACTCATTAAGAGCAATGCGTTCTTGTTGATCTTAATTTGACCCGGCCGGTTTCGCATTGTTCAAAACACTGACAACGCGGCTTCTCGCGAGATTTACCCCTGTGACATCGTGCACATGTCTGAGCTTCTCTTCAATTTCAATTATGAAGTCACGTTTTGGAACGTACCGTGGAGCAAGGGCATAGTCCAGTCCTTTGGATAGCAGAAATTGCAAGCCAGGGTTGGTAATAGTAACATAAGGTATGTACGGCAGAATTCCCTGCCATAAATAAAATGATTTGGCTAACGCCAATGTAACGCGAAATAGGTGCAAAGAGTTTTGCGATAGGAAGCGTAAACCGAAAAAAAGGAAAAGAAAGAAAGAAAGACAGAAGGAAAAAAGAAATAAGAAAAAATTTCTGGTGACGTGGCCCCCCAAAAAAAAAAAATTCTGTTCATGTGATTTTTCTTGTCACGTGACCAAACAAACAAAAAATAAATAAACGAAATAAAAAAAAGAACACGAGAAAAAAAACCATCCCCTGCCCGGTTTCGACGCTAGGACCTCTTGATCTTGAAACTAGCCCGCTGTCCGTTGCGCCAACATAACTTTTTTTTTTCTTTCTTTATTGCAAGTTGCGCCAGCATAACTCTGCCTGTAATGCTCACGCATTCTCCAATCATAGGAGAAATCTTAGTGGCCGTCGTAGTTTTTCATGCATGTGTTATTTTTATTTGTGGCAAGAGTTCACGTCCAGAATGCTTTTAGAGTTTTCGAGCAAAACGAGTTTTCTTCATCCGAGTCAACTTCTAGAACCAGTAGACCGCACTGGGTCGTCCGCCTAATCAAGCAGCTTTTTTTTCAAATTCTCTAACGTGCCCGTCCTCGGATTCGAGGTCGCCGTTTGACAAGCTTACCTTTCTTCCACCTTTTAGCCGGAACCCCCGCGGCAGCTTGGTTCCGTCCCCACTCCCTCTCAAGAGGATGGCTCGTCCCGAGGCTAATCCCATTCTCTAGACGCTCTTTCCACCCAACGATGGCCTTTCCCTCCCCGTCCCCCAGCTTCGGGAGAGGAGGTTCTTCTCTGTAGAACGTCCCGTTTGTACAGCGGCCTTTAAAGTTCAGATTGTACTGTCTGTATCGTTCCTTTTGTGTCTCCACCTTTAATGTTTAAAAAGTATCAACACGCTAAAATAGTACAATTTCCAGGATTTTATTTTCATTCCCCAAGTGTGATGCGGGTGCCGCGCCACGGAGCCCCGGTCGTTTCCGCTCTTTGTTATCGCTAGAATTTGACAGTGCTCAATCACAATGCAAGACACGCATAGAGCCACGCTCGCTTTTGCAATGCGCCGCCCAATAATGATATCTCTTGTGGAAACGTGCGTACATCCGTCTTGCGCAGTGTTAGCTCAATGGCAGCACTTTCTGTAAAGGCGGATTCACAACGGGGATGTAAGCAGTCGCGCGATCCAACTAAATCGCATCGCAAAAAGAAAATAATAAATAAATAAAAGTAATTAGTTGGTCAATTTGGCGTGCGCGATGAGCGAGTCCAACGCCTTCGTTGGCGAGTCGCTTCTCAAAAACTCTCGCTCCGAACGCCGTTGGTTGGCTCGGCCTCTCCGCGACTAGAGTGCATCGTAAAATGTCGGGTCAGCAAGCGACTGCTCAAAACCCGTCACTTTTTGCCCGCGATGGTCGCTTTTGCGATGAAAGTTATGGCGCGACTAGATCGCATCGCCGGTGTGAACGCGCCATAATGTCGAACCAGTCTCACGGCGCGTCCCGATATTGGCTTGTGTACCTACGCGCGAGTGCAACATCTGGCACAACTTGCGTTTGCAAAGCCTGCTCCAGCCGTGTCAAAACATTCAGCCAACCTTTCGACTGCAGAAATCAAGAGACACCCAAAATAAGATAAAGTTGCCAGCCGAATAAAACTTGATTTCTATTTAATTAAGATGAAGACCACCCGCGTACATCAAATACCTCATCAGCCGAACTCCAAGGCAGTAAGCCTAGTTCTGGCACTTGTTTGGCAACTTTGGCCCGCAGCTGCCAGATCACAGCCAAACTACCGGGAAGCGAAGCCTAACTTGGGCACTCGTTTGGAGACTTGGGCCCAAAGATGCCAGATCTCAACCGAACTACAAGGTAGTAAGCCTAACTCTGGCACATTTGTGGCGATTTTGGCCCGAATGTGCCAGGTGACAGCCAAACTGTCAAAAAGTGAAGCCTAACTTTGGCATTAGTTCGGCGATTTTGGCCCGAAAATGCCAAAGCTCTGCCGAACTACAAGGTAGTAAGCCTAACTCTGGCACATCTGTGGCGATTTTGGCCCGAATGTGCCAGGTGACAGCCGAACTGTCAAAAAGTGAAGCCTAACTTTGGCATTAGTTTGGCGATTTTGGCCCAAAAATGCCAAAGATCTGCAAACTACCGGGCAGTAAGCCTAAATCTGGCATTTTTTAGGCGATTTAGGCCCGAAGATGCCAGACGACAGCTGAACTACCCGGCAGCGAAGCCTAAGTTTGGCACTTGTTTGGCGAATTAGGGCCAAGATACCCAGACTGTTGCCAAGGGAGGTCAGGTTTGGCAGTACTTTGGCTTCTTCGGGCTTTTTAATGCCCTAAACTGCCAGACGCAAGCCAAGTTTTGGCCCAGAACTCGGTGCTGCCTAGGACACTTGCAGATATGCTGTCCATATATGTCCAGGACGACCAACGCCGCTGGTACGCAGTACTCCCATTTGTAACATACGCTTACAACACACACACACCCGGCTATTTTCCTATTATTCTTCTTTATGACCGTATCCCAGTACCCCAGCTAGACACACTTTATCGTTTCCGCGATAATGTCACCCAGCTCTCCTCCGGCGTTGCAGAAATGATAGGTCGAGCGGACGAAGCACGCCAACTTACACGTGAACGTACGTGCGCCTCGAAGCAATGACACTCGCTCCGGTACAACGCCACCCGTCTGCCTGCAAGGCATTCTGCCGGCGACATAGTTTGGATTTGGCTGCGAACTAGACAACTAGGCAAAGCAACCAAGCTGCTTCATCGATATGCTGGACCTTACGAAATCATCGCCCAAATATCCGACGTGACCTACAGAGTGGAACTTCCGCAACCCCTCCACGATCGCCGTCGAACCTGGACAGACATTGTTCACATCAGCCGCATGAACTTGTACCGTCCCCCATTCACACCATAGCACCATTCTCCATTTCTCTCAATGGATGCTCCCTTCGGTGGGGACGACCTACGCTCCTCCCCTGGCAATAGCCAGGAGGAAGAAGACGACGGGCTGTCTCGGCGCCACGGGCACGAGCGGTGGTGGTCAGTTGCGAATTAAAAGCCGAACCGCAAATTAACGCCTCCTCGCTTGGTCCCAGAACAATGCAATATATATATATATATATCTATATATATATATATATATATATATATATTTATATATATATTTGTTATTCGCTTGGATAGGACTCACTGCTGAACTCGCCCAGTAGCATCACAGTCGCGGACAATAAGCGATTATTTATTTCAATCTAGATTTGGGGCAGGAGGCATGTCTAAGAAAAGCTGGTACAAATATCCATTTTAAATCGTAGACAATGAGAGCTAGCTAAATCAACTGTATTGAAACCTCATGCGAGTGAATAAACGAATCAAGAAGAACAATAACTACAATGGCCAACAAAAAAAAAAAAAAAACACGGCAATTATTGGCATCAACATTCGGGACACAAGCATTTTTTTTATTTTATATTTATAACCATAAAGTTTACACATCTTCAGTAACCAGTTCTAGCAGAAAAACTATGCATTAAACTTCGAGGCATTGCAGGAATAATTCTCAATGTCGAACGTGCAAAACCCGCGAGCTGCGTGAGCAAATACTGCAAACACTCAGAGTGAAGGTGTTTAAAAATTGTCTTAATTCATGGGCTACATTGTCAATACCCGCGTTGCACATATTGCTCCAAAAACATTTCCGCATACATGATAGATATGCGCAAACAGTAAGACAAGCCACAAGTTGGAACTTTTTTTTCAGACATTTCGATTCTAGTAATTTTTCCACAGCCCTAAAAGATGAATCCAAAAAGCGAGTAGGATTCTGGGTAAACAGTGTTATGCAGAAAAACATCTAGCGAAGAACACTTCTATTATCATTCATATTTTGACAACACTCCTGCCGAGTTGAAAAGGGCATCACAGTTCATTTAATTGTGACAAATTTTGACAAACGCTCAGCCCATAGGTTATTGAACACCCATAATAAAGTAAGAAAAGGAGGGGGAATATTTTCAAATTATATTATGTTGCATACTTTCGTAGAGAAGAGGTTTCATAATTAAGCATTGGAACAGAATAAAATTCAGACATTTTTAGAATTTCACCCATATGTGCATAGAGGGAGAAAGTAACTTTTTACACTTTGTCCATTGGACCCTACAAAGAAACCTTTGTCTCTTGGGCTTATAAGATATCCGTTTCCCATTCAGTGCCTCAGTGAGCAGTATGCTCGAAGTGAACACTCGCTTTCAATAACAAAAAAGTAAATTTGACGTCATAGTCTGATTGAGCACCCGCTTTGAATAGAAAAGGGAAAAGGTTGGCGGTATGCTTCGTTTTAATAAACATCGAAAGAAAAAAGGAAGTTTAGAAGTACACTCTAATTCAAAATCAAGATTTGAATAAAAAAAGTAAGGTTTTCAGAATCCTCTAATTGAAAGGAGGTATGAATAAAGAAAGTAACCCTGACAGTATGCTCTTACTGGACACCAAGTTTGTAAAAAAAACGGAAGGTTAACAGTATGCTGCAACTGAACTTCAGCTTCCAATGAAAAAAGTGAGGTGGACAGTACAATCTTACTGAACATCACCTCTGAATAACGAAAGTGAGCTTGGCAGTGTGCCCTATTTGAACATCAAGATTTAATAAAACAAGTCAGCTTGACACTATACCATAACTTAAAATACGGTTGGAATAAAAAACAAACGCAGAGGATACACAATAATCAAGGAGATATCCTTCGCACTATAGTTGTACCTGCTGAGTCATCTTTCAGGGTTCCAATACGCCGAGAATTTTAGTCCTGCTATATGTTGAATACATTGAAATCATAAAATATTACAAAATGATTTCAGAAAGCCGATAGACTGGCAAGTCAACTATACATAACAAATTACAAGTATAAATAAAAAAAATTAGACTTCTGCATTATTTTTATCGAATAAATAGAAACATCTTCGACTCATCCCAATATGTTTCTAAAGTTGAACTCCCCTATCAAGCCCAAAATGTAAATGCCATCGTGTATAACCATGCTATAACGTTTCCTTTAGTTCCCCTCAAGAACACTATGACGATTTCATTTCGAAAGGCTCGCCTTTTTTATCTTGCGTCGTGGAGCTTGCTTGCCTGTCACATTCGCGAGATCTGAATGATTTTGACATGCCACACGAGATAAAATAGCCTCGCCAATAAATACAAGAACTGAGAAAGACATGCCCATGACCCAAGCCAGAAAAAACGGTCTCAGATCGGTCAAGTTCAGAACCAGCTCCTGGGTGGGCTCCAATCTACTTTCGTGAAAATATCTGCTCTTGTACTCGGCAAGGGCGGCATCTCTTTCATATAGGCCCGCCTCAATCGCCCGACTCAATGTAGCATCGAAGTCCTGACGGTAGACCGAAGATGCCCTCATTTCTGGTCCTACAGGGTAGGAAAACAGGGTGCCTTCGGTCTCGACGTACCCTCTTCCGAGAAGCTCTCGTCTCAAAGCCTCGCTGTGACCTGCTCGCGAATTATAGGTAAAGAAGGTGTCCCTTCCGTCAGCGGAGATTTCAATCGAGCGAGGGCGATGCAGATTCGTTTTCGAAGTTTCGGAGCAGTAGTGTGCACTCCGTACTGGGGCATCTGTCATAAAGAGGCCACCAAGGTTGCCGGGATTTTCTAAGAAGCAGAGCCTATGTCCTGTTCCAAAAAGATGCTCAAACGAGACGAACTGAGTGGCTTCTCCTTCGAGGGGTAGGTTATTCAAAAGCGAAGTGAGACAACCTTTAAATGCTGTCGACATCACCACAAACATTAAGCTCATTATGCCGAACAATATCCGGTACTCAGACATGTTCAGAACGTTTTTCTGGAGTTGAGCGCTCTGCTGCAAGAATGCGGCCACCATGGCAAATACAAAGAGAAATACATTCGCATTCGCCTTTAGCATAACCTTCGATATTAGGCCATACGTTAAGACGAGTAACAAACAAGACGCGAGAAGTCCTACCCATACTTCACATGAATATGGCAAGATAAATATTGACTCCTTGGGAACTTGACGACGCTTGCGTACATAAAATGAAAAACCGGCCGATCCAAAATGATGAAGAGCGTCCAGAAAACCACCATAGTATCTATCTGGACGATTGTTTAAACTATTTATAACCTTACTGGTATACATCTTATACGGATCTTCCATAAGGCCGATGCTAACGAAAGCGTTGCGGTGCGCCAACAGCTTTAATGTAACGTTGAAGCTTGGATGCTGGCAGGCGTAAGTGCTTCTACACTTGAGGTGTATGAAGCTGCCATTCAGCGTCCGCTGCTGTTCTAGCAACCGTCCCATCATATCAGCTTGGTATTCGATTAGTTTTCTTTGAAACTCGCTGGTCAAGAAGAGGCTGCCGTTTTCGAAACTCAATACGTATCTGCCGCTGGCTCTAGGATACGGTGGAAGAAACGGCATTCTGGGAGACTTTCCAAAAAGTCGGGAGGGATGATTTACGTTTTCCGCTACCACGAACGCACTCATGAAGTAGTCTGTTTCGCGGCTGCGCCATACCTGTTTTAAGTCGTCTTTGCCGCATATGAAGTAGACTATCTTGAAAAACGACCTCCTAAATTTGAAGCACGTTTTGCTCTTGCAAATATTTGAGTGCAGCTTGCCGTCAGTCCACAATGTTACCGGTTTTGCTCGGGAGTCCAGGTAAGCCTTGAACAGCGCAATGTTGTCCTTGAGACACTGTGTGGGTACGAAGACGTCCAAAAATTCGTTCCCACACTCAGAGGAGAGGATGAAGTCTCTCGGTATGTCTGCGATGGTCTTGAAGACGCTCCCAGTGTCTTTAGATTTCAAACTGTTCAAAGACGTCGGTTCCTCCAAAAGCAGAAGCAGGAATATGATCCCTTGTACTAATGCCATTTTTGGCGCCCGGTTGGAGTTATATTATCTAACCCAGAGTCGATTTATCGTTCGTCACTTTGAAGAAACTCACTGATTCGAATCGATACTATTGAGACTGCTGCAATTGTTCCTAGTGAACGTCTTTGCGTCTAAACAGTGCACAGGTACAGCGGACGGCAAGTCTTGGTGTATATTCTTCTCTATCTGAATGACAGAGTTGAAACAACTGGGCAGCTTTGTGAAGCCCCGTCAGACAGACCATCGCCGTGTTTATGTGTGCTGTGTTTCTACACCTAGGGTGTGAATATAATTGTAGCAGATTACCGGAAGTCTGTACTACTCAACGCTGAGAAGTTGTCATGCCATCAAACGATCGATGGATCCAAAATGATATGAAGAATTGTGGCGGGTGACATTTTAAATTGGATGCAAAACAGTCGTGCTGCGCCGTGTGCTGGTCGAAACGAGATAGCATTTCGACGGCATAAAGGTTGCAGAGACGTCGCATTTAAATATGCCGAGAAGTGGAATCGATGTTTACAGCATACGTATTGGAAAGTCGCGTAGTAATTTGCGTATCATAAAATATTTTTCATATATATCAACATTTTGTTCTACTCAGGCCAAGCTCTTCTGTGCCCTCCATGAGCTTCAAGGGGATTGAAACGGGGAGGGCAGGGCCGCCTGGACAAAGATAAGTTCCGACAGAAAACCGAAACCTATAATTGCACCCAATTTTAGCGCCATTTGCGACGTCGTAGAATGCTGCGAGTGCCCTAATCTTTCTGAAATCAGCTTATTTAGTTGTTTTATAACGCACATCAAGTGTCGAATTAGAAATATATAGTTATTTCTATAATTCAAAGTTAATTGTTGAATTGTATGTTTTTTTTCGGCTAATTATTCGTGACGTTATCCATGCCTGGATAACGTAATGGCTTCCCAATATCGCGTTTGTCAGTAAACACATGACACGAAACTCTGGACACCTACCGCCATCTATGAGCGACGGCGGCCACCAGACAACTGGCATCCCGGTTGTCTGGTTGCCGCCGTCGCTCGTAGATGGCGCAACCTTTGCAACCTTTCCACTCTGGCTTGCCGACTTGCGACCCGCCATTTCGTTATTCCCACCATCGTACAGCTGCGCTGGTTTTCCTTCTTCACCATAGTTGAAAGGATGAACGATTTTTCCCAGCCACCGTTGTTCAGTACACGGGTGAACACCCGGTTTATATTGTTGAGTTTAATGCCGAATACTTTGTGAAATGTGCCATATATTATAGAACCACTAAACTAGAGGTGTTTTGAGACAGATTTTCTTGATCAAATTCAAATCAAAATTAACATCAAAGATAAACTTCGTGAAGATGTTAAGGCTATATTTTGTTCCACGTAGTAAAGGAGGTCTGTTATGTTCGCATATCAATGTTGTGTCTGAAGCACATGAAGTGACAACCCCATTCTTTCAGTATTTTTATTTTTCCCTCGAAATATGATCTCGCCCTCTAATAGGACCAAAAGTCTCCAACAAACCTAAATTTGGATATTAACCCCTCGGTTGTGACATCTATATTGCGATATACACATTTTTTTTTCTAATCATAGCTGATACAGCATGGGCATATGCACACTTTCTACGAAAAGAAAAAAACAAAACAGATTTGAAAGCAACAGACTTAAGAAATGACGTTATCGAAGAACGAATAAAAATGTTGGACGAAGATGACACATATAACTTTAACATCAGGTACGGTGTGACACTCACCAGGACTGTCACGTCAGATGTAATGCCGAAACTTTGTCGTAAATGATTGAAGAGACAGTGAGTGTGCAGGCGAGATGGTGATAGTGAATCATGATGTTTAAAACCCGGACATGCAATGAGGAGAAAAATAGAAAACTTTGAAGTCGAGAAAAACGGCACAGATAGACACCGACAACTTCCATCCCGGCCGTACACTTCGTTCACAGTGCACCGATCGGACCGTCAGATATATATAAGTATCAGCCACCGACTGATCTCTTAGAAATCATGAAGACCACATGTGCTGGGAGTACCTACCAAGCTCAAAGAAAATGGTCTTGCCCTTTAAATCAGCACACTCTAAGTGGACTAAAAGGAGGATCGCTTCCTCTCTTTTGAAGGCATCTTTTAGCAAATCATACCAGCACACCGTGAAAAATAGTGTAGTTTTTGCAACCAGGTTGAACGCTAAAATTGTCGGGTTGCCCTGATCTTTTGCTTTAGGAAGTGGCCGCCCGGGAATTGGAAACAAAAATTCTAGGAAGGATAAGAAGTAAAAGCTTCGGACAGCTGACGAGTCATTTAACATTATATTGCAGGGGGGTGACAGATAGAGTCCATCTAACAGACAAGCAATTTAAATTCTGCTTGAGAAGCACGATTGGTCGTATAAATTGTGTGTATTGTTTCAGTAAACATTTGTCGTCGCCTGCCAGTTCTACTGTTAAACGCTAGGCCAACCTAGGCGACGTAAAGACACAACGAGTTACTACTAGTACTACCAAAAATCACTTGAAAGTAGCGCTTCGTGTTGTCTTCCTTACTCGGTCCCTGTTTTGCGGCGTATTTTATCAAAAGAGATTATGTACCAACTGGACCATCTCTCACCTTCGATGTTGGCTGAAGCGTTTATGCTAAACAGTCCCGCGAATGTCTTAAGAGTGGGGGAAAATAATCGTGACCTTGGGTCACACATAACACTCCCGGATCGCCGGACATGTTGTCGTCAGTGTATGGAGTCCCCAATCTGATTCCTTCTCTTTACAGTCTCAAGTTTCACTGTACAGGAAGCGTCCCCAGGACTTTCTCCGACTTACCGAACGACTTTATCGTGTCTTTCGAGCTCGGGAACAGCTTCCTCAACGTCTTTGTGCCGCCAGCATGCCTCAAGGAATACACTGCGCGGTTCAAGGCATTGCTGAACACCAGAACGCAAACGGTCGACTTGTGGAACAACGGCGAGACGCACCATTAGGCTTGTTTCAGGAAACCATGTTGTATATTTAGACAATATTTTGCACCTATTGTTTACTTCGTGTGCGGCTAATACGATATCTCTCACCTCCTGTTTAGCCCTTCACACTAGTATTTGAATTCGTTCGTCGTTGGGGAAAACATCAGTCATTCTTCACAGACTGCCAAAGCTTTCCCCGTACCGTTGAGCAAGCGGTAGATATTATATAAGTTTCGCCGACGGTAGTGCGCTCCTGACTACCGAGTTTGTAAAAAGACGGGTCGTACTTCAAGATTGTTCCAAAAATTTGTCTTTCGAGCTGCAACGGACGCTGAATGGCAGCACCATACGTCTCATTCGCGGAAAGGTTACACCTGCGAGGATTCTAGCTTTAACGTCACAGTTGAGTTGTTGTTGCACCGGAATGCTTCATTGAGCGTTCCCCGCATGATCTACGATGATGAATATTGTCTCAACAAAATATCAGCCGGTTTAGACACACGACCAGATAGAGATATCGCGCCAATTATGAAAGTTGTGCATCGCTAAGTGTCGATTGTTTTTTTTGTTTTTTGTTTTCTGTTTTATGCCCTCAAACCTGGTCGGGTTCTCAGAGACAGTATTATTCTTGCCATTTTCAGAGGAGGCATCGCGCGGACTTCTTCCGGTTTGCTTGTTACTGTTCTTGATGTATGGCCTAATTGTTAATTCGATGCTGAATAGGTATATGAATATGTTTTTTACATATTCCACGGAGGCGTCATTCCTTCAGCAATGCACACGTGAACAGATCAGTCTGTTTTCCCCGCAATACGTCACAGCTGCCTGACGGCGGCATGGTCGTTGTAATGTGATGCATCACGAGCATTGGTTTTTTTTTTTTTTTGGGGGGGGCCCCCCCCCAAAAAAAAAAACTTGTACTTTTGTGAAACCACGTGGAGGGTCTGTTTTTACATTTTGATGTGTTGTTGTGAAGTTGGGCGTTGCAGCTTGGGTTTGAACTCACTTGAAGTGTGATGTGCTATCGCTTTGTAAAAGGATTACGCGTTTTTTGACCCCTGTACGTAGTACGTGCATTGAAGTTGCGAAGTTTCTGTAGCATCTAAGCTTTAATGCTAATAAACATTCTTTTGCTGTAATGTTGTCCATCCGCTTTCTTTGAACACGTTTGCACTACCTTTACTCTGAGTATAGAATATGCCAATGTTCCTCTATCGTTTTGCTCGTCTTCTCGTGTTTTTTTTTTGTTTTTTTTTTCTTGTTCTGAGTTAGGCTTTGAACCATATATCAAATGCCTAACAATTCAAGTTCGCTTGAACTCACACTCGAGCATGTGTTGTAGGTAGACAACTTTAAAAGTTAGTCTAACGCGACCAATTGAATACTTATACCGCTACGCTCTAGCACAGGGACCTATTTTTTTTGACAGTATATATAGTCCGTTTAGAAATCAACGATAATATTTTATTCTTGAACGCAAGGAGGTTAAACAGATGGAGAGGGCATGACGCCATTCGTTTGAAGCCCAGCCATAAAACAAAATGTCGACAAGGAAAATACAAAGTTCAATAAGATTTCGTGAATATCGAAAGGACTGGCAGAAATCTTGTGTCAACAATTTTTTTTCGGGACGATTGGCCCGTGAAACATGACGCGGCGTCACACGTTGTCGAGATGAAGCCTTGCTGTTTGGATGCACGAGGGCCATGCCAGTGAAACTAGATCCTCGCGGATTTCGTTTCACCGATAAGGCGAGCGTGCATTACATTTCGAATTTTGCAGTAACGTGAAATAGTTTGTGGGTTTCCCCTTTGGGGGTACCACTTAGAAACTCAGAAGGTTCCTTGGGTCCGCATAATGACGTGTTTATTTTACGACAACGCCACACGTTTGCCCGAGAGCCAACAATGGTGGAGATGACGGCGCTGTCTCGTTTGACAGGATAGCCAGTCGGAGTCCGCGCCGCCGCTATTGACAGTATCACGGAGGGGGAGGATCTGGTATGAATTTGAAGGTTCCGTCGAGCAGAGCCTCCCCCGGCGAGAGTCCTGCCCGTCGGATTAGGGCCGTCTTATATAGCCTGCGGGAATGGACGCGTTTTGGGTGGGTCAAATGTAGGTTGGATCCCCGGAGGGGCAGACGCGTCCAAGTCATGATCCCGAGGGGTGTGCTTTTGGCAAATCACGCGAGAAGGGCGAGGGAAAGCCGTCCACAAGGGAATACGGCTTCGCCTTCGCATCCGGGAAACGCCCCCACATGGCGACGTCCCACGGCCTGCCTGAGTTAGGCCTAGATAGGTATGCGGGGAACACATGGTTCCCACAACTTATAGCGAATTCAACTGGGCGTTTTTGGAGCGCACCGGGATCAGTTGACCGGATCCGGAAGGGAGCACACAATCCGAACGGGGTCGCGGCACCTACGGATCCCCAGTGGGATATGACCACTGCTCCGGGATCGGTAGTTGCCTTGCTGTCATTTACCTGCCCGGGAATCCCCATACCGCGACCGCCGCGGTCGTTTCGAAGACGTGTTCGCAATCATGGCGTTAACACGTCTTCGACGCACGAGCGGCAGGAATGGCTCAGGTGCCTCCAGCAAAGATTGCCGGAATGCCGGAAGCTGCTCGAGTAACTTGACGACGAACTGTCGTGACGCTGCAGCAGCAGTAAGGCAGGCGGTACAGGCGGCACGTCCCGAGCGGCCATTAAGAATTCTCCTGAGACGAGATTGGCGAGATTAGGCGAGATGCCCAGCGAGAAAGGAAGTCACGTGTGTGCGCCGAGGGCTGGCCCGGCAGGTTTTTGGTTAAATTTGCCGAAATCGGTGGAGCGACTTTTCTCGGATCCAGATCGATATCTGGAGCGGGAGCTAATTCAAAACGACCAGTGAAACACGTTCGTCTCGATCCCGATCGCCAAGTGAAATAGGATCGCTCCAGAAAAGTCGATCCCGGCGCGCTCCAAAACGACCAGTGGAATTCGCTATTAGTGATCCTCCGACGTTCACGGAAGTGAGAAAGCGATGAGCTTTGTTCCTCAGGCACCGTGGCGCCAACGACAACCCCATCGAAGAGGATCCGAGTGGATGGACTTTGGGATTCTGAGCTTGTCAAAGCATATGATATGACAAAAGCGTATTGAGGAAACTGTACTCCTCCAGTGAGACTTCATGCGTTTGACTTCTATTCCTGAACCCTTCCTCCCTACCCGCTGGTGAAGACAAAATACATCTGGGACATTCGGATGCCGGAGACGGATTTAATAGTTACTTTAAAAAATACATCAGGCGCGAACACGGATGCTCGCGCTACCCAATCAGCACGACACATGTGCAGTTCTAAAATGCACATGAAAAGAAAAAGAGGGAATCTAAAATACAGCAGAGAAAAAGCTGATGCGCAGTTGTCGGCCGGCTAGACGTCACAAAATGAGCTAAGTCGTCAGCAAATAGTGAAACCGATGTAACGCATTTTCCGCCAGTCGCGATATATTTATACAGCCCCAGGCTTGTTCTGCACTGATTTAGGAACATCTATTACGTTCACTCGTACAAACGTGAGGACAACAGGCAGTCGGCGCTCAATGTTTATCTTCAGTTGCGAGTTGCAGCAGCGCGAGCATCGGCGGACATACACGAGCAGCGATCATGCTTTGGGTGAGCGTCCGACAGAGTGCGTATAAACTCTATGCCTTGCTCCGTTCACCAAGAACAAAACGACGGTCGTCGATAATCGCAGAGGTTCCAGCGAAGACGAGAACCGAACGCCACACATACTCGTACTGGTCGAATTCCATTGTGTCGTAACGTTATGCATCGCGTTTTCTTGCGACAAGCTCTTTCGTGGTTGGCTCTACAACCATCAGCAACCGCGAGCCACATGGGAATTGGACCTCCAGTTGAGGAGGTTCGTTTCGGTATGACTTGGGAAAGAGAGAAAGCGTGAGAAAAGGGTGAGCGTCGAGAGGCTTGCGGAAGCTACAGGGCTGACGTCGTGCCCTCTCCACGTCTTCTAAACTCCTCGCTTGAACGAAACAATACGTGTCAATGTTGTCTGCTGGTAGGCTACAGGAAGAGCGAAATTTGTCGAAAGATGCTTCCCCCATCCCGCATTATTCATATAGTTTGTATTTTAGAAAAAAAAGAAACAAAACACGAAAGAATATTTTGGTCTGCCCTTTTTTTTAAATTCTAGTGGATTAAAATGTGCGCACCGCGGCTTCTCCTACTTTAAGCGCCAAAAACGTGAGGCCCAATCCTAAGTGCAGAGGACTGGTGCCATCAAAACGAGGTGTGGTCGAGTGAAACGGCCGAGGAAGCGTAGCACACAATTTTGCCCTGACTGTTTTTTTTTCTTTCATTGCAGAATGATACCCTCCAGCCGAGTAGATAGCTGCACAGCGTGTATATTGGGACAACGCCCTGACGATCTCACTCTGTCGGTGACAATATAGGTTGTACTTATCGCGCTCGCTGTGAAATTCATGAGGACTCGCTTATGATGACGTAAAGGCGCGATAGGCGGCGCTGCGTGAATCTATTTATGATGAGGTGAAAAGGGAAAAAACACGAATCTAGGCTTAGTTTTTCAGAAAGTACTGGGGAAAATTGTGCTCTATGATTTGTCCCAATAACTTCCTTGGAAAATATGGCGACTGCAAAACGGCAAGTGGAAGGAACCCAGCAAATGGTAAAGATTTTAACGCGATTAGTGCAGTCTGCCGTATGACTTTGAGCCCGTCGTTTGACTGTCTCGTATCATGCCTAGTCCCGCGAGGCAGGTCTAATTATTTGGGTGGAATTCTTATCTATAGTAACCTATAACTAAAGGTTCGCCGCCGCATGGCCAGTCATGACCATCTCGATTTCACTCGTTAGTCAATGATAATGCGGCATTCAACGATGATAACGCCAAAGACCCAATTACGACGAAAGGAGTATAAGCATATCAGTCACATTCCACGATGTTGTTTTCAATCGAGAAATATAGCATTTATCACGTCGCGTCAATAGACTCCGCCGTGTAAAACGTTCCGGGGATCCAGAGAAGATTGCTCACTTTAACGAAGCGAAGGAGGAACTTTGACTTAAAATTAACTGAGAGAATGACTTCAATTTTAGAGTTACCCTACAAAATTTTATAAAAAGCAATCCACGCAAATTTCGGCAATCGATTTTACCCGGTAGTTCTACTTCAGACGCTTTTACAATTCATGATGTAGCCAGTAACGACCCACTAACCATTTTCACTGCGTTCAACAGATACTTCCAATCGGTGTTCACAATGAACAATTTCGAACCTCCTCCTTTCATTAACGATTTACAGAATACAGTTGGTGATGTAACTGTGAGATGAGGGCGTGCTGAACATGGTGTTGAATTTAGATACTAAAATAAGTGCCCTGACAGCATTCATAGTTCATTTTTTGTTCGGTATTCTCTTTGGGCTAGTCGGTACCTCGCTATTATTTTACAGAAAACGCTGCCAGCCGCAACAGTTCTCTCGTCTTGGAAACTTGCAAAAGTCTTCCATTGTGTAAATCCGGTGACAAACATGCTGTAACTAATTACAGGCCAATTTCTTTTACATCTTATTTATGCAAAATTATTAGAAGATATATAATCTACAAGCACATCATGGTGTTCCTTGAAACAAAAAAAAGAAATATGTTATCGTCAACACGGGTTTCGACGTGGTTACAGCACAATTTCACAGCTAACTGAATTTACTCACGACACGACACGACTCTCGACATTGGCAACCGAGTGTATGCAATATTCATAGATATATTCACATGCCTTCGATACCGTTCCTCATTCTAAACTTCTGTACAAACTTAAGGTGATACTAAACAACCTTTCCCTCGTTAACTGGATATCAAGTTTTCTTTTTAATCGCTCGCCGCATGTATATTTTAACTCGTCCAAGTCTATTGCCGATATGTCATAAGGAGTCCCACAAGCCTCCGTTCTCGGTCCGCTTCTTTTCTTGCTCTACATCAGCGATTCACCACGTAACATCACCCTTAAAATGCGCATTTGCGCTGACGAATGAGTCCTGTATCACACGACTAACTCCCATGAAGACGTTAACTTCCTTGACAGTTCATTTGCAGCCATCAGCGCCTCGTTTTATACATGGCAAATGACTATAAACTTTCGCCAAACCATCTTAATGTCTCCTTCTAAGCGTACGCTCCCTTCCATGTTCACATATTCATTCAGTGGCTACACAGTACAAAGAGTTTCTGAATGCAATCCCTTAGTTGTTGTTTTTTTTTCTCGCAAGACATGTCTTGGTCAAAGGACATAGATTCCCCCTTTAACAAAGCGCTTAAAAAACTCGTCTATCTCAACGTATCCTACGTGTTGCCCCGCAAAAAAACCAAAGTTCTCACATATAAAACACTAATACACCCTATTCCCTAGTACGGTTCAATCACTTGGAATCCCTGGAAACAATCTGATATTATTAAGATCGAATTGGTCCAAAAGAAAGCTGTACGTTTCATTTTCCGTCGCTATGACGAAGATATTACAGTCCTCTTTCCAATAGACGTCACACTGAGAGCCTTAAAGTCCAATGCAGTCTTATTAAGTCGCCAGGCCTCACCTGATTAGACTAGGGCTGGGCAATTGATCGATTAACCTTTCGATTAATCAATTAAGGCTTTAATCGCGATCAAATATCTTGACCGGTTAATCGGTTTTTTTAATCGGTACTCAAAATAAGTCCGTTTCCAGCCAGGTGCTATGACCAAGGTTCAATTCTCGCGCTCGCGAAGCGTCACGAGCAGAAAAACAAGCTGGAAAGCCAACAACGCCATGGTTACCTGTTTCAGTATTCGGCACGTAAAAATGGACGAGTTCACGAGTATGAAAGGCAATCTCACTAAAAAGTATGGGTTTAGTAAACTCCAGCGGTGAACTTTTTTACTCGAAGGAAGTCCACTGCATCATCTGCAAAAAGTCGTTTTCGTACAGTGTAAGCGTAACTTCACTTCAGTATCGCCTACGAGCGAAGCACCCATGTAGCTGCAGCAAGGATCATCCGCCAAAACGCAGACAACAATCAACGCCTTCTCCCATCGAGGTTCCTTTCTCTGAAAAAAGGAGAAAGCATCGCCCACTCCCTGACTTCTGGACTTCCTGTCGGAGAATGTGGACAAACTTGTTTTTTCTTCGGAGCTGGAGCAAAAATATGTGAGTCTTTGATTCGTTGAACTATATATGTATCCTCCATTATAAATGTCCTTTGCGCCGTGTAAACAGAAAGTAATATAAGTCTTCAAAGGCAAAACGAGTTGTTGCAATCGTTTTAATATATTATTTATAAAAATTAACGCAACCGATTAATTGATTAAAGGGTGGCGATTAATCGGGTTAAAATTTTTAATCGACGCCCAGCCCTAGATTAGACACAAGCATAAGGTTTCACATAGCGTCATCGACAAGGAGCCGCCATGAACTAAACGTTTCACCGTTTTATGCGCGTACCGACATATTTAAGTAAAGTTTTTTCACTCGATCAATTAAACCTTCAAATATGATACCCGGTAACGCGCGTTTATTACCTCCAGACGAGTATCTGTGTGCGCTTAACAGTGGTTGATCTTATTTTACGGTGTTTTATATTTTTGTGTCTTGTTCGATATTGAATTGTGACCTTCCGCAACTTCCCCCCAACCCTTTTCCTGCAATAGTCTCGACGGGGCTCCAGTATGTAAAAATAAATAACAAAAACAATAGAATTATGTGAATGGCTTAAGCCTTTTTGATTTTCTTAGAGGAACCACGAAATTTGTTTTGGGATGGGATAAATTATTTTTTATTCGCAGTTTACTACTCGACTATCGTTTAGTCAGTCAAAAGAAAACTAGTACGCGAGGGTAGAAGTCCTAGAGCCTGTATTTCAGTTATTAGAATTTGAAAATGTTGCGGGCTATTTCTTAACTCCTTTTCTTCGAAAGCTGCGATGCATCCGCAGTACCCAAGCACGTCAGCCGAACCCGGCTCACGCATTGGACACTGGCACTCTGTCACTTGAACGTACGCGCTCGACAACAATCAATCCGTGGACGAATGTTTGGATTCGCGTTCGTGGCCTATGAGTGCCCTGGCCTCTCTTATCATCACTCGCGAATCGTTCTTTGAACCTGCTTAACAAAACACGAATGAATCATAGAGTCATCACATCCGGTGAACTACTACGTCACGCCCACGTGATTTCCTCATTTTGATTTTGAGTTGAGAATGAAAGCTAAGGAGGAAGTTGAAAATCTCTTTCATGGTTACGGTATCCCCGCCTGGAAATCACCGCGATCGATTCTTTCGAATGATTCATAGCCAGTGAGAGCTTAAGAAGTTCAGGACGTTGATTAGTGTGTTTATTCTTGTTTATGATTACATTTTTGACATCCTTATCAGCTAGTGTAACAGTACAATTCGCTAAGGAGCGATAATCAGAAGTTCGGGAATCGCCGTTCCCTGTGTTTTTTGAGCTGTGTTTGACTATTTAGGCAGGGAGGTGTCAAAATATTTTAGAAGGTAGGACCTTGCGTAAAATATTCTTCTCTCAACGTGAGTCATCAATTTTAGGCGCGATCTACTCGGAGCTGGACGTGCGTGGAATAAAGCTCTCACAAAATTACACGCCAGAAAAAAACCCAATTCTCCGAATAACCATGTCGGGCGTTTTTTCAGTCATGTACGTCGAAAGGCAGTGTCGGAGCGCTAGTGCTTTGCTGAAATCCAGTTTTAATTGTTGTCTTCGGGCGCATGGCTTGAGTTTGGGGACCAATTACATTCTATGCGCTGCGAGTAGAGACGAAGATGTGGAAACCACCCTGGTGGCGTCCGCTTGACGGGTCTTTAACGTGATAGCATTCCTCGCTGTATGTCCGAAGGAAAGCAGCGTGATATATCATTTTTAAATATATTTTCTTATAAAACATAGTTGTGGAGTAGTTTTATTCTAAAAAAAAGTTCCAACCATTGCTATGTAGGCCTTGTGTGCGGTTGAAAATGTCTTTTTATTTAAGACCCTCTTTATTTCGCTGGTCGTCATGTACGTAATGACTAGTGTTCCATGCGTTCGGAGTTTACTTTTTTAGTTCAATTCGGGGTATTATACATCATTCGTTTGATGAAAAAAACATTATTAATATTATTATTATTATTATTATTATTACGTTCTCTATATTATTGTTCTTCCTGGTGTATAATTCACATTTGAGTATGACTCCTGTGGTCTTGTGCAACAAGTCTTCTCTGACTTCAACAAAACCTTGTTTGTATCATGTACATTTTTTTTCTATGAATATAGCGTACTGAGTGTGTTCGTGCTATGAAAAGCTATTACATTATCCACAGACTAATCAAATCACACGTTCCTCTTTGCGAGCCGATTGTGTTGTACTTTATTTCAGATAGTTTTTGTGAAACAAGTCTCTGTGTGAGTGCGTGTATTTTGGGACTCATCTACAGGACAAGCCTACTCTTCCCGACATTCCCTCTAAAAAAACTGACATTTCGGGTGACATCTTATATTTTGTATGCCCATGTGAATGCATGATTTTCCTCTTACTTTTATTTTACAATGGTGGGCTTGATCCTACGAGCCTCTGTGGCCTTGATCAGTCCCTGAACTGAAATGGCTTATTTGCACCACGGAATAAAACTACTACTATTATTATTATTACTATTATTATTTGAGTATGCATCTGTTGTGTGGGGTGGGACGTGCCACTCTAATCTATTGAGGATTTCTCGTGTACAAGCGAAATTCGTATCTATTTTTAAACACCGTTTCAACCTTGCAAAAGCAGTTGATGACGTGCATAGTTCACCCATTCGACTGCAAGACTTGCAGGGACGCCGAAACACTGCGGAGCTGCTCTTTCTTTATAAATGTATACATGGTCAAATAGATAGCTCCGACATCCTGCATCAGGTTTCTCTGCACGTACCGCGAGTGACGACAAGAAAAACGTCAACCTTCTATCTGTCATCTAGAGTTAATACACTTGATCCAGTATCTCGTGCGGAACTCCTTTATAATAACTCTTCTCTTAATCTCGATATATTTCTTGACAACTTCTCCGATTTTGTTAAATCTGTGCGGAAGCTCTTTTGTGACTTTCGATGAACTTCCTGAATCAACTGCCGGGTTTCCATATGCATTTCTATGACTTGTTGATTTCTTGTTTCTATTTGTACGGAGCTGTATGTGTAGTGTTCAGACGTTCGCGTCTGTTTGCGTCCTAGTGAAGCATCCATATATATTGGAAAAAATTTTTTCGTGGCTTCATTTCTCTGTGCAATTTTTGTGCACTTTTTTGTTTTGTTTTTCCGTACAATTTTGTGTACACAGTTCTCGCGTCTTCTTTTTTGTAGAATTTTATGTAAAACTGCCTTCCGTGTTTTTTTTTCTTTTTCCTTTTTTTGTGTGTGTGTGTTTTTGTTCTTTTTTACGTGCGCCAGCACCAAAACCGCAAGGTTGTTCCTGGGCACAAATAAAAACTATTCTTGATTCTTGATTCTTGATTATTATTATTATTCGATGCACAAAGCTGAAGACACGCTGGGTTGGGTACTCTTCATTCCACGTCGCTGCTGTGGACGACGACATTGAGACATTGTTCGACCCGAACATCGGCCGGAGGGCTGCCTCTTCAGGGAGTTTCAGGGCCGGCTGACGGAAAGCCGCGTGTATGATGAAAATGAACGTATACAGTGATCCCCCAACCATCTTGCCTGCAAATGACTAGCACGCACATTTACCATCAGAACGTTCGCGGCCTTCGTACTAAGGCCAGTGAATTCTTTTCTAATGCTATATGTACTGATTTTTCTATATTTTGTATCACGGAAACCTGGTTATGCCCAGAAATACTGTCTGGGGAGTATTTTTCATCGGATTTTCTTGTGCATCGTAGTGATCGTGATTTATCTCGCGGAAAGGAAACGGGAGGTGGTGTTTTGATTGCAATCGATAGGTCTTTGAAGTGCAGCAGGCGCGTCGATCTTGAGACTTATTCGGAATCTGTGTGGGTAGAGCTGGAGTGTGATAATAAATAACGCGTTCTGATAGGTACTTTTTAGTTTCCCCCATACATTGAACCCGAGGAGTTTAATGATTGTCTCCTTGGAATTGAGGATATAGAAGACAAACTGGGTGAATGCAAACTATTAGTAATTGGCGATTTTAATGTACCAGGTGTATGCTGGGAAACTCACAGTGTTCTTTCAAGTAATTATTACGGTGCAAAGAAGGCCGATCATCTTGTTGACTTTGCCTCTTTCATGGCCCTGAATCAGTTTAGCAGGGTTAAAAATAGTAAAAGTGCTCTGCTTGATCTTTGTTTCTCAGACATTGATGACGTTTCTGTTACTAAGAGTGGATTCCCTTTAGTACCGACAGACAAACATCATCCTGCACTTGAGGTGGCTATAACCTTGAATGTACCTGTCAGCCGTATACCGGCTGCTAGTCTCACTTATCTAAGCAAACTGCATAACTTCGCTGCTGATGACTATGAAGGATTATATAACCACTTTTCTACGCTCGGCTGGTCCCCTATCCTGCAATCATCTGACGTCAATTATTAGGTTCTTCAATTCACCACGGCGGTGCAGGAGGGAATGGATCATTACATTACTCTAAAGAAGCATACCAACTCAAAATTTCCCTCCTGGTTTTCTTCGTATTTAAAAACGTTGCTGAAGAAAAAAAGTTTCTCTCACCTCAAATTTAAAAAGACTGGTAGTCTCAGGTGGGAGGCTGAGTTCATTCATTATAGACGCCTCTGTAATCACCATCAGAGGATTGATCTTAAGATATATGTGGAGTCAGCGGAGTCCGAATTGAGGATAAATCCAAGAAAACTCTACCGACATGTTCGTTCTTGAGGCGGAAAATTGATACATCCTGATATTATACTTAATGAGGAGAATGTGACCACGTCCAGTGTATGCGATCTATTCGCGCGTCACTTCAGTTCTGTATATAAACACAATAGGAGTGGGTACCAACAGCCGCCATCCCTTGGTGTGAACGGATCCATTTCCTCCCTGCCTGTGGATGAGGGAATGGTTCAGGAATGCATAAAGAAACTGAGGCCAACAATGTCCTCAGGTCACGACGGTATTCCAGCAACACTTGTAAAAGCATTTCACGAAATTTTCACGCCCATCCTCTATGATATTTTCAACAACTCCTTAAGAGCAGGAGTGTTTCCTGGCATATGGAGGAAGTCAGTGGTAGTCCCAGTCTACAAGTCTTGAAGTCGTACCACACCGTCGAACTACAGGCCAGTATCTCTTCTGTGTACATTTTCGAAGCTTTTCGAAATGGTAGTCCACAAAACAATGTCCTTTCGTTTAAAAAATGTATTAAGTTCCAACCAACACGGATTTGTACCGGGACGCTCGACAACAACAAATTTGATTTCATTTATGTCCATTGCATCCAAAGCTGTGTGCCACCGAGGCCAGCTTGACGTGGTCTACTTTGATCTAAGTAAGGTCTTTGATGTGATTGACCCTGGCATTCTTTTATCAAAACTTTGTGGTATTAGTGTCTGTGGAGGGCTACACTACTGGTTTCAGAATTGTTTGTCTAATAGAACATGTGTTGCTCGTGCGACCGGCGCGTATTCTTTTAAGTACACGGCCACGTCTGGGGTACCTCAGGGATCAGTTCTGGGCCCGCTTCTTTTTTCTATTTTTATGAACGATGTGTGTAAACAGATTTTAAACTCGTCCTTTTTCCAATAAGCTGATGATATCAAGATATTAAGGGAGATTAGAACTATCTCAGATTGCAAGTTTCTACAAGAGGACATAAACTAATTTAGCAAATGGTGTTCACTGAACGGTCTCCTACTAAACAGCTCGAAAACCAAGGTCATGTCCTATAGTCGCAAAACGCAAACAACGTGTTTCCCTTACAGTGTTTGCTCAGACGTATTGTGACGTTCTAGTGAAGTGCGGGACTTGGGAGTGCTTTTTGACTCCTCCTTCAGATTTAATAGCCACGTGGCTCGTATAAATACCTGCGCCTTGCGCGCGCTCGGTGCTGTTTGTCGAACGACTAGAGTATTTAACGTAGAGTACTAGAGTACCGCTCTTTGACAAAGTCTCAACTCGAACACGCATCTCCTGTATGGAATGGTAGTTGTAAAACTACCCTCCTAAGGCTGGAGCGAGTGCAAAACAAACTTTTATTTATTTATCAATATTGATATCTGCGGGTTGAAACATCTCTATCAAAGAGTAACAATGTATTGGACGTCCTACAAATGAAGAGCTTATATCACCGTCCAGAAAAGGCAGATCTGGTTTTCCTTTTCAAGGTCCTTCATGGCTTGGCCGACTGTTCAGAACTGCTCTCACAGATATCTTTACGAGTTCCTCGGACAACGACCCGTTTCACGTCTTTTTACTCTCCTCGAACGTTAAATATTCTAGACCCCATGTTTCGCATGTGTCGGGCATATAATGGCATTGCAAGTGATCTTGATATTTTTTGTGTGACTGAATTTGTCAGATCTTTCACACTCTTCTATGAGTCTCGCTGAACCTGTCGTGATTGCGATGTTATTATATATTATTTTAATAAGGTATATTCGTTGTTGTGGTAGTCTTCCTACTCTGCGTTCGGACCCTGTGTTCCGTTCTTTCCTTGTTCTGTATATCGTATCTTTGTATCGGCATGCAATATATGTATCATATTTTTTACTCGATGTTTTGAGTTTTTTATGTTTTTTTTCCTATCTTTTTGTAGCGTGTAAGTTTCGGTGTGCCAGTACCAAAACCGCACGGTCCGTTCCTGGACACCTAATAAACATTATTCTTGATTCTTGATTATTATTATTATTATTATTATTATTATTATTGCATGTGTTTGTGTGACCATAATCGTTTATATTGTGATGTATGTTGAGCTTGGAAGCTTACGTGTGTGGGGACGCTTTTTTATCCCAAACTGTAGGGTCTTGTCCAACAAGCCTTTTGTCTGGCTTTGACAGACCCGCCTCACTATGAAGTGAACTACACGCGTAAATAAACATTATTATTATTATTATTATTATTATTATTATTATTATTAAAACGCAATTTTTACGTGTTAAAAAATGTTCTTCTCCACATACTAAATGGAACCATTCTCACTGGAGTTTTCCCCCTAAATTTTAAAAGCGCAATCATAAGGCCCCTTAATAAGAATGGCGCCCGCGACGATGTAAAAAACTATCGTCCCATTTCTATTCTTCCGTGTTTGGCGTTGGTTCTGCAGAAACACATTTTAAAATCTATGAACGACTTTCTGGATAAATACAACCTTATATCGCCCAACCAATACGGTTTTATTGCCGGCCGCAGCACTCAATCCTTACTTGAGGACATGTCTGATATCTTGCACACGTCGTTCGACAATAATCAATTTACATGTGCCTTTTTTCTCGACGTATCCAAAGCATTTGATTCCATCAGTCACCAAATACTCTTAAACAAATTTTTCAACTACGGATTTCGAGGTCCTTTCTTTTTGTTGCTTCAAAACTTTTTGACAGAAAAATCGCAGCAGGTAATGGTTTGCAACAAAAAAAGTGCTAAGGTATTTCTCAAGTCAGGTGTACCGCAAGGGTCAGTTTTGTCCCCCCTGTTATTTAATATCTACGTCAACGATCTCGCTAGATTAACATTAAGATGCTAAGTTTTTCAATACGCAGATGACACATTGCTGTTATCCACTCATGTCAGCCTGCGCAGTGCAATAAACACACTACAAATAAATTCTACGAAAGTCATAGACTGGTTTGAAGCCAATCAAATCAGAGTGAATGTACAAAAAACAAAGCTTATTTGTTTCCGCAATCCACTTAAACGACAGTGCATCGACATCATTTTTATATTACATTCCTCATCGTGTGTATCTTGCACCTGTACACCCATTCCATACCACAATACAGTCAAATACTTGGGACTTTTTTTCGACAGCGATCTCTCCTGGAACACACACTTTGATTATCTGGCTAAAAGACTACGAGGTGTATCTTGTCTGTTATACCATACAAAAACGTTCCTCCCAATCTCAGTCAGAAAGACAGTCGTGAATGCTCTTGCCTACGGAGTTCTTCGCTATGGAATTGCTATCTTTGCCAACTGCTCAGTCCTCTGGAGAACGAAAATTGACGCCATTCTAAGGAACATCGCGAAAAACGTTGCATATAATCCGAATCTAAACCACGACGATGATATATTATCTTAGGTGAGCTTGCCGCGTTTTCTACCCCTTTTTCATAGATGTGTCATCCTAAGACATTATTGGCTCAGTCAATTCAAAATACCTCGAACTGTCCAGCGCTCTATAAGAAACAGGGAACAGTTTATAATTCCTCGTGTATACACTAAATATGGAAAATGTGTTCGGTCGTATTATGTTCATCGCATATTTAACAAATTACCAGATTTTCTTGATCAAATTGACTCTGAGCGTGTCCTTAAAAAACGCATAATACAATTGTGCTAGTAGCAGTTTATTGAAATATACACGACTGGAATCTCTCTAGGACCGACAAGAGGCTAGTTATTGTTACCATGTGAGTGACTGTTCGACCATCAGCCTATTTGCCCGCATGATGTTTAAGTATATATATGTATTTAAGTGTATATTTACGTGTAAATCTATGCATGCACGTCTATATGCGTTGTGGTACACTCGATGTTGTATATATGCCCAAGTACTCATTTATTTGTGTGTGAAACCCGTGAAACAACTTTAAATTGTGTATAACTGTCTTGTATTCGCGCCTGAGAACAATCGGTCTCATCACCACGGGGTCTAGTCGCACAAGCCGACCCTGGCTTCGACTGACCCGCCTCGTACGAGCTGAAGAAAGAACAAGCCGAATAAAATTATTATTATTATTATTATTATTATTATTATTATTATTATTATTATTATTATTATTATTATTATTATCGAGCAAACAGAGAATTATTCTGGATGGCCAGGTCAAAAGCCAAGGAAGTGCTATTTAAATATGTCTGGGTAAAGGGAGGGAAAATTTTTGCGAAAAAAGAACAAGGCTCACCGCTAGTCAGGGTAAACACAATCAACGACCTTGAGAATATAAGCTAAAGTAATGTCGACAAATTTTCAAGAATGTGGAGATTTCAAGGTTTTCAAACAGGGGCTCAATATAAAGGGCCAACTTTTCTTGGTATTACACGTGAACATTAGAAGCATAAGGAAATATTGGAGCCTCTTCAACCTTCTTGTTAAGAACGTGACAGCAAACACGGACATTTTTGTACTTACCGAGACTAATGTGTCTGAGGATTGGTGGGATCTGTTTAAATTATCTGGCTATAATTCCTTCTGGTTTTCGCGGTCAAATGTGGGGGGTGGGGGGATCGCGGTTTTCATTAAGAACAAATGGCTGGTTTCTAAACTCGAATTTCTTTTTCTCATGCAGAAACGATTGCGCTTAAAATTGAGAATTCCAATTTTATTATTTTTATTTTAGCATGTTATAGGCCTCCTTCACAAAGCGTTAGAAGTTTTCTAGAATAATTGAAAAAAACACTCAATGAAATGCATAACAGGGGTTTATTTTGCTTGGTTGGCGATATTAACATCGATGTAGCGAAACAGGAACGATCTGATGTGTGATTATTTAAACATTCTTGCAAACGAGGGTATTGAAAGCACTATTAAAGCTCCTACAAGAGAAGAGATAATATCGGGTAAACTAGTCACGTCCTGCATCGATCATATCTGCGTTCGAGACGAGAATACCGTTACAATGTCATCGGTTATCACGGAAAAAATGGCCGATCATTATTTTGTAGGATGTCAGTTTGTAAACTCTGGGGAGACAAAGCCTGAAGCCGAAACAAAGCAAATAGAAATTATCGATAATGTAAAACTAGATCGCCTCATTTCGACATTTGATTGGATCTCATTTCGTAAGTCCACATCCCAATCCGACCTGTACACAAAGTTCACACAGATAATTAATTCTTTCACAGAGAAATGTAAACGAACAGTTAGAATAAAAAAACGAAGACCGGATCACGCATGGTTGAACACGGAGGTACTTACCGCCATAAAAGCAAAAGAACTCGCTTGGGCACGGAGTCGGCGGGCACCAGAGAATAATAAACTTCGTTCTGAATTTAGGATCGCGAGGAACTGAGCTAATGCTATGCTTCGACTGGCGAAAAGAAAGCACTTCAAGAACAAGTTTGAAAAGGCGCGCTTTAGCTCTTCAGAGACATGGTCACTTGTTAATACTGTTCGTGGTCATCAGCGAAAGCCATCCGTGGATGACGTTGTAAAAAAACATTTCGGTAACAAATTGAGAGATATTGTTGAACGATTCAATTCCTACTTTGTTAGATCCACTTCTGCTCCAGAAAGAGTTGGTATTTCGGAAGCAGTAATAGAGATGAACGCAACCTCCGCTTTTCTTTATCCCATGAGCTTGGACGATTTACGTTCGATTCTCTTCAGCATTAAGCCCACTAGGTCTCCAGGCGTGGATGGTATAACTCTTGGTTGTCTTCAAAGAAACTTCAGATATCTGCAGGATACGCTTCTTTTCATGTTAAACGGATTTATCGAATTGGGCGTGATCCCTAATGAGCTTAAGACTGCTATAGTGCGACCGATTTTCAAAGGCGGGGATCCTAAAAAGGTAGAAAACTACCGCCCGATTTTGATTTTACCCGTGCTAGAACATGTTTTTGAGAAACACATTTTCCATATAATGACCAGTTTCATTGATCAGTGTTCGCTGTTTTCTTCTAGGCAATATGGGTTTATTTCTGGGAGTGGTACGCAGTTACTTTTAGAGGATGTAGCTGACAAAATTTACTCTGGTTTTGAGGGCAACATGTTTTCATGTGCCGTTTTTCTAGACGTCAGCAAGGCCTTCGACACGGTAAATCATGAGATATTATTAGAGAAGCTTTGGAGGTTCGGTTTCCGTGGACCTTTTCACACGCTCTTGAAAAATCTGTTAGAAGGTCGGGCCCAGGCGGTTTCTATAGATAAAGTTAATAGCTCAACCCAGTTGCTCGAAACCGGCGTCCCTCAGGGTTCGGTGCTATCCCCATTACTTTTTAATGTTTATGTAAATGACCTAGAAACTGTTATTTCTGGAAGTGATATTTTTCAGTATGCCGACGACACCTTGCTTGTTTCACGACACATCAATTTCGAAAAGGCGGTTCACGCTCTGCAGTTAAATGTGCTTAAAGTTATGGACTGGTATGCGGCCAACCGTATAAGAGTTAACCCATTAAAAACTAAACTCGTCTGTTTCCGTAATCCCCTGAAACCCGGATTCTCCAATGCCCCTTTTCTTCTACACAGTTCTGGTTGCAAACTTTGTTGTTGTAAGCCTGTTCCCTGGGTGGACTATACAAGATATATGGGTCTGATTTTTGAATATGATATGTCGTGGAACAAACAAATGGCACATCTGTGTTGTGTGCTAAGGAGAGTTGCATGTATGTTGTATAATATGAGATTGTTTGTTCCTTTTAAGGTTAGAAAAACGATTGTCCATGCGCTTGCGTACAGTGTACTGCGATATGGGGTGACGCTACATGCCTATTGCACAACATCTTGGCACTCTAAAATTGACAGCATTTTGAAAGGAATTTTGCGAAGTGTAGCGTATAACTCATGTTTTTCATCCAGTGAGGATTTTTTTAGAGATTTGTAGATGCCAAGATTACGTAGTTTGTATACTGAAACTGTTGTGCTACGCCATTTTTGGAGTGAAAGTTTTAAAACAGTTCATACACCATCGCGCCTCCTCAGAACGTCTCCTCGGTATGAAGTGCAAAGATGTGTCACCAGATATGGAAAACGAATGCGGTCGTTTTACGTGTCAGACATTTTTAATACCCTTCCTGAAGATATTTTCAGTGTTACTGGCAAAGGAGAGTTGAAGAAGTGGCTTCGTCATTATGCTTGTGAAAGCTAATTATTGTGCTGTTGTCGTTTTGAGTTGAATTGGGATGCTGGTTAGTTGAAGCTCATGATCGTGTGTTTGCTTCTATGTGCGTTCTTCATTATTTTCTCGCTTATGTATATTTGTTTTGTGTGTTTTTTTTTATTTGACTTGGGAAGCTGGTTAGCCGAAGCCTTGTGTACGTGTTTGTTTATTCATGTGTTCTTTTTTTTCGCCTATGCGAATTTGCTGGGTCCAGTCCTACAAGCCATTGTCGGCTTAGACGGACCCGTCATTCGACATACCGAAAGCGTTGTGTGAATAAAAACATTATTATTATTATTATTATTATTATTATTATTATTATTATTATTATTATTATTATTATTATTATTATTGCCGGACTTGCATGCCGGACTTGACTTCGTTATTGCGACAAACAGTGGTACTCAGATATTTTTAGACGAATAACTAAGGTTCCACATGAACTGTCTCGCAACCTTAGACAGGCTGCCCGTTTTGAACGCCCAAGATGTTTTACAAGGTACGCGATGAGAACTCATGGTTATTATGTTTCCAATATTTTCAATAACCTTCCTGAAGGTATATTTTCTGTAGATTCTAAGGACTCAAAAACATGCCTTCGAACTTTTTCTTCTGAAACATTTTAGTATATTTGTTTTGCGCTTTCTGGGTTTGTAAAAGCCCTCGAATTGATGTTTTTTGGGTGTGTATTTTGTCATTGATATTGGTCATATATTTATAGCTTACTTTTGCGACTTGCCGGGTCTGCGTCGCACATGCCATTATAGGCTTTGACGGACCCGTTAGAACCTTTGTACTATGGGATGGCAATAAAGATTATTATTATTATTTTATTGTTATTATTATTATTATGATTAACTTCTTTTTTTTGGGGGGGGGGGGGGGGTTGCAGATTCAGTTTTTTTTAAGGAAATTGGTTAGAACTTAACCTATTTAAACAAAAATCACCGAATTTGTCGGGAAATTAAACACCCTCTATGATCCACTGAAATTCGAAAAACACAAAAAAAAACAAAAAAACACGGAACCCTAGTAATGACCAACGGTTGTTTTTTGCTCCATTTTCAGACATTATAACAATATCTAAAGGTACTAGATAGAACCTACGAATCATTTCTTCACAAATATATCAAGGTACGCCTTCATTTTATTGACAAGGAAAAAGAGGCAAACAATTTCAGACATATTTCATCTTTAGCAGAACTTGTGTTACGTGGAACTGAAAACGAAGCCTGTTTGGGAAGTTCAGGTGCTTTCACTCTACCTCCCGTGGTGCCCATGGTAACCATGTCCACCGTGTCCGCCATGACCGCGATGACCTCCGTGTCCTCCATATCCGTGGCCGTAGCCCCCTTTGCCGTGTCCTCCTCCGTGACGGTAGCCTCCGTGGTGGCCGTGATGTCCTCCGTATCCGACAGATCTTCCGTCTCTGTGTCCTCCGTGGCCGCCCCCATGGCCGTAGCCTCCACGACCGTGCCCTCCGTGATGACCTCCGTATCCGCCGTAGCTTCTCCCAGCAGACACCAGGGCCAGTGCCAGAAGGAACACCAGAACTGCGACCTGGTCAACGGAAAGGTTTGTTATACACATTCACATGAATTGCAGAAGTGATCGACCTACCGTTTGCTAAAAAGCCTAAATATAGTTTTATTACCTATGGTTTAGATCACACTAGATGTATGCGTATTGGGTCTCATAAAACACCAATAAACTGCGAACAGAAATTTATCAAGCTGGCATCGGAAGGAGGCAAAAAGTAAATTATTAACCACATAACCCTCGAAGGCGATAAGCTGGGCCAGTTGTTCTTTGAACATTAACACAAGCACCAGAAAAAGCCTCATTGTCTTTTTTACTTTTCGTTGGACCGGTAGTTTCGTGATCTTTTTTTTTTTTTGTTTTTTTTTGTTTTACTATAAATCCCCTAAGTTTTAGTATTTCCTGCCAATAGAGGACAGGACAATTTTGAGAGTGAATAGCTAATTTCAAAGGTTGAAGGTGTCGGTTCGTATTTCTGTATTATCATACGTCACCTGAATTTTCTTTTTGTCTTCGGGTTAATCCTATTTACGTATTGTGCTGTCCAGTTTCAGCTAACTTTGTGTTTTGTGTAGAGCTTATATAGCCTTGAAAACGAGCATCACGTAAAAACTTGCAGGAGTTTAAAAATGATGCATACTTTGTTTTGTTTAACCTTTATTTTCAAAAGATGTATCCCAAATATTTCCTGAGGGGAAGTCATTTTTTTGCAATTTTTTTTTTCATTTTAACATAGAAGGTACAATTATGTTAGGCAACATGTGGAGAAACTCTCTGAATAGAACGAAATGTGGTCAATAATGTGACATTTATCCCAGACCACAGAAAAATAATACTACGGCTTTACCTTTCACTGCATTTGTAACAAAGTCTTCAACCTCTTAAAAAGACCAAACTAAAAAAAAAAAAAAAAAAAAAAAAAACACAGCGTAGAACGAAATTGTAAACTCACTGTGAACTTCATTTCGGAGTGCTGGTCCTTTCTGTGGCTGGAAGTAGGAGGTTCAAGTGGAAGCTCGGTACGCTTTCCGATCCCCTTGAGCAGCTTATATACTCTACGCGACGTGCTTTAAAGACACGTGTTATGTGTTGTTCTCGCATGTCTTAACCGCTGCGGCTTGGTGTTTTTAGACGTATCATATTAACTACAGCGTATATTATTCACTGGCTTATTTGTTTTTCGTTTCGTTTTCTGCACGTGTAATGTGTCTGGCAGTAGCAACGGTAGTAGACGTGTCCTAGTAGGAGCAGTCTGTACACTGGGGGAAATATGCGCTACGTGCTTTACATGTTATTAGTTTTTTTCATTGAAACAGATAAAAGAAATTATGGACTCGAATGTGCTCAGTTATCCGTTATACGGTAAGAAGGAGATGTTAAGTTCGGAGATTTGTTTACAACAATCGGTTGAAGGCATATGGTAATCGATATCTATTGGATCATACTTCCATATACCTCCAAGATTCTAGGAGGGTTAGTTATTTCGATCTGTCTTGGCTATTCTAGCTAAGAACTGTACACACCTATTTCAGCCGAATACCTGCGAAAATCCTGACATTTCCCGTCAGAATTATGGAGTGAAATAATGCGATAATTATTAGCGCCTAAACATCAGACTAGGAAATTTACGATAAGGAAAGAGGGACATGGAAGACAAACAGACAAGACAGGCTTTCGACTTTCAACAAAACGTTTACTGGCTCGACTTCGTTTCCTGAAGCTCGACGGGGGCGTCCGGGAGGTTGAGAGGGAGGGTGGTGGGTGAAGGAAGAGTGAGCCATGTGGCCCTGCTCGCAGGGCCACATGGCTCACGCTTCCCCATGGCACAACACGGCACACCGACTGCGCGCACTTGCACATCGATTCGGTACCAGGGATGCTTACACATGTAAATTTAAATTGGGAGGCATGTGCAAGCGAGTCGCTAACCGAGAGCCCCCACCCACATGCGCAAAAAGATACGCGCAGTACTTCGGGCCCTGCACAAGGGAGAATGTGTATAGTATCCCTGTAGTGTGCGGAGCCGAGTACATCAGTCAGACGGGGCGCTGCGTGAATGACCGTCTCCGGGAGCTCGCCAAGGAGATCTCGTCTCCCTCTCCGGACTCTTTCCATCCAGTCGTGGCTCGCGCCAAAAACTGCCCCTCGTGCATTCCCGAGTTGTCGAAAACCAAAATTCTCTGCGGGCACAAATCTCGATTCGGCAGGGAAATCCTTGAGTCTCTACATATCAAATCTTCTGTCTCAAACCTTCCAGCCCATCCCTTTCTCTTTCCGATCGAGAGATTCGCTTCCTGCGGGGCAAGAGTATTCCACCAAAGACCAAAACAAAAAAAGTCAAAATTCCCGCATCTTCGGCTCCTTCCCTTCTCCGCGCAATCACCCCCCTTCCCTTCCTTCCCGAAGAGGACACCGCCGGCGCTTCTCCTCCTCCTCTTCTCCCTCGCCCTTCCCCCTTCTCTCTCCTTTCCCCAAGAGGGCACCGTCGACAGTTTTGTCGACACTCGCGTCTGCGTGTAACGGCGACGTGTCGATTGACACACAAAAGACTCCACCTTACGCCCTGCACGCGTAGCTGCGAGCAGGGCCACATGGCTCACGCTTCCCTCATCCCCCACCTTTTCTCTCAACCTCCCGGACGCCCCCGTCGAGCTTCAGGAGACGAAGTCGAGCCAGTAAACGTTTTCCTGAAAGTCAAAAGCCCTGCCTTGTCTGTTATTCTTCAATGACCCTCTTTCCTTATCGTAAATTAGAAACCAACATGCTCAACCATCTACATAGCTGGGCAAATTCTTTATATTCTGCCCATCGCAATAAAGATCCGTATTATTTCCGAGAATCATAATCGCGTAAAACTCATTGCGCGGATCTGTGTTTAGAAACAATATTTTTAATAAATATATTTTTTCGCAAGGAAACCGCGGGGTGTTTCACAATTTTGACCTGGACATCAATCAGTTAGCAGATCAATCGCAAGACGTCCCGTGGCTCAATATACGTAAACATGTATGGTTGCTTCAGTTAAAATTTGAGATTGTGTAAATTACCCTTTTTTGTTCACTAAGTAGATTTTGTTGGTTCTTGAACCTGTGTTTACCAATCAAGTTGGCTCAAATACCTTACGTTTACAATATACTAACATATTCTATTCGGTACTGCGCATTTTGTTTCAAGCGTTTCCTAGATCATACATTCGCACATAACTTAAGAATTCAAAAAGCAAACGGTCTTGGTCAAATTTTAGGCAAAACTTGGCCACAACGAAGAGTTTCTTCAAAGTATTAAACATATTTCTTCCTAATCAGGAAATGGGTAGTCCACTAATAATTCGTGATTCATATTTGTGAGTAAGATTAATACTTTTGACTTTACTATATTAATTATTGACGCGTGTGCTTAATCACAAGCGTCAATAAAGTGCACGTGGCGCTAAAAACTACGCTCCCATGCAGATCACTCAATGAAATAGAGGTGAAGCGGCATTTTTGCGCATGTCATTTATGCGCAGTGACTTATAACACTGTAAAATAGCTAATGTTACGAAAGAGGATATATCGGCTGAAGTTGTTTCAGTAATTTCCGGGGATTAGTTTTGAGCGGTTTCGTGGGCTCATTATGTGAAAACTTGCAAACTAAGATGTGACCCTGACGTCCTTTTTTATTATGGCTCGTTCAAGTGGCACAACGAAATGTGTCCCTGCTTTTACATAATCTTCATGAGGAGATCGGTCAGTGAAAAACCTTAACTTTGTTAAGACAAATACTACTAGATTTTGGCAGAATTCATATGTACCCTTGATAGTAACTGCGTCTGAAGTGTTGCTGCCCTAAGAACAGCGCACTTATGATGAATCACCTGCAATACCGATAACAACCCACCTTTTTTGGAGACAAAAACTCTACTGCAAACCCGTAACTATCCCTGCAGCATTCCATTTTAATAAAAAGAAGGGGACGTTCAGGAGCTAAATTTATAACAAACACAATAACCAAGAAAAAAAAAAGCGATTACATGCTTAACAGGAAATGTATCTCATATGTTGTAAACAGCAAGGAACGTGCCTACAGCAACTTTCTTTAGTGATCAATGTTGTCGAGCTCGTCGGCGTCGTCTCTCTAAAAAAGATGCGTCAGAAGTATGCGTCTGCGTAAATAATATCTATTTTTCAGGCTTTGATATGCAGAGAACGTCGAGAAAGGGGCTTGTGGAAAGGGAAAGTAAAAAAAAAAAACTATTTCGCCAGCCGATTTTGACGTATCCATTCTATATCAGGTCTCAAAGATTATCAGAAAGCGTAGCAAGAAATCGTCTCCTTCAGACTTCGAACTTCCCGAACTTTGCTGCAGTAGAGAACTTGTCGCGCAATGAGATTCACAGTAAGAATTTCACTATTTTTGCATTTCTATTCGACGTAGTCTCTTGAGATGGTGTTAAGATACTGTGGTATTTTGGTCGCTAAATTTGTTTCACTATATTCTTCTTTTTTATATATAAAGCTCCCATGAGGACCCTATATGACAGAAGAGCATTGCGCGATCTAACGTTTTTGTACAATCTAGTAAATTAAATCTTACAAAAATGTATGTTTTTAGTGACGCGAATATTTATGCACCATCACGTTCCACTTGAAAGTACTCTCGATTTTATCTTCATAGCATGCTTTTCCTTTCCCCCTCAACGTTCATACAATCGCTTTTAATCGCCTGGATAACGCGATAGTTCAGACAGTTCACTATTTTCAGAAAAGAAGTGGAAACGCCCGCTGCCACTTCGTAAGCTCAGTGTACGTTTGGTTTCGAAACTCTTTTTTCGTTCGCATTGCTGTCGTTCTTTTTAATGCGACAACGTTTAGGAGCTCGCGTCTAAAAAAAACGGCATCGGTCGGACCCACAAATCTTATAATGCAACACGCACAACCAGGTGTGATGTCACACGCAGCTTTGACGTCATCACCCTATCGACTTCCTAAATTTGGCGGGAAAACGTTCCGCTACACTTAGCGGAAAATTCCTCCGCGAGTTCAGCGGGACATTTTCCCACAAAATTTTGGAAAAACGTTTCAGCCAAATTTAGCGAAACATTTTCCCGATAAATTTACCGGACTGTTTTTCGCTAAATTAAGCTATTCGAGAGGGTGATAACGTCACAACCAAAGGTGTGACGTCACGCGTTGCGTGGATGTGACTCTACTAACTTGACCACGCATACGCGCTTGCACAGCTTGGAAACAAGCGTGTGTTTATGTGAGAAGGCTTTGCGAACGTGGCCAGACAACGCTACCGCGTCCCATTCATAAAGGCGAAGCTTAAGTGTCCCCAAATGTTTTTATAATATCTTCTTTGGGCACAAAGGTGAAAACCTGTTTGTTGTTTCTGGGCATATCCATTATTATTATTATTATTATTATTATTATTATTATTATTATTATTATTATTATTATTTCTATTATTATTATTAGTGTAGCAGTGCTACTAAATCGAATGCTACTATTTTTATTATTAGTAGTAGTATTGTTATTACTAGTAGCAGTAATTGTACTATAACTATTACTCCAATAATTGTACTACTATCATTAGTATTGCTATTACCTTAGTATGTCGATCATAGTATTTCTATTTAGCTTCACGCGTGGGAATTTTGAGCGAATATTGCTACCTAGTACATCTCAGGGAGATTACATGTTGTATGACATATTTAGAACATTCTATGGCATTCAAATTATAAAACTCCCTAGCCCCCATGTTTTTTTATGGGACCCACCGAGCCCAACATTGCAATCCGAGCCAGATCTAGGCGAGGAATCGGCCAGGAAACTGAATTGATGCAAAAACTAAGTATCTAACTTTGGGCTGTGTACGACACAAGAACACAAAACATCTCGTTATATGTCACGTCAAAAATGTGGTTTCATTGCAAAAAACTTTCTTTTTCTTCTGGGCTGATCGATTGTCAAGCTACCGCAGTAGATTATACCGATTGGCTTTACGAGAGATCAGCAAGAAAGTTGAGACTACAAAAGTTGTTTAGAGTGTGTTGTTTTGTGCCGGGTACTACTTTACCACCCATAGTCTGTGACAAGGTGAGAATAGAGAGACCGTTTCTTGAACGGCCGCCTCCAACACTGGCTTGTCGCTTTTTGCCGCGCTGAGACGGCGCGTGCTGGCTCGAAGCTACAAGACGCCGATTGCGTCATAGAACACCACCTCGTACACAAGAAAACCGAGGTACTGAATGAGATGGCGTCATTACAGAAGGCCAACTGTGTTTAAAGATTGGACACGATGATTGCGTCATATTTCGGCTCAACCTTGACTCAAAGCCGAAAGCTGACGCAGCACTCGTTTCCAAACGGTGCCCAGCGTCGGCCTTCTCTGTTGACGCAAAGATGTCAGCACTACGGCCTTGCTTTCTAGACGTTGTTTCATGAAAGGTAGAAGTTCGCGCAGGGGGTGAGAGGCGGACAATTGAAACGTTTTTCTGCCGCTTTCATCCTGTAGGGCAGAATTCGCGACTCCGAATGTCTATAGGTGGCGCTACTGGTCTATTAAAATGGCGGATGTAGTTATGGTGGGAGATGCGTGAAGGTATGCAAGTTGCAGAAACTGATTCGTGTGCTGGCTTTATTCAAAATGGTGGATACTTGGGCTAGTTGGTGGTTGCTATACATAATTAAACAGCGCACAAGGAGAGGGACAGAAAAGGAAGACAGAACAGGCAAGCGCTGACTCGCAACTGACGATTTACTATGAAAAGGAGAAGGAAGAAAACTACACACATGAACATATATCGGAAAAGAGAAAGATGTGAAAAAGCTAATAAATTAAATAAAATTACACCTAAAATAATTATAGCTGAAAAGGGAAACAAAATAAAATGAAATTCAATCTCTCAAAGTCCTAGGCATGTCCAGTGCCGGCACTCCGAAGCCTTGACCATACACCTATTTGTGCGCAGCTGCCCCCATAAACTCATACTCGCTGTCTTGTAGTGTTAATGATGGCTGGCTCACACATTTGGATTCGAGCTTTCTTATCCAAAAGGCTTCCACTATTTCTCTTGTTGTTTTTTCTTTATGGGAAGCTAGAACAGTTGTTGCACAAAAATCTGGATCACATCCACAGGTTCTGCAGTGGATGGCTAGGTGGCTTCCAGTGGTGGTTTGAAGAGACTGTTTATGTTCCCTCAAGCGGTCGTTGAGGCAACGCCCAGTCTGTCCGACATAGGTTTTCCCGCAGGACAGAGGAAGATGGTAAACCACTTGTAGAATGCAAGACACAAAGTGCACCTTGTGGTTTTTCATGCAGCAAGCCCTGCTGTCATTGTTCTTGTCCACAAGCGTGCAAATTCTACCCAGTTTGCTTGGGGCTGAAAACACCATGGGCACGTTGTATCTATTGGCAACATTTTTTAAGTTGTGCGACGTCTTGTGGATGTATGGTATAACTAGTGGTCGGATATTGGTAAGGTCTTTGCTCTTTTTTCTTTTGGTCGATCCTTTACAGGTTTGTATCAGAGTGTCCGCAACTTCACTTAACATGGCTAATGGAAAGCCGGATCTTGAGAGTTTGTTTACTTGAGTGCTGAAACTCTGTTCGATGGTGTGGTGACAGGATTTTTTCAAAGCTGAATACATGCACGAATACATGCACATCCATTCCACAGGATGCTCTCCTGGCTTCAGTCAAATCAACTATTGAACAATCAGGAGGAATCAAGTTTCAGAATTCGAGTGGTACTTCAACGGAAAGCTTCATGGAGCTACTAGACTTTTATCTGAAAGCCTTGTTTGTAAAATGGCAAGATTCTTCATACCTACAGCGGTTTGGAGTGTGCATTGGGTCATGTGTTGCTCCCATCTTAAGCGACATCTTTCTGGGAGGCGTAGACATGATCCTCGCACCGCTTTTGAGCACTATGTCTATTATAAAAGTCTTCAGGTACGTTGATGACTTTCTTATTATCCTCCAAGAAGAACAAACAGAAGACTTAATAGATACAATCCTGAGTGTTTTCTCCAGAAGCGGTAAAGGTCTGAGTTTTACGTATGAACAACCTATTCTAAATGTGCTGCAGTTCCTGGACCTATCTATAAAAATCTCAGATCACCACATTTGTTGGTCCTACCTACCACGCTCCAAAAAAGAAATTCTTAATTGCCAATCTGCCCATTCAAAATTAATAAAAAGAGGGATAGCCAGTTCGTGCATGTATTCAGCTTTGAAAAAATCGTGTCATTACACCATCGAACAGAGTTTCAGCACTCAAGTAAACAAACTCTCAAGATCCGGCTTTTCATCAGCCATGTTAAGTGAAGTTGCGGGCACTCTGATACAAACCTGTAAAGGATCGACCAAAAAAAAAAAAGAGCAAAGACCTTACCAATATCCGACCACAAGTTATACCATACATCCACAAGACGTCGTACAACTTAAAAAATGTTGCTAATAGATACAACGTGCCCATGGTGTTTTCAGCCCCAAACAAACTGGGTAGAATTTGCACGCTTGTGGACAAGAACAATGACAGCAGGGCTTGCTGCATGAAAAACCACAAGGTGCACTTTGTGTCTTGCATTCTACAAGTGGTTTACCATCTTCCTCTGTCCTGCGGGAAAACCTATGTCGGACAGACTGGGCGTTGCCTCAACGACCGCTTGAGGGAACATAAACAGTCTCTTCAAACCACCACTGGAAGCCACCTAGCCATCCACTGCAGAACCTGTGGATGTGATCCAGATTTTTGTGCAACAACTGTTCTAGCTTCCCATAAAGAAAAAACAACAAGAGAAATAGTGGAAGCCTTTTGGATAAGAAAGCTCGAATCCAAATGTGTGAGCCAGCCATCATTAACACTACAAGACAGCGAGTATGAGTTTACGGGGGCAGCTGCGCACAAATAGGTGTATGGTCAAGGCTTCGGAGTGCCGGCACTGGACATGCCTAGGACTTTGAGAGATTGAATTTCATTTTATTTTGTTTCCCTTTTCAGCTATAATTATTTTAGGTGTAATTTTATTTAATTTATTAGCTTTTTCACATCTTTCTCTTTTCCGATATATGTTCATGTGTGTAGTTTTCTTCCTTCTCCTTTTCATAGTAAATCGTCAGTTGCGAGTCAGCGCTTGCCTGTTCTGTCTTCCTTTTCTGTCCCTCTCCTTGTGCGCTGTTTAATTATGTATGGCTTTATTCGGCAACAGAAACTATTTTTGCTTCTACGAGGAAGTTGGAGCAGCACGCACGCATTTGCCCTCTTTCTCTCCCTAAAACGAAAAGGAGTTTAGCGTGATATTAATGTCGTGCGACAAATTTTAACTTCAGACAGCAGTTGAAACTAACTTCTTTTTTGGAGTAAGAGTCACCGTATTTATATTGTGACGGTTTCACTCATACCTCGAAATGTGACTCAGAGAGTGATTCTCAAGCATAGAAAAATGTTGTAAAAAAAAGAAGAACGTTTGGTTTGGCTTGATAGATTTCGGCTTTTGTTGAGGAAATCGGCCTTCAATCTCATACCTATTTCTGTTTTTGGCTGCCCTTTCTCACTTATATAAGGTTTGTGTGAATTAATTACCTTCGAGTCTTCTGATGAAATTTGTTATAAAAAGATTGTTGTTTTTTGTGTGTCTAGAATATTTCGCTATATTAGAATAAAAAAAGGAATAAAATGTTTGTAAAATATTGTCCCGGGTTAAAGAGTTTGAACACTTTCGCATATTATCAAAGTTGCAAAAGTGTTTTTACTACGTAAACGCAAGAATTAAACCAGATAAAAACAATATAAATTACGTTCTCAAGGTATCAAGCGCGCATAAAACAAGGAAATGCATCAAATTATATGGCTACCTTGATAAGAGTATGAGTGTGAAATCGCATATTTTTGTAACAGAAACCTTCTTCGGGAGCCTTATCTTAGCCCAATCACTGTTAATAAAACTAAATACAGCTTGATGCGTGGTTTTTGAATCTTAAATATTACGTACTGCCTGTGATCTCATCACAAATGCACGAACAGCTCGGGCAGTCTAAAATGGCAAAGTGCTATTACGGATGCCAGAGGAAGTGTCGTAGGCGTCCCCGAAGAATATAACCAGGTACATCAGTCGTTACTTGCAAAGTATGGAAACGCGTTACAGACCTGCATCACTTTAAAATAAGAGGAACACGCTACCGTTACGGATAAAGTATAACGCACGTTACTTTTGCGCTGCTTTTGTTTTAGCTCAACTTAACAGTAACAACTTTTTTTTCCTATTGACAAAGCTTTTTCGACGTAGGGACAAATGACTTGAAGGCCGACGTACACTTCACACTTTCCACTTTTGCCCGCCTCCTCCTTTCCTATCTGCTCTCCTCTTTTTACCTTGCCCCAGCTTGGCTCCCCCTCGCAGCATAGGAGAGGGAAGCGCTAAGTGGATCATCATCTCTGCAGAAAACCGAGGTTGTACGTCGGCCTTTAAGCGTTTTTCTAAAATATATAGTCGGACTTTTTGAGTGGGAAAACGACAAGAAAACTTGTGAAGGTGTGTGAATTACTGTTATAATTAATGACTTGGCGCATATACTTCGTTTCAGCTTAATTCCCCTCGCAGCCGACGCTACGAGCTATTGGGACAAATCGAGTGGCGTCAAATGCGCGAGTCCTTTGAGTTTTTGTGTTTATTTTTGGTTTAGCGATGATACAGGATGGCGAACACCATGACGGTGCATTTTTCATACTGTCTGATTGGTACCACCAGCTCGTAGCGTCGCCTGCCTCTGGACTTGAGGTAAAGTTGGGTATAGAAACACACAAAAAACTAAAATAATTAAGTATACTTTTTAGAGGTCTTTCGAAGGAGTAACATGTAATGTAACGACGTTACCGGTTACTCGAATTAAGTGACGCAAGTACGTTACCCGTTACTTTTTTTTTAACGTAACAAGTACGTCACTATGTTACCCAAAACGTAATGCGTGACACGCGTCGCGATACCGCCAACCCTGGCCGAAGGTGTAATTAATTAACATGTTATAAAGCAGAAACTCTATATATTCGATTAAAGCACGTGAACTAGTGTGGCCAATCCATATAAAGCTGATATTAACTGTGAATCAAATATATGGCGTGTTCTCAAATTATCGACCTTTCACAATCAGTAAAGTTTCACACTTCGCCGATAATTCTTCCTAACCGAATGCTCCAATAAAAACAACAACAATGGATTGCGTTTTTTAAGTTATAAAAGCTTCCAGACCATTTTTTTTTTATACACGGCATTGCTTCGCTGGCCTCAGCCTTTCCGGTTCAAAGGAACACCAACCAGCTCCCAGGTCTCTTCATTACGGCTCATTTTGTTGTCGTTAGAAAACCGGAGAAGCAGAAGGGTTCAGTCTTACATGCGCTGCACAGCACTACATTGGGACAGTGAATAGTGCTGTTTGTATTCAGAAATGGCTATTCGCGAGCCATGACCACGAGCAGTTCCGCCGTGCCTGCTGGGCAGTCGCAGAGCCGTATATGTAGAGAGTTTGGACTTTTGTTGGGAAGTATAGGAGACAAATGAAGAGGCGCCATTGGCCGAAAAGGGGCTGGGCGTGTTCCAGGGCGTCTTCACAAATTCGAATGTGGCCGACCAGAAGCCGGAAATATTACCTTGGCGGTGGTCACGAGAAACGAAATTAATAGGTGCGTCGGCGTAACTCTCGCTGACTGAAAATATGGTGCACGTGATGTTTCAACAAAGGTCATCCAAAATCATGCTAGAAGAGTGCGACTAGCGGAACGATCGACATAATCCGTACGCCAGGCGCTGATGGTCGGAAATCTGCCCTCCGTGCGATCACACTCTGTCCAAGCGGAACAGAGTTCGAGCGGCACATTCGTTTCTTACATCTTTCTTTGTGATAATGATCGAAACATCACTTGCAACCTATTTTGAACCATAAAGGGTTACTACAACTAACTCTTACGCGCTTATTAAAACGATTTAAACTGCTTCTCGCTACCGACGCTGGGGAAGTTTCTTCGGCTTCTGGTTGGCCAATAGAGCATGTCAAGCTCTCTTTCTCAGTCTGGTGCACGCCCTGACGCTGCCCGCGTTTCCCATTGATCAAACTCTCTGTATACACGGCTTTGAGCAGGGGAAGCGGGTAACATTGCAAGAGAACTTTCCGGCTTCGCCGCGAGAGGGCGATCAACCAGCTGTAGAAGCGAATAGACATACACGGGGCGCTTTGAAGCCAGTCTTTTAAAAAGCCCGTGAGAAAAACTGGAGAAACAAAGTCGATCTTGTGCCAAGTATAAATGAGTAGATTTCGATACTTCCAAGTATTGTTATATAACTTTCCTGTTTTACATGAAATAATTTACGAATCTTTTCACACGCCTGGCTTGTGCCGAAAAAAAATGTCTGAGGGTTAAGAATAGAATTATAGTATATATATATATATATATATATACCGGGTGTTTGTGCGAAGACTTTCAAAAATCCTAAAACCTAAAGCGTAAAAAAAAAGAAAAAACTTTCTTCGGGAACAAACTACCAGCCACGGCGGACGTCAGGAATTGCCAAAAACATAGTAATTAGCCAAATAACTAATTAAAATTTGTTAATTAACTTTTTAATTAGTGGAAATAGACATATGGTTCTAATTAGAAAGTTGCTGAGCGTTATCGAAAACCACTAAATCAGTCACTTTCAAAAAGAATTTCGGCGCGTGAGAAGCGTAGTAGTGCACTAAAGTTACCGCTCTTTGAGCAGGTACAAGGCTGGGGCTAGATAAGAGACGGAAAAATCGCGCGGGCGCCTTATCGCAACCGCTAGCTTTGTACCTGCTCAAAGAGCGGTAACTTTAGTGCACTACTACGCTTCTCACGCGCCGAAATTATTTTTGAAAGTGACTGATTTAGTGGTTTTCGATAACGCTCAGCAACTTTCTAATTAGAACCATATGTCTATTTCCACTAATTAAAAAGTTAATTAACAAATTTTAATTAATTATTTGGCTAATTACTATGTTTTTGGCAATTCCTGACGTCCGCCGTGGCTGGTAGTTTGTTCCCGAAGAAAGTTTTTTCTTTTCTTTTACGCTTTAAGTTTTAGGATTTTTGAAAGTCTTCGCACAAACACCCGGTATATATATATATATATATATGTGTGTGTGTGTGTGTGTGTAAACTGATGTTTTTCAGGTTTCTCTAGAATGTACGTGTTTCTTTGCTACGTAAAGTATTTCAAATGAGCCATTACGGTCATCTTAATAAGTAAATTTCAAGGCGATCCTGCTAACCATCGTTCTCTAGACGCACTGCGTAGCTATCGCATTGCCTTTTTTACTTGAATGTAAATTTATTCACATTTATATCTATATGAGTATCTTGACGAATACCTGCATATGAACAGTGCTCGTGAAAGAGATCGTTTAATATACAGGGTGTTTTTTTTAAAGCTTAACAGATTCGTTAAAAACGCCGTGAAAGCTACACTTATAAGGTTTCTGCAGGTGAGTTATACTGCCAGGGGGTCTTAGGATAGGGGACTAATGGTAACGATCAGTCGGCTAACTAAGTAAAAAATTAATAAAGTTTAAATTAGTGTAAACATACACATGGCTTGCAGTAGAAACACGTTGAGCGTCATCATAAATCACTAAATAATAATTTTTTAGAAATACTTTGAGCGCCAGGGAAGCGTAATAGTAAGGTAGCAATTTGGGCCAGTTGGTTCATGATTAGCTAAAATCGCCAGAAAAACACAAGCATGAGGAAGTAGCCAGCGCACTCGCAAATGGTTTTATTTGTGAAAACTAATCTTATATATAGATTTCAGCTTAGCTTAGTTCAAAGCTATATATATGGTTAGTCTTCACAAATAAAGACCACTTGCGAGTACGCTGTTGTCTGTCTACTGCCTCGTCCTTGTGTGTTTTTTTTGTTTTTTTTTGCGCCTATTTAGGTAAGCGTAGTAGTGCGCTAAAGGTCCCACTCATGGAACAGGTACATGGCCGGGGCTATGATAAAATACGAAAAAAAAAAACATGCTGACGCTTAAATCCCTTTATCACGCGCTTAAATTCCTTCTAAAGATACTGATTCATTGGTTTTTCATGGCTCTCAGAAAATTTCTAAATGGAACCATCTGTATATTTTACTTATTAAAATGTCATTAAATGTTTTACTTAATTATCCGGCTGGTCGTTACAAATAGACCCCTATACCGTGCTCTAGTGGCTGTGAAACTTACCTGCATAAACCGGTCAAGTGCAGCTTTCACAGCCTTTTTCTAAACAAATTTGTTCAGCTTAAAAAAAAACCTGTATAGAACATCAATGTACTATGACTGGTAGCAGCGCGCGCAAAAAAAAAACAAAAAAAAACACAAGGACCAAGAGAGGAATGCACAAGCCGAGCGCGAAGCGAGCGAGTGCATTCCTCCCTTTCTCCTTGTGTTTTCTTGCGCACTGCTACCAATTGCAATCGTGAACCAACTCGCCTGCATCGCCACATTGACACTGAATAGCTGGGCCCATTTATTTTGATACTGCTTGCTCTATAATTCATTTCCCCATCAACAGGTCGCAGTTCTGGTTCTCCTTGTGGTACTGGTTGTTGTGTCTGCTGGAGGGTACAGAGGCCATTATGGCGGCCACGGCGGTCTTTACAGAGGCGGCCACATGAGCGCAAGCTACGGTCATGGAGGCCACAAATACGGAAGGGCGGTCGGCTACGGAGGGCACTCCAGTGGCTATGGCGGCTACGGCCATAGGAACGGGTACGGCAAAGGAGGCTACGGCCATGGAGGTGAGCACAGTTACGGAAGATCGGTTGGCCACGGTGATCACCATGAAGGCTGCGGCGGTCACGGCGGGTATAATCAAGGAAGTGGCCATGGAAAGGGCTACGGCCATGGAGGACACGGATACGGAAGACCAGCGGGTTACGGCCCTCCTGGAGGCTACGGCGGCGGGCACGGTTACCATAACTGACGCAGAGCTATCAAAAAGTAACTGAACATTACGGGACGTGCACAAGGACGTCAATTGAATGACGAAAATCATGTTGAATGCGTGGTGGAGCTTTGAGCTTGTGAATAAAACAATTATTACAGGAATCATTCTTCTACGTTGCATTTTAACTCCTGCTGATTATCGTTCAATCTGTAAGTAGCAGCTCGCAAGAAGCAATTCAGTATCGATCAGGCCGTGCGGAGGCATTGTTTACCTAATATATTGGGTTCATAAACTAAACCTTTGTCATGGCAATCTTTCAGCTGCGTAGGACTTCACTGCACGGGCACAGTGGTGGTCACAATAAAGAGGACTCCAAGTGTCATATGTATCGTGCACAAGTAGGATATCAAAGCTTGTGTTTAAGATAATATTGCTACGTTTGCTATTTCAATTTTGATCGAATAGCAAATGTCAGAATTTGTTCTCCCCTTAACTGACAGTGCAGTGGAAGCTACGGGATTACTGAACCAGTCATATTCATTCGCCTCGTGCTGAAGCTGCCTCTCGTTGCCACGCGCAGAGTGCTGGGTCAGGTGGTGAATGTAAGGCGGTCTTTTGGCCCTACGAGTGCGTAGCTCTTACGGCACTATCAGCATGGATGTGAACAAAGTATTACGAGCAATCATATTTGTGCATCCTTGAATAACGCCAGGAGTGAACGCCTAGAGACGAGTAAAAGATGCCTATGTCATCGTTTAGAGTCGAGAGGTTGTTCTGCACAGATAGAGGAAAAACTTCAGACAACATAATAAAACCGGAGATACGGAAACAAAGAGGAGGTACATAAAGCCGGTATTTCGTAAGTCCTTTTTGTTCCCTTTGTCTCCAATTTTATTATAGTGCCTAATATTCACCAGCTCACCTGCGCCATCAATCTTCTTTCAAGACTTCAGTACGACTGTGCGGCGGCACTGTAGCTCATCATGTTCTATAATTACGTTCTTTGACACTTCCACACGCGCTTGGAGCTGCGGGATTATAGTTAAATGAGCAATTTTGGTGCCAGTTAAATTGTTATTTCAATGATCTGGCAGAGATGACAAGGGCGCACCTTCCACCGCCTGGTTTTCACGCTGAATTTTCGGCTCCTCAGCTCCTCAGGAGACGGAGCCACTGGTGTCTCAAAAATATTTGCTGTTATTACTTACGTTGTACAAGTGTGACTAAATAATTTTAACGATAATTTTCTAAACCCGAACTCATTGTTAGTTTATTAGACACGACTTTATTTTTGTTGTACCCCTTCGTGGCCCTTAGATGATGTTTAATTGACGTTACCTAAACATCTTATATCTAGATGGTAACCTAATATCTCAGTATGAAAAAAAAAGAAGCTGGAATTATTAACGTGTTAATCGACGTTTTGACAGGAGACTAATCACCAGATGTGCATGAATAGCTTAAATACTCTAACCTAACTTCAGTAGGACTCGGCTTCCCGGCATTTGTTTAGTGGAGTTTGGCACAATTCCGGGTTATTCTTCCCAGGTTGCCGAACCTTAATCTTCAAAGTGCCATATCAGCGCCTTCTAGGTTGCAAGCATCCCCAAATTTGTTGGACATAAATGCATTGGCGCATGCACTAAAGTGCACACTTCAACCAAACCACGAAAAACATTGCAGTGTTCCCCAGAAAGATTTTAGACGACAGTCATAAATAATAAATAAACAGTAATTAAACGTTTCAACACGTATAGTTTTTATTCTACGGCTCTACGATTTTCTTGTTTTGCATTGAATCCTTCGACCACATTTTCAAATTGTAAATTTCATTCACAAAACGCAAATCCTTTAAAATCTCCATATTTCCTTGAAATATTTTTATTCCACAGAATGTCCCAGAAAGTTGGTGATGACCGTAGAGCTGGGTTTACTAAGTCGAATGCCAGCGGTTAGGGCGGGACGCAGACTGATCATGAGTGCACCGTCCCAATCCGGCTGGTCTCAGGCTCTCAGTAGTGTAACACGTGTCCAAGTTTCGCGCTGACGCGGAACTCAAATGCACTCGGAGCCCGCCCCCTCACTGAACGCTTGCAGGAAACCTAGAAAACACATTACCATGCCCTTGCTATCTCCACTCGTTTTCATCTCAAGAACCGTTGTAACAAAAGTCCACACCTCACGGAGCATTACTAATTTAACCCTCTAGGAGGAGATTCAATATATATATATATATATGTATATGTTTGAATAAATATCTGCGCCAAACTTTTTTTTTTTTTTTACGTGACAATTGTTGCAGGAGGTGTTGGTCAGATTATCATTGGTAACTACAGGGTGTTTGAGCTAACTTGTGCCAAGATGTAAAACTATCTGTTGCGAGCTCAACATGTCAAACATACGCGGTATTGTTTCGTAGTGCTGTTGAGCAACTCAAAATAATATCACCATTTGAGAAACTTGTAACTTAGCACAAATTAATTCCCTGACTTTTCCAAATTTATTTTGCACGCAAACCCTCAGATGCAGAAGTCTTAGAATGTCTTGAGTAACTTTCCATCGCGCCGTTTCCTTCAAGGCAGCACTTCTCTGTCTAATTATTTCTATACTTAACAAACGCGCGAGGTACTTGAAGTCATTCAAACTAAAAGGAACTGAGGGCACTAACATCGCCGTTCGGTGTGGCTAGTCACATGGGATTCTTGCAGATCTTTTGCAATTTCTTTAAACCATGAGAAAATTAGACGGACAAAGGCTACCTTGCGTAATACTTGTGCAGAAAAAGTACGCGTAGACACTGAATACCCATGTTTGATTATCTACATGTCTGACAGCCAATGCTGGTCATTTGTACATCTGTGTGGTTTATATAGCTGTTAAATATCATGTAAAAATATAACATTTACTTTTGGTCGTTTTAATCAAAATATTGTTGAAAGCGCTGAATTAGGCTGCGTTTTCCTTATCGAAAAAGAAGCTGAAGCACTTTATAGTAACTCTGATTTGGGAGAGGACTTCGGTAGCTTTTTCCCGCGAATTCAGTTACCGCAGTTATTTTGGGCAAAGGAAAACGTAAATCGCATTTATTTTAATAAAAACTACGTGCAGCTTTTGATTGTCACAGTGCACGCGGCGATCCTGTCTGTTCCCTGTTAATGCCTGCCAAACTAGAAGCAACGGCTCTGCCGGTCGGCACCGCCAGGCGGCGCCGTTGTCAGGCGTCCTAACGCGAGGGGGCCACATTGGCCTCCATTTTGCAGGGGTTATAGCCAAAGTCCAAGTCAAAGTTTATTGAGTCAACCGTCAAGGAATACAGTTGCCTGGAGGGCCATCACAGAAGGCATCGACATGCCTGACATGGCGACAACCCTCCCCCCCCCGCCTCTTTTCCCTACGATAGCACTGAATCTCGCGATTCCCCAACTGCAAAAGGTCGCGAGTGCGCCTCCGCCGGATTTTCTTCACTTTCATCGTCTGCCCTTGGCTAAGTTATTCCGTTTCGGCTCCCATCTTTCGAATAGCTTAGTTTCACAACAGCACTCGCTGCCTACGTAGCATGTGTCGATGATGACCTGGTGATCACCATGAATGTGATCATACTATCCAGCTCATTGGGGTTGCAAAGTTACCGCGCTCTAAAGGCAAGGAAGCACAGGCTCAGTGTTCGGCCGAGTTGGCGCTGCCGTGAGACCAAAGGACGGGACAGTGTTTTGCTGTGCCGGCTGAGCGCCACAGATAAAAGCTACTTTGGAGAGTGAGTGAATAACTTGGTTGCGACAAGTGTTCACTATTTATACTGTCCCACAGTTTCGAGGAGCCGCTCCGTTTAGAAACGCAATGGGGCAAATTCGGATTGCCAACGAAATCACGCTACGCTCTTCTGCAACGTGAAAGACGCGCGAAGAAGTGGGTGTCCGCCCAGGAAAAACGGTTCACACGACCAGAAGTGTAGATTTTTGCTAAAAATGCAGGTTGTTGTTTTTTTGCTCCATGTTGTCCTCTAACAGCTACGCTACCATATGCAGTGCCTATAGGTACGGCTACAGCGCCACACAAAAGCGCGAAAAATTTGGGATCGTGTGACGGTTACCGTAGCAACCGTCGCTGACGCTGTGACGTGGCGGTGGGGCATGCTTCTCCATAAATTCGTTAGCGACGCACTTTTCATCGCTTATATGTTATATGTTTACGGTGACATTGACGTGAAGGTTATAGACAACCGAATTTCGCTTCCGTTAAAATACAGTGTGCAGTAACATGCTATATACATTGTAGCAGACGCGGCAGCTGGGCCTCGTTCCCACTGGCCGCCGTAAGCGCTAACGTGAACGTACTGATTGCTACCGAAGTTTTCGTCCTAAGTCACAGGTGGGTGTCTCTGAACATAAATGATAGCGCAAAGCTTACTGACCTAAAAAAAAAAAAAAAACGTGTCCTACTCACGAATATCTTGTCAAGTAAAATGCTAACTGCATGGAAGCGTTTAATTAAGCACAAAACAATGCAAGCAAAAGCTCTACAGTTGTGCCGCAGGATGGAGTTAACTCAATTCAGGAAACAAATATACGCTGTCAAAGGCGGTCAATTGGAGACATTTTTCACCCAAAAAGTTTACAAGGAATTTTTCTCATTTTATATGTAGTTGCAACAGAAAAGGAATCGTTGCAAAATGCTATGTCTAGTTGTTCACCTAAAAAAAAAACAAAAAAACCTTAAGTTGTACGATCCCTTCTAGGTTTCTAATTTAAAAACACTGATCCAACACTTGAAACAAAAAGCCACAACAGTGAGACTCTGGGGTGTTTTATTTATTAGTTTTTTCTTGACGGGGAGGACTCTCAGACACCAATATGTTGGAGGCGATCACTGACTGCATCGAGTCCAAAGGGATTGTGTTCTTTCAAAACCAATACGGCATATCGGTGGACTCATTCTTAGACCTTCTGAGATTCTGCCTCACCTCCACAGTTGTCACGTTCAACAACAATGCGTATATTCAAAAGAAAGTAACTTACATAGTCTCATGCTTTCAGCCTGTAATGTGTGGCATCTTTTTACCACAATGTGACCGAGACGTAACCCTGATGCTTCCCACCGACCTGGTATCACGTGGGGTAATACCTTGACGACTATCTGGTCTTTGTTCAAAAAAAACCTAAACATAACGATTCGTCAACAACAGACAACATCCGCACTACCATCGTGACGAAGTCTCAAGGATTAAAGTTTACCCATTCACTACCAACTAACTGAAAACTCCAGTTTCTAGACCTTCAGTTGTCCTTTGAAGACAACCATACTCGTCAAGACTATTTACCGCGGTCCAATAAAAGAAATAAAAACTCCTTTCTTCTGAATCGGCTCATTCCAAGATAATCAAAAGGGGAATTGTGAAAAGCTGCTGTAGCGCAGCCTTGCAAAAATTAAGCCAACACACAGCCGAGAGGAGACTCCAGGAACATCGATATACCTGCTCGTTGCTGCTTGGTAGCACTCTATCACTATAAATTAAAAAAAAAAGTCATGATAGGAGGCATTTTCCGGCAGTGCGATTCCACCACCACAAAATTCGTAGGTTGAAGCGGATAACCTAAAATTATGACATTCTCCTTGGAGTAATAAGGCTGTACTTGAAACATGTTCCAAATATATTTATTACGCGTACTTGTTTTATATGAATCACATATTTTTTGCCGCGTCCAGCATTCATTCGGAACGCATATTAAGTACATCTCAAAGCAAAATTAAATATGTTGCGTGCAGATTACAAACAAGCGAGACATATATGAAATGCGTTCCAAATTTATAGAGAATGCATTGGAAATCATTCCATTTTCATTTTTTTTTTACTTTTTGTTTTTGTAATGAGCCGTCGCTGACTGTCGTCACGAAGCGGCGTGAACGGGTGGCCCGGATTCATGAATACCCGGCCCCCCCCCCCCCCCCCCATTGATAAACGCGTGACAAAATGTACCTACAGCGTGCAATTCGCGTAACGAGTGTCGATGGCATGTTAATAATAACAAAACGTGTCCATAAAACGTGTATCCACGAAAAGTAATCTATGAAACGGGTTTCCGCAAAATGCCTGGGAAATAAGAAGGTCAGTATTCTACCGGAATTGATTTCAGACACGTAATGGGAGGTGAATGCCGGTAGAATGTCGAGGAACATTTGTCTCTGAACTGCCGGGAGAATAGACTTTGCCTAGTTCTAGAGGTTATCCCGAAGAGCACTCCTAGAAGGAAGGTCAATCGTCACCAAGAAGTAGGTTGCAGCGCATTTAAGATGAAAATAGCGGACTTGAGACATGTAGTCGCGAGATCTATGTCGACACGGGCAGTGCAGAACAGCCGCGCAAACACCAGGACGGGAAGAAAAGCTCCGTGAAGATTCAACAGGATGTGGAACAAGCTGTCATTTATTTGTCGAACCGAAAGCTAAACGCCTAAGGAGAATTTTGTTTTGGCGTCTTCGAAGAACTTTCTTGTTACCGATATTCGCGTACAACTTTCCGAGTACTGATAGCTTTGGTACATTTCGAATACGTTTTGTGGACGATATACAAATTACCACCAAAATCCCCGGCATCGCCACAGACCGCAGCACACACGAAACTAAGCCAGCAAGAAGGTATTCCGGGATTGGGAACCGCCACTGCCTTATCCGTCAATATTTTACCACGTGATCAGGCTCCTGTAGTCACTCGCGCGCAGGGAGCGGAGTCAAGTGATAAAAAGCAGACGGCTCACATGGTCCAGTGAGTGCGTACCTTCTACCACGCTTTCAGCTTAGGAAGAGAGAGAGAGAGGGAGAGGAAGTAGGAAAGCAAGGGCTGCTTCAATGCGGTCGTAGCGCATCGTATCTAGAGGTGACCAATCACGCGCCTCCGATCCTCCTTTCCCTTCCTCTTCTACCCAATCATAAGCGGCAAATCTTGATTCGATTCGCTATGGTCGTCACACCCATGCAAACTTAGCAGAACGGGGGTGCGTTGACAAAAGGCCAATCTTCAAGGGCCATCCCAACAATGAACAATAGCAATTTGTCATTTGTACCATCGTGTGTGTTCTTTCCAAAGTTGATATTGTCTGATGCAACTCGAGAAGGCAGGGCGAGGGAAAGGAAGGCATAGGAGGAAGAAGCAGACGAAACATTGGAGGGGAAAGTGGGAAACCTCCTCCTCTCTCCAGCGTTCCGTCTGCGTCCTCCTCCCCGGCCTTCCTTACCCTCACAGTACCTTCTTAAATTGCCTGATTTGTCATGGACTATAGTACAATTTATGCTACATGCGTTTGCCTTGGCCTTCAGGCAGGTGGCGTGCTTTGCCTTATCACCAGCTTGGAGACTGTAGTCACGTGACCCTAACCGGAAGCACGATTGCTCTAAAACACGCATAGCGTCTAGTCTGTTGACAATACCGAGTGAACAGAACAGCTGCATGCAAGCTAGTTTTTGATGTTCCAAAGACACTGTCCAGCTCAAAAGTTAAACGAAAGCAGGAAGTATGAGGATGCTATGTTTTACGCCGTATGCCCACATTCCCTACTGCGGTCGTGGTTAATTCTGCTTTTGAAGAATTAACCGCGACTTGATTCTGCACAAAGATATTCATATCTATATATATTTTTCAAGAAATGAAAAAAAAAAAACTATATGTAGACTTAGATTCAAGTTTTTTTTTTTAATTCAGTTTTGGGAATCTTTGCATTTTTGGGCCATTTATGACTACAAGGTTTAAGAAAGCGCACGTTTTTTTATTACATCCCACAATTTTTCAAAATGACAGTGCCAACGCGGTCAAACGTTGCTGCTTCAACACAAGAAAAAATGTTGAACTTTTGTACATATCTGCTTATTGAAGTTTATTTTGTCCTATCAACAAATGTTATTTTTTTACTTAATGTGAGAGCAAAAATACTTTGTTACTAGAGATAGGCTCACATGGTCTGAGAAATTTGTGAAAATAATTTCTCACAATGGATAAAGAATAACTTTTCTTAGCGACGAAAGTAAAGTATCGCTTAACATATCTAATTGTTCAGAAGTGGTGTTGATTCATTGTTTAAAATTTCAACTATATCGAGATGCTGTTCGGCGATGACATTGAGTTCAGTACGGGGTCGATGTCAAAAGGAAAACAGTTAACGTGGTTTGCATCATTGAACCCTGTGATACGAATAAAGAAGTACTTCAATTTATACGAATATGTTTATATACTTCCGGAAATCTGGCAGAAACAATCTAATTTACAAGATAAAATCGAGACATAAAAAGTGTCAGATAACGTTTAAACAACTACCATGCGGGTCAAATCATTCAAGAAATAAAAGGCTCGCTAAATTGGATGCCACTAGCCAACCAACAAAGTCTCCAGAGTTAAATTTTGTACACAAATTTTTTACAACCAAGCATTATTCAAGATATAAAAAAACTGTTCAATGTCGTTTCACTCTTTATTCCAGACTCCACAATTTATTCCAAGTTAAAGTTGCATTATGCTTTTATTCGTAAAACATCTTTTAAACCGCAAAAAGTTGGATCTTGCTGCTCTCCACGCTATTTCCCATAGGTACCAAGCATGTAATTTTTTTCATTTATTGATGTAACTCTATCTTGCATTAATTACCAAACGGGCGCTGCATGATCATGTGTAGGTAAAGAAATAAATCTTAATAATTAATAAACCCTTCTTATTTATGAAGGACAAGTAAAACATAGTAGACAAATGATATATTATAGAAATTAAAAATTTCGATTTAACAAGGTTAATAAAACGAAGTAGCACATGATATTCGAAATATGAAATAATTCATTTTTTAAACTTGGGCCAGGGTGTTACCAGAAGCGACATTCCCCATGTCTGCACGTCTGCATAAAGAAGGCAAAATATGGAAGATGAGAAAGTATTATCAAAATAATTAAACATATATCTTGTTTTCCTTTGTTTAATCCTACCTTTTTTAATTCTCATGAAGTTTATTTTTGTGATTGACATTTGTTATCAATTATTCATTTTGCGAATCATCATTAAAATTGGTTTTTTGAAGAAAAAAACAAATTAAAAGATCAAAGGTGATTGATATTGTGTAACATTTCACTTATGTTAAAGTTATGAAATACGAAATATTAAAACTATGGGCTAAGGAATATTAGGAGGAACACAGCTTGGAAGTTACAATGGAAGGACAAAACAAATATCAATGTTGAATAAATGCCTTAGAAGTTACAATGCTGAATAAGCTTAGTACATTTTACAATTCTCAACGTTATTACATTCCCAAGAATGCAAGTCTTGAAATATGTTTCCACAAAGGATTAACCTATAAATCTCGTCTATAAAATAAATTTGAGTAGCTTCAAATTGCTCTCTGAAAATACTTGAATTCTTAGCGACTATAGTACAGCACTGTATTTTTCGACTGCATAGTTTAGTACTGTATTGAGCAAACTCGTAAAACATTTGAACCATCTGACTTTTTAAGCTACACATTCAACTGCTTAAAAGTTGGGTCTTGTTCGAATATGCCACTCGCATTACCTGGTAACGCTATGTCTAAATCTTATAGATACTTCTCATGCACAGTAACGTGATCAATACAAATGTCAGTGTAAAACAGTGTAAAGTACGATGGAATACAAAGTTTTTGTGACCGTCATTTACATTTCCTGGAAAAGCAGTATTGTCAATTTAAAGAGAGGGTGCAACGATTTTAAGATTAAAAGACTTTGCATCTCGTCCTTTTTACGTTGTTTATCATGTCCCGGAAGATAGAGCAAATGTCTCCTTCATTAAAGAAGGTCGCGATTCCGCTGGAGGATTGCAAAGCTAAATTTGAGCTTTTTGCTCCACCTGCAGCCGCCAGTGGCAGCCGAAGGAGCTACGGAGAGAAGATTACGTGACCTCGCTCGGCTCTGAGGTACAGCATAACGCCCGCTAATGTCAGCAGAAAAAGGGAGAGGCAGCGTGCTCCTAGAGAGCACAGACGAACATACACGGCACCCCGAATTACGTCACTAGGAGTGCGACCAGGTGTGACCCTGAACAGTGGCGTCACTAGGGTCAGCGGCACCCAGGGCGTTAGCCCGCCGTGACACCCCCCCCCCCCCCCCCCCCGTCCCCACGCTCTCGCGACACCCTCTGAGCGCTGCGCACGGGGCAGTCCACCCCCCCCCCCCCCCCCGGCACCCCCCTTGTGACGCCACTGACCCCGAAGACTGGGAGTGAGTTGAGGGGTGCCAGAAATGCCAGTATTCATCTTTTTTAGAGCGCAGCTCTTAAGCGCCCCTTTCCGGCTTGAGGAGCGTCGGCAACGACGTCGGCGTAACGCGTCGGCGTGACGCGTTGCCGTCGGCGTAACTGTAACGCGTCGGCATGTCGCGTCGGCATGACGCGTCGGCATGACGCGTCGGCATGACGCGTCGGCGTCGCCATCGCCGTCGTCGTCGGTGTAACCGTAACGTGTCGGCGTAACTGTGCGATGCATTTTGGTTCGTTTCCCTAATCCACCGCGTGGGAGGGAGGCGGGGAGAAGGAGGGGGAGGGGGAGGAGGGAGAAGAAGGATGGAGGAAGAGGATGGAGGAGGAGGAGTAAGAGAAAGAGTGAGGAAGAAGAGAGAGGAGTAAGAGAGGGGTGGAGGAGGGAGGGAGGAGGAGAAGAGGGGTTGGAGGCGAGGAGCACGGGAGGAGTAGATGAGGAGGGAAAAGGAGAGGGTACATAAGAAAGGGAGGAGCATGCCCTCCTCTTCATACCCACCTCTCCGTCTCCTTAAGAGCTGCGCTCTAATTCGGCGTTACAGAGAGTGGTAGACGTCTTTCCTTTTTTTGCACAACTACAGCCTTGTTTACATGAAGGCAACTTACGCATCGACTCCACTCGTTCTTCGAAGGAAGCCGACGCGGCAGCGGTTAGATGAATGCGCACTAAGCCCTACACGAAGGTGGCGCCACGCCGTGTCAAAGCTCCGAGTTATGCCGTCCCGGCACCAGCCGCACCACGTTTTCCGGTGCATCGCACGTGGATGCCTTTCGACGCGTTCAGTTGGTTCAGTGAACGTAAAGATCGTGCCCGCTGTCGTCGGTGCTGTGGAAGAAGTTACAAGACGGAAGAAACTGCAAAACCCAAGCGTTTAGGGCTCGAGGATGGGCCGCCGGGTCACTCTGGACCAAAGGCGACGTGTGCGCGCACGCTTTGAGGAAGCCTCCGCGCTTCGCCGCGCCGGACCTCGCCGATCGCGACCGGACCCCGAGTCCGAAAGGCTCCTGCGCAGCCAGGTACGGCACCGAGGTAGGAGCTGCTCGTTCTGCGCTACCATGAAGTGCTCTACAGTGCTCGAAGCTCTCGGTGTTTTTCGTGCTATTGCCGAAGCCTTTGGGACCCCTTCGGACGCGCAAGTGGTACTTCGCAAGGCTTGGACGGGGGCCGCCCTCACCAAGCAGCTCCGCTATATACCTTTTACTTATGATGGCAATAAAAGCTCGCGTTTGTTCTCGGGAAAAAATTGCGTGTGACCATACGGGACCGCTCTCCGCGCCGCCGACGAGGTTGACCGCCGCCATGTTCTCAGCTGTTCACTCACTCCCGCAGCGAGCGCCTCCCGGTAATCCTCCCCGTTCCAAAATGCGATGCGACCTCCGTTTACATGGGCTGATTGAATGCACACTCGCCATCTCGATCCACCTCTGTCTAGCGACTTGAATACGATGCGCTTTCTTTGCGCATTATGCCGTTTACATGACAGCATTGAATGCGACAACTGGATTCGATGCGAGTAAGCCGCATTCATGTAAACGCGGCTTAGGACACGCAGTGGAAATGGGTTTTTTGTTCTTTACTTCAGAGGTGTCAGAGGGCTACTTCCATAAATTTTTGAAAGACGTCCAGAAATCGTTGCATCCCCCCCCCCCCCCCACCCCTTTTAACACACCTAAAAGAGAAAATTAAAGATGGGCAACGTTTTACCAAAAAACAAAGTATTTAATGTACACAAATTGTTAATATCTTTCGTTGAAATCCCACTGGCTCTCACTATGCTGCCAATAGCAACTCATAGTTTATACATTTTGTGGTTTTATTTTCGAAAGCTTTCATTTGTCTGCCTGCTGCATAGTTTCTTTTTTTTTTTTTCTTTTTTTTTTTTACATTTGCGTTCCTGTTTTTAGTCACGCAAGAACTATCTTGTCATCCCCTTCTCCCTCAAGATTCATACGTTATTTATGTTTATCGCACCGTGAATATTAGAAGAACTATATTTTGATCTGCGTAATAACGTTAACACCATAACGCCCTACGCACCGCCCTTCCTCCGTAGCAAGTCAATCCTTCGGGTGCGAAATGAGGGTAGTATATGTAGCGTCCGTAACCGGATGCAACTCTGCATTGAATCTTGCATTGGAGAAGGTCCGAAGGGTCTTGCGGCTGTGTACAAGGCAAGCAACCGGTAAAGCGAGGCCAATTCTGCACACATCCAATTGGTGTCCTTTTATTCAAAACCTTATGAATAAAAAAGAACTGCGTGCTCTTAAGCTTCGATTCATTTTGAGGTAAATGAAAGCACTGAATCGCATTATGCAGATTAACGTAGTAGTAATTCCTCAAACTTCCTGCAGCTTCACTGCACGATTCCACTCAAATACTCAACAAGGTAAATTTTTGTCAGATAATTAATTTTATGGTCACTCGCACAGAAAAGTATAAAAGGAAACATTTTTTGTTTAAGCAAATACTCTGAAAATGATGAGTGTGTCGTTTGCCCTTCATATGTATTTCATGCAGAAATCTTGTGCGCGATTAGTTTGCAAGTCTGAGTTTATGGTCTTGAGGTTGAATTTTGTATACCTGATGTTTCCACCTGAATAATATTTTTGACTGTCCCATAGATATAGAGGGTGTTTCGGTTTAATTTGAACAGATTGTTTTAACAATTAAATAGGGTTCAGTTAGACGGGTGCCGTCTTCAACATGTAGGTATCAGGCTTGGCGGACATAAGATAGAGGATAGTCGTCAAGTTAATTTGAATAATTACCAAAAAACTGTTAATTATCTTTCGTTATTAATGCTTTTAGAGGTCTGTAAGTAAGGTATTGACGGAATTTACAACTGGAGGTCAGATCAACTCAAATATTCTACGAAGATGTAATAGCTATGTAGAGATATCTATTTATTTTCACAAATTTTAGCCAGGTATAAAAATTGCGCGAAGAGAGAGCGCCACAAACCCAGCCCGTAAAGGCGCTTGGGAAAGTGACACAGGCGTTTTAATCATTTCGGAACAACCTTGGCAGCGTGTCCTTGGTGGGAGCACCGCCGACGCAAGTGACGACGGGACTGAAACGACTATGTCATTCGTTTAAGCGTTATTGTGGACAGGGCTCGTAGCGCCCTTGCGTGGAATATTTGACACAAGGAAAGGAAACAAATAATAATTTTTACAGGGTGACAGGAGGTAAACAAAAACAAGAAAATGGCCAAACGTCTGAGCGGAGTATTGATAGGCTACGGCCGCTGCCCCAATCTGCTGTGGGGCGAATAGCTCATATTAAAAATAGCGCAAAAGAGACGGGACAAAAAGACGAAGAACCACACAGGACAACATAGCGGTTGTCCTGTGTGGTTCTTCGTCTCTTTGTCCCGTCTCTTTTGCGCTATTTTTAATATGAATGTCCACTACCAACTTGCCCAGCAGACCAAGCTTTTGCGAATAGCTCGTGTGTGGTTATTACACTTTGCTCTACTCAGAATGGCTCCTGAAATTTACTTGCACATGATCGGCATCCCTTCCTGTTACCTTGGGCCAAAAGAGCGTGCATTTGTTCCTGAAGGAAACGACAAATCTGCTAGAGGTATCCTGGGCGCGTCTTAAAGACTACCTATTCGACAAGCATGGTCCATATACCTAAGGACGACTTCAAACCTACAAATCCGTAAACGCCTCCAACTACTTCGTGAATTGCAAGGCATCTACGGTGGGAACCTACCTCCCCCATGCGCCAAAGAAACGAGCCCAGCCTCTCCGCGGGGGTCGCCCAGCTTGGTCTTACTTTTAGCAGAAAATCTTCCGAACGTCTTCTTATTATGCTTCCTTATCTTTTCCCAGATCTTCTTTTTTTCAAAATCACCATGCAAATTGCTTTTGTACGCGTCGTAATGGCTCATGTCTTTGAAGGGCGTAATCGCCCTTCAAAGGCAGTTCAGAAATTTATTGGAAACAATAAGAAAGAGGCGGCGCGAAATCGCCGTCACCCCCCCCCCCCCCCCTCGCCCCCACGACCCCCGTTTTGCCCCCATCTTCTGAAGAGTTGGAAAGCCTCTGGTGTTGACGTCCTTTCTCGGTCATTAAGACGTGGTTTATAACGAGTAGGCTACTTCAGGTCAAACATAAATAAAGAGTACTAATGTAGGTTGACCATCGTGTTGGTTGAGTTAAGGAACGCCAAAAGAATAGGACACAGGTGGGATAAGGAACGACGTAAACTTTCTTTCAACTAGCAGCAGTACAATAAAGCCACAGCGATCTTTTTTTTTTTTCTTCAGAATTTCAACTCACAGTAGGAAAAAAAGAGAGAGAAACATGGAAAGGGGCAAGGAAAGAAAAGAAAGGATATCTTGCAAATTTGAAAGGGTGGAAGATTTACAAAAACGGATGACTTGACGTTAAAAATTACATCCTAAAATGACAACTAAGCGGCTGTGTCAATTCTGGAGAAAAAAAAGCAATCTCATCTCTAGTTGTAACCAGTATCGGAGCAGTAACATTGCTGGCGGCTTTGGTTATGGAGAATGATTCAATTAATTCAGTTACCTCTCTTCCGAACCTACGCTGGTGCCCTCCTATGATAGTGGTTCGTTAAAAACATGGATACAACCGCTGCACGAGTCGGAATAGACGACGGTCAGGTGATACGAGTCGTCTTTCATCTCAAGTTCTTATGTACCCACCTTCACCATGGAAAACACGTCGCTATAGGCTTTGCAATACTTAGAGCAACGTCTTCATCTTACTACCTAAGGTTTTTGTAGGGCATTTAAATAGAGGACAAGACAGCCGGTGCTTCCCTTCTATATTGCTCACTCTGAATCAGTAAAACACGGTATCGTCAAGTACCGTTCGTCTTCCTCCTTTTCAAAGTCATGTCTCCACCTGTGGGAAAAAAAGCTTTTGGGAGACGAGGCTGGAAGACGACGGCATGGAGGACACCTGGCAAGCGGTCGGGTGAAGAGGCGCGAGCTGCTGCATGAGAGAGCGTGCTGCGCGAGGCTGGAGGCAGGCAGGAACGAAGGAGCCGGTCCGGCCCGTGGAGATCCCTGGAGAGGTCTACCAGCGAGGTTCCCACCAGGCCCGGCGAGAACACCGAGCCCTGGCCATACCAGCCGGGGCCATGACAATCCCATAGTGTTTACGCAGCGAGGCTCGGGCTATGATAGCCCGAAAAGGCTAGCCTACGCAGCGCAGGAGTAGGAAGTACTCCGTAGGCCTGTACACAGACACCTACTGCGAGCTCCGAAGAACGGGCGACAACCACAATCGGAGGGCCCAGACTGCCGGCTCTTGAGGGCGGGCAACAGGGAAGTACAGTAAGCACAATCGCTATTTTCTCGTTGTTTTTCGTCACTCCTTGGGAGACGAGCGAAGAGCACAGCGATCGGGCGGCGGTTATTGTAGGGCGACCCCACCTAATAACTACGCCCAACGTGGGGCCCGATCGGAATACCTCTGCGTCTGGTCGTCTCAAGGGGTCCCACGGACTCGTAAAGCGGGTTGTTCACTAACGCTAACGATTCCCATCGAGACAAATTCGGTCGGAAATTTGGAGACTTGTATCACAGCAAAGCTCGGCAACTGTCTCCATGAGTCAAGTACCAAAAGGACTCGAAGGATGAGTTTGCGAACGCGTTCTCTTGAGCACCCCAGAATAGCGGTTGTTAGGAGGCCGTGCAACCAGAATATCGAGTGACGAGCAGTGCTGGTAAAATTTAAGAATCTCGTCTTCGGAGCCAGAGGGGAGGCACCGATTGTTCACTGGAATGGGGGATGACGGCTCACGTCAGGTGAAACAGCCAGGACACTTTTCAGATTTAGGACGCTTCACGAGGGGTTTAAAGATCGTGGCTTTGGGTGAAGTGATGAGCAAGGAAGAGCTTGTCGATGCCCGGGGAGGATATCTTTTTGACAGCGGGTGTTTGAACAATTGCAGAATGGCAGTTGAAACCAGAAACTCTGGAAGACTAGTGGGAATAGAAGTTGACACTGGGAACGCTGTCGGACGAGTATGCCACCTGAAGTAAAAAAAAAAAAAACACATTGCGGAAATTGCCGTTTACACCGGGAACGCTGGCAGGCGAGTTAATGAGCACTACGATTCGTACCTGTTGGGCCAATACCGCTTGTTGCTTTGCGTCACCCGAACGGACGACGAAGGGCTGAGCGACAAAACTTTCTTTAGGGTAGTGGCACATAGAAAGTTAGGTTTACCGGACAATTTTTAGACTTCACTCTGACCGGTCGGGGCAGTGGCAGCAAGACTTTTCATACGTAACATCGCGTAACAATATGGCCGGGAATGAAGCGGGAAACATTGCGGTGGGCTTGTCCAGCTTGCCTTGGTGCGCGAACGGTTTAAACAGGCTTGTTCGCTGAGCTGCTGCACTTTCCGAGGGCCGATGCGTCCCTACATGCGGGATGCAAGTGGAGGGGACGGGAGTCTCACGCTTTGCTGAATATTTGTCGTGCGAACAAAGATGGGGTCCGCCCCCCATAATCGTGAAAGTAAAAGGCAAGGAAATTCTTATGGAATTAGACACAGGAGCGGCTGTGACGATTATGTCAGAAAAAAACTTCCGCGAGAGCTTCCCGAAAATAACGTACCGAAACAAGGACGTCAATCTCGTAGTGTAAAATGGTACCTTCTATTGGCGTAGAGGGAGTAGCTTAGGTTGAGGTAGGCTACGGTGACCAAAGTTACCACCGGCCTCTGCTGATTGCCAAACATAAAAAAGGAGCACGCATGTCGACTCTCGTGGGTATTGACTGGCTTTCAAAAATCGGGATAAATCTGCATAACGCCGTTCAACGGTTGCAACACGAACTTCTGCTGAACGTGCAAGAAGTCGGGCCGATGGAAGCTGCGGATGCAGAGAAACGACTAAAAGAGCAATACCGCGATGTGTTTGAGCCAGGATACCGTGCCATCAAAGGATTCACAGGAAGCATTGTAACAAAAAAGAATACGAATCTAGTCTTTTTAAGGCAAGACCTGTACCTTGCGCGAAGAAGTGGAAAAAGAACTAAAGGATTTGGAAAAAACTGGTGTCACGCATCGGGCCAGGCATAGTGTTTGGGCTACGCCGCTAGTTATCGTGTCCAAGAAAAACAGAAAAGAGCTAAGGCTCTGTGGGGATCACAAAGTCACTGTAGATCAGGCAATTGAAGGAGACATCTATCCGCTGCCAGTTCCAGAGGACATCTTTGCGTCCCTGGTTGGAGGAACCGTTTTCACCGTCTTAGATCTGTTAAAGGCCTATCTGCAGCTCGAACTGGACGAGCGGGCACAAGATTTGCTCACGATTAATACGCACACAGGACAGTTTAGGTTTCGACGATTATCGTATGGCATAGCAAACGCACCAGCTATGTTTCAGGCTGCAATGAACCAGGTTTTGCAAAACATTCCCGGCACAGCTTGTTACTTAGACGACGTGCTGATCGCTGGCAAGGACTCAGTAGAGTGCTACCGCCGAACCGAACAAGTGCTTCAGACGTCGGGTGAACATGGTATCCGCGTAAATGTTGCGAAATGCAAGTTCTTGCAGGAAAGAGTCCATTACCTGGAACACGAACTAGACAGGCATGGCCTACATCCCACACCAGACAAGGTGAAGGCGATTCGAGAAGCGCCTAAACCCAACAACGTGACACAGCTAAAGGCATCTTTGGGCATGGTAAACTTTTATGCTAATTTTTGCCTAGCCTCGCAAATGTGCGAAAACCCCTGCACCAGTTGCTAAGTAAAGGCAACATATGGAAGTGGTCAAGTCAATGTGACGAAAGTTTCGAGCAGTGTAAACAGTTGCTAAGCCAAGACACGGTCTTAGAAGTGTATGACGTAGCGAAATCAATTCATTTGACGTGTGATGCATCAGGTTATAGCTTAGGTGCATTACTGTCGCACATCGTGGACGGGGTATAACGACCAATTGCGTTCACGTCACGATCCTTGACCCCTGCCAAGCGTAACTATGCGCACATTGAAAAAAAAAATCTAGTCATTGCATTTGGAATTCTGAAATTGCATAAGTGCCTGTAGGCCACGACTTCAACATGGTCACAGATCACCAGCCACTGACGGTGATCTCTGATGTCAAACATCACACAAGTGTGGTAGCTGCAGCTCGAGTGCATCGCTGGGTTGTGTTTCTAGCGAATTATGGGTTTCGTATTCTGTACAAAGCAGGAAAAAAAGTCAGCAACGCCAATGGCTTGCCGCGCCTACCATTGTCAGACACCATGGAAGAGGCACAGGAAATTTTTTACTTTTCGCCTATCAAAAAACTGCCAAAAACTGCAAAAGATATTGAGCGAGAAACAACGAAAGACCCGGTCCTGAGCGTGATACGCGAGATGACATGGCGTGGCTGACCACAGGTTGTAGACGATATAAACCAGCCTTTCTACGTAAGCCGATTTGAACTTTCCGTGCATGACGGTTGCCTAGTTTGGGCTAACCGAGTGGTGATCCCGAAGTCTCTCGAAAGCGAAGTAGTATCATTGTTGCATGAACAGCATATTCGCATAACCAAAATGAAGGTACTTGCAAGGTCAATGGTGTTGTGGCCTAGGATCGACGGTCGCCTTGAGAAGACTGTGAAACAGTGTGAAATGTGTCAAAGTGTAAGATGTGCTGAACAGACCGCACCCCTGACACCTTGGAAGTGGTGCACAAATAGTTGGAAAGGGGTTCATCTTGACTTCGCTGAAAAAAAAGGCAAGATGGTTCTAGTTGCTGTCGACTCGTACTCTAAATTGCTAGAGGTAATAATAATGACATCGACGACTGCACAAAAAACTGTCGAAACAGTCCGGTCATTGTTTGCATGCCATGGTATTCCAAATGAGGTTGTTTCAGATAACGGACCACAGTTCCGAGTGAAAGAGTTCGAGGATTTCTTGTCGGCAAACGGAGTGAAGCATGCTTTGACCCCTCTGTACCATCCCGTATCGAACGGCTCAGCAGAACGCGCAGTTCAAACAGTAAAGCTGTCGCTGCTGAGGTAGTTATTTGAGAATGAACGAGACAAAACCCAAGGTCCCTTCAGCATGGAATTGAAAACTTTCTGTTCGGGTACAGAACGACGTCTCACACCTTCATAAGGAAGACTCCTGCCTAACTGTTCTTGAAACGTAAACTTCGTACAAGGCTGTCTTTGATCAAGCCAAACATGGAGGCAGTAATAAAAGCAAAGTCTGAGAGAAAGGTGTGTAGCGCAAACAAGCGCTGAGGCCCAGCGAGAGTATTTTCCGTAGGGGATCGCGTACTCGTACGTACTGTGCGTGGTGAACTTGTGAAATTGCAGCCAGGAAAAATCACGAAAGTGAAATCGGCCATGACGTACTTAGTCTTTGTAACCAGACGAATACGGATCGTACTTTGCAGATCATCTGCGACGTTCGTTTCCGGTGCCTGATGATTTAGCCGAATTGTCCGATTGTCACATGGAATTGCCGCATGGCAGTGACATGCCGCAAGACGAGCGTCATGTCCAACCTGATCGAACACAGTCTGTAGATGATGTGAGTGCAGAGCAAGTGCCGCCGCGAAGTACTAAGATGGCCTTCAACACCGGGACCGGTTGACACATCGTCATCTGTTGTTCCTAGACGTAGCACTCGTGCGACGCGCAAGCCGGATCGGCTTATGTACGGGAAGTTTTAATCTTGTTTGGGGGGAATTTCTGTATCAGAGCATGATTTATTTTCGCGGTGTCGTATCGCCACGTGCTTTTGGATTCCTCGATTGATCGCGCGTGACGTTCATGTGATTGTAAACGGTGCTGCCACTAAAAGGTGCGCACCATTGTGCTGTTGTGTTGTTGCGCGAGCTGGGACTGATGTGAAACGACGAGGACAGTGTGTGTGTGACGGTTGGAAAGCAGTCTTCTGCTTGGATGTCTGAGCGATTAAATGGTTGACTCAAACGGAGTTTCTTAATTACAACACTCTTCAAGTCATTTTTTCCGAAACACTTTCTTTCCGGGTACGCCAACCCCTTGACAGCCCAGACATGGCTTCCTGCGACTTTAGGCTTTTCTCAAATGTAAAATTGCAGTTGTAGGGTTGTATAATTGAGACAATTGACCAAATTAAAAAAGAGGCGAGTAGGCAGCTAAAGGCGACCCCCAAAGAGAGCTTCGCAACATGTTTTGAAAATGGTTTTGAAAATGGTAGGAAAATGTAAAACGTAACACAGGCATACACCTCTAGGCTCCAAAGGGAGTAATTTGAACGCGCGTAGGTGCCATTGCCATAAAGCACATACACTTTATATAGTAATGAATTGCTGGTTACTTTCCGAAGAAACATCTTATGCTAAATTAGGTGCCGACCATGACACATATGCTTATCTTACCTGGGGATAATAAACAGAGGGCAACGAAGGGTGGTGAGTTTTACAAAACAAGTTTCCATCGAAGAAGTCTCCTGGTAGTTTGTTTTCTGAATGTATAAAGTAATCATATTGAAATTTAGTAGACAAGCAGTCCGCCGAGAGAAGTCTGAAAATATAGAGAACCAAGGTAAAAAGTGTTAACTAGACATTTCCCAGTTTTCTACACAAACATGTGATATATTCGCCTGAATTCGAAACCGAAGGAGAATCTAGTTTCCAAGCCACATATAATATAATTTTTGCTGCAGTCAAGATAAATTTTCAGGTATCCTGCTCAATTAATTGTTCCGCCTTATTTGAATTCCTTGAACTCTTTCCTTACCATGGGGAAACTGCCCATTTTCGTAGTGTCCCAGTATTCCTATTTAAAAAAGAAAACAAAAAAACGTATGCTTCTAATATTTGCTGCAATATCTCAAAACGTAGCACAATAACTTTCATTTTAATGATATTATCATGAATTATGAGTTTAGTAAAAGATTCGACATTTGTTTTTTAAAAACCAAAACTATTGTGTCCAGCACAACAGAAATGAAAGAAAAAAAATATATGCAGATATATCGGCAACACGGACAGTTGATATTGTCACTAATGACAAGTGATGAGGCGGCAAATACCTGAGTAAACTAAACGCCTAATCGGGCGAACTTGGGCCCAAAATAAAGAAGGAAGCAAAAGATAACAGTACAGCGTCGCGGGCGTCGAAGTCGGCGAAAGAGCAGAGTCGAACGCTGGGGCGAAACTGACTCCGGCTCGCCTCGCGGAGCCCCCCTTATGTACACGCGTGGGGTTCCGGAAGATTCAGCGTAGAAGGTTCTGCGTGTAGAGCATTCTGACCTCGAACAAGCCCTCCAACACGGTTCTCGAATTTACCAGAACTTTACGTCAGAGTCAACAAAAATGAGTCCCCGCGGACATGAATCGCCAGGAATCGAACCCTAGCTTTCCGCGTGGAAGGCACGCGCAATAACAGTTAGGCTACGGGCGCGCTGCCTGCTTGGTCAACTGCGCTCGCGGCAATATATTTCACAATATACAAAATATGCCAAATTTCAATAGCGAGAAAAAAAGAAAATTGCAATGTTTCATATAAAAAAATAAGTTCTAACACATAGTCTCAGCTATAGTGGCGTTCACGACATTTGGTAAAGCAGTTCCTGGACGCTGAGCTAACCAGGGGTTAGACGTCAGTAGAGCGAACGGGTTTTGTAAGCTGACACCAGTCTAACACCAACAAGGGTGAAGCTTGCCATTTAAGGTTATGATTTTAATGCAATTAAATTCAAACGTGCAAGCGAGCTGGACAAGAATGACGAAAATAACCTAGCTGTCACCTAGCTGTGTTTAGAGATTTGTGTTTGTCCTCTGTACCCTTTTGTTCCCCTTCTCCAGGGATTATTTTCGTCATTCTCAAATTTATGATTCACGCATCTTCAGTCCACGAGTCATGCTCGCCTTGACACAGTATATGTGTCAATTGAACTTTCAACTGGATTTGGTGATTATAATATGCTGTCAGTTTTCTTATCTGACCATGCACTGGTGTCTTTTGTTGTGGGAGGAAAAATATGAAATCTAGTTTTTGTTGGGACCTGTGGAAAATTAACAGCAGCCTTTTCGAAGATGAATTGCTTAATGAGATGGTGGATAACTTAATCAGTAGGATGCTGAATGTAAGTGTCAGTGCGAGCGAGCGATCGGAGTGATTTAAACGCGAGGTGAAATTATGTGCTCTGGAACGTTCCGCCACGCTTGCCTATTGGAAGAGGGCCGAGGAAAAGCTGCTAAATGAAGACCTCCGCAGACTATGTCACCTCGAGAGCGAAAATTCGGGAGGGTTTGGGGCCCAGCTTAAGCAAGTCAAGGACAATATTGCGCAACTAGAAGCAGAGAAATATAAAGGTGCTCTGATACGTGCTCGCGCCGAGAAATACATTCTTCGTGAACAACCAACAAAATGGGCATTAAGCGCCAAGGCAAAATATGTGAAAAGGAAACAAATTGTAGAAATAAAACACGGTTGATTGCTGAGCAGTCGTCCCGATGTCATAGAAAAGTCATTTACTGAATATTATCGCAACCTCTCCGCGCACAAAAGACACGGAAGTGACTCGCAGCTTGCTGATTATCTTGCGGTGAAGCCCCGGCTAAACGACGAGATAAAGGAAAGGCTGGAAGAGTCGGTAAGCGTGGCCGAGATCGCGAAAGCGATTGACGAACTGCGGGCAAAAAAATCTCTGGGTCCTGATGGCTTGACTGCAGCTTTTTATAAGGAATATAAACATGTCACCACCAAGCACCTTCACGCAGTAATAACTGAGGCATACGAGACGAAGCAATTTTTACCATTATTTATGAACACGCATACGGTACTTAATTCCAAGGAGGGCGACGAATATAAGTTAAACAAATATAAAGAATTACAGGCCTCTAGCACTTGGCAATGTCGACTATTAAGTAATAATGAAAGTTTAAGCCCGCCGATTGCAAAACGTCATAAATGAAATCGTAGGGGACCATCAGATATGTGGAATTAAAGGAAGGTCCATTTTAACAAATGTTCAGGCCGCGAGGAGTATACTAGAGCTTTGCGATGAAGATCTAGATCAGGTTGACATGCTCCAGATTGATCTGGAAAAGGCATTCGACCGTGTGCAGCATCAGGTGCTTTACAAAATATTAGAATATGTATGAGTAGGCGAACTTTTAATCAGCTTCGTTCAAATGGCATACGCGGGCTGCACTACAGAGCTTATTATCAATGGCAAGCCAACCACCCGTATTAGGGTTAACTCATCAGTTAAGCAAGGATACCGTTTATCTCCATTGTTATTTAGCATTTATTTAGAGCCATTTTGTAGAAATGTAATAAAAATAGTTAGATTATTGGTTTTTCACTTCATAATATAGAGGTTAAACTTCAGTCGTATGCAGACGATGTTGCTATATTTGTAAGGATGAGAGTAGTATTGCCGAAGCTGCGCGGGAGTTTAAATCGAACTGTGACCGGACGGGAGCGGCAGTTAACTAGCAGAAGTGTTGTGGCCTCTGGCACGGTACATGCGCCACAAAACCCGACGTTTTTCATGACAAATTTTATGACCACACCGCCTAAATATCTGGGTGTTCCACTCCTGCATTACAAAACGTCTAACGCCTATCGGTCCACGGCAGTTAAGGAAACGCACGAGAAGGCTGGTAAATGGGGAGGGTGGGAGATGTCTATCTTTACGCGCGCCACTGTTCACTGTTTGTAATATTTTTAGTAGCTAAATTTCGGTACGTACTTCAAGTTTTGGCATGCCCTCAAGTAAACTTGCGAAAACTACATCGGATCTTTGCTGCGCTCATCTGGCGGTCCGGGTGGGAAAGAGTATGTCGCGATAATCTGTTTCGTCGCGTGAGTAAAGGAGAGCTTTCATTATCACATGGGTTCATCAAGCAAATAGTTTCGCGTTTCATGTTCCTTGCAGACCAAAGTAATCCTTTTCTTTGCGCTATCATTCAGACAAGACTGCCAGAGGAAATTTCTTCTTTTGTTGTTCCCACGTATTGTCGCCAACAGTCTAGAATTGGTAGTTTTCTGAGCGAAGTGGTAGACGCGTACCGTTTTTTTTTATGTGTCGGTTTCTCCATGGAATATTTGTCCACTGTCACACGCAAGCGTTTATCGGCTGACATTCTTGAAAGTGTTTTTCCCGAACCAGTGTATCGTTCTGTGTTCTATGCAGGCCCAGGACAGGATGTTTTTTGCAGGGTTAAAAAGATGGTCGTCCCGGCTTCCATAAAAACATGTTTCTTTCAACTACACACAAACCAGAGTTGTACAAAATAATCAATAAATGTATTTAGGTTAAGTTACTAAATACCTGCTTCATAAAGTATTAAAATACTACAAGTTACTTTTACTGTAAAGTATCTTGAGTAGAGTACAAATACTTAGAAATTGAATTCAGTTACTTTTAAAGATATTTCCGCATCTCGTAATTTGTATCGACGTCAGTGACAACGACAATTATACAGCTGCGCAAATCTTGGTTACCAGAATGGTTAATTAGCACGGAACAACACAAACCGGAAAAAAAAGTATCGTAGGGCTATTTTATTTAGTCCAACTATAAGGAGCAGGGCATTGTCACGAATGACAAATGATAAGGCAGCGAATAAAGAAAGAAAGTAAAAGAGTAATGAGGCAAACTTGTGCCCGAAACAAAGTAGAAAAGGGTAGCGTCGCAGGCGTCGATGACGGCGAAACAGCAGGATTGAGCGCTGGGACGAGACTGACTGCGGACCGCCACTCGGAGCACCTTTTGTACCGGACCGCCACTTGGAGCACCTTTTGTACCCGCGTGTGTTTCTAGAAAATTCGGTGTAGAAAGTTCCGCGCGTAGAACATTCGTAACTCGATCAGAGGACAAGGTTCTCCAACTTGCAAGAATGTCAAGTTGAAAGAATAAATAAAAGAGGATTCCGCTTCCTGGTACCGAACCCGGAGCCTTCGCGCAAGAAGCTCCGCGCGAAAGCCAAGCGCGGTAAGCATTTGGCCACGCGCTCGCTGGGCAACGCGCACGGCAATATCACGGATAGACGTTACAAAACATTTCTGGGACAACAAGAAAGAGGTCGCTTTAGCTATTGGGGAGGAGATCAGACCGTGGCGCCTCAAGCGGTTAACGTTAGACCTGAATGAAAGGGGACAACAAATACAGTGACTCAGCGCTCGGCCGACTGAACCGAACGCGGCGTCAGCGTCCGGCTGGAGTTCGTGTTCTCCGGTGAGGGGTAGGAGGGGCTCTCTTGTTATTACACCGGCCTGCATGAACAATGCAGCATGCACGATGCCCAGCTCAGCACAAAAGCTCAAGGGGGTTAAGCTCGCATCCTCTGACGACTGCTTTCGGGAGAGATCCGGCACTTAACGTCAATTGCAAGCTTCACCCGTGTTGGTGTTAGACTGGTGGCAGCTGATAAACCCGTTTGCTCTACTGACGTCTAACCCCCGGTAAGCTCAGTTGGTATAGCGCTCCACCTGTAATGGAGCGGTACCGGGTTCGATACCCGGACCAGGCGAATGTTTTTGGTCGCTCACCACTCACTTAGCAGTGTTTGGATATTTGTGTTTATCCTTTGTCCCTGTTGTTCCCCTTCCCTAGGGAACATTTTCGCCACTTCACTAAATGCTGGTATTTTTACATTACACAGTGCCCCCCTCTAAAATAATATTACATGTGGGCATGTGCACAGGTCTTGTTTTGAGTAAACATCAAAGTGTGGGGGTGTCAAACGGGTCAGAGCGCCTCGCCAATAGTGACATCGCTTAATATCACGTCCTGCCTTATACGCATCGTTTAACTACAATCCACATACCATATAAGGGGAGTTCACTATAAACGAACTTCGGATAAGGATAGGAGTGAATGGATAACAAAGAGAACCCACATAATAGCCACGGCAGGTTGCGTTCATAACGGCACATAACGTTGCGAGACGCTTTGTTGGCATTTTGAGAGGCTATCCAACTTTTAGTTCGTCTCCTGTCCTGTTCTCTACTTATCAATGTTCAGTTACCGGCAGTGTTCGCGAGAGCAATAGGTGACGGATTGAAGCAAAAAAAGAAAAGGAACTAAAGATAATCTCGACGTTTGTACTAGCGGGGTCAAATATACAGAGGCAAAACAAAATGTCTTTTTTTTTTTTTGCCTCCACCTTTCATTTACTTTTATTTGCTATTTTTTTTTTTGAAAATCAAGTCTGCATTGTTGCCGTAGGTAGTTTCCCGGTCTGCTTTGCGACTCAGGGTGGCATCTTTACTTTCCTAAAACCACACCTTTTGTTTGAGGATTTTTTTTGGGGGGGAGACTCTATGGAAACAAAAGCTGCCTTTGGGAAGGCGGGAGGAAAACCTGCATTGTATAAACTTTGCTGTGAAATATGTCACAATCGGCACAGAAGCGATGTTTTCACGAGCTCAATTTAAGTCATCGCAGCTTATCGGAGCTGGGAAGAGGATTTGGTTGCTCGAAAGAATGTTTACGTTTGCTCGTGCCACCCCCCCGCCACTTCATACGGAAAAACCGAGAAAATGACGGAACGTAAAAAAATGAATTTGAGATAATGAGTACAAGATACTCTGACATGTAATTAAAATAGAGTATCAAATACTCTCGATCAAATTTATTTGCAAGATACCAAGATACTTGAAGAAGCATTTGAAATACTGTATTTTGAGTAGCGTATTTGAGATAGGCATAAGTCTGACACAAACACGCTTCCAGTAAAAACTTGGCTGGATCAGAAAAATATTTTTGTACCACGGGGTGTTCACTGCTTTGTGTGCAAAAAGCCTGAATCTCTGGAACATGCATTTTTTTTTTAGGGGGGGAGGATGTTCCCCAGCAAACTCTTAAAAACGTCTTGGCCCTATACCATCACCTGGCATAAGATTGCTCCCTGTAGAAAAACATGATATCGCTGTTCATTTGGTCATGCTCTTGGGCCTGCATGCAATATGGCATAGCAGAATGGCTGTGCGGCACGCAGATGTTAAACGCTCCCTGTACGGCCCTATTTTATAAAATCTGTCCACAGACTGAAATTTTTGGACGCTACAATGGTCTGCCCTCCTGATTGGGTGACCATTCTTGATGCTCTGGAGAATGTGAAGAGATTTTAAACTTTGATGCTCGCGCACCACGCGTCGCTCATGCAATTTCAACATTGTGATTAGTTTTGTATTCTCTTGTCAAAACAAAAACAAAAAAACATAAAGGGGTCAGCGTGGCGAGCCGCAGTTAGTCTCGCCCCAGCGTTCGGTTCTTCTGTTACACCGACTTCGACGCCAGCGACATTGTTTTAAATTTATGTTTCCTTTTTGTTTTGAGCACATACTCGCCAATTAAACGTTTCAGCTTCTTCATTTATTCTTTGTTTCGTCACCTCGTCATTCGTGACAATATAAAACGTTAGTCATTTTCCGAAATAGGGCGGTTAGCAGAGATCAATATGACATTATATTTGCTATGCGCAGGGCACTTTTTCCAAGAGTTATTTGGCCAGCATTTATTACAACCCCCTGTACAAAGGGAGTTCACTATAAACGAACTTCGGATACGGATATGAGTGAATAGATAACAAAGAGAACCCACATAATGGCCACGGCAGGTTGCGTTCATAAAGGCACATAACGTTGCGAGATGCTTTGTTGTCATTTTGAGAGGCTATCCAACTTTTAGTTCGTTTCCTGTCCTGTTCTCTACCTATCAATGTTCAGTTACCGGCAGTGTTCGCGAGAGCAATAGGTGACGGATTGAAGCAAAAAAAAAAAAGAAAAGGAACTAAAGATAATCTCGACGTTTGTACTAGCGGGGTCAAATATACAAAGGCAAAACAAAATGTCTTTTTTTTCCCTACACCTTTCATTTACTTTTATTTGGTATTTTTTTTACAATCAAGTCTGCATTGTTGCCGTAGGTCGTTTCCCGGTCTGCTTTGCGACTCAGGGTGGCATCTTTACTTTCCTAAAGCCACACCTTTTGTTTGAGGATTTTTTTTAGGGGGAGACTCTATGGAAACAAAAGCTGCCTTTGGGAAGGCGAGAGGAAAACCTGCATTGTATGAACTTTGCTGTGAAATATGTCACAATCGGCACAGAAGCGATGTTTTCACGAGCTCAATTTAAGTCATCGCAGCCTATCGGAGCTGGGAAGAGGATTTGGTTGCTCGAAAGAATTTTTTCGTTTGCTCGAGCCACGGCCACGCTACTTCATACCGAAAGACCGGAAAAATGGCGGAATGTAAAAAATGTATTTGAGACAATGAGTACAAGATACTCGTAAATGTAATTAAAATAGAGTATTAAATACTCTCGATCAAAGCTACTTGCAAGATACCAAGATACTTGAAGAAGCATTTGAAATACAGTATCTTGAGTAGCGTATTTGAGATAGGCACAAGTCTGACACAAACACGCTTCCAGTAAAAACTTGGCTGGATCAGGATAATATTTTTGTACCACGGGGTGTTCACCGCTTTCAGTGCAAAAAGCCTGGAACTCTGGAACATGTATTTCTTTCTTTTTTTTTTGCGGGGGGGGATGTTCTCCAGCAAACTCTTAAAAACGTCTTGGCCCTATACCATCACCTGGCATAAGATTGCTCCCTGTAGAAAAACATGATATCGCTGTTGATTTGGTCATGCTCTTGGGCGTGCATGCAATATGGCAGAGCAGAATGGCTGTGCGGCACGCTGGTGCTAACAAGCGCCCAGTACGGCCGTATTTTATAAAAAGTGTCCACGGACTAAATCTGGTAGACGCCACAATGGTCTGCCCTCCTGATTGGGTGACCATTCTTGATGCTCTGTAGATTGTGAAGAAATTTTAAACTTTGATGCTGGCGCACCACGCGTCGCGCATGCAATTTCAACATTGTGATTAGTTTTGTATTCTCCTGTCAAAAAAAAAAATCAACAAAAAAAAACATAAGGGGATCAGCGTGGCGAGCCGCAGTTAGTCTCCCCCCCAGCGTTCGGTTCTTCTGTTACACCGACTTCGACGCCCGCGGCACTGTTTTTAATTTATGTTTCCTTTTTGTTTTGGGCACAAGCTCGCCCAATTAAACGTTTCAGCTTCTTCATTTATTCTTTGTTTCGTCACCTCGTCATTCGTGACAATATCAAACGTTAGTCATTTTCTGAAACAGGGCGGTTAGCAGAGATCAATATGATATTATTTTTGCTATGCCCAGGGCACTTTTTCCAAGAGTTATTTGGACAGCATTCATTACAACCCCGGTACAAAAAAAATGTCGATAACTTTGTTATTCATAAATTGTCTTTATTGAATGTTTACACATGATTGACACACGTGATAATTTGTTTGAAACCGGTCTCCAAGCTATTTTTGTATATATATATATTCAAGATGACAGATGTGCGTTGAAACGTTTGGAAGGTAATACTCCTTAGTAGCTCATATTTTTCAAAATGCAAGCACATGCTTCGCTTTACTAGTGACACGTTTCGTAATACAGCATTTAATAAGAGTCAAAAGACTCTTAACACTACCAAAAAAGTTGATCCAGTGTTAATTAGTTAGCGAGCCAGCACATTCGTCAAATCAGACATCTACTCAATATCGGGAAAATATTAATAAGAAATATATATTTACCTGAAATACACTTTCATTTGTAGTTTACAGCAGGGGGAGAAATGAAAGGACTTTGCATCCCTCTCAATGTAACTCATCATATAGCCGTGTTCCCACGCGCATTCTGGAAATCGTGCTCCAGGATGATTTGGAATATAGGGCAGTGGTCCTTCACCGTCATGAACGCAGCCAAACCTAAAACAGATGTGTACGTTTTATGCGGTGTGCTTCATTTTTGTTGTCGCGTTCCTAAGTGAACTTGCGTAATATAGAACAGAAACAATTGACGCTGAGGCTTTTACTTGATTTTAGTAAAGCGCTTGACTATCTTAATCATACAATGCTCCTTGATAACCTCTCCTCTTACGGTGTACATGGCACTTATCCAGACCTTGTTCATTCATAGCTCGCAAAGCGTCAGCAATGCGTCTTACTGAATAATTATGTATTTTCTTTGGAACTACTGAAATCTGGTGTGCCACAAAGCAGTATACTTGGCCCACTGTTGTTCAATGTGTTTTCATTGGCATAGTGAATATTTGCCAAAAATCACGTTTTATCGTGTATGCCGACGACACTACCATTTTCCTGTCTGCGATGGATATGGATGTACTTTTTACAAACAAAAAACAATGTGCTAAAGAAGTTTTTTTTTTTTTTTTTTTTTTTTTTTAAGGTCAGAGAAAAACGGTTTGAAGGCAAAGGCTTTCAGATCGAAGGCTGTTGTTTTCAGAGATATAAATTAATTTATTCATACTAATTATCCTCTAACCAGTGGTAGCAGTCAGATTAAAATAGAAAGCCATCATAAAACGCGAGGTGTAATTCTTCAAAATTTATGCACTGGTTTCATCCCATAGAATACTTAGCTCACAAACTGGCAAAAGTGGTTGGTATTATCGGTCACTGTCGATCGCTATTGCCTACGAATCTTGAAACTCAAGCTTATCATGCTTTGTTTAGTTTGCAAAATAATTATCGCCACCTGGCATGGGGAACCACCACTAAATTAAATATCAGTAGAGTAATAATTCTACAAAAAAAAGATGATGCGTTTTATTGCGAATGTTTTCTATGAGACTCAAGCCGAACCATTTTTTTTCCGAACAATAATGTTATGAAAGTCAATTGTATCTATGACTATTGTTTGTTGTCTTTATATTTTTTCTCATCTGTAGAGCTGATTGATTTTATCCGTTCGATCAAATCTAACCAAATGCGAATCCGTCATCAATATCCGTAGCAAAGAGTTCTGGAATGTTCCTCGTTTTCGCACCAATTATGCATTAGAATCCCTTGTTCATAACCTGCCTAAACTCCTAAACAGATACATTACAAATAGTGTTGATATTCATTGTGTAACAAAAAAAATCCCTGTATGCTTATTTTATTTAGATACATAATATTGCTTCATTTCCCCTTCATTTATAAACAATGTCATGTACCTAAAAGGGCACCGGACGCTGCCAAAAAGTCTCCTCAATGAGTCTTTTTTGTGCGTTGTCCTTGGCACAATGCAGTGGAAATACATTTAATTCGATTCAATCCAACTGATCGGAAGTAGACATATTTTTCTTTAATTTTAATTAAGCTGAAACCGGGGAAAAATTAGCATTAACATTTACAAGAGAGCAGAAAAGTAAGGTAGAATGCAATAACTGCATTTGAGACATCGTCTCAAATGCAGTTACTGCGCTTGCGTAGTTGCCCTTCTTACACGAGTCACCTTTTCCATGTTGTGAAAAATAAAAGGATGTGCAACGACATTAAATAGGAACGTTCCTCTCTTAACACCAGGTTACTGGGATTGGTGGGACCCAAGAATACTTGAACGCAGCATGGGTGGCCAAGAAACTGTTTTGTTACGGTATAATTTAATAGACAAAAGCGGACCTTTCCTTTCGTCGGTGCTTCCTTCGCAGAACTTGATGACGGAGACAATGGCGGAGCTGTGGGGACAATGCAAAAGATGCGATCCCTAGGTGTTCGTTATCATATTTTGCGAAGCCCGGCTGTAACGATATTTAAATGTTGTTCATACGGTGGACACAAAGAGTGCGTAGGCGTTCGATTTTGGCTCGTGACAATCAATGGTTCGGTACACATTCGAGTAGTGGCCTGTGCCCAAACGCTGGGTTGACGGAAATAGCTGCACCTTAAAGGTATACTGAACCCAACATTTTAGGGTCCATAATAAGGGGCGCACGATCTTTCCACGAGCCAGCTGCCGCCGGTATCCGCGAGTACAAGCAACGAAATGGACGTAATAGTTCCCCATTCACGCTTAAGATGACAGTGGAATGTGTGGGCTCCGGGGTAAAGGAGATAAAAAGACAGGCTTTTCATCTCCACAAGTGAACGCTATACGTGTTTGTTACGCCGATTCATCGCCTACCTTTTATCGCCGGACCCACTTTGGAGGTGAAGGGCCTGTCTTTTTTTCTCCTTTTCCCCGGAGCCCACACATTTCACTGACATCGTGAATGGGAAACTATTACGTCAATTTAGTTCCTTGTACTCGCGCATACCGGCGGCGGCTGGCTCGTGGAAAAATAGTGCTGCACCAGCTCCCTTTAACATTTCGACAAAAACCCCGAGACTGGGACAAAAAGGGACGGACAAACACAAAGTCTCAAACACAGCTGAATTTTATTTGACAAGGAAGGGTGTTTATATAGGCGTCAAATCCTACACAAATCAAAAGAGACGAAGGAAAGAGAGGGAGAAACCTTCACAAACAAAAGAGACGAAAAAAAAGAAAAAAGAAAGAAGAAAGAAGAAAGAAAGAAGAAAGAAGAAAGAAAAAAGAAAGAAGAAAGAAGAAAGAAGAAAGAAGAATGTTTAACCACCACCAGCTCGTTTGCGCCCTTACCTTTAGCTCCCTTTATTATGGACAGTGAAATGTTCGGTTCAGCATCCTTTTAACAATGCATGGAGCTCGGCGCGCGCACTGTGCTCTGCCAACCTCAACGCCCGGCTGTGTTAAAAACATTGGCGTCATTTAATCGAATCCCTATCACGTGGCTTTTTTTTTATTTTTGGCTTTGAGTTTGGGGGGAGGGGGGGGGGGTTAAGCGGTGTTCGTTGTTCTTAAATTTCCTTTTTTTTCGGCGGCTGCCATTTAGTAGAAAAAAAAAGAAGAAAACGTTCAACCTTTCCAATTTGATGAAGAAGGAAGAGCAGCGGAGCTGTAGCTTCTGCTCTTGGCAGTGCCTTTCCAGGCGAGCGATCTGCTCTTCTCTCGCAAGGGAATCTGAAGCGCCCGACGCAGTGGAACTTAAGGCGAAAGCAGCGTCGCGGTGGTTGCAAAACCATTCGCGCTGCTGCGCACATCGCCGCTCGTTCAGTTCCCGCTCTTCTTCCTCCGAAGAAATGTTGCCGCCATCTATGAGCGACGGCGGCAAGCAGACAACCGACAAACACAACAGTCTGGACGGCTACCGCCATCTATGAGCGACGGCGGCAAGCAGAGTGTTGTATCGGCCACGGGTGTCGACATTTGTTTGGTACCGGACACGATCCTGGGGAGATTAGTCCTTAACAGCTCCGCAGTAAAAAACCAACGCGTGTTTTATAGGACATGAATGTGAAGAAATCATTATAAGTTCTATTCATTCAAAGTTGAAAAATTGTAGCATCGCCCTTTAAACTATACAAACTTTCCCCGGTGTCAAGGAATTTAAGAATCAAAGTAAACTAAGCGCAGCTAGTCTGTCACCCTCACTGTTTTTCGTGTATGTGTCTGGTAGGTACTTAATTGCGAGCAATCGCGAAATGCCTAATCATGCCGGGTCGTCCAGGTCAGGTAAACAAATATACTTTTTGGTTCACCTGCTCCCGTTTCTAGCGCCCCCAAGAGCCGGGAGAACGGGGAAGTGGGGTAGGGTATCGGATAAGAATCATGAATCGAAGCTGCGATTGACTCGTCTCTTAGCACCTTGGTTATCATCCGGGACAAGATATGACACGGCGCTGGCTAGATTTGCCATATATATTTAAAAGTATCAATCCATCTTTCAAAGTAAGCGGTTGGTAATATACCTAACCTCCTCTCTGCATTCATTGCAATACTCAGGGTGTTTCATAATTCAAATTATAATAAATAAGCATATTCCTTCGGGGTGCCGCTCTACACCGCAGTGGATATTCGAGTACGAGATGAAAGCGATAATACCCTAACTATTAAAGTAAATTGGCTTATGTTCTTTTTTTTTTAATTTTCAAACTAGTTTGCAGATTTCAATCAAAGATTTGTTGGCCGTCGCGAATAGTCCAGTTATAATGCTGCAGAAACCCAGATTAAGTGTGGCAACCTTCATTGGTGAACTTAATCTTTAAAGGGAACTGTGCTCTCGAAACTAGGGTGCAAAATATCAAATAGGTATCTCGACAGAGGCACGATGTGAGATATTTTTTAGGCGAGTACACACAGCATGGCGAATGCGGCTACGCCATCGACCAGATAAAGTGCCGTAGGCGCGCATCCGAGTAGCCTACGCCAACAGCGTCTATGCCAGCCAAACAAGGAAACTGAAAAAACAACACAAAATTAAACAAAAATGTTTAGTTGTTAAGGCACCCGTGCGTGTAGGGTTTCGGGTCGGCACGCCTGGTCTGACCTCGACGGACGCTGGCTCGAACTCCGCGCCAGGGACCTCTCCGCTTCAACGCGTTCGCAAAGCTGCTCTTGCCGCCGTCGTGGCACAGAACTAGGCTCAATTGCGAAGCTGTTTCTAATCAATACGCAGAGCGAAAGTGTAAAGTTGTCCGTCATGGTACAACCAGAAAACAGCTCTAAAAAGAGGGATGTCGACCATACCATGAAAACCCGAGGTCGCGACAGGCTACCACTATACCGCTTATCAAAGGTTCATCTGGTGACGCCGCTTGATACCAAAATATGGAGTTGGCATTCACTGGAAGCTGCGAAGCGCGCGGTGTCGGCACCTATATGCAGAATGTCACAAAAACAATTCACGCAGTTTTCTTTTTGTTTTTAGCACGAAAACAAATCGCAGGTCGCTGAACGCTGACTTTCCGCCCAAAGGCGCCACCAGAGGTCTCAGGCAGATGTCAATGTCTAAGCACTAATCGTTTTTTTTCATTCAAAAGTTATAATTAATGTTCTAAAATTTTAAATATGAAAATGGCGTCCGAGCGGGCTATCTAGTACAAGGGGTTTATCTAGTACAACGGGCAAAAATGGACACCATTTTAAAATTGAAAGTTTTATTAAATCACGTAACTTTTAAATAATATAGCGGTTCGGGCTCAATCTTGGGCATGAATTTGGACTTCTAGCGCCACACTTGCACTTAAGATGAGCGTTGTGCAACGGGTAGTTAATTTCAGCGGTGAGAAAACCTCTTTCTTTTTTTACATTCTTCCTTGGTACACGCTTTCTATACACGATGTCTCAGCGAAATTAAAAGCATGTATAAGTGGCTCGAGCTACCTCTCGAATAACAAGGTTTAGACGTATTCATCCATCCGGTATCACCTAGAAGACAAGGCAGTGAGCATCGGGTCATTGTTAGTGTGTTCCTCAGTCACCCCAAGGGGCAAACGCGCTAAAGCTTTACGAGAGTACGACGGAAAGCTGCAGACACGTTCGTCTTGGCGACACCGCGTGCTAGCGTCGCGCTTCTTGTGAAACGCTGTAGGAGGCGCTGGCGGCGACACTGACCTGTCTCGTCGTTCGTCGCACGTAGAAGAGTGAGGTGCGTGCTGGTGAGAACGAAGTCGAGAGATTATCCGCCGTCGAGACCCCGCGGTGCTCGAACCTGACACCGATGCCCAACAATTTCGCCTTGACGTGTCGCAGCTACCGCTGTGAGTGTAGCGTAGGTTTCTTAGCGTGCGTACGTGAAGCCCGCTTCGGTGCAAACCATCGCTGTTGTGTAGTAACAGTCCCCGTGCTTCTTCGTATTAACCCCGTCGCGGCGCGCTCCACAGCTTTCAGCATGATGCTTCCGTTTCCATACGCAATGGTCTCGGCGCTGCACTGAAACTTCGAACTACCAAAACGTTTTTAATTTTTATTTTTTTACAGTTTAAAGGTAAACAATGATGTTTTTTTTGTTTGTTTTTTTTTTTTTGCAAAAAAGGCCAGTTTGATATTTTGCAACCGAGTACGACCGAGAGAGACGAGATCTGTTAAAACTTCTTAAAATTTCTTAGGACGAGGGAACACGCTGGCATTGTGGCGCCATCTATGCGGCGACCCTGGAACTGCATTTCAAAATAGCGAAGGTTTTGCGGGATTTCCGAGGTCGAATGTGCGTAATACCTATAAGAAAGGCTCATTTATAACGTTGACAAAAGTTTTTTGAGCCAAAAAGAAAGGATAATGCGCGAGAAAAATAGAAAATATGCCGGACCGCCAAGTTTACGCTGCTACCCAATAGATGGCGCCAATGTGTCCTGGTTGTAAGAGGTTTTAAGGAACCCAGTTTTAAGAGGTCGCAAGAGTGTGAACGAGCCTTAACGTTTTCGTTATGTTGGAAAAAATATAGTTAGACATTTTGCGCTAAAGTTGTTTTAAAAATTAAAGGGCGATCCATTGGTTGGTGGATTCTCAAGGAATATCTGATTTGGCTTTCTCGTTTGACATTCTCTTTTGCTTCCTCTATTTTTTGCTGCCTCATTTCGGCCTTGTTACGAGGTCACTGTTAGCTTTTCTCGAAGAGGGACGTGTGTGACCTTTCCCAAGGGTCATGCTAATGTCTTCGCCAAAGAAACGATTGTTTGCAAAAGCTAGAAAGAGTGGTAATGATTCTGACTGGTCTTCTTATCGGTCGTTTTCAACCCAGACCAAAGGCGAAGTAAAAAAAGCAAAAGAGACTTCTTCGGCCCCAAGTTATCGCACTTACTTCAAACCTACCCTCGCAAGTTCTGGAAGGCAATTAATCCGAGTCATGGCCGTACTGACCCGTGTTTTCAACAGATGACAATCGCCACATGAACGATGATGAAGCAGCAGACCTACTTAACTTATTTTTCTCTAGCGTATTTACAGAACTTCCCTCTTCCCCCCATTTCCGAGTGTAATGTTATCGCTATGCCCCCAATTGAATTTCGTAGTGAAGGCATTATAAAGATAATAAACTACCCACTAACAGTGCTCCGGGTGAAGATTCCATATCAGGAAAGTTTCTAAAGTTGATAAAAGGTCTCGTATCTCCAATTTTCTCACAATTATTTCAACAGAGCCTAGTTTCGGGACAAGTTCCCCCCTATTGGCGTTCTGCAATCGTTAAACCCATTTTCAAATCAGGTGACTCATCAAACCCCTCGAATTATCGTCCTATTTCCCTCACAAGTGTCCCGTGCAAACTAATGGAACATGTTATTTTTACGCACATCATGGCACACTTAGATAAAATCGACTTTTTCTTTCCTAATCAGCATGGTTTCAGGAAAAACTACTCATGTAACACTCAGCTCATTGAATTCGTACATGATTTGCATTTAAATACTCACGCTGGAACACAAACCGATATTACATTCATTGACTTTGCGAAAGCGTTTGACACAGTACCCCCACAATCGTTTAATTTCCAAACTTTGTCATCTCCAAATCGACCCCCACATTCTTGACTGGATATCGGCTTTTCTCATCGACAGAACTCAGTCAGTAATGATAAACAATAGTGTCTCTCCACAGGTGCCCGTGGTTTCTGGAGTACCTCAAGGAAGTGTTCTCGGACCTTTGCTTTTCTTAGTTTATATCAATGATCTCCCTGCGAATATCGAGTCGACGATCAGACTTTTTGCTGACGATTGTGCTGTCTATCGAAAAATTTCCGCCCCAGTTGATCATGCAATTCTTCAAAACGACCTAAACAAAATTAGCGAGTGGTGTACTACCTGGCAAATGAAAATAAACTCCAGTAAACGTCGCGTATTAACAGTCACAAATAAGAAAAACATATCACATTTCCAATATTCAATTTTGAACCAGGATATTGAAAATGTACCACTATATAAGTACTTAGGTGTCCATTTCACTAACAATTTGTCTTGGAAAACACATATAGAGAGCACGGTTGCCAATGCATTAAGGAAACTGGGTTTCTTGAAACGCCACATTCATTCCGCCCCACAATCGACAAAACTTCTTGCTTACAAACTATTATTCTTCCGAAGCTCGAATATGCTAGTGTAATATGGAATCCTCACCAAAACTACTTAACGCTACAATTCGAAGGTCTACAGAATAAAGCTGCGCGCTTTATCAGTCATGAGTATTCGCCCCTAACAAGTGCCACTGGTCTAAAAAGAAATTTGGGTTTATACCCGTTAGAAACGCGGCGAAAAATTGCTCGTTTATGTTTTTTTTATCAAATATATTACGACGAAACACTATTTAGCAAATTCTTATGTTCACCTGCACAGTTCACGTCTGCTAGGCTTTATCACTCGTGCAAAGTGGAACCCATTAAGTCGCGCACCAACTTGTTCATGTTTTCTCCACTCGCATTATCTATAAAAGACTGGAATAGTCTTCCTAACGACGTTGTAATTTTATCTGACCCGAATCGATTTAAGCAGAGGTGTGAAGAACTGTTTTGTTAATTTGTTGCTCCCTGATGTCCTTTTGTATTCATAATAATCGCCTTCTATCCCATTGTTATTTTTGTTTTATTTTGGAGTACGGAATTCGCTTATGTTCAACTTTTGGTTTGCATTCTGTGTGTATGGCGTTTGCTGTGTTTTCTATGTGAAAACTAGTCCAAGATCATTCTTTATTCATGTAATGTGTTTATCGCGACTTTTCCCCATTTTTTGCTATCCCCCCTCATGTAATGCATCGCCAGATGCCTTTGAGGACAATAAATGAAAATGAAAAAAAAAAAAAGTTTCACTAAAGGATCTTTCTTTAATTTTTACCGGCAAAATGGGCTCGAGGAGCTCCCTTTAACCCAGCCTGTCACCCGTCGACAAGCGTCGGGTCGCTGCTTCTTGCGCCGTATTTCCGCCAGCCGAGCTAGGTGCTCCTTCTGCGCTCATCTGTCTCGTTCCCCTGCAGGTTCAGAGTCGCCCGAGCATCCGCGCACGCATTGGCTCCCGCCCCGTGACGTCGCCACCCTCTCGCCTCTGTCCTTCACTACTCTCCTCTCCTCTACGCGGCGCGCTTCTCTTTCCACTGTTTTGTCCCCAAACGGACGCCGACGGCTTTTCCTTGTCACGGGGTCACTAATGCTAAGGTAGAGGATTAAAAAAACTTTTGGTCACGAAATGTGTTCTTAAGAAAAATCAGCTTGTGACTGTACCTCCAGGTCACTGGATTGTTTTTCATTCTCGGTATTCATTCATACTGGGGAATTGTAGCAGACCGTTTTCGCAGCGCGCTAAGCACCCGGATAGCGCTTTGCAACCCGCCACAAGGCCTTGAACTATGCAGACAAGGCGAGCGGCGCGCATGCGCAGCTGCGGCCTTTTCTTCACGGATACCGTAGCCGAGGAGAAAAGCGGTCTACTACAATTCCCTAATGCCTACGCTCAAGGAACTGTCTGGGCTACGCGTACTCGCGTAAAGGTTCTCTGATTCGACGGAAACTCGGAGAACAATATTATCATTCTGGCTAATTATAACCGCGTAGCTTTTTGACTCACGCATGGGCCAACTCGTGAGCAGTTATACGGACACCTTGGTACGTTCCCGGCTTGTCTTCGCCAACTCCAACGTTGTTGAATGTGCACAACACAGCGATAAAAGACATTCCTATAAGAAAGAAGAGGCAATAAATTGTTACATCAAATATTCAACCCCGTGATGCAGTAAAAATGAAACACTTCGTTTTAATTCCTAGTTTAAACGAAAGAAATTCTTTCATGCTCGTCAAAATATTAGGCGCTGGATACAATCAGCCATCTGTGTTAAGTCCTCACTTCGAACTCTTTTGTTTTTTTTCCACAAGAGTCCCAATACGCGACTGATATCGCCACATCCGCGTCTTTCTGTCCAGAACAAATTAAAACACAGGGTCTCTTATGCCATCTCTAAGACGACTTGAAGGCGAAAGCCAAAGCGCCGATGCATTAAAGACAGAGACATGATTTACGGATGTCGCGGTAAGGGTAACGCGTCGGACTACTGAACGCAAGGGACAAGAGCGAAAAATCTTTTCTGAGGCATATAGCGTCTCCGCCGATTCTGGCACAAGTATCGCCATCTCGTGGTCCAGTGGCGAACCTTGAGTTTTGGTAGCTTTCCTGTCGTTGATCTGTTTTTGCTCAAGGACTTTGATATATAAGGCTTGCACTTTAATAAAGACCTACTGTTATGGTCAGTTTCACCATGGCAACGAAACGTCCTCTGTATGAACGAACGAGCGAACCCACCCTTTGAAACCAGGAGGGGCAGACGCCATATTTCTAATGCCATCTGCTAAAGTGAACATGGCAGCGTTGACCGGAGTTGGTCGCGACGTTGTAGAGGTCGACGCTAAGAGGGGGAAGTGGTCACCTGGAGACAGACTTGGCGGTTCTGGCGAGGTTTGGTGCACGCTCGTCCCCGAGGTTATTTTCCCACGATGTACCAACTGGCCCATCTAAGCATTTTATTGCAGCGCCCTGTGTCGTTGTCAATCTACTCTTTGTCCGTGTTTTTTTGGCGCTTATTTTCCCACGATGTACCAACTGGCCCATCTAAGCACGTTATAACAAATTATCTCAAGCGAAGTGAGGGGTGATCGCGCTGAGCGTGGTTTGCTGGAAAGCCTAGCTTGGGGCCCAGGCTAACGTTGCCATGTATGTAGCAGACGGCATTCATAAAATGGCATTTGTCTGATGTTGTTTCAGATGCACAAAAACGCACTACCTTACCGAAATCGAACCTTAAAAGGTTCGGAACATACTCATTTACGACCCCTTATGGCTGCTTACGCCGAGATAACACACTGGGGTCATCTATCTTGTATTGCTGACCCTCTTTGTGTCTCCGCATATGTTCTCATTTTTACGAATAATTACTCTACCGTGGGTTGTAAATAATTATAACAGTGTTGTAAGCGGCCAATCATCACAGATAATGTTTGAACCTGATCACGCAAGTACCTCAAAATCTTGAGTCTAGTTAATGACAAGATTTCTAGTTCCATGTATAAATTGTCACCAACTTATTTCAAATCCGCAAGGTGATTCGTATGAGGACGCAATGCGTCATAACGCCAAGCTTCGGGTTTTTTACGGGACCAACTAATGAATTGCATTTGACACACTCTAGCGAAGAAATAAATATAAATTTCGGCCACCCCGGATATTTTTGACGTGCAACTGAAATGCCGGTTGCTCGGCATTTTATCCTGTTACCAGGGGATCCGCAAGCCGGAGCTTTTTCTCGCAGCCTGTGTCATGACGAAGTTGTTTACAAAAAAAAAGAACAATAGCCAACGAAACTTAAGACGCTAAAGAACTGAAATTTCATTCATTAAAAATCTTTCCTAAAGAATTGAGACTTTATTTAGAAATAAAGTCTAAACCCTTTGGGATATATTTCTAAAAATATATATATATATATATATATATATATATATATATATATATATATATATATATATATATATATATATATACAGGGTGATACAAGGAGACGCCAGGCTCTTTATGTCGACTGGAAAATTCGGTTTCTTAACCTATCGCGCTACGACTTTGTGCAGCGTGGCCCACAGATGGTGCATTTTTTTTGTTTTAAAATTTGCGGAGAGCGAACTTACCTGAGAAAAAAGTAAAGAAAGAAAAAGGCTTAGGTCCTATGAAAACGCAGCGACGCCACCGGTCTGCAAACAACACGGCGCCGTTTCGCACAGGAGACAAGAGATGGCGCAACAAACACCGCCAACGAACGAGCATACGGCGCCGAGAGCAGGCCTTTTTAGCAGACGATATTTTCGACTCAAAAGAGGTGCGCGTTCCGCAGGCGGCGACAGTCGCAGAAACAAAGAAGACAAGCGCGGTAACAGCAAGGAACTGCAGCTCCTTGTCTGCTAAAGGGCCGGCTCTCGGCGTCGTCTGCTCGTTCGTTGGCGGCAGTTGGCGTCGCGACCGCTTGCGCCATCTCCTGTCTCCCGTGCGAAACGCCGCCGTGTTGTTTGCAGACCGGTGGCGTCGCTGCGTTTCCATAGGAGCTAAGCCTTTTTCTTTCTTTACTTTTTCCTCAGGTAAATTCGCTATTCGCAAACTTTACAAAAAAAAAAAAAAAATGCACCATTTGTGGGCAACGCTGCACAAAGTCGTAGCGCAATAGGATAAGAAACCGAATTTTCCGTCGATTTAACCAGCCTGGCCTCTCCTTGTATCACCCTGTATATATATATATATTGTTACGAAGACGACGACGCACAACTTTGTGAAATAGGGGCGCGCGTTGCATGTTTTCGCCACGCGAGCTGAGAGCCATTCGACTGTTCCGCCATTGGTCGCCTCTGGTCTTCCCACATCGCACCATCAAATACGCCTCTCATAAACACCCTCACAAGATATATATATATATATATATATATTGCTAGAGGTAGACCAAGAGGAAGACGAGGAGCACAGTGGGCGTCCTTGTAAACGTTAAGTGGCATACCTTTAGCCGGAACTGAATTTGACTCCAGTGAGCCTCAAACATTATGGTGGCAGCGGTGGGATCATTTCTAAACTTCGATGGCGAATCCACTGCACGTTACGTCTCGCTCTGGCAACACTTCGCAGCGAGCAGCTGCAAATGGCTTCTCCATGAGCGTTCTAACGCCGCTAGAACGCCTTCAAACTTGCTTGAATGATTTTCCGAGTGACATCAATGCGCCACAAAGTGCCGCTTTGGGGATTCCTGTAGATGACTTTAGAAAATCTCCACCGGCTCTGGATGGAGGTGAGATTGTTTCAACAGTTCGCCCCTCGACGAAAGTGAATCGAGGTACCAGTGTAAGGACTAGTCCGTCATTGAAGTTAAAACCCTTCGACAGTAGCTCACCAGTTCACCTTTATCTGTACTAGGCTGAAATTATTGCACAAGCCAACGGCTGGACGGAACACAACAAAGTCCAAGCGCTCGTCTCCCAGTTTCCAGGACGAGCTCTAGAAGGGCTTTACCAATTCGATGGCATCCACCTATCATTTCCGGCCCTACGTGAAGCACTGTAACGACGTTTGGAGATAGACATCTTCGAGAAGTGCACTGCTCGGAGTTAAGTTTACGCCTTCAGCGCTCTCACGACACCTTTCAGGAGCTGGCAGCCGACATCCAGCGCTTGATTGTCAAGGCACATTCTGGAGCCCCAACAGACGCAAAGGATAAGATTGGCACCTCTGCTTTTGCAGCCCCAGTAGCTGATCCAGAGGTTCAAGTATTTGTACGTCTTTCACGACCAGCAAACGTCAAAGATGCCCTGGATCAAGCGCTAAAAGCGGCAACCGCTAAAAGGGCAACAGAGTTCGTGCAGAGTGCTAGGCATCTACAAGAGCCATTATCACCACTTTCTGCCTTATCTTCTGCACCAAAAAGGCGGCATGGCAGAAAGAAATACAATCCTCCACAACAACCAACCCGGTCTGAGGCCACTGATTAAGCTTCCAAGGTTAAGGGTAGAGCGAGCACGGTGCTTTCTTTAGTAACTCCCCTAAAACGTCCTTTGACATCAGTGGCAAGCAACAAATCGTCGGTTCCAAAATTTACAGTTTGGATCGAAAGTATTAGATACCAAGATGCTCTTCTTGGCACTGGAGCAGCAGTCAACGTTCTGGCATCATCCCTGGTTCCAGCAGACGCACGTCCCCGTCCGACGTCACTTGGATTGTTTACTGTGAACGGTACTGCATGTCACACCCAGGGTATTTTAACTTTGCAAGTGAAAACAGTTGAGAGTACGTCACCAGTGGAGTTCGTGGTGCTCGAGAACTCTGTTTGCCCGGTAGTGCTTGGGTACGAGTGGTCCCGTAAAAATAACTTTCTTAATAATGAGTTTCCGTATTCCAGAGACAACAGAATCGCAACATCGAAAGTTGATCACAGTAAGTTCTTATCAAGGCACAATCTACACCTTCGTGCCACTCGAGTTATCTTCAAAGTATGGAATGGCACAATTGCACTTCTGAGAGATTTGCTAAATCACGTCGAGAAAGTGCTTCGAACTTTACTTTGCACTGACACAGCAAGTATCACACCCGTGACAAGCAACGTCTATGTGTGCAAAACGGTCACCAGACATACCCCCTAGCTCCGCTGCATGGGTTCCAGCGAAAACGCCCGACCAAAGCTTCAGCGGCTCCGTATCTTACGAACCTCTCCTTTATGCTTAACCTCGGCACGAGTTTCTTCCTCCCCACAATTTGGCATCTTCTCTGCGGGGAAACTTCGTCATCTTGGCTGTAAATATTGGATTGAACGAGATCACACTAAAACCTGGGAAACAAGTCGGAACCACTCAACCCTCCTGCCCTGAAGTGCAGGTGAATACAGTCACACTAGAATTCAACTCAAAGGCAGACATACCCAGTCTTCCATGGGAAAAACTTAATGTTAATCGTGACCTCGACGCTGAACATATAGCAGCGCATCGACAGCTCCTTCAACGTCATCGTAGCTGCATCGCGCTTTCTCGAAATGAACTCGGCTGCACGTCTTTGGTTGACCATTCCATTGGCACCGGGGACAGTCGACCTATTCACCAGTCACAGCGTACGTTTGCTCCATCCGAACGAAGTGTTATACAAACGCAAGTTAATGACATAATTCAACATGGGATGGTCGTTCCTTCATCAAGCCCATGGTCCTCTCCAGTAATGCTCGTCCGAAAAAAAGTTGGTGCTATCCGGATTTGTGTTGACTTCAGAAAAATCAAGAGCCTTGCGAAACAGAATGTGTACCCCCTACCTTGCTTGGATGATGCCCTGGATCGACTACAGGAATCAGAGTATTTCACAACCTCTGATAGCCTGTCAGGATACTGGCAGATTGCGCTGGACCAAAGGATGAAGAAAACTTTGCGTTTGTGACACTGGATTGACTCTACCGGTTTACGAGAATGCCCTTTGGGCTGTGTAATGCACTTGCAACATTTCAGAGACTAAAGGACAGGGTGCTAGGCCACCTGAAGCGGACCATGGCACACGTGTACCTAGATGACGTAATGGTGTATGGAAATACATTCCATGAGCACGTCCAAAGACTTATATCAGTATTGGATGCGCTCTCCTCTGCCAGTCTGCGTCTGAAACCAGAAAAGCGTTACGTTGGGTATAAAGAAGTAACCTACCTTGGACACGTTGTATCGAAAAGAGGGATTACATCAGATCCTGTCAAGCTTCAAGCCTTCGCAGAGTATTCTGTTCCAACATCCTTAAAGGAGGTAAAAAGTTTCCAAGGATTCGCGTTATACTTTTGCCGATTCATTTCTTACTATGCGCGCCGTTCGGCTCCAATGACCCGTCTTCTACGAAAGAATGAACCCTGGCGATGGACAGCAGAGGAAACTAGCTTCCTTTGAAGACCTGAAACGTGCCTAGTTGAGCGTCCCAATTCTCGCCCACTTTGACCCTGCTAAGGCGACCTATCCTCACACAGATGCCAGTGGAGAGGGACTCGGTGCTGTTATGTTTCAACAAGATGACTACGACACGCAACGTGTTGTTTCATACGCAAGTCGCCGTCTGACGGACGCAGAACAGCGGTATCATTCTTCAGAACTTGCGTGTCTTGCACTAGTCTGGCCAGTGCAACACTTCCGGTCATATCCTTATACGGACAACACTTCACAGTTGTGAACGATAACTCAGCCTTGACACGGCTCCAAAGCAAGAAAGATCTGGCAGCCAAACTGGCTCGTTGGTTGATTTTACTTCAAGACCTTAACTTCACAATTGATCATCGGAGTTGCAAAGAACACCAAGATGCAGCCTTTCTATCTCGACATGCAATGAAGGACATACCGGATTCTCTTGACCACGATGCTTGCTTTTGTGTGCCTACATTTAATTTGAACGCAGACCGGGAACAAGACTGAGAAATCCAGGACATCATGTCTCGACTTCAAACGACTGACGTACCGCCCACGACTAATCGCCTACGTAAAGCGTACCAGATTTGTGCCGGGTTAGTTTGCCATTGCAGGTGCAGCACTAAACACTGGGTGCTAGTTGTCCCATCTTCGCTACGCAGAGCGGTACTGCATTTTTGACACGACGACCCTACGGCGGAGAATCTAGGCCATGACAAAACTTTCCAGGAGATTTTAGGTATGTACTGGTGGTCTGGGCTTTGAAAGGACGTGACTAGGTACGTAGCGTCTTGCTCAAAATGTCAGCAACGATAATCACCAAATACAACCAAGCAATGTAAACTTCACCCCATACCACCACCAGAGACTCCATTCGAGGTGTGGGGGATCGACCATCTCCGGCCTTTTCCACGTACATCGGACGGCAACCGCTTCATTCTAGTGGCGGTAGATCATCTTACAAAATGGGTAGAGTTATGCCCCGTGGCCAGCACCTCAACCGAAGAAGGGTGGCGGTTCCTTTCAACCCAGCTTCTGCGACACGGAGTGTCACGGATGATCCTCACTGGTTGAGATACAGCTTTGACCTCTGTCATGTTTTCAGAAGAGCTAGCATCTCAACGCATAACTCATGCTAAAGTAGCTCACTACCGACGCAGACGAACGGGTTGGTGAAGCGAGCTAACAGAACAATTTCTGGAATTCTTTACTCGTAAGTAAATGTCAAGCACACTGATTGGGACACTTTTGTTCCTTATGCCGCGTTCCCGATGAATACCATTAAGCAGTCAAGCACCCCTTATACACCATTTCAACTTGCTCCTGGTAGAACGGCGGTGCTTCCTCAGGAATGCTCAGTATTTGTAACGTGGCGGAATAGGGGAGACGATTTTGGTGACAATAACTTTCAGCACCCCCTGGATGATGCACGAATACGAGTAAGAGTGGCTATATTACATTCCCGACAGCGTACGGCATCTTGATACAGCGCTGCCGGCTCGACACCATGTCTATCACCGGGTGACTAGGTCCTGGATCGGAGGAAACAGCGAAAGAGAGGTCGAGCACAGAAGCTTCTTCCTAGGTATAGGGTCCCTGTGAAGTCACTAAGAAAATTGAACCCCTAACCTATGAAGTACGAGATTGGGGAACTTCACGGAAGACCAGGATATTTTCAGCGTATGTGCATCACGTGAAAATGTACATCCCACGCACAAGTGTTCTTCCTTCTTCTCAGGTTCAGTGAACTGTGGGAACCAAAGTGCCGATGACTTACTTTCTGTACTGTGATAACTCTTTTGAGGGGAAGGGGGAGACTGGTTAGAGGCAGAAGAAGAGGAAGACAATGGCGTCCTTGTGAACATTAAGTGGAATTCCATCAGCCGGAACTGAAGTTGACTCCAGTGAGCCTGTAACAATATATAGAGTATAGACCAACACGCGGCCCTGACGTCACGCAGATGCGGCGGCGCTGTCGACGGCACTGCGCATGCGCAGACGCTTCACTCCTCCCGAATTTGGTTTCTGCGCACGCGCAGTGCCCACACCTTGTGTGGGTAAACGCGGGCTTGTTTGTAAATATCGTGTTGGTCGATGTATATATATATATCTATCTAACCTGAACGATAACATAACCCTACAAGCTGACCTTAACCTAATAGCCGACTGGTGTAAACAGTGAAAAATGACAATTAGCTTTTCTAAAGCAAATCTCGTTTCCTTCACGCGTGCTCATAGTCCTCTCTCACTTACACCATGTGCAGCCAGGTAATTACCAAGTGTCCATATTACAAATATCTGGGTGTTCACTTATCTGACGATCTCTCATGGAACACGCATATAACACACGTCCTGTCTAATGCTAACCGCTCTCTTGGCTATCTTCGACGGAATCTGAAACTAGCACCATCATCAGCTAAACAACTAGCCTACACTACCCTCGTAAGATCGCAACTTGAATACGCGTCATCCATTTGGTCCCCTTGGCAACATTCATTGATAACAAACATAGAGGCACTTCAAAATCGAGCCAATCAGATTCATTTTTTCGGATTACTCACGAGACACCAGCATCACTTCTTTACGAATAAAAGCTAACCTTGATCTCCTCTCAACCAGAAGGAAATTATCACGCCTGTCTCTTTTTCACAAGATTTACTATCATAACCATGACATCAGAACTTCACTATTATCCCCAGCCAGTCGCATATTTCTCGCATTGATAACGTCTGTAAAGTTCGTCCAATTTTCGCCTCGTCAGTTTCGTTTCTTAACTCCACCTTGCCATTCACAATAACGGACGGGAATAGCCTGCCTAACAGTATCGTGAACCCAGACAGATTATAATACATTCATATCCCAACTGACCGTCTATCTGCATTTGCACTAATAGCAAAGTCAACTCGTGTTTATCGAAATGTTTTATTTGGGCATTTTTCTGTTTCATTAGCTGTTTTTCCCTAAAAATGTTTTAAGTATGTTTTTTTCCTGTTTTTGCTGCTTTATATAACAATGTTTTCCAGCATTTATCCCACTTTTTTGTTTGTTACTTTATATAATGTTTCTTCAGCTGTTACTCCCACCTTGTGTAATGCCAGCAATGGCCTTCAAGGTTAAATAAATGATGATGATATACACACACACACACACACATATATATATATATATATACAGGGTGTTTTTTAAGCTTAGCAGAATGTTTTTTTTTCAAAAAACATAAAAGCTAGATTAATGCCGTCTAATCGTAACGATCAGTCGGCTAATTAGATAAAATTCGTTAATGAACTTTTTATTTAATGAAAATAGATATATAATTTCAATTAGAAACTTGCTGGGCGTCATCGAAAAACCCTAAATCAGTCAATTTTAGAAAGACTTTGAGCGCGTGAGAAGCGTAGTAGTGCACTAAAGTTAGCACTCGTGGAGCACGTACAAAGCTAGCTGTTGCGATAAGGCGCCCGCGCAATTTTTCCGTCTCTTATCTAGCCCCAGCCTTGTACCTGCTCCACGAGCGGTAACTTTAGTGCACAACTACGCTTCTCACGCGTTCAAAGTCTTTCTGAAAATTACTGATTTAGTGGTTTTCAATGACGCTGAGCAAGTTTATGATTGGAACTATATCTCTATTTTCATTCATTTAAAAGTTAATTAACAAATTTTAACTAATTAGCCGACCGATCGTTATGATTATCCCCCTATACTATGTCCCCCTGGCCGTATAACACACCTGCGCAGCCCGCATTAACCTAGCTTTCATGGTTTCATTTTAAAAATTCTGTTAAGCTTAAAAAAAAAAAAACACCCTGTGTATATACAGGGTGTTTTTTGTTTATTCTTACAGATTTGTTTAAAGAAAACTGTGAAAGCTACACTAATGCGGTTTGTGCAGGTGGGTTATACTGCCAGGCAGACATTAGGGGGTGGCTAATCTTTGCGATAAGTCGGCTAATTAATTAAAATTTGTTAAATAACTTTTTAATTAGTGAAAATAGACATATGATTTCAATTAGAATCTTGTAGAGAATTATCGAAAACCACTAAATCAACTATTTTTAGAAGGATAAAACGCCGGGGCAGCATTTTACGGCGTTCTGTAAAAACGCTTCATTTGGACGCGTTTCTAGATTTCGGTTTGTTATCGGTGCGCATCACCGCGCCCGCGGTCCTGCTCCCCAGTGGCTGAGACGCGCAACACACGTGCGCCTTAGTTTCCTCCATTCTACGAGGGAGGCGAGGAGGTGGCTTCGCGCCGCGACCACCGGGGGGCAGGACCGCGGGCGTAAAGATGCGCTGCGATAAGAAACCGAAATCTAGAAACGCGTCCAAATGGAGCGTTTTTACAGAACGCCGTAAAATGCTGCCCCGGCGTTGTATTCTTCGAAAAATAGTTTATTTAGTGGTTTTTGATTATGCTCTACAAGTTTCTAATTGGAATTATATGTATATATTTACTAATTAAAAAGTTAATTAACGAATTTTAATAATTAGCCGACTTATCGCAAAGATTAGCCACCCCCATAATGTCCGCCTGGCCGCATAAACCACCTGCACAAACCGTATTAGTGTAGCTTTCACAGTTTTTTTTATCAAATCTGCAAGAATAAAAAAAAAACACCCTGTATATATATGGGTGTTTTCACCTCAAATCGTGCAGGCAAAAAGGGTCGAATTTTTCATTTCGCTCAAAAAAATATATGTTATGGCGTCGTCTCTAAAAACGCAGTAGCCACCAATCGCAAGTTCGTCGGATTTTTCGTTCTCGACTTACGAATTTTAAAAGAGGCGGCGGCGGAAAGCAGTGTTTTTCACATCCGTCTTGGGTCGGATATTTCGGTCGATCTCCCGCCGTGGATTTTCAGTCCACATTATATTAACCTTTTGCAAGCACTCTGTGAGCCCATTTAAAACGCTCTAATACCATGAAGTAGTTTTAGGCGTTTTGCTTTTATTCTGTAAAAATGTCAAAAACGCCCCCTCGGGCAATTGCTGACGAAATTTGACAAATACTGGCGATCTCCTTGGGTTACATCGATATGTTTTATGTTTACGGAGAGCCCAAAACACGTTCTTTATAGATATTTTAAAATCACTGAGCTGCATAAAATTCCCTTTGTTTGTGCAGGTGGGTTATACTGCCAGGCGTTATGTTATGTTCGAAAACAAAAAAGCACCAATTTTAAAATCGATTTTCTCAAAAAAACATTTTTATTTTTTTTTTGTTAAAATGTAAACATGATAGTTGTCTACTCGAAAATCAAGTCGAGAAAGTGTGTATTTTGCTTGTATGTTCTTTATTTAAGCCTCAATATTGGAAAAAGCCGTCTTCGTTTTGCAAGACCTAACTTAGACATCGCGACCCGTGCGTTTTTATGAATTGTGAAAAGGTTTTCTTGAATTTTGTCTGCGTTTTGTAACCAATTATAAACGTATTTCGCGGTATTGAATAGTTATTTATGTTTTGATAAGAGCGGGAAACCACGAGAAACATATCTAACCAAATCAGCAGGCTTAGTAGACCTTCAATATCGAAGAGGCACAGACGTTGTATTGTTTCGATTTATAAAGCTTTCACTGTAAACTGTCATGGGCCAGTCATAATCCCGGCAGTCGGCGCTGTAGCTACTAGCGCGCTGAGTATATAAGGTCATGCTCCGCACCTAATAAGACAGTTCATTGCCAGACTCTTGACTAGACTACATGGTGTCAGAAGTGGGGTGAAGAGAACAAAGAAGATAGCATGGCGTCGTCGCTGCTCCCACCGCCGAAACCGCTGGACACAACGGGCGACCTGTGGCAGTCCTGGCGCATCTGGAAAAGTGAGTTTAAGCTTTTCTCGACTGCAACGATGCTCACAACGAAACCTAAGGAAGTACAAGCAGCCACCTTCCTTATGACGATAGGTGAAGAGGCACGGAAAGCATACGCGACGTTCGTTTTTGAAGCGGAGGAGGAACGAGACGACGTTAACGTGCTCATGGAAAAGTTCGAGAGCTTCTACCAACCTGCCACGAACCTGACGTACAATGAGTTTCGTTTCGGCACCCGAGATCAGCGAGAAGGAGAAACCTTTAACGAGTGGCTAACAGAGTTGCGTTTGTTAGCAAGTCGCTGCGAGTTTGGCGTGTTAGAAGAGCGTATGCTTCGAAGCCGAATCATCCTCGGGATAAAAGACAAAAAACTGCAACAGAAGCTGATCTCAGAAAACCCGCCATACGCAAAGGCCGTGAAAATATGTCGAGCCTGAGAACAAGGTCAGGAACAGTTCGAAAAGATACAAAGCTTCGCGGAACAAAAGCATGCAGCCGTTGTTAATCGTATGGAAGCATCATGCCCGAAGTGCGGATTTTCCGCGCACCGAGACCAAAAATGCCCAGCAATAGGAAAACGCTGCCAGAACTGCAGTGGCTACAACCATTTCGCAAAAGTATGCAGAAAACCGAAAAAAAAACTCACCCGAAACAGCACGACCAAAAGCAAGTACGGGATTCATGCAGATAGCGATAGCGAAGAAGAATATTTCCTGCAGACTTTGTGAATGACAAGTGTCTCCAACAGAAACCTTTGGTCAGCCCAGGTTCACGTTGAAGACGAGCCGCTCGACTGTAAGCTTGATACCGGAGCGGATTGCTGCGTCATGTCAAAACAGACGCTCCGGCGACTGACAGATACGCTAACGCGGAAATGCAACGTGGCTCTGAATGGGTTTTTCGGTCATATGAAATATGCAAGAGGGCGCGTTGCACTAACGCTCCGATGTGGCACCCACTCAACTACAGCGCAGTTCTTTGTGATGGATCAAGACATACCCCTTACACTTAGCGGTTCGGGCGCAGAAGAGCTCGGATTAATCAAGCGAATGGCAACAATTACGAGCAGCGACCTGTACGAAGCAGCCAAGCTTTTTGATGATGTGTTCCAGGGACTCGGCAGAATAAAAAATATCTCCTACAAGATGAAACTGAAACCTGAAGCACAAGGTATCGTTAAACCACCGAGGAAAGTGCCCATTGCTTTGAGAGATAAGGTTAAAAAGGAACTCGATCGCATGGAGCAGGATCAAGTAATAACCAAAGTCACAGAACCTACAGATTGGAGTAGTAACATGGTCGTTGTTACAAAACCCAACAAGATCCGCATCTGTCTGGACCCGTCGGATTTAAACAGAGCCTTATTGCGCGAACATTACCCGATGCCAGTATTGGCTGATGTCTTGAATTCTCCGGGTCTGCACGGTGCGAATTACTTTTCCACACTTGACGCCTCCTCTGGGTTCTGGCAGATTGCTTTAGACCACGAGAGCTCCTACTTGTGCACTATGAGCACACCATTTGGACGGTACAGGTTCTTGAGGATGCCATTCGGCATTTCATCAGCTCCGGAAATTTTTCAGCGGGCAATCCACACTGTTCTAGAAGATCTTACAGGAGTAGCCGTTGTCATGGATGACATTTTGGTCTGGGGAGCAACCAAGCAAGAGCATGATGCAAACCTGCAGAGGCTGCTGCAACGCTGCAGAGTGGCCAACCTAAAGCTCAACAAAAAGAAATGCCGTTGTCTTCAGAAAGAGGTTCGCTACCTTGGACACGTCATAACCACGGAAGGTCTTCAAGTTGACCCCCACCCCTTGCAGGACATTCTAGCAGTCCCTGCCCCGACTAACTGCAAGTCCCTGCAAATATTCCTCGGCATGGTTAACTTCGTGTCTTGTTTCATACCAAATGTGTCTTCGATTGCAGCCCTGCTGCGAGAACTGCTGCGTAAAGAAGTCGCGTGGGATTGGACGAACCGACACCAGAACAGTTTCGAAGTCCTGCGACAGAGGCTGATGGAAGCTCCAGTTTTGGCGTACTTCAGACCAGGCAAGCCTGTTACTTTGTCTGTCGACGCGAGCCAACACGGCGTCGGAGCTGTCCTTCTTCAAGACGGACACCCGGTTGCGTACTCTTCAAGATCCCTCACGGATTCACAACGCAACTACGCACAAATTGAAAAGGAAACTTTAGCTATAGTTCACGGCTGCACGAAGTTTCATGACTACATCGTAGGACAGCCCGAAGTCACTGTTTTTCCCCGTAACCGTTTATGACAGTTTGCAGAGAACCTGGACTCCCGCGGTCATCGAAGCCACAACAGATGCACCCAGGTCTTACGTAGTCACCACTGAAGATGGTCAGAGCAAAAGACGTACTAGGGAGGATTTGCGACTTCTGCCGACTACTACTACAGTTGAAAATGCCCCGTGGGTCAACGGGAGTGGAACAGCCGGTATTTCGAGTCAACAGACACCTCCCGGGGACGACCAGGTTGGACACGCACCGTCACCGGCAGATGAAGATGCGACCGCCTGAGCTACCAACGTTCAATCGGCTACCCCAGAGCGCAGAAGTACGCGACTACGGAGGAAACCTCAGCGATACCCAACCTCGGAATGCAAGCAACCTGAAGAGGAGGAAGATGTCATGGGCCAGTCATAATCCCGGCAGTCGGCGCTGTAGCTACCTGCGCGCTGAGTATATAAGCTCATGCTCCGCACCTAATAAAACAGTTCATTGCCAAACTATGACTAGACTACATAAACTAGCATGACTAGTTATTAGCTGTCATATTACTAAGACATAGAAAGTCACCGCATCCATTGATATACAATTCTTTCCGAAACCAAACGGTAGTACAGATCACCAGGGAATATTCTTTCACTTCCCTAATACACAAAAACGATGACACAGAAACGGTCTGAAAAACACGGAGAGAGTGTCACGGAGAGAGGTAGGGAATAAAAATAAATAAATGAGAATAAAATTGCCTAATAAACTCCGATCTTATCGAAAATTGCGTTAAAAAATAAAAAGATTTAGGTTCGAGCGGTGGCAAGGGGACTAGTGGAGAGTCAGACAAAGAAATCAACAACACGTAGAGTTGGAAAAAAAAAAAATCTAATAAAGACGGAAAAACTCAGCCGCACATGGCAAGAACAAAAAGCCAACTCCTCCGGGAATTCCCTAAACGGGACACAACCGAACACTTGCGAACACGCTCTCTACAGCACCATCAGGCCTCTACGCCATGACGAAATAAACCCAACATCTAAACAATGCTGACAAACAGTTAGTTACAAAACATTAAAAAAAAACGTTCAGCAAAACCGCACCCGAGAAAAAAAAGTTCAGCGGGGCGAAGGAACATACCCGAAATAAAAAAAGAAAAGTCTTAACTGACCGATGCCGAGTCCAGTCCCACGACACTGAAGCCTGGCAGGATGACGGTGTCCAGATGATGCTCAAATCTGTTCTTCACTCTATTACGCACATCCACGACGGCTGTGCGGAACAGGGGCTGTGCGGAACAAAGTGAAGAATAGATTCGAGCAGCGATGCGGCGAGAAGGTAACCGAGACGTAACATGCCTCGAGCTTCATATCGGGAGAGGAGCTTTCGAGGTAGTTACTGCAGTTGCTCAAACTTTCTCCTTCCCCTTCCCTTTTTCTAAAGAACACGTCAGCCGGCGCTAACTTTTCATCTCGGGAGAAGGCCACTGTTCACAAACGGTTATGAATGACAAGGAGGCTGTCTTCGACCCTACTAGTCTCCGGGCAGAATAAACAGAAGTATATTTACCAACACGCTCGTTTTTAATGTCAATCTCCGGGCTTTGCTGTTTCCAAAAGAGATAACCCTTCTGTGCTATCGGGTGTCCGCGGAGAGAGATGTTCGCCGCGCCAACGACACATTCGTACCATTTCACTCCTCGTGACAGAGGCTGCGCTGCTCGCTTTACTGTCACGGGCCGTCCTATCTAACACAACGAGTACGAAAGGTCGTGGTCATCTCCTGGCTCCGAAAGGGCGGGACGTTCATATAGGCCAATGAAGGTCCCGAATCAATACGACGTTTGCCGATTTCTACTCATTAAAAATTTCATTTCATTTCATTTATTTACACCTTAAGGGTCCGTGAAGGGCATTACATAAGGGGGGGGGGGGGTATTCAAGTTTTATACAACAGAGAAACGCAAGTACAAGAAAAAACAGAAAAGGAAACTAAAACACACTTAACACACTCAACACACTCAGGTCTGCTCAAAGTTACACAACTCATAGCACTAGTAGGACGATAAATGAAGTTTAATACACGATAGAAAATTAATCGGATCCACAATGGTGACAATGGACGATGGGAGGTTGTTCCAGTCGCTGATGGCCTGAGGGAGGAATGATCGATTGAATGCGTTTGTAGAGCCTGAAATACGCTTGATTGTACATGCGTTGTTAAGGCGTGAAGATGTTCGGTCGGGGGGTGATAGCAACTCATTTTTAAGGACTGGAATGTGGTAGTAGATTTTATGAAGACGGCAGAGCTCAGAGACTTTCCTGCGGAGCTGCAAAGAGGACATAGTTAGTTGACTTTTCAAGGCGGAAACACTAAATGAGTGATCATAAGTAGACAGGATGAAACGAGCAGCCCTGTTTTGAACTGCTTCGAGGTTGTTAATTAGGTAAATTTGATGGGGATTCCAGATGGTAGCGGCGTATTCTCATTTAGGTCTGACGTACGTGTCGTACGCCAGTTTTCGAACCAGGGGAGGTGCGGATCGTAGGTTACGTCTTATTAGTCCAAGGGTCCTTGATGAGTCAGCAGTAATGGCTTCAATGTGATTATTCCAGGAGAGGTCGGGTGTTAGTCTTACACCAAGATATTTATACATAGAAACATTCTCAATTAAGTCGGAGTCCAGGTAGTATTGGTAGGACAGTACAGATTTTTTCCTAGTGAAGCGAATTAGTTTGCATTTAGATTTATTTAACGACATCAACCAGTCATCGCACCATTTGTTAATTTTAGATAAGTCACTTTGAAGTTGGTCGTTATCTTGCACACATGTTACTTTGTTATAGACGACGCAGTCATCTGCAAATAGACGTATTTTAGAGGAAATATTGCTAGGGAGGTCATTTATATATATTAAGAATAATAGAGGCCCTAAAACAGACCCCTGCGGAACACCAGAAGTCACGTTTGTTAGGGATGATTCTTGGTCATTAATTGACGTTAGTTGCACGCGGGACGAAAGAAAGTCACGTATCCATGAAAATGTGAGTGGGTCAATGTGTAGAGATGACAACTTAGAGAGTAGGCGTTGATGAGGGACACGGTCGAAGGCTTTTGAGAAATCAAGAAAAGCGGCGTCAGTCTGAGTATGACATTCAAGGTTAGTGTGTAGGTCATTAACAAAATCACAAAGATGAGTCTCGCAGGAAAGTCCCTTTTGAAAACCGTGCTGCTGCTTGAAGAAAAAAGAATTACTTGCTAGGTGGGACATGATATGGGAGTAAAGTATATGCTCTAGTAATTTGCAAGAGATGGAGATTAATGATATTGGGCGATAATTAGACACAGAAGAGCGACTACCCTGCTTAAAAACTGGGACTACCCTGGCCATCTTCCAGTCAGAGGGAAGGCAGCATTCAGAAAGTGATTGGGTAAAGATCAATTTAAGAAACTCGCTTGAAATTATGCTAGTATTTTTTAGGATTTTAGAGTTGATATTATCGGGACCAGCAGATGATGTAAGTTTTAATTTATCAATTAGATTTTTTATTCCGGCAGAAGTAACAGTGATAGGGGGCATAGGCTCGTAGGGTTGATCGGGGAATATGGGAACGCTGTCCAAGCACTCGTTTGTAAAAACTGAAGAAAAGTAATCATTAAAGACTCTAGGGCAGTCGCTCTCCAGGATGGGGTCGCCATTAGCGTTTTTAAGATGGATGACAGGGTTGCTACTTTTCGGCAAGATTAAGCTCCAGAACTTCCTTGGGTTACTATGAAGTATATTAGGTAAGTCGTGAAAAAATAATTTTTTTTAGAGAGTCGAAGACTACTGGTGTATGCGTTTAGGGCAGAATTGTAAGCATCCCAGGCTTGGGGGGTGTTCGTACGTTTGGCTTTTGTGAAGAGTCTTTTCTTCCTATTGCCTAATGAGAGCAGAGTTTTTGTAAACCAAGGACTTGTCGTGTCAGAGCGTATATGAATGGTTGGAACAAACATGTGTACCAGATTATTTATTTTACTCTTGAATAGCACCCAATTTTCTTCTACTGATCTACAATAAAAATTAGAAATGAAATGATCGAAGAAAATGGTCAACTCATGGTTAATTGATGCGTAGTCAGCTTTGTTGTAATCGTGAATAATTTTGGAAATGGGATGCTTCATGAGAACGGGAAGTGACAAGTCGATGTGCAGTACTTTCTGATCACTGAGCCCATCGCAGTAGTGAATGGATTTGACAAGGTCAGATGACGTAGTTAAAACCAAGTCGAGGATGTTGTCAGAGCGTGTTGGTTTATCAACTAACTGTGTGAAGTTTAGGTTGAGACACATATCTAGGAACAATTTCGATGCGGTGGAGCTTCCTGGTGATAGATTAGGCCAGTCTATGGAAGGAAAATTAAAGTCGCCAAAGAGGAGCATGTCAGCTTTCGGGAAACGATTTTTTATGTCCAGAAGCACGGAGCACAGTTCTGTATGAAAGGATGAAGCACAATCCGGTGCCAATAACATACACCAAGAATGACTTTGCTGGCCGATGTAGAAATGCATATACACAGAAATTCTAAACCATGGTTAACTAAACAAATGTTAAAAGAGGAAATATTCTTTTTTATTGCGATTACCACACTGACGCCTCTCCTGCTGGGCCGGTCGTGCCGGAAAATGTTACAGCATAGATGTGCAGGGAAAAGTTCTTTATCTTCAATATCAGGTTTTAACCAGGTTTCCGTGAGAATGACTATGTCAGACGAATTGTACTCAAGAACACTATGCAGCGCGGTACGTTTTGGAATGATGCTACGGATATTTGTGAAAAAGACAGATAATGTTTGATTTTTATCGCGCGTTACGGTATGAGGGGAAGATGACAAAGCTTTGTTTTTTTTACGTGTACCTAGTTATGCGAGCTCAACTACAGACTGAGACTCTACGTTAAAGACGAAACGTTTGTTATTGATGTGCAGTTTGTTAAAATGAACTTTAAACGGCACATTTAGACTCTTTCCATACTCATAAAGCTTACTGCGGGCAAAGCGTACGGCCTCAGAAAAATCCTCACGGACGGCAAAATGTGTGTCTTTCAGTTCGAATCCGGCAGCCAAAATGCTCTCTTTGTCTTTAAACCGGGAAAACTTGACGATGATTGGCCTATGTTTATCAGGTTGAAATTTCCCCAGACGGTTCGATCTCTCTAGATTAGATGGATCCAGCTGTACGCCTAGATTGTTAGCGCAGAAATCGATAATTTTTCTTTCCGATTGGCTCCATGTTTCCGCCTGGTCATCTGGGCAGCCAAAAAATAAAAGATTCGATCTTCGAAGCCTGTTTTCGTTATCGTCACACTGTTTCTGGATGTTGGTTAGCTCGGCGGACATGTTAAGAACGGGTGAAATCCCAGGTGTGGCGCTCGTCGCAACAAGACTAGTTTCCACAGCAGATAACCTGGTAGATAGTTGCTGGACGGTGGCGTCGGTTGCCTTCAGTCCGCTATCTAAGGACGCGACTTTTGCGAAAATCTCCGACTGTGAGGCCTCAATTCTCTGAACTGTTGCAAGAATGCTTTCTAGTTGCTCACTGACCGTCAGTGGGCCCGGGTTAGATTCCACGTCACCCGACAAAGCTAAGAGTGGTCGGGAGACTAAAGATATGTATGAGTAATGAAAACAGCAGTAACAAAGATACTTCCATGAAGTGCACACATTGTCGTAGGGGCTCGACACTAAAAAAAGGCACAAATCATTACTGCGGAAACATTTGGCATTCCTAAGGTAACTAACCTGAATAAACAAGTGCGGTTTCGTCATGGCGTCAGCGGCGATGTCGAGCCCCAACTGGCCAGACCGTTGAAGCGGCTTTAGTAGACCCTCCCCAGGCTCCGCAGTCGTTGCTCCTCGTTGCCAGCCGCAGTTGGTGAAACTGGCTGAGCTTAGCAGAGTGGGCGTGTGCGGCATTTGTACGGTGTCATCCTCCTTGAACAGATGATGTGCGTCGTCGGTGGAACCACGGGTCACGGTCGGGCAATCCACGGCAAGCTTCGATGGGACGATAGCAGACAGGAGCAGCACCTGAATAAACAATTGCGGTTTCGTCATAGCGTCAGCGGCGATGTCGAGCCCCAACTGGCCAGACCGTTGAAGCGGCTTTAGTAGACCCTCCCCAGGCTCCGCAGTTGTTGCTCCTCGTTGCCAGCCGAAGTTGGTGACACTGGCTGAGCTTAGCAGAGTGGGCGTGTGCGGCATTTGTACGGTGTCATCCTCCTTGAACAGATGATGTGCGTCGTCGGTGGAACCACGGGTCACGGTCGGGCAATCCACGGCAAGCTTCGATGGGACGATAGCAGACAGGAGGAGCAGCACCTGAATAAACAAGTGCGGTTTCGTCATAGCGTCAGCGGCGATGTCGAGCCCCAACTGGCCAGACCGTTGAAGCGGCTTTAGTAGACCCTCCCCAGGCTCCGCAGTTGTTGCTCCTCGTTGCCAGCCGAAGTTGGTGACACTGGCTGAGCTTAGCAGAGTGGGCGTGTGCGGCATTTGTACGGTGTCATCCTCCTTGAACAGATGATGTGCGTCGTCGGTGGAACCACGGGTCACGGTCGGGCAATCCACGGCAAGCTTCGATGGGACGATAGCAGACAGGAGGAGCAGCACCTGAATAAACAAGTGCGGTTTCGTCATAGCGTCAGCGGCGATGTCGAGCCCCAACTGGCCAGACCGTTGAAGCGGCTTTAGTAGACCCTCCCCAGGCTCCGCAGTTGTTGCTCCTCGTTGCCAGCCGAAGTTGGTGACACTGGCTGAGCTTAGCAGAGTGGGCGTGTGCGGCATTTGTACGGTGTCATCCTCCTTGAACAGATGATGTGCGTCGTCGGTGGAACCACGGGTCACGGTCGGGCAATCCACGGCAAGCTTCGATGGGACGATAGCAGACAGGAGGAGCAGCACCTGAATAAACAAGTGCGGTTTCGTCATAGCGTCAGCGGCGATGTCGAGCCCCAACTGGCCAGACCGTTGAAGCGGCTTTAGTAGACCCTCCCCAGGCTCCGCAGTTGTTGCTCCTCGTTGCCAGCCGAAGTTGGTGACACTGGCTGAGCTTAGCAGAGTGGGCGTGTGCGGCATTTGTACGGTGTCATCCTCCTTGAACAGATGATGTGCGTCGTCGGTGGAACCACGGGTCACGGTCGGGCAATCCACGGCAAGCTTCGATGGGACGATAGCAGACAGGAGGAGCAGCACCTGAATAAACAAGTGCGGTTTCGTCATAGCGTCAGCGGCGATGTCGAGCCCCAACTGGCCAGACCGTTGAAGCGGCTTTAGTAGACCCTCCCCAGGCTCCGCAGTTGTTGCTCCTCGTTGCCAGCCGAAGTTGGTGACACTGGCTGAGCTTAGCAGAGTGGGCGTGTGCGGCATTTGTACGGTGTCATCCTCCTTGAACAGATGATGTGCGTCGTCGGTGGAACCACGGGTCACGGTCGGGCAATCCACGGCAAGCTTCGATGGGACGATAGCAGACAGGAGCAGCACCTGAATAAACAATTGCGGTTTCGTCATAGCGTCAGCGGCGATGTCGAGCCCCAACTGGCCAGACCGTTGAAGCGGCTTTAGTAGACCCTCCCCAGGCTCCGCAGTTGTTGCTCCTCGTTGCCAGCCGAAGTTGGTGACACTGGCTGAGCTTAGCAGAGTGGGCGTGTGCGGCATTTGTACGGTGTCATCCTCCTTGAACAGATGATGTGCGTCGTCGGTGGAACCACGGGTCACGGTCGGGCAATCCACGGCAAGCTTCGATGGGACGATAGCAGACAGGAGGAGCAGCACCTGAATAAACAAGTGCGGTTTCGTCATGGCGTCAGCAGCGATGTCGAGCCCCAACTGGCCAGACCGTTGAAGCGGCTTTAGTAGACCCTCCCCAGGCTCCGCAGTCGTTGCTCCTCGTTGCCAGCCGAAGTTGGTGAAACTGGCTGAGCTTAGCAGAGTGGGCGTGTGCGGCATTTGTACGGTGTCATCCTCCTTGAACAGATGATGTGCGTCGTCGGTGGAACCACGGGTCACGGTCGGGCAATCCACGGCAAGCTTCGATGGGACGATAGCAGACAGGAGCAGCACCTGAATAAACAAGTGCGGTTTCGTCATGGCGTCAGCGGCGATGTCGAGCCCCAACTGGCCAGACCGTTGAAGCGGCTTTAGTAGACCCTCCCCAGGCTCCGCAGTCGTTGCTCCTCGTCGCCAGCCGAAGTTGGTGAAACTGGCTGAGCTTAGCAGAGTGGGAGTGTGCGGCATTTGTACGGTGTCATCCTCCTTGAACAGATGATGTGCGTCGTCGGTGGAACCACGGGTCACGGTCGGGCAATCCACGGCAAGCTTCGATGGGACGATAGCAGACAGGAGCAGCACCTGAATAAACAAGTGCGGTTTCGTCATGGCATCAGCAGCGATGTCGAGCCCCAACTGGCCAGACCGTTGAAGCGGCTTTAGTAGACCCTCCCCTGGCTCCGCAGTCGTTGCTCCTCGTTGCCAGCCGAAGTTGGTGAAACTGGCTGAGCTTAGCAGAGTGGGCGTGTGCGGCATTTGTACGGTGTCATCCTCCTTGAACAGATGATGTGCGTCGTCGGTGGTACCACGGGTCACGGTCGGGCAATCCACGGCAAGCTTCGATGGGACGATAGCAGACAGGAGCAGCACCTGAATAAACAAGTGCGGTTTCGTCATGGCGTCAGCGGCGAATTTACGACGCCTGCTGGTCTGTTTAGAAGTGTTGCTTTCTTTTTTGAATTCCTCCAATGTAGCTTACCGCCTATAATAAAATTTAAATAATCAATAAATATAACAGGGTGGAACTACTGTATTTCATTTTTATGTGGGAAGGCTGAAAAAAGGCAGAAATATTTCACCGTTTGTGAAGGCGCGCTATTCGCAAGTACATTTCGAGCAGTAAAAACACGTTTTCGTACGAGATTGATGCTTAAATATAGACCACAGAAACAAAATACACACTTTCTCGACTTGCTTTTCGTGTAGACAACTATCATATCAACATTTTAACAAAAAATAAAAAAAATGGAAAATGGGTTTCTTGAGAAAATCGATTTCAAAAATGGTACTTTTTGGTTTTCGCATGATATTAACGCAAACGTCCCGCAACGTATATTTTATACAGCCGAGTTATTTTATAATATGTAAAGAGAGTGTTTTGGGCTCTCCGTGAACACAAAAAAAATTAATGTAACCCAAGTAGATCGCCAGTAATGAATTGTCAAAGTTCGTGAACAATTGACCGAAGGGGCGTTTTGACATTTTTACAAAAAAAATAAAAAAGCCTCTAATTATTTTATGGTATTAGAGCCTTTTAAATGTGTTCACAGAGTGCTTGAGAAAAGTTAATATAATGTGGACTGAAAATCCACGGCGGGAGATCGACCGAAACATCCGACCCACGACGGATGGGAAAAACACTGCTTCCCGCCGCGGTCTCTTTTAAGATTCGTAAGTCGAGAACAAAAAATCAGACTAACTTCCGGTTTGCGGCTGCTGCGTCTTTAGAGACGACGCCATAACATATATTTTTTTCAGCCAAATTAAAAATGCGACCCATTTTGCCTGCACGATTTGAGATGAGATCACCCATATATATATATATATATATATATATATATATATATATATTGTAACGGTGAAGGTAGAAGAGGTGGACTAAGGGTGGAAGAAGACGAAGAAACGAGACTGGAACGGCGGTTTTTTGGTTTACCCGTAACAAATGGTGGCAGCGGTTTTCCAAACAGCATGAATACCCGCTCCCACGCAGCAACAGCGGAGACGCCGTGGGCCGAGCTTACTGAACAGCTCTACAACCGGTTAGCAGAGAAGAGCGCGACAGATGCCGCAGCTCTGCTTGAACAGTTCGACAGTCGCCTCGCCGCCCGCGTCACTCACGTTGAACAGAACGTGAACCAACGCCTCACCGAGGTTCACCACCACCTCACGTCTGTACAAGACCGCCTGCAGCACCTTGAAGAAGCTCTCCCAACCATGCGACGAGGAGACTCAGGTGACCTTCCACAAGTTCAAGAGCCATCGACCGTATGTCGCCGGCCACCCGACGAAGCTGAGAGACCCCAGGCTGGACTTGCTCATCTACATTCCGATGGTACGCGTCTCAAACCTCCAACTTTTGATGGACTTGGATCTTGGCGCGCATTTGTCATCCAATTCGAAACAGTAGCCCAACACAATGGGTGGCATTCCCATGGCAAGGCTGCAGCCCTGGTCGCCCAGCTCCGTGGGAAGGCCGCCGACTTCCTTGAAAGTGTACCGGATACAAGTCGAACCACGTATGAGCTCCTTCTGCAAGCACTAGAAGCTCGTTTTAATGATGCCCATCTACAGCAGCTACATCTCACGTCACTCAAAACCTATCGCCAGGGCACAGAGTCACTCCAAGAACTGGCCGACACTATCGATAGACTGGCAAGAAAAGCACTTCTAGGGTGCTCCGAAGCCACGCTTCACCTGATGACTACATCAGCTTTCATTGATGCCATCCACAACACCGAAATTCAGCGGTTTGTGCGGCTCGCTCGTCCTACCACACTCAGCGCTGCACTCGGTCACGCGCTGGAAATGGACGCGGCGAACACAGCCACCACCTCTACCGTCCGACCGACGATTCAGAATCCTCTACCCGACAACTCGCAGTACAGGCGTCGTAGGCCTGACTGGCGCCACTGCTTCAACTGTGGACGTCCAGGACACCTGGCTCGCTCGTGCCCGAGTCCAACCTCTCAACGTCAGGAAAACACCCACGCGGGCCCGACGGGGCAGGGTCCCGCGTAATCCACGAAGTCCCCCTGGCCGCAGCGTCGGTGAGCAGGTCGCTTACACCTCACCTTTCAATTCTAATACACGGAGTCACGCAACCAGTCGATGCCATTATAGACACGGGGGCTGGTGTGAGCGTCATTGATGCTGCCTTGCTGCGATTGACGGACCACGCGGCAGCGGCCACTGACTCTAAGGACACTCGACTGGTGTCAGCAAACAGTACTCTCATACCCTACCTGGGGCGTTGCGAATTGACCGTCGAAGCACTGGGCAGGACTGTAAATCTTTGTTTTTTTATTGTGGAAAACTTAAACCCACAAGTCATTCTCGGTTGTGACTGGTGTTCCGAGGTGGAGTTGCTAGTATCCTTTGCAAGTGGCCACGCTGCTTTGTCATCATCACAGCCGTCTAAGTCCCAGATGACGTCGGAGGACACGTTTCCCTCGATCCATTGTGATGATCCCAAGCCGTACATTAAACAACCTAGTACATTTTTCTACTACTTCTACTGTCTACAGCTGCACCTGGCTAAGTGTTTCCAAATACTTTCGGGTAACATCCAACTGGTAGCCAGAACATCGGTTGAAGTTTTCTATCGAACATGGGTGAAAGTTTTCTATCCTCTGTTACCTCTAAAATTCACCCACGATCCCTCCACCTGCTTAGTCGTCTCCACGCTAGACGTAACGATTCCGAAGTCTTCAGCGGTCTGGGTTCAATCGTCGATTCAGGGTAATCGGCGTTCAGGAGATTTTTTAGTCGAAGCGGTTCTTCACTCACAACCTGGGACTGAATTTGCAACACCTCGCTCCCTTATCTCTTCGAGACGAGGTGCCCTTAACATTCTAGTAGTTAACTTGGCCACTGATGACATTCACCTTAAGCGAGGTGAAAGTTTAGGAATAGCTTTTGAAATATTGCCAGAGACCATGATCGCAACCGTTGCATGTTCTCCGGTGGTACCCACCCCAGAGAGCAGACTCAACAAGGATGACAACATTCCGTGGACTGAATTTAACTTTGGACCAGACCTAACAGCAACGCAGAGGGAGTCCATACAGTCGTTACTCAAAACGTTCCGTCACTGTATAGCCATTACAAAGCAAGAATTGGGATGTACGCCTCTAATTCGCCACACCATCAACACCGGTGACCACGCGCCAATACATCACCAACCCCGACGAGTGTCGATCTCCGAAAGACAGGAGATCAGTGCTCAAGTGGACGATTTGCTCCGGAGAGGCGTAGTGGCACACTCCAACAGCCCATGGTCATCACCCGTCGTCCTCGTCAAGAAGAAGGACGGCTCGACAAGGTTCTGTATAGACTACAGAAAGTTAAACAGCATTACTAAGCCCGATGTGTATCCCCTGCCTCGGCTTGATGATGCTCTCGATCGGCTCCAGGGTTGCAAATACTTCACGACATTAGACCTCATTTCAGGATACTGGCAAGTTGAACTCGAGTCAAACGACGCTGAAAAATCAGCCTTTGTGACACCCGACGGACTGTTTGAGTTCCGGCGTTTACCATTTGGCTTGTGTAATGCGCCGGCGACCTTCCAGCGTCTCATGGACAGGGTTCTCGGCCGTCTAAAATGGACCATGGCATTAGTCTATCTAGACGATGTAATCGTCTATGCCGACAGTTTCGACGAACATCAGCAACGTCTAGGTCTTGTTTTAGACGCCCTCACGAACGCTCGACTACGTCTAAACCCATCCAAGTGTTTTTTCGGGTACAGTGAAGTAACCTACCTTGGTCACGTGGTCAGCAAAGATGGAATTCGGCCAGACCCGGCGAAGCTATCAGCCTTTGCCAGCATATCCGCACCCACTAGCATAAAGCAACTGAAGAGTTTTCTGGGTTTTGCCTCTTATTTTCGTCGCTTCGTCAGTAACTTTTCTGCTAAAGCTGCTCCCTTGAACCAACTTCTGAAAAAAGATACCAAGTGGAAATGGGGCAAAGACGAAGCTGCATCTTTTGAGGATTTGAAAAGATCCCTCCTTGAACCGCCTACGCTTGCACATTTTGTGGAGGACGCCCCAACGTTCCTTCACACAGATGCCAGTGGAGAAGGGTTAGGTGCCGTCCTTCTTCAGCGAGATAGGGATGGTCGGGAACGACCCGTCGCCTATGCAAGCAGGAAGCTGAGTGAACCAGAGAGTCGGTGCCACTCTTCCGAACTGGAATGTCTCGCGGTGGTGTGGGCTGTAGAAAAATTTCGCCCTTATATCTATGGCAAGCGTTTCACGGTGGTCACGGATAACGTAGCATTGCGGTGGCTTCAATCCAAGAGCGACCTTACCCCGAAGTTAACAAGATGGGCCATGAAACTGCAAGAGTACGACTTCTGTATTGTTCACCGGAGTGGGAGGTACCATCAAGATGCTGATTTCTTGTCACGTAATCCGGTAGAGGAGCTACAAGTTCTTCCTGTGTCTTCAATCTTAGATCTGCAACACATGCAATCGGAAGACGCTGAAGCATCGGAAATAATTCAGTTGCTTACGGTCGGAAGCAACGATTCTTCTTCACTTTCTACACGACGACTACGTTGCTTGCGAAAACATTACGAGCTACAAGATGGTCTACTTTGCCATCGTTCACGTGCTTCAGGGCCATGGCTTCCTGTTGTCCCCAAGAAAGCTAGGAAAAATATCTTGGAGATGTGCCATGACGCTCCGACCTCAGGGCATCTCGGACAGCATCGAACGCTGGACAAGATCCTGCGAAGATTCTGGTGGACGGGTTTGAGGAACGACGTTCGGCGGTACGTCGCTTCATGTACCGTTTGTCAAATGCGCAAAACGCCACCGAACCTAGGCAAACCAGACCTTCAACAGATACCACCCCCAAGGAGTCCATTCGAAGTATTGGGAATAGATCACCTTGGTCCCTTCCCGAAATCAGATACTGGCAACAGGCACATTATTGTGGCGACCGACTACTTAACGAAGTGGGTTGAGGTCAAAGCAGTTCCCGATACGTCAGCGGTGCACCTTGTCAGCTTCGTAAATAACCATCTAGTGTGTCGGCACGGAGCTCCAAGGATGATCATCTCTGACAGAGGAACGTCGTTCATGTCGCGTTCTTTCAAGGATACCCTTAGAAATTACGGGATTCAACATGCAGCGGCCTCACCCTACCACCCTCAAACAAATGGTCTTGTCGAGCGCACCAACCGCACATTGGTCGATGTAATGGCAGCATTCGTCAACGCGTCCCACAAGAACTGGGACCAATACGTCTGCACAGCCGCGTTCGCACTAAACACGTCTCAACAAGAAACGACGAGTCAATCGCCATTTGAACTAGTCTACGGGAGACTCCCCACGCTTCCAGAGGAGACAGCAATCGAGATGACATGGACCCGCCGGGCAGAAGACTATGATGGTAACTTTTCCGCCCGATTAATCGAAGCAAGGGAAAGAGCTCGATTGGCCATCCTTCACAAGCAGTCGCTACATGCAGGGCGTCTAAGAAGAGTAAATAGGAGACCATCGTTGAATCCGGGAGACTTAGTGCTTCTTCGAAGTCATTTCAGACGCCCACAGCGATCAGAGAAATTAATGCCAAGGTACTGCGGACCCTTTAAAATATGCAAACAGCTCGGTCCGGTAACATATCGCCTCGAGAAGCTTCGGACACTACCTCAACCAGGTAGACACCGGACTCTCACTGCTCACGTTGGCCAACTGAAACTTTACGTAACGCGCGATGAACATGTTGCTTCTGTCCGAGACGGACAGCCCAGTGCACGGGAGGGGCGAGTGTAACGGTGAAGGTAGAAGAGGTGGACTAAGGGTGGAAGAAGACGAAGAAACGAGACTGGAACGGCGGTTTTTTGGTTTACCCGTAACAATATATATATATATATATATATATATATATTGATTATTGAATTTATTGCATTCCCTAACTTTAATGCAATAAATTCAATAATCACCTTCTCCCCTCTTCGTTTTCAATATTACTACGGCTGCACTTGTCAATCTTCACTCAATCCCATTATATATACGGTGCAGCCTGTCCCTATGGGGAGGAGTGGTTACCTAGATATCCTGGAAGACGGGCCCTTTCCGACATTTGCAAGCTGAGATGACGTGCCACGTCACTGCCGCATGTCGGAAATAGCGCGGGCCTTAAATCAGCAACGGTTGTCGTCTACCCAGTTAAGCGAATTCGAAACTAAACAGTACACAGAGAGCTGGTCAGAAATTGAGTCCGCCGAAACCAGTGGCCAGGATGGTCTAATCGGTTAAGGCGTCGCCCCGGTCAGGCGAAGGTTGCGGGTTCAATCCCCGCTCCTGGCCCAATTTTTCGCCAGCTCTCTTTCCCTTTCCCTTTCCCTAACTTTAATGCAATAAATTCAATAATCACCTTCTCCCCTCTTCGTTTTCAATATATATATATATATATATATATATATATATATATATATATATATATCATGAAAGCAAAGTTTCTTTTCGGGTAGATTTCAGAGGAAAAAGTCACGATTGACGTTTCTTTGGTACCACGAAATAGTGGTGGCAGTACAACCTGGTACTCATCAGTAGGTGAACAAGAAGAAAAACCGCGGCCTGCAAGGGCCATTGCGGGCGCTCCTGTGGAGCTCATGTTTCGAATGTTTTGCGCGTTCGGCGCAAGACGCGCAAGACGTTCGGGCTCAATGGCTCCGTCGTGCAACTGGGAGGCTTTCTAGAATAGAGACGGCTATGCCTTGGCAGGCTTGCGGATTCTCGGTGTCCTGAAGTGGTTCCAAGCCTCCAAAAGATAATTTCGCCTGCATGCTACTCGTGTATAAATCTTGTCCGTGTGGTGTTTTTTCTTTCTTTTTTTTTTTGCGTTTTTTGTTGTCGGAAATTTAATTTTAGAGTTGCCTAATATTTTTTTTAGCCTGTGTGTGTAATTGTTTTATGTGTCTGACTATGTCTATCCTTTGTCTGTAGTTCGATGCTCCACCGGGTAGGAATGTTGCTGTTGGTGGGCAAATAAACATTAACATAGACACTCCGTCAGATTAGGTTCCTTAATTCTTTATTTAGTTCCATGTTGAAAGTTCTCTTTGTATTGGAAATAAATGGCTCATAAATATTTTAGCTGATGAGGTGTCATTGTTTTGTGGATATGAGATCCAAAAATCTTAAAACGAACAAAAAACTTATATTGCATTATGCGGTTTTATCAGTTGGGCTCATGGTGAATAGAAAAAAAATGCGCCGTGTAAGTGAAACGTCTAATTTTAAAACTAACATCAGTCAATAAAAACAACAATAAAACAACGCAACAATAAAAATATGGCATAAGCCATATTAGAACACTCATAATGACCAGATGCCAACAAATACGCTGAATGTTTCAGGCAAATTCGGATTCTTCGCTATGCTTCGTTCTCTTTGGCCTTCGTCACTTGTTTTTGTACGTGAATTCCTCGGTCGTAGTATGTGACGTTATAAGATAGTCAAAACAAGGACTTTAAACATGAAAAATAGAATCACAGAAAAAGTCGGCAGAGACATATAAGACTGCGTGCGTGTAGGAATGCGAAAGCATTCCTACACGAAGCGCATTTTTACAAGCAGCGCGCAGCGTCTTCCTATCGTACACGCCGCTCCGGCGGTGACATCAGGCTCCCCCACTGCGCAGGCGTAGTGAACCCCACCGGCTCCACGCCTGTCGTGACGATGCATCTGCGTTTCTGTGCTTTTCTTTGTGTTTTATTTCTGAGTCGCGTCCGCTTTTACCTTAAGCGCCCCAGTCGGCTTCCGTGACGAAGCATCTCCGTTGCTGTGCTTTTCTTCGTGTTTTGTTTCTAAATGCGCGTGCTTGATGACTTGAATTTAGGTGCCGTTTTGCACAGCCAATGGACATTTAGCTGTCGTTACCCCATTGAAAAAGGCCAATATGAACTCGGCTTATTGGAAATATTGTATTCCAATGAAGTTGATGGAAACCAATAAAAACTTATTGTTATCCGATTAACGCAATACGCACGATGGGAATTCATATCGGAGCACAATATCCCGATATAGTATGTGGTTATTGGTATACAACAGGATATTGGAGCACAATATCCCGATATAACTTGCGGTTATTGGTATACAACACGATATCGAAGCACAATATCCCGACAGAACTTACGGTTATTGAAATAGAATACGACACCGCGTGCATATTGGTGACCGACATGGACATACTGCGCGGCCACACGATATATAAATATCGGTCGTCGATCACGGGCCCAAAGGAGAATACAATATCGCGTGGATAAATCTCAGAACGAATTCCAAGTTACCAACATGAATTACGTCGGCATATACCGCGGACTAAGAGGATACGTAACACAGTATTGATCGCCCGTGAAGCAACATGTGGATATCGGTACGCCCACATATACGACATCGCGTGAATGATATTGTAGAACAGCAGGAGTTACCATACAGCAATACGAGAGAGAACGATATTGGAGGTGTATGTACACAGAACACAAACGTTCCGCGTTGCAAACACATTCACATTGATCGAAAGCGCAAGTGTACGTACGGCACACAGTACAGACAGCCTCGAGCGCTTGAAATGCTAGACAACCACCAAACCATTCAGAATAACTAGCTGGGACACCCGCGACCTACCTTTCAATGAGAAAGCCCAATAACGACGTGCTCATTGGAGTGATCGTTTTCAAACAAATGTTGATTGCAGTTTTAATGCAACAAAAGTTAGGTTACCGATGTTGGAACCCAAATCGAACGCGATACGTGACAATGTCAGTTCGCACGATAAAATAATGAGGATTAATGGGCTTGACAGGTCACGTGCTTCTTACCCGCACATTTATCGATATTGACCCACCTTTCTGGGTAATCCTACGTCGTACACAAAATCCACAACCACACATGAGCACATTTCACCCACCACTCTTCGTCGCCTGTTTCGCAAGATGCACACACTGTAAAAAACGACGGGAAAAATACGTGCATTTGCGCCATCAAACGATACGTTACAGACTCGTTTTATGAGAAAAGTTTCCATCGTCAACCCGCGCGCGCGAAAGCTCGAGCGCTCGAGCTTCGGAGGCAGTTCGAACTCCGAAGGGAGGCGAGCCGAGCGAGCCGCGAGTAGCCCATCGAGCCAGACAAGCGGCTGAGCGAGCTGCCGAGTGGCCGAATCCGCCGATCCAGCCAAGCCTAGCCAAGCCGCCGAGATTACGCGATTGCGCCATTGCGCAGCGACCGCGACCGCGCCAACCCGGCGAGACAGCGGCGATGGCGGGACCGACGGATAACGGCTCGTCAAGTTCGTCGCGCACTTTGCTTGTGGGTTCCAAGTGAAACCAACGCACTTTCAATCGCTTCGAAAGGTACGTATAGACGACTTTATTACTTGCAGCATTGAGTGCTTTGGTATACACAGATCAAAGTGAACACTGAAGGACAGAAGGGAGACATGATGTTTTGAAATCGCAGCTTATTTGAACGCATGCGTCCCCTGCTGAAAGCGTCTGGCTGTGCTCTGTTGCAGACGTCATTTCGACTGCGTGTACTCTGATGTAACTTCAGTCAGTGTTTACACTCGGCTAGCTATCACTCGGCTTGTTATCTCATGTGCGAAATAGACGTAGAAACCAGCGCCTCGTCTCTTTCGGATATTGAACCTCCAGCCCCCTGGCTCCCAGCGTGCTTACCGGCGCAAACCGTTCGACGTGTTGGATTCGTGGGCTCGTTCGAAGAGGCGTTGTTTAACGCTCGCGAGTCGCCGAAGTGTTACCGGAGCTTCTCTTTACGAAAGTCGCGATCGACGCTGGGCTCTGAGCTCGTACTTTTTTTTTCCCTGGTAGACTAAGAGTGCCGACCATTCATCTGTGGTGCCGACTGGCGCCGTACGAAGTTGAGAAATGCTAGCGAGTCTGTCAGATTTTCGTGACGCCGCCCAACTGCTCTGCTACCGGCTGCGCTCAAAGAATAAGGTAAAAAAAAAAAAAACGCGTTTTATAATTTTCAAATTTTTTTTTTTGCCATGTTTTATTTCAGTCGTTGCAAAGTAAATCGCGGCCGTACGTCGGTTGACTCCCGATTACTGTCTCTTCATCGTAGATTGTCTAACCACAATGGTGCCTCGTTGGTGTGATCTTATTCTGATATCGTTACATCTTGCTTTTTCATCTTGGCACACTTCTAGACGACCTTCTACACGTTGCACTCCTTGTCGACATGTCGCTGGTGTTAGAGACAAATCTGAAGTCGCTGTTTGTTCACTCCTTGGTGCACATATTTCATGTTCAACATCAGGTATCTGAAGGAGGCGCCATGAAACCCTGGAGTTTGTTTAGAGGTACCTCAACATACTGCATTCAAGTGTCGTTTTGTGTGTTATAGTTTCCTACAAAACCAAATTGCACTTTGTTCGTAATATACCCTATAACTGTTCACTACAATTAAAGTTGCTATGAAACATTGGCCACGAGAGGTGACTCGGCCAACGCAGCCTTAAAATTCCTCGCATAATTTTCTTCATGGGTCATTTTGGACATTGACAAATTTTCTTGTGAATAATGAGTGTTATGCACATGTGTTCTGTTTTTCGTACAGGTACCTCAGTTAGATAAACCCCAGCAAAGGCAGCAAGACAGTCTCATGGGGTCACACCAAGGATAACTGCATTCCTGCTCGAGTCCAGAGTCTTGTCACCAAACTTCACTGAACATAATGGTACATTCCCTTTCCTTAACCTTTTCTTCTGAAATGTGTTTTTTTTATTGTTGCTTTTTTCTATTGAAAAGGGTAGTACAACGTTTAAACACCCAATGTTTTTTTGTTTTTTTATTTCTGTAAAATGTGTAGTAGATCGTTTAAACACCCAAGCGTTCATAAATTGTCTCTCTACCAGGCAATAGGGTGCCTTATACTCTGTTTCATACTTAGTGTGCAACGCTGTCAAAGGTACTAAAGTGGTGCGCATGAAAAAATAGAAAAAGTGTTACTCCGCGCGTTTCGTGGACGAGTGGTAGAAGGCGCTGCTCTGGCGATATTGACGTCTCAGTGGCTGTGGTTTGAACCCGTTTTACGCGCAAAGCTTTTTTTTTTTTTTAGACATACTTTTCGTGTAAGATTGTGCGCATTGACGAAGTGCATATTTCAGTTCCTCCTTCTTGATTTTTATTTATAAGTCGCCGAGAGGCCAGATTTCTACCATCTGGTCTGCCGCTTTGCAAGTGTTATTTGCCTCCAGCACCAAGTTATATTTTTCTTTCGTGCAGCGTGGAATGAGGAATCGCCCTGATAGCGGCCTTGTCCCAAAATTTATAATAAAACGTTAATCGACAATAGTTGTGGCCTGTACAGTTTATTTTGAAATAGCTGTCAAGGGTAGGGATCTCCCTCTCGGAGCACTTGCGATGCACCTTCAGGCGAATGGCGTTCTGTGTGAACTCGTCATGCTTGACGGTCCCCGTGCTCGAAACTTTCACGTTGCGAGGTCATTGCTTCGGGGACACCACCTTGCCAGATAGGCACTGCGCCTTGCACTTCGCGACAGTACAGGGCACACTCCAGTGTCGTTACTGGCCGTCTCCAGGACTTCACGACCGAATTCTCCGGGGAATGTGTTCTTATACTCCCGTACACATTGGCGATCATCTGCTTGCACTCTTTCAAGATTTTCGCACAACGAATCTTCGAAAACATCCGAGCAGGAGAGGTACTTGAGCTTGCTGCATAAGATGCCATCTTCTCAAAACCAGCCAGTGCCACACAACCCGAAAACCCACAGCGGCTGCCACACGGATGAACACGAAAACAATTTAAGGTGGTTTACATTATCTTTTCCTTTTTCTTGAAAAACATTTGTGCTCCGTTGAAATCATAACGCCACTATCAGTTACTAGCCCCGAGGAGGCACATTTTCCGACTTTTAAAAACTTTTTTGCAGGGGACGCACTATCTTATGGGGCGAACGTAGGCACGGTCAGCAATGCAAACCAGTGCGCTAGCTTTGACAGCGTTGCACTCTATGTATGAAACAGAGTATAGGATCGCTTCAGACGGGGCAACCTTTCCAGCAATTTTGCGGCTGCTGGCGGGTTGTTCCCTAGTTTTCCCTAGATCGACACGAATTGCTGAGATTGGGTCCGGCTCGAAGCGGACGAGCAACTTTGACTACTCGGATATGTTTGAAGCGGCAGCAGCCAATCAGAAATGCAATATTTTCACGTGACACCCCTGTGGTCGTGATGATGAGAACTGAGGACTTAGTTCTGGTTTGAAATGGATCATTTTTGAAAATAAACTGTTTCAAAAAGATGAGTTAGTATTCTCAGCGCAATTTAAAGATATAAAAACATGTTTTTAGGATATAACTGTGTGTCTAAATACTGTAAGAAAAATGAAATTTCATAATGATGATGGCAAGTCGTAGCAATTCGGTTGCTGCATGTGAACGCGGGCGGCCCGTGTTGCTGGTGTTGCGACATGAAGTTGCTGGGCGAAATTGTTCCGTCTGAAGCGGGCTTTAGGGAACTGAATTCAAGGGCCGTGGAGCTCTGGGTGCAAGCCCACCTGGAAACATTTTTTTTTCTTTTTTGCCTTTTTTAGTATTTAAATAGATATATATATATATACATATATACTTTTCTTAAGTTTTAACATATAGATGCACAATTTACACACTAATTCATTTTCAGAAGCGCTTTTATTCACACTCTGTGGCTTTCTAGTGCTTGCAATAGCTTCTCGGTGAGCTAATGCCAGCTCTGCAAAGGGAGAGGGATCTTCCCACGCTTTGCAGGCTGTAAAGCTGTGGCTTGCACAGCTCTAGTGTGTCACACCTCGCTCACTGGCTCCATCGCGAAGCATAGGTGCTTCATGAGTCGCGCCACACCGTAAGCCCAAAAAACGGTCGGGTGACAAACCTGGTACCATTTGTCACTGCACTCAGCTATGGTATGGTGGCATGGTCGGGGCATGAAGCAGGGGTACAGCTTGGAAATGCTGATATTCATGACATTTTAAACACATTTTTTATTACTTTTGTGTCGAGTTGTCAGCATTCTAAAGGTGAGAAAGCAAGCAGCAGCGACAGCAAGAAAAGAAAAATTTAAGACCGCTTTCACCAAGAATCAATTACGAGCACTAGAAAGGCATGGAGTGTAATTAAAACGCTTCTAAAGGTGAATTAGCGTATAAATTAAGTACTTGTGCCTCAAAAATACAAAAAAACAATGTAAATATAGATATAAGGATAAAAATATACACCAGGAGGACTTAAACCAAAACTACATTCTGTAAGTTTGAAATTTGACACCTTAAACCACTTGGTAACCACCCAATTTTATTTCCAGGTCGTTCATCGAGGTATATGAATTTTGTTTGCAGCTGTCGGCTAGAAGAGAGGTTGCCTTATTTTAATTTACTTTACTATTCCCACCAAATATGACAAGTGATAAAGAATAGAACCTCATTTGGTTGGCCGAGGCACTGTGCTTGCATCAAGGCAAACTAGCCTGTCTTGCTGGGTTCATATTTTGTTTCATCACCTGTTTAGGATTCTGTAGTCGCTCATCAAAAGAAGAAAAAAAAACTGACTAATTCTGACTTATTCTGGTGTGCAGGTACCCTTGGCAGTAAACTCTGCTAAATGGGGCAAAATATAGATACTTGTTTTTAGCAAATATGCATTGTTTTAGCAAAATGAGCTACACTATTTGACTAACGTGAAACAGAACGAGCCTCTCCACTTGGGTCTTTTTTCATCTCTCGCAGACACTATTTCCTGCTTTTTGTGGTTTGTATCAGACTTTTGTATTCTGTCCGGCCAAAGCATCTGTGTTACACTAAGACTGGGTTCTTTAGGATATCTACAGGTATTCTTCGCAGCAAATGGCTTCCAATCAGGAACACGAGTTTGTTCTCGGCCACCGAGAGCAAGTGTTTTCAAGGTGAGCTATTGCCCGCCTATATGAGTTTTGTATTTCATTCCTCTTGAATGCCATAACCTATGTGTAGTGGTCTTGCATTAGTATTTTGTTGTCTCTCTTCTGCAAAACACCCAAGTTTGACTAAGACCGGGTTCTTTCTTATACATGCAGTTCTTGGTGGCAAGCACCAGCCAATCAAGGCCAGAAGTTTGCTCTTTGCCGCGCATGGCAAGTGTTTTCAAGGTGAGTGATTGATGCCTATCTGAGTTGTTTGTTTCATTCCTCACAGACACTCTATTTCCTGTCTGTATAGTGGCCTTGTTTCAGGCTTTTGTGTCTCTGTCCGGCCAAAGCATCTGGGTTAGACTAATCTTTAGGATATGTGCAGCAATTCTTGGCAGCAAGTGGCTGCCGATCAGGAACACGAGTTTGTTCTCGGCCACCAAAAGCAAGTATTTTCAAGGCTAGCTATTGCCCGCCTATATGAGTTTCAGCATTCATCAAGGAGCGCAAAATCAAAGCCCGGGGGTTGGCCATTGCAAAAATGTTGACTCGGAAGCGCATAGGGAGGAAGCTTTATAAAATATCCACCTGCTTCTGCAAGACAAACCAAAACAAAGAATGTGGGTTCCATTTGAAAAAAAAACAAAAACATTGTCAGCCCGAATTAACTCGGGGGCGGCACGGAGCAAACAAGCCACGGTACGAGTATGCTTGGTTCAGGCGTTTGTAGGGGTGGTAGATGACTCAATGTTTTCTAAAAAAAATATTTTTTTTTCTAAAAGTGTGGCGGTCGAATATTCAGGGATGGGCATTGAGTCGGGATGTTAAGGTAAAAATTTCATCCACATGCCGGGATTCATGTGCCTTGTCCCCCTAGCTAAGGGGGACAAGGCCTTCAAAATTTTGGGTTCGCAAAAGGGGTGCGTCAGTATTGACGTCTCATTTTACATCATGCGTCTCAATTTAAAACGCACTATAAATGACATGCCTGAGATTCGTTTGGGTGTACTTCCTCTCAGCAAGTATATGGTTCTGTCTCAAAAAGGTCTAATCTGATGTTGACCGCTCCTCAAGTCTCCACCGACGATTCATCAAGACGAGACCAACCGGGACACTAGGGAGGAACTGCTGAAGCAAGGCAGGCTACTTATACGACAGCTTCTTGCGGACAAGAAACAAAAATAGATAGATGGTGGGTGTTTTATTTGCTATGCCTTTTGGCGTGCACATTATGTTTGTTATGTTTCAAGATTCCTGCAGAGTTCGGTTTCAACTATTGTAAAATACCGAGCATGCGCCCGGGTCGCAGAAGCGCCTACCCTCTGATTCGGAACGATCCGCAAATAAGCAAAGGGCATACCAGACACCCATCCACCTGTTTTGAGCCGTGCTCAAAATATTGAAAGAGCACATCAAGCGCCAGGTGCTGTGGCGTCTTTGCCACAATAGCGCCAGTCGCCGAGCTGACAGATCCGTGACTGGCGCAAGCCATGGCATGGCCTTTGGGAACCAGGGAATCGAGATTAAAGAAGTAGCGCAGAAATTGGAGGCGAGTGGTGAAGGTGAGCAGAGTTAACAGAAAACAAGGACGAAGGGAGTTCCGTCGCATGAGGCATCTGTGTCCCGTGCATGTAATTTTGAGTGTGCTGTAGGTGGCTACCCAAAAAAATTGTTACTTGGACGTAACTAATTGCAAACCTCTCTTGCAGTTTCCATGGCCCACAAGCCAGCCGGCGCCAGTTCGTTCTCGTTCAAAGGTGAGGATTCTAGATTTTCTAGATTGCTCTGAAGCAGCAATACTGAAGCCAGACAAGCGGTACGGCATATTTAATTGACAGAACGACTGGGGACGCTTTCACTGAAGCTTGTTTTGCTGCAATACACGTGTGTATTGCAGCAAAACAAGCTTCAGTGAAAGCGTCCCTACTCGTTCTGAGCTCCGTCAATTAAAGGTGCCGTACCGCTTGTCTGTCTGGCTTCAGTGTTGCTGTAGGCGACAAAACGTGTGCCCAGTTTTGTCACAAGAGGCATATTATGTCACGCACATGTAATTTTGAATTTATCCGGTTTATTGTGCTGTAGGTGGCTGGTCAAAGAAATTGATACTTGGACGCAGCCAATCGCAAATCTTTCTGGCAGTTTCCACAGCCTAAGAGCCAGCAGGTCCCAGTTTGCTTTTCTTTAAAGGTGAGAATTCCAGATTCCCAAAGCAGGAATACTGAGGCCATATGACCGGTACAGCATTTTTAATTGACGGAGCTCAGAACGACTGGGAGCTCCTGCATTGAAGCTTATTTTTCTGTAATACAAGCGGGCGACATTGACACGTGGCCAGTTACGTCGCAAGAGGATATCTATGTCTCGCGTATGTAATTTTGAATCTTTCAGACTTGGTGTACTTTACGTGGGTACTCAAAGTAACTGCTACTTGGACGCAACTAACCGCAAATCTCTCTTCCAGTTTCCACGGCCTACAAGCAAGCAAGCACCAGTTCGTTTTTCCTCAAAGGTGAGCATTCCAGATACTCTAGTTAGGTGCGAAGCAGGAATAGTGAAGCCAGACGAGCGGATACATATATTTAATTGACCGAGCTCAGAATGACCTGTGGCAGCGGCATTGAAGCTTATTTTTCCACAATCAAACGCAGACATAATTTTGAATCTATCCGGCTTGGTGAAGGATTGCTACTTGTCGCAAACTAATCACAAATTTTTATTTTGCAGTTTCTATATGGCTACAACTAGCAGGTGCTGTTTTCATTAAGGTGAGGATTTCACATTCTGTTTTCAAACATCAAGTTTTTGAATGAGAGTCCTAAACAATTAACTTTCTTTTGCAGTAAATGACAGATCCTCCAGTTCAGGAATATGTTAAATATATTTGGAATGGATAAGTCCAGTGTTTTGCTTCTTTATTCACAATTTGACAACAGCAACATTTTTGAAATTTATCACTCAGAAATACACACAAGAAGAGACTGCGTTGCAGAGAAATGTTGCGCTAAACGTGATATTCCAACTCGTATATAGTTTTATTGGTAGCCGATATAATATATTGGATTCAAATATCCATAATACGCTGAGTATATTGGAATCGTAAACACTTATTGGATCCCCATACGACATATGGGGATCCAATAAGGGTTTATACGGTATTGGATTCCAATATTTTCAGCGTATTATGGATATTGGAATCCCATAACAAATCCTTATTGTAATACAATACAATAAATGTAATGTTTTCCAATACACTGTCTATATTGTATTGCAATACAATAAAAAGATATTGTTTACCAATATCCATAATACTCTGTTTATATTGGGGTTTTCCAATAAATAGGGTACACTCAGTGAATGAGACTAGGTGCCATTTTTCGTGGTTACCGATAACGCCGGCTGCGCTCCATGGGACAGTTATTTCTTTCACATAAAAAAAAAAAAGAACGTAAAAGTGAAAACCCCGGAGTTTTAGATAGGAAAAGAGAGAGAGAAAATAAATGGTCGTTGCGCAGATATTGCAATCTTAAAATTATGCGAGGTAATAGACTATATACAGATGAAATAGAGTAAGTCTACATGAATCTGTATGCGGCCATCAGTGAACAAAACTACATTCATTATAATACCTATATTTTCATATAGTTCCGTAGGAAATAAAAAAATCCAGTCATAATGCACGTACCCATAAGAGTTACGTCCAGAGTCAGGCCCTTCACTTGAGCGAGGTCTCTGCTAAATTCAAGTGGAGGAACAACACGTCAGTTTAAACATTTTTTAGTCAATTTTTTGGATTAAATACCTTTTAAAAATGCTAACATATTAAGAATGCGAATAAGGTTTTTCACTCACCCTGAAAACAAATAAAAAAAATCTGGATTCCCAAAAACGGGCCTTTGACGAAGAAACACAGATAGCTTTCTCAATGACTGTTCAGCCAAGACATATCCCGATGAATAAAAATATACGAGTGATTCTTCCTAGAAAATTATTCTAAAGGTAATAAAAGCACTATCCAGAAAATATTATTTCACTCACCTGATATGTCAGTCGGTACATGCCGACAATCCGCATGGTAACAAAGGGGTCGGACACCAGGGTAAACCGAAGTTTCACCTAAATTTAGAGTAGAGTTGCATTCCTAAATATTAATTTATTTTTGGCATGTGTATTGTTGTAATATCCAAATAATACATCATAGATTTTGTAACTCTCTAACGTACTTTTTGATGCCCTACTAAAACACGATTTAATTAGGAATCAATATTTTTTTTTAATTTTTTGCTTTCATTTACTTCATAAATGTGGCATATAAATGAAAATTATCATGGTTTCATTTAATGTAAAAAGTATTTTGAAGGTGTTTAGACTACTTGTCGTGTTATTCAATTTCAGTAGCGCAATCAGTATTCGCTGTTCATTGAGAGTATAGCAAAACATATCGTACAACAGAGAAATCCCAAAACGTGAAATGCATAGCCGTTTTAACAAAATACCTGCGATTGATTGGGTAGTAAAGAACGCTAGGGGTGAGAAATCTTGGCGAAGAAAATAAACGCGTGTTTGTCACTTTTTGCTTCTGGTGTATTTTAAAGAAGGGGAGCGCTGACATATCCCATAGCAACATCTGCAACGCTAACGAACACACTCCTGTACTGGTCAAGACATTTGCTTTTGAGGAGACCCGACTGCGTTAATTCTCCTAGCTTTTCTTTTTAGACCCATCGCGGGGACCGCTATTTTCATAGCAAACGTCCTGTGCCATGAAGTCCCGCGGCACCACTGGCCTCCATGGTACGGGCTGCTGCCATTCCGCTGTGCCGCGGCTCTACAGACTCAAATAAATAACGACCAAAGAAAGACTGAAGGTCGTAAGGAGTCATAAGTATGGGTTTGTGGTTTGGCCGTTTTGTGACGAGTTATATGCTTTTGGACGAAGCCCGAAGTACCACATATTTTCCCGGCCATGCATTTCCCGGCAAATTTTGCTGGGAAACTAAAGTGTTATTTAGGCTACGTGACGTCGATTGATGTCACATGGCCTGACATAAAGCGATCTATACAACAAATCAGTTGTCCCGCTAGAGTAAGCAAGGAATTCGATATCTCTTCACTTGACGTCACGTGACATATACACTAATTCAGTTTCCTCGCTAAATTTAACAAAAAATTTCCTGTAACGTGACACCCCGTCGCGTGACCTCTACATGAACTCAGTTAAATCGCTAAATATGCCGAGGAAATCGATGTCACTTGTCCCAAACTCCTTCGTTCTCCTACCAAATTTAGCGACGAAATCGACGTCGCGTGCGCTGACGACAAGTGACTCATCAGTACAATTCGCCCAGTAGACCTAGGAGGAGAATCGACGCAAAGTGAGCTATACGCCTCGCAAGTGGGCTCATTTTCGTCTTCTGCGCATGAGAAAGGAAGTAGCGGTGACGTCAGAACGCCGAGCCCTGATTGGCTGATCGCGACCCCCTATCTCAGCGTCGTCTGCTCCTTTGGAACGTCGTCTGCTCGCAACGTCGTCTGCGTCTGTCTTATACGCCTCGCAAGTGGGCTCATTTTCGTCTTCTGCGCATGAGAAAGGAAGTAGCGGTGACGTCAGAACACCGAGCCCTGATTGGCTAATCGCGACCCCCTATCTGAGCATCGTCTGCTCCTTTGCAACGTCGTCTGCTCGCAACGTCGTCTGCGTCTGTCTTATACGCCTCGCAAGTGGGCTCATTTTCGTCTTCTGCGCATGAGAAAGGAAGTAGCGGTGACGTCAGAACGCCGAGCCCTGATTGGCTAATCGCGACCCCCTATCTGAGCATCGTCTGCTCCTTTGCAACGTCGTCTGCTCGCAAAGTCGTCTGCGTCTGTCTTATACGCCTCGCAAGTGGGCTCATTTTCGTCTTCTGCGCATGAGAAAGGAAGTAGGGGTGACGTCAGAACGCCGAGCCCCGATTGGCTGATCGCGACCTCCTATCTGAGCGTCGTCTGCTTCTTCGCAACGTCGTCTGCTCGCAACGTCGTCTGCGGCTGTCTTACCGTTATTGCGACTTTCGAAAGTCAACGAGCTCGACTTCGCCTTTCAGTGAGGGCAGACGAAATAACTCGAGTGGTACGTTGTTTTTGTCTAACAACTAGCAGACGCGCATCAAGGAGGTAAGTCAAAGGACTCACTGGCGAGGTGTCCCGAGGCGCCGAGGTTTGTTTGCTAAGAACGGAGAGGTGAGGGTGGTTAGTGCCCCGCAAGTTCCCTCCCAAATATTTTTTCCCTGCTTTCGTGTGGGGCGAGACTACTCAGTTTTTAACGGCGTCGGCGGGTTTGCGCAGTTAACATTGTCTGCTTTACGTCTGCTAGTCAAAGCGAAGGCTGCTTTACCTTTCCAGCGTCTGTCGGAGATTCACCGCTTTTTTACCGGCGAGAGTCACCGTTGCCTCGGAAAACAAGGAGATGACAAGAGGAAGAGATTGACCTCTTAATCTAAAATGGAGGTTAGCGATCAAAGTATCAGACGGAAAGGTTTCACAAGGGTCGCGCGGGCATATTCCATTCAGCACGCCAGCCGGTCGTGGGCAGACGGTCGCCGAGTCAGAGTGCCTGCTAGGCCTATCTGCCGTGCTCGCTTGGTCGTTGTCGATGGAATCGTGGCCGTTGGAGCTTTTCCCGGGTGCTTGTGGATCCAGCGTTCTTGTTCGTCGTGGTCTGTTTCAAGTACTTTTTACTTTTTTCTTGCTGCTTGAAGTCGGGACGCGTGAGAAGCGCACGTAAAAAAAGAAACGTCCGTTGGTCGTCGCGACCGCGACGCTGTCGTAAGATTTGATCGTAAGAAGTGCGCTGTCGTAGGATTTCGTCGTAACCTGCGAAAAACTTACGAAAATTTCGTTTCGTTAATACGAATTTGTTCTCAAGTTTTGTCTTACGCATATTATTGGCGTAAGATCGTTTTGTGAACCTGGCCTCTGGCCTCTGCATTTTCGAAAGTCGCAGGAAAGGTAAGACAGATGCAGACGACGTTGCGAGCAGACGACTTTGCAAAGGAGCAGACGACGTTGCAACAGAGCAGACGACGCTCAGATAGGGGGTGGCGATCAGCCAATCGGGGCTCGGCGTTCTGACGTCACCGCTACCCCCGGCGCAAGAAGCAGACGAACTTGCCCTCGGCATACACCAGTTTAGTTTTCCCACTAAATGTTTCAGGGAAATTGACGTCGCGTGATGCACCTTGTTTCTCCCTCTATGATCCGGGAACTTATAAAAAGGCACTTTACTTTAGAAATGTCGGTTTAATGTCTTTTAAATATTGTTAACCAATCCCACCTTAATTGTTGCAATTCATGCAATATAGGACTTTAAAAAGAAAGGTCGTTCCCCACTTTTTGCTTCAAGTTTTGTTGTTTTGTTTTGATTGTTTTTTCGGGAGTAGTTTTTTTTCGTACATTCGGTTTCTTTCGTTGTCTTAAACAAATTTGCGTTTATTACGGTATGCTGAAGTATATAACACGCTGTCGTGTGATTTTTCAACCTCCTAGGACCATGAGTGGAACCATAATACTTGGAAGCCGGCAGGGTATTCAAAAGAAAAGGAAACGAAGGAAAAGTTGTGATTCCCAAAAAATGAAGTAGCCTCGCAGGAAGTTCACTGCGGGTTTTGTTCTCGGAAGTGATGACAAGCGCGGCTAGCTGAGCGGAACAGACGTAGGGCCTAAGGGACGTGAGAACAGCAAAGGGCGCAGGACCCCGACTCTCGCGCACGACAGGCATGGCGTAAGCGGCTTTCATACTTCGCCTAAAACACACCTCTTACAATTATTCCATTAAAACTAAGCTCATGGAGGAAACTATCCTAAAGCACATCGACTAAAAGCAAATCTTCCAGAGCACACCTCCCAAGTAACGCAACAGCTGAGCCCGTGAATCGCAGCCCACTTTGTGTTGTCTTAATTGCGTTTTTTTTATTGAAGCATTGCTGACACTGGATATCCTTAGGTTTTCTTAAAGTTTCGTAAAAACGGGATCGAGGGTTACTCTCTGAGTTTATCGACACATATCGGAAAAACAAAACTCTAGTTATGAGCCGTAATAATGAAGTCCCTCGCGCACAGACGCCTAAGTCTAACTGACATTAGCATATTCAGGAGTAGAATTCAAGCGTGACATGGCAGATGGCATGCTAGAACAGCCTTGTACGGCAAGTACATGCTTCCCGTACCTGTAAATTTTAGCGCGAAAGCAATACCCCCCCCCCCCAAAATAAAAATAAAATAACAACAGCAGATTGTATTGTTAGGAAGTTAACCAAGACTTCTTTTAAATATTTTTATATAACACTTGTATATGGCTTTATTCTCGAAGCAATAAAGAAAAACACAACCTGCTGGTATTAAAGCTTTTGTTTAAGTGGTTGGTTAATTCCTAATCAGAACTCCTAATAAGCGCGATTTTTTCCTAATGTTACCAATTAGATTGCAGTAATGCTCTTGCATAGCGTTTTCACCAACGTATCTTTGTTTGTTTCCGTATGTCTTAAATTTTACAAGATCATGATTGTCTTCAGATTTGAGAAATTTATGATATAAACTTTTTTATAGTAAATTTTTCTTTCAATAATTTCTGCGAAACCCATGGTTTCTTTGCTCTATTGCTAGGCTGTAAGAACTTATCAGGAAAGGATTAGTTATAAATGTCTTGGAAAGTTTCCAAACATGTTTCGTATGCAGCAGCTGGAGAATCATTGGCATAAACAGGGTCCCAGTTAGCGGTACCAATGAAGGTAATAATCGGCTGTGTCCTTTGCAACGTAATGTTACGTACTCTAAATCCTTCTTATTTGTATTTGCAACCTGAGAAGTGTGAGTTAATAACAAGATGGGAAAATGATCACTAATGCTGTAGCTAATTAAACCTGACGCATCAATATCTTCCTGGTTGCAGTCTGTAATGAAGTAAGGTAAGCCAGTTTCTGTTATTTTCGTTGCATCCGTTGTAACGCAATCGAAACCATTTGATTCGACTACAGAAATAGTTCATCGTGCATAGATGGCGTTTTTAAAATGTCACTATTAAAATCACCTCGCAAAAAGAGGGAATAATTATTGTCATTAACATAACTGAATAGTTTATCAAGCACAGAAAGCAGGATGTAAGCGTTTCCAGAGGGACCTCAATATAGCACACTGAAAACGTAGTTATGAATAAGTACTGACAGTAGTCAGAGAGTCATTCATTTCTGCAAAATCAGAAATTATGCAGCAATTCAAAGATGATTCCACAAGCATTGAAACACCTACCCCTCTACAAGCATTTCGTCGTATAATAAATGGTTGTCATTAGGCAAGACAAAGTTATTTGAATCGGAAGTATACCAGGTTTCGGAGAACATAAATAGGATAATTGAAAAACACATGGTTTCAAGAACTTCAATGTCATCAACTTTCGATAGCATGGAGCGTACATTCATGGGAAAAAAGGGTAACACAGATTGTTTTCGGTTACTTATAGAATTGATAGACTATTCAGTCTAAACGCATAGATTATATAAGGGAGAGCTTTGAATTCAAAAGAATATAAATGTGATGCTGCACGTTTTTTTTGTTTTTTTTTTCTACTTTTTATCGAATCAATTCAAGGTCGTCTTCGCTCTCGATCCTAACTGTTCGATCGCACGCAGCGTCGCACGAACGATGACGTCGCCGTCCTCCTGGAACACTTGAGAATGAGGGGAAGTGGCTTCGCTTGTCTGATTCTCGATTCGGTTAAGCTGCTCGAGAAGACAAAGTGAAGAGGTAAGGGAAGGAGAATTCTGACGTGACATCTCTTCTCGGCCTCGTCGACCGTCTCCAATCGCGCACTTTTCCAAAAAAAATACGGCCATCCGTTATAAATATTGCTGTATGAGTGATGTTTTTGGGCTTTTCAGCTTCTCACCTATCGCCCTAGCCTTGTTTTGTAAGTTCTAAATTTCCGTTCAGTATCCCATTAAGCGCATCTGTGTAAGCCACAAGTTCGTGACAAGTACTTAGAAGGGGCAGTTTTAGCGAGGCAGAACGCGACACTGCGAATAACACGGTATACACAGGTGTAGTGTACAGTATATTTGAATAGTTTTATAGAGCACTAGATAAAAAACCAAATGTTACTCATGGCATCAATATAAAGTTCAGGCATAGTGTTACCAAAAGATGCCGGGGGCACGGTAACAATCCTCTCAGGCGCTCAAAACTATCGTTCATGGGTGAAGCGCTTGCAATTTCTTACCGTAGGGTAACATGTGTGACAGCCTATTAAAAGCCATGACGCAGGTTGATAACATGTTGCAATGCCCTAAAACAGCGACAGTGAGTTTCAGCCACTGAAAACGCAAAATCTATCGGAACGCTACCCTTCCGGAGCTTGACAGATACTTTGCGCGGCTCACTTTTTACAGCACTTTGACCAGGTACAGTGCAAACACCACGATATGTTCCTCAGCCTCAAGAATATTTTGCAACACACAATAACGTGGCCGACACCCAAAAAGCGCTCCACAACGTTTAAGAATTACCACGAAACTCAGATTTACGCAGCATTTAAAAATTAACATGCTCGTTTCCTTAACGAAGTCAACATCTCCTTCACTTGTGATATGCTCCTCCCCTGATCGCGTCGCATTTCTCAGTCAAATAAAATAATTTAAACAGACTGACGGGCGTCGGCGATCAGTGTCCGATCTCTGCCTGTGCCCGCCATCCCGCTGCGGGCTGGTGGCTAGTAATTTAACCAGCTTTCACGCTTCGCTATAATTTCTGGACAATGCAATGAGGCAAGTAGGCTTTTTTAAATTACCTTTTTTTGGAAAAAATATGGTTTCGTCGATGGTTTACCACTCCCCTCTAACGTGTAATGGCAGCGAAGGAAATGTGTCGCGGGGAATCGCAAAAGTGAGACGTGACGTTCGCGCAATGACCTGGTTTCGTTTGTCTCCGTTTAACATCGCAGTGTTGAAAACGAGAAGACTGAGCGACTGTGTTCCAAACGCGTTGCCTTAGCTGCGTGGGAAGCCGGCTTCGGCAATAAATACAGTTCGTAAAAAGCTCACGTAATGTTTTCATTTGTTAAAAAGCTCTTGCGATGGCTCAGCACACCCCGGTGAAGAGGGGCGGGGGCAGGGGGGGGGGGGGGGACGTCAGATGTGCAAGGTGTTTGACTATCCAAAAAATACGCTAGTTCTTTATAGTTGAATCGCGGCAGTGTTCCGCGCAAAAATCGACAGTATCTGTAGCGACCTGTAGTCCTCTTTAAGCCTTACTGAGCTCGATTCACTCGATTCAGAGCCACCGAACCCTAGAAAAAAGGGTAGCCATACTCCTCCCTGAAAGGAGGGACGCTCTTTTAACACATGTTCCTTTAGAAAGGGAGAAGCTTTCGTCCTAAAAGCAGGGTACCAAAGTTTCTTCGTCGTTTGCATCTCATTATGACGGCCCAAAATCGAGCAAATCGAGCTCAATAACCATAACGAGGACGATACGCCCATTGTACGGGGCGAGAGAAGCAGCAAATAAAAGCGCAGCACGAGTTCTCCGCAACCGGCATTCATTTACGAAGGCAGTTTTCCCCTAAGGAAAGAGACTTTCGTATCGAAAGCAGTTACTCTTCTCGTCGTCAGCACTGACGGAGACAACCGATACCCAGTTACTTCGCGCACTTTACGTCTTACCATTGCTACTCCTCGAACCGCCATTCCTTCGTCAACTGCTCATCACGGAGGAGTGGTAAATCATTCGCGGAATCAAACGCCGCTCTCCAAAGAGCAAATCCGATGCAGCTGTTGCAAGGTAACCAGAAATTACCGCGAGGTGTGAAATAAGGTTAAACCGCTTGCCACCAGATGGCAGGGTCGAGCAGAGTAATTGCAAGTAGCTAGGCTAGGTTGCGCTAGATACCGCCCAACTCATGTTCTACAAAAAAAAATATATTTTTATTTGCTCACGCTACCATGGCGCTTCGGGACCTTCGGGAACCTTTATTATGCAGACACGTAGATACATTGCGCATAACACTAGCATACTTGTGCGCACAAACACTACACACAGACATCAAAACAACGGCACACTATCCCGATCACTACTCACGAGGTCTGCGTTTCCGCCTTTAATACCAGTCGTTTCCAAGGTACGTATTTCATCGGTGACCACATCAGCAATAACTAACATTTCAATAATGTTGATTCTTTTCGAGCAATGTAATACCTCTGAAAGTATTTCGAACGGCTCAGGGGATGAATCTCTTAGTAAAAAGTAAATGGTCATGCCGTAATTATTTGAAAGCCAATAAATCAAGCCGTCCAAATCCGGCTCCAAGCAATGTGTTTACTTCCCCGCACGGCACGTCGTAGTCAGCATTTCTATTGTAGCGTTTGTTTGTTTTTTATTCGTGCTTTTCTTGTTAGTCTTGAATTAATCTGTGTAGAGGGGGCACTCAAATAAGAAGCGAAGCTTCACGGGCAGAGAAATCACTTTTCGATCATCCTGAATGCAGTCAAAGCCGCGACTTGCGGCAGGTTTTAAGTGTACGGAGCTAGGCAGTGGCCAGCTCGAAAACTTCTAGCGCTCATCCCAGCACGCCACTTCGAAGTCAGTTTCTCCATGAACCATAGAATACTTAAAGAAGGAAACGAAGAATAGTTTCGTTTTGTCGACTTTAATTACCATTTTTTAATGTTTAAGTTCTAAACTGTAAATATACGTACTTTCCGTCATATTTTCATACTGTTCAATCCTTCCCCCAGAGCGCAATCGCTCTCGGGGAGAAGACAACAGGACGTCGCAGACGACAGTGTTACGGTTCAGACCACCGTTACTACCGACTATCCGCAAGTCGATCCATTGCATCGTAATCCTTTAAGCGGTCTTAAACTCTTGAATGTAAATCGAAATGTAAACCTGGGACACCCCGCCCTTCCTTAATCACGGCCCGACCGGCGGTGTCCATGACCGACAGTTTACGTCATCTCATTGTGTTGTTACACCACTGATACGCGAACACACCGTCACATCGGCGATATTTCCAGTCTTCTGTTCACAACGCACAACAAAGCCATCACGATATTGCCGCTACGTTGCTGACATGCGGAAATACAGAACCACGTTGATTGCCGGTTGGCACCCGGCATCGGAAAACAGAGCCGAACTCAACACAGAAGGCACCCAGGCACCCGGCAGCAACGTTTTGCGTGGTCCGCGTGAATCCGCACCCACGTGTTTTCCGCAATCCGAAATGCTCTTAGCCCAGTGTGCGTAGCGCCGCTGGCACTGCTCCGGAACTTCGCTGTTTCAAGAGGCATCGTTTGCCCGTTTGATAAAATTAGTGGTAAAGACGTTAATGCAACCGAAATATTCTGCACATTTGGACTGGGAGACGGAATTACAGGTGGCCTTCGCTGCCCGCTGAAGCTCAATCAACTCAACAACATTTAATAAACAGCGTGCGCAACGTGCTCGAGAAACGAACCGCAAGAAGATGAAGTGGCAGGTCAGAACCCTTCTCCCGTCTGCCTGCAAAAGAAGAAAAACGTCTCGTTCCCCCCTTCTTCTCGTGTCTGCTTGGGGGCGCGTCGGTAGAAGGGAGGAAAGTTCGGCGTTGCTACCTTTTTGCTCCTTTTTTTTTTCTTAGAGTGCATATCACGATACGGACGAGGGCGGAAGCTTGTTCCCCTCGTTTTTTCCAGTGACAAACGTTGCTTCATTTCTTACGGAGCATCTGGGACAAGGGCCCCCCTTGTCCCTCCCTTTATGAAGGAATATGTAGACTTTTTTTCATTTTTCTCTCAAGAATGAAGTTATCACAGTTCTTCGCGCGAAAGTGCGTTTTTGCCTAAAAATATGGACCCTTCAAAAGCAAGCAGCCAGGGTAAAGCCAAACTTTACCTTCTTTGAACAAAGTCTAAATATGTCGGACCTTGCTATTAAAACCAATGTTTGGATTCACTCCGGGTAATTTGTCTGCCATCTGGCATCTTTAAGCCTAACTTGCGAAACAAGTGCCAGGTTTAAGCTTAACTCCCGGTTCTTCGGGTCATACGCATGGCATTTTTAGATCAAGTCTGGCACTTCGGCAATTAAGTGGCGAGGCGAAGAAACGCTATAGAAACGCGAGAGAGAATTATGGCACATACTAACGCCTTGGAGCAAAGCCGTATTAGATCAAATTGAGGCCCCTAAAATTGCAAAGCTTATGCCAAGTTAGGAGTTTCTTTGACCTGTTACCTGAGGAAGTAGGTTAACTGTTTTGTCTTTCGACGTATTTTTATCTTAGTTGAATGATTTCGAACATCATTATTTATATGCTAACGTACGCCGCGGTGTACGACGTTATTCGGAAGAAATAATTTATTTATTTCAAGTGTTCGTTTTTTTGTTAATCCTTGGTAGAACATTTTGTATGCCAGTATAAGATATGTCTATCAGACTAACTAGGTACACAAAAAACTGAATACGACGTTTTTTTTTGTTTCTTTTCATAAGATACGCTTTGGGAAACCATTTGCAAGGGCGATATACGTATAACATAAAATCGCATCTGAACATTGCCGGTCGTTATAGGTGTCTGACGCAAGATTTATAAAGAATGATAACTCACCGCAGTTAGCAGGGCAATTAAATACCTGAACAGGTTGGGGAAATTTATGCCATAGACAGAATCTACCAATATAAATAGTTCACAGGTTACAAGGGGAACGGATGCAGCTTGTCGACTTTCTGTATAGAAAAATAAATTAATGTGAATGACAGTCTGCATCAATTTGAATAGTGCTTGAGCAAAATTCTCACATGATACGAAGATCATGCTTACCTAACAGGCGCAATTTAGATGCATTTTTAACTGCTCTATCTGAAACGAAACAAGATTTACAACACAAAATCATTGAAATGCTTAATCACCTTGTATATTTTTTTTTACAAAGGTTTGCACCCGTTGCATAGTCCGCAGGTGAAAAAACAGTCAATTGTTGTTTTCTTTTGATAGTTCACACCTTAAGCACATGCCGCACCCAGGTTACAGTGAGCAAGCGAGAATCTGTCATACCAAACCCACCTTGACAAGGGCCTGCTTAGTTAACTGAGAAAGTTGCTCGTGTGAGACATGAATTATCATTCACGTACGCTGTCATTGATAAAATCCGTCACTTATCGTCCTAATGAACAATCTAAGAAAATCCCTACCTCCGCACCTAATGACTGCTCTCACCGCATAGAATTTGTAATTTTCCATATATGTTAGCTCAAGGACTATATTGCGAGATATACATCCTGAACACCTCACTCTTTTTGCGTGTACAGCATCGCGTGGCTTTGACGGCACGGCCTGCTGTCGTCACTGCGTATGTCCAGGCGTGCTGTTTCTGTGCGCGTGTTGTGCACACACCTGGTGAGGAAAACGCGAACTCGCGCGTTACCACCGTTTTTTTTAAATATTTTTTAAAGTATCAAATAACGTTATTTCGAAGCATGGCAAAACAAATAATGTTTTTGCGAATAAATGCAAACAATGTTAAAGTGTTTTGCATTTAGTCGCGTCAGTTAATCAGTTGATGAGTTTGGTTTTTGTTCATACTTTAGATTAGTTATAACACAATGGACGGAATAGTTTGCTATATTGCGTACACCATTATTTTCTAACGGCTAGGAAAGCGTTTACTCATGATTGCATGTCGCAGTCGATGGGGGTTAAAATTGCTCAACTGAGAATATTTTTGTGATACTTGGGTAATCAAGAAATAATTTGCGGTATGGACCGTTTTAATCATTTATTCATTCATTCGTTTTGAGTGGCCCACAAATAGCATGCCGCTGTTTAGTGGTGCACTTTCCAGATTAGTACGTAACAGCAGAACAAAAATATGTATAGGAAAAGAAACTTTAGAACAACCCAATATAATAAACAGAATTTCTAAATATACGCGCGTCATCAAAAATATCAACGCTACTATTCGCCGCAATTTGTTCACAATGGTTAGAGGTTATTTGTAGCCCTGTCAAAGGTTTTGCTTTATGCGAATCAGAAGGATAAAACATTAAAAGCAATCTGAAAAAAATTCGAGGAACGCGTAAGTAAATTCATATAAATGATACCGTAGCCTCCTATATACTGACAAATCCTGGTAGATCGTCACGAGAAGCGGTTGCCGAAATGGAAAAGATGGAGGGGCAGACAACGGATGGGAGGAGAGCCACGTGACTGGCGCCCCGCTTCGGCGAGACGCCAAAACACGATTCTTCCGAGCGAACAAGTGTGTTTCGGGTCCTCGCCACTACAAAAGCTGCGCGCTGACGCTCAGTTTCCCCTAGAAATGGCTCTTTGATGCTCTGTGCTACCAGATCTTTACGCTCCAAATCTGCGGCCGAGCACTTTATGGCTGCGTCGTCGAACTGCCAGGCTTTGTGAGTATAAAGGAGGCTATGGCAATAAAGTTGGATCTATTATTCAATTCACGACTTTGTGCAGAATCTTCAAATCACGTCTCACTCTTCTGCTATGCAAATATCCAGTTGCATCAGTCTCATATTCTGATATAACTGTATTATTACCAAAAAAGTGGCAATCATAAATTACACGAAATAATGTTTTTGTTAACATGCTCGATGATACATGATTTTGAAACTACAATACAATTTCACACCACGGAGGCGTATTCAATATGACTACGCACGAGTGAGCAAAACATACATAAAAAGCAAAGTGAATTCGAAAAATTGTGTGTTACTCGTATAATGGGGTCCCAAGAAATTGAAGGGTGCATCCGTTATAGCGATGAAAGGTGATTGAAATTAAATATTGGATCTATATGCACTCTTAGATCTCGGATCACGAAAACGCAAGTAATAGCTTTGTCGTCTAAGGTATAAGTAAAGCTCACAGTATCACGCTTTCTCAAAATGACATTATTTTTGTCTTCGTTTTGTTCAAAACAAGGCCATTCAGAGACAATACGCCGAAATTGAATTCACATCACGCTGTAGACACTCGCAGTCCTTTACCGTATTTACCGCACTAAACAGCTTAATGTCGGCAGCAAATAACAGTATTTGCGCGTGTTTAATTGCGGAAGATATATCATTTACGAAGATTAAAAAAAAAAGAAAAGGACCAAGATTGCTCCTTTGTGGAACGCCAAAAGTAGATAAAAAAGGCGCAGATAAGCAGCTCGACATTCGCAAAATGTTTACCCAATGAGATAAATAAGTCTCAAACAACCAAGAGTACTTAGAACACAGACCGTAGTTGCAGAGCTGTTTCAGAATTGGGTGATGATTTACTTTACTGAATGCTTTAGTCATATCGAAGTACACGGCATCTGCTTGGCTTTGGCTATGTACAAATGCTGCGTAGATCTGCCTTTCATAAAACCTTGTTCTGGTATTATATTCTGACAAAAGTATGCAGAAAAGTGAGTATACAAAACAATTTCGAAAACTTTTGATAAACTACAATGTAGAGAGACAGGCCGATAATTATTATTTGTCGAACGGTCGCCCGATTTATGCAACGGAACTACAACATTGAAACATATAATGCATGAATTGAAACATGTACTGCATGAAGGGCAACAAAATAGATATAAGTATATTCTGATATTGTAACATAAAATGTTTTATTGTTTAGCGGCAGGGCTGGGCAGAGCTACTCCAAAAGGTATTTTGGAATACAATCACTGATATGATATATTTTACGGCCAAAATAAAGATACCGAGATATATATTTTTTATGTAACATGGATATTCTTAAAACACTTTTGCGGAAACGGCAGGAAACTACTATATATTACTGAGATACAGGTGCATACATAATGTGCAATCAAATGGCTAGGGCGGCCTGACCTCCCGTTTAGGGTGGGACAGTCCCGTTTTAAAGGCTAATTTCTTCCATCCCGTTATTTTGTCCAGGTATACATTTGCCTCCAGTTTTTTGTGGGGAGGTACATAGTTTGGAAATCAGTACCAATCGAGTTCAAGGGAACGTAAAGAATGTTTACTCGCCAAAGGTGTATTTTTATGAAAATAAACGTCTCGCGTAAATGTTGACTCCAGTCAAATACATTGTCACCTCTTTTTGTGGTTTCCCATGGCAGACAATTTTGGGTCACATAGAAGTGTATACAAGACTACTTTTTTATTTCGAGGTACCTAAAACCGGCATACTATTCCTGCGCAATCAACAAACCTAAGAGCGGCATACTATTCCTACGCAACCAACAATGGTACCTCTCTTTCACTACTGAGATACAAATACATTTTTGAAATGCAACTCGGTACTAATATACATATACTTAAAATATATCTGAGACACAACTTCGATGCATTTATATCGCGCTACCGCCCAGCCCTATTTTACGGTAAAAACCTGTTCGGAGAGCTTAATAGCGTTATCCAATTTGGAAGTAGATTAACGAGCCATGAAAGCTGAAATATTCGAGACATTGTAATGATGCAGTTGTCTGTGCCGTTTATACATGTCCTGTTAGCGAAAAATTCGTGATGCATACCACTGTATGAATTCATTCCCAAAGGAGGCAGTTCAATCCGTGAAATCTTATGGGGTATTCCTTTCCCAGACATTCGTTGCATCATAGGCCAGGGCTCAATTTTCAAATCTTCAGTAAGTACTCCCTCCTAAGAAATTAAACATTTATCAGACCTTTGATGTAATTCTGACTATCATAACTTTTTATAGCTCGATATATTAAGAGCGTTAGATCACTCGTCCTGCAATGTACGGACTTGCTCTCGCTACTCGGATACTCTAATTGAATACTATTTCTGATTACTCATCCTTAATATTGAAGTATTAGTAGGTACTTTCGAGAGACTAAATCAACTTCTTTACTCGTTAGAAGTTGCTCCAGTGGAGTTGCGACCTTCTCTAAAAGTAAATGAACACCAATCTCATGTTTTGATCTCAACATAATCTATTCACTTTTAAGCTGACAGTGTGGTGGGGGCTACGCACTTTCCAAACCTGTCAACCACCTTCTTTTCATCACCTGAACCCGCTCTTTTCGCCTGGATATGGGCTAAAGAGAGATCAGATGTTGAAAGTTACACGTATTACTGGGCCGTCGTGAGCGTAAGTTCCATGGCAGTGTCAACATAAAGCACGTAGCCAGTCCTTTTTTTTTATACTCGTGTATGCCTTCTTTTTTTTAATAATATACGTTCGTGTTTACATCTGTCCGAACTGTGGGCACCTTCTCATGCTAAGCAGTGACAAAATATTCACACATCCAGTAAAGTTCCATGTTCCGAAAACATATTAATGTGCGACACAAAAATACAAAACAAGACATTCAAACACACAGCTATATAGACCAACACGCGCCTTTGACGTCAAGCCGCTGCCCTGGCACTGTAGGTGGTGCGGCGCACACGCGGCCGCTTCAGTTCACTCGAATCTGGTTTCAGCTCACGCGTAGTGCCTCCACCTGGCGGATATGTTTGCTAACACTGTGTTCGTCTATGCCAGGGGTGGCCAGGCAGACCCAGCCTAAGAGCCGCAAACAAAACCACTAAACTTTCACGAGCTGTGAGAGGGGGGCAAACTTTTGTCCAGAGCAATAAACGAAACTCGAACTACTTTTAATTTATGCGAGTCAAATGTAGTTCAACGGCGCGTAAGGCAGCGGTAGTAAAAGACAACCAAACCGCAACCTGTGTTTCGAATTAAAATGCGTTCCATTTTTCTTTTTTGGGAAGTGGTCGTGTAGCCTGGAGGGAAGTGGGGGAGGGGGGGGGGGGTGTAGGCGAGGGAGCCGCAAGCCGCACTATGACACGCGAAGAGCCGCATGCGACTCATGAGCCGCAGCTTGGCCACACCGTGTATATACCTCGCCCAAAATGGGGATATACAGGGGATATAAAAATGTGATTTTTGAAACAACCTGTCTCGTATAAACTTAGTTATGTTTATTTTCCATAAAGAGTAACATAAATCAATGTGATATTCCAAAAATAAGTAATGAGTCTGTGTACGCATGTATGTAAACGATTATCACGATCTGATGTGCGTCTTGCGCCTCTTCACTTGCGGTTTCGTCCTCTCTCACAGAGATACAGAATTTTGCTTAAGGTCATAGGAAACACACCACGAAATAGTAGTGGGAATTCTTGTTAGGGTCATCCCTTTCGTAATGCTTCGATTTTGCATATGGTTTATATAGGGTCTTCCAAGTACCGAGGATCGATCTAAAACGGGCCGTAAAAATTGGCGCCATCACGTAGCAATCTAAACTTTTTGTCCAAGGTGCATTGCACAGGTACGTTTTATCTTGTAGTCTTCCAAAGCCTAGCTCATTTTGGGTAGAAAATAGGGCCCAATATTTGCCAGGGTCAACGAGGGACGGCGACGCAGACATCCGGGTCGAGTGGCGGGGCGCGTTTGGCACCGATATTGTTAGATGGTGCAACCTCTTCATCCAGACTGCTCGCGACAGCCGTGGTTCATTAAACTGAACAAAATATTTTTGTAATGTACCTTTGGTATAAAACTGAACGTGGACATTGGTGCTAAAACTTGAAGTAAGAAAAATTAAAAAAAAGACGCGGTTCCATAACACTGGAGCCAACAACGATCTTGCTGCCGACGTGTGCTTGTCGCAGCTGCTTTCGTGCGCTGGTTGGCTACACGTTCCGACGCCGCTCCCGACGACATATATCAATATGTGCGCCAAACGCACCCCGCCACTCGACTCGCTTGTCCGCGTCGGAGTCCGCCGTTTACGCTGGCACGTTTTCTTGCCCTATTTTTTACAAAAAGGGGGCTACGTTTTGCAATATTGCATGATAAAACCGACTTGTGAAATAGATCCGTGACAAAAAGTTTAGATTGCTACGTGCAGGCGCCGATTTTTGCCATTTATTTTAGATCGAGCTTGGCTATTCCAAACGCCCTACATATATTTTTCTGTAGTAACGTGAGAGTACCAACCAAGATTACACACCGAAGATCAAATAGATGTAAGTTTGCGATGACCAAAAGCGGCATTTTACTCGCAAGTTATTTCAAAACTATAAATAGTATTGCTTAAAGACTGTCAGAAGTGCAAATCAAAGGGAGCATAGGTGATTTAGGATAGTGAAATGAATGAAATTGTCGTGAAAGTACAAGATAGACCAGCGTAAAATGCATCATAATCAAAGCCCTAATACAATAAAAATGAAATCCTTGTTTTAGGGTTCAAATCTCTGGGTGGTGCTAGCGGAACGCTAATAAAACCTTTCAGCCTTTTCACTCTGGTGAAGAAAGAAGAGCAGCGGAGCTGTACTATGTGCCGCCATATATAAGCGACGGCGGCAACCAGACAACCGGAAAGGCAGTTGTCTGGTGGCCGCCGTCGCTCATAGATGACGGTAGCTGTCCAGAGTGTTGTGTCGAGATTTACTTGTCCACGGACACGAAACTGGGGAAACTAGCCCTTAACAGCTCCGCTGTAAAACACAGAAATCAGAAATAGACAACCGCTGGGGTAACAACTATATTGAAGACTTCCTCCTTCACTAGTATCAGTATTCACAACCGGATTTGAAGCCATCTCCTTCCTTATTTAGAAACTGGACTGAAGCCTTCTCACTCCACTTCTACCATTATTTACAAACACGGAGCTTCTTGGTGTCCTTCAGTACCCACGCAGAAACAGTGTTTCTCTCTGGTTTGACCAGTTAATTTTCTTTACCATAGATGGATGATGCCTTAAGGATTTCACGCGGAAGTTTTCCTGTGTTTCTTTCCGGGACCGTCATGTTTTGAAAACTTGCTGTGCACCAGAATTCGCGGCAGTGGACTGGTAGATGACTCCCTGCTGATACATTCCTTAATGAAGCAGCAGGTTCTTTTGTCCGGCCATTTTTGCAACGACCGGATTGGCCTATGCAACATCGACCTCGCGTAATGGGATGTTATATATGGCTCTTTTTTCACACGACGCCCACTTTGTCCAGTGTGCAATGCCAGGAACATCTCCTTGATAGTGCTCAGCTGGCACCCCCCAATAATATGAACCAGCTAGCACAGCTTTTAAGACAAACATCCGAGAAAGGGCAAAAGACGAAGGACAACAAAACACAGTCTAAAAATTAGGTTGAACCTTCACCAGCTCGTTTGTGACCTAACTTTTTGTTCGTTAGCACATCTCCAACCAGCACTACGGTTCAAATATTTGATAACCAGGTTGCGCGCTTTTATACTTTCTTTTTAGAGCGCAGCTCCTAGGCGCCCGGTTCCGGCTTGAGCGGCGTCGCTGTCGCCGTCGCCGTCAGCGTAACCGCATGTTGCATTACGGAACACTTCCCATAATGACGTCACACGTGACGCCACGAGGGTCACTAGGGTCACGAGTGACGTCACGATTGACGCTACGAAGGTCACTCGTGAAGGTCACGACCTTCACATTAAAGGTCACGTGAAGGACATTCACGAGGCTTCACAAGTGACGTCACGAGGGAGGAGAGAGGGAGGGGGAGGGAAGAGAAGGGGAGGAGGGGGAGGAGGAAGGAACGAGGAGGGGAGGGGCATGAGAGGAGGAAGGGGGAGGAGGGTAAAGGAGGGGGAGTGGGAGGAGGAGAGGGTGCGGAACAGGAGGATTGGCAGACCCTCCTCCCCGTATCCTCCCCTCCTCGTCCTCAAGAGCTGCGCTCTAATTCGGTATTCCTGGGAATTGTAAACATCTTCCATTTTTTTTAAATGCATTCCCCTTCCCATTAAGAACAAGAGGAATAATTAGAGCAACTTAGTGACTAGGGCTTGCATTTTGCTTTTCTTGTTCTTATACATACATTGGGATCGCGCGACACCCGAAAGACGTCTTTCATTCCTCCTTGTTGGCAGCGCCACCGACGACAACGTCCACGTTTCATTGCATTGTGAAGCGGTCCCCACTTTGAGTTCTAATGTTGCCGCAGCGTTTTGGCCGCGTGTGCGCTTTCTCGCGGCTGTGCTTTTCGATCTCGCTCCGCGTTCTTGGCATTCGAAAAAACATATATGTCCACCGTTCTTTGTATGTTTGTTCACGCGATTCGAGCCACAGGAGTTTTTCGTTGCTCGAGTCCAATCGTGTGCCACAAAGTTGTAAGCGGCTACGACGGCAACACACCGCCAAGCAGTTTTGTCCACCTTTGCCGAAATACACCTCTGCGAAGCGCATGGCTATTCGGAGTTTCGGAAGTCAGTACGGGACGACATACATCAGTGCCAGTGATTGATAAAATCTACATGAAAAGTATTTTTCGCTCCTCTTATTATCAGATTGATCTCCTCTCGTTGATGGTTCGAGTAGACGTATTGGAATTGAGATCAGCGCGGCGGTTTTGGCAAGCGCAAGTGCGTTTTAGTTTCAAGTCTTGTGCAACACAAACGCCAGCTGCGGATCCAAAAGCTTTGTATGACGCTGTTCTTAGTAAAGCTGACATTTACTAAAAACAAAATCCGGCTGCTATAGAGGATATGTCTTTGCAAAATGCATCTGCTAGCAGTACAGCGGAGCTTCTTTCTTGTTGCAAATAAGTACATCGTAAATTACTATCGCGAATATCCGAAGTGAATTACTTTCAAAGCAGAGAAAAGGCTTTCATGTGCCGCACATTTATCAGTGAACTTAAGGTTTGAGCGTTTTCATTTGTACACGGTGAGGCACATCAAGAAGGGTACATCGACACTTTTTGTGAGTAATATGCAAATTATTTCAGTTGCGAGTTAAGATCAGAGGGGTACGTTGTTGAGCTCGTCGGTTCATCTTAGTTAAACATATAAAATAGCGCACAAAAGACAAGGACTAGGAGTATACAGGACAAGCGCTGACTTTCAACTAGTTTTTACTCGGGAAAAGCAAGCATATATCTACACACGACAGGCAAAGCAGCACCACATGAAAGTTGATTAATTTTGTGCACGATCATTCAAAAACCGAAACTCATTACTATGAAGTACAATAGAAGTGTCGCTGACTCATACCGTCCCACGTTTTTTGATTAAGGAAGCTTCCAATGGACCTTTTCCGAGAAGCGTTCTGCGCACGCGCGAGCGCCCGATGCCAAGCGGCGGAAGTCGGAACGAAAAATCGAGGAAATTTGGAAGGAGGCTGTATTTCAGCGAGTAGAACACGTAACTGCAGCATATATATAATTGTGTTACACAAAAAAAGAACGTCGACGGAAAGGAAAACACGACGTTTGGGTGGACGCCACGGATGCCTCTTTCAAGTCGCATTGAGCAGGCGCCGCTGCTCAGAGAGCGAAGAAACAGGTAGCGTAACTCCCATTATCGATTGGTAGCGCAAGTAGGTCACTTCCTCGATTTTTAGTTTGTGCAGCCACCGCCTGGTGCCGTCGGTATGTGGAAAAGGTCCATAGCTCCCGAGCGACCGTCTCTCGGCTTCTACCCAGAATCCATATCTGCTGAAACCGCGGAACGCAGCCACACGTGTTGCAATGTATTGGCAAACGCCAGCCATATTTATTCTTTCACTGATAATGCGTACCCCCACGCTCGGTCATTGATGCACCACGCCGTCTGTGCATCAATGACCGCACACAGGAGCACGCATTATCAGTAAAAAATAAATATGGCTCGTATTCCCCTATACATTGCAACACGTGTGGCTGCGTTCCGCGATTTTAGCAGATAAGGATTCTGGGTAGAAGCCGAGAGACGGTCACTCGAGAGCTATTGGAAACATTCTTTACAAAAAAAAAAAAGTGGTACGGCATGTGTCAGCGACACTTTTATTGTACTTCATAGTAATGACTTCCAGTTTTTGAATGATCGTGCACAAAATTAGTCAACTTTTATGTGGTGCTGCTCTGCTGTCGTGTGTTGCTTTTCCTGAGTAAAAACTAGTTGAAGGTTAGCGTTTGTCCTGTATACTTCTTGTCCTTGTCCTTTTTGCGCTATTTTATGTCTAACCGAGGTAAGATCATCATGTCATTACTCTATTACACATAATCTGAGACCATTATTTTACCAATGTAATGCCCTCTTCACCCTTGATCATTATGACTGCAGAAAACTTATTTCTGTCTTCGTATAAATTTTTCTCCAACTCGGTTCCATTTTTCTAAAAAAAGAAAAAAAGTGCAATGTTTATAATTTTAAACACCGAAACGATTCAGTCAGCAAATGTTTTCCTTTTTCCAGGTGGCGTATTTTCTTCCCAAAATATTCGCATATTGGGCTCCAAATTAAAAGACACGAGGAGTGGAATAACTCCAGTCAGTATTTTGATTCCGGCTCAAATCTAGCAAGTTTTCAGGAAGCACCAGCTTTGGCCCTCATTACAGCCATCGGCAGAACCACAGCAGTTGGGACATGAGGTATTATAAATACTGAGTGTACATGGCTGATATGATGCAACCAATGTATTTGTTCTAAGTGTAACTTTCGGCCGGTACATTTAGAATCTAAAAGCTGCGAATGCTGATATTGTGTGACTGTGTAAAAAAAATATTTGCGTACTTATCTATAAACTGCAGTTCTGAATTCTATTTTACTACTATTTCCAAATACAATGGTTTGTGAACAACAGCGCCAAAGAAATGAACTTTAGTTGTGCAACTTACCATTCTCGGAGTGACATTTCTCTCAGAAAAGCCACTAATAAAAAATCTTTCGGCTAATATTGAGGCTTTTTGCAGTTCAAGCTGCAAGTCATTGTTAACGAAAACTATCTGCTTCCCTCCTTCTGACCTTTCTTGAAGCAGTCTTGGGAACACAATATCTTCTTCTAGAGATACACCTAAGTAAAAGAAACGAAGAATCAATATGCATGTCTGTAATAATTCTTGCATTGACATGCGGCTTTCATCTCCATGCCGAAAAAATACACAATATCATAAAAAGATATGTATAAAATTTCATCCGTGTTGCGTGTGAAGGTGACTTGTAATCAAGCAATTATTTTATGAAACCTGTAATGTACACTAAATTAAGTCGACTTATTTTAAATTATTATCTAAACCGCTAACGTCTTTAAGCAAAACTACATGGCTCGCAGTATTATCTCGCATAAGAATTTTATCTACTTTTTTTTTGGCTTTCGCACAAATCAAATTGCAGAAACGATAGGTGTTATAGTCTATGAATGCGATAGTATTTATCGTGACACACACGGAAAGGTGTTCTGTCGCGACGGCCAAGAACTGGAGCACATTTATTTTATTTTTCAGGTTTGGGGGGTGCGCGGACAGTGGTACATATTTAGCAAGGAAAGGGAATCGGTGCATAGGTCACATGACGTCAGGTCACATGACATAAGTTTTTCTCCTAAATTTAGTGGGGAAACTGAATTCTTACATAAGTCATGACGTCAGTTTTTCAGCTAAATTAAGCGGGGAAACTTTTTTTCCGTTTGCAATAAACAGGATACCCATATAGCTGAAAGTAGCTTAATAGTGCTACCGCATTAAAAGAACACCTACATAATCTTTCTTGGGAATCTTGTGGTAACATGAGCCAAGATACCTCGGAAACAATTTTTGAGGAATCAGTACGACTCGATGTTGTAAAAAATTCTTGTAAAAAACACTAAAACGAAAAACAATTTTTTTAGCGAGTTTGAATAGGACCTTCCATCTTTTCTGAATTTTATGACAAAAGCGAAAATGATTTTGAAAATTTACACTGCAAGACTTTGTTTAAGGGAAAGAGGGGGGGGGAGTAGCCTTGCTGTACGCCCTACTTGGTGCTTAAAAGAGCTGTGCAACAGTTTCAGTGCCTTGCTTAAAGGGATACTTCAACGAAATTTGAAATATTCCCGTCGTGTTCAAAAATAGGTTGAATATGATCCAGAATATCCGTAAATGACAATCGCACGTTTGTATTTTGATCCTGGGGGCTGTATTTTTCGTTATAAACGGCCCACTCAGGCAAGCGCTCGGAGAAGGCCCAGCTTAGAGCACGTGACATCCAACGCAATCGTGACGTAGGTCGTCTCAAGACGAGCAAAGCTACGGCGAGGCTGACGTCGAGAGGATGGCCTAGTCGTTCCAGCCACCGAAGCGGCTGCTTTTGTACGAATTTTGAGTGGCGGGTTAATCTTCTATAATCTTCTAGGGGGACAATAGCAACCTCTGCGACGCACAAAAGGGATTCTCGGGAAGAGGGGAGTTCCTCCTTCCCGCCTTCTCTCGTCGTGGCCGAAGACGAGACAACCTCCGTCACTAGCTGTCAAGGTTCCTAGACGAGCATTACAAACGAGGCGTTAGCGACATCCACCAGGTGCTCTTTGCTAATCGTTTAATTCGTTTTAAAATTCCTTTTCGAGACTTTTTTAACAAGATATTGGTATGTTCCATGCGATACTGCTCTTTTGAACACATATAGACCAAAAAAATGAGCACCGAAATTTCGTTGTAGTATCCCTTTAAATAATTTGGAGAGTTCATATCTCAAACTTTCTGAAGTAAAAACAAAAAAAAAAACGCTTTTGCCTGCATGTTCTAGTTTTTATTTTAGAAATGAACAAAGATTGAGGTTTTCGGCACCTCTCAATTCCTTCACCATCTTCCGAGTCACGTGCGCCGTGACGTCAATGGGGGTCGCGCGGGGCTCCGGTGAAGCTCTCCCTCTGTAGAGCCATCAGCGAGGAGCGAGAACTCATCCACTAGCGACGGCGTGACCACGCGCTGGCTCAGCGCGAACAATATGGTGAAAGGAGGAAAGTCTCATCCGGGTCCGGCCATCCCCGTCCGGCTTTGCCCCCGTCCCCCTCCGGCTTCTGGAGGCTGTTTGCGGTAACACATAGAGCTGATGGTTTTGTGGACCTAGGATAGATGACGCCACTAAAACTACGTAGAATAAAAGTTTGGTCAATGATGCAAGGTTTTTGACGCATTTATATTTCTGTTGGAACGACAAGATTTATAGAAAAGTTACCTTTTATCGAGCAGGTATTCGCACAACTTGCTATCTTTCTTCAAGACACCCATTGACGCCGTGCCGCGTGGTTCTCATGGCTGCCACTAGCGGCTGCAGGTCGGGGAATATTCAAAATTTTGCCTCGTGATTACGCGGCGGAATCGCAACATTACGAAAAACGAAGGTGTGTTCCGTGTCCTTTGTGACAAAATTAACACTGTCAAAAGTAGAAGATTAGAATTCTTTCAGCGTTGAAATCGTTGCACAGCTCCTACAAATAACTACGTGTTTGGCACAATGTCTAGCCCACGGCGAAGCGCGAGGCGAGAGCTCTTTATTCTCTTCTTCTGCGAGCGGTACATATATGCAACGAGACTACAGAGCTATATAAGGGTCTGTGTCTCACACTACGCACCTTTTCTCGGCTTTCAAAGGACAAACAGAGGTGGTGGACGTGTGAAGAATTGTATGTAAAATGTATCTTCGTGCAATATTAGCATGTTAATTGACATTTTTTTTATGTTTTAGAAACAAATAATCGAGATATAGTCATTATTGTTTTCGGAAGTATCTCCATATTGCCTTTTCCTCATTGGTGTAAAACGATAACGAACATGGCTGCCGCCACTTGCGGAGTGTTTCAACGAGTGCAGCTCGTCAAGCTCGTCTGTTTTTAAGAGTGTGAGTCGTTTTGCTCTCATCGAAGAGTTTATAGGAAGATCTCCTCAACCAACGTTGTTCGCAAAAAAAAAAAAAAAAAAAAACTGTTAAAAAGCGCGTTTTCGAAAGCCCTGTGCGGGGGCTCTATTTTGTTGCGGGACTGGCGTCAGCTTAGCGTACCACGTCAAGTATGTTGCTTGATATGGTTTTAATCGTTCGTTTCAGCGTGTTGATTCCGAATAGAAATGTTGCTTCCCGTGAAAGCGGCCCCGCTGCTCTGTCAATCCTGCCACCGTCGTGGTGGCAACCATAGTGGAAATACTGAGAAGTTAACTACACAGGGAAAAATGTGCGAGCCGTTTCGCTGTAGGCAATTGTGTGGTCGGCTCGCATCAAGGTTGTTCAGGTTTGTTTCTGTCATTTCGCTTCAAATGAAAGTATCTCTCACGTTTTGCAGCGTGCCTCGCCTACCAAAGCTAATACGTTTAGGTCGCGTTTTAATTTTGCGCCATAACACTCACCCAACTTGCTCGCTGATGCCATGCCAAAAACTACGAAAAACACAAAAGCTGAAATGCCTACACATTTTGGTTTTTGCCTTTTCTTATTCGACTGGGTCGCTTTTTACCACTTATAGTCAGACGCCGACAGACGCTTGTATTAGGCCGCGGCTCGTCCATGATGGAACCCTAGGGTCGTGTTCCAAAATTTACTCGATCTTACTCTATGGTAAGGGTTTTGTACCTTGGCGTTCCAAAACCTACCCTCGTCCAGCGTTTTTCAATCTGTGTTGTCACGTGACACGACCCACCAGAGTAATTCGGATCCATTTGAGTAAGATTTGGAACACAGCCTAAAACGCCCCTTTCATTGTCGCACCTCGTGAGCGTTGTTGAAGTTTTGAGAAGGGGGCGGACTAGCAGGCGGACGAATCCGGAAACAGATGCCGACGCACACCTTTCATTTCCACGTCCCCGGCATCGCAGAAGACGACAGGTTGTAGTGGAATAGCAGACGATGCCGGAGGCTGCCGTGCGTCTGCTCGCACGACTAGCTGGCGGTGTTGGTATGGTGCCTGGTGCGCGTCTTCGACTGGTGTGTTTAGGGTCCTATGCTGCCCATACATCATAAGTGGTCCCGAAGTGGAAACAAATGACGTCAAAGAAGTCGGAGTGTCATGTTGTAGCCTGTCGCGATCCTAGTGGTTGGTCATAGAAATGCTAACGAAAAGCTGCCAGTAGCACAACCGAACGCGAGTGTCGCTATCGTCACGGCGTCCCAATTTCTAGCTGCCGAAGCTTCAGTGTACTGCCACACTGGAGAGCGACCTGCAGCAGAACAGGCTGCTGCCACATGCACCACAGCTATTAAGACTCCACCAGGATCGCGACTAGCGACAGCATGACACTTCTATGACGTCATGAGGCGGAAATCGAGGGACCCTTTTTTTGGACGCCGTAAACACACCAGTTGGAGACGCGTTCAAGCATAGCCTCCCATATACTGGCAAAGCCTTGCAGATCACTACAAGAAGCGGCCGCCGAAATGAACAAGGTGGAGCGGCATCCAACGGATGAGAGGAGAGCCACGTGAGTGGCGCCCCGCTGCGGCGAGACGCCGAAACACACTTCTCCCGAGCGAAGAAGTGTGTTTCGGGTCCTCGCCGCTGCAAAAGCTGTGCGCTGTTGTCTGGGTTTTCCTAAAGCCCCTATATACGGAAAAGTAGCGACATCCTTTGAAGAATGCCGCCTGCTATCTTGGAGCGATCCAGGCGGCGCTACCGTCGACGCGCGAGCGCGAAAGAGCAAAAGATAACAATAAAAGTGTGCATGAGGGACGAGAAGGGAGAAGGAATGCCTATTCTGTCGGAGTGCAGTGCATGCTATGAGCTCATGCCGCCGATCAAATAACGCCGACTGTGCTTGCATTGCTTTTCTTTGACCACACTCTTCGCGGCTGGCAGACCGTGACAGTTCGCTTTTAGCCTGTGTCCTTGTATTTCCATGTCTTCAAGCCTTTGACTGCGCTCTGACTCAAGTATAGGAAGGCCGTCTGCTATCTTGGAGCGTTCCAGGCGGCGCTACAGTCGACGCACGGGTGCGAAAAAGCAACACATAAAGGCAAAAGGTGTGCGCGTCCAAGGAGGAGGGAGAAGATGTCGCTATCTTTCTTATTCCGGGGCATTAGGTTTTCCGAGAAATGACTTTTTGATGCTCTGTTCTACCAGATCCTGGCGCTCCAAATCTGCAACGGGACGCTCTATGGGTTCGTCGGGGAACTCCCAGGCTCTGTGAATATAGAGGACTCTATGGTTCCAGGCATCACAGCGTCCCAGGTAGCACAAGACGTCGAGATGACTTCGAAATAATACCCTAGACGTTCGGCGACGTCGAGGTCTTTAACAAACTTTTTATCGACGTCATTGGTACGTCCACATGAAAGGTTCCGAGAACGTCAAACACGCGACGTAGTGACAACGCAATAAGCTTCACTTCGGCGTCTTCAACAGTATTGGACGTCAGTTCGACGTCTTGTGTGAAAAGTTCTTTGAACCTCAAGCACCGGACGTCAAAACAATGTTCTGACAAACAGCTTGACGTCTTCGACATTAATCGACCTCAGCTCTACGTTTTCTCCGGGAAGTTATTTGAACGTCGAGCAAGAGATGTCCCAACAATGTCCTGAGCAACACCTTACATCATCGACATTATTCGACTTCAGTTCCAGGTTTTCTCCGGGAAGCTCTTCGAACGTTGAGTGCGAGACGTCTCAACAATGTCTGAGCAACACCTCGACATCATTGGCAATAATAGACGTCAGTTCTACGTTTTCTCCGGCAAGATCTTTAAACGTGGAGCACGAGGCGTCCCAACAATGTCCCGAACAACACATTGACGTCATCGACATTATTCCATGTCATTGTTATGTTGTTGTGTTTTGGGGAGGTTCTTCGAAGGTTGAGCGGGAGACGTCCCAACAATGTCTGAGCAATAGCCGTCAGTTCTACGTTTTCTCCGGGAAGTTCTTCAAAGGTGGAGACCGAGACGTACCGACAATGTCCTGAGAAACACCTCGACGTCATCGACATTAATCGACGTCAGTTCTACGTTTTCTCCGGGAAGTTATTTGAACGTCGAGCACGAGATGCCCCAACGATGTCCTAAGCAACACCTTGACGTCACCGACATCATTCGACGTCAGTTCTACGTTTTTAACGGGGAGCTCTTCGAACGTTGAGCGCGAGACGTCCCAACAATGTCTGAGCAACACCTTGACATTATTGGCATCAATAGACGTCAGTTCTACGATTTCTCAGGGAAATTGTTCGAAGGTGGAGCACGAGACGTACCAACAATGTACTGAGCAACACTTTGACGTGTTCGACATTAATCGACGTCAGTTCTACGTTTTCTCCCGGAAGTTGTTTTGAATGTCGGGCACGAGATGTTGCAACAATGTCCTCAACAACACCTTGACGTCTTCGACATTAATCGACGTCAGTTCTACGTTTTCTCCGGGAAGTTATTTGAACGTCGAGCACGAAATGCCGCAGCAATGTCCTCAGCAACACCTTGACATAATCGACGTTATTCTATGTCAGTTCTACGTTTCCTGCGAGAAGCTCTTCAAACGTTGCGCTCGAGACGTCCCAACAATATGTGAGCAACACCTTGACGTCATTGGCAATAATAGACGTGAGTTCTACCTTTTCTCCGGGAAGTTCTTCAAAGGTGGAGCACGAGACGTACCACCAATGTCCTGAGAAACATCTTGACGTCATCGACATTATTCGATGTCAGTTCTAAGCTGTTTTATTTCGGAAGGTTCTTTGAACGTTGAGCGCGAGACGTCCCAATAATGTGTGAGCGAACACCTTGATCACCCTGAAGAAGCACATTATAAAGCCCAAGGTGCTAAAAAATCACTTTTGAAATTTCTTGTCAATGTTAGCACTTTTGATACTGTGCATGCAATCCACCTTTCAACTTGGCTGAGCTGCAGAAGTCTCTTAAAATGTTATAATTCTTGCGAATGTTGCTTTAGCAGGAATTCCTTAAAAAGCCGAAAATTCGCAACAAAAAAAAAACATAATTTAGCTCGAAGTCAGCGGTGCTGTTTATAGCATTTTTAGCGTTTCTAACTTAATATCAGCGTCTTTGCAGCTGTAAGAGAATGATAATAATGTAAGAGATTGCTGCAGTTGAGCCAGGTTGAAGGGTGGACAGCATGTACAGTATGGAACACGCTGTCATTGAAGAGAAATGTTAAAAGTGATATGACAGGTCCTTGGGCACTATAGGACTTTTGTTTAGGGTGACTCCAAATTACACCCAAAAGTGAGTAGCCATGGCAGTGGTGGAAATTATTGATCGCCAGCTTCGTGCCTTTTAGCGTTCCCTGGAACCCCCCTGATCACATTGCGGTCCCCGGGGCTTCGATCTTCGACATGGCGGCTTCTACATCGTCAGCGGCGCCGTCCAAGGCGCAGTGTTTTGTCATCAACGTACCGGTGGACACGCCAGTGGGTGCCATCATGGACGCGTTCCAACACGTAGTCGGCGACGCCGGCCTTCTGTACCTTCAGCTCCAGCTCCATAGTGGTGTAAGGTTTATGACAGTGGTCAGCTTCATGGCCGCTGCCCAACGTTTGGTAGCACAGGGAGACCTGCTGCTCGGTGACGTCCAGGTCCCACTCGAACCGGTCGGAGCCCACGTCGTCCACGTGTCGGTTTACCGGCCCCCGCCGTACGTGTCCGAGGACGCCCGTGTCGAGGTCCTCGGGCAGTACGGCAAGGTAAAAGGCTTGAGCTATGTTACCTATCGTAACCAACCGGACATCCGTACGGGCACGCGGGTGGTCAAGCTGGAGATGGCCTAGCCTGTGCCCAGTTTCATCCACATCAAGGGCCGCAGATTCATGGTGGACTATCGCGGCATGCGCCGGGTCTGTAGCCGCTGTGGTCAGGAGGGCCATTTCGGGCCCGCCTGCAAGACTCCCCGCTGAGACAGGTTCGGCGTCTTTGGGCACCCGACAGAGGGATGTGCTGCGCCCTGCCAACCCTGCGGCCATGCCCAACCCACCACAGACTGCGTTCAGCGCAAGTCGTACTCGGGAGCTCCTAGAGATTCCTGCCGTGGATTTCCACCACCGGTCAGCACCCCCAAGCCGCCTGAAACCCAAGCTCCCTGCCCCCCTTAGCAGGCTAAGCCGTCTTCCGCAATCACGGTCTTGCCCACTGCCCCCGGAGACTCCCCACCGGCGGCAGAGCCCTCAGCCACCGATGTGCTTCCTGCGCACGCGGAAACGTCGGCCCCGCGTTTTCTGTAATCTTGTGACGCCAGACAAGACCTCCTCATTGCCGAGGACGCCTCCGCGAGTCCCCTCATCGCCTGCCCCAGCGTAACTGAAATCGCTGACGTCACCCCGGGCCTAGGGAACCCTCCCCCGTCACCTACGTTGCTTCCTGCTTCGGCATCCCCCGGTACATTGGTGGCGCTACCGGACAGCGACGCGTCATTGGACCCAAGGTCTGACGACGACGACGCCATGTGCTGCGACCGTCCTGAAACAAAACGCGGCCTCACAAGCACCAGCAGCGGGTCTGACGCCCCCGGAACCTCGACGAAGAAGAAACGCCTCGGTCACGCCAAGCCATCCGGCTCGGAGGACTTTTTCGACTCTCTGGTCTTCTAGTGCGGTATGCTCGCTTAAGTTTTTTAGTTTTTTTTAATGAGTTTTATTTTATGGCCATGCTCCTGCATGTCCTCACGCTGAATGTCCCGGACTCTAGAGACCCTAAGAAGCAGCGTGAGGTCATCCACTTCGCGAGCTCGGTTGGTGCAGACCTTGTCTTTTTACAAGGAACCTTTTTTTTTTTTTCTTCACGCGACAGCACTGCTTTTCGTGAACGCTTCGGCCTTGACTTTTTTTTATTCGTTCGGAGACACATGCTGTCGCGGCGTCGGCGATCTCATCTTGCGTCGAGCGTTCAGTCGAGGATTTCGAAGCATTTTTGATCCCGCTGATCGCGTCATTGCGTTTGATTTCTTCTTTGGTCAGCACCGCTTGCGCGCAGTGAATGTGTATGCGCCCGCGCATATGTCTTTATCGACTGGCTTCTTTCGAGAGTTAGACGTATATCTGTTGGAGTCCCACCACTTCTTTTTTTCGGGGGGGGATTTTAAATGTGTTTTAGACGCTCACCCTGATGGTCGGGGTCCAGGTCAGGGTAGGGCCAACTGGAATGCTCGTGAGCTTCGTCGCCTCGTTGAAAAGTTCGACTTACGAGACGCTTGGTGCGAGTTACACGGCTCCTCTTTTGCGCCCACGTCGTCTCGTGCGGGCTCGAGCGGTCGTTTAGACCGGGCGTACCTCCCAACCTGGCTCGCTACATGTCTCACTCGATGTGAGACTTTCGTTTCCCTCTGCGGCGGGGTACGTCTCGGATCATCGTCCTGTCCTGATTTCCTTGTCCGTTCTTGGGGGCGAACAGCCTCGCTGCAATTTTTGGCGTTTTGACCTGCGGCTTCTTCGGGATAGGGAAGCGGTTCAGTCAGTCCGCCAAGTGCTCACTGAGGCACAACGTGTCATGGGCCCGGATCTTGCGCGTTGGGACAGCTTGAAGATGCCCTGGCGTTATCTGTGCGTCCGCAAGGGCAAGTGGAGTCGGCGTCAACTCTCCCATAAGTTCAATGAGGTCCTGCGACGCATCCAGATCATTAGGCGCGGCGGTACCTTCATGCACTTCGTGTCTGAGTACTTGAACCTGCTGCGGGTGAGGTACTCTCGCCTTTTGCGGGAAAGTTCAGGAACACCGGCATTGCAGCCCTGGGACAGCCGTTCCGAGTCAGACCCTGAGGTCCTCCGCTACCTTCGCGTCTCTCAGGCCGTGGGGATTGACCGGGCTGGGTTCCGTCTCTCGCCACACCAGATGGCTTCCAGTCGTCCCTTCCACTTAACATCATGAAAGTTTTCTCCAAATACTTTGCAGCCTTGTTCCGGATGGAAGATTACTGCCCCCGAAACACATCCGATGCCCTCGTCCAACAGTTTTGTGGCTCCTTACGTCAAGTCCCGCTCGGCCTGCGAGATACTCTTCACCGCTCTGTCAGCGCTTTCGAGGCTTACAAGGTTCTCGGAGGCATGAAGATGGGTTCTGCGTCAGGTGTCTGCTAGTAGAGTTTTACAAATAGTTTTTGCCCCAGGTTGGCACGGCACTAGTCGGCGTTTTCAATGCTTTCCTTCGAGGCGGCAACGTTCCCGACTCTTTTCGGCGTGGCCGCATCGTCCTCGTCCCGAAGGAGACTGGCGAACCCTCCCCGCCGCAGGCCTGGCGGCCCGTCACTCTCCTCAACGCAGACTACACACTGTTGGTCACCATTCTTGCTCACCGCCTCCGCGACGTGTTACCAGGACTTATAAGCCTTTTTTAGACCTGCTCTGTTTCTGGACGGAGCATATTTTCGTCCCTCACGCTAACGCGTGACATGTTTCACTTCACAGAGTCCCGTGGCCTTTCCGGCGCTTTCATTTTCCTAGACTAGGAGAATGCTTTCGACCGTCTGGACCGCGGTTTATTGCTTTCGGTCCTTCGGACGTATGAATTCTGTCCAGACTTCATGCGCCTCTTCGAGGTTTTGTATGTGAATTTGGTCAGTGACGTCGTTGTCAATGGCCAGATTACCCGGTGCTTTGCCGAGGAGCGAGGGGTACGCCAGGGCTGTCTCCTACACTCTTAATTTTCGTCCTTTGCCTGGACCCGCTTCTCCGACGAATCCACGACCAACCCTTGGTACGTGGCTTCCCTCTTCTTGGCTCGGGATCCATCAAAGTATCCGCATAAGCGGACGACGTCTCTCTTTTCGCACGGGATTACGGGAGCCTTTATATCAGTCCTCCGGATGTATAAAAGGGCGGCGTACTCTTTATATATCTTTATGTCAGGGTGCACCCAGCACCCTGACGAGGGTTGTCAGGGTGCTGGGTGTTTTCTTTGACTGTTCTGTTGTGTCGGCAGAAACATGGAACAGCATTGCGACAGACGTCGTGCACGAGGCCATTGTGGCTTCGCGTTTCTCCCTGCCCCAGCGCGATAGAGCTTATATGGTGAAGTCGGTGCTGTGCGCCCTGCTGTGGTACGCCTCACGAGTCACTCTCCCCCCTCCGTCTGTCGTCCGGCGCATTGCTCGTGACTTTTGCCTTCCTCTGGGAAGGGCGCACTGAGTTGGTCGCTCGCTCGGCCCTTCGAATGCCGCGCTCTGATTGGGGCCTGAGCATCCCCTGCCTTCTTATCTTCAGCCGCTTGCTTGTCCTTCGGAACGTCCTAAACATCCTAGACGCACCTATTATCCCGGCCGCAGCCTGACGCTGTACTGGCGTAGCACGCACCGTCGCGCCCTGGTGCCTCGGGGGCTAGGGAACTCGTGCCCGATGGCGAAGTCCCCATTGTCTTTCTACGCGACGGTAGTTTAAGTGTACCGGCAGTTACAAACGGCCAAGCCGGACTGTTACATCCGTGAAGTACCTGTCTTACGTCTTTGTGAGGCCTTTTGCGAGCCTGGGGTGCCTCTCCTACTCCGGGTTCGAAGTCGGACTGCAAACTGGACCAGCGCTTTCTCCCCAGACATCCCTCCCGGCCTTGCAGACTTTCATTGGCAGCTTGGGTGGGGTGTTCTACCTACCCGTGACCGTCCAGCACGATGGGGTGTCGCTAACTCGAATCTGTCTCTCAACTATGGGCAGGTTGAAACCAACACCCACGCGGTGTTTGAGTGTGTTATAGCTAAAACTTTGTGTACTCTTGTGAGTCTCATCTTTACGCTGCCACTGAGCAGACATTTCTACGCTAGACTCCGGAGTGCGGGTCTGGTGTTTGCCGCATCCTGCTACGTCTTGTGGCAACAGAGGAACATTTCTTTGGGCCGCCAGCGCCGTCTCGGTCCGATGTTCCCGGTGCTGCGTCGACTCCGGACACTGCTCCTCTATCACCTCGAGGACGCGCTTTTTGTCCTCGGGGAGGAGGAGTTTCTCCGGAGGTGGCATGTGGACTTTATTGGCGTTGCGGGCCGCAGAGTGGCGCTACAAGTTCGAGGGTCAGGCGGATGAGACAATTGAACACATTGTGCTGTCGTGCACCAGTCTGCAACCAGTTCAACCGGCGGAGTGTGGACAGGCAACCCGGGAGCTCGCACTGGCAGAGGCACTCGGCTTTGGGTCTGCTTCCAGCTCAGTGGCAGACTCTGCGGGTGGGACTAGCGGCAACAACAACACCGACGCTACACCGAGAACCAACGGAGGGTGGCGTGAGCAGGTGGAAGCCACGAAGCGAAGATTAGAGAACTGGTGGATGCTAGTTCACCAACGGGGATAACCGATTTCCCACTGGCTAGGTCCCAAACTCTACGGGACCGCCCGATTCAAAAGGGAACAGCCGCAAACCACCACCACCACCGCCTGGATTAATTACGTTTTCACGCACCTTTTAGTAGTGTAGTGGCTGTAGCCGTTCTAGTCTACTTGTTATTTATTTTCTATGTGTCTGTGATTCTTTTTTGCTGCCGTGTCCAGATAAACACTGTACATATTTGTATCGCTCCCGGGAGGTCGATTTCTAGTCATTATTTACGTTCGCGTGCGTCCTCTTTGTGCCTTACGTTTCCTCCTTTCAATTGTGTACTGTTGTCCCAACTTGTAAATAAATTTCTCTTTCCGAGCTGATGGAACAGCGTCCCCATGATTCCTGGATCGCGGGACGGGGCGCTTGGGGGAATTAGCAAACGGTCTATTCCGTCCGACTATACATGCTTTCGCGAACATACCTTCGAGCAACGCAGCCGGATCCGGTTGACTCCATTGTTTCACGGTGACCCAGGTCGAGACCGTTATCAATTGACATCCCGTTCTGTTTAGACGTATGCTCGACGTTTTATGGTCGTTATTTGGGGCATTATTTCAAATTTGACATAACGTTATGACAGACGTGCGATCGACTTTTTATGTTGTTAAATGGGACGTTATGTTATCGGTAATAAGACTTTCTTAATTGGCATCCCGTTCAGTTTAGACATGTACACGACGTTTTATGGTCGTTAGATGGGACATTGTGTCAACGTTCATATAACGTTATCACTTGATTTCCCGTCCGATTAAGACGTGCACTCGACGCTCTAGAACCGTTAAGTGGGACGTTATGTCGACGTAAAATTCACCCTTTTTTCCAGACATTAGCCTTTCCATATCACGTCGAAGCGACCTGACGTTCTGACTTTCGAAGTTCTTTCGACATGTTGTTCCTGATGTCATCAAGTTCTTTCGACGTCTTTTCAACGTGTCTGCTGCCTGGGGTCAGGGCCGGCTTGCTAGAAACAGCATATCAGTCTAGACGTGGGAAAGAAAACACTGTCAAAGCCAGCGCAAGAGTTGAGCGGAACTCAAACCGTGTCTCAAGGCGCTCGCGCAGCCTAACCTTTGCGGTGCATTCTTCCAGCCAGCTTCAGCTGGGACGCTGTTCTACCAAGCCGGCCCAGATGTCAGACTAGGCTTACCGGATGTCGCTGAAGGTATATTGCTGCGTGCATGATCGAGAAGGTACGCTTCCCCGTTCATCCAGAAGATTCGCGTACACTTTTAACCTAAAGCGTAAACGATAAGGAGACCAGAATGGCCTTGTCTAGTCTGTCTCGTCCTAGCTCTTTCCCGAACATTTTATGTCGAACATTCGAGATGAGGAGCATAGTAGGAAAAGAACCGAACGCTGTATTTAAGGAACATATATATTATTATTTTATGTCACATTGCACGTTTTATAGCTTAAGACAAAACGATTCGGGGTGCGACTCCTAACCTCTGGTGACTTTCCCTGCCGTCCTCCTCGACCAAACCTTCAGCGGGTGCTCTGACCACAGCCAACCTTGTCAAGCAAGGAGTTAAAAAAAGGCGGGCGAGCCGAGCTCCTCCACAGGCGCGAGAGATTCTAAGAGGTACAGGGCGGAAGACTCCATAGCCGAAGAAGGTCGGACGTGCAGGTTGACTCCAGAGGAGGGGTGATGTTCAAGGCTTGCTATCCGGGAGCCGTGTTATCTGCAGACCTCTGGCGACTGCTTTATTTTAGTTTGGCAGCGTTCTGGAGCGCCTTCGGCAGTCAATCTGAGATGGTATTCTTCGCACTAATCCCGAGGCTTGAAGCCCGAAGCAAATATGAACACCACCAAGACAACCGCATTCGCGAGACAAAACACCTTCTTAACAAAGCTCACAAAAGCAGCTGTCAACAATATAGAGCACATACAAAGAAATTATACGCCAAGCAAAACCACCTCGAAAGTGGAGATGCCCAATCCAGACACGCACGAAACAACACATCTCCGCGCGAGGTTCTATACACTAATTGTACCATTACCGTGCTCACGTTCGCCCCCATTTTGGGCCTCCTGACGCCGGCAGAATTCATGAGTCGTGCCGTGGAGACGCGCCAACCCTCGGAAAAGGTATAAATACAACGTAAAGCTAAACACGCAATCCAGCCACAACTTCGCAACAATATTCCGAAACCAAAACCGCCAACGTTAAAAATTTCACGCTACCCTTATTTTCGCCGATCAAAATAGAATTAGTTTTCTAAAGACGTTATCACCAGCTGTCGGCCAAACCTGGAAAGCCCACCCTATTGACTACAAGCCAGAGCATCCTATCTAGAAAACAGGTTTGTTAGGGTGATTTTGTGTCAACAGCGACGAGGAGAGGGCATGGAGGTGACTGAATTCAGGATACATTTTATAAAGTCCGCGTCTCTACGAAGGACCTGGCGCACGATGATTTTGTGTACGTCTGCTACGGCGTTTTAATTTCTATAAAGATATTCAGATATTTGTTACAAATTATAGTCGCAACTTTCTTTTAAAAAAACAATGTTACAGTTTCCAATATTTGATACCTTTACGGAGGCTCTATGTCTTACAATGAAAATTCAAAGAGAAAAATTGGCACAAAAGTTGCGAGACAAACTGAGTAATGTTTAAGTGTATCGTTATTTAAACAGTTTATAAACTGAAACACTCACCCAATAGTTTGTGCAGAATAGTCAATATCGCCACGATTTTCATAGCGGCCTAGTGAGAATAACAAGTCAGGTCGTTTTTCTCAGGATAGACTTCTGCTTTTCGTTAAGAGATATGTTTTAGCGGGTATTACTTTTGTAAGACTACCCTTAAGACGACAAACTGGCAGCGGAATATGACATACGCATATACTTGCGAAATAAGTAAAATTATATTTTGCCCTACCAAGAATCCCACAATCGAAAGGTCAAATATAAATGTTAATGTTCATCTCCGAGACACCCTCGGTTGGAGCATAAAAAAAAGAGAAGATTGAAGATTTGTTTGACTTTCAAACTATGGCAGAACAATCTGTTGAGTCTAATCGAAGGTTAAACGTAAATTATGATGGGGAACTACAAAACAAAATTTATTTGAAGAACGTCGAGGAAGCGTATCTTGGGGAGTGTGCCAATGCAAGACGATTTTCAAACCCATCAAGTGGACAATGAGAATAGAAGTACAGTTTAAAAACGTTAAGATAACAATGAAGTAATATTGAACATGTGTGGCAGACATTGGCACCACGGTGCGGCTCTTTACAGAAGCATTTCGCATAGACATTCTTTGTCAGCCGATCTTGGTTTCTAGCAAATGTCAGCTTATCCGTGCACAAGGTTATGCAGAACGTTCGGAGGCACAGCTAAGCTTTCTTTTACGAAAGTGCTTAAATTTTAAAGCACCCATGCACTGGCAAAAACAGTCGCGATATTCTCAATCCCAGTACATCGATTAGATCCACCAACAAAGCAAAAAGAAATCTGATAAGAGGGGCGTAAATGCACCTCATTGGGTCTTCATGAACTGCCGGAAATGGTAAATGTCGCTGAATAGTGATTTCCGGATCGTCGAACAGAGAAGCCCTTCATGGAGGCATATTTAGAATAAAAAAAAAGCAGGATAGCGCGTTGCCGTCGTTCCTGCTTAAAACCGCGAGATGCACGATTGCGCCCTAACTGCGAGCAACTCCTCCCGGTCGAATGACGTGAGGACACATACAAAGCAACCCTGGAGGCGAGTAGGTTTTCGAATCTCAAGGTGTCAAACCTTTACTCCGCAGTGAGGTCCAGAAGCACGGCCGCCCTCGGTGAGTGCAAACGCGACCAAGACGTTGCGGACACATTAGTAGAGGTCGGAGCGGGCAGCGCTGAACTATGCAATTTACCGCGGACGCTGTCGTAGGTGGCGCTACCAACCAGATGTGAAAGCGCAGTGGCGCGCTCGTTTGAGAGTCGTACGCTTCCGAAGTGCTGACCATAAAATAAAGTATCCCGGGATTATTTTATCAAAAATGCCGTTTGTTTGCAGTGCGTTTAAAACCGCCTTAGTAAAAAAAATATGCTGAGATTAGTTTTAGTCACTGACAACCTAAGACACGCAAGGTAATTTGAGTTGTGAGCATGTTATTACCGCCCCGCTACCAGTGAAATTACAGCATTAGCCGATAAGAAAACTGAATATGGAATTACAAAGCAGAAATAGTAAATTCTATGAGCAAGACTTCGTTACTTTTGGATGTCTGTCACTATTTAGGTGTTCTTCGGAAGAAAAATCATCACGTTAACTGTGAAGCGTGGGTGTGATAGGAGAGGCCGGTAGCGATATTACTGTACTAAAATACGGTAATTAAATTACTTTTTGTTGTATTGAGTAATGTAACGAATGAATTTTCTCGATTGGTATTTTAATAACGTAATTAATTACTTTCATGCAGTAATTTCGTGAAAATTACTCGTTACCTTTGGAATTACTTTTTTTCGAAATTAGAAAGTTCGTTTTCAAGCTTTATAAACAAAATAACAAACAACAAACGATTATTAGGCACGGTGAAATGTCGTGAAAATGATATTGGAGCAAATAAACGACGGCCATCTGAGTGCAAAGCCCGTACAAAGAACCCGACAGACGCACAAAGAAGGGCTGGAAAGGCGAAGCAGACTCGGGAAAGCTTTCGTGTTAAGACATTCCGGGAATGATACGGCTCGCAAAATCAGACATGACAGACATGACAGACTCACAACGTCACGTCATCACGACGATGCTGTACTTCGTTCATCTTTAAGCCATCAAGGAGGCAGCTACGTGCTCACCGATCCCAATGAACCACCTTCCTTTCATCACCTTACGCGACCGCATTGCAGCGCGTGGGTACGAACGAAGGTGTGCTTACGTGGCGAAACGCAGCCTTGTCTCCGTTCAAACGAGAGCGAAGCTCCGTCGCACTGCTAGCTTAGGGGTGAACGGCTTATAAGCTACAAGGCCAGGGGCACACCACCATCGAGGTGAAACAGATTTTGAATCCCGAGAGGGCACGGCAGGCGCAGTCGCACAATCCTTGCTCTTTGGTCAAGCGAGGTTAAACTGTATACGCTTCGGCCATCGTGAACAACAAACGACCAGAATAGATATGTTAATCACAAAAGTCACGAGGTGTCACGAGGGCGCAAAACGTTTCGTGCGTATCTTTGGCCTTGTTAATTGAACGTGCTTCTTGTAGTAAAAAACACGGAAATCGAGCAAAGCAGCTGTTGCTCGCGGTATTCCTCTCTTCCTACCCTTGGGGAATTTATTCGGGAATAGAAGCAAATGAGCATATATCTCGACCCGTTTTTATGGGGGAAAGTACATATTGTAGGAAGCTCCCCGCTCGAAAAGACCAACCGAAATTTTTAATGGTCCATCAAACTTTCTTGATGGTCCATCATACCTTTTTGGGGGACCATCACGTTCTTGGTGGCCCATCACACCTTCTTGACGGTCCAACACACCTTATTTGATGTGAAACAAACCCCCTTGATGGTCCATCAAACTTCTTTGGTGGTCAGACAGGCTTACTTGATGGTGTCTGACGGACCAACAAACATTATCTGAGGATGGCTGATGGACCATTAAAGGCTTCTGTTTGTAGCTCAGAGACCGTCAAAACGTTTCTTGTGGTAAGTGACGGACAGTCGAAACGTTTTGATGTTGCCCGGGTGAGGCCATGAGGATATCTCGATAGACCATCAGAACTATATTCGGGAGGTTCAGCTGTTGCCGTGAGAAGGTGCCAATAATCTCACGTCGTCGTGCATGCGCGAATTACATTCGGTGTAGAAAGCTGACAGCGGCGTGGCTTGATAACAGGGTGTTCAATCCGTAATAATCCGCCTCAACAAATGTCCTAGGATACTCGAAAGGTAACGAAGTCACCTTATAGACTCAGGTGCGTCTTTGTAACGATCGTGTTTTTTTAATTGTTTTATTTTCCGTTGGTGAAACAGTTTGTTGGCCCGCTTTGCTTGTCAAGTGGATCATGCTTACGACCTAAGTGGCAAAGAATGTGCCGAAAAACGTACTTTGCTTGATAAGACATTCCTTTACTAGGTGTACGTGTACTGTGAACTAAGTGTTTGTATAAGACTTATCGCATTCTCGGCCCGACGAGGGTGAGTGTATTGCACGCTGTCGTACGACGGCGTCATGCCCAACATGGACGCTGGGGACAGTGTGTAGATAGCCACTCGACGGACACAGATGAAGTTGCTTCTCGTAGTGGTGTCTCGAAAGTAGTGAGTTGATCAAGAGTATTTTTCTTTTCTGTTTTGTTTTTGCGGTTCAATAATTCCATGTTAAATCATTTGTAAATATAAATAGTAACATACAATAAACAAAATACAAACTTCGCTTTCAGAATTTCTACAGGGATTTCAGAAGGTGCCATAACACTTAGGATGTTCCTTTTTGAACAAACATTGGGCACAGAAGAAAGTTCACGATTGATTTTACTAAAATCGTTGTTTTTTGCCTGCACATATGTGTGATTTGGAATTCATACAGACCAACAGAAGATCAAGCTATTAGGCCGTCAGATTTCCAAAAAAGGACAGACCACCACACAATCAAACCACCAAACCATTACACCATCAAACCATCAATGCCTCAAAATACGACAGACCATCACACCATCACACCATCAAGCCATCAAGCCATCAGACCACCACACCATCAGGCCATCAGATCATCAATGACCCAGAAGATGACAGACCATCAGCTTGATGGACCACGGAGATTTTTCTTGTGGTCTTTTCAATAGGGTCGCGCCATTCCTTTCCTTAACTGACGAAACTTTTGCCTACTTAACATCCAACGTGTCAACGCGAAATAACTTGGGATCTTCGGAAGTTTTTTTTAACAGTACTACTCAACAGGAATCACCGGGAATGCGTCAACTAATGCTTCCGAGAGAATATGAGTAAGTTGCGTCCGAGTCAGAAGGAAAGCATTTCACATGACGATTCCTTGTAAACAAACGAGCTCGTATGATTATAATGCAATTAAATGCAAAGGGGCAAGCGAGCTGGACAAGAATTTTTGTCCAGCTCGCTTGCCCCTTTGCATTTAGTTGCTTTATAATTATAACATTAAATTGCAAGCTTCACCCTTGTTGGTGTTAGACTGGCGGCAGCTGATAAAACCCGTTTGCTCTACTGACGTCTAACCCCTGGTTAGCTCAGTTGGTAGTGCGCTCCACATGTAATGGAGAGGTCCCGGGTTCGATACCCGGACCAGGCGGATTTTTTCGGCCGCTCACCAGTCACCTAGCTGTGTTTGGAGTTTTGTGCTTGTCCTTTGTCCCTTTGTTCCCCTTCTCTAGGGATTATTTTCGTCGAGCTCGTACGGCCCGATTTAACTTTGCGACACAGAGTATAACTTCTTCAAGATCAGGAAGGCGTAAACATATCACCCTTCAACTATGGACCTTCATCGTTCCGTGAACAGCAAAACATGCAAGTCGACTGTCTTTGAGTCACATTTAAAGAAGATATTCACCATGTTTATCACTTCTGCCGTGTGCGCCAACGAAAAGACTGTTCAGTATTGTTCACTTTAAGGTGTATAAGGCTGTTGTGGTGTAGACAGCTACATTCCAGTTCTAGCAAATTTACTGTAAATCAAATGAGCACGAATCACAGCCTCAAGGGATGGAAAAGTAATATCAAAATAATTTCATTACTGTTCAAAAGAAACTGTAATGTAATAAAATTACTTTTAGTGTGCGCTAAACTGTAATGTAATTTAACTATATTTTGCAGTTTTAGAAAACTAAATATTAATGGTATTAAAATACTTTTCGAACGTAATTTTGCCATCTCTCTCCTGTATTATGCAAGCAGCAGACGAATAAAACAAACTGACTGCGTTGCTTACGTTTATTATGTTAATGAGGAAACTTATAATAAATTATATTATTATAGTTTTTCTTCTTTAAATTATGATCAAGAGTTTATTCAGCTGCCTGCTTAAATACGCTTATATAGAGTGACGTGCCAACACAGAGTGGTGCCATTGTGCGCCTCCTTACATAATATTTTTGAGTAGACATTTTGTAAAGCAAGCGTCTTTAGTTTCTAATTAACGTCAGCTTACCTCAACTATAGATACCATTTGGGCCACAGTGAGTGCTAACATTCTTAAACAAGAGATGGTCATTAAGAACACAGATCCCCTTCAGGAGCAGGCTTAACAACCGTCATTTCGATGGAAGAACGTCTACTTGATCCGCCGGGGTTCGAAACGCAATATTATCTTAAGAGGAGCAAACTACTTCTTAATTAGATTTATCAAGTTATATCACTGCTAAATGTAGTTTCCTAGTGGTTTCTTGATCGTAGAACACACACGCGCTTAGTCGAGGCCTGAATAAGAAAAAAACATGGCGGTGTATACCCGTCATTGCCGCTAGAACAGCGGGGGGCACGATGAATCCCGAACTCCGAGCCACTCTAGCTTGTCGAATGATGTGAGAACACATGCAGAGCAACACCAGAACTGTGTAGGTTTTCAAATGTCAAGGTGCTGAACCTTTACTCCTCACGGAAATAAAGAAACACAGCCGCGGAGATGTGAGACACTGCCAAGACGCAGCAGGTGCATTTGCAGAGATCGGAGGGGGCGGAGCTATGAGACGTAACCCGCACGTACTCTTGGCACACGCTGTCACTGTCGCCGCCAACCAGCTGCCAAGGCGGAGCTGCCCGCACCCTTTAGGTGTTACATGCTCCCAAGAACGAAAAATTAATGGGCCTCTCATTTTGATGCCGCTTTGTTTAAAATAATTTTTTCGAGTTAACAGGTCGCATTTATTATTTTGTACCTGGGGGAAGGTGTGGCGGACAGTTTGGTGACCATCATGGCGGTTGCCACTTAGAGGAGTAAGGACACGCCAAAATTAAAATATGAGATAACTATACTGCAAGGACCCATTGTATTTTATTTTATTCCTGCTAAATTTTATTTGAAAATAACATGATAGTTTCGCGGATAAATCAATTTTTATGCGGGACTCTCGGATCCGCATATAATGACCGCCGTAATTGTTGGGGTTGAGACATCACCTGGCCACTATGCGGCGTCTCCTTGCACGCACTCACAAACTTTGCTCCCTTGGCGTCTCGACTTTCAGCTTCCTTCTTTACCTTCCACGTTTCGAGCAAGTGGTTTGTGACGATTACGTCTACGTCATCGCTTGCTTTGTCGAAGTCTTCGACACTGATCGCAGGAGTTGAGAGTGATTGTTATCAAAATAAATTTGGAAGCTGGTCGTTTTGTCTGCGATCCGCTGGTGACCAGCTCCAGCGAGGACGTGTCACAATCTTCCTGCTTCATGCACGGTGGATGGAAGGTCAAAGGGCCGGTTGAGACAGCGAGAACAGCATTGGAGTAGCCGAGTTGCATGAGCAGTTTTGATCGTACCGTGGCGAAGCGAGCTTGGGCGATCATGGGAACGCCTTGAATGAGGCATCGTTCATCATCACGTAGTTTCTTTTTTTATTTGCTCTGATTAGAGTGCGCCACAAACAGCGTTCGCCTTAGTAGTATGAACTTTGTAAACAAAACTATAGAAGAACAAAACAACGACAGCAACATAAAAAAAATAAATGCAAAATTTAGAACACACACTAGACCTAAAACTAACGTGTTGGCAAGCGTTTGTAAAAGTAAAAAAAAAAAAAGCAAAAAAGTATAGGTAATTTTTAGCGTATAAAGAAAAATCGCATGCGTCTCATAGGTGATTACACATTTACATTCGTTGGTGAAAAACAAAGAGAAATATCTAATGTATTTTCTTTCAACACAAAACAAAATGGCAATAAAAAGCGACTGGACATTAATTATGCCGGCCACAAATTCATACATAAACATGCCTCTAATCCGCCTCCTATCGCAAAAGGTACCAGTCAAACTATAGTCCCTTGATGCTACGTTTTACAAGTAACCGCAAGTAAACGAACGAAGCACGTTCCGTAGGAACAAAATGGCGTTTTTGAGTTCACTCTTCTATTGTGCGCCGCCATTGACTTCCTAAAATGTGCACGTCACGCAGTCGGTGCTTCAAAGAATGTTGGTACTTGTAGGAACCTCTTATCTAGAAACTTTAGGCAAAACGAGTTAAGAAGAATTTCATGGCAAAATAAGTACGCTTCCCGATCAATCTTTCGTAAAATATACGCACGAGAGGATGTTGCATTTTGCAGCGTGAGCTACACTGTCCGAGGTTGAAGAGTTCCGCGGGGCTGTCAAAGAGTTTTGCTGCGCAAGCGCGAGGAGCAGTGACGTCACACGGCGCACAGCTGGCGCGCCGGAGCCGCCGCCGCCGCGCGCTCCGCCGCCGCCGCGCGCGCCTCGCCGGTCTGCGCATTCCAGGGGAGTGATGTCATAGCCGCGGCAGACGCACTGGCGCCGCCGCATGCCCAGCTGTGCGCCTCCGTTGCGCAGTAGCCAAGTTTGACGCTGCACCGGAACCGCTTGATAGCGCCTCTCATTTTGTGCGCATACGCTCACGCTACGTGTATTCTGGCATAGCCGAGCTAAGCCACCGCAATTTTTTTCCAGGATAATAGACCTTGTCACACGGACAAAATTCCACACGACTGAACGAAATTCCAGCTTAGATAAAACAATGGCCTGAAATCGATGAATCATGCATGCGTAAGACCTAGACTAACACGCAACTCAAGAAATGATGCCCAGCACTGGTAAAAATAAGTGACAATTTGAGAAATATGTGCAGCAAACCAATGGGGTGAATAGTGACCGATGGGCCAGTTGGTACATGACTAAGTTTGACAAAATGCGCCGCAAAACAGGGAGAGAGTAGGTAATACAGCACGTCTCGTGGCACATCACCACGAGACGCGGCCGCCGAAAGTGGAAAGGTGGTGCGGCAGACAACGGATGAGAGGAGAGGCATGTAACGGGCGCCCTGCTGCGGCGAGATGCTGGAGCACACTTCTCCCGAGCGATCATAGATATCATATATAGTTGGTAACATGGTTACCAACTACCTTTGATTTCACGAATATAATTATATCATTAGAGCAGTTTGACGAACTTCCACAATCCGCGTACTTACCGGCGGAAAGATGTTCGCTTTCCTTTCGAATCTTTCTTTTTGCGTATCGCGCAGGTGGGCGGCCTCGCGTCGACGCAAAACTAAACCAGATAAGCAGCTTTGCGCTGTTCTTTTCATAGGCGCCAGTGGGCGCGCCCCAGGAACAAGAGACTGCGCAACCACCATATTTCCGAGATTTCGACAGAAGGAAAGCTAATCCAGTGTAATGTCTATATTGGTTCTTATAAGCGTTAGAATAGCTCTGAATTTAGTTTACCACATTAAATCATCACTTTATGTTGCTGAGAGTTTTCAGTCTTCGCGATTACCATTGCGACTGTCGTCATTCAGCTGGTAACATTGCTTTCTTTCTCTCATGTTCTGTCGCTCTCTTTCACGATCTTTCACTCGGGACTCCAGATGTCGGCGCACGAGATTCTCCACTCCTCCTCAACCACCTTTACCCCCTGCGAGCGATGGAATGTCCGCTTGTGCTCCTCGCGTTCTTCGAGCTACCGCTTCTTTTCTCGTCGGGTTTGAAAGCCATGTTTCAGGTCCTCGCTGCTGCAAAAGCTGTACGCTGAATACCAGAAATGCTGTCTGCTGCCAGATCCTTGCGCTCCATATCTGCGACCGGGCACTCTATAGCTCCGTCTTCGAACTGCCAGGCTTTGTGAGTATAGAGTAGGCTATGGCCAAACGTATCCAAAAGGCCGCCACGCCGCACGCACCAATCCAGATATGTAAGCCCACAGCGCACTACGTACATAGAGTGAGGAGCATTTGCGCTTGCGCCACTTGCGTCCTGTGCGTAGCGGACACCATATAGTGCGCTGCAAACACGCGAACAACGCGAGACGTCAAGAAGCCAACGCCGCGTCGATGAAAGAGAGAGAAAGACAAATGTCGTCTAGCCGTCCAAGTAAGCAAAAATGCCGACGAAACGTAGCAAGCTGTGTCGATAAACGAATGTCGAAGAAGGAATCTGCGGATGACACATCGATGAAACAAATGTCGAAGAAACGATCTGTCGATAAAACCTTGTTCGACGAACTGATTGCCCATTATAGAACTGCGCTCCAAAAATGACGCGGCTTGCAACATAAAATGTGGAGGGCCCTACGTGATCAAGAGTGCGACAAAGAGCCACATGGGGACGACCCCCAACCCCCAAACCACTCCAAACCAAACCAAGCAAAGCCATGCCAAACCAATCCAAGCAAAACCAATCCAAGGACAGCTGCATGATCCAAGATATAAATGCTGACAGCATTTTATAAACACCTAGATGTCTGAAAAAGAATGCCGATTGGTGTTTCATTACATCGCAGCCTTCTCCGGTAAGCACGGTCGATCAACAAAAGCAGAAGCAACTCGAGTGAGAAGGAAAACTCGGCCTCCGCGGCCTCTGCATAGAGTAATATAGTAAACGTGAAGACGGGACACAGAAGCCGATTCGCGGCCCAAATAGTGCGTTTAATGCCCTGCGCTACGAGGCGCTTTTCTGTAATTTGGTTAAAATAAGGTACAACCCTTTCTATGAGAAGTATTCATTCTGGAAATTGTTATGCTTTAGAATTATTTAAAGTACTTAAAACGGCTAAATAGTTTTAATCCAGTACGTCACACAAACCACGTGAGGAATGGCACCTGTCGCAGCCTGCTGTGGGCCCGCTTGCCTGCGCGCCGTCGTCTCAGCATCATTCTGCATAGCCTCTGCTCGTCCGTGCGTCCCTCGTCCATGCCGTGCGTGCCGTCCGTTTGTGCTTTCTGCTGGAGCGTGTTCGGCCGGCTTTGCATCAAACAAGGTGACGCATGACTGCCCGCGTGCTCGCATGTTCGGTGTGAGTTTGTGGCCGAGCGGCTTGAGCTTCTCGCGTTGTTGTTTCCGTCGGGCTGCAATCGTGTGTGCCCCTGATTTTCATTGAGATTTCTTTGAAAAAGGACGACCTATAACTTTGCGAGCGACATTGTCCATGGATTTACAGATGAAGGTGTTGAACGGTATTGCAGATAGATCCTTGGTTGTTGTGCTTTATGGAATTTCCAGGAGGTGGGTTCAGCCACCTGCATACACTATTGCGCACACTTCAACACCGTCGTCTGTTAGCCGCTATCTCCTAACTTCTCTCATTCCAAGAGCTTAAGACTGTTGGCTTCACAGTAAAGGCTTTGGTCTGTGATCAGGGGGCTTCAAACGTAAGCTTGGCCAACCAGCTCGGTGTGTCTGTGGGTAAGCGGTTTTTTTTTAAGTTGAGAAGGAATATGTTTACTTTTTCTTTGATGTTCCGCACCTCATTAAAACAACTATTAACAATCTCCAAGCACAGAAATTTTGCATTGAAAAGGAGGTTATTGAGCGGTTCCATATTGTTACACTTTATCGTTCTACCCATGATATCAGGTTGCAATTGGCTTCGAAACTTACTGAGAGACACGTTTTTCAATATCCATTCAGTAACATGAAAGTAAAACGCGGCGCACAGGTAATGAGTGCCTCAGTCTGTCTTTCAATCTTAATCCTTGTTTATGCCAAGGAGCTTCCTGAGGCAGCCATGGCTACAGCCTATTTCTGCGATAGAATGGACAGCTTTCTAGATAGCTCGCAATTCAAAAAAGACAGGGCAGAAGTTGCGTCATGCCATTCTGAAAGGAGAATCTGAGGTACTCGATTTCCTTCACCTGCAACTCGGCTGGATTTCAGCATGGAGGTTCTAGAGTAGAATGCAGCCACAAGCCATCATAGGGTAGCAAGTTACTATAAAGGGTGTCCTCATGCCCTGGGAGGAGCTTTCAAACAGCCATGAATTTAAGTTCTTACTTGTACGACGCCTGCAGCAAGACCCACTTGAGAACATTTTTAGAGCTATATGACAAATGCTGGGCTGCAATACAAACCCAAGAGTGCATCAGTTCACCTCAGAACTAAAACACATAGGGATAAAGAAACTGTTCAAACAGTTGAACAATGAAAACGTAGAAAATGTCAAGGCTGACCTCCGCACGGAGTTGCCAATATTTGTGCATCATGAAAGTTAAATTGCAGACAATGCGGAATATCTTCCAACTGATAACTTCCCGCCACTAGAGGATATTTCTTAGCTGACATCAGACATTAAGTTTAGCATATTTGATTACTTGTCCGCTTGTTACGTTGGGGCATATTTGACCAAGCAATTACTTGAACTGACAACCTACAGCTGGGGCTCTTCTCAGCCGCTGAGGGAAGAGTCTGACAGCTTGACCAGGCCTCGCCACTACTTTCTTCTACTTCAAGCATATCACGTGTCTGGAAAACTCTTCGGGGACCTAATGTACCATCCCAGGCTGCCTTTAGTTTCATTCAGTCACTATAAAAAATGCTTTTTTGACGTAATAGAAAGTGTGGCGCATGTTTGAGGAGTGTGAGCTCTCTTGTATTCCGCACATTGAGATCGGGGCAGTTTTAGCTTTGCTCAGAGTGCCACAAATGTTTTTATTGTTTTTTTTATGTTTTTCGAAATACGCTTGTGTTGGCATGTTTGATTTCTTAGCCGGAACTTTGACAAAGTTTGGTTGCAGTCTTCAGTTGCTGTAATGCAACAAGACAAGTTTAACTGTTAGTAGTGTACTAACGGAGGTGGTTGCCAAATCAGAAACAGAAATTGCTTATTAATTGAGCGGTGCAGCGTGCACTTGAAACTTTTGTTCCCCTTATTTCCAGCAAGTGTGTATTACGGCCTTTTTGCAAAAGTAATTATTCGCTTTCTACAGAATTTCTATAGAAAATAATCTGTAGATGCTATAGATATTAGAAAGGAAATGTATCTAGTTTTGTATCCACTGTCTATAGTTCTTTAGCCTCTTATTTAAGCCATACTTTCTTTGTGATCAAATATATTCCAAGGAATGTTTGGGGACGTTGAATCTTGTCAGATTCCGATTAGAGTTATCAGTGTTTTGTAATGGCTCGCCCGCAGTGTGTTTCAGGCTATGCCAATTCCTATGTTTTATAATAGCCGGGAATCGGGAATTCGTGCTCTTCGCTGTGTTCTTCGCACTCTTATTAGACTATTATGACTGGTAATGATAGCGATAAATTATTTATTTCTGGACTTGCTTCCCGTCCCCGAGTTGGCGTGAAAGCGAATAGATCATTCAGCGTGTTCCCTATGGAAAATTTTTGTTAACTTGGTTTTGCTAAAAATCTATTGCGAAGTGTACAATATGCCGAACTACTTTATATTCATTAATTTTTGTGAGTATTAGTATCTGTTTCTTATAAAACATACAGAGCGTCTGAAGTAAATCATGTATGTACAAATATGGTCCAATGAAATATTTTCGAACCACATACTGTTGTTGACACCAAAAGGCTCCACCAGTCAGGAGTCAATGTGGAGATTGTGTTACTTCAATGTTTTACAATAGAAAAAACAAACAAACAAGATACACGCGTCTGCTTTGTGAAGTAGAAATTTTGTTTTACACAGTTTGCACGGATCCTCGTAAAAACTAAAATAAAGTTGCGTCAACATAAAAAAAAAGAAGCCGCGGCTCGCTCCGGTAGCCGAAGGGCTCCCAGAGACTAGCGAGGAGCGACGTAAGAAGGAAATATGGGAGGAAGAGAAGGAGGGTGCCGGAAAACCGAAGCAGAAACGCACAAACCAAAACCGAAACTAACTTGACCGGAACCGGAACTAGGCTCCCAAGCAGCACCGATTTGGCCAATCATTGGTCAAATGCTGAAAACGGTTCTTTGCCCACTGGCAAAGACAGTGGCCAGCCATTGGCCATTGGCCAATCGCCACTGGCCATCAGCCATCGACCTAGCATTGGCTGGTGAATGGCCACCCTTAGCAAAAAGAGGCCGTACTTCAAACGAAGTTGAAATATATTTAGTACGAATATTCCTTTTGTATTTATTATGTATTATTTTGGCCGCATTCGAAATACGCGCGTAATGTACTCAAAATACATTATAAATATGGATCAAAAAATATTTTAGATATACCAAAAATATTATCCCTTCACACTCAAGATGCCATACCTGCATTAAAAACCGGTTGCACAATTTTTTTTTATTTTCGATTTTGTCAGCAAATGGTGTCCCTGTGGTATTTGAAGGCACTACTAGATACATCTCACAAAGCTACATTAGAAACGAACACAAACACAAACACCATGACGCACTGAACAGCTCATTCACAGTCCGGTTGACTGCTCTAGAGCCTTATATAGCCTACATATTGAAGGTAATCATTTTTTCGGTGACCACCTCTGCGCTTATTAAGGTTCCAAGTATTCGATCTTCTCCTCGGGAGTCTGTCAAAGGGGAAACAGTGTTTTGAAGTTCGTGGACGATATCTCTTAGTAAAAGGCATTGGTACAACTAATAACAATTCGGGGCAGTCCTTAAAACAATATCCACACAAACGGCTCATAAAATACATGTTATTGCTTCTCTGCTTAGCACCACTCAGGACGAAGCGAATCAAGGCAGTATCTTCACTTTAAAATACTGTAAACGACTTTATTTTCGTGAGGACCTAATTCTCGCAAAGTTCGCGAATCGCCTACAATTCCGAAAAATAGGTCTCGTGAACAATTCCGGCAAAATGCAAAAATATTAAAATCTATATTGCGATCCCAGCGCGTCGCGAAAATTAGGGTTTGCGAATTATTCCAAAACTCCAACTTTGACCTAAATCGCGAAATATTGAGCCCGCGAAAAATAAATATTTTACAGTAGTTGTTTTGCCTTTTCATTTTAGTAGTTGACTAATTAATATGGTAGTTAATATCACTATATTAAAGTTATTATTCGCATCACGTACAATGGCGAGTATGCACGTTCAGTGAACTAACATTGTGCTAACAAAACCACTCCAAACGTATCAGTTCACAGCACCTGCTGAAGCTTTCCAGCATCAGCAAATGTTGTAGTTGTAGTCCCCGAACCCCGTTTGTGATTGGTGTGCAAGGAACTGATCAGGTGTGTCCTTGATAGAAAAAAGGAAACAATAACATAAACTGGGCTGATTTATCAGTGCGATGCTCCGCAATTCAGTTGACAAACTAATCAAATGTTGTATTTAGGCGCTTCAGCTAGTGTACTCTATATCTGATTGAAGTGAACTTCTAGAAGGGGAGCTTTTCAATATTTTGGTAGTTTAAGTCAAACTACCAAAGTATTGCAGTCAAAAGGTACTTAGAGTATAACACCACAGTATTTACGATTTTCAGGTATTTTAAGAGTATTCTGCACGTATTTTTGATTGCTCCATTTTTTTAGGGTTGGAGTATATTTTGCATGAATTGAATAAATATTTCAAGAAATATACGTGAAAGGTATTTTGTGCCTATTAATTTAGTATTTACATATTTCAAAACGCATGAAGGGAACTTCAAATGTAGTTTAAGTAAAGGTATTTTAAAATGATTTTTAGAAGTATATTTTAGTACTAAGTAAAAAAAAAAGAAGTTTATATTTTCGGTCTATTTTTCGTGTACTTAAAATTATGAACTGTATTTCAAATACACTCAAATTAGGATGTGCTATATTTCAAACGTATTAGTTTTCCATTAGCCAAAAGACCATCGCCGGCCATTGATTAATGCTTAGCCAAAATCCGTGCTGCTTGGGTTATGTTTAATGCCGCCCGCTAGGAGCGCTAGATGTCACTCGTTTATCTGGGCCGCTGGGGCCTATGACAGTGTCCGCTTTTTACCTTGTGTATATTACTCTATGACCTCTGCTCATTGAATTGCATACACCACTGCCAAAAGGGATAATGGTGAGATTTCAAACCAGAGGTACAGCCTCAACGGAAAAAGAGTGGCACAAGTGACCGACGACCGGAGCGGCGAAATCGCGACACGCGGCGCTATTGTTCCCGAACGCGCCGATAGCGAGAGTGCCAGTCACGTTCCATGTCTCAACGCGGGGGGTGGCCGGCAGAAAGCAGCCCATCCTAAAGCCCGCATTTGGAAAGCTATCTTATCCCTCATTTGTCGGCCGAGCAATGCGCCATAGTAAGTGCGCACGCAAAGTATTTTTCTTTTTCTTTTTTGCACGGGCGTGGTGGTCGACTGATCAGCGGTATTTTTTTTTATCGACCCCTTTCGAAAGTCACGTTCCGATTATTAAAATGTTAGAGCCACCGCACATTGGCGAAAAAACTGAAAACGCAGAACGTGCAAGTCATTCCGTAAGATAGTGAACGTCGGAGGTCGGCCGACGCTTGGAGCCGACAAGTCAATCACATAGCCTCGAAAGTCCGACGTCGCTTTGCTCATCTCCTTTTTGTTTGTGTGTGCGTGCGTGCGTGTGCGTGTGTGTGTTTTGCCTTAGAATCCAACCGGCGCGTTAAGGGTGCCGCGACATTGCGATTTTAGTCCACCATTGTGCAGGGGTTCCACAGCTGCAAACACGGGGCAGCCTTTCGGAAGGGGTCAATAGTTTTCCCCTAAACCGACCCTTTGCTGGCTGACAGACTGTCAAAGATTATGTGCGGCAATGCAAATGCAAGCCACCGTAAAATAACTTTCAGAATACCAAGATGTGTTCTAAACTGTGCTGCATTTATTTTTTGCAGTGAAAATAAACTCTATAATTTTCCTTTAATTACAAAAAAAAAAATCAGAACCGAATATTAGCACTGCACGTGCACTAGAGAAAACAAAAATATACAGTGGATTTGCAACACTCAATGAAATAGAAGCCGTGGCAGGTAGCTGCACTAGTGTCTGTCGAACGCTCCACCAGCCTCCACGACATTGCGTGCGCGCGCAGGCAGAGACGTATAGAGGCTGCTCGCGAAATCAGGGAGGCCTTGAAGTCTCGTCCATTCTTCTCGCACAGCCTCCCAAAGCAGGTCTTGTGACGCTCCATGCAGGTTCTTCTTTGCCAGTCGTTGTTTTATCACGCCCCACGCGTTTTCTATGATGTTAAAATCTGCTCCCTTTGGAGGCCATGGAAGCTCCTGGATGCACAGTTCCTCAAGCTTCTCTCGCACCAGCCTTGAAGAGAGAAAACAAAATAACTATATATATATATATATATTAATCAAAGCTGATAATTTGACTTGGAAAGATTTGTGCACGACTCACTATGAACATGAGTTATGGGGTTACATTTAATGAAAGTTATCGCCATTTTTTCGTAAGCCTCTCGTGGTATGACCTTCGTAAAAGAACGCAAGAAAGCAATCGTTTAGCAAAGGAAAAAAATTCATGACAGCTTCTTTACGGATCTCCTTGAAAACATTGAAAAAGAGTGACGGCCAAGAATACAATTTAGTAACAACAGTCATAAGCCCCAGAAAGGCATCCGGAAGCGCGAACCGCAACCGAAATTCATTTTTTTTTTCTTTTTTTTTTAGGCAATTGAATTTTTCATTTTAACGCGCCCCCTCCACTGTATGGCATCCGGGGAGCAATTTTGAGCCCAGATTTTATATACGGGGTGTTCCATTTTAATTCGAACAGAACTTAAAAAAAAGGCGGCGAGAGATACGTAGACGTTGTTTTCACCGTGTGTTTGTGGGGACCGGCGGACATTATATAAGGGGATAAGCGTCACAATATGTTCACTAATTTACCGAAATTTGTGTCTTAACTTTTTAATTGTCGATTTTATGGGGCATGTTGCAACTGCAATTTTGCGTTTTTTCGCCTGATTTCAAACCCACGGGCTTGAAAGAGCGCAAGAAGTAGCACTGATAATGTCGCGTAAATGATTGACGTAGTCGTTTCGGCCACGTCGCCATTAGTGAGTTTTAGTATTGCGTATACGAGCAAACTCAAGCACTATGCGTTTGCGTTAGCGTTGTGTGTTCCACGGTGCGCATGCGCGAAGTCGCCTTGCGCCAATCCAAGGCCGAGGTTTGGGCTCCGCGCACGCGCAGTGTGGAACACGCAACGTTAACGCAAACGCACAGGGCTTGCGTTCGCTCGTATACGCATTACTAAAACTTACTATCTCGGAGGCGCATTTACCAAGGACATGCTGTAGAGATAGTGAAAATGTGCCCAAAACGACTACGGCAATCGTCTACGCGATATTATCGGCGCTAGCTCTTGCCCTTTTCTAAGCGCGCGTTTATTTTTAAATCAGGTGAAAAAACGCAAAGTTACAACGATGAATATCTTAAAGCCTATTGCCTTTTCGCTAATCGTGTCAATTGGAATAGCCTTCAATAATGACTCGCTTTATATTGCAATTGCGACATGCCGCTTAAAATTATTAATAAAAAGTTAACACATTTCGGTTAATTAGTCAACACATATTCTGACGGTTATCCTCTTATCTAGTGTCCGCTGGGCCCTACAAAACACGCGGAGAACACGGCATCCACGTAACTCTCGCCCACTCTTTTATTCTGTTCCATTTGAAATGGAAAATCTATAATTCGTTCAGTGTGGATTGCATAGGTCACAAGACATTATACCTGGATGTGTGGATGGGGCTCCTGTCATGCTGGAAAATAAAGCACCCATCCGGAAATGGGCCATCGAAAATGAAGGGAATGAAGACCCTTTCTAGTAGGTCTGCGTATACGGAAGCTGTCAGGGCTCCGTCTATCCGGATCAGCGGACCCAAGCCTTGGTGTGTTATTACACCCCACACATTAACAGAACGGCGGCCGCTACCGGCAACCTGCTGCGCGTTCTCTGGATCATACCTGCAATAAATAAAAAATTAAGGCCTTGTTTTTTAGCCAGCAGCAACATTTATTTTCGAGAATCTCGCATAGTATGATTGAACAGAAAAGTAAACTTCTCAGCTACAGATTTGTAAAATGACCAAGAATGTAAGAATAGAATACATTGAAATGACCAATGGCGTAGCTGCCATAATCATGGCTATCACTCTGTTCTTGGTGTCTGATGTGCAATGAAAGATATATCAAAAATTAGAAGTGTCACTTTTCTATCCTCCTAGAAAGGAAACCACGTGACCTACCGTGTGCAAACCAGCCGCCAAACACGGCGCTGTTGGTCCCACTTGCTAGAAATCGTCGATTCGTCCGTGAACACGACATTCATCCAATCGTCGACAGTCCACGAAAGGTGCCTAGTGGCAAACTCCAGCCTAAGGCGCTTGTGATTTTGGGTCAAGAGAGGCCTTTGGCAAGCCATCCTACTGCGGAGCCCGACTGAACGCCGGCGTTCTCTTATGACAGTCAGGGACACCTGCAGGCCAAGTTCTTCTCGTATCTCATGAGCAGTAATAAAAGGATCACAGCAGGCTGCGGCCACAATCCATCTGTCTTCCTCTTCTGTGGTCCTTCTTGGGCGCCCACTTCGAGCCGCGTCCCTAATCCTCGCCTTTTCGCGAAAAGCACGCACAATACGCGTTACGGCTCCTAGTGAGCACCCCATCTCTGCAGCAATACTCCTCCTCGTCCGACCTTCTTGCACAAGGGTCAATATCTGAACCCTTGTCGCGTCATCAATCCTCGGCATCCTATGTCGTTCTGAAAAAATTTACGGGGACTTCACCTTTGCCTTTGCTGTCCTGTAACACAGGCTGTGACGCCCACAACTTTTGACAGTCTATCGTCAAGCAAAGTGTCGCTTTAGGGGAAAACTGCAATAAAGAGAATAGCGCCGTTCACAACGCCCGCGCAAAAAAAAAAAAAAATGAAAATAGAAGGTAATCGGGTTTGCGTGGGCGCTAGGTTTATGCAGGGAGCAAGGCACCCTAGGTTTATCCGGCCGACAAATGAGGGATAAGATAGCTTTCCAAATGCGGGCTTTAGGATGGGCTGCTTTCTGCCGGCCACCCGCCGCGTTGAGACATGGAACGTGACTGGCACTCTCGCTATCGGCGCGTTCGGGAACAATAGCGCCGCGTGTCGCGATTTCGCCGCTCCGGTCGTCGGTCACTTGTGCCACTCTTTTTCCGTTGAGGCTGTACGTCACGTGAAACCACCCCACCTGATAGTACCGGCCTCCCAAACAGAACAACATTTAGTCAATGCAAAAGTTTACTATGCTGTATAAACTTACGTAGAAGTATGTGTGGGTTGCACAAAGAATAAGAAAAAAAGGAACGGGGTGATATATGTAGTAATCGTTTATTTCTGTACAACTGAGCAATGTATGCACACCGAGGTGATGCTCTAGTCATTGCGACGTTGTCTATGTAATCTGTTGGAAGTCACGTTTGTGTTTTACCGTCACCCTTGTCAGCAGGCGGAAGTTCAACACACCCACTTTCGTCAGCTTGCATTTACAGTTTCTTTCGTGATTAATCTAGGATAACGAAGTTTGGTAGAAATGTGCGGAGAATAAACATAAACATAGTACATTTCTTACAAATTGGATGAGCAGTTCAGAAGTTCACTGTTTTGAGTAGTTTCTCCACCGCACGGCTCACGCGAAGACAAGCCAACGGCTTGTGAGAGACAAAAGATAAACAAAGAAAGCCACCTGCAAGCGTAATGACCTGTGAGTGTGAGGACTTGTGAGTGTGATGGAGTGTGAAGGCTCGTATGAGTGTGAAGGCCGTGAGGACCTGTGACTGTGAGGACATGTGAGTGTGAGGAGCATGATGACCCGTGAGTGTGAGGACCGTGAGGAGCTGTGAGTGTGAGGGCCGTCGGGACCGTGATGACCAGTGAGTATGATGATATGATGAGCGTGATTACGTGTGAGTGTGAGGACCATGAGGAACTGTGTCTGTTTGGCCTGTTAGTCTGACGATTCATGATGACCTGTGAGCGTGATGACCGTGATGATCTGTGAGCGTGACAATCGTGATGATGACGGCGAGGGAGTTTTGTTTTTGGTTGAACCTTTAGGGGGTGAGTACGGGTGATGACTCTGTTTTGAATAAATCATGAGCGTGAGTGGGCGTGATTTTTGAGTGAGGAAAAAAATGTGATCGTGAGCTTGAATGGGGACAGCTTAAAATGCCGACCTATGGTCATTCCCCATATGCACAGCAGGTTGAAATCGCAATAAGACCTGAGGCTTAATTGATACTTCAATTATGAAAATCTATGAAAATCTGAATTGTAATATTTTAAATGAACATATATTTCACTTCATTACTTTATTATGTGTGGTCGAGCACTCATGAAAGTAGTTTGTCTCAAAATATGTCACAATTTAATAAACTGCTACGCAATGACCTTCTCAACTTGGCACAAGTGTAATCATAAGATGAATGCTAATTGCATCTTGAATAAGGTAACATTTGTTGTTTTTTAGGAGACGTTTGTCTGCATAACAATTTTGACCCTGAACCCAGCTCTTGTTTATGATTCAAAGTTTTAGGGCTGTAGAGAAAATTTTAAAATCTAAGTGTCTAAAAATATATTTTACCAACGTGTCGCTTGCTGTCATGTAAGGCGCTGAGTTCATCTGCAATATTAGTCGTACTCTTTGCACATACCGGCGATATCTACGAAAAATGCTTTGGGAGCAATATTTGCAACACGCCTGTTAACTGTGGAGTTTATAAATTAAGAAAATGTTTAACTTCCTCACTTAGAGTGCATGCAGTAGTATTGTATTCGCGCAGTTAGCATATTTAGGGCACGTTTGACATTGAGGCTTACTTCTGCAATACATCGACGTTTAATTATCTTTGCTTTATTAAATGTTGTCACTGAACTTGTGTGAGCTCTTATGGTCATAAATGTGAAATTTAAGAATCGTTATATACAAACGATCGATGTCAATAAATGTGGTTTTGTGTTGGACATGTTTGTTATGCTTATGTTTCATGCAGTTATTCACTCACGTCAGGTTTTGATTATACGTTCTTTAGGTTGCTATCATGCTAAACTGAATACAACTTGCCAGGCAATGAAATCTTCCAGTTAAAATATATCTACAACTTTTTTTACAAACAAGCTCCAAAGGGAAAAGAAGAAACATAAATGAAAAACGCACTATGTACTTCCAGAAAAACCATTGACCATTTAAAGGTAAAACTGTGTCATTCCTTCAATCATATTTAAAGGAAAGGTTATATTTATTCATGACATTAGTGAAGGTGTGCAACCTCATGTGAAATTATTTGCTGACGATTGTGTAGTGCACAGAACTGTTGTACAAGAAGCGGATGCTTGTGTAGTTTAGAAAGATTTAGATGTATGCAAAGTTGGTGTGACCGCTGGGAAATGAGCTTAAAAGTAAGAAAGTGCAAATATGTCTCCGTTGGTTGGATTGCGTTTTTATGGCGCAAGGACTGCTGAGGCCAAAGAGCGCCAAAGAAGGAAACAATTGCATTGAAGGTATGCAAGGAGAAAGGACTTTAGTGGTCAGGGTTAAAAATAAAGGAATTAGACATAAAACCGGAATATGGCACAAACAATAATGGACATGAGTGAAAAACTTTGAAGTTCACACTCTATTTCGAAGACCAATAGCACCTAAAAACTTAAAAACTTGTTTGGAAGTCACAAAGGCATCAATACCTAATAATAACATCGGATGTAAGGGAATGTGCTTTCTGAACAACTATGAAAAGTGAGATTGGCGTTCCCGTTCACAGAAAGGGCACTCAATTAAAAAATGGAGAACGCTTAGAGGTTCATTGCATTATTCACACAAAGGGGCATCCTCCCCACGGAGCAGGTATCCATGAGTGAGACACGTGTGACCAGTGCGCAAACAACACAGTATTACTTCATGAACCCTTTCTTGGTGCCGGGCGCTCGCCCATTCACCCAGGTTAGGCTTAATAAGATGCATCTTGTTGTAGATCTCGTTCCACTCGGCTTGCCATTGTGTTCGTTTGCGAGACGTTACAGAAGGGCGATAGTCCATGTAAAGGATCCCTTTTATAGCCACCTCTCTGCTGACGCAAGTGCAGGCAGCACGGTCGGCCGCCTCATTGCCTCAGATACCAACATGGCTGGGAATCCAACAAAAGACAATGATGCAATGCTTTCTAGCTGCCACAATAATTTTCTTCCGAAGTTCAACAACAAGGTAGTACCTTGTAGGCACCAGTGACGAGATGACTCGCAAGGCACTAAAAGAGTAAGTGAAAATTACTGCCAGGGGTATCTTGTGGCGAGCCTTGCGTTTCTCAGCCAAAAGGAGGCCAGGCAGCTCCGCTGTTAGAATGGTAGCAGCAGTATTTATCCGCCTTACAACTTCCACTGAGGAGTCAATAACAGAGCAGCCAACAAAGGTTGGCTGCATAGAACTTTGTATGATCTTCATACAATTGAGCGAGCTCATAAAATGCTTGCAGAAGCACCGCACTTGGAACGTTTTTTTTCCTTTGTACTGTGCAAGAGACAGGTTGCAGTGTATGTCAGGGTGCTCCCAAGATGTTATGATGCCAGGAAATTCCATTACTTGGAATTTCGCGATCGTGGTTTTCGCTAAGCGTGCTACTGACGCCTGGTGCACTCGCGGCGACGCCATCAGGGACGACATCGTGAGTGTGCCCGGGATTTCTCAACGGCGGCGGATGTTCGCTCCGCGTGTTCGTGGTTTTCGCTAAACGTGCTCCTGACAGTATACGTGCGTGTGTCCGTGTGGTGCACCTACGCGGTTTTATTAGTTGAACTACCGTGCGTCTATGAATTTACCCAGCGGCATTGTGAGTACCTTGAAAGATATATTTTGCGGCAAAGAACTTGGTTGTTCCTATTTGGTCTGATTGCTTTTGTCTACAGCTGTGCAAATTGTTTCACTGGTATCGAACCTGTTAAATAAATATGCAGAACCTTCAGGTCTATATAGACTAACCACTTTAATTGTTACCGTATAGTCCAGCATCTGGTAAACATAACGAACCACGGTTCACAGGCTTCCTCCTAAGTGCCTTCCGTTGATGTCCGAAAAAAGATAGAAAAAAGACGATAAATTCCGGCCAATCGGGTAATCTTCTGGTAAATTCTGTCTTTACTGGTAGTTAAAAGTCCCATAATCCAATAAAATAGATTTTTACTGGAAATGAGCTTCCGGTAAAAATCCGGTGATATTCTGCTAAAATATTTGGTGACATTCCGGCCAAAATTCGGTAACGTTCCTGTAAAACAACCAATGACATTCCAGTAAAAAATCCGGCGACGTTCCGGTAGACTACGGCTTTACTAGAAGTAAAAACAGTCCCATAATCCAGTAAAATAGACTTTTACTGGAAATTACATTCCGGTAAAAAATATTTTTCAATAGGGATAGCACTTTGTAGATTCACATTTCCAGTGACGACGCGCCGCACGTGAATGAAGGTAAACAATCAATTTGGCGGAGTTTTCCCCGTGTTGTAACCGCCGTCAGCGCGGTGTGACAAGGTTGTCGCACAACTAATCGGACAACGCGGCGGCCGGGTGGCAGTAGCATGCTGCCGGACTGTTGTTGTGGTCACGACGTAACAGGGCCACCGGCAACACGATTTTCTCCTGTTGCCGGGTAGAGTTGTCCAACTGTTGCCTCAGTGTGACAGCGCCCTTCGGGACAAACTGAGATGTCTGCGGGATGAACAACCAGGCTGCTGCGATGATGTGCTTGGTTAAAATCCCAGACCCTCCTTGAGAGCCGTGTGAATGACAAGGAGCACAAGGGGCACTTGAAGAACCCACTTGTTTGAGTTTCCGTAAGCCATCAAGGCCGATTTTAGATGACGGTGAAAGCGTTCCATGAGGGCAACGTTCCCCACAATAGGAGAAATTGATATTGTGTATTCGATCCCAGGCCTCCTTAGGTGAGGTACTGCTTTTTAAAGTAGAGACATCGCCTTGTCAACTTTCCCTTCTGGATTTTCTTCGGACATAGCGAGCACGGGCCTTCATTTTGTGAAAGGATATCAGGTTATCTCGAGTAGGGTATCGTCTCAGGATACCCCAAGCCCGGTTTTGTTTCTTGCGTGTCTCTTCACATTCCGAATTCCACCAAGGTTTTGGCCTCATAGAAAGAAACTGAGATGTCTGCTGGATGAACGACTTGGCTGCTGCGATGATGGGCATGGTTAAAAGCTGAGTGAGTTAATCAATTGTGGGACTATCTAGACGAGAATATACTAAACGCGTCGCCTGCTCGAAAAGGCTGCAGTCAGCTTCGTCAAGCTTCCAACCAGATGGGCGTGTATGAATGAAAAGAGGGGCAACACTGCAGGATAGAAAAGGAGGAAAATGATCGCTTCCACGTGTATTGGAATCGACGCTTCAGGAAAAATTTGAAAGTAATGTAGCAGAACCAATTGCAAGGTCGATGGAAGTTGATAACAAAGAGGATGGACTAAAATAGAGTGGCTGGCCCGTGATAAAAATGCAGACACTTAGCGTGGATAAAACTGGCTCCAGTATTTTTCCTCTGACATTCCGACGTGTGCTCCCCCGTAACGGGTTGTGACAATTAGAATCCCCTATCAAAAGAAAGTCTCAGGAAGCTGGTCTAACCGTGAGTTAAAATCTGAACATTTCAAGGTAAAAGAAGGTGGTAGATATAAAGAGCATACTGTCAGAGATTTATGGTGCTTGAACCGAACAGCGGCTGTTTCAAGTTTCGTGGACTGTGGAACCTCTGTGCAGGGAACGTTTCTCGGGAAAACCACCACCAATCCCCCAGATAAACTTCCAGAGCTCGGACGATCCTTCCAGGAAACCTGGTAACGTCCAAGAAAATTAGTACGACTGGGACTCAAATGAGTCTCTTGCAAGCACAGCGCTCGTGGCTTGCACTCCTGCAAAAGATGCTCTGCATCATCCAGGTTTTTTAGAAGGCCAAGACAGTCCCATTGTATGAGCACTGAAGCCCTATTAGCAACAAAAGTTTGAGCACATGAAAAAGTGAGTAGGTTGCATCACTTCGGAGGAGTCGTGAATTATTTAGATATTTGTTTTTTGTTGTCTGCCACTCCATCTCGTCCTGGTTAGACCCCGGAGTCGATGAGGGGGCAGACAAGGAAGTTCTAGGGTTCTCCTGAGCCCGCAGGCAGACTTCCCTGATGGCCTGGGAGGGTCCGTGATGCGAGGCCCCGATCCGCGGCCATGACCAGAACAGGGTGGAAGGGTGGTTGATGTACTGGGGAGGGGCTCTACCTGTCCATCTGTTCTACCTCGTTTCCCGACAAGGAAGCTACGTGCCACTCACGCAGCTCCTTTGTTCCTGTCTGCCTCTCCTGAGACTGAGGCTGAGGTCTTCGCTTTTTCTCCTCCATAGGAGTGCGGCCTGTGTTGACAGGTGCAGCCGGTGCTGGCCTGTCCTGAGCGGAGGAAGCAGCTGTTGAGCCCTCTCGCTCTTATATTTCGCCTTATGTACATCATTATATGGCGTGCAATTATTCTGCTCCTTGCGCACCACGTGCAATTGTTTACCCCCCTAAATGCGCCCTTGTGCGTTTCTTTGCCCCCGACCTCAACCAATGACGGCGAGCGCTTGGCTGCCTCGACATCGGGCGTAAAAGGCAACATAGAGAAGGCGTATGGGACATACGCCTTCTCTATGTTGCCTTTTCATTAGGGGGGCCCTCTTTGAGCTTCAATGCGCCACAGACGGATTTTAAAACACTTGCTCGCGGTATCGCTATTATGGCTAGAAAGTCGTGTGTGGTTCGTATGTGTATAAAAAAAATCCTATTGATAATATCGTAGGCATTTTTTCAGCATCGACGACTAGTTAAATATTGTAGGTACTTTCATAATCAGGATTCTTCCTTGAATAATCGAATATTAAAAGGATTTTGCAAAAAAGGCATTTGTAAAACACTGAAATGAAATATTTTAATACGGCGTTGTTTTAATGAAAAAAGTATTAATTATTATTTAATGCACCAAAATGTTTTGTGTTCTCATTACAACTTGGGTTCGGCTGTTACCAGAAGCGACATTCCCATGTCTGCATGTCTGCACAAAAAAACAGCAACACATGGAAGATAAGAAAGTTATCTAGAAAATGTAACAGCTAGTTTTTATTACTTAAATCATGGCCTTTTTAGTTATCATGATGTATTTGTATTTACAACTTTTTTTCATTGAATATTTTTGCGAATCGCTACCAAAACCTGCATGTTGATTAGAAAAACAATTGAAACGCTAAAAATCGTACGCAGTCATGAATTCATAGGTGACATATAATAAAAAAAGTGTTTAAACTTGCAACATATATGAAAATTTAAATGGTTAAACGACGAAGGATTACAACAATAAACCAAAGTTACAACACGTAATAAGTTCATTACAAGTTATAAGATTGGACGTTAATAAATTTCTGCGAAATAAAGTGTTCAACTTTGTTCAACAGGTTCAACAGGGATTGGTTGGTCGTCGTATTTTAATAATCATTCCCCAACCAGACAGACTTCTGTCAAATGTTTACTTTTAAGTGTTCAACTGTGCATCTATTGGGGTTAGCCGCTAAAGCTAGTACGTAAATTAATGTTGACTGCGTTCAAAATAAGCTTTGAGAAATATAACATTTTAGCGACGAAGTCCGACATTATGATCTTGGACTGCATATCTTATAGCACTCTACTCAAACTGGTAAGAAATTCCGACTTTGTGAAATTATATTTATAATACTGACATGTTACACAATTGGACTCTTGATTATGCCAATCTAATTACCTACTCATATACGTGGTGTTCACAAAACCAAGGTCATAAATGTGGTTAGTGTAACACTGTGTAAAGTAGATGGATTGCAATACCGTTAAGACAGAGAGTGCCATCATGTCCGACGAAGTATGAATGTCACTTCAAGATATCTCATCATAAAATGTTTCCTGCAGATCTTAGATTTCGCCGAAGATTAGCTATTAATACTGGATCAAATATTTAAAACCTAGAAAATCGAATGTGGACGGAAATACAACATGAGTTTTGTTTCGGGTATTTATTTGATAAAATTGGCAAAATAGTTTTGTTAAAAATATAATCAATATATCCTTGGTATTAACCTCATTTTTTTATATTTTCTAGAACCTTTTGTTTAGTTCTAATGCCTTGTCTTATATAGGATTTGGTTTTAACCGGCATGTTTCTACCTTCTTTCATGTACAAATTCTTCTGTCATCAATTTAACGAACAAGATATATTCTTGGATCATCCAACGATTTTATCAGAATATAATTTGAATATGTAATAACATCATAAACCTATAAAAAAACTCAGATTTGATCAGTTGGATTATCCTAAAGCTACAAAAGCCTACGCACCGCATTTTGTCCGTATTAAGCCAATCCTTCTGGTGCGGAAAGCTTGAAATATAGATAGCTTTCATAAAAATCAAGTAACACCCTGCATTTAATTTTGCATTTCAGAAGGCCCAATCGGTATTGCGGCTGCAGGATTTATAAAAAAACAAATCAGGTAAATATAATTGTTTGATTTTCAGAATATTAGACATTTATTCTGGCCGTCAATACTGATGATAATTGTGTGCACTCTTATATAATGTCCTTCCAGATAAATTATTTCAAACAACACCAATAACAAGGCATATTCGCTTCCAGATATATTGAGATGAAAGCAAAGATTAATCACCATATGCGTAGATATACATATTCTACCTAGTGTTTCGACGAAACCAATTGCTCAAACTTTTGGACGCTTGCTGTGCGACCTCCAATAATTAACTGGGTGAAATTTTGTGAATGATTTATTTTAAAAAGGTTACTTAACTAAGGTTACTTAAAAGAACATAAATATATTTTAACTTGATTTAATAAGCTTTAAGTCTAAAAAGTATGCCTGGGTTATTTGTTCGGTTTTCATTATTTTACGCGATAAAAGCCTTTCCACGATTAATTGGAAACTCTGCGCACTGCAGTTACTTAAAGCCCAAGAAGCTTTTGTGTTACAAAACACAAATAAATGATTGAATGGATCAATTTATCAATTAACCAAGTCATATTTTAATCATACCTACAGATTTGAATTTATTGGAATTCAATTTGTTTCCATGTTCCGACCAATGTCGTCCGGATCAGTTCAGCTTTTTACCCGCTTCTACACTGCTAGCAAGCCCCGTGTATTTAGCGAATAACGCTATTTACACAAATTACAATGAATTTACACGTTGAGTAATGAATAATTCGTTAAAAAATCATGCGAGGTTGTAAAAAACGTGTTTTGGTTCGGTCATACACGCATAGCCGTGTAGCCGACCTCGAAAACACGCATCACATCCGACGACGACCGCAGCACTGCCGGCTATCGAAGCACCGGAATGTTTGGGGACACACCTAGAAAGGACCGTCGAGACACATGCCGCGGAAAGAAACATGTCTCGGAGACAGATATGCACCAAAAGCAATTACGCCATGTCGCGCGACTGGGCGAATCCCGCGCTTACCGCGCTCGCCGCCATTCCTGCCATTGATTCTGGTCGATGGCAATGCGGCTTCCCTCTTGTCGCCCATGTTTGTATTTATTTTAGGGGTCTTGATAATAGTTTCTTACATACCACAAAGAACGTTACGGGTCTAATTACTCGCTCTAAACAGTTAAAATGGATATAAAAAGCGTGCCCTCGATCTGAACATGTGATATTGCAGTTGGCTTTCGTTTGGCTTCTACCCTTCAACTGCTTCAACTGCAAGCGAAGGTGCCGTCGCATCTTATGCACCCTCCTCAGAATTTACGGCGCTCCGTACTGGCCGCCACATTAAAGCTTTATACCAGTTGCTGCATCTGTAGGTCATCTTTAAGTTAGAGCTGACAGAGAAAATCTGGCCACGGCGCAACGCCGAAGTACGCTGGAAGCTAGAGCCGGTTTGCTTTCGTTCCTTTTCTTTGGTCGGAGAAAATCTGGCAACAACGCACATTTAGCATGGCGCCGGTATTGTTTCGGTTTGTCGGGACGTTAGAAGCTCGTAGGTTTGCAAGCACATGTTGCGAAGACGTGACCGGAGAAGTGCCCCCGTGATGTTCCCAGAAGACGGAAAGTATCATTCGTAATCGTCGTGTGTGCTTTGAAAGCGAAGGGAGTCGCAGGGTTCACGAGTCCGCAACCACAAGCCAAGGTTCACGACAGCGCTGCGTTGACTTCGGCGATCTCGTTCTGTTTAGTGCAACACGGCGGTGTGAGAAAGAGCTCAAACGTTCGTGGTGTGTGGTGCGGTGCTTGGAGGTAGAAACCCACACTAACACGGAGCGCAAATTGGTTGTTGTGGGGTGGAGGTTCAACAAGTTCAATCCCGTCGTCGTCAGCTGATCCCGTCCAGCTGGTCAGGGAGGACGCAGCGAGCGTTTTTAAAAGTAAATCTTCCTTCGTTCCGTTTCAAACTGTGGAAGCATCCCGACGCATACCGTGAGTAAGAAGCAGGAGGCGTTTTCAACAAAATTACGTTGTTTTAATTGAATAATGGATTCCGGATTGTTGTCCTAAATCTGCCGTTTTCACGCTTCGTGTTGGACTGCCTTTTCACAGCGACGCACACCGCTGGAGTAGATCATTCGGTCCTGCAACGAGTTTTTAGGCCCATCATGCGGCGTGAATAAATTAGGGCAAGATTTCCTACCTGCCCAAAGATGCATGCACTGAGACCATTTTTTAGGTAGTGAACGTAGTGCTTTTTTGTTTTGGGAGGAGGTGTTGGTGCATTTATTATGGTAGAATCACTTGAGAGTTGAGAAATTGGAGAGAGCAAGCAAGCTTTCCCAACTTTGTCTCTTTCTCTCTGGCACTGCCCTGTTTCAGTTTTACTAGGCATATACACTAGCAGGTACAAACTGCTCTAAATCAGGTAAAATACAGGCGAAGCTTAGGACGGTGTGGACTCCGTGTTTCGCGCTTTTCGCAAGGTGACGGAGTGAATGCTTTTGCGAGGTATGCGGAATATGCAAGCGATTTCGTTATGCCCGTCGTTTACGTCTCTCCAGAAAAACGAATAAGATGATCTACAAAGGCGCAATGACAGGCCAAGATTTACGATAGCAGTGCGTTTGCTTCGGTGGTCCTTGTAGTTGTATTTTACCCTGCTCTCTGCAACGCCGCTTCATGACGAAGAGCTGGAACAGTCACGGTCTGTGCTGGCCTCCCGGTTGAAAGAAACCCGCATCGCCCGCATCGGCACCGAGTGCGCCTGGACTGTTGATGCTCAAGCCTTTCATCCGCGGCTTGTCACCAACTGATCCTGCTGCTCAACGGCGAAGTAGCGGCGAGAGTGAACTCTGAAGTAAATGTTAATCCTCGTTCATTCAGTTATCCAGTGTCAAAGTGTGGAAGATGTCCAACGTGTACTGAGGGCGGGAACTACGAGCGTGTTGCCTTTCTTTTATAACCGAAACCAGAGCAAAAAGATAACTGCCTCGCGTACTTCAAAATGACGGAAGCAATAAGTTTCAACAGGTCGGGTGCGTCACCGGGTATGTAGGCGAGACGGTGCTCACTGTTTAAACGCTTGCAGTATCCACGAGTGATACCAGGGAAGCGACGTCAACAGAGAAGGAGCTCGCGATTCAGCATAATGCAGTGCTACGGGCCCGTGTATCTTGAAAGTTTGGGGTGGTGGCAGTATAAAAAAAAAAAGCATCAGCGCCCCTCACCAGTGTTCACGAATAACACCGGTCACAAACTCCCAAGCCTCACCGCTTTACTCGACACCGAAACGACATGCGACAACAAACTGCATCAAAACGCCCCAAAAGTGAAGGCGTCTGCTCCCGTACGGCAACTAGCGGAAGTGAAGTGTTGGGCGGATGTCCTTCACAAAAATAAATAAAAGAAGCTTTGTGCAAGAATCATTTTCATTTATTATTGTATGCGTAATGACAAAATCACAATAATTTGTTTTTCTACCTGATTCAAGCTAGTCGGACTGCTCATAACACTGGTCAAGCAAGAAAATAACAAAAATTTGAACTTTTTTCATGGCCCGTTTAAGATGTATTGTTAATATATCGTTATTTGTCGCAGCGGACTAACATTATAGATTTTGCCTCCATACTTTTTATATGCAAACAGTTCTAACACACGGCTGTCCAATGCGCCGTGTTTTGTGTCTTCTAGAAATCTAATGGTCAGGGACCAAAGAGCTCACCCGCACATGTCAAGCTTATATGCGCCGCGGAGAGAAATGAATTTCGAGTAGAAAGTGTCGGGCGTAGTATCGGTTGTTGTGTTTGTGTAGATGGCGGTGTTGTGGAGTACGTGGTACTGGTGTTGCCTCCGATGTATGTAGGGTTGCTGTCTAGTCGTGGTCGTTGGCAGCGTATCAACATACTCTTTTTTTTTAAATATAGGCTGCTAGAAATCTCGATAGGTGGCGCAAGTTACCGCCCAATTCTGAATCGTTTGCTCAAGTTATTTATTCATGTGAGTTCAACATTCGTTTTTTTTTTTTCTTGTTTTTTTTTGTTTAGCGGTTTTGTTGTACCTACCAACTCCGCCGACCGCCGACGACGCACGTACATACCTTTGCACGTACGTCCGCCGCTTGGAGACTGTTTACTGTGCATAAAAGACATCGAACGCGAACAAACGCGTCCTGTGTGCTTTCAATTCGGCTGAAAGGTGCGCGGCTCGCTGGGCTCGTCTCGCGCCTGTTCTCGGCCGCTGCCCGCCATGGTTCATAAGGAACACGCACGAAACCTGTTTTGCGGAAGGCAGACACGGTGTAGCGGGTTAAGTTTACACGGCACCTCGTGTGTAGACGAGTAACACACTTGCCTGCGTGTAAAACGGACACGTTTTGACGTGTCCGCTATGGGACAATGGTTGACATGTCTGGGCCTGTTATTTTTGCTAACAGTGTGTATTCTTTACACCTGTAGCGAGGGTATGACGGGCTTTTTATGTTTTGAAGAATTTACCTTAGACATTTTTATCTCGCATCCGGATATTATTCTGCATAAACGCCAATTGACGCCTTCTCTATTAGCAGGTTTCCGTGTTTCCGGTGTTTTATCTTTCAGGAAACTTGGAGGGTGCTTCTCTGAGTTTTTTTTTTTTTCCCGAAATTCGGAGATTATCAGTTTAGTTTTGTTGAATTCCCAATTATTGTGAAATTCAAAATCTAATTTCGAAGTGTTGCTATTAAAAGTGAATAAATAAATAAATAATTAAGCCTTATGCGGGTGTAAACGTATGCTTGTAAAAAAAAAAACGTTTTTTCATAAATTAATATTGTTTTTTAGCTGGATTAAGCGTTGGTGTCATTGCCATTGACAATACTAACTTGTCTAACGACAAACGTTGCAAACGAGTGTTGCTTCCATAAGCGTCGATATTTGAAAATCAATTAACTCTTGGAGATAGTGGCTGGGAAGCCCGTATTTATCCTATCACATTCCATCAACCACGGGAGGTGTAGTGGTAATGTTTGTAATAGAGATGTTACAACTGCCCTTCTTGAGTAGGGTCAGCTGAACAATTGCAACGTAGAAAAACCGAGAGTGGAAACAACAGTGTGGGTAGATTTTGCTCTCTCGGTTTTTCTACATTGCAACTGTTCAGTTGACCCTACTCAGTACGTACCAACTCGCTCAAGTCAAACCTGCCCCTTTTCCCAATTTTATGCACTTTCTATGGTTCATATCTTTCACTGTTACACATAACCTGTCCTTCCTTAAAACCACAAATAGTATGGCTCATACTGGAATCGGAAACAGTGCTTTTTGTCGTGACCCGAAAGTACAATGACCTGTTGTCCTGAAGGAACCTTGATGAGATAAGCAGTAAGACCCCTTTCGGCAATGGTGCGAGATTAAAAAGTTAACTGTTGTGTCATTTTTCCAGGAACACTGAGGCTGTGCGCTGATGAAACGTAATTGTAAAATAGTATCATTAAAATAGAACCGCGGGTGCATCGAAATTCGGAGTTTATCGGGTAAATCCGAATTGACCAAATTCCTGCCGGCGAGTGTTTTTGGGGGTTTTCAGCATTTTCAAAATCACAGAACCCTACTTATATGCATGGCAACACGGGTGTACCCTTCGTTAAATATTTGTGTTCATTGTTTTTAGACTTATTAATGACCTGTATACAGATTCATTTCTATATATGATTTTGTGCACCAGAAAGTTCACCACGAGGTTATCTGTTGGCGCAGAAGAGAAAAATGCTTAAAATTAAAATATCATTTTTATGGTGCGGCCAGAGCCACGTAGGGCCCAGGAAAGACGAATCTTTCTTGGGCTCTCGATGACTTTGTTCTTTCTCAACTCGCGATCACTTTGTTCTGTTTCGGCGAGTATAACGGAAATCACCGCTCTACGTCTTGTGCGTATGTGAGCGTGTAGAACGCTTCCGATCAGCTTGACGCTTTCAAGACTTCAATTGACTTTGAACTTTAAGCCGACACCAGCAGTGCGCGTTTTTTCGCTGCGTCTGTTAGCGAATTTTCTTCGGAGAAAGCGTCGAGACAAGTCAGATAAGCTGTCCACATATCTCTGCTTTCATTGTTGGGGCACCATATAAGCCTTGATTTGCCTCGCAGAACTCTTGTCACCGAAACTCATAAGGTGTACGGCAGGATTTGCGACAAAGGCTGGGTTCGGCCTCGCCGCACTGTTGTGAATTCGGAATGCACGAACCACGGACTGCTACTAGTGGCGCCCATAGCCGCAAAGCGTTTATTCCACCGTAGCCGTTCCCTTTTATCAGCGCAGCTGATCTTGATAGGTCGGCCGCAGGGAAGAACACAAGAAAACAACAGAGCTCTGTCACTCGCTCGCCAGCCGTTAGAAATTGCGAAAGACATACTAATCAACTGCAAAAGTGTGTTTCTTTTCTTCTTTTTTTTTTTTTGTTGAACCACCCCACTGGTAGGAAATTTTTAGTCTTTGCTGAAACAGCCGAACTGCATTTCAGGAATGTGTACTGTAATTAAGGTTTCTGTGTATATTCCAAAACGCGCATCTACCACGACTAGTAGGTAGATGCGCTACTATACTTACATAAGGATAGAAAATAGTAGGATGAAGGGAAGTTCGCTTTGCAAAACGTGTTTCCGTTAAAGTTGTCTTCTGGTAATTTTTTCACTGATCTCGTGAAGTAGTCAAATTCATACTTAACGGCTAAGCATCCCCTACTGAGAGTTCTGGCAAGTAAATTTAGAAAAGCACGGTTAAAACTGTTAGCTTGCTTTCTCCGACTTCTGTCTTCGAAGGTATTACGGGTTTCCTCGTCGACAATATTTTATAAAATGTAATGTTCTAGAATATTTTAATATCATCTCTCCACTACAAAAAGTGCAGGTAAAATAAGATTTAATTAATCATTCCTTTTATTCCACTTCGTTTTCGCAAAAATAAGAAATACTTTCTCGACTAAAAAAATTAGACCTTTAAAATTGTGAAGTTGTTTCTTTTAATAGTTCTTGTTTGATTGAATGAGCGTTTTCTTTGAAACTGATTTCTAAACTATTTAAAAAAATACATAAGATAAATGAAAAACGTTCACAATTCTCTGTGATGCCGAATTAGAGCGCACCTCTTGAAGAGGAGGAGGAGAAGAAGGTTACGTGACGTCGCAGGTGCTACGTCACGTGTCGTCACACGTGACGTAAACGTTTCTCGCTAAATTTGCCGGGAAAGTTTGCCGCTTAATTTAGCGAGAAAAATTTCCGCCAAATGTTACCCTCCTGACGTCAGGTCTGACGTCAGACGTGACATTATATCTGACGTCACGAGGGTAAACTTTTCCGCGAAATTTAGCGGGAAAATTTGCCCGGTTACTTTAGATTAAGAATATCCTGCCAAATTTAGCGGGGAAAAGTTTGCCCTCGTGACGTCCCACGTCAGTCACGTGTGGCGTCATCATAGGAAACGTCCCATAATGCAATGCACGGTTACGACGACGGCGACGGCGACGGCGTCGCCACTCAAGCCGGAAACGGGCGCCTAAGAGCTGTGCTCTAAAATTATTCGTTAAATATTATTTACACTTGAAAATATAAAAGTGCTTGCATTCTTAAAGGGGCGGTGGAACGATTTTTGGACTTTGGCCAATTAACTGCGGAAATTAATCTGTGTCACCTATGGAACGAAGAACAAAACACCGTATTTTCTTACGAGCTCTAGTTATTATTTTAAAAAATGAAACATATCGAAGGTCGAAGTTCCTTTCAAATATCCACCTCGCCTTTCGAGTAACGTACTCTGTGGGATCACGTGGCTTCTCCTTGGGTTTTCTCTTGATCCCAGCCACTTCTTCCGCGATTTTCGAGTTTGAAGGTATTAGCGTCGTCGAAAGTCGCAGCGCGCGATCGACACGAATGTCGGTTTGCCACGGGGCGGACGGCCAGCGTAGCAGAGGAGGGGGACAGTTTCTTTGTTGACTTCCGCGTATCCATAGGCGTAGACTTCGGGGGGGCATATCGAAGCTCGTGCCCCCTCACCCCTCCCCGCCCCCCCCCCCCCCCCCCCCCCCCCCCGGCCCGTGCCATGATACTTACCGAGACGCTGTTTACGTGCAATGTAACGAGCTTCTAGTAGTGGCATGTAAACAAAAGAACGCCCACGTTGCCTTTATTGACAAAATACATGGTAAACATAATCCCAGCATGCCTTCATTAGCTTCACTGTCCAGTTCTGGCGAAAAGGTGAAGCCGCCCTCCGTACGAGTGGTTCATGGAGTATTCATCTTTGCATTGCACTGCATTGTCTTCTTTTACTACATCACACCTACAGATGCAATGGCATGCAGGGAATGGAACAGACACATCAGTTTTGTCAACTGGTGCATCAGCAGCATTTTTTTGGAATGTTGTTCGATGGTTCATAGTCATGCGGATCAACATCTTCTCTTGAGACGACAGAATGATGTAGAGTAGCATCAAAGGACAAACATGTGTTGCTGCAGCCGCGCAAACTTGACTTTTACCTGTAGCGTGGCCTGCATGGCCGGGCTTGCAATGGGATACCGTGTTGACTTTCTCCTCTCTTTATTTCTTTGGGCCCTTAAAACAAACGTTCACATTGGTCAAGAGAAGTATTTAGTAACATATTGCCAAGCTAGCCTCAATTAAAAAAATATGAAAAAAAATAATGAAAGGACAAAACAAAATAGAAACAATAAACTCTGGCTGGGTCCATAACCCGTTTGTCGGTCTTACTTCAACCAAATTAATGGTTAAAATTCAGTGCATATTTTTTTATTTGTTTTAATTCAATGATCAACAACTATTGTGTAGTGGTTGATCGGCGTCAATACCGTCATGACTAGTTAGGTATATTTGTATTGTTTGTATATTGTTGTTTTGCCCAACCCTTTCTGTACTTCATTTGGTTCTTGAAGGGTATCCGTAAATAAACAAATAAATAAATAGGGTATCTCCAGTGGTCACAGATGTCCCTGTCAAGGTAAATAATGATTCTCTGTGCATCACAAGAAAAACGTATCGGGAACGCCATAGTAAAAGCAAGCTTATCACGCTCCCAGTCTCGAGATGGATCGTAGGGTATAAGTTATTTTCCGTCGGCCTGCCGTCAATGGAGTGAATAGACGACACCTAACTGAATAAGCAAGTTATGTGATACGAAGCAATAATCTATCTCTTTCACGCATCGAGTTTCGCGCTGCAAGTTACACGCGTGGAACGTCAGAAAGAACCTACAAAACAATTACCATAAATGATGGACACACAAGCCGCTTTGGCATCTCGCCATCTCCCTCGCGCTTTGTGTTCTGATCCCAATCGCCATAGCGGCCGACGAGCCGCTGTCAGCGTGCCTCCCGCGCGGCCAGGATATGAGCGAGAAGTTAGAGTAAATACCTAAACCGGTATTCGCTGTTGCGTTTATAGTGGGAATCAGATCCTCGCGTTGAAGGTTGGCCACCCGTTCTTCTTCGTTTTAGTCCCCTTGCGAAGAGCAGCGCAGCGCGTACGGGTGCAGGCAAGGGCGATTGGCACGTAGGAGTGGTCCGTGTTCATCTTAGACAGGAGCCTTCTACCTACGCCTTTGGGAACTCTCCACTATTCTCGCAATCGATCACCGAACATGTCTTGCCGGCTCGGTACGGCGGTTCCTTTGCTGCAGCGTCGTCCATGCAGAAGAATCGGGCCCACTCACTGTAACCCGCTGCCTTGTGCTGCCTTGCGCTGCCTTGCGCCTAAAGAAACTGGGGGAATTTGAAGCCACGTTGTCGGCCGCTCCCCAGCGCCCCCTCGAGGCCGGTAACTTAACACCTGATATGGAAATGTGTTTACAGCGTAAGGTTTGTCTGCCTCTGAGGAGTGAAGACAGTAGTTTATACAGTGTATGACAACTTTCGCCAGTGCAACACCTCTGCTTGTCTGTGGTCTTTAACGTGAGTCACGCCATTGCCATACGCAGCTGCACGCACCGCTTCGAAGCCCATCCAGATCTAAACGAGAAGAGGTGAGGTTTGAACCCAGGATTTCTGAGCTGTTCTGCGCTAACACACTCGGCCGCCGGCCCCCTTTTGTGTTATATTAAGCGGTTCGTTAGAGTCTACTGCAAGAAATCGGTTGGGAATGAATAAGGGATTCGCAGAAAACGTGTATTCATGACACTGATTTATGAGAGTGCTGAGCGATTATTTGAGTCGTCAGTGACAACAAATTTTATTTATTTGTTTGCATTGAGATCATTATCATTCGCGCCGACATTGAATTGGTTTGCCGGATTCATGGTGTGAATAGCTAAAGTTTCTAGTTTCTAGGCTGATGCACACATGAAAAGTCTCGATTCGTCTTCGTTTTATAATTTCGTTTCATAGTTTCATAATTTCGATTCAGCGCTTAGAAACCGCAGGCTAAAAAAGTCCTACGCAAAGGCTGTACATGATGAAAAGTATAAAATATTGCGTATATAAATACATTACATCTCCAATTCAACGTTTAACGACATTAGTCTATTGGTTTGTTGGTCAAGGGAGCAATATAAAAATTGGCGGCTCAGTCACATAAGGGAGGAGTATGCATGCAATAATGTCTAAGCATTATAAATCTTTTCTTACTAGATGCATTTGGTTGTAGAATTCGAGTAAGGCAAACATTTACCTGATTTTATAGCGAGTAAGGCTAAAACGACCCTATTAGTTACCTTCTAGTGATGATAGTTTTGATGACTATAGCACGATTCGATCGACATTTAGAAACTTAAAGATGCGTTTCGAATAACCGGGAGATGACCTCCAGCCATCTGATAAAACTGAAATTCGGTGACCTCAAAAAGGAATCAAAGCTACAAACTAAAGCACAAGAAAAAAAAAAGAAAAAACGCACAGCAGCAAATGTCAGTGAGCCCCTGCAAAGTATGTATACCTTTTATTCAGAACAGGTCACCAATACCCTGGAGAATAATAAATTACCACATCCTCAACATTTTAACTAACATTTCCTGTCTACTTTAATGTATCAAGCGCTACACTTACCGCGTTGTTTATATTCGAGGTTTGAGCTCTTTGCTATTATCACTGCCTTTGCCAAAAATTAATGAACACAATTGCGCAAGAAGCAGACGAAATTTAAAAGCAGATAATTTCGGGATTGATGTGCAAGTTTGCTAACGCGCGAAAGCAGCCCCGTTAAAAAAACGGGGACAGAATATCGCTCTTGCTTAAATTTAGCAATTTAAATTCATAATCCGAAATAATGTTTTCATATCGAGCAAGAAATAACAACATCTGCAGCCTACGAGTTTCTAAAGCTTTCCGTTAACAATCATTGGAAGAAAAAAAATACCTTCATGGCAAATCTACATAGTTGCACACAGTTCGCTTGCTTACGATTAGCAATTTAAATCCAGACTTCGAAATCGATTTTTTATATCGCGCAAGAATAACTTCGAATTTGCTGCCCAGTTGTTTCTAATGCTTTCGGTTACCAATCATTTAAAGAAACAGGAATATCTTTATGGAAAATCTACATAATTGCATAGAGTTCGCTTGCTTAAGTTTAGAAATTTAAATTCTACTTCAAAATAAAAACTTTATATTGCGCAAAAATAACTTAAAATTTGCAGCCCACTAGTTTCTGACGCTTTCGATTTCCAGTCAGTGAAAAGAAAAAAAGATATATGCATGGAAAATCTACATAGTTGTATAAATTTCGCTAAAGTTAAGCCAGCGTGAATGAGCAATCGAAATTATTCGCTTCTTTTGAGATCTCTGAATGGTGCTTATGCTCCACAGAGTGAATACTGCACACGACATCGTTCTCAGGGCTCTTTCCCGGGTTCTTCACGGCGACTAAAACAAAGGCTAAGAAGTAGAATTTTCAGGTAAAACGTTAAATAGCAAATGCTACGTAATTGCCTGTTGCACGACATATTTTATCTTGATATCATCGTATAAAATGTACTGCAACAGAAAGAGATGTCTATTTGAAACGCTTGCAGTAGGCGCGATTGAAAAAACCCATGAATGGTTTCTCTCGTGCCCATATCTCGGTTCGGTCATGTGCCACGGGATTCTACTTGGATTATTTTAAGTGGTTCCCGAAATTGTTTTTTTTTTGTTCTCTAGGCTCGTTTAATTATTTATTTCAAATATCCACAGGGCCAAGAGATGATTCAGAGGGGAGCGGGTTACCAATTTATGAAACCAAAACAAAACCAACGGATTCTAAGATTTGAATTAATAATAGTAATAATAATAATAATAATAATTTTATTCCACATATATTCAATAGCATTGTACAAATACGGGTTTCTCCAAGCCAAGGGAGGCTTGTGGGACACTATACAACAAGTCGGACAGCGAAAGCTCTCCAAAATAGAGAAAAGGAAAACAAAGAACACTTCATAAAAAGAAGCACTGCAGAGTGAACACGAAATGCTACAGTCTTGAATTCATCAACTTTTTTTTTTAATTTTCTTTTTGCAGTACATTTAAAGACACAATCGGGCAACTTAGTGAAGACAGATGGCACATGATGACAGCGCATTCCTTTACCGGAACGAGTTACGCAACGGGGAATGACAAAACGTTTAGTATGAGGGAGATTCCTGTTAGGGACAAAGGGGGGTTTAAAATCGTTATTCCGAAAGTGGCGCAATACCACTGTTTCCACGGACAGGGAATAGAAATTGGGCATTCAAAAAAATTCGAAGATATTCATATCAGTTTAAAAGTCAAAGTGATACCCCCATTGAAAATACGATAAATTTTGGTTTGCCACAATTCTGCCCAATTACCAAACAGGGTGATTCCATACCTCAATAAACTGTACCCAAGGGCATGTGCAACATACTTCCTTACAGAAAACGGCAAAAACACTTTGCTATTGTAAAGTAAGCAGATAACGGTTCGCAGCTTACAATAAACATGCGATAAATGCGAATTCCGTGTCATATCCGAATAAAAAAACAACACTTCCAAATACTTTACCGTATTTAAATATTCAAGCGGGGAACAAACATAATTCACGCAGCTACGTATCTGCAGAGGTCGGCATTTTAGGTCACCCTCACTCACCCTCACCCTCACAGCCACACGCACCTAAGCCCCTCACTCACGCTCACACTCACAGCTACACTCACCTTCAGCCCCTCACTCACGCTCATCCTCACAGTCACACTCCCCTTCAGCCGTTCACTCACCCTCACTGAACCTCACTACCCCACGCAATCATGGCCCTCACGCCCCTCACGCACTCACCGCCGTCACGGCCCTCACGCACTCATGGCCCTCACGCCCCTCACCGCCCTCACGCACTCATGGCCCTCACGCCACTCACTGCCCTCACGCTCTCACTCACTCATGGCCCTCACGCCCCTCACGCACTCACCGCCCTCACGCACTCATAGCCCTCACGCCACTCACCGCCCTCACGCCACACACCCCTCACGCACTCACGACCCTCACGCACACATGGCCCTCACGCCACTCACCGACCTCAGCCCCTCACGCACTCACCGCCGTCACGGCCCTCGCGCACTCATGGCCCTCACGGCCCTCACGCACTCATGGCCCTCACGCCACTCACCGCCCTCACTCACTCATGGCCCTCACGCCCCTCACGCACTAACCGCCCTCACGGCCCTCACGCACTCATAGCCCTCACGCCACTCACCGCCCTCACCGCCCTCACGCCACTCACCGCCCTCACACCCCTCACCGCCCTCACGGCCCTCACGCACACATGGCCCTCACGCCACTCACCGACCTCAGCCCCTCACTCACTCATGGCCCTCACGCCCCTCACGCACTCACCGCCCTCACACCCCTCACACACACACGGCCCTCACGCACTCACGGTCCTCACAGCCCTCACGGCCCTCACTCACCCTCACACTCATGAATTTCCTGGTTCAGAAACTCACTCACCCTCATCTCACCTGTGAAGATGAGGGTGAGTGAGGACCCTCATGAGTGAGGTTTGCCGAGGTATGAGCTAGAAAGATGCGATAAATGCGAATTCCATGTCATATCCGAATAAAAAAACACTCCGAAATACTTTACCGTACTAACACATTCAAGCGGGGAACAAACAATTCACGCAGCTACGTATGCGTAATATAACTGGCAAGTTAACATCCGCCTACTTTAGTGGATTCCTGAAACATACCAGTTATGTTTTGGACATATTGACCGCAAATAAATTTTCATGAAATCAGTTCATTAATTGCGTCGCGTCGTGCTCTAGTAGACGTACTGCACTATCCTTATTCAGACGACGAGCGACGACTACCGTATCGTCGGCATATTGAAAAATGCTGCAATGGGATACTGCGGCTGAAAGATCATTGACATACATATTAAAAAGCAAAGGTGACAGAACCGAGCCCTGGGGAACGCCGGCTTTCATTTCTGCGCGTGCACTTTTAAAACCGTCAAATATGATAATAATAATAATAATAACGATGATAGTAATACAAATATTGCCTTATTCTTCCTTAGTGCCCAAAAATAGCTATGAAAGTGTTTGTGCGGTGCACTGCCAGTTCGTGTTTACAGCAACACCATTTCAAATGTAAAAAAGAAAAAAAAGACAAAAAAAAAACATGTAAAATGGGATGAATACACGTGTTTGATGCAAATACAACTCCTACCCAAACTCCAAATCAGAAAACAGACTTTTGCAAGGGTGTTTTACATTTTAGCGAAATCAAGGAAAACACGCAATTCACAATTGCCTAGGTTATTAAAAGCAGACTGCATACGAGATAACGGTGACGATGCACAAATTCCATTGGTGTAAAATGTTAACAAATGGCGACTAGCTCTAGTGGGCACATGAAAGTCGTACTCGAAAGTAAGCTTTCAGTTTTAAGAGTACCATGCACTTGGTTATAAAGAAAATGGATGTCTCTAATAGACCTCCTCGTTAATAGGCTCTGCAGGCTCAATAATGATAGCAACCAATTTTAGATAAAGAAGAGTTTCCTACCAATATATTATAAAGCTGTTAACAACGCAAAATGTAGCGACACTGTTAATGCAGTTTTAAAGGCGGCGCCACCAGAAAAAGAGACCCCAGACGCTGGAAGGTCTGTGAACTATTTCGCACAAATAAATTCTTCCCAATTAAATTTTAGTGTTTTCTTAGACGCGCTTCCGCAGGAGTTAACCAGAGGTACAGCAGTGCGTTTAGAAAATATTTGTATACGCCTAGAATTCATGGCCACACAACTGAACTATGCGGCGGCCAAACAAAATTTTATTTGGAAACTTGAAAACCGCCGAATAAAACACACAAAAAATGTATCCTTTTTTTTTCTTTTTACTGTTTGACATTACACAGAATCACCAGGACTCCTCTCTTTTTTTCTTAGCGCAATGCAGAATGTTATTTCTTTTGAAGAATATTATGTGCCGAGAAAGTAAGGGAAAGGAGGATACGAAAACGCGGAGAGACGTCAGAACGCCGAGCTCCGATTCGAAGGATGAGTGGGCGGAAATCAAGGCTGGTTCACACAGTGACGTCTGACTTTGCTGCGACTGCTTGTGTCGAGCTGTTGCTATGGCGACCGTTACGACGAGCCTATAGGGGGGCGGGAGGGGGGGGGGGGGGGGGAGCGCCGTGCTGCATGATGCAACGCGGCGCAACGCAGTCAATGCTACCGCAAGAACGAGCCTTCAAGCTGACTGCCTTTTTTATTTTATTTAATTTACCTCAAAGCGCCCTTTCGGGCATTGTATGAGGGGGCTTTGTGCAATCGTCGAAAGTGTTCCTACACAAAGGCCAAACGCCTGAAGCCGGCTCTAACGCGTTCGACGTGTGGGGTTGAGGCGAAGGCTGGTAGCTTTAAGTCTACCCACTAATCTCTCCAATCAGAGCTCAGGGTTCTGATTTCCCGGCGCTGTCTCGTCTCCTCCTCTCCCTCACTCTCTGGCGCATTGAATGATTTTGTATATTTGAAGAAAATTGTGAAAGTGGCACGAGGACTTTGAAGGGACGGATTTATTGTTTGAATTTATACGAGAAATCTTGTAGTTCGGAGTTTATTTACCGGGAGAACTCGGGCGTATCCAACGTTATCCTGCAACGAGACTCATCGGGCATTTGGGAGGGCTTAACCTTGTACGGGACGTATATATATTTATCTTTGAGATTTATTTTTGCCAATCACTCTGCGAAAAAAATTAACTTAGAGGAGGGAGGGGGGAGGAGGGCGAGCATTCCGCCAATCATGAACAGAATGTCTCGGTAAGATTCTAAAGGTGGACTTTGAGAAACAAAGATAAATGTCTTCACATGCATATAATTTGGCCTCTTGGTTCCAAGGATGTACCCATGCTTTGTGTATTGCAGAATCTTGTATACCATTTCGAGCAGCCATTGCATAAGATACTTTTTGTTTTTGCTACTCATTCCGGTTGCATTGTTCTATTTTGCGTTTATTGTTGTTGTGTACTTCTCTGATGTATTGTTGTTGCACGCTGAGCAAGGGAAGCGGGTAATAGAACCTCGTCAGGCAGAGCAAGTGTTTCCTTTGTCTCGTTACCCTAGCCCTTGTGTCCGAATAAATATATAAAAAAGGATATACCCGAGCAAACAAACAAAATTATGTATATATGAAAGGTAAAACTGCGACGACGACTGATGTTTGTATCAGCTGGAAGGGCAAGTTCGTGCTACTTTTTATGTTACTACGAAACAACTTTTTCACCATGTTTATGTGTTCATATTAAGGTAGGTCGCATCAACCTCCGCGTGTTTTCGTCCTTTCTATCGAGGGCGATCCTCCTCGCCCTCCTTCCGCACTTTTTGCTATTACATAGAGCGGACGAGATATATATTATTTATTTTAATGGCAGTTCTGTTTTCTAACATGAGGGATCCAACGTTTTTGCAGCATGATTGCTGTTGTAAGGGAGGAAATAGGTTTCGATGGGCAAATGTAATAACTCACGAAGAGCTGGAGTCGCCCGTGTGCGAAAACAAGATTTCTCGAAATCCGCTTAACGCAGATGACAACAAAATAAAAAAAATGCCGATGTAGTTCTGAGTATTTTGGGACATGGACATGCAGCGCAAATATATATTCCGTTTACCACTTTATTGCGGCTAGTTCTGAGAGCAGGCACACGATAGAAGGCACATTTTCCTGCTTGTAAAGATAAAGTTTTCGTGGGTTGGAGGCAATGACTGCGTTGCTAGCGGGAGCTCGTTCCGTCGCTTTCAGCACAGATTAAGCACGCTCCTGAAAAGCCGTAATCCTCAGCGGACGCTCTACTAAAACATTTAGTATCTCAAACGAAATGCATTTGCAGACTCGGAATTACTCGAGTTAGGCAAATAAAAGACAGCACAACGCGTGCAAAGCCGGGACTTGTCGTTAATATTTAGCATTACCCATCGTTTTGCCAAAGCAGCAGCTTGCTTTACTTTGTACACATTTTATGAACATAGAATATTACCTGCAAGTGTGCATGTGCACTCGGAGGTATGTACGACGTTAGCTATTTACGCGCCTCGTGCATTTAACTATTCATGAAATACGCAGATCTCAAAAGACGGGTGCTCGGTTGCCTTGCTAGCAAGTTCCTCATTTATTCCATTTATTGTCAAGGCATTCTTTCATACTCAATGTCCTCTGAGATATCGTTTTGACGTTCTGATGCGCCTGGTACGCACTTGAGTTCACTTGCAAAACGCATACGCCTTGCCACATACCCGCGGGCGTACCTCTTACTGCTTGAGTTACGAATGGGTACAGAGAAATCCTTCAGCGAAGCCCTCAAAAGAAAAGAGCAATTTTGATTGTCGATAAATTATATATTTTCTAGTCCCCCAGGGACAATCACACACAAGAATGAATACAACAAAATAGGTTTGTTTTCTTCTTGTTTTTGTTGATGTTGTCTTACAGCATATAAAATATTATAGACTTCGTCTGTTGTGTTATCCTTCATACTTCCCCGGAGAATTTCCATAAAATCTTTACAGTCTACGACAAAATAAGCATATGTTTTCTCAAATTAGTCTAGTTTCGGCTTTCAAGCGAAATTGAAGTCATATTTATTATTTGTATATTGAGTTAAATCGCAAGCAGAAATACTGCTTCCGGGCCGTATGTTGTGCAGCCCTGGCCTAGTAATTTTGCGACATCTGCGTCTGAACAATCGTTGCTACCGACAGTCGACAACAGCATACCGGACGCCTGTGAAGCAGCAACCACGGCAGATGGCCAGGAGGGTACAAAAGGGAAGCCAACGAAAGCCTCTGTCAGTAGGCACGGCAACCGTCCGAGTGACAAAACATCAAACATGCCATTTCTGCTTGTAATTCAACATGTTAGTGAAGACGATTGCACATGTTTTAAAAACGACAACCGATGTGTAATTTTCCTGACGTGCCCACGGGTGTTTCTCGCCTGTGGTTGGAGTGTCGAGATAATTTACTCCTGCTACTATCTGGTGATATCGGTCTAAACCAAATTTCTGTGACAAAACTTGAAGATATGGTAAATAAGTACTCGAAAACCGGCAACAAATGACCACCGAATTATGTTTTTTTTAAAGTGAGACAAAACTGAGTTGCGTTCAGATAAAGACAGGACCAATTGACCTGGTAACGTCACCCGCCTTGAAACAACCCTAACGCCAGACAGAAAAGTAACCATCATACAGTATTATGTTGAATTAACAGCGCAAATACGACGAGGAAGGATAGACAAAGGAGACAGGATAGAGGGCTGACATGAATTAACAGCGTATGTGCGCTGTTAATGCAGCATAATGATCAACCAACTAGCCCACCAGATGATCGTGATGCATCATACAGTACAGCTACAGGGAACACTTCAAGGCTCGGTAGAATTGGTGGAATCCAGCACAAAAAACAAACCAAAAAAAAAATAGCGGGTCTGGTAGACAGAAGTAGAAGATATAATCTGATAGTTTTGGTATCCCTGAAACTCAAAGGGGAACAGATAAAGACCGGAAAGCTAAGGTAATTGATGGCAATTGTCAACATCAGCTAAGTGTGACTGTCCAAATGATCGAGCGAATTTATAGAACAGAGGAAAAGAGTGAAGGGAACCTTCCGCCCATCATAATAAAATTGTGCGATTAAAATGAAAAAAAGGCAGGAGTTTTCGGAATTGTCAAAAACTAAAATAATAGAACACATGATGACAAATGATTATTTCCAAGCCGTATAGTGCAAAAGACGGAACCTCTCGCAAAGAGCGAACAAAGGAAGCGCCAGTGAGGCACGTGTAAGACATGTATATAATCCGATGAAGATAAATGACACGACGTTTATTTGGAATGATGCCGATGACTTCCGCGAAAAGATAACTCGTGCACAAAATCTTAATAACCCAAAAAAAAAAAAAACTGAAATACAAGCAAGAGGAAAGTAGAGTTTCTCCGGCTGATTAATTTAAACGCGAGGAGCCTTCTTAATAAGTTAGAACTGTAGCACTTACTACTGGGGCACACCCCGCACATTGTTGTAGTAACTAAAACCTGGTTACATCAAAATATAAACGATTCAGAACTTCTTCCGCCATCTTACAAAATAATTAGAAAAGACCGAGGACCCCGTGGATAGGGAGTTACTATTTATAAAAATAATATGGCCTGCATCTTGATGACTGATTGTACATACACCGAAAGCTTGTGGTGCAGATTTAAAGTTTTGTGTTCATTCTTTTGTAGCTAGTGCAGTGTACAGGGCTCCTGATTTTCCTACAGCCTTCTTGGAGGTTATTGATAATTATTTGCCACCAAACGTTACACACCGATCGAAAATGATAATTGCGGGTGGTATTAACCTGCCTGAAGTAATTGAGACGAATTAGAATCACTATCAACACATGTTAATACTGGGGAAGAGGTACTGGATATCTCTTTTCGTGATTATCTCACGCAGATAGTTAGAGAGCCAACTAGAGTAAGTGGGTCAATCCGTTCATTGATTAGCCTGATTCGTACCTCAGACCGCCTGACAAACTATGACGTAAGCGTGGAAGATGGAATGTCAGACCATTAAGAGGTGTTGCTTTTTTGCATAGTTACTGCAACATGTTGGAGTGCAGTGTGTTTAACCAAGCAAGTGTACGATTCTAAACATGCGGATGACGTTAGTACTTTAGACTATCTAGAATTAAACCTATCTTCCCTCGAGGAGGTGGAATATTTGAATGATTTATGGAACTGATCCAAGACTAATTTCTTACTGGCTAAAAAAATTAGCCCCGAAAAGGGTCAAACGAGTGGCAAAACAAAACCCGAGGGTTACATAGAAAATAATTCATTTCAAACGTATAATTGCCCGTAACCGCGCGAACAAAATGCGTAACAACAGTGCTGTCCAAGAGTTATCGCGTACAAATAAAAGTAAGCTAAACGGTGCGAAATAGAACCAGTTTTCAAAATCTAGGTCTGAAGTTCTAAAGACATCACCCCAACAATTTTGGTGTCATATTGCACCGTCAGAGAGGGTTTTAGCTATGTGACTGACAGAACAGGTCATTAATGATTTCAGCAAAATAGCAAACATGTTTAATAAGCTTTTCCAATCTGTTTTTGAGGTAAGTGTGTAAACAAGCTTGTTCGTCTCGCCTCGGCAGAACTGTAATGTATATCCTCGAACACGTGACGCTTCGCGAGCGCGAGAATTGAACCTTGCTCATAGCACCTGGCTGGAAACGGACTTCTTTTGAGTACCGATTAAAAAACGATTAACCGGTTATAATATTTGATCGCGATTAAAGCCTTAATCGATTCATCGGAAGGTTAATCGATCAATTGCCCAGCCCTAGTCTAATCAGGTGAGGCCTGGCGAGTTAATAAGACCGCATTGGACTTTAAAGCTCTCAGTGTGACGTCTATTGGAAAGAGGACTGTAATATCTTCGCCAAAGCGACGGAAAATGAAACGTACAGCTTTCTTTTGGACCAATTCGATTTTGGTAATATCAGATTGTTTCCAGGGATTCCAAGTGATTGAACCGTACTGGAGGATAGTGTGTATTAGTGCTTTATGTGTGAAAAGTTTGGTTTCTTGCGGGGCAACACGTAGGATACGTTGAGATAGATGAGTTTTTTAAGCGCTTTGTTAAAGGGGGAATCTATGTGCTTTGACCAAGACATGGCTTGCGAGAAAAAAAAACAACTAAGGGATTGCATTTAGAAACTCATTGCACTGTGTAGCCATTGAATGAATATGTGAACATGGAAGGGAGCGTACGCTTAGAAGGAGATATTAAGATGGTTTAGCGAAAGTTTGTAGTCATTTGCCAGGTGTAAAACGAGGTGCCGATGGCTGCAAATGAACTGTTAAGGAAGTTAACGTCTTCAGGAGAGTTAATCGTGTGGTACAGGACTCATTCGTCAGCGGAAATACGTATTTTAAGGGTGATGTTACGTGGTGAATCGCTGATGTAGAACAAGAAAAGAAGCGGATCGAGAACGGAGCCTTGTGGGACTCCTTATGACATATCGGCAATAGACTTGGACGAGTTAAAATATACATGCAGCGAGCGATTAAAAAGAAAACTTGATATCCAGCTGACGAGGGAAAGCTTGTTTAGTATCACCTTAAGTTTGTACAAAAGTTTAGAATGAGGAACGGTATCGAAGGCATATGAATATATCTATGAATATCGCATACACTTGGTTGCCAATGTCGAGAGTCGTGTCGTGTCGTGAGTAAATTCAGTTAGCTGTGAAATCGTGCTGTAACCACGTCGAAACACGTGTTGACGATAACTATTTTTTTGTTGTTTCAAGGAACACCATCATGTGCTTGTCGATTATATGTTCTAATAATTTTGCATAAATAAGATGTAAAAGAAATTGGCCTGTAATTAGTTAAGGCATGTTTGTCACCGGATTTACACAATGGAAGACTTTTGCAAGTTTCCAAGACGAGAGAACTGTTGCGGCTGGCAGTGATTTCTGAAAAATAATAGCGATTTACCGACTAGCCCAAAGAGAAACCGAACAAAAATGAACTATGAATGCTGTCAGGGCCAGGGCTTATTTTAGTGTCTAAATTCAACACCATGTTCAGCACGCCCTCATCACAGAGTTACATCACCAGCTGTATACTGTAAATCGCTAATGAAAGGAGGAGGTTCGAAATTGTCCATCGTAAACACCGATTGGAAGCATCTATTGAACGCAGTGGCAATGGTTAGTGGGTCGTTACTGGCTACATCATGAATTGTAAAAGCGCCTGATGTAGAGCTACCGGGTAAAATCGATTGCCAAAATTTGCGTGCATTGCTTTTTATAAAATTTTGTAGGGTAACTCTAAAATTGAAGTCATTCTCTCAGTTAATTTTAAGTCAAAGTTCCTCCTTCGCTTCGTTAAAGTGAGCAATCTTCTCTGGATCCCCAGAACGTTTTACACGGCGCAGTCTATTGACGCGACGTGATAAATGCTATATTTTTCGCTCTAAAAGAATATCACGGAATGTGGCTGATATGCTTATACTCCTTTCGTCGTAATTGGGTCTTTGGCGTTATCATCGTTGAATGCCGCATTATCATTGACTAAAGCATCTTTAGTTATAGGTTATTATAGATAAGACGTCCACCCAAATAATTAGACCTGTCTCGCGGGACTAGGCATGACACGAGACACTCAAACGACGTGCTCAAAGTCATACGGCAGACTGCACTAATCGCGTTAAAATCTTTACCATTTGCTGGGTTCCTTCTACTCGCCGTTTTGCAGTCGCCATGTTTTCCAAGGAAGTTACTGGGACAAATCATAGAGCACAATTTTCCCCAGTACTTCCTGAAAAACTAGGCCTAGCTTCGTGTTTTTTCCCTTTTCACCTCATCTTAAATGGATTAACCCGGCGCCGCCTATCGCGCCTTTACGTCATCATAAGCGAGTCCTCATGATTTTCACGGCGAGCGCGATAAGTACAACCTATATTGTCACTGAGAGAGTGAGATCTTCAGGGCGTTGTCCCAATATACACGCTGTGCAGCTATCTATTGGGCTGGAGGGTATCATTCTGCAATAAAAGAAAAAAAAAAAACAGTCAGGGCAAAACTGTGTGCTACGCTTCCTCGGCCGTTTCACTCGACCACACCTCGTTTTGATGGCACCAGCCCTCTGCCATTAGGATTGGGCCTCACGTTGTTGGCGCTTAAAGTAGGAGAAGCCGCGGTGCGCACATTTTAATCCACTAGACTTTTAAAAAAAGGGCAGACCAAAATATGCTTTCGTGTTTTGTTTCTTTTTTTCTAAAATAGAAACTATATGAATAATGCGGGAAGGGGGAAACATCTTTCGACAAATTTCGCTCTTCCTGTAGCCTACCAGCAGACAACATTGACACGTATTGTTTCGTTCAAGCGAGGAGGTTAGAAGACATGTAGAGGGCACGGCGTCAGCCCTGTAGCTGCCGCAAGCCTCTAGACGCTCAGCCTTTTCTCAAGCTTTCTCTCTTTCCCACGCCATACCGAAACGAACCTTCTCAACTGGAGGCCCGATTCCCGTGATGCTCACGGTTGTTGATGGTTGTAGAGCCAACCACGAAAGAGCTTGTCGCGAGAAAACGCGATGCATAACGTTACGACACAATAGAATTCGACCAGTGCGAGCATGCGTGGCGTTCGGTTCTCGTCTTCGCTGGAACCTCTGCGATTATCGACGACCGTCGTTTTGTTGTTGGTGAACGAGTGGCCTTGTCGTGAAATAAACACGTCATTATGCGGACCCAAGGAACCTTCTGTGTTTCTAAGTGGTACCTCCCAAAAGAGAAACCCTCAAACTATTTCACGTTACTGCAAAATTTAAAATGTAATGCACGCTCGCCTTATCGATGAAACGAAATCCGCAAGGATTCCGTTTAACCGGGAAGGCCCACGTGCCTCCAAACAGCAAGGCTTCATGTCGACAAGGTGTGACGCCGCATCATGTTTGAAGGGGCCATTCGTCCCGAGAAAAAAAAATTGTTGACACATGATTTCTGTCAGGCCTTTCGATATTCACGAAATCTTATTGAACTTCGCATTTTCCTTGTTGACATTTTTTTATGGCTGGGCTTCAAACGAATGGAAGCAGCCTCGGTGGCTCCGAGGCGAGAGCGCTGGCCTACGGATCCCCATGTGGCAGGTTCGAATCCCGGCCGAGGTGCCCGCAATCTGACGGAGGCTTATTGCGGGGAAGGCGCCGTGTAACCGAGCTTTCGGTTGCACGTCAAAAGATCCACAGGTGTTCCAAATTAATCCTCAGTCTTCGGCTGGGACGTGCCGATGCCCGTCGTAGGTTTGGCACGTAAAACCCCCAAATTTGACTTCTTTCAAACGAATGGCGTCATGCCCTCTCCATTTGTTCTAACCTCCTTGCATTCACGAATAAAATATTATCGTTGATTTCTAAACGGACTATATATACTGTAAAAAAATAGGACCCTGTGCTAGAGCGTCCGTTGCAGCGTCCGTTGCAGCTCGAGAGACAAACTTTTGGAACAATCTTGAAGTACGACCCGTTTCTTTACAAACTCGGTACTCAGGAGCGCGCTACCGTTGGCGAAATTTATATAATAGAGAGTTTTAGGGAACCGGAACAAATTACGATCGATAAACAAAAACGATCGATACCTTGGATTGGGCGTGTGGACCGATCGTGTGCCCTGAAACGGTTTTGGGGGAACAGTATTTGCAGACGATACCAGACGATCGGTACAGATCGCGCCCCCTGGCAACGGAAACCTGTATCTGCCTCATCGAGAAAAGACAAATTTGCGTGTGTTTGCACAAATATATCGATGGTATAAGTATTCAATTGGTCACGATCGGTTAACTTTTAAAATAGTCTATTTACAACACATGCTTGAGTGTGAGTTCAAGCGAACTTGAGTTTTTAGGCATTTGATATATGGACCAAAGCCTAACTCAGAAAAAAAAAAAGCACGAGAAGACGAGCAGAACGATAGAGGAACATTGGCATATTCTATACTCAGAGTAAAGGTAATAAAAACGTGTTCACAGAAAACGGATGGACAAAATTACAGCAAAAGAATGTTTATTAGCATTAAAGTTTAGATGCTATATAAACTTCGCAACTGCAATGCACGTACTACATACAGGGGTCAAAAAACGCGTGATTCTTTTACGAAGCGATAACACATCACGCTTCAAGTGAGTTCAAAACCAATCTGCAGCGTCCAACTTTACAACACATCAAAATGTAAAAACAGACCCTGCACGTGGTCTCACAAAGGTACGTCATGTTTTCTTAAACCAGAAAGGCCATGGCCAAAAAAAAAAAAAAACAATGCGCGTCATGCACCACATTACAACGAACGTTAAGGTCATGCAGCCGTTAGGCAGCTGTGATGTATTGCGGGGAAAACAGACTGATGTGTTCACGTATGCATTGCTGAAGGAATGACGCCCCCGTGGAATATGTATAAAAGATATTCATATACCGATTCAGCATTGCCTTGACGGCCATACATCAAGAACAGTAACAAGCAAACCCGAAGAAGTCCTCGCAATGCCTCCTCTGAAGATGGCAAGATGAATACTGTCTGTGGGAACCCGACCAGGTTTGAGGGCATAAAAAAAAAAAAAAAAAAAAAACAATTGACACTAAGCGATGCACAACTTTCATAATTGGCGAGATGTCTCTATCTGGTCGGGTGTCTAAACTGGATGATATTTTGTGGAGATAATATTCATCATCGTAGATCATGCGGAAAGCGCTCAATGAAGCATTCCGGTGCAACAACAACTCAAGTGTGTTGTTTAATTTAAGATCCTCGAAGGTGTAACCTTTCCGCGAATGAGGCGTATGGTGCTGCCATTCAGCGTCCGTTGCAGCTCGAGAGACAAACTTTTGGAACAATCTTGAAGTACGACCCGTTTCTTTACAAACTCGGTACTCAGGAGCGCACTACCGTTGGCGAAATTTATATAATAGAGAGTTTTAGAGAACCGGAACAAATTACGATCGATAAACAAAAACGATCGATACCTTGGATCGGGCGTGTGGACCGATCGTGTGCCCTGAAACGGCTTTGGGGGAACCGTATTTGCAGACGATACCAGACGATCGGTACAGGTCGCGCCCCCTGGCAACGGAAACCTGCATCTGCCTCATCGAGAAAAGACAAATTTGCGTGTGTTTGCACAAATCGCAGAAACTCAAGTAAATAAATATCGCACCCTAATTATATAGAGAACCAAAAATATAGTATACCTACTTATAGTTCGTCTCGTTTTTTTACTGGAATGAATGCGTTTCCGTAATACAAAACCTGGCGCACCACGGCGTGTCGCCCCTGGCACAGCGAAGTTCTAAAATGTTCGTCTGCTAAGAAGCAGACGAGCTTTCCGACAACAATGGCGCTCGATCTTTTTGACCGTGACTTGGAGTTGGCTCTATTCAGCGAAAGAAATTTAGAAAAAGTGATTTTGTACGACTGTCTGCGCACTAACTGTGGCGTGAGTCTCTTTTGAACTTCCCGCTTTCTATAAGCGAGGCACGCGCGTGCCGTGGAGCCCGTGACTTGTGCAAGGGCACGAGGGAATAAATATTCTTTTTGGTGTGCCGTGACACGGAGTCATTCGCATTTCTTTCGGGTGCCACCGAGCACCGATACACTAAGAGAAGCCGCTTGTTGGCGGCAAGGCATAGGACGTTCAACTTGGCGTAGCTTTTGAGTAAACAAAAAAGTTGTGATACCGGGAACGATGTGCGGATACCACGAATGACGTGCCAGCGTATTTTTTTTTTCTTTCAGTTTACCAGATTTATATACTTGGGGAATAAAATAATGCCTCGACCGTACATGGTAACTTGTTTTCTAATAAATCATGCGTTTTTAGCGGGCAAGCTTCGGTGTTTTACATCAACCAAAGATGATGTTTACACCAAACACGTCCTGATATGCTGAAACGTTGCCGAAAGCAAACTCGATTTGGCACAAGAACACGCTCGCGCGCGCTTATCATCAACATTCGAAGTCATCTGCTAGCGATCCTGTCTCTTTCCCTCGAGGCCCAATGCAGGATCGAGTATTAAGAAAGCTATGGACAAATAAAGCTATACAAAATAAAGAGCTGGCCCACAAAATCAGAATTCTGCTTGTATGTGGGGCCAGGCGACCAACTACAATACATGTTGTTACAAAAAAAAAAAAAGCACTCCGCAGCACAAGAAAAAAAAAAAAATGAAAGGAACACAAAATTAGCAGCACAAATAAATACAAAAAGGAACACTTTAGAGCATGAAATATAGGTGTTTATTGCCAAGTCTACTCACGCAACCATGAAATAAAAGTACGAAACATATCCAACGGTTAGGCTACGCTATCTACAGCTCAAATGCTTGATACCAATTCCTTAGCTTCCTTTTTAGTGCCCTAGTGGATTCTATAATCATAAGGGACTCTGGGAGTTCGTTAAATAAGGAAGAAATGTAATGATATCTGTTTTTCTTCCCATACAGTGTGTATATTTTTGAAATGACGTATCTTTCAGTACGTCTCAAATCTCTATTTTTATTTACGAGGAGGTCAATCCGTTCCTTCGCTCCTCGCAACGAGAAGTTCTTTTTCAACGCTGCGTCATTCCAAAGTGCTAGAGCGAAAAAGGAGTAGCGCCTAGCACCTCCCGAAGTAGAAAGATGTTGTCTACTGCTGTAAACCGCTTGCGAGGAGGAGGCGGAGGGACGGAGGTAGATGCGGCGCTCATGTTGCTCTCTTACGGTACAGATAGCAGACGATCACGGTCGTACGCCCGAGTACCGATCGTTGCGCCGTGTACGGTACGACCACGAAGAAAATATAAAGGAAAACCTGCAACTTTACTGCTGTGCACTTATTAAAACTATCACCCAATATTCAAAGGGCTCGTTTTATAGGATATATCTGATTAGCATTTGTACAGAAATTTTTAATTCATGCAACATTTTTAAACTAAAAAGTATCCAGAGCCTTGATGCAGAAGGCTACTGCTCACTCTGTTGCCACTACAGATAATCCTCAGTCATAACAAGAGCTGTAAAAAACGGGTGATAAGTGCTCAAAATGCACATCCAATGTTTGTATAAAAAGAACAAAAAAAAAAAACTTATAATATGTAAAAAAAAAAAAAAAAAAAAAAAAAAAGTCGCGGCCAGCGGGATATGAAATCTCCACTACCGGTACTCCACGAGCTCAAGAAATCGCCGCTCGAATCCACTGAGCTATCAAGCAGACGACTTCCGTCAACGCTAAACACCAATTTATTTATATTGAAAAAGCCCTATTGCGTTTTGTTCTTTATTCTTTTTCTTATTTGCTGACTCAAACTTTATGGACTTGCCGTCACACATGGCGCTCCTGCCAGACACTGCCACGATTTATATTATTCATGTTTGGAGCCCCGGCACGCTTTCTCCGCCAGCGAAATAGCCGTTTTGCCAACCAAGCGAGACTGTCCATGTCGGCCATTGGTCCTGCCGGTCGTGCCATACGGTTCGACCAGCGCATTACGGTAAGATCGCAGAAGACAGGCGCATGCGCAGTTCGTACCGGAGGGCCCATCGTACCGTATCGGATGTGCAAAAACGGTTCCCTAAAACTCTCTAATATCTACCGCTTGCTCAACGGTACGGGGAAAGCTTTGGCAGTCTGTGAAGAATGACTGATGTTTTCCGCAAAAGACGTACGAATTCAAATACTAGTGTCAAGGGCTAAACAGGAAGTGAGAGATATCGTATTGGCCGCACACGAAGTAAGCAATAAGTGAAAATATTGTCTAAATATGCAGCATGGTTTCCTGAAACAAGCCTAAAGGTGCGTCTCGCCGTTGTTCCACAAGTCGACCGTTTGCGTTCTGCACTCTAAGAAAAAATGGAGGAAAAAAATGGCAACGGCGCGCCTTCCTCCCTACTATTGACGCGCCCCCAAGCGGACACGAGAAAAGGGGAGGAACGAAATGTTTTTCTCCTTCTCCAGGCAGATGGGAGAAAGCTTTCGCCCTCCCAACTCATCGTCTTTCGGTTTCGTTTTTCGAGCAGGTCGCGCGCGTTGTTTAATAAATAGCTGTTGAGTTGATTGAGCTCCAGCAGCAGCGAAGGCCGCCTGTAATTCCATCTTCTAGTTTAAACGTACAGAACATTTCGGTTGCATTGACGTTTTTATCATTAATTTTATCAAACGAGCAAACGAAGCCGCTAGAAACAGCGAAGTTCGGAGCAGTGCCAGCAGCGCCACGTACACTGGGGGATGGCCGTCTCCGGATTGCGTGACTCGCGCGGCACGGAACGACGGAACTACAGCCATTACAGCCACTGCAGGCTGCAGCACTACAGACTACAGTAGCGAAAGCACGCGGAACTGTGTCGACGTTTTCGACGTTATGGAAACTGCAGGAACTGCGTCCAAGACAGGCAGGCTTTGCTGCCGGCTGCCTGGGTGCCTTCCCCCCTGAGTTCGGTTCTGTTTTCCGATGCCGAGTGCAACCAGCGTTCAACGTGGTTTTGTGTTTGTGCGTGTCAGCAACATAGCTGCAACATCGTGATGACAGTGTTGTTGTGAACAGAAGACTGGAATTATCGCCGGTGTGACCATGTGCTCGACATCACTGGTGTAACAAGAAGATGAGATCGTAAACTGTTGGGCATTGATGCCGCTGGTCGGGTTGTGCATGATCGGAGGGGGCGGGGTGTCGCAGGTTGACATTCCGCTTTTCATTAAAAAGTTTAATACCACTTGACGGATTACGTGCAATCGATCAACGTGCGGATAGTCATGTTGGAACGCTGGTCTGAACAGTAGAAGCTCCTATCGTACAGTGGCCAATGTGACTGTCGGAATTGTCTCGTCCCCGACAGCGATTGCGCTCAGGGGCAAGGACTGAACAGTACGAAATCGTGACGTAAAGTGCGTATATTTACAGTATGGAATTTCGGCATTAAAAACAATAGTAGGCAAAATCGAAGAAAAAAAGCTACCCTTTATTTTGCTCTTTAATTATACTAGGGTTGCTAGAGAAACTGCCCTCCAAGTGGCGCGCTGGGATCAGCGCTAGAAGTTTTCGGGCTCGCCACGGCGTAGTTCCGTAAACTTAACACCTGCCGCAAGTCGCGGCTTTGACTGCATTCAAGTTGATCGAAAAGCGATTTCTCAGCCCGTGAAGCATCACTTCCAGCTGACTGAATATCCGCTCTACAGAGATTAATTCAAACGGCAATAGCAGCTTCGCGCGAAAAGCACAAATAGAAAAACAAATAGAAATACAAGCTACGACTTGCCGTGTGTGGAAACAAACTCATGGCTTCGAACCGCATTGGAGCGGCTTGATTTATTGGCTTTAAAATATATTACGGCATGATTGAGCGTTTACTTTTTAATAAGAGATTCAACCCCTGAGCCATTCAAAATACTCTGAGAGGTATGACATTGCAGGGAAAAATCAACATGCAGGGAATATTTTTTATTGCTTAGGGAGTCATCGAAAAGTTCCGCACGTTCAAAACGACTAGTATAAAAGACGGAAACGCAGAGCACGGGTGTAGTGTTCGGGTTAGTGTGGTGTTCCGTAGTATTGATATTTGTGTGTGCAGTGCATGTGCTTAATGTATGTTCACCTGATGCTTGTAATAAGTGTATGGGTGTCATGTGTGTATAGTAGAGGGTCTTCAAGCACAGTAGTGGCCTGAGAGAACCAAATTATTTTTTGTAGAACATGAATTGGGCGGTACCTAGCGGCACCTAGCCTAGCTACTTGCAATTACTCTGCTTGACCCCGCCATCTGGGGGCTAGCGATTTAACCTTCTATCACGCTACGCGATAAACAGCGGCTTCGAGTTCGTTCTTTCGAGAGCGGCTTTTGGTTTCGCGGAGTGAGTTTGCCTTTCTCCGTGATGTGCGGTTGACGAAGGAATTGTGACTCGAGAAACACCAAAGGTAAGACGCAAAGTGCGCGAAGTAACTAGGTATCGGTTGTCTCCGTTTAACATCGCAGTGCTGTCGACGAGAAGACTGAGTAACTGCTTTCGAAACGCAGGTTTCTGTACCTGTGGGGGGAGTCTGGCTTCGGAAATAAACAGTTTGCGGAGAGCTCGTGTTACGCTTTCATTTGCTGCTGCTCTCGTTCCGTACAAGAGACGTAGCGTCCTCGTTAAGCCTTATTGGGCTCGATTTGCTCGATTCGGGGCCGCCATATTGAGATGCAAGCGACGGTGGAACTTTGCTCCCCTGCTTCAGGGACGAAGGTTTCTCCCTTTCTAAAGGAACATAGGTTACAAGACCGTTCCTCCCGTAAGGGAGGACTATCCGTACCCTTTTTTCAAAGAGTGTGGTCTTGAACCGCAAAGCGTGCTCCTTGAACCGCAAAGCGTGCTCGCTTTGGACCGCAAAGCGAGCACGCTTTGCGGTCCAAAGCCTTGAACCGCAAAGCGTGCTCCTTGAGGCATGCTGGCGGCACAAAGACGTCGAGGAAGCTGTTCCCGAGCTCGAAGGACACGATAAAATCGTTCGGTAAGTCGGAGGAAGTCCTGGGGACGCTTCCTGTACATTGAAACTTGCGACTGTAAAGTCGCAAGATTGGGGAGATTGGGGACTCCATGCACTCCATGCACCAGATTGGGGACTCCATGCACTGACGACAACATTTCCGGCGATCCGGGAGTGTTATGTGTGACCCAAGGTCACGATTATTTTTCCCACTCTTAAGACATTCGCAGGACTGTTTAGCATAAACGCTTCAGCCAACATCGAAGGTGAGAGATGGGCCAGTTGGTAGATAATCTCTTTTGATAAAATGCGCCGCAAGACAGGGACAGAGTAAGGAAGACAACACGAAGCGCTACTTTCAACTAAATGACTATAGGTAGTACTAGTAGTAGCTCGCTGTGTCTTTACGTCGCCTAGGTTGGCCTAGCGTTTCACACTAGAACTGGCAGGCGACGACAAATGTTTACTGAAACAATACACACAATTTATACAACCAATCGGGCTTCTCAAGCAGGAATTCAAATTCCTTGTCTGTTAGATGGACTGTATCTGTCACCCCCCTGCAATCTAATGTTAAATGACTCGTCAGCTGTCCGAAGCCTTTTACATCTTATCCTTCCTAGAATTTTTGTTTCCAGTTCCAGGGCATCCACTTCCTGAAGCAAAGGATCAGGGCAACCCGACAATTTCAGCGTTCAACCTGGTTGCAAAAACTACACTATTTTTCACGGTGTGCTGGCACGATTTGGTAAAAGATGCCTTTAAAAGAGAGGAAGCGATCCTCCTTTTAATCCGCTTAGAGTGTGCTGATTTAAAGGGCAAGTCCATTTTCTTTGAGCGTGGTAGGTACTCCCAGCACATGTGGTCTTCATGATTTCTAAGAGATCAGTCGGTGGCTGATACATACATATCTGACAGTCAGATCGGTACACTGTGAACGAAGTGTACGGCCGGGATGGAAGTTGTCGGTGTCTATCTGTGCCGTTTTTCTCGACTTCAAAGTTTTCTATTTTTCTCCTCATTGCATTTCCGGGTTTTAAACATCATGATTCACTATCACCATCTCCCCTGCACACTCACTTTCTCTTCAATCGTTAACGACAAAGTTTCGGCATTACATCTGCTGTGACGGTCCTAGTGAGTGTCACACCGTACCTGATGTGAAAGTTCTATGTGTCGTCTTCGTCCTACATGTTTATTCGTTCTTTAATAATGTCATTTTTTAAATCTGTTCCCTTTCAAATTTGTTTTTTTTTTCGTAGAAAGTGTGCATATCCCCATGCTGTATCATGTACGATTAGAAAAAAAATATATATCGCAATATAGATGTCACAACCGAGGGGTTAATTTGTAAATTTAAGTTTGCTGGAGACTTTTGGTCCTATTAAAGGGCGAGATCATATTTCGAGGGAAAAATAAAAATACTGAAAGAATGGGGTTGTCAATTCATGTGCTTTAGCCACAACATTGATATGCGAACATAACAGACCTCATTTACTAGGTGGTACAAAATATAGCCTTAACATCTTCACGAAGTTTATCTTTGAGGTCAACTTTGCTTTGAATTCGGTCAAGAAAACCTGTCACAAAACACCTCTAGTTTAGTGGTTCTGTAATATCTGGCACATTTCACAAAGTATTTGGCATTAAACTTGACAATATAACTCGGGTGTTCACCCGTGTACTGAACAACGGTGGCTGGGAAAAACCGTTCATCCTTTGAACTATGGTGAAGAAGGAAAACCAGCAGAGCTGTACGATGGTGGGAATGAAGAAATGGCAGGCCGCAGGTCGGCAAGCCTGAGGGGAAAGGTTGCAAAAGTTGCGCCATCTATGAGCGACGGCGGCAACCGGACAACCGGGAAGCCAGTTGTCTGGTGGCCGCCGTCGCTCATAGATGGCACTCGGTGTCCAGAGTTTTGTGTCATGTGTGTTTACTGACAAACGCGATATTGGGAAGCCATGACGTTATCCAGGCATGGATAACGTCACGAATAATTAGCCGAAAAAACATAGAGTTCACCAATTAACTTTGAATTATAAAAAGAACTATATATTTCTAATTCGACACTTGCTGTCCGTTATAATACAACTAAATAAGCTGACTTCAGAAAGATTAGGGCACTTGCAGCATTCTACGACGTCTCAAATGGCGCTCAAATTGGATGCAATTATAGGTTTCGGTTTTCTGTCGGAACCGATCTTTGGTCAGGCGGCCCTGCCCTCCCCGTTTTATTCCCCTTGCAAGCTCATGGAAGGCACAGAAGAGCTCGGCCTGAGTAGAACAAAATGTTCATATATATGAAAAATATTTTATGATAAACAAATTACAACGTGACTTTCCAATAAATTTGGTGTAAATATCGATTCCACTTCTCGGGTATATTTATATGCGACGTCTCTGCAACCTTTATGCCGTAGAAATGCTATCTCGTTTCGACCAGCACACGGCGCAGCGCGTCTGTTTTGCATCCAATTTAAAATGTCATCCGCCACAATTCATATCATTTTGGATCCATCGATCGTTTGATGGCATGACAACTTCTCAGCGTTGAGTAGTACAGACTTGCGGTAAACTGCTACAATTATATTCACACCCTAGGTGTAGAAACACAGCACACATAAACACGGCGATGGTCTGTCTGACGGGGCTTCACAAAGCTGCCCAGTTGTTTTAACTCCGTCATTCAGATAGAGAAGAATATACACCAAGACTTGCCGTCCGCTGTACCTGTGCACTGTTTAGACGCAAAGACGTTCACTAGGAACAATTGCAGCAGTCTCAATAGTATCGATTCGAATCAGTGAGTTTCTTCAAAGTGACGAACGATAAATCGACTCTGGGTTAGATAATATAACTCCAACCGGGCGCCAAAAATGGCACTACTACAAGGGATCATATTCCTGCTTCTGCTTTTGGAGGAACCGACGTCTTTGAACAGTTTGAAATCTAAAGACACTGGGAGCGTCTTCAAGACCATCGCAGACATACCGAGAGACTTGATCCTCTCCTCTGAGTCGGGGAACGAATTTTTGGACGTCTTCGTACACACACAGTGTCTCAAGGACAACATTGCGCTGTTCAAGGCTTACCTGGACTCCCGAGCAAAACCGGTAACATTGTGGACTGACGGCAAGCTGCACTCAAATATTTGCAAGAGCAAAACGTGCTACAAATTTAGGAGGTCGTTTTTCAAGATAGTCTACTTCATATGCGGCAAAGACGACTTAAAACAGGTATGGCGCAGCCGCGAAACAGACTACTTCATGAGTGCGTTCGTGGTAGCCGAAAACGTAAATCATCCCTCCCGACTTTTTGCAAAGTCAAACAGAATGCCGTTTCTTCCACCGTATCCTAGAGCCAGCGGCAGATACGTATTGAGTTTCGAAAACGGCAGTCTCTTCTTGACCAGCGAGTTTCAAAGAAAACTAATCGAATACCAAGCTGATATGACGGGACGGTTGCTAGAACAGCAGCGGACGCTGAATGGCAGCTTCATACATTTCAAATGTAAAAGCACTTACGCCTGCCAGCATCCAAGCTTCAACGTTACATTCAAGCTGTTGGCGCACCGCAACGCTTTCGTTAGCATCGGCCTTATGGAAGATCCGCATCAGATGTATACCAGTAAGGTTATAAATAGTTTAAACAATCGTGCAGATACATACTATGGTGGTTTTCTGGACGCTCTTCATCATTTCGGATCGGCCGGTTTTTCATTTTATGTACGCAAGCCTCGTCAAGTTCCCAAGGAGTCAATATTTATCTTGCCATATTCATGTGAAGTATGGGTAGGACTTCTCGTGTCTTGTTTGTTACTCGTCTTGACGTATTGGCTAATTGCAAAGGTTATGCTAAAGGCGAATGCGAATGTATTCCTCTTTGTATTTGCCATGGTGGCGGCATTCTTGCAGCAGAGCGCACAACTCCAGAGAAGCGTGCTGAACATGTCTGCGTACCGGATATTGTTCGGCATAATGAGCTTAATGTTTGTGGTGATGTCGACAGCATTTAAAGGTTGTCTCACTTGGCTTTTGAATAACCTACCACTCGAGGGAGAAGCCACTCAGTTTGTCTCGTTTGAGCATCTTTTTGAATCAGGACATAGGCTCTGCTTCTTAGAAAATCCCGGCAACCTCGGTGACCTCTTTAAGACAGATGCCCCAGTACGGAGCGCACACTATTGCTCCGAAACTTCAAAAACGAATCTACATCGCCCTCGCTCGATTCAAATCTCCGCTGACGGAAGGGACACCTTCTTTACCTATAATTCGCGAACAGGTCAAAGCGAGGCTTTGAGACGAGAGCTTCTCGGAAGAGGGTACGTCGAGACCGAAGGCACCCTGTTTTCCTACCCTGTAGGACCAGAAATGAGGGCATCTTCGGTCTACCGTCAGGACTTCGTTGCTACATTGAGTCGGGCGATTGAGGCGGGGCTATACGAAAGAGATGCCGCCAGTGCCGAGTACGAGAGCAGATATTTTCACGAAAGTAGATTGGAGCCCGCCCAGGAGCTGGTTCTGAACTTGGCCGATCTGAGACCGTTTTTTCTGGCTTGGGTCATGGGTATGTCTTTCTCAGTTCTTGTTTTTATTGGTGAGGCAATTTTATCTCATGTGGCATGTCAAAATCATTCAGATCTCGCGAATGTGACACGCAAGCAATCTCCACCACGCAAGATACAAAAGGCGAGCCTTTCGAAATGAAATGATCATGGCGTTCTCGCAGGGAACTAGAGGAAACGTTATAGCATGGTTAAACACGATGGCATTTACATTTTGGGTTTGATTATGGAGTTCAACTTTAGAAACATATTGGAATGAGTTTAGATTTTTTTATTTGTTGGGCAAAAATATTGCAGAAATCTAAAATTAATTTTTTCATTTATACTTGTAGTTGGTTATATATTGTTGACTTGCAAGTGTATCGGCTTTCCGAAATTATTTCGTAATTATTTTATGATTCTAATGCATTCAAACTATATAAGGACATAAATTCTCGACGTATTTGAACCCTGAAAGATGACTCGACAGGTACAACTATAGTGCGAAGGCTATCTCTACTATTATTATGTATCCGCTGCGTTTCTTTTTTATTCAAACCGTATTGTGAGATATGGTATACTGTAAAGCTGACTTGTTTTATTAAATCATGATGTTCAAATAGGGCACACAGCCAAGCCCACTTTCGTTATTCAGAGGTGATGTTTAGTAAGATTGAAGTGACCACCTAACTTTTTTCCTTGGAAGCTGAAGTTCAGTTGCAGCATACTGTTAACCTTCCGTTTTTTTTTTTTTTTTGAGAAAGTGGGTGCCCAATAAGAGCATACAGTCAGGGTTACTTACTTTAATCGTAACCTTTTTCAATTAGAGGATTCTGTTAACCTTACTTTTAAATTCCAACGTTGATTTTCAATTGGAGTATACTTTCAAGCTTCCCTTTTCCTTTCGATGTTTATGATAAAATGGAGCATGCTGCCAAACTTCCCTTTTTTCCATTCAAAGCGGGTGCTCAATTAGACTATGATGTCAAATTTACTTTTTTTTTTTGTTGAAAGCGTGTGTTCACTTCGAGCATACTGGTTACTGAGGCACCAGCTGCGAAACGGATATCTTACAAACACAGGAGACAAAGGTTTCTTTGTAGGGTCTATTGGGCAAAGTTTAAAACGGTTCTTTGACCCTCTATGCACACAAGGGTGAAATTCCAAAAAGGTGTGAATTTTATTCGGACCTGATTCATTATGAAACCTCTTCTCTACGGAAGTATGAAACATAATCTAGTTTGAAAATATTTTCCCTCCTTTTCTTACCTTAATATGGGTGTTCAAGTTCTTGTGGACTGAGAGTTTCTCCAAATTTGTCGCAATTGAATGAACTGTGATGCCCTTTTCAACTTGGCAGGAGTGTATTCAAAATATGGGTGATAATAAAAGTGTATTTTACTAGATGTATTTCTGCATAACACTGTTTACCCAGAATCCAGCTCGGTTTTTGGATTCATCTTTTAGAGCTGTGTAAAAAAGGTCTAGAATCAAAATGTCTGAAAAAAAGTTTCCTGCTTGTCGCTAGCTGTCAATTATATGCTGAGGTTTTCTGCATCATTAGTTTTACTCTTTGCACATATCTATCATCTCTGTGAAAATGTTTTGGAGCAATTTGCGCAACGCGGGTATTGACAATGTAGTCGCTGAATTCAGAGACATTTTAAACACCATCACTCTAACTGTTTGCAGTATTTGCTCACGCAGCTCGCGGGTTTTGCAAGTTTGACATTGAGGATTATTTCTGCAATGCCTCGAAGTTTAATGCATCGTTTTTCTGCTGGAACCGGTTACTGAAAATGTGTAAACTTTATAATTATAAATATGAAATAAAAAATGATTGTGTACCGTATTCCGATGCCAATAATTGTCGTGGTTTTTTGCTGGGCATTGTAGTTATTGTTCCGATTCATTTGTTTACTCACTCGCATGAGGTTTTTATACAGTTGATTTAGCTAGCTCTCATTGTTTACAATTTAAAATGGATATTTTTACCAGCTGAATAATCGCTTTACTGTCCGCGACTGTGATGCTACTGGGCTAGTTCAAAGGTGAGTCCCATTCTAGCGAATAATATAATTTTTTACATTGTTCTGGGACCAAGCGAGGAGACGTTCGTTAGCGGTTCAGCTTTTAATTCGAAACTAACTAACACCGGCACGAGCCGGTGGCTCCTGCCCGTGGCGCCGAGACAGCCCGTCGTCTTTTTTTATTGCGAGGGGAGGAGCGTAGATTGTCCCGACCAAAGGGATCAGCCATTGAGAGAAATGGAGACTGGTGCTATGGCGTGAATGGGGGAAGGTACAAGTTCATGCGGCTGACGTGAACAATGTCTGTCGATGTTCGACGGCGATCGCGGAGGGGTTGCGGAAGTTCCACTCTGTAGGTCAGGTCGGATATTTGGGGGATGATTTTGTGAGGTGCGGCATATCGCTGAAGCAGCTTGGTTGCTTTGCCTTTGTCTAGTTAGCAGCCAAATCCAAACTAAGTCACCGGCAAAATACCTCGCAGGCCGATCGGTGGCGTTGTACCGGAGGGATTGTCTTTGCTGCGAGGCGCGGGTACGCTCACGAGTAAGTTGGCGTGCTTCGTCCGCTCGACATATCATTTCTGCAACGCTGGGGGAGAGCTGGTTGACATTATCGCGTAAAAAAAGTGTGTCTAGCTGGGGTGCTGGGAAACGGTCATAACGAAGAAAAATAGGAGAATAGCCGTGTGGGTCGTGAACTGCAGTGTTGTAAGCGTATGTTAGAAATGACACTACTGCGTCCCAGCGGCGTTCGTCGGCCAGGACATATATGGACAGCCTAACTGCAAGTGTGTGATTGAATCATTCGAGCATGCCATTTGTTTGAGGGTGGTACGCAGTCATAGGTGTGTGAACAGTGCCGCAAACATGCAAAAGATCTTAAAATTTGTGAAAAAGGAAAACGAGACCACGATTGCTGATCACCTGGCGAGGTGTGCCATACCGTGAACAGACCTGAGAAAGAAGAAATATGGTAATTCTTGTGGTTGTACCTTGAGACAAAGCGCAAGTTTCAGCGCACAGCGTGAAATGGTCGATTGCAACAATCACCTAGCGGTTGCCTGCGAACGATCTAGGAAACGGACCGAGCAAGTCAATGCCAAATCGCTCAAACATAGACTAAGGTGGTGGCAGGGGTCGAGGTACACCGGCTGGCGGCCGGGTAGGCTTTTTCCGCCGTTAACATTTGATGCAGGATGTGACGTTTTTGAGGACATGAGTATACATGCCTTGCCTATAAAAGCTGGTACGGGCACGCAGGTACGTTTTGGAAAAGCCAATATGACCGGCAGTAGGGTCGTCATGCAATGTCAACAGAATATCCGCATGAAGGTGTCTGGGGACGACGACAAAGAGAGAAGAACCGTGTGGATGATAGTTTCGGCGATATAGTATGTTATCCTGGAATACATAAAGGCGGGTTCCTCATTTTTTCCTCTGCGTTAGGTGAGAGTTTTGAAGAGTAGCATTATCTTCTGTAGTTTGGGGTCCAATTCTGCTGTTTGGTGTCGAAATCAACGGAGGATGTTAGATACACTGCGGTGGCGAGTGCTTTATGGTTTTCAGGGCAAGTATCAAGTGGTCTTCGAGACATGTAGCCGGGTGCTTCATGCTTCTCTCCAGATTCGTAGCAGATAGAGATGTCACCCTGTCGCATCTTGAGCACCAATCGGTCTACGCGTGCATTGATACCCTTTAAATTGGCCAATCAACACGAGGCATGGTGGTCGGTGATTACCTTAACTGGGCGTCCAGATATGTACCGTCGAAACGTCGTTATTGCCCAGATAAAAACTACGCATTTTTTTCTGAGATGACGTAATTCATCACGACTTTTGACAATGATCGGCTGGCATATGCGATGACAGGGTCGTGGCTTTGAAGCTTTTGAATTCGAACGGTGCCTAGTCCAAAACCGCTCGCGTCTAAGTGTCTTTCGGTATCGGCTCGCGGGTCGAAATGGGCTTACACGGGTTGTGTTATTAAAGCTGCTGTTAAGGATAGAAATACCTTGTCTTAAGCTTAACACCATAGAAATGGTATATCTTTTTGACGAAGGTGGTTAAGAGCTCAGAGATGTGAGCAAAACCACGGATGAAGCACGACCGTAATATTTTCGAGTTTGTCGGATGAGGAAAATTAGATACGGCGGCAAGCTTCTTGGGGTCTGGCTTTGTGTCCTGTGTACCGACGACATGACCGAGTGTCTTGAGCGTCTTAGAGTCTAACTTGCATATCTTGAAATTCAACTTTAGGGAAGCATTGCGGAAACACAAAAGAACTGCGCGCAGTCGAGATAGATGCTCATGAAAGGTGGAGGGGCGCACTACCAGGTCGTCTAAATAACATAAACATGTCGTCCATCTTAGGCCACGTAATGAAGTATCCATCATTCTTTTGAATGTTGCAGGGGAATGGCAAAGCCCAAAAGGCGTTACGCGGAACTGGTAGAGGACATCAGGTGTCACAAAGGCTGTTTTTTCTCTACTCTATCCGTTTCGTTGATACTAATATACCAATATCAAGAGCGCATATCGATTGATGAAAACTAGCGGGAGCTATATAGTGTATCAAGGGCGACATCTATTTATCGCAAAGAATAGACATATTTGTGTGATCTTGTTTAAACGCCTGTAATCGACACAAAATCTCCAACTATCGACTTTCTTTTTCACGAGGACAACTGGTGAAGACCTGGGGCAGGAAGATTCTTCGATTATTCATTGTTGTAACATGCCATTGACCTGCTTTCGAATAACCTGACGTTCAGTTTGGGAGACGCGATAGGGACGGATTTGTATTGGGCGGTGTTCTCTTGTGCCGATAGTATACTGTACAGTAGACGTTCTAGCGAAAAGTTAAGAATCGATATCAAATATATCGGTAAAATCGAGCAGAAGCTTTGAAGCATCTTGTATACATAGTGCTTCATTCTTGTGCCACTGCTATTATATTTCATGTATTGGAATAATAGTATTGATAAATAAAAAACAACTTTTCACACTTTTTAGGCGGTAAAAGAGGATCAATCAGTGTCGAGACTGCGTAAGATTCGTGTTTGCAGGGTTTGATAGGTGGTGACTCTTGTCGGGATGGTGTGAGGCTAACACTATTGATGTGTTGGATTGTTTGAATGTCTGCCGTGCCAACGCACGTACGTGCGGACAAAACCTGAGCAAGATGCGTTGTAATAGTAACCCAAACAGGAGTTCTGTGGCAGCGGGAGGCCGCAAGTGCTGTAGGCAAGGCAATACCTTTTGAAAAAGAAGTTCTCTGCTAGTTTCAATTAAGTAAGCAGAGTGACTGAAGTCTGCATCTATCTGTATGAGCGGTGTGGTCAGTGGTGGGATTCAGTAGTCAGAGGCGGAACGAAAAGCAACGGTTTGGCAAGAAGCTGAGTCGGGCGAGATTTTAATGTCACTTAAAAACACTTCAATCCTACCACAATATTTAAGAGCGTGCGGTGTAACTAAAACGTCCCTTCCGAGGATAACCTCATGGCTCCAGTGAGATAAAACTTAAAATCAATGGCGATGAGAGTCAGCGCGAATGGTTATGGCGGCGGAAACTACGCCGAGCGGATGAGTCAGAGATGTGTTAGCAGTGCGGATGGAAACCCCTTCCCAGGGTGTGCCAACAAGCTTTAACTTTTTTTCTGAGGATTCACTGATAATAGAAAAAAATGCACCAGTGCCGGTTAATGCTGCGAATCTCACCTTTTTGATGATAATTTCTAGAAAGTGTGAACATGAAAATGATGGGGGGGGGGGGGGGGGGTGTTGATTTCATGTAGAAGTAGCTGTGTCCCCGTGATCTGATGCTTTAGTTTTCCCCGTGAATGAATGACTTCGGAAGAGTCTGGTCGAACCTGAGGGGGATGATAAGAGATAGACAGGTGACGGGGTCTTGCTGCAGCGACAACGTTTGGCGGGGGATGCTGAACGTCATGGCGAGCTCAGTCTAATGGGTTACCTCATGTCCCGATCGCGGCGATCTCGGTTGTCACAACGGTTTTCGTTGAGGTCATATGAAGCTGGCGGTCTGGCGCGTAGACAGGACAAAATATGTCCCACTGGCGACAATTATTGCAGTGTGCATCATGTCCCTCGATGCCACAATAGAAAAAATAAGGCGCCGAGTGGGTTGTAGATACTGCTAGTGCCAACCGCGCTCCCCGTTCTGAATACGCTGAGAAGGATATGTTGGCGGCTCGACACGGGGATTGAAATAATTCTGATAGTAACGTGCGGGTGAGGTAGCGCACACAATGTCTGTGAAGATTGGAGTCGATGCCGATACTTCTTCGCGAATGAGCTGCAGGACGCTTTTTTTGGTCGTGGTTTGCTTCTCAGATGCGAGAGGAAGCTGGGGCGACGGCAACAGGAGTGCGAGTTCCTCTTTGATGATGTCTCTAATGAGAGTCTTCAGCTCACTACTCGGAGCTGAGGCCGTTGGGACGCAGTTCTGCAGCCTGGAAACGGTGGCTTGACCAGCGATGCGTCGGTTCCCATCGTCGACACTCCTCCTTTAATTGAATCACGGTGGTTGGGTTCCGCGATACCAGCATGGTAAACGCGTCTACGGCGATGCCTTTCATTATATGTGCTACTTTCTAGGACTCGGGCATTGCAAGATCCACGCGTCTACACAGGGCTAAGACGGCCTCGATGTAAGTGATTCATGCCTCGCCCACCGTCTGTGCACGAATAGCAAGCGCGCGTTTTACGTTTTCTTTGCGGCTAACCGGGCAACCGAACACGTCGGAGAGCTTTGTCTTGAATGCAACCCACGAGCTGATCTGGTCCTCGTGGTTGTCGAACCAGACCTTGGTGACGTCACACAGGTAGAACACAACGTTAGCGAGGTTAAACGTGACGTCCCAGGCATTATGAAGGCTTGCCCTTTCGTATGTACGAAGCCAGTCCTCGACGTTATCTGTCCCGAAGCCGGCAAAGCTGGGGGGTCCCTGTGACGATATAGGATGGATCCTGCGTGAAGTGGAGCGGTTTGCAGCTCACCTTGGGCCGTTCTGGCCGGTGGTCGTTGGTGGTTGCTACGAAGTAACGAGATAACAGCAGAGGTGCAAGGAAGGACCCACTTCCACCAAGCATGTTGCGTTGTTCTGGGACCAAGCAACGAGACGTCCGTTTGCGGTTCGGCGTTTAATTCGAAAGTGACCACCACCGGCAAGAGCCGGTGACTCGTGCTCGTGGCGCCGAGACAGCCAGCCCGTCGTGTTCTTCCACGTAGCAATATATATATATATATATATATATATATATACGGAAAAAAACGCACCTGAGACGGTTGTCGGAGTTTTTAAAACATATTAATGGTAAAGTTGGTCGACGTTTCGGCCTGAGCCAGACCCAGTCTCGAAAAAGGTCTGGCTCAGGCCGAAACGTCGGCCAACTTTACCAATAATGTTTTAAAAACTCCAACAACCGTCTCAGGTGCGTTTTCTTCCGTATATACTTTCCGTCATCCTGCACTTCGTTTTTCTCTCTCTCTCTCTATCTCTCTCTCTCTGTCTTTCTCTCTCTCTCTCTCTCTATATATATATATATATATACACAGGGTGATTTAAGGAGAGGCCAGGCTCTTTAAATCGACCCCAAAATTCGGTTTCTTAACCTACCGCGCTACGACTTTATGCAGCGTTGCCCACAGATGGTGCTTTTTTTTTGTAAAATTTGCAAAGAGCGAACTTACCTGAGGAAAAAGTAAAAAAAGCTTAGCTCCTATGGAAACGAAGCGACGCCACCGGTCTTCAAACAACACGGCGCCGTTTCGCACGGGAGACAAGAGATGGCGCAACGAACGCCGCGACGAACGCCGCGACGAACGAGCATACGGCGCCGAGACCCGGCATCTTTAGCAGACAATCTTTTCTACTCAAAGACGGCGCGCGTTGCGAAGACGGCGACAGTCGCAGAAACAAATACAGGCGCGGAAACAACAAGCGGCGTCGTCTGCTCGTTCGTTGGCGGCAGTTGGCGTCGCGACCGCTTGCGCCATCTCTTGTCTCCCGTGCGAAACGGTGCCGTGTTGTTTGAGGACCGGTGGCGTCGCTGCGTTTCCATAGGAGCTAAGCCTTTTTTTTTTGTTTACTTTTTCCTCAGGTAAGCTCACTCTTCGGAAATCTCACAAGAAAAAAATGCACCATCTGTGGGCAACGCTGCACAAAGTCGCAGCGCGATAGGTTAAGAAACCGAATTTGGCGCTCGATTTAAAGAGCCTGGCGTCTCCTTGAATCACACTGCATATATATATATATATATATATATATATATATATATATATATATATATATATATATATATATATATATATATATATATATATATATATATATATATATATATTGTTAGGATGATGCTGTCGGCAGCCGAAAACACAGGACAGCACACGATGATTGAAGAGACAAAGGATTTATGGAGGCCGAGCCGGCACGTGGGGCCTGGCGCGAGATGGTCGTGCGCGCCACTGCCCCGTCGTCGCATTCACCTTCCTAACAATATATATAGTTGCCAGCTCCTTTTTCCTTTCCCTAACTTTCATACAATAAACTCAATAATTTCTTTCTCCCCTCTTCGTTCACACTATTACTGCGGCTGTACTTGTCAATCTTGGCTTATTCCCATTATATGCATCCTTTTATATCAAGCATTTGTATTCCCCTTCTCTTTTATTTTAGCCTGTTTACCTAAGTTTGTAAACTAATTCTCAGCGTCCTTATCAAGCACTAGTTTAACCTTCTTTTTCTGCATCAATAAGCTGCTTTGTCTGTGCAACCCCTCTTTTTGCTCTTATATTACGGAAGCGTTTGTTACATTTTTTTTCTCACAAGCGGTATATATTTATGGATAATATATACATTTACACAGGGTGTTTCACAAAAAGTGGACAAATTCTATATCGCGAAAACTACGCATCGCAAAAAAAAAAAAAGAAGATATTGTAGTTTTGGTTTTGGGCCAGGGGCCCATTTAGAAACATTATCAGAGTTTGGGATTTGAAGTTGTTAATTATTTTTGCGTCATTAACATTTTAATAGCGTGTTTAAGCGCATGGTATTAATTAGAAAATTGCTCAGCATCATTGAAAAACACTAAATCAACAAATTTCAGAATGATAGAAGGCACGCGCAGCATTTAATTACGACTTTCTGAAAAACCGCGAAAATTCGACGTGTTTTAAAGTTTCGGTTTGCTATCGGAGCGCTTCTCGGCCCCGACGGCACTGCGCCTCGTGTAGAAATAGTGCTACCAGCATCTGCCCCGTTGCGCGATATATATAGATTAATAGGGTGTAAAAGAACTTGAAAGACACGGCCACCAGGTCTTGCCAGTTCGGTCTTTTGTTAAACAACAACTTCCTCTTTCTTATACCCTCGGCTACTTCGTCGTTCTTTGTATAACCAGATTATGTGATTGCGGTCTAACCGAAACCCTATCCTCTTGAGAAAGCAAAGTTACTTGTTGAAGATAGTTGTCGTGATCGGAGCGCATGGCGTATGGCTTCATTCGAGACACATGGACGATATCCTTGTTCCGTGAGCGACCGTCTGAGATGGGCGTCACACGTTCTATTTCGTAGTTGACGTCAAATGTCTGCCGTGTGATCCGGTATGGTTTAATATAGAGGAAGAGAAGTTTTTCTGAACGTCCAACAACACGAACGGGTGACCAGACTAAACAAGATCGCCGACACAGTAGTTAACTCGTCTGTGCTTGTCGTTATAACGGATGACCTGTGTCTGCTGAGGAGCAAGTGTGCAATGTTGAGCGAGTTGGCGGGACTCTTCCGCCCGGTGAAGAACGTCTTGTACGTAGTCAGGTGATGGTTCGGAAACACTTGGAAGGATCGTGTCTAGGGACGTTACTACATTCCGACCGTAGACTAAGTAAAATGGAGAATAGTGCGTAGTTTCATTGATGGCCGTGTTGTAAGCATAAGTAACAAACGGCAAAACTTGATCCCAGTTGTCTTGATTATTGGAAATGTATATTGCTAGCATCGAGGCGAGGGTTCGAATAAAGCGTTCAGTCATCCCATTTGCTTGAGGGTGGTAGGCGGTTGTGGTGCGTTGGATTGTGCAACAATACCGAAGGAGGTGCTGAATGACAGTAGATAAAAAGACGCACCCTCTGTCGCTCACGAGTTTTCTGGGGATCCGTGTTGCAGAACGATATTGTGGAGAACAATTTCTACGTATCGCGACAAATGGTCGACGGCGACGATTATCCATCGGCTTTGGTGTTTCGACTCAGGAAAAGGGCCAAGGAGATCAATTCCAACACTCTCAAATGGGTGGCTAGGGGGCTAAACGGGCTGCAGATAGCCCGCTGGAGCGAGGGTAGGTGTATTTTGGCGCTGGCAAGCTTCACATGATGGGACGTATCTGTGGACACTCTTGTATAAGGCAAACCAGAAAATACGAGAGAGGGCACGGTTGTATGTTCGAAACACACCCGAATGTCCGGCTGTCGGATCATCATGAAGGGAACGAAATACATCAGAGCGTAAATGTCGCGGGATCACGAGAAGCAGGGATTGACCTGTGGGTTCATACTTGCGACGATATAGAACTCTCCCGACAATTACATACATACGTAACATTTTTGCTGCTCTGCTCCGTGGCAAAGGATGCTGTAAGAGTCGGATGATACTCCGCAGTTTCGGACCGTTACGTTGTTCCGTTGCGATGTCCATTTAGAAAGCTAAGGCCAGAACAGATATCTCGGTGGAATCCGCGTCATCGGTGGTGGTGGAATGTAGGGGGCAGCGGGACAAAGCGTCGGCATCTTGGGGAGCGTAGCCTGCCTTATAAACTCTCTCGACATTATAGTCCTGCAGACGAAGTGACAATCTAGCGAGACGTCCTGATGGCTCTTCCATGTTTGTTAACGAGCAGAGAGCGTGGTGGTCAGGCACTATTCGAAAGCGTCGCCCAAATAGGTACGGCCGAAACTAGGTTATGGCCCATATTATAACCAAACACTCTTTCTTTGTTGTAGGATAGTTTACCTCCGCTCTAGTGAGCGTGCGGCTAGCATACGCGATGACCTGTTCCTTGCCATGTTTCTTCTGGATAAGGATCGCATCAATTTCATATCCGCTTTCGTCTGAATGTATTTCTGTGGGAGAGCGGATATCAAAATGGCATAGTATTGAATCATTAGTCAGAGACAGCTTTAAGGATTTGAAAGAGTTCTCTTGGTCTTCCGCCCATTTGAATGCTGTATCCTTTGAGAGAAGTCAATTTAGAGGTTTTGCACGGTCTGCGAAATCTTGGATAAAGCCACGGAAGTATAAGCAGCAGAGCCCCAAAAAGCTTTTCAATTGTTTAACGTTGAGTGGCCGGGGAAATTCCGAGACAGCTCTTATTTTGTCGGGGTCAGGACGAATGCCGTCAGCGCTGATGGTGTGACCCAAAATCTGATTTTGGCGGCAGGCAAGATGGCATTTCTTAGTATTAAGGTGGAGATCCGGTGTCTTAATGCATTTCAGGACGGATTGCAATCGTAAGAGGTGCTCTTTAAATGTCGCAGAGAAGATGACAACATCATCTAAATAGCACAAGCATGTTTGTCATCTTAAACTCTTCAATAAAACATCCATCATTCTCTCGAACGTGACAGGAGCGTTGCATAAACCAAAGGGAAGGACTTTTTTATTCATAGAGCCCGTCGAAAGTTATGAAGGCTGTTTTCTCTTGATCTTGGTCATGCATTGGTACCTGCCAATATCCGGATCGAAGGTCTAAAGAGGAAAAATATTCGGATCCTTGTAAGCTGTCTAAAGCGTCGTCGATTCGTGGTAGAGGATACACGTCTTTTTTGGTGACAATATTTAGGCGTCTGTAATCTACGCAAAACCTCCACGACCCATCTTTTTTCTTGATCAGAAATAAAGGTGAGGACCAGGGACTTGATGATGGTAAAACTATGGTTTTTTTTTTTGGAGCAGGTCTTTAACATGCTGATCAATTAAGACTCGCTCTGAAGGAGAGACGCGGTAAGGTCTGTGTTGAACTGGTGAAGCATTGCCGGTGTCAATTCGGTGCTTTACGGATGTTGTTAAACCCTACGGCCCACCGTCGATGTCAAAGCACGAGGAGCATCCTTTCAATAAATCCAGCAGTAACCCTTGATAATCCCCCGGTAATTTTTTTCATCGACCATAGATGATAAAGAAGAGGCCGAGTGACGCGATGAAGTAGACGAGTCTAATAATGTTTCAGCGCAGGGCTGAAGAGTAAAAACTGGGCAAATGGGCAGGGTATAAACAAAGGCTACGCAAGTTCCAGTTGATAAACGCTGAGGCTTGTGTGACATGTTGGTGATAGGGACTGTGGCCGTGCCATTGATCAATGTGGATAATGAAAATGGAAGAGTTGGTTTCTGCGTAGCAACATGTCGCGGAAAAGGTTCCACGAGGACATTACCGTTATAGTCGCCGAAAAAAAAACTTTTTCACCGCCGTGACAAAAATGGAACTCAAATACGGAATGATCATGACTCGAACATAGCTTCCTTACTTGAACACTTTCTAGGTCATAGTCATCATAATATTTTCTACGATATTTAGCAACCCAGTGCCGCAGTCTATGAGCGCGTTGCCTTGTGACAAGAAGTCCCATCCCAAAATAAAATCATTGCTGCAGTGAGGAACAACAGTGAAAGACACCACGGTAACTTCGTCTAGAGTGATGCGAGAGGTGCACAAGCGAAATGACGAGAAAAGAGAACGATTCGCACCTTGCAATAACCTGCCATCCCGAGGGGTGCCAACCAAACGAAGCTTCCGTCGCGTGGACTCGTTCATGACTGAAACTGATGCACCCGCATCTATTAATGCTGAAAACGTTTGTCCTTTGACGGTTATCGAAACAAAATTTCTTTGGGGAGGCAGAGGCTGGCAAGAATTGAACGAAGCGGCGTTACCTCCTACTGCCGCCGCGTCTAGTTTCCCTCGTTCTGATAGGAAGTGGATGGCTCATGGGATGGTCGGAATGACGCACACGAACGTGGGTAAGGCGAGGGCGATCGGGGACGCCTGTAGGCCGATGGTCTCGGAGATGAAGATCGGTTACGATATGGGAAGCTTGTTACTGGAACATTTCGTCGTACGAATAAATGCACAACTGCAGTCTAGCTGCGACTGCCGAAGTCCCTTCCCGATGAGTATGCACGACGCCGCCGCCAGAGGCGCGCCTGTCTGCACTGAGTTAGATCTGCAGGGTGTTTATAGTTTACTCATTCCGTCTGCGTTCGTCATCTCTCCGTCGCCCTCGGCAGGCGTGTCGAGACGTCTCGAGGACCGGATGTTGACGTCGGAAACATTTTAGAAACAACCGAATCTGGGTAAACGTCTGTCAGGGTCTGAAATCTAAGCTTCGTATATCTATAATTTTTAGACGTTTAAATTCTGTGTCTGATTTTGAAGTATGGTTTTTTTCGGAGCGCAATCCTCTCTTCTGTATTCGTTCTTACCAACGCCCTTAGCCAAAGTCAAATTTGGGGGTTTTACGTGCCAAACCTACGACGGGCATCTGGCACGCCCCAGCGGAGGACTGAGCATTAATTTCGACCACCTGGGGATCTTTTGACGTGCAACCGAAAGCTCGGTTACACGGCGCCTCCTCCGCAATAAGCCTCCGTCATATTGCGGGCACCTCGGTCGGGATTCGAACCCGCCACCTGGGGATCCGTAGGCCGGCGCTCTCGCCTCGGAGCCACCGAGGCGGCTAACGCCCTTAGCGACGGTTTGTTTGGAGAAGTGACGTCACACTTATGGGGTCAATCATCAGATTGGTATTTGCTGACCAGCGCTTGAGTGTTTTGGTTTTTATACCTTATGTAAAAAGTGATAACTGTGGCTCACAGTGCTTCGTATAGCACTGTGGTAAGATAAACAGACCTTTACTTGAACCTAATGTTGACCTTTGCACACAATGCCTCTGAAAATTGCTTTTACTAGGTAATGTACCATGGGCGCCACTGATTTGTCGCACGGTCTCAATATTAGTTTATATGTATGTCAGAGCTTTGTGAACCTTAATTCGTTGTTCCTAATTGACCGCTGGATAAGTTTAAAGATCACTTCCTATTGGTCACACTCCTCGAAATTCGCTTCTTGGAGTTTATCTAAAATTTTATTTTTCGTTTAATCCACTTCCTACCATTCATTCGAATCAAAAGGTCCTTGGACCACACTGTGCAATGCAAACAAACGTTTCAGGCGCTTTTTTTTTATTTCTCGAACTGAGGTGTATCGCAAAAGAACTGTAGCATTTATATTTGACATTCTTTTTATTTGGAAATCATACATCCAGCAAAATATAATGTTACGCCTTTCAAAAGTCAGTGCGTATTGTATATATTCCGCTGTCAGTGTGACATCTAACGAGCAGTCTTATAAAAGCAACATCCGCAAGGAACACGTTTCGTAAGGAAGGGAGCAAGTGACTCCGGAGAAAGGCGACGTGGCTTGTTGTTTTTATAAAGCAGTTATGAAAATCGTCACGATATTTAGTATTCTTCATACACTATCGGGTGAGTACTTTAGTTTCTAAAGTAAAAAAAGTGAATGATCTTTGTAAAGATCACTCACTTTTTCTCGCAGATTTTAGCAGCAATTACCCTAGTCGACAAACTGTACCAAAGTTGGAAGCTGGGCTGTCCCGCCTGTCCGGTCCTGATGGTTTTTTTTTCTTCTGGCCTATTTCTTTCTGCGCGGTTTTACCTACGTGATGTACCCTAGTCGACTATTCTTTAAAGGATATCTTAACCACCGTAAGGATATGAAACAATGAAAATTGCAAAAGAGTGTTCTTAAAGAAACTGGACTAATATTTGAGACAGAGTACTCCATTGTTTTATAGAAACCAAGACGGCGTAGAGAGGCGGTCAAGGCGACCTCGTGCAGCAGGTCCCTCGTGGTGACCCGGCCTTCATGGCCGAACCGAAAATTACCCAACATTAATATTTTCTTCGTAGGATGCTCTGACGTTTGGTCCCTGTGGTCGGCTGCCCACTACTGGCCAAAATCTCACAATGACATCATTGCTAAAGCTTTTTTTCTTGGGGTAGGGTCTGAAAGAGGGGTTTGCGCAAAGGACTCAGAAGCCTGACGACACACTGTTCACATAGGTACATAAAAAGGCAAAAGAAATGCATTCAGCCGAAAGTTACCAACTTCAACAAAGTGATTGACATCTTCCCGATAGCACGAAATTATATTAATGACAAGAAATCAAACAATATAAAACATACAATATACAAAAAATTATTGCATTTATGAAGGTAAAGGAATATTGCAAAACCGCTAACAGCATTAAGTACGAAAGCTGCATACGTCATATTTTATTTACACTACAACATAATTCGCATCCTACTCAAATCTGATTCATTCTGCTTTTATTGACGGAAATAATTTTATTGCCGTACTGTGGATCTTGACGGTTTTTGTTTTAGGATATGTTAACTTCAAGAGTTTAAACACACCATTGAAGTTGTCTTGTGACATCATTTTGAGGCAAATACTGGTAATGGCGGCAAGTAGAGGAACCGTAAGAGGGCGACATCGAAACATTCCGGTTCAAGTTCTCGTATATCAGCTCCCGTGAGAAGCGAAGTTGCAGGTTCATCCATCAACTACAAGCTTAGTAATTGTTCTAAATTTCGACAAACAAAAAAATACCCTTTTTGGTCAAATTAGCCTTTCCGCAGAGTTTCATCCATGTCTATTCCACTCGTCATGCAGACCGATGAAAAGGTTATAGATGTGCAATTAACTACGGCTATCAAATGCTGATGTTCTATAAAAGCCTGTGTTGTTGACCGAGCAGACGACTGGAGCTGTTTCTTAAACGCGGATAGGCACAAAAGCTCGATTTCCCGGACACATAAGTCGCATGGTCGAGGCATGCGAGTTAGGTGAAAATTACTCTCAGTGGAACAGTCCTGTAGTCATTGCCGCATTCCTTAGATGATCAAAACTGATTAGTATATTACCGTGACACTACTGGCCTCATGTTGAGCCTCGAGGAAACCGCGGCAGCACGAAGGACCCGAGGACACCAGATCCGGGTGCAGCCTACGAGCCTTGCTCGATATAGGCCAGGGTTGATGAGGGGCTCAATAAGGGTGCTAGCCGGATGCCCACCGAGTGACCAGCCTGTCAAGAGGCCAAGAAAGAGACTCCCTTCCCTGCAGAGGAACGTGGAGGACAGTGTGCCTAGTGTGAGACTGCACTAAAGGCCTCAACAGCTGGCAGCCCTCTGGGGACCCATGTCAGGTGGGTTTCACTCAGTTGCAGACCCAGGCCTGGAAACATCGCTGTGTTAACATCAATCGAGCTCACAGATCAGTGGCAGGCTGCAATCACGAGCACGCTGTTTGCCTGCAGGGTTACAGCATCAACATTGGTAGAGCGGTCAGCTCGCGGGACTGGACCGAGGCCCACAACCCATGGAAGGGGCTGCTGAGGGGGATTGGCGGCCGAGCGTGTTAGTGCACCACAGCTTGGAGCACATGAAGCAGGAAGCTTGGACTGCAGAATCCAGGCATTCGAGGTTCAATCGCCATCCCTCCTGGCTTCAATCTGGATAAACATCGTACTGGCATGCAGTCCTGTATCACTATTGCGTGATGCACGTCAAGGGTTGGTGCAGCGATTGTAGTGTTGAAAGAATTGGCAGTTTGTAGTTTTTATATTGTTTATTGAAGCACAAGTGACCAAAAACGTGTCACCTTGCCCCGAAAAACTGCTGCTCCTGCGCGTAATCGCAAAGAAAATGAAATATTTGCTGATCTGATGTGTGACGACGTACTCTGTGGAATATGTAGAAGTGAACAAAACCTGTCCCCCTCCACTGCTACACTCGCCGTCACCACCGTGGCGAACTGTCTTTTGTGTCGATAGCTCGTCGCAACCTTCGATGATGCTAATCCTTGGAAAGTTAATAATTGTGGAGGAAGTGTGGCCACGTATTCGGAGACGGAGCCCGTCGTAGTTTGGTTAGTTCCGTTGATGAAATTTGAACCGACTGAGCACTCTTGCTGGCTTGGGGTCGTGGTGTTCATTGAGGCGCTTGATGATGTCCTCAAACTCAACCTGCGAAAACTTTCTGGGTGCGAGCAGGGCTCGTACGGTGTCGTAGGCTTATTCATGCAGAATGCCAGGAAGACGGCTTGCTACTTCGCGGAGCTTGTAGTGTTTTTAGCCTCAAAGTAGGATTCGAGGCATTCCAACTACTAACTTCAGTTTCCACCAGGAAAAAGCTTTACAATTCATTCGTGATGAGCGGAGTCGTCCATCTTCAGGGGTCCAGAAACTTCCTCGTAGTTAATTGAACGCATACTGAGGTTAAATGCATTTCATTAATGAATTTCGGTTAAAAGAACGGTGCAGTGAACAGGATGCTGCGACGTTCGTTGAGAAAGTCTGATCTGTGTTCGTGGCTTCCTGGCGCTGACAATACTTGATCCGAGCGAGGGGTGCCGTGGGAGCGACGCCACTTGGACTCTGCACGGTGTTCTTCTAAGTGTTGCCGCCGAATATAACATTCACCTTGTTTACAATTGGCACCTGAAATGAAGGTTTTAAAGTTTGATCAGTTGACTCAGCATAGAGAGCCAAAGACACTTAGACTTGTGAGAAATGCTATCAGTGTGTTGATGCGTCACCGTGATCTAAAGGTGGCTCATTCCGAGTGGGTTTGAAACTACAATAGCACGTCTTGGATGCCCAATTCCCAGTGGTGTGGCTAGATTGACAGCTTTCTGGCTCCTTGTCAACCCCAGTGCCACACGTGGTCGCATACCAAGCCCGTTTATAGCGCTACGGTGTTTTGTGACCAAGAGCGTATTAAAGGACTGTGCTACAAGTTAAGTCAACATTTGCTGTGCTGTTGGCAGTGGGTATGACTTCTGCTTCAAAACGGGGTTAATGATGCGTTTAAAACCTACACATAGCCATACCACTTCCCCAATTCGTGGTTCCAGCGCCGAGCGGCTTTTTATTTTGGGTCGGGAGAGCCGCGGCACCGCTAGAAGGCAAGCACGAAGATCTGCGTCGCCGCGAGTAACTGTGATGCGATGACAACGTACAGGCGAAATAAAAATGCTGGAAATACTTCAAATTCAGCTTGTGGGTCAGCGTAAGCGTTCGTGACGACAGAGCATATTTTCGTATCGAAGAAGGCAAGAGTTTATGCATGACATGGTTCACATCCGCCGCGTCGGCGACGAACCTGCTCAGCAAGAATAAAGGCTACACCAGCGGCGACATCGAGAGAAGGCTGGACTTCGGAAACGAGCGGTAGGCGTTGTTAGTATTCTTGCTTCGCTCGTATCAAGCGACGAGAAGCACGATGCGAGACGTCGCCTACTGCGGGCGTCGCGTAGTTGCGTCACCAAGTGCTGAGTCCCACGCGCCAACGCGTTCACAGCGCCTCAGCCGCGACTGCGTCGATCGCGTAGGCTTCCCAAGCGTTTCTGGCTTCAGCCGCGACTGCATCGATGATCGACGGCGTAGGCTTCGTGTTTCAGGCGGCGACTGCATCGATTATCGACGGCGTAGGCTTCGTGTTTCAGGCGGCGGCGGGTGCCATGTTTACCTTACCACAGCGGCGCGAGTGACGTCATGTCACGTGACAATTCGCAAACCAATAAACAACGTTGGCAATAAAACAACTGGTTTCGTTTTGGAGCGGAAGTGACGTCAGGTCACGTGACATGACAAATTACCTTGGCGGAAGTGACGTCATGTCACGTGACAATGGGACGTGGCCAGGTGCTGTACGGGATATGGTTTGCTTATACGCGACCCGGCCGAGCCGACGCGACCTGGACTCAGCCGCCATGTTTGTTTGGTGGTGGCGCCCTTTATAGGTCGCTGGAGTCGCGAAGATTTTACATTTTTTTATTTGGAAAGCATACATCGAGAAAAATAGAATGTTACGCCACTCACATGTCAGTGTGTATTGTATATATTCCGCTATCAGTTTGACATCTCAAAAGCTGTCTTCTAAAAGCAACATCAGCAAACAACACATTTCGTAAGGAATTGAAGCAAGTGACTCTGGAGAAAGGCGACGTGGCTTGTTTTTATTAAGCAGTTATGAAATTCGTCACAATATTTAGTATTCTTCATACACTATCGGGTGAGTACTTTAGTTTCTAAAGTTTGTGAATAGCTACCTTTGTAAAGATCGCTCACTTTTTCTCGCAGATTTTAGCAGCAATTACCCTAGTCGATAAACTGTACTAAAGTTGGAAGCTGGGCTGTCCCGCCTGTCCGGTCTTGTTTGTTTCTTCCTTCTGGTCTATTTCTTTCTGCGCTGTCTTTCCTACGTTATGTACCCTAGTCGAGTATTCATTAAAGAATATATTAACCACCGTACATATATGAAACAATGGAAATTGAAAAAGTGTGTTCCAAAAAAAAAAATGGAATACTATTTGAGACAGAATACTCCATTGTTCTATAGAAACCAAGACGGCGTAGAGAGGCGGTCAAGGCGACCTTGTGCAGCAGTGGGAATCATACATCGAGAAAAGTAGAATGTTACGCCTCTCAAATGTCAGTGTGTATTGTATATATTCCGCTGTCAGTTTAACATCTCAAAAGCTGTCTTCTAAAAGCAACATCAGCAAACAACACATTTCGTAAGGAATTGAAGCAAGTGACTCTGGAGAAAGGCGACGTGGCTTGTTTTTGTTAAGCAGTTATGAAATTCGTCACGATATTTAGTATTCTTCATACACTATCGGGTGAGTACTTGAGAATCTAAAGTTTGTGAATAGCTACCTTTGTCAAGATCACTCACTTTTTCTCGCAGATTTTAGCAGCAATTACCCTAGTCGATAAACTGCACCAAAGTTGAAACCTGGGTTGTCCCACCTGTCCGGTCCTGTTTGTTTCTTCCTTCTGGTCTATTTCTTTCTGCGCTGTCTTACCTACGTTATGTACCCTAGTCGAGTATTCTTTAAAGGATATCTTAACCACCGTAAAGATATGAAACAATGGAAATTGCAAAAGTGTGTTCCTAAAAAAAAACTGGAATAATATTTGAGACAGAATACTCCATTGTTTTATAGAAACCGAGACGGCGTAGAGAGGCGGTCAAGGCGACCTTGTGCAGCAGGTCCCTCGTGGTGACCCAGCCTTCATGGCCGGGCCGAAAATAACCCAACATTAATTATTTCTACGTAGGATGTTCTGACTTTTGGTCGCTGTAGTCGGCTGCCCACTACTGGCCAAAATCTCACGAGGACATCATCACTAAAGGTTTTCTTTCTTGGGGTAGGGTCTGAAAGAGGGGTTTGCGCAAAGGACTCAGAAGCCTGACGAGACACTGTTCACATAGGTACATAAAAAGACAAAATAAATGCATTCAGCCGAAAGTTACCAACTTAAACAATGTGATCGACATCTTCCCGACAGCTCGAACTTTTATAAATCGCAAGAAAACAAACAATATAAAGTATACAATATACAAAAAATGATTGCATGTATGAAGGTAAAGGAATAATGCAAACCCCTTACAGCATTAAGCACGAAAGCTCTATACGTCATATTTTATTTACACTACAACATAATTCGCATCTTACTCAAATATGGTTCATTCTGGTTTCATTGACGGAAATAATTTTAATGCCGTACTGTCGATCTTGACGGTTTTGGTTTTAGGATATGTTAACTTCAAGATTCCACGGTTGGTTTTATACACACCATTGAACTTGTCTTGTGACGTCATTTTGGGGCAAATACTGCTCATGGGGGCAAGTAGAGGAAGCATAAGAGGGTGATATCGAAAGCTCCCGTTCCGAGTTCCCGCATATAAGCTCCCGTGAGAAGCGCCTCCGAGGGAGCGACCCGCAGCCTTTTACCGATCCTGTGGATCCGCCGATATGTGCACCCAGATGTCGCTTCGAAAGCAAATCTCCATCCTTTGGTTTGCAAGCGGTATTAGTTCGATCGGTGGCAGTCGCAGTTGTGGTTGCGCGAAATAGCATACGTTTGCTCGCAGCTTATGGCTGTTTTCGAGTAATGTCCTGTTAAAAGGCGTGACCTTTTTTTTTGGCACACGCTCGGGAACTGCACTAAAAGAACCGTATTTCAGTAGGGTACAACCTAGGAGACTATATAATTTGAAAGAAAATACAAGACATCCATCGACCAACGCTTGTTATCCCGACGATCCGACAAACCTTTGGGTTATGTGACGTCACGCAACAGCTACGGATGTCAGCCAATGACACCTGCGAAATTTCGGGGTGCAGTTTCATAGATACGCTCGTGAAAGGTTAGATATTAAAGGGAGATCATATATCAAAACAAACATGACTTTTGTCTATATGAACGGTCCTTCGACGTAACGAGCGCAAAAACGCAAATACTTCCGGTTTCGACCGGTCAAGCGCTTTAAGTCCAGACGCAGCCGACACTAGGAGGTAATGGGACCAATCAAGCGGCGTCCAAAGCGCCAATCACTGGGCCCTTTTTTTATGATTGATTTGGACGATAGAACTCGTAGACCAACATGACGAACAGCATGATGGTGCGCTTTTGATACTGTCTGATTGGTCCCACCAGACGCAGCCGTAGGGTCGGCTGCGTATGGACCAGGGTGTAAGATAGACAGGTGGGGAAACGGCCAATAGAAGCCTACCGCAGCGCCGTGACCGGATTGTGTACTTGTCTGCTTGCGGGTACCCCCGATTTCCGACAGATGGCGCTGCGGCGAGAGGAAAAAAATCGGAATCGGATTTGCGTGGAACTCTATGGGAGAGCGCGCAAAATAAACCGAGAGCACGACAGTCCTCCATTAAAAATCCACAAAAAAACATCTTCGTCAGTTTAGCCGGTCGCCACCGGTCGCCCACCCGGAGTGAGAGTTCGCGGTGCTCCACAGAGATGGCGCCACAGAAAAAAAGAAAACCGAGGGGGACACAATCCGGTTGCTCATTTGGCTCTCGTTTCCCCACCTCTCTATCTTACACCTTGGTCTAGACTTAATAAGCTAAAACGAAGTGTAGAAACAAGTGGATGCCCCACAAAGAATACAGGAGCAAAACGCAATTTCTTTTTTACGCTAATCCAGCAAGCAGTGGTAAGCACTATTAATGTCAGCGCAACATGCTAAAAAAAAAAGGAAAAAAGAAACCGCTCGAGTTGATAAAATTTGCCAAGGGTCCGGTTTGGTCACAATGATACCTAATTTTCCTCCCCCAAAACCAAAAAAAAAAAAATAATAATTATACACAAGAAAAAGTTATAGGAATATTCATTGGTAGATCCTTCGGGAATATGTTAGCACAAAATTTGTGACTCCAGGTATAATTAGCTGCAGACAATGCTTTCGATTTCACCTTGACCAAAAAGGACGTATAAGAAAAACCTAAAACCAATTTCATTTTTACAGATGTGAAGAAGCAATTTGGGTGCCCGTGTGGAACAAGTGCCTTTCTGCATGCTCTAAACAAACAAAAAAAAATCACGAATATGATATTTAAAAAAATCTAACAATTTTTTATACTTCCAGGAAATACAGCTTAGAATTGCCTTTTTTTTACTATCATAACCTATGACCAGGCTTTAGTTTCTTTCTAAGCGCAATATCTGTTCCAGAAAATATTGAAAAAAGAGTAGCGTCAATTTCCCCATCGCGCAGCCAGAACAAGCTGCCACGGGATGAGGATCCCATTTTATGCCGACAACGTTTTTCAGCCACGTGTCAGAATCGGAAAGCAGAGGGTACACGCTGAGTTCCACGCAATATAAAAGGTCGGCTAATCCCATCATCGCAGCGATCTGGCACGAGCCACTACCCGAATGCACGTCCACGTATTGATTGCCGCAAGTTAAAATGCAATGCTCACTCAGTACTCGGGCCAAATGTATACGCCGCATTTAAATATCGTCACCTCGAGGATCGCAAAGTTTAATGATAAAAATTCTTGAGATTGCATTGTCGGCAACACCAACAGTGTAACCCCACAACTTCGCCGTCAAGTCCTTTGCGAACGAGAGATTGAAAGGAAACGTTCATTTTCATACTTGAAATTATTCGGCGCCAAAGCAGCTTCTCGGTCAGTAAGTTTTCGAGCGAATATTTTTGAGATTTCCTAGGGCCAGTGAGCGTATGTAAGGAGGGGAAACATTCCCACCGAATGTTGTTGCACGGCGCCTTTAATTCCAGAAGAACAATGCGATGAGCAACAGTGAAAATACCAAGAGTTCAGCGTGTGCACTCAGCCCCGGAAAGTCCCGGCCACTTGTAAAGCTGACCTTATGTCAAACAGGCACTTCCCGCTGTTATATATTGCTGATCCCGGATCTGCAGTGCGCCACGTGTACTGATGCTGCATCTTGGCTGCTGCTGAACCGTAGCGCTGTGAAGTCGTTTATATCATTTTTCAACAACCGTCTACAGTAAAACGACTCACTTCTTTCTCACTACGTTTTTAACCTTTAGATGTAGTTCGATCATCCCAAAAAAGTTCAATACGCAGCGCAAAATTATCGAGCATGTGTTGTGGTCGGAAAATGTTTTTAAAAGCAAATATACGCTGCTCATAATAATGACATCGAGCTATAATTGTAAACATCACGCCGTGCTCTATTGCGCAACGGCGAGTCTTTAAACGTGCTCTGGTCAAATTAAGGCCGGAATTCAAAGTATAAATTACATTTCCTCCAAAATTGACGAAAAAGAAATTGAGCGACAGTAGGTATTGTGGAGACAGTAGTGCTATAAAAAGCCGAGATCTAGTTCACACGCTCATATTGTGCATCTGCACTCGGTACACATAGGCTGTTATGTGTATTGCATTATGTAAATAACTCTCATAACAGGAACACTATAAGTACATTAAAGTTTTTTTGGAAATAATGTAGTCGGCCGCGGTGGCCACAAAATCTCCAGTGCTTGGCGTCTATTAAAGATTTGACCAGATTGATATCCACCGACTCATCGATTAATTAACCAATAATAAGTTTTGGTAATTCCCAAGCATACCACTATTAAAAAGGGGGATAATAATTATTGCCTATACTAAATATCTGTGAAACAGAGGAATCCAAGTTTTTGATTTTAAATCTACCTTGAGTGTTCTTGAGAACGATAAAAAAACGTCCATATCCTAAAGTTCCTTCAGCCGCAGAGGCAAACAGTTTTGTTGATATTCTCCGGCTATAGCGGACTCCCCTGACTGTTCACGACAAGCTCTGCTGTTCTAAACGTACACTCACACGGTGTTAAAGTGGCTGATAGACGTATAACTACTACTCCACTTGTTTGGAGTTACAAATCTGTCTCCTACAGTTTACTCCAGCTTTAAATGTAGCGTAACGCCTGCCTCCATACATATGTACTCGTCCACGTCTGCGTTGTTAATGGGTTGAATTAATACTTTTTGTGTTTTTTGTCACATTTTAACATATTAACCGGTTAGAAAAGTTAACCGTGATTAAAGTATTGATCGATTAATTGATATATTAATCAATAAAGTTCCAAGCCCCAAAAATCTCACACTCCAAAGTACAATTAGCGAAGTGAAAACATCGACTGACTTGGCCAATCTGTCAAATGGAGCGAAGGTGCAATAGCACTAACACGCAGCAACCTATTATTTGCTACCCCACCAGGGTAGCAAATAAAAATCAATGTGATGAAATTCATGGTTTAAATCGTTTTTTATTCATACTAGTTTTAGTGTGATGATCTAAAATGAAAAATATTCCGCCAAAGTAAATCCCGAAAATATATTTGTTGATAAATATTCAAGAAATTGTGAACTGGAATCCATTAAAAATAATAATATATTAAAATTGTGTGCTTTCGATGGGCATTTGTTTTGTATTTAAATATAATAACAACCAAACAGCAAAGATTTATTTAAGGTTGAACTCTAGAAAAAAAAGAGAGAGAAAATCGGAGCGTTGCGCTTGATTTCTACATTCTATTCCGTTCGTCAGCTGCGTTGCGTAGCCTCGCAAATAACGTCTTTTTTCTAACGACGTCCAACCCATATTCTCGTTTTACCCTCATATGGGTTTCAACAATTACGATATTTGTTCGCTAGCCTTGCCTTAACCATACAGGTTTTGGGTCCAATAACTTTTAGTGTTGCATAACAGAAGCTGACTTACCAGCATGGCTATCATGCGAACGAGCGCTATTTCAGTGGCTATTTCTATCTACTCCACAATTAGTCGGCAAACGATTGCCAAATTTACGCTGATATTAGTACCGCTTGGTAAAATAAAATATAAACCTCTTATTGCCATATATATCCCGCGATCTTATCAAACGCGCAAAAACTGCCCCTCAACATGCATGGCTTGGTGGTTGCAGCCGGGCTTGATTTTCGCTTTTGTTGCGGAACGCCTCAACATCCGGCGCTGAAATATGCATCAAATGAGCTCCGGCATGTGAAGCGAGAGTGACGAAAAAAACTGAATAGCCGTTGAAGCTTCGATGATTGAGTTTTTATTATTCTGTTTCCATAAGTCTCCAGGTACTTCGCGGTCTCTTGGCAGTATTCTATGCCTTCGTTGAACCATCTTAATATTTAAAGTTATTGACTATGAGAACTTTGCATTGATGCATGCCCTATGAATTGCCCTGCGTCTCGTTAAGCACCTCGATCCCTAATCCTTCGAAGTCTGTCCTGTTTTCATAAATTAAAACGATGTTGGCAGCATGCATTTACCCTGGTAGTATCAACGTGCACATTGTCTCATCCTGCCTAAAAGTCTGGAGAACTACGTTTCTTGAACTTGCGTCAATTAAAACAAAATATATGGAGTGCATGCTCCCGCAAACTCATATTACGTGGTAGTGGCTATAAGAAAACACAATTTTTTACTGTTCCTGATGTCTCGCCTTCCCGTGCTATCATCACATCGTTTTGTGTAAATGTCTCTTGACAAATTATTCCCACCATCATCTGGTATTGACGTTTGACCGAATGGCCTGCCAGGCAGCAACAGTGAGAATTCTTCAGTATTTTTTTAATTTTTTGTTTTTCAATTTTAATTTTTAACTTTAATTTCTTTTGATTTTTATTAATTAGTTAAGACACTTTTCAATTTTTAATTTTTTTTTTCAATTTCTTGATTGGCATGTCGTTTTTAGTGCACAGAAAACGAATTGTTCATTCTGAGTAGAAAAATAATATAACCAAAGCAAGCCAAGAGTTGTGAGTCAGCGCTGAGAAATTGTGTTATATTTTAATCGTGTGTGACTGTGAGTCTTCTTCTGGTGCGCTGTAACGTTAAATACCTTAAACCACCAACTCGCCTAGTGGGCAATCGTAATAAATCTGATCAACTTGTTTGACGTGCGGAAAGAATAAAAAGGATTAGCCTACTTCAGCATTGGTATAATGCTGTATCTGCAAAACGGAAAGGTACGCCTAAGCGTAAAAAGTTTACACCCAGCCTTGTTCACAATTTGATAAACGTGTTGATTTCAAGTGAATTTGCCCTTAAACGTAATGCCGTAGTATTTATAGTAATCCACAGCTGTTCGGTTCACAGTGTAAGTAAGACGCAGGGGAATTTTATTCTAAGCTATAGTTACTGCTGTTGTTTTGTCATAATGTATTCGCATTTGCCATCGCTTGGCCATTCTTCAATCTGCAGTAGCGCATTACGGAGATTCAGTTGATCCTGGGGGAATAGTATTTCCAAATAAATAACACAGTCATCTGCAAAATTATTGAATGATACTTGTATGTCCTTTGATATATTATTAATAAAGATAAGAAAAATACATAAAGATAAGAAGATAGACATCGCAGTAACTGCGTTTATAACTTCTGTATTATTTCCTTAAAAAACGTTTTTGGGAAAGTAGGGCAGTTGAACGGAGTGTAAACCACTACAAGTATTAATTCTGGCAAGTTTGTTATCAATGCCAGCGAAAGTGTCATCCGTGAGGGCATCTGGAGTTGTTTGGTAACTCGAATGTGGGCAAATAACACAATTTATCACGTTATACGTCTTCTTTGAATGGCCATGACTGCCACATATAAGACTAGAGTAATATCCGTTTTGGCGCTTTATTATCTGGGCTACACATGCGTTTCATAAGGTTGAGAGCTTGGCTTGTTGTTAGTGGTGAAACATAATGAAATAAAATACTGAAAACAGGTACAAAATGAAGCGACAAACAGAACAGGACAGGGTGCTGTCTCGCAACTATGCGTTGTTACTGATAGACAAGAAGAAAGAAAACGTATAGTGCTCCACGCGTTCACACGCACATCTTCTGTCCATGAGATCTACTCATTACTGCACGCGCTGGAAATTCATTTTCAGTTTTATGAATTGCAGATTCTTACTTGTCAACGCCACTGACGCTGCGCTAACGCTCCGTTAGCGCAGCGTCAGTGGCGTTGACAAGTAAGAATCTGCAATTCCACCATTGTGGATTCTTCCACCATTGTGGATGTACAGGAATTTTGCGAGAAAAGGGAGCCCTGTTTTTCGCGCCGCAAAAATAAGTCGGACATCGCAGAGAGCTTGAACACCGTCAGAACGTAGCCCCAGCCGTTCGAGCAAGATGCCAAAGTTTCAACACCGCAATAAAACGTTAGAAGTGAAATACTGTTTTCCTCGATGAGAGTACGCCGTCCGTGAGAAGCAGCAGACGGGATGTCGCTGTGTGCGACCGCATTTCGCAGATGGCACCATTTGCCCTCGAGGCTTCCCACGCTCCTTTTTATGTCGAACCCGAACGACGGGCAGAAAAGCTTTGATACCTGAAAAAATATTTGGCATCCTTGTCCCCAAATTTGTCGGTTATTAATAGACGAAAAAAAAAAAACTAAATAAAAGTTGTGAACTTGTAGTCACTCGGTTTTTTTCATATTTTTTTCTTGAAAGGGCAACCTGATAAATACTGAAGCAGACGTCGTCTTCTTTCTTCACGAACGCCGACAGTCATCAGCGCGCACCTGAATTGATTCTTTTTCTTCAGTTTTATTTTATTACCATCTGGTGTTGCTTATGCGGCAGTTAACGCGTAAACAACGGAGTTAGGTCGTACTGCTTTAGGCCGAACTGGGGAGCTTTAAAAAGGTCAAGCGCAAGTTGTTTTTGGAGTTCTGCTTTTGACCACCTTTCAAGTCGGTTATCTGGACGTTAGCCCGGCGCTTTGCAAAAGAAAGTGGCGTCAAGAACAAAACGCACGTCTTCACCAAAAAGAAGAGCTCCGCTTCGCCATCCTCGGCGCATTCCAGGTAGATCTCCATTTGTCTTTGCGGAGAGCCACACGTTTGTTCGGTGTATCCAAGCGCACTGTGCGCAAGGCTATCCGCGAGAGTCGCCCGCACAAGCTTGGCCCGATTCGTGAGCTTTTTGCCCGATGAGTACGAGAAGCAACTCGACTTTCGACGGGGCGAGGCCCTCAGGGATTGCACAAGATCCATGACATCTGCAGTTTTTGCCGTTTAGTAATGACGCGACATTTCACCGGGACGTGCAGGTCAACAGCCAGAACTGCCGCTATTGGACTTCGACGAATCCGCACTTGACGCTCGAGATGGCTTTGCAGACGCCGAAAGTAACAGGAAATGCCGTTTGGTCATAGTCTGGAGCGGAATCTGAAACAGGACGTCGTTGGCCAGTTTTTATTCGACGGCAACGTGTCTGAAGACACATACCTTAAGATGATGCAGGATGAGATTCTTCCCAAGTTGGAAGCACTACACACGCAGCGGGACGTAGGCATTTTCGCGCAAGATAAGGCGCCACCCGAATGGGTGACAAGTGTCAGGGACTGGCTGGACACCATCTTTCCAGGACGCTGGATGGGCCGGAGATTGTCGAACATGCGGTGGCCGCGACGATTGCCAGACCTCACAATATGAGACTTGATCGTTTAGGGGTTTGTAAAGTCCCAGCTTTACAAGGGCCGCATCCCCACACTCGGCACCTCAAAGCAGCGCATCGCGGCAGCGTTCGCTCTCATCACGGACGAGATGCGAACTGCGGCATTCGGAGAGTACGAGACCAGGCTTGGCCTTTGCACTTGGCGCCAAGAAGACCACGCCGAAGCCCTGATTCGGACTGCAGTAGAGCCGTAGGGCCCTGCATAAAACTGATATGGCAACGATCTACGGAACAAACTTACACCTTCCCGTGAACTGCACGGTTTATTTATTTGAATACCCTGACAAAGGCCCTTTTCAGAGTTGCCAAATGCTGCCGTCACGGAGCCTGGCCACTCTTGTCGCGGCCGCTTTCCCGTGTCTATGAATCCATATGCAAATTATATTCTTTGTTGGCGCCCTCGTTTCTCCTCAGATATCGGTCCTTGTCTTATCTTCATACCATACAATCCGGTGTCGCACAATATGTACGACCTGTAAAGCAGTGCAAGGCTCGCGTCACAACACCAAGAATGCCGAGCCAGCTGGTGAAGCAACAAAACATATTTGTTGAGGATAAACTAAGGCATTATACAAATACACAATTTAGCGAGCCTGACCTGGGTTAAAAAAAGTTCAACAACAGTCTGGAATTGCACCCAAACCGAGCGGACCACATGAGAAACGATACGACCGTAGTGTGCGGCAAACAGCCAGCCTGAAACCGAAACTAATAAAAAAAAACTTTGGCCGATAGAGGCGCCATCTGTGAGATGCGGTTGCAAACAGCGGCATTTCGTCTGCCGCTTCTCACGGACGGCGTCCTCTTATGGGCGAAAACCATTTTTCACTTGTTAGTTTCTATTGCGGTAATAGTAAGTGTTGAAACTTTGGCATCTTTCTCGAACGACTGGGGCAACGTCCTGACAGAGTTTAAGCTCTCCCAGATGTCTAGTTAATTTTTTTTTTCGGTGTGAAAGACACGTTTCGGTTTTCTCGTATACTCCCTGTAGAGTGCCTCAGGCACCTGACGTGTCACTTTGAATGTGAAAGCATTAACTGTCTCGTAAAGCGGGCTGACGTCATCAGTTTGAAGTGCGAAAGCGGCTCCTAGTTTCCGTATCGCCTTCAGTTCCATTAACTGGTGCGCGTCGACGGGGCTCCCATTGGCCACTGCGCCAGGGCCTCCAAGATCTCGAAGCGCGCGCGCGCTAGTACGCAGCAGACGACAAGGGGAGCGGACGACCAGACGACCAAGAGAGCGGACGAGCGACATGCATGCTTTCGCATTCACAACTCCTAAGAAATGCTTAGATATACCTCGAGCTTTTTCTTTTTGCCGTCCCGAAATCGTAGAGGTATTAAACGACGCTTCCCATAGGCACTATTTACAGTGAACTGAAAGGCGTCCTCCCACTATGGCTTGGAGAGTGTACTTGTGCGCACGGAGCCTATCGTTCAGGCAGCGTCCCATTTGCCCAACGTAAGTGCGGCCGCACGAGAGGGAAATGTTGTACGCAGTGGTGTACCAACTTTTTTTGAGTGGAGAGACAAACCAGAGGGCCGCCCCCCCCCCCACCACCCAGGGCCATGGCCCCCCTCCTCCCCCCCCCTCCCCCCCCCCCCCCCGGGCCAGAAGGCTGTGCCCCTGGTCTCCCTCTGGCGCCGCCGGCCAGTGTTTGCCGGTGGTGGCTGTGTCAGGGGGGGGGGGGGGGACACACATGCCTTGCCCCCCTCAATTCTTAGAGTGGGGGCGACGCCCATGGTTGTACCCAACACCAGTGGCACATGGCATGTTTTTTTACATCACGTCTTCTTATGGATTCCTTCTGCCTTTGCATAATCTCTGGAACAAATCTCACTCGTTTTTTGTGGGGCTGAAAAAACACTGAAATTCCGTAGCAGTTCTCCATATTATATTATAATTAACTGCTGTTCTAGTTGGTAATGCATTATAGAGGTCAAGCGCGCAAAAGACACGGACAAGTAGAAGAACAGGAGAGGACAGGACAAAGCGCTACTATTAACTGGCGTTTTAATGTGAAAGAGGAGGACGAACCTGGAGATTTCTTAGTGATACAAAAGGAAGAAGAAGATTGCTGTCAAAGCAAAGAAACCCAAGGAAAGGAAAATATATATATATATTATTTTTTTATGAACTTGAAGAGGGTAGCCTGCCGGTTCGGAGTCAATGTAGCTATATCTGCTCCGGACAAACTCAAGAGGCTTTGTCCCAAGGTCGATTCTGAGAAGCATCTACAAGACCAATGCAGCTTTCAGCGCAAATACACACAAGTATGTCACGTGCCATATAGTGGTCGTCTATGAGATTCCGCTCTCCTGTGGGAAAGTGTATGTGGGCCAGTCTTGCCAGTATGTCAACATCAGACTACGTGAACATGCCCTTTCACTAAAATACCTCCGGCAGTACACCTCGCCCTACATATCCGAGACTGCGAATGCACCCTTGGGTTTGCTAAAACGAGAATTCTGTAGCAACACCTCAACTCGAGAGCCAGGAAGGTCTATTAGGCTCAAATCGTCAAAGCCAGAGGGGACGCTCGCAGTAGCGCACCGTCAGTAGCCTTATCTGACAGAAAACTACAATACCAGAATTGTTTTTCTTTAAACGCTACAATATTTCAAATTTTTCTTTCTCTCTTAGTGTGCTCTTTAAACTTCTTCTTTACTTTTTTTCTATTTTTTTGTTCCTAATTGTTTTTTCTTATTTTTCTTGTCTACTCTCGTTTCCAGAGCCCTGTTTTTCTTTATAGTTTTTCATAAAAAATCCTTTCCTTAGTTTGTTTTGACACCAACCTTCCTCTTCCTTTTCTATCACTAAAAATCTCCAGGTTCGTTTTCCTCTTTCACATTCAAAACGCCAGTTGATAGTAGCTCTTTGTCCCGTCCTGTAGTGTTCTTCTAATTGTCCGTGTTTGTTGCGCTCTTGTCTTCTATATTAGTTCAGGTTTCTTTTTTTTTGTGTGTGTGGAACTCTTTAAATACGCGATTTCCACTGGTCGTTTTCTTTCCACACCACGTTTTAATACTTGTTAAGCTTTCTCCTCTTCAGTAGTGTGCCTGCCACGTCTTACATGACAGCCCACTTTTTTAAGTCTGCCAATTTTCAACTTGAAGCTGCTTCCTACAGCGTGGAAGCAGTATTTCTTCACTGCCAAGCTTAGATATGTTAATGCAATACCCCTCATTACAATAATAAGAATATCTTACTGATATCAAGAATATCTTTATTATATCTTGAACTGTACCTCCAGCAGACATGGGAGTGTCCTGTTGATGGAGATGTCGAGGTAGTGGAGCACACTTTCTTATGGAATCTAAAATTTAAACTTAATCCCCCCCTTTCCTCTACAGTGTCTACACACACACACACACACACACACACACACACACACACACACACACACACACACACACACACACACACACACACACACCACAATTGTCTCCACCAGTTTGTTCACCTACTTCTTTTTTTTTCATGATTCCAGAAACTGAAGATGAAGGTTCAGCGCCTGCCGTAATAAGTAGATATCATTGGCAGAAGATGTTCGCGAGAACACGTGAAACTGTATTTTTGTTTTGTTATTGTATATAAGTAAAAATACATAATTGCGAGTCAGTGCTTTGTCTTGTCCGGTGTGTGGCTTCCTTTTGTACCTTTTTGCGCTGTGTTCTTTCATCATGCTTTACAGATAGGTTGCCGTGTTCTTGTTATCTTATATTGTTCCAACTATTAGGGGCTCCGCTCTTGGTGTTTCGGTTTTTGTTGCCACTTTTTTTTTGTAGAGCGCTTAGCATTCGATCGTGTATTCAAGTAGGTATTAAACCTAACCAGGTATAAAGTTACAAACTATAATGTGTTGCTCGAAAGACGTTAGCAGTTTACATATATCAAAATAAATCCACATTACACTCAACGTAAATTGCATGTTTAATTTATTATTTCCTTGATTACAAGTTGTCTTACACGCAATATGAATAAAACTATTACCTAGCGTTTTATTTTGTGTAGTGTTGCACTCCTGTAACAGCCCCAAAGGGCTAAAAGTATGGATAAATAAAAAAAATAAAAAATAACTTTAAGGACATCTTTTAAGGATATTGTGTTTTTTGAGTTTCTAAATATAAGCTGAATGTTGACGTAATCATTTCAGCTTACAGACATAATGATTTTTTGCTTCTACTTAGGTGTATCTCTAGAGGACGCTATTGTATTCCCAAGACTGCTTGAAGAAAGGACAAAAGGGGGAAAGCAGATAGTTTTGGTTAAGAAGGATTTACGCCTAGAACTGCAAAAGGCGTCAATATTATCAGAAAGCGTTTTGATTAGAGGCTTCTTTGGGGAAAATATGGAACCGAGATTGGTAAGTTGCAATTCTGAAATATATTTATTTGAAGCATATTGTGTGTAAACTGCTCTATAGGAAAATAATGGTAAATTAGAAATGAGCACTACAGTTTATGAGTAGATTAAACATATACATAGTTTCTGTTCACGGAGTAATATGGTATTTCAGCATTCGCAGTCTTTAAATTCAAGATTGAAGGCCCACTTAAAATTAGAACAAATAAATTGTCTGTACGATGTCAGTCATATACATTCAAAATATATAGTGCATCTTGGTGTAAGTCTTGTGGCCCTCCCGGTGGCTGTATTGGGGGCTACAGCCACTGCCTTCTAATTGCAAGCTGCCTTTAAGTCCCAATAAAAATATTGACTGACGTTATTCCACTTCGTACTCTTTCTTCATTCGGGACCCAAAATTGGAATACTTCGATGGAGAAAAAAATATTTATTTATTGATGTTCCCGGCAGCGATGGTGCACTCCCAGGGGGACATAATATTCGACAAGGAATGTCAAGTAATTCAAGAAATCATTCGCCATCGATACCGCGGCGCAAAACAAATTAACTTGTCATGGCCCCTTAAATGGCTTATCCCTTTTGCCGCCTAGCCGCGGAACGCCGACTGTAATCATCTCCGGCATGCTGTCCCATAAAACAGTGACGCAAATATTGTCACAAAGGACAAGTGATGAGGCGGCGAATAACTGAGTAAACTGAACGTGTAATAGTGCTAAACTTGTGCTGAAACATAAAAAAAAAAAGGAAACAGAAGATAACAGCAGCGCGTCGCAGGCGTCAAATTCGGCGTAAGAGTGGAGTCGAACGCTGGAGCGAGACTGACACGACAAGGTTGCGGGCGGCCTCTTATCTAGAGTGCGTCACTATCTAGAAGATTCAGCAAAGAAGGCTAGAGCGTCACGCGCTCGGGGTGAGAAAGAACACGCGCTTTCTAGAACAACAAAAGCAGGAATAGATGATAGAATTTATTTCCGGTTCAAGAATAAACGAGAACCTTCTAGAAGTCCGTGACCGAGCGTTGCTTTATCGGCCCTGCGCGCGGCAATATTGCCATTGACATGTGCCTCTCCGGAGTAAAGTGGGTTGTCCTTCTTCTTCGCGTGTTTGGTTTCGGTATCGGCTGGCTTCAAGCTGGTTTTCACACCAAACTTTGGGGAGGAATATCTCAAACCACGCGCTTGTCCCAGAATTTTTTAAAATTGAATTGGCTTTAGAATTTAAGGAATCCTAATTTAATAATACAAACGTGTGCCCTAAATCCAATAATTAAAAAGTCAATTAGTTTTTTTGTTAATTAATTACTTCTTACCTGCATTCTTTGTAGAACATTGTGCCCCCCTGGCCGTGCAACTCATCTGCATGAACCGTATCTTTGTAGCTTCCTCAGCCTCTTAAAAAAACACTCTGTTAAGAACTATATAATAAAAACGCCCTATATACCGGATGTTTTACTTATTCTTTCATATTTGTTTTAAAAAAGCCGTGAAAGCTACGCTTATGCGGTTTGTGGAGGTGAGTTATACGGACAAGAGCACATAGAATAGGGTGATAGTCGGAACTATTATTCGGCTAATTAAGTAAAATTTGTTAATAAACTTTTTTAATTATGCAAGTAGACATATAGCTCCAATTAGAAACTTGCTGAGCATCATTGAAAACCACTATATCAACTATTTTTAGACGGTTTTAACGCCGGGGCAGCATTTTACGGTGTTTTCTAAAAAAATGCTCAATTAGGACACGTTTCAAGATCTCGGTTTCTTATCGGAGCTCATCTTTGCGCCCGCGGTCCTGCTCCCAGGTGGCCACGGCGCGAAGCCACCCCCTCGCCTTTCTCGTAGAATTGTGGTAAGCAGGGCGGATGTGTGTTGCGCGTCGGAGCTACTGCGGAGCAAGACGGCGGGCGCGTAGATGCGCTCCTATAAGAAACCGAACTCTAGAAACAAAATGAAAGAGCGTGTTATCCGCAAGGTTATCCTGTTCGGTTATCCGCAAGGTCTACTGAGCACCATTCTTTTTCAGTTAATTCTAACCACCCAAAGGCCCCGTGCTCCACGTAGTAAGCCTTCACGCGTTATCTGCATTCCCTATGTGCACAACTCGGCGCACAGACTGAAGGCAATTGCAGCGCGCTTCAACGTTTCGGTTGTCTTCTCGTGCAAGTTGCGCCTGAAACAACTGTGCAGGCACGTGAACAATAACGAATCCTTAAAAAGATGTTCCATCAAACACGCTCATCAGACCGTTCCGTGTGAAGAGGGGGTGGTATACTCCATCCCTCTCTCATGTGGCGACCGATACATTGGACAGACAGGTCGTTGCCTCAACACGCGCCTACGAGAGCACGTCCTCGAGGTCTCTCGTGCTTCGGACGACACTTTCCACCCAATAGTGGTTCATCAACGCCTCTGTACGGACTGTGAAGCCCGGTTCCAGGACACCTGCACGATTGGGAGACATAAGAACAAGCTAGGGAGAGAGATCATTGAGGAATACAAGATAGCCCATGACGATCACAACATCGCTGCCCCTTCTCTCGCCTTGTCCAGAAATGAGATCAACTACATGAAACCAGTGCTGGATTAGCCGAAGGGCGCTCTATCTCAATTTGTCAATAGTGTTTTTCTTTTTCTTTTTTCTTTCTTCCTGAATTCTTTATCTTCCAGTGTATAGGGTGTGAATTTGTGTTTTTTTTTTCCGGGTGTATACACCTTTGCAAGTGGGATCCCGGCTTAACCTCGAACCGCGCGCCAAGGTGAGGCGGACCTACTCTCCAGCCAGGACGTTCGCTGGTTTTCGTACAATGTTGCCAAGCGTCTCTCGCCGAAGCGCACACCACTGAGCGCAGAAAGAAATTTAAAAAATAACTATAAAACGTACACGTGTCGTCTTCGACCGCGAAAGAGCACGGATAATTAAATAAAATGACTAAACCGGTAACAAATCGAAAAATTGCAAAAAGATCTAAAGTCTTAAGGCGCTCTTCAGAATCCGCCACAAGTCGCATGGCCTTTGCATCAACGATGGCTGCGCTCGAGGCAGCTCTGGCTTCCACAACATGCAGGAACAGAGGCTGCGATCGTTATAGAGTCAGCTCCAACCCTTAGAGATGCCCCGTCCTACAATATGTGATGCTACGATTCTGTGTGGATACCTCCTCCCGCGTTCCGACACAGTAAGTGTGCCGCTAACGTTAGCCATCGGCGATGCAGCAAACGGCACCATCTTGTCATCGCGCACCCCACTGACGTGCCCCTGGCGCACCCCAGCATGGCGGAAACGGTACGGGGCGCCAGCATCGCTTAAAATGGCAGCGCACAGGAGCCTTTCTTGCAAACGTGTATATAAATATATTAATTTCCGCATCTTCCTCTTTAGTCTCAAACGTTAGGAAGGAGATAGCACTATTGAAGGAGACACCAGTAAATGTGTGTTGCTAGTTGAAAGAACTGTGCTGTCTGTCCTTGTCCTTAAGTGTTTTTATTCTTTCTTTGACTCCCGAACTCTAGAAACGTGTCCAAATGAACCGTTTTTACAGAACGCCGTAAAATGCTGCCCCGGTATTATATCCTTCTAAAAAGAGTACATAGAGTGATTTTTGGTGATGCTCAGCAAGTTTCTAGTTGGAACTATATGTCTATTTGCACTAATAAAAAAGTTAAATAACAAACATGTAAACTTTTTTTTCTAGGCATGTTCTTGTATTTTGTATTCTTATGTATTATGTTCTTGCTTGTACGCACTTCGGTGCACCCTCTTGTAGGCCCTTGGGCTGTTGAGGGGCACCGCAAAAGTAATAAATAAATAAATAAATAAATAAATAAATAAATAGACATTACTTAATTAGCCGACTAATAGTTGCGACTCTCTCCTTATACTATGTCATCTTGGCAGAATAACTAACCTGCTGAAACCGCATAAGTGTAGGGTTCACGGCTTTTTTAAACAGATCTGTAAAATAGGTAAAAACACCTTATAATATATATATTATGAACACCATATCGAGCGAAAAACTATTCTGTTAAAGGTGGTAAAGGCCTAAAACATCAAAACTCATACGATTCATTTATCGGGGCAAAGCACGATGCCACGTACCATTCGAAGAGCCAATTTCTTCGGGTAATGAATTCCAATCATGGATAGTACGAGGAATACAAGATTATTTCAAACAGTCAGTCCTGCACATTATTTAAGAGATTGATTTACAGCGTTCATTCGTGGTAACACTAGACGTTTAAAGTGAAGTTAATCTTGACAGTCTAAGTTGTTGTTTCTATTTATTATATTAAAAATAAACTCCTGTCTATTAATTTTTTTTCACCTTTCTTAAAGAGGGCTGTCGCCATGGGCATAGAGTTCCAAAATGGAGGTGTTCGTGCCATATTCATAAAATAGTAACCTTAACGCCTTCTGCATTCTTTTTCTTTTGCTATTTCTAGATTTAGTGCGCATGTCCCACACAGCGTCGGCATGTTTAAGGAACTATTAAACTAATGTTTTATTCGCAGTCAGTTGTTTTTTGCTCGAGCAGTCTTTGAGTCCTGTTTTTAATGCCTATAATTTATTAAAATTTTTTCGTGTAAAAAGCTAATATACCGGTTCTAACGTGGATCTGAAGTTATGTTTATTCCTAGGTATTTATATTCGTATACCGTGGACAAAATTGCTTCCCGAAGAGTGTAATTAAAATGCTCTGGGCTTTTTTTTATGGTTATCTTCATATGTAAACGTTATTCGTCATTGAAGAGATATTTGGCAATCATCACACCATTCAGAAATCATTTAAAAACTTGTTTAGCGAAACTTGGTCTTCAGTGTATTTCACTTGCTTATAAATTATACAGTTGTCTGCGAATAAACGAACTTGACACGATCTGTCCAAGACCAAGATCGTTTCCAAAAAAACAAATTGGGGGCACAACAACAGGTCCTTGGGGAACTCCGGATCCTACACTTGATGTAGAGGAGCGGTAATGTTTTATTTGAACAAAGTGCTTTCTGTTATAAAAAAATATGTTTGTAACCATTTTAAAATGTGTTTATTGTGTACTAATGATCTAAATTAAGGATTAGTTTTCCTTGAGGTACGCTTTTAAAAGCCTTCGCAAAATCTAAACAAATTACGGCCGTCTGATAACCGTAATCAGTTGACTGTGCAAGGTCATTAGCAGCGAGAACCAGTTGTGTAACCGAAGATAGGTTGCGTCTTAAACCGTGTTGACTATTATTAAAAAAGTTATTCCCTTCGAGAAACCATGCCATATGCATATACAAAAAAATGGTTAATCCATTTTGCAGTACTGCTCAAAATTGACACCGAGCTGTAGTTACTAACAAAATGTCGATCTCCTGCTTTAAGATTGGAACTTTTTTTAGCAGTTTTCCAATCATCATGGATTTGCTCTAGTTTAATTGACTTATTTAAGATAACAACGAAGAAATTTCAGCATAATTCCGCATATTGCCTCAAAAATAAATTTAGAATCATGTCTGTTTCTACTTATTTTTTAGTGTCAAGTAACATATGAAATGCTTTCTTGTAAGAATATGATTGAAAGAATTTTATTTTTACGCTTAGTATGCACTGATAAGTATTCGTTGAATGAGGTGGCAATTTTGAATGAGTCATCAATTTGTTCCGTTGTGTGTTATTACATTAAATGTCTGCTCTGTATGGATCATATATCGCCAAAAGCTTTTGGATCGGACAGCAAACATTCCTCTCATATCCCATTATGGAAGTATCGCTTTGGCTCTTGAATCATTGACCATTATTGTCTTCGAACTTGTGATATACTAGGCTTGCCCGCTCTTCGATTTATAATGCTAATTATATTTATTTTGCGTTTGAGACGCGAAGCCTCCAGAGTAACCCAAGGGTTCCTTTGTTAACAGAAACAATCAAATGACAGTTCGAGATGATCTAAAACGCTTTCCTCTAGCGCTCTATTGTAGTCCGGCACTTTTTTTTAAGTACTCGGACAGATTCACACCAAACCAAAGGAGGATGAGATATCGTTTCCCCAACCTCGCAAGTAAACGCTGTACTAATTCATCATATATAAGTACAAGATCAAGCATACTTAATTTCAAATAACGCTAAGACAAGGACAGGCGATGAAAGGGACAGGACAAGCCCTATTTTTCTTCGTCTGTCCTTGTCTTAGCGCTATTTGTAATTTTCTATGTACAAACAAATAGCCCACCATAATATTTTGGTCAAGCATACTGTTGTTTGGTTGAAATTGTCACGGGACATGTAACAATTTACCACAAGTCGTTATCAAACGTCATATTAATCAAAGTTTTGAGTGCCTGCAACTAAAACTCAAAAACCTGAAATTTTACCAGTTGATTTATGAAAGGTTAAAATCACCTCTGATTACAATATTTGAAAAACGTTGTCTTTGCACATTCACGAATTTGTATAGGTTTTCTAGTACGGCTTCAAAAGCATTTGGTGGCCTGTAGATCCCTCCGACGAAAATTGGACTAGTATGGGTACGCTCCTTGACCCATACCGATTGAATGTTCAAAACATCGTGAATTAACGTTGCATCCATATTCTTCTTAAGACCTATTGCCACCCCTCCCCCTGTTTGTGTCCCGGTCTATGCAGAAAATTTGATGCGTTGGTGGAATGAATTCGGCTTTTTGATGTTTGCGTGCAACCATGTTTCTGTTATAACAACTGTATCAGGATCATCGGACAATAATATGTGCTTCAGTTCAGCAGTTTTGTTCATTATGCTTCTGGTGTTTATATTGGTAAGAGTTAATGAACGAGTTACCAAACACCGTTGTCATTCAGTGCTAGATTGCCTAATTTTGTTGTCCCGCTGGCTCGTGTTATTCAGAATGTGGGCGTTTTCCCCTGGGTCCCACTCCCACTTAACAAATTTTAGTATAACCCTGTTGCCTTTGTAGTGAATGGCCAGCCCGAAGCGGACGAAGAAGAGCAGACTTCGAGACTGAAGGTTTTTAGGAACCGATCTCGTCGGTGCTGGTGGTTCTAACTGGAGTATTTTAAAATAATTTATTAAATATCTATGTAGCCTCAACGCAACATATTGGTTACCCGGACGTGATCCGGAGGTCGTTTCCTAAGAACCTTCAGTCTCGAGACCTGCTCTTCTTATTTGTCCGCTTCGGGCTGGCCATTTACTACAACTTTATTACGGTTTTATTTGTCACTATTCCAAAAAAAATCTTTTTTTTCCTGTCTGATATGAACCGAGAAGTCTTCGGATAATGAAATTCAAGTTCCCTTCTGTGTCCGTAAATTTCTCCGGATGCTTTCTTTTACATTAACGTGAAGCAGTTGCAATAGGACAGGCCTTGATTTCCCCGTAATCGGTCTCCCAATCCTATGAATCCCCTCACACCAACATCTCCGATGCTTAATTTGTTTTGTAAAATCTCTGAGACAATAACTCCTCCTAAGTTCAGCTCACTTTCGTTTCGATTTTCAAGATTTCCAAAAACTACTAGATTGTTTCTGCGCAGGAACAATCTACGTAGTAACAAGCAATATGCCGATGACATATGTGTAATCAGTTGGCGAAGGGACTATTCGGAAGTCAAATGATGAACATTAGACTTTCCTTTCAGGAAAACGGAACCGAGTTGGAGAAAAATTTGTATGAAGACAAGAAGAAGTTGTCTACAGTTATAATGACGAAGAGCGAAGAGGGTATCACATTGGTAATCTATACGTTAAATCGTGCACATTAGATTGATATCTTACCTCGAATGGTTAAGAAATTTCATTCATTGCCGTAAAAAGCTGCTCATGTCCTGTTCTCCCTGTATCGCATTGTGCACAAGTGAAAATGTTAAAATTGTGTATATTTTATGGATAAACAAGAAAAACAATATTTAAGATTCTCCTCTATGCTAACTTGATAAGTAACCCACTGTAATTTTTTTGCGGCAATAATGTTGGGATTTAATTTCACTACAGATTACTGCTAACAAAAAAGCTTTAAAGGACACATGCAAAGGAAAAACCATTTTTTAGACAGCTTAGATGGAAAAAGGATGTCATAAAACGATTTTACAACCAAGAAAAAAAATTTTTAGAGCTATATTTACGGCGCTATACGAATTTGTAGTTGGCGCTCGCGGGAGCCGCCGCTGGTCACGTGGTAGGCCCGCGCGCCGCCGCGCTGCGTCGCCGCCGCACGCTGAGCGTCGTGCGAACGCCGCTTCAACGCGTTTCTCCACGCCGCCGTCGCCGCCGCCGCAGAAGTTCGTCTGCTTCGGGGCGCCGCCGCCGTCGTCTGACCGGCGCACAGGTCTATCACGTCTGCTTGAGCTTTTTCAGGAGTTTCCTTTGGGCTCTAAAAGTTACTTATTCATCTTAGTTTTTTGTTATACTTAAAACAAAGATGAATAAGTTACTTTTAGAAGCCATAGGAAGCTTCCGAAAGAACGCACGCACCACGTAATAAATAAGGACCAGTCACGTGATAAATACGGACCACTTTTCCGCGGTGCCCGCGGGCGCCAACTACAAATTCGTTTTGCGCTATAAATATAGCTCTAAAAATTTTTTTTCTTCGTTGTAAAATCGTTTTATGGCGTCTTTTTTCCATCTAAGCCGTTTAAAAAAAGTTTTTTTCCTTTGCATGTGTCCTTTAAGTGCTCGGTTCTTTTTATAAAAACAGGTATGCACAGAGTGAAGCGATAAAACAATAGATTATTCAGTGTAACAGCGTAAACAAAAGTGAGCAATACAAAGTAACTCGTATTGTGCAGTCACTTAAAAAATAATGATGTTCAGGACAAACTTTTTTTAATAAGCTCAGTTTAAGAACAAAACCATCTCAGAAAGTTTTGAAGTCATATTTTTTACAAAACAAAATAGAACCCATTTAGCATGTCAGAGAAACACCTAACTTGCCACAATTCAGTTTGTCGACCATAGGGGCACTAACTTGAACCTAATGCGGTTTTGCTCCAAGGGGTTAGTCAACGCCAGAGTAATTTTCCCTTTGACTTTCTAAAGATTTTTTTTAGTTTGCAATACAATTTCTGCAGTGCCAGGTTTGAGCGAAACGTACCAGATTACAGTAACACTACTAGAAGTAAATCCTAAATTTGGCACTTGATTGGTAGTTTAAGCACAAGAGTGCCACATGAAAACCAGACAACAAGAAGTGAGGCCTTACTGTGGCACTTAACTGGCGATTTAGACCCGATGCCAGATGACAACGAAGCTGCTTGGAGTGAAACCTAGCTTCGGCACTTTGTTAAATTAGGGCCAAAAATGTCCGGACTCGGGGCGAAGAAGGTCAAGTTTTGCTCAAACCTGAATTTTTCGGACTTTTTAAGGCATACATTTTAAAACAAATGAACCGAATTTCAGCCAAAAAGACGGTTCTACCTGTGATATAATGCAAGGCGCATAGACGTTACATTTATTTATTATACTTTATTATATTTTCGACAGGCAGAAATATGAATTTTGTTTACAAAAACGAAAGTATACAGGCCAGCTGGTTACGAAGCATCATAATACAAACCCTAAGATAGGACTTGTTTCCTTTTGGCTAAAGGTTCCAATTATGATGCTTTTATTTTTTTCTGTGTTGAGCGCGTGAATATTCACGCCTAGATTATTCAGTTATAAAAATACTCCTAACGTGTCAGAATGCGAAAGCTTTCGTATACGTAGCGTGTTTCTACAAGCTGCGCGCCGCTCTGAGCTCGGCCGTGCGACCTCTCCGGAGTCTGTCCGGGCGAACTCGGCTGGCTCTGCGGCCGTCCGCTCCCTTTTACCGGTGGCCGGGCCGCTGCGGCACCATGGAAAGGGCTTCCCTGTAGGGTGGCGTTCCTTGGAACTACGCCGCGCGACAGCCAATGGGGTGGCTGCTATCTTTGTTCCATGCGGCATGAAGATTTAGGTATCATTTGGCGCGGCTTGAAAAGCTAATAACGGCTGTTCGCTCCATGAGACAGTTAATGCTTTCGCAATGAAAAGGTGTTATGTTCACCCGTAACCTATATGAATTTTTGATAAACGTTACTTCTTCTAGAAAGGAATTCTGAATGAGGAACTGAAAATTGAACCCTTGCTTGTTATGCAACGAATATCCGGGAAAGGAATACCCCACAGAATTTCACAGATTGAACTGCCTGCTTTGAACATTTCTTCTAAGAGCGGTATGCACCTTACATTTTTAACCTAGCTAAAATATATGTAGACAACCTGCACAATTCAACTTCTCACAAATTCTAAGGACGTTATGAATATTCATGGCGCATATTTTCCTTCGCCCTATACCCAATTCCATGAAAACATAAACACCTTTAACTGCATAGAAAACACGAGAGACAAAAATATAGCCATGCTAAATCTAGAATCTAAAAAAAAATACTCCGGCGACTTCTTTTAAAGTTACCGAATCTTACTTCATCGTCTCAGTACCAAAACTTCACTCTTTTTATGCTATTTAGTTTCTCGTAATTAAGTCTATATATTTAAAAGCAGCGAATGAAGGTCACGATAAAGCGAACATTCAAAGGTTCTTGCTACTTCAGCTGCTGCAATGTCACATGTTATAAAAGTTCCAGGTCATTTAGGAGTACGTCACGAATCTCTTACAGATAACCAGCAAGTGCTGAAGCATTTGCTGTCCCCAGCATTTGTTTCGCTCCAACAAACTGCTTGTATTCTGTTGGAACCAAGTTTTACTGCTTCGAGACAAAACCAGTACCTACGTTTTTTTTGCCACTTTCATCCAGCGTCGCCAGTATAAATTTTAATCTTGAAAAGGTGGCGAAATGCAAACTTAAAAATTTATAAAATGCACAGGAAAGATTTGTCCTATTAGTTGGGATTTCAGTTGAGATGTGGTTGTGTTGAACCTATATTGGGGCAAATGAGGAATCATGAATATCAGAATGCAAATAAGCTGAAACAAAATCACTGTACATTCAACGGAATTAACATTGGCGCTCCTTCCTCACCAGAAGCAGTTCTCATTCTCATGCAGCTAGGTTCTCTAATGTTTCAGAAACAACCTATTATTTTTGATTGTCCAAAATATTTGTCAGGATGCGACATACATTATGGTCATAGTCCTTAATATGCAGGGTGTTTTTTTATTCTTTACAGATTTGTTTAAAAAAAGTCATGGAAGCTACACTTATGCGGTTTGTGCAAGTGAGTTAAACGGCCAGGGGGACGTTATGTGGATGGCTAATCTTTGCAATAGCTCGGAAAAAGTCATGGAAGCTACAATTATGCGGTTTGTGTGAGTGAGTTATATGGCCAGGGGAACGTTATGTAGGTGGCTAATCTTTGCAATAAGTCCAATAATTAGTTAAAATTTGGTAATTAACTTTTTAATTAATCATATTAGTCTCATGATTCCAAACAGAAATATGCTGAGCGTCGTCCGAGACCCCTAAATCAGTATTTTTTAGAAAGACTTTGAGCGCGTGAGAAACACACTAGAGCGCTAAAGTAACCAGTCGTGGAGCAGGTACAAGGCTGGGGCAGGATAAGAGGCGGAAACATTGCGCGGGCGCATTACCGCAACCGCTATCTTTGTACCTGCTCCACGAGTGGTAACTTAAGTGCTATACTACGCTCCTCACGCGCTGAATGTCGTTCTGAAAATGACTGATTTAGTGGTTTTTAATAACGATGATCAAGTTTCTGGTTGGGACCTTATGTTCTATTTTCACTAATTAAAGATTTATTTTATGAATATTAATTAATTAGTTGACTTATCACAAAGATTAGCCCCCCACGTAGTGGCCCCCTGGGCGTAAAACTCACTCGCACAATCTGCGTATATGTAGCTTTCTTTGTTTTTTAAACGAATCTGTAAAAAATAAAAAAAACGCCCTGTATCTACACTTTAACATTTTTTACACCATTTCTAAATTACTGAAATTGGTAATTTCCAAAGACAAATAAATGTGAATAAAATTGCACGTGCAATCAGAGACATCGCATGTAAAAATATACTTAAATTTCATAGTTTTAAGGCGAGTGTGTGCAGTGCATGCACACCGGGTTTCACTAATTTGAAGAAATGTATAATCTTAATCACAAAATTTGCACATATATGTACCATTGAATATATAAAAGTTCTCATATATTACTTCTTCAACAGGTAATTATAGCATGCATGTATCCAAAGCGATGAACGATCTCTCGGCAGAATACACAAACTTCATAATATTATAATCGTTCTTTCTTCCCTCTATCAGTAATTTTTTTCTTTTTTCACAATATGTTCAACATCGCATAAACTGTTTTCTCTTTAGGCAAAATAAAAAAAAAACACGAAAAGCGTCTCAGTTCAACAGTTCTATGCCCGACCGATGGGAAGATCCTTTTAGTATGACGCCGTTTCCCAACGATAAGGCTGTTATTGTAGGTCATATACCAAAATTATGTCGTTAACATCGTTAACCCCTTAAAGTATGAATGTAAACAGAGGGAATCAAATTAACACTTACTGGGAGGGCATGAGGGCAGCAAATCAAGTTTAATACGTCAGATCGAGCGCGAAGCCCATAGGCTAGAAGAAAAGCGATTTGGAAATTTCGGCATTCATCTACAGGGACAAACAGTACACGTTTCGTCACTTGTCGTCTTACGTAAACCCATGTGCATCACGAATGAAATAATATTCATACAATACGCAAAAGAGATCAAGGTACACTTAAGCACTTCTTATGAGTTGTGAATGCAAAGGCATGCACGTCATTCTTCCACTTCCTTATTTCTTCTCCAGTGTATTCGCGTCGACAAAAGAGCGCGCTCTCTCCCAACACTCTCTCCTCGCCGCAGCGCGATGGGGTGAGCGGTCGTTGAAACTGACGTGCAGCGGCCAATGGGACCGAAGCCGAAATCCATCAACTTTACACCGCTCTTTGGGATCGGGGAAACTAAGTGCCGTTGTCTAGGCTTTTCGCGTGGTTTCATAGTTGGGGGCTGGCTTCACTTGGGGAAGGAATTTAAGGTGCCGTTTGGCGCGCTTCGAACTGATAACGTCGGCTCGCTCATGGGACAGTTACTGCTTTCACATTAAAAACAAGTACTACTAAAAGACAGGACGAGCGCTGAGTTAGAGCTGACCTTTCTTAGACAAGTTAAGGGATGATAATAAGGATAACAAGAAAAAAAATAAAGAAAATAAGTAACTACTTTTTATATGTTTAAAATAATATGATTGAAAAAGAAGGAAAAGTTATCCAAGATTTTGCCATATGTTTTATCTCTGCACTCAAATATTCCTGCATTGACCTCTAGAAAAAGCTTTTATGCGAAATTTAAAACTTTAACGCCTCTGGGTACAAGAAACTAACGGAAGTCTGTCAAAACCAAATAAAAACAGGAAGGAAACATTCAAAAGAAACATGGCCTCACCGTTGTGCCGTACATTCGGCGAATTTCACTTCGCATTAAAGGGATGCTGAACCGAACTTTTGGGTGGAAATTCTTGGTCGCAATGGCATACATAGCATGTCCTTTACTTCTAAATGACGTTGTTTTGAACGAGAAGGCGTATAAAATTGAATAAGCACTAAAAATACAATTTTACGCAACCCCTGGTGAGCGTCGCGGAAAGCTCGCTTCGTGACGTGCGCATTCTCATTCGCCTCAAAAGACAGACGGAGCCAAGCCAAGCCAGGCGCTAAGCCGGGTGGCGTTTGTTATTGTTAGTACCACGCGGGCTCTGCCCGCGTGGTACTAGTACCAGCCGCTTTGAGAACAGCCGCCGAGCGAAGAATCAAGGCGAGCACCAACGAACGAGGAGAATGCGCGGAGGCACCAGGGGCGCTGGGGGCGCCGAGAATGCGCACGTCAGTTCCGCTACGCCTGCTCTCAAAAGGACTCGCTCGCGCCGGCGACTTCCGGCCGAGGGTTCGCTCTTAATTCAAAGAAATACAATAATTCGGGCCCCATCCGTCTGATTGAATATCGTTTTTAGGTACAGTACCATCCCGTGAAGCCCGCTCGGGTAATAATTATGAGATTTCAAATATCGGTTCAGCATCCCTTCAAGAAGGTAGGTTCCAGGTTTGATGTGCAAGCGGTTCTGTTTGCAACTGACAAGCTAAAACTTCTTTGCCCCAATATCAATTCACAGCGTAAACACTATTCGACTGTGCTGCAAAACATACCCACAAATATGTAAGCGTCCCCTGCGAAGTAGAATATAGTTTTCTTTCTAAGCAAGAACGTTTTTCAAGGATAGGCAGGCAGGTGCGTAAATGTGATAAACAAGAACACGCTTTGTTCCTCACTCGTCACTGGCGGACTATTTTGTAAAACATGGCAGGAAAAATAATTTTACCTTTTTCTCTGCACAAGTGGTTCCACCATCAGCACTGAAGAGAAATACTTGAAGCTAAAGGCAGTTTATTCAAAGAAGCTTCATATGCGCTGCACCATCCGCAGCACAGTCACAAAGGAATTGTCTCTTTTAAGCCTTGGTTCCTTATGCACTTCATATACGTTCCTTTATTTCATTCTTTTTCCCTAAGTCATCCTCGGAACATGCTCTTCTTCTATTGTACGTACAATTAAATTCGTTTAAACTTTAAACTTTTTTAATAGTATTTTTTTTAATTTATATTTAGACAACGCTTTCCCAGTCTCCTCTTTCTGCTAGTTCTTGTCTTTTTGACTAGTGTTTATGAAATCGTGTCTAACCAACTAGACCATTGCTTCACTCTGATGTATGGAGAAACAAGTGAAGCTCTTCACTTTGATTTCTAGAAGCTACATCAATGTAGGTACTTCTGAGTGTGTAACGAACATTTTTCAGACATGGCCCTTGAAAATGTGTCTCAACTACCCCTATTAGGTAAGCAGGTTCCTCTAATCGTGTGAGACTATTGTTTAATTATATTTGAGGAAGTTTACTGGCTGAAATATACCACATTTTTTATTTTATGTATAGAAAATCGACAAGATCCACCACTACTCGCTGTGGCCTGCGAGATAATTGTATTGTTAGATTCTGTCTATGGAATAGGATTCTCCGGTCTCTTTGAATATTTATTGGCTCTGATGACTGCGGTGAGTTATGACTTCATATATTTTTGTTCTTACATTCGCAAGCACCAACACCAATTAGATCTGAGAGAATATAGCTTCACAAACCAACTTCAGTAGCGAAACTAGAGCAAGGATGGAGGCCAGCTAGATTGAATAATTTATATATTAGTTTAAATACCTTCAGAGCCATCGCCTTTATAGGGAGAGGTGGAAACAAGAGATAACAATAAAACAGAAAACAGTAGTTCTACACTTAGACGATGTAATCTCAAACAGTGCATGGTTTCTTCAGCGTTCTTAAACAGTTGATCAATAAAATGTGGTACAAAGTTATGCGGCGGAATTTAAAGTACCAATAATAAGCAATACGTTCATAACACATAGTGGAAGCCTGGAAAAGAAAGACGATATGGTGCAGAGGTTCGTATATCTCTCTGGTGTTTAGGAAACCCGAAGTATTAATTTTCCTCCATCAAAATATGGTCTTTCAGATTATTTCTAACACTTATTTTTACTTGATTAGTACTGTTGAGTTATCTGCACACTTAGACTTTGTATTATTTAGAAACCATGATGAGACAATGAAAATACCATGTTCATATTTTTTATAGTTTAATTTTCCTGTCTTCAAAACAGAAAACAAAAAACGCAATGTAAAGAATGGAAAAGTGCCACAAAAGGGGACAGAGTAAGGACGACGACAACACAGGTTGCACTGGCAACTGTATTTTTATTTAGAAAAACATTGCTTCAAATACACTTTAAAACACTCCACGTGCCCACTTTTTATCTAAGAATAAACGCTCTTTTCCTGTCAGGGTCGAGGAAGGTTTACTGATACACTTATCTGCACCCTTTGTTTTTATAACATACGCTTCATGGATTTCCTTTGTAGTGTTTTTGTTGTGACGCCCCATGATAGCAATGGCATTTAACACTTGTGTACAGACACATAGGCTGCAATGCACAGATAAATGCCCTTAATGTGACTGTTTTAAAGAGTCAGCATGCTCTCTCGCGCGACCATTCACGCAACGGCCTGTTTGGCCTACGTAGGAGCCACCGCAGGAAAGCGCTATGTTATAAATAACACCGGTTTGACAAGGGTTAATTGATAAGCGTTAAGTAAAAACGTATATTGATCAAATCCAACCTAAGCAGAAAAGTTGCTTGTTTGTTTGAGATTTCCTGCTGCTCTAGACGTTGTGGGATACAGCACGCGTTTTCTCTAGCACATCATCTACTATACAAAGTTTTAATCCTGACACCTGCAGATATAACACCTGGTAGATTTCAAAGGCGGATTAAGACCTATGCGCTTGAATGGTACCGACTTTGTGATGACTGCTTATGATTGCTTCGGAAAAATATGGTTGGCAACCCAGTTTCGCGGAACGCTTCGAGGTTGGAACGCAAGGAGAAATATAGCAGTCGGTAGTGCTCATGCGTGAACATCTAAACCAGCACGAGTGCGTTAATTGCAATACGGAGTGTTTTGTTTTTTTTCACGGACAACGTAATTGAATATAACTTCTTCGGAATTTGCCATCAGCATCAAAAAGGGATAGATGAATGTGTACTGCCTAAGTAGCACAGTCCTCTGGGTCAAATATTTTTTTTGTTTAGTAATAGAGCAACAAAAATTCCATGAGTCCAAGCTAGACCCATGCAATCTCAACCTTCTTCGGCCAAGGTCTTTGTATCTTGATGCTGATTTGCCATACAAGGGCGAAACCTAGGCTTCACTGCTGTTTCTTCGGTTCATTTGTGACATCTTTCGCTCAAGTATGGCAGTTCGGCAATTATGCGGTAGTGTCAGAGAAAATAAATAGAAATGCCACAAAAACGTGATCTGTTGCTAACTGAGGACTTGAATCAAAGCTGTGTAGTGCCCAAGTTTTGGCCATAAGATTGTTAAGCATATGCCAAGTCAAGCTTTTTTTTTTCTCAGCGTGCTACCTCAGTGCTTTGTTCAAGCGTTTTCTTCGCCCGCAAATTGTAATATAAATTCCACACGTTTTCTACACTTTGTTAAGCCAGCTTACGTTTTAAAGTTTTCAGTAGCTCCGATTCGTCCCTAATGACTACAGCAAAACGACTCCCCCTGTATCAGGCTAATTAATTTTAGTGGCATGCTATACTAGCCCCAAATATTTATGGAGACATTGCCATGGATAAGCTCCAAAATGACGTTTTTAGATGATTCATAGGTAAAGTAAATTAAACGAAGTCGAAGCTTATTAAAACTTAATTTTTGCTGCAATTTGAAAAATATGCGCATTTAGGACAAGCATTCAATAAATTGCTATTTAAATCTCAAAAAACGGACCTGCAAAAAAAAAGAAATCAGTAATAATTTTTTTTTTAAATTTCAGGTGAAACTTCGGTTTAGCTTGATGAATGATCCAATAGTTACTCTACGTGTTGTCGGCATTTACCGATTAACTTCTGAGGTGAGTCGATTAATCAATTCACAAATGCGCTTTTTATAGCTTTACATGTTTTTGATTTCAAGGAGGAATCCCTTATTTTTTCTTATTCATTCGGATATGTATTGGCTGTACAATCAATAAGAAAATTATATATGTTTCTTAACCAACGTCCTGTGTTTGGAGGTCCGGACATGTTTTATATGTTCTTAGGGTGAGTATCAAGTAAAGCTTCTTACGACGTTTTGAAGTTTCACTTTAATTATCTATACGACAGGGGTATATTTAACAAGTACTCTAATAATTTGATCTCACATCTGAATTTAGAAGAGACCTCGCTTCAATCAATGGTAACACCCTAAACCCAGGTATTAGTGGTAAGTGCATTGCATTAACTTTCTTCGTAATTATAGTGAGATATTTGAAGTGAGTCAATCTTCTACAACGGTTTCTACATTCTCTTATTGCTGTATCGCACATTGTTTTGCTTCATTATTTGTGCGAATGATCCGTTGTCTCCCAGTATGTTTAGAATCACGTCGGAGTAAGTACTGCGGCGGTCTGACTTGTCCGGTACTGATGACAATATTCAAAGTAATTGTAATCGATGAGTTTTGGGCTCATTTTGTAATTATTTGATTAAATTTATTGAAACAAATAATCACAACTGTAGTATGATTACTTTCGGAAGTACTAAAATTACTTCTAACGGTTTCTTTTTCCCCTCCCCTTTTCTTCATGTCGAATGTAACCACACTTCCTTCGATATTTTGAACGCACCTGAAGTGTTGCCTGAGGGGATTATTTTCCATCAATTTTCTGGCGAACTCGACCGGACGCGCATATACGTACTTGATGAAGCAACCACAAGCGATGATGCTGGTCTATCCTAAGGTTCTATATGAAAGTGCTCGTGGCCTAAGATCAAAAGCAGTTGAATTGAAAAATATTATTTCTAATGATATAGATATAGTGTGTCTCGCAAAATTGTTGCCATGGGACACTGTACCTAGCTCTGAATACTTTTCTTCAAACTAGGTTGTCCACAGGAGAAATCGCGATAATGCGAACACTGGGCAAGAGTTTGGAGGTGGGGTTTCGGTGGCTGCTGACTTAGCGGGCCAGGCGCTTCGAAGAGCGGATATTGAAACATACGCTGATTGCGTTTGGGTAGAACTCCCTGCAAGTGCTAGGCTCCACTATTTCATTGAAAACGTACTTCCCTCCGCTTTTTGATGATGTTGCGTTTATTGACCATTTTGAATCACTCCCTATCATTTTGCATTTTTCTGAATACAGGGTGCAATTATATTGGGACTTTTACCTGGCTTGTACCGACTGATCGATCACGACGGTGTTGCATATAAATAGTGTTACTTCTAAGAAAGCGACAAGGCTCTTTACATTTTAAAGTTTCTAGGGCTTTACTCAGTTTAACTCCTGTCAAAATACAGCACGCAATGTCCTTAATGTATGTTTATGAAATGGTCCTATGCAGTCTATTTTTCAGGCTATTGTACCATTGGTGCGTGTTGATATATTATATCATCCTTCTTCTTTAGTTTAGTTTTCCCTGCAATGTAGGCCCCTTCCTAGCCATCAGTTATTTTCGTTCTGTTATTATTGCGATGGTGATTACATTGATTGCATAATAGCCTAGCTCATCTAAACTTGTTTGGCGTATTATTGGACGAAAACACGGATTCGGCCACCACTAAATGGACTTCGGTAGTAAGTAATGACATTAACCATTTTCTTGCGAAAGAGCATATGAAAACTGCACCCTACGTGGTGTACGCTAAATGTAGTGCTTATAGTGTTCTAGTAAAGATGAACTATTGCAATAATTGAACTTTGAAACTAAAGAACCTCGGATGTTCTGACGCTGTGCTAAAAACAATATGCGCGACAACGCACACAAGTTACGGGAAGTAGGTGAATTTTTAAGTTTATTAACTGGCATATGGCACAAAATGGTCAACATGCAAACAAGCTTGCTTGTATTAATCATGTTTGCACTCTGTGAATAAAAAGCAAAATTGAAAACATATTAGAAGAAAGAGAAGAAAGGTGACAGAAAAGCGTCTGAAATCAAGCTAAAAAGGTTTATGTCATACAACGCTTTTATTCAATCCTCCGAAGGTCGTCCGCATCGTCAAAAAACAAACACAGAAGTCTCTACTGAGCACTTTGTGTTTGTCCGTCCGTTCTGTTTTTCCGACTTCGAGGTTCTTAGCGCTGTACTCAAGTACCACCAGCTCGTTTGCGCCCTAATTTTCTTTATAGACTTCTCATCTGCTTTTAATCTCAATAACACAAAAGTTATCGACGCTATTCGAAAGCTTAAACCTAAGATTTTCACGTGGATTTAAAGTATACTTAATTTTATAATAATAATAATGATAATAATAATAATAATAATAATAATCAAAAATCAAGAATAATTTTTATTAGGTGTCTAGGAACGACCATGCGGTCTTGGTACTGCCACACCGAAACTTACAGACTACAAAAAAAAATAGGAAAAATAACAAAAACCTAATAAACTCAAAACAATGAGTAAAAGATCTGATACATATAACGCATACTGACAAAAAGATAAGATATACACAACAAGGAAAGAACGGAACACAGTGTCCGAACGTAGAGTAGAAGACTACCACAAAAACGAATATACCTTATTAAAATTATATATAATAACATCAGAATCACGACAGGTTCAGCGAGACTCATACAAGACTCTGAGAGACCTGACAAATTCAGTCACACAAAAAAATATCAAGATAACTTGCAATGCCATTATATGCCCGACACATGCGAAATATGGGGTCCAGGATGCTTAATGTCCGAAGAGAGTAAAACGACGTTGTCAAACGGATCGCTGTCCGAGGAGCTCGTAAAGATATCTGTGAGAGCAGTTCTGAACAGGCGGCCATGCCATGAAGGACTTCGAAAAGGAAAACCAGATCTGCCTTTTCTTGACGGTGATATGAGCTGTTAATATGTAGCACGTCCTATACACTGTTACTCTTTGATAGAAATAATAATAATATTAATATTCAATAAATCAATCAATCAATGTTTTTTTTAAGTCCCCAGGAACAACCTTGCGGTCTTGGTATGGGTGCATTCAGGAAACATGAAAAACATAACACTACACACACAACAAACAAACAGTAAACAATAAAAACACTTAAAACAGATCACATATGTCACATAAACTCTCTACGGTATACCACCACGAAAGCGAAAGAAAAGGAAAACGAGAGTATAAAGTTTGGTTCTGAGCAACCTTATAAAATGCAATAATTGGTAAGCAAAATTTAGGTGAGAACCTTCAGCGCTCTGATGAACTCCGGTGTGTTATTGTTAAATATATCAATAGTGTCTGTAGAAGAGCAATTGTAGGTGTGCCCGATTCATGACATGGGGTCGTGAAGATTAGTTATGCGAGCATTGTAGAGGGGTGCATTTTGTCATGTAGTTTTTACGGGAATTTTCAAACGCACATTTGAGATAAATGATGAGCAGTCAGTGATGCCATGAATAAGTTTGTACAGAAATAGGATATTGGCATTTTCTCTCCTACGCCGCAAGGTGGGCAGTGCCAAGGTTTGTTCCTACTGAACGCCCTTTTGCAAGTCTATGCTAACAGTGCTTAGTTTTTGCGTCAAGTAAAAAGAAAGACAGGCATGTAAAACTATCTCAAGAACCTCTGAAAAGTAACTCAACAAAAGCAAAGGGTGGTACTTATTTACTCCAGACGCGTCACGGCTTTGTGTATTGGCACTACCACTGACCTTTTCCAAAGACATAGGAAAACACAATTTCTCAGTGATAGGTTAAATATGTGCAAAGTAAAGGGGAAAACGTATCAGTGCATCCTTTAACAATATGGCTAGGCATAGGATCACCTCGGGATGACTTCTTATTTTTAATTTTGGAATGGCCTCTAAAATGTTATTTATCCCGATCTCGATTAATGTGAAAATGTTGTTACAACCTGTAGCACAGATTGAGAACTTGCTTTTGTATTCCTTCTTGGAATAACATTCACGAAAGTAATTTGGGAATATATTAGCTACATTTTCAGGATATGTAGTGTATTCCGTATCATTACGTAGATAGATTTTTCTTGCTGAGTCTTTCGTGTGCGTCCTGACAAATCACCAGAATTCATCAGGTTCACGGTAGAGGCTATTTACTGTCGATATTTTTTATATATGTATTTTTAATGTTTGAACAGTTCCTTTACAAGCGCCTGTAAACACTGACCTTTATGTACCGTGACTGAATTCCGGTTCTTTTAAACAATTTAGGATAGTGTTATTTTTTACGCATGTAGTGTTTTTACTCTTTCGATAACCATAACGGGTATTTAGAAGGCTTAGACAATCGCTCTTAAACACACGCATCGATTGCATTTTTTACTATCTTCGTCAAGGGCTGAGATGCAGAATCTTTACTGTTATCATATAGAACCGATGACCAGTTATTGTCATGAAGGAACGTATATACACCTAAATAATCACCCATATGATAGTCATATCTGGTTAAATTTTGTCTGTCACGAGACCTCAGTGGTAAAGAAAAATATACGATGAAGGGCGGTTGAGAAAACGTCAGGTTGCACAAGGGTATCGCTAATTGAAATGACGCTTTTTACAGGGCAGTTTGAAAGAAAAAGTTGAAGAATATTCTTGGCCGTGTTCCTAAAATGATTATGCTGAGTTAGACTGTTAAAATAATGAAATCTACTAGACATGACGCTTTTACAACCGTTTGATTTTTTCCACTACTGCTTAAACCGGTGGATCCATCCACTCTTGGTAGATTTAAACCTCCGTTCATATGTGCTTTAAATTTCGAAAAACCAATTTGATGTTCAAGCGTTTTTAATTGTTTTACAAACACACTCGAATCCGAGAGGGGAAGAAAATATAGTTTCCGACGAGGTAATTGAACCTATCCCGTGATAATAATTCAACCCATACACACCCTCCATACGTTTCCAAATCTGACCTCCTGCATGATTTAATGTTATCCCGTACGGATGTCCAACACCCCCCCCCCCCCCCCCCCCCCCGACACATTTCTTCCTGGTTGCACCGTAATGTCTGTACCTTCGATAAACACTGTATGATGTTGGAAAGTAACTGGTGCTGGAAATGTCGTTCATGAGCCAAGTTGCAGTTGAACAGAACATGTAGAAATTAGTGGGAACGACAGTTGACATACAGTAACCTGCTCTCGCCCTCAAACCGCGAGCATTCTAATAATAGCATTAAATTTTCGAATAGTCATCAGTACTGTTTGGTAATAATTCTCGCGTGATATAAAGCTTTACAAAAAAAATCTGGTGAAAGATACACCCCTCGGGTCATAAGGTCCTGTTGTGGTAGATTTGACCCTTTTTTGAAACGTATATTTAATATATCTCTAGTGAAGGGTATTTTCTCTGGTTAGTGGAAACCTTCTCTAGTACCAATTTTTGAAGCTGGTGATCCGTCACTAGTTGATAATTACAGTCCTGTTTCGTGATTGCGCGATTTCACGAAAGTTTTCGAAACGGGTATGCATAAGCGCATTTTTAGGTATCTTAATAAAACGATATAACTTTTAACCATGGGTTTCTCAAGGAAAAGTCTTTAGAAACAAATTTCTACTCTTTTCTAGATTTCTGTGTATCGCTAGTTTTAAACAGAGGCCACAATGATGCGGTATATTTTTGACATGTCAAAATAATTTCCCCGTGTAGATGATTCTTTACTCCTTTTCAAGCTTTCTCTTTATGGCCTGTTCCCTAAGCTCTGCAAATGATTGAATAACTGATTGTTTTTACGCAGAAAGACGGTTCGTGTTGGAAACTCATAAAAAAAGTTTTATATGAACTTCCGATGAATCCCAGGGACCAAAACTGGGACTAATATTTTTTTTGGTAAACAATATAGTTTTATGCGACAAGAACCTTCTTCTTTATTTTGTCTCGCGGAAAGTTCCGTGTCAGGGGCAGAGATAAAGGCTTGGTGCCTGGCAGGTACCCTGCCCCCCCCCCCCCCCCCCCTACAGTTCAGCAGTGCAGTACAAAAACACAGTGGCAAATACATCAGCGAACAAAATGCGCCATTTACCAAACCGATCTGTTAGAGGAAAACAGACCGAAATACATGTGCAGCATTCTAAGAAAATAAAATAAAAGTTAGAGTTTTATACACCATAAAAGTGAAAAAAAGACATAGATCATCGAAAGCGACCAGGAACAAACGTATGCTTCCGTTGTGAAATACAAGAGATACAAGTATAGAATACATCACATTAAAATCAGCCATAACACAGTGGTATTAGTAACAGAAAAATAAAATGATTTTCTCTCACACTTAAACATCAAAAACAAGGAATGAATAGATGCACAAATCAGACATATTTAAAACACTCCTAAAGTTTACGGCAATAAAAAACATGAAAAAGCAATTTCACTGGTCCCCAGCATTCTCCTACAAGCACATTTCAAGCTATTGAAAAGTTGAGAGAAATCTACGGACATATTGTTTCTGTTTAGAGTTTTATTTATCTGGAACTATAGCCTTTGTCGACCATAGTTTGTTATTATTGCCGGCACCTTCCTTATTCGGTTTCGAATATTGTACGTGCTGAGATTGTATGTTCATGTAGTGTGGAGCTTGTTTCTGTGTATCAATCGTAATAGTTTGAAATAAAATAGTTGGTCTGCATTTAGCGTATTATATTTTCAAAAAAATTTCGCGGACAACATCAAACTTTTTTTGGATGTAAGGAGCTACCTGACTGTACTTTATTTCAAAATGATAGTGGCGCAAATTACGGGGAGTGTGTGACAACTGCTATGCAGCTAAATTCAGGAAAATCTAAATTGAGATATTTATCAAGAAAACGTGACGTTTTCTTGTTGAATCATGTGCTAGAAGGCATTGCAATAAATGCTGTGTCTCATGTGAAATATCTCGGCGTTTACATTAATATCACTCTTTAGCATGTTTCTAAGGTTGTTGATACTGCGATAAGAAAGTTGGAAATGATCAATCGTATATCACGTTTTTTACTTCACCCTTATCTTTCGTGCGTCTGTTGTGCAAGGTCGTGCGCTCAGGACTTGCATTTGGATATATTATTTAGAACACAGTAGCTTTAACCAAAGTAGCAAGGATTAAAAATGTGACGAAATTTATTTGAAATAGTTGCGAGGGTCGAAAAGGTGTTCGGTTACGATCCTTTGTGAACATTATTCAGATTTGAAAGGGTTTACGAGGAGGGCTATTATATACATTAATTCTCTCAATAGGATAGCCCATGACACTATAAATTTCAGAAAGGTTACGTGTTAGTAATGACTTTCAAGGGTCCACTAAAGCAAGTCGTCATTACTTAACTTTATACCCCAAGAAACTGTTTGAATTATCACAATTTTCTTGACTGCAGTTTGATTTTAATAACGGGAAATTGTGTATTATATATTTTTCTTTGTTTCGGTAAATTTAAGCCAGCCTTGCAAAAATGTGGGTTGTCTGACTCGGAGTTTGTGGTTTGTGTAGAAGTTGTACCTGCTTCACAAACCCGTATTTGTGTCGATTCCCACGTTTCTGTGCATTTGAAATTGTGTTTGTGTACATTTTCAATTGTGTTGCTTTAAACATAAACTATAGAGCACAACCCAAAAGGCTCCATAGCCGGTCGTGGGCAGTAAAGAAAAATAAAATGTTCTTCATCTTCTTATTGTTATTATAATCGCGTCCCTCGTTTATATAAGTCTCCTACCAGAAAGTACTCGACCCAAATCTCAGATAGGACGATAATATAGCAAAATTGGTGAATTAAAAAGATAGGCAATTCATAATTCGGTGATTCTAAACCAATAAGGAGGTTACGAAAGACCCGTTTTTACACCGGCAGGAAAATCGGCCATTTGAAAATCAGAAGCAATCGAAGAACTAACGGTTCCTTTTTCAAGTAACGGCTATTTACTTTGAGCGCGAGTGATACTCTTTGAATGCTTTCAAAGCATGATTAATTGCAATTTATAATGGGTTACTGTTTTCGAGGAACATGTACAACACTGGGCGGGGTCATCACTTTCATATTTACGGTATTTTTGCATGGCTACAGTTCGCATTGTTTAACATTTTACTTTTGTATATTATAACATCCCGTACATGATTGACGAATTAATTTTGGCGTGAAACATCCAGTCTATTAATGGACATTAACGTTTTGTTTTTTTTTTATTTTGTGCTAATGCTTTTTTTCTGACTTTCGTTTTAGTTTTAACGCTGCAAGTCTCGCCTACGTAGCGTATTATTTGCCCGATACGAGCCCAATAGTCAACATTTAATGGCTCTATCTAAACGTTTCACGCCCCCAATATTTTTGGGTACTACATTTGAGAGTTTTAGGGAAGCGTTTTGACAGATCCAATATGGTACGATGGGCCCTACGGTACTCAATGCGCATGCGCTAGAGCAGAAGACTCGCATATGCACAGTTCTTACCGGAGGGCCCATCGTATACTGTATCGGGTGCGCAAAAACGGTTCCCTAAAACTCCCTATTACCTAAATTATGGCCCCCTTAACATTTGTAGCACCTATTTTTTCAATACATATAACATGATGTACAGGGAAATATATGAATGACTAGACCGAAGGTAAGAGCCTAAAGCACACAGGAACGAATACGGTCCGAGAAAGGGGAGAAAAAATATGCGGCACCAATGAACGGGATTCGAAGTCGAAAATGTGTTGTGTACCCCAATAGCTTCCGCAGGATTACAGAAGAAAAGCGTAAAGCTCTTGTCGGCATGTCTCCCTCAGTACGTTTGGTACGAGGATATTAAATTCTTTTATAACCTTGACGTAAAAGGACACGTTGATCGTTTGCTTCAAAAGTTCGTAAAAGACGAATTTAGTGTTTATTAAAAGTACAATTGAAAACGAGCGTGTTGGTTAATAGATACAAAACTTGAAAGTATAAAACAGAGAGGACGAGGACGAGAACAGGACATCTTTCATTTAGCAACAACATAGAATGGCACAACGATAAAAAACCGCCCCCAAGGGTCTCAGCGTTCTCAAAGAGGGAAAGGAGATACTAGTTATGAAGGAAAGGGAATACACTAAAAGAAAAGTTTGAAAAGCGCATCAGTAATCAAGTTGAGACCTTTGGGGGCGGTTTTTATCGTTGTGCCATTCTATGTTGTTGCTAAATGAAAGATGTCCTGTTCTCGTCCTCGTCCTCTCTGTTTTATACTTTCAAGTTTTGTATTAAAAGTAATTTGGCATTAACAAGCCTTTGAAGGTGAGATACCTTGCTCTAGTATTAGATCTGTGGGGGCATTCTTTAATGAGGAACGCCCCATTATAAAAACACCTAAAGATCGTGTGAACTTCTCTAATTGGTTTCACCTTAAGTCAAGACACAGCCGACGCTACGAGCTGATGGTACAAATCAGACAGCATCAAAAGCGCTCCGTCATGGTGTTCATCATGTTTCTGTAGGTGGCATCATTGGTGAACCAATCATAAATGGAAAAAGCCTAGTGACTTGCACTTTTGACGCTGCTCGATTGATCCCTTTACCTCGTAGAGTCAACTGCGTCTGAACGTAAACTGAAACGAAGTATGGTTAACTACTTTTGATGTTTTACGTTTGGATCAGACATTTCCGTGAAGATTGGATTCCACACCTGAAACTGCTTGCGGGTGGAGAGGTTTAAAACAGGTGTTGTGCCTCTTCGGACTGCTTACGCAGCCAAAGCGCACCGAGCCGTAAGCAGTCATCAGAGGCTCAAAACCGGTTTTTACGGAGTCGACCGTAGTAAGCTCAAGTGCGTGAAAACAGCCTGTGGAGTGTGGCGGACATCGCCAAGATTCTTTACATTCAACAACGGCGTGTTGCGGGCACCTCGGTTATAGTGGCAACCATATTGTATTAAGCAGTCGAATGCGGTTGTATCTATGCGGGCCGTGCTCAAACATTAATGATAAGACTGTGATGGCGCAGGCGAGCTCGTGTAGATTTACCATTTTCTTGAACCATCTGAGGCTGAGATTGAGACGACACCTTCTGTCTTTCTGTTCCTGTCCCTTCCCCTTCTGCATCTTCTAGATCTCCACCCAGTTTCAGGTGATTCAAGAAAATGGCAAACGTTAATGTTTCAACGAGCACTTTGTTTTCGGTCATTTGGCTGAGGAAGATTTAATGCATTCCGGTAACTCCGACTTACATTTACTGGGTTTCTTTTCTTAGGAATATCCTATTACGGGGTGATGTGCGCATTCAACAATGTAGCGATGGGAATGGACAAGCCTGGAACGTACCAAGGTGTTCGTGTAACTACTCACGAGTTGGGACATGCGTGAGTAAAACAAACTACGCAGGTCGAATAGGCCAAAAAATTACTAATCAAATTCTCCAAACCCAGCCAAGTAAAAAAAAGCTCACGCAAATTTGTGTATTCTATATTCTTCTATATTCTTTTTGGACATACCTGGTGGCAGCAGGCACGCCTTGGTGGCGCTAGGTAGAGGAATATCCAAGCCAGAGATATGTTTATTTAGATGACTTGAATGCTTCCAGCGTGACTGAAGTTTTAATGACTGCCCCAAAACGAGAACCCACCAGTAAGACATCAACATAAAATGTGATAGTTTACCCGAGTTAAGGAACATATACTAGTAGGCAGGGATGGGCAGTATTTCAAATAAAAGTATTTGAAATACGTATTTCAAATACTTTGTGTATTTTGCAATTGTATTTAATTACAAATTGGGCAATGTATTTGGCGTGTGTATTTAAATACTAAAACGTGGGTATTTCAAATACAATTGTAATTAAATACAATTTTGTGGGCGAAAATACATCTTGTTTTTATGCATGTGGTTGTAAGATATGGTCTCCATCCTTTATTCGGCCATGGGGCTTTTTTCGTTTTCTCCTCCGGCCTTATTTTAAAGGCACTGTCCAGAGCAGGAAGAAAACTACGTTCTGTACCAAATGCAGTGTCTCTCAATCAAGCAGAAGCGTTTAGTGACTTTGAGATTACGGTGCTAGTCCAGGTCAAGAATAGTGACGAAATCGACGTTCACAGGCAGACTGGCTAAACAAGTGCCTGTGACAACTTGTGATGCTTTCCAGCCTGATTTCCATCCATATTTTTGCCTGGAATATTTTAAATGCGCGGGTCGTCCAGATCTTCGTAACTGGTGCGAGTTGCAACAATAAAACATTCTCTAGCTAGTGCTGCGCGTCTTGGTCGTCTCAGTTCTTTGTTGGTCTATACCAAAATGTAATCGACAAAAAAAAAGCTGCTTGAACCTCTGTACTTTTTTCACCTATTACGTCCAAGCTGATTACTTTTTTTGTGTGATTATAGTTCTATTACGTTACTAGAGCCTCGCACACTAACTCCCGAGTGTGCGATGCAAAATTAACATGAGATACCCAGAAACCCGTTGCAGATGCCTTGAAGTCGCTGACGCAAATTTTGAGGAATGTATTTGAAAAAGTATTTGGAGGAGACCAAATACATTTGGTTGTATTTGTATCTTGTAATTAAATACTTTTTTGGAAATGTAATTAGATTTGTAATTAGATACATTTTTGACAATGTATCTTTGTATTTGTACTTCGATACATATTTGGATCTACTTTGCCCATCCCTGCTAGTAGGCAACTACAGAACGTTGCGCAGAGCGTTTGCGCGAGGCCTATGCACGCAGTTTTGTTTAAATGCAGTCGGTCGCACTAATGAGCGAATCAAAACGCGCTTCCGTTGCTTGCAGCGTAGCAATTTGGGCATGTTTAGACAATGACGGTCACAAGGGTGTCATGCCTTTTTTTTTTGTTTTCAATTAAAATTTATGTGAAGTATCAGCACATGTCCACACAATGATACGGACCTTACTGTTAGAAGAAATTTCATTGTTTTTGTGAATTAAAATGGCGTCTGCAACAACATTTTCCCCAAGTGCGCGTCAATTCGAATTCGAAGGCTACAGGAAAAAACAAAACAAAAAAAACTTTCCACAGCGTAAAAATGTTTCTGAATAAAGCACGCTAACCGGACTACATGAAATAGTTAAATTACGCGTAAAAGGATTTAGGTATATAAAATAAAAGCTTGCCCTCTTCCACAATTTTTTTTATTATTTAGGCATTTTCTGCGATTTTAGAGCGTAGCTCTAATGGCTCGTTCACACTTGCGAAATACGCACTCACCGCCGACTGGATTCGCTCACCGAAAAAAGATAGGGCCGTTCACATTTGCTGCCTTCTGCCAGCGTCTCGCAGTTTCCCGAAAAGACACGAGCTGAGGAGAGCTCCAAAACCTCCTCCTTGCCCGCACGCGTCTCGTCGCCATCGTGGCCAGCTCGTGAGCGGGGACTTGACGTTAGCAAGCGCCACTTTCCCCGTGCGTTCTGATTGGCTTGGGGCGAGCGGAAACTTTTCTTCGGCTTTGAAATTCGGTCCCCAGAGCGATCTTGCTCTCCACCGGAAATTCTGCCTGCTGTCGTAGCCGGGCGTCAGAATTCTCCGGCCGCCGGTTCGCAACTGTGAACGAGGCGTTAGGCGCCCGTTTGCGCGTTTCGCGGCGTTGGCGTAACCGCGATAAATTTAGCGAAAAAATTGCCGTCACGTGACCTCAAACCAGTACAGTTTCCTCGCTAAATTTAGCGGGGAAACTGACGTCATAATACTTGAAGTGACGTCACCTATCAATCGCTTCAATCACTGACACCGACCGTTTCAAAAGTGCCGTTTGCAACCATTTTTTTTTGTAATCCCCCTGCTGTGTTTCATGTTGTATTTTTTTTTTTTTTTTTTGCTTCACCACTCCTCTTTGTAATGCTTCGGACTTGAGAGTAAATAAATGAAATGAAATCAGAGCTGGTCTCCTGACGTCACCAAAAGCCCTGCAAAAGAAGCAGCCGAACTTGCACTCCGAATACTGTAAAACCCTTTATCTTCGCGGCCCCTGTTTTTCGCGAATCGGTCACAGATGACATAATCGCGACCACTAAATTTCGCGAATTCCAGACGCCTGCATTAAAAATCTTAAGGACCGAAATTTTCGAGCGCCCTTAAATTTCGCGAATAATTCAATTCGTGAAATTCGCGAAAATTGAGGGCTCGCGAACATTAAGGGTTTTATACTAGGCTAAAATAAAAAAATTCAGCTACATCGTGTATAGCGGTGGGCTCGTTTTATACATAACATACATAAAACATTTTGGATGTATGTACGTATACATAAGGGTAAACAATATGTATACATAATATACATATTTGCGTCCATGCGGAACTGGGAAAATCGTGGTTCCACCTTTCTCTCACACGTGATTTTATATAACAAAGCAAAAGTAATGCCTATTGCTTAAGTAAGGTTCATTCCGTTGTGTCGGCATAATTTGCTAACTCATAAAAATAATTAAAAAAGAACGTGCAGCCTTTCCTTTCTGGTAAAAGAGGAAGACTAGCGAAGCTGTACTAAGGCAGGAATGAAGTAATGGCCGGCCGAAAGTCGGAAAGCTCGAGTCGAAAGGCTCGAGTGGTTGCCGCCGTCTATGAGCGACGGCGGTAGCTGTCCAGACTTCTGTGTCATCAGGTAATTTGAGGACACAAACGATCCTGGGGAAACTAGTCCCTAAAAGCTCCGCTGTAAAAAAAGCAGGACCCTCCCATCAACGTCCTTATATTGAACACACACAGTACGCGAAATCCACGTCAACATATGGGGCTACGTGGCGACAGCGTTGAGTTAGACGATCTTAGAAAAAGTCTGTTGGCTTACGCGACTTACACCCAGCTTGGAGAATCGCAGCCTTAAAAAAAAAAAAAAAAAAAAAAAAAAAAAAAACGTTCTCTTAAATGTTTTCCCCTCCCTCCCCGCTCCCCAACAAGCAAAATCAATATTCTGTCTTCGATCTGAAGACCAGATGTGTGTCGCTGACAGGCGCAATTGAGCACGTGATGCTCACGTTTTCTTTTTTTCTCGGCTCCTGATTGGCCTCCCGCAACAACCCGTTGATGAAGGCGCTTTGGAAGGTTCAGCAGGGTTCTACCTCTTTGTCCTGCGCCGCGTTGCGCTGCGTGACTGTGCACGTCGAACTGTGCTGTCGCAAGGATGCCCGTCCGCACAGAAAGGCACTCAAATGTCAATGTTTTTATGGGTCTTTAAAGAAAGATTACCATAATATTAAACGACCAGAGAATGGGGTAAGTTTCTATAGTGTGGTGACAACCTGAAAAAAAAAGAAAAAACATCTGAAGGAGGATAAAAAAAATGAACGCCGTTGACTAGTTTCATACGTTGTATGAAACTTCTACGTTGTACGTTGTTTTACTTTTGAATGTTTTCAATTTCATTTTACCAGATTAATGCTGTATATGTATAAAATCGGATATATATCAATATGTATCTACTTTAGGTTTTCCTGTGTACATGACGGTGAAGGACCTATAGCCCATATTCCAAATCATCAAGGATCAAACTATCCAGCATGCGCTTGGGAAGAGGGCTATGTGATGAGTTACATCGAGAAGGATACGAAGGCCTTTCACTTCTCTCCTTGCTGCAAACAGCAGATGAAAGTGTTCTTCAAGTAAATAAATATCTTGGATTTTCTATTTTCCGTATACTGCGTAAGCGGCTGGCTCAACAAATAACCAAGGTCATCGCCAAACAGTCAGTCAAACAGTATAAAAAACTAACTAACGCTTCCTAGCTAGTTTCTCATTGTAGAATTAGTTCTGACTTTTTTTCAGAAAATATACATGAAATCTTAATAAGGGGAAGTATATATGCGCAGTTTTATTAATGTAATCTACAAATAAAAATATATCTATTAAAGGCGTTGGTCGCACTCTGGTAATCTTGAAGCGGTATTGCCAGGATTTTAATGTTGAAAGAGTTGGCAGTTTGTATTTGTTATATTGTTTATCCAAGCACAAGGTGACCAAAAACGCGTCACCTCTCCACGAAAAGTTGATATTCTGCTGCGTAGTCGCAAAGAAAAAAAAAAGGAATCATTTGCTGATTTGCAGTTGCGTGTTAAAGGTTACGGGAACTACGGTGACAGCGTCACTGGGGGATACGCGCAAGTCATCAAAAATACGATCCCCTCTCCTGCTACACTTTTCGTCACCCCCGTGGCGAACTGACTTTTGTGTCAAACGCTAGCTGCGACCTTCGACGATGCAAATCTTTTAAAAGTCGATAATCGCGGCGGAAGCGGCTGGCGTTTTTGAAGAGAGAACCCAAGGGGAAAACACGTGATCCCTTAGAGTATGTCACTCGAAAGACGACGTTGAGGCTTGAGAGAAACTTTGACGTTCGATTTGTTTTATACTTTTTTAATATAGAAACTAGCGCCCGCAAGAAAATTCGGTTTAATGTTCTTCGTTCCATAGGTGACACAGATTAATGTTCGCAGTTTATTGTCCAAAGTCCGAAAATCGTTGCATCGCCCCTTTAAGGGTGCAAGCAGTTTTATATTTTCAAGTATATATAATGTTGAACAAAGCATTTTAAAGCACAGTTCTTAGGTGCCCGTTTACCGCTTGAGCGTCGCCGCCGTCGCCGCCGTCCTAACTATGCGATGCGTTATGGATTTTTCCCATAATGACGTCATACGTGACGTCACATGTGAAAACACGAGGGCATATTTTTCCCGCTATATTTGGCGGGATATTCTTCTTCTAAATTTAGCAGAAAATGTTCCCGCTGAATTTAGCGAAATAAATTTACCCTGGTGACGTCAGACGTGACGTCACGTCTGACGTCAGACTTGACGCCACTAGCGTAAACTTAGAGGGAAAAATTTCGCGGTTAAATTTAGCGGGAAAATTTTCCGGTGAACTCAGCGAGAGAAGTTTACAATCCTTACGTCACACGTGAAGTTATATCTGATGTCACTTTAGGTGGCACATAACTTTCCCCTCTTCCTCCTCAAGAGCTGCGCTCTAATTCGGCATCATAGAGAATTATTAACATTTTTTTTTTGTTTTTTTTTTGCATTTTTATGTATTTTTCAATTTGTTTAGAGAGCAGTTTCAAAGAGAACGCTTTATATATCATCAAGAAGAAATATTAAAAAGAAACAACTTCACTATTCGAAAGGCCCAATTTTTTATCGGGAGAGTATTTATTAATTTTGTTATAAAAAGTAGAATAAAAGGAATAATTAATGGAAATATGATCATAAACTACTCTCGAACCTTCCATATTATAAAATATTGTCGAGGAGGAAACCCGTGATACCTTCGAAGAGAAAACTCGATAAAAGCAAGCTAACAGTTTTTACCTTGCTTTCCTACATTTACTTTCCAGAACTCTCAGTAAGGAATGCTTGGCCATTAAGTATGAATATGACTACTTCACAAGGTCAGGGGGAAAATTACCAGGAGACAACTTCAACGGAAACAGCTTTTGCAAAGCGCAGGTCCCTTCCTATCCTAATATTTTCTATCCTCAGGTAAGTATAGTACTAGTCGTGGTAGATGCGCATTTTGGCATATACACAAAATTCTTGATTACATTACACATTCCTAAAACGTAGTTCGGCTGTTTCAACGAAAACTCAAAATGCTCTACCAGTAAAGTGGTTTATAAAAAAAAAAAAAAAGAAACACACTTTTTCAGCTGATTAGTATGTGTTTCACAATTTCTGGCTGCTGGCGAGCAAATGACAGAGCTCTTTTGTTTCTTCCCTGCGGCCGACCTATCAAGATCAGCCGCGCCGTTGAAAGGAAACGGCTACGGTGGAATAAACGCTCTGCGCTAGAGGCGCCACTAGTAGCAGTCCGTGGTTCGTTCATTCCGGATTCATAACAGTGCGGCGAGGCCGAACCCAGCCTTTGTCGCAAGTCCTGTGACACACTCTAAAAAAGGGTATGCGTCTACTTTCACGCACAACACTCGGAGAACCAATCAGCGCAACTTACGAAGGCAGCTCAGCGAATCACGATGCCGACACATCTATTTAGGCCGAAAAACGCAAACCGAGTTGTGATATTAAGCAATGCAAGCGTGACGTTTTGCATTGCTTAATGTCACAACTCAGACTGCGTTTTTTGGTCTAAACGCATGTTTTCGGCATCGTCATTCGCTGAGCTGTCTCCGTAAGTTGCGCTGATTGGCTCTCCGAATGTTGCGCCTGAAAGTAGACGCACAGACTTTTTTTAAAGTATACACCCTATGAGATACGGCGACAAGGGTTCTGCGAGACAAATCATGGCTTATATGGTGCCCCAACAATGAAAGCAAAGATATATGGAGAGCTTATCTGACTTGTCTTGACGCTTTCTCCGAAGAAAATTCGGTAACAGACGCAGCGAAAAAACGCGCATTGCTGGTGTCGGCTCAAAGTTCAAAGTCAATTGAAGTCTTGAAAGCGTCAAGCTGGTCGGAAGCGTTCTACACGCTCACGTACGCACAAGACGTAGAGCGGTGATTTCCGTTATACTCGCCGAAACAGAACAAAGTGATCGCGAGTTGAGACAGAACAAAGTCATCGAGAACCCAAGAAAGATTCCTCTTTCCTGGGCTCTCCGTGGCTGTGGCCGCACTATAGAAATGAGATTTTAACTTGAAGCCTCAGTTCTCTTCTGGGCCAACAAATAACCCCGCGGTCTAATTTCTGGTGCACAAAAACATACATAAAAATGAATCTGTATACAGGTCATTAATACATCTGAAAACAATAAACCCAAGTATTTAACGATGGGTATACCCGTGTCGCCATACTTATGAGTAGGGTTTTGTGTTTATGGATAAATCCGAGAAACCCCAAATATCACTCGCCGGCAGGAATTTGGTCAATTCGGATTGACCCGATAAACTCCGAATCTCGATGCACCCCTCACCCCCAGATGCTATTTTACGATTACGTTTCACTAGCGCACAGTCGCAGTATTCCTGGAAAAGTGGCACCACAGTTATCTTTTTAATCTCGCACCATTGTCGAAAGGCGACTTACCGCTTATCTCATCAAGGTTCATTCAGGACAACAGGTCATTGTACTTTCGGGTCACGAAGAAAGCCACTGGTTTTAATTCCAGTATGGGCCCTACTTATTGTGCTTTTGAGGAAGGGGAGGTTATGTGTAACAGTGAAAGCTATGAACCATATAGAGTCCATAAAATTAGGAAGAGGGGCAGGCTTGACTTGAGCTAGTTGGTATTTATTAAATAGGGTCAACTGAACGGTTGCAATGTAGAAAAACAGAGAGAGGAAAAGACATCCACACCGCTGTTTCCTCTCTCGGTTTTTCTACGTTTCAATTGTTCAGCTGACCTTACTCAAGACGGGCAGTTCTAACTTCTCTATTACAAACTTTACCACTACACATCTCGCGGTTGATTGAATAGGATAGGATAAATACGGGCTTCCCACCTACCCACCCATCTCCAAGAGTTCAATTATTTTAAAATATCAACGTTTATCGAAGCACCACTCGTGTGCAACGTTTGTCGTTAGTCAAATTAGTATTGTCAATGGCAATGTCACCAACGCCAAATCTAGCTAAAAAACCATATTAATTGATAAAAGCCCGTTCGCTTTTTTCACAAGCATACGTTTACACCCGCATAATATTTAATTATTTATTCATTTATTCAATTTTAATAGGAAACACTTCGAAATTGAATTCTCAGTTTCGGAAGAATCGGGAATCAAACAAAAATAAACTGATAATCTCCGAATTTCGACAAGAAAGAAACTCCGAAAAACACCCTTCGAATCCCCTAAATATAAATAACGAAAACACGGAATCTTGCTAATAAGGAAGATGTCATTTAGCGTACATGCAGAATGGTATCGGGATGCGAGATAAAGATGTATAAGGCAGATTCTCGAAAAACATAAAAAGCCAGTTGTACCCTCGCTAATGGTGATAAAGAACGTAGAGGCGGGTAAAAAGATGAACTGATATGGCCGACATTGATCGGAGCATGAAAATAAATAAAATTAATTCACATCTGTAAATTTGACTAAAATATGAATTGGTTAATTGATCACTTGATCCATTCAATCCTTCATTTGCGTTTTGTAATAGAAAAGCGTCTTGGGCTTTATGTAACTGCAGCGCGCAGACTTTCAAACTACTCGTGCAAAGGCTTTTATCGCGTAAAATAACGAAAACCGAACAAATAGCCCAGGCATAATTTTTAGACTTAGAGCTTATTACAGGAAGTTACAATACATTTATATTGCATTTTATAACCTTAGTTAAGAAACCTTTAAACGCACCCAGTTAATTATTGTGAGGTCGCACGACAAGCGTCCAGAAGTGTGAGGAATTAGTTTCGTCGAAAAACTACAGAGAATATGTATATCTACGCCTATGGCGATCAATCGTTTGCTTTCAACTCAAGATATCTAGAAGCGAATATGCCCTATAAGTTTTGTTGCTTGAAAGAATCTACCTATAAGAACACTATATAAAAGCGCACACAATTATCATCAGTATAGACGGGCAGAATAAATGTCTAATATTCTGAAAATTAAGGAAATATCTTTACCTGATTTGCTTTTATAAACCCTGCAGCCGCAAAAGCGATTGGACCTTCTGAAATGCAAAGTTAAATGCATGGCGATAATTGATGCTCATAGACGCTATTTGTATTTCGATCTTTCTGCACCCGATGGATTGCCTTGCTACGGACAAAATGCGGTGCGTAGGCTTTTGTGGCTTTAACATAATCTTACTGATCAAATCTGACTTTTTATACGTTTACGATGCTATTACTTATTCAACTTATATTCTGATAATATCGTATTGTGATCCAACAATAGCTTTTGTTAGTTAAAATGACGACAGAAGAATTTTTACATGCATGAAGGCAGAAACATGTCGGTTAAAACCAAGCCCTATACAAGAGAGGATAGTAGAGCTTCCTGAAGATATAAGAAATGAGGTTAATATCAAGAATATATTGATAATATTTGAAACCAAACTATTTTGCCAATTTTATCGAACAAATACCCGATTTTAAAAGCTTAAAACAAATCTTATGTTCTAATTTCCGTCCACCTTCAATTTTGTTTTTTAAATATGTGATCCAGTATTAATAGTTAAAGGGACAATAAAGGCGACTTTATTTAATTTTTTTAAATTGTGTTTCTATGCTTCTTGGGAACATAGCATGCTGCCCAATTTTCGGTAGACTTTTGTCACGCGTATTTCTGTGCCTACGAAAGAAGTAAAGAAACCGAAACTGAACTATCTCCATTCTCGTTTCTGGGCCTCCGAAAACGGAGGTGACGTAGAGAGTGAAGTCAAGTGTGAAAAGTAGGTATCGTTAGTATTTAGGAGATCGAGACTCTGGTTACCGCGGTGGGTTATAGCAGCGCTGTGGCGCGGTGGTTTCGTCGTACCTGTCAACATGGACGGCAATGCCGCTCTCGCGAGCGAGTTCGAGCTTTCGTTCAGTGACCCACACAAACGGAACGGGAGTACGTGTTTGGCGGCCTCCGCCCTCACCCGGCGGAGACCGCCCAGCCAGTAACGAGCGGCCCGCAATTATGCTGCTTTGTTTACGGTTTAGAAATCATTTCCGGTCTGATTTTTACGTTTCATGGTTATTCAAGCGGAAATTAGAACAGTATTCCTAAAAATCGAGAACCAAAACGTGACCGAGGGCACGTCTCTCGTCTCGACCAATCGCTGACGCGTCTCTTGTGACGTCGCGCTTCTTGGCCCCGCAACGGTCACGCGAGCTCCGCTTCTCCTGGCTTCTCCCGCAACTCTCGGGTCGTCGCCCCAGTCGATCCCGGTACGATTATTACCGCGACTGTTTCATTGATTTGCGCGGCACACAAGCGCCGGTTTCGACTGAAATTTGGGCAACGTGGCCTGAGACGTGCCTGGAACCGAGTTCAGTCGACAAAACGATGTCCGAAATTGCCTTCATTGTCCCTTTAAATTTCACTGAAATGTAAAAGCTGCATGCAGCTATCATTTTATTATGAGATATGTTGAATTGACATTCATAATGCGTCAGATATGATGGCACTCTCTGTCTTGACGGCATTGCATTTCATCTACTTTATATAGTGTTACACTAACCACATTTATGACCAAGGTTGTGTGAACGACAAGTATATCAGGAGGTAATTAGATTGGCATAATCAAGAGTCCAAATGTGTAACATTTTTATAATATGTGAGAAAATTTCACAGAGTTGGAATTTCTTACGAGTTTGAGAGCAGTACTATAAGATATGCAGTCCAAAAACGTAGTGTCGGACTTCGTCGCTAAAATGCGAGATTTCTCAAAGCGTATTTTGAACAATCGCAACTTAAATTCACGTACTAGCTTTAGCGGCTAACCCTAATAGAGACACAGTTGAAAACTTTATTTCGCAGGAATTTATTAACGTTCAGTGTAACAACTTGTAATGAGCTTATTGCGTGTTGTAACTTTCATTCATTGTTGTTATTCTTCCTCGTTTAACCATTTCAATTTTCATATATGCTGTAAGTTTAGTAAACAAAATTTTATTATGTGTCAGATATAAATTCATGACGCCGTACGATTTTTAGGGTTTCAATTGTTTTTCTAATCAACGGGCATGATTCGGGAGCGATTTGCAAGAAGGTTCAATCAGAAAGAAATGCAATTACAAAAACATTATGATAACTAAAACTGTCATAATTAAAGTAATGAATGCTAGAGGTCTGTTGCATATTTTAGATGACATTCTTATCTATGTTGCTGTTCTTTGTGCAGACGTGCAAACATGGGGAATGTCGCTTCTGGTAACACCCGGACCCAAGTTGTAAAGACAATACAGAACATATTGGTTAATTAAATAATAAATTCGACCTTCTTTTATCAAAACAAAGTTTTAATAAATATTTTATTCGAGTGTTTCACCACTGCCATTTTTTGTGAAATCCTTTTTCCGTTGGAGTATTCCAAGAAGGATCCTGATTATGAAAGTCTCTACAAAATTTCACTAATTGTTGTTGTAAAACAAAGGCCTACTTTATAAGCAATATTGCTTTCTTTAGAGTCACGATTCAGCAACGCGTTCTTAGGCGCAATAGCAACATGGCGAGCGAGTGTTCTAAAATTCGTCTTTGGCACATTGAAACGCAAAGACGGGAAAGCCAATCAAAAGGCGACATAGAGCCCGCGCGATGTCGAGGCAGCCAAGCGCGCGCCGTCGTTGGTTGAGGTTTGGGACAAAGAGACACACGTGGGCGCATTTAGGTGGTAATCAAACGCACGTGGTGCGCAAGGAGCAGAAGAACTTGCGCGCCACGCGCAAGTTCTTCTGCTCCTTGCAACTCTCTACAACTCTCTAGTATTTTACAACTCTCCAGTCTTCTATAAGAAAGAACGTCATCAGAAGCCGAGATTAGCTCTTCTGAAAGTGAATTCCACTCCCTAATATCATAACCAAAAATTATTAAGAAAAACTGGTAGTCAGGTAGTCAGATGACGAAACTTCTACTTTTGTTCGAGTGATCCAATCTTGCAGATTCATGAGGCGGCTCCAATATTCAAACTTCGTTCAATACATTTCCGTCCATGATAAACTGTGTGAAAAAAGCTCAACCTTACACACCTTTTTCGACATCTAAGAGTGTTCCAGCATCATACATTTTTCATTTATGTACACCTTGTGCAACGGCTGTAATCTCCTGTCACAAGCATTAATCCCTGATTATGAAATGTGTCTAACTTTTGTACTAGGTAACGCTGCGGCGGGTCCCAGCTGAAGCACGCATGTTCTAGAATCAACCTGATAAAAGAAGAATATAACCTCTGTTTCATGCTTCATGATGTATTTCAAAAAGTTCTACGATGTAGTGCAGCATTTTACTATCCTTGGCAAGAGTGTAATCACTGTGATCATTCCAGTTTGAATTGGACGAAATATAAATCGCCCAGGTACCGATAGCTGTCCACACTTCAAGTGTAATATATTTTAGTTCATACGCAGTTGAGGAAGCTCTACCACTTGAAAAAAACATATATTTGCACTGTTTTCACATTTAAGCTCATTTTCCAGCGGTCACACCAATCTTGCATACTTCTGAATCGTCCTGAAGTACTCAAGCATCCGCCTCTTGTTCAACTATTTTGTGTAGTACACACTCGTCACAAAATAATTTAAGATAAGGCTGTAAACCTTCACTAATGCCATTGATAAATATTACACTTATTCCTTCAATTATAATTGATGGAATGATGCAGTTTTACCTTTGAATGGTTCGTGGGTTTTCTGTAAGTAAATAGTGCTGCATCATTTCTTGTTTCTTTTTGTTTTTGTCTCTAGAGCTTGCTCGTAAAAAGGGTGTAGAAATGTTTTACCTGGAAAAGTTCGTTCTCTCCATAGTTGTGTTTAATTTAGCATGATTTTTATTTCTTAGAAGCCTGCCACGCCGATAGTTGTTCAGAAAAAATCTACAATCTAAAAAAAGGCCCGTGCGTCTGCTTTCCCGCAGAACACTCGGAGAGTTAATCACCGCAACTTACAGAGGCAGCTCAGCGAATGACAATATTGAAACGTATGTTTAGTCCAAAAAACGATGTCTGAGTTGTGACATTAACAATGCAAGCGTTACGTTTTGCATTGCTTAATGTCACAACTCAGACTGCATTTTTTGGTCTAAACATATGTTTCGGCAGTGCCATTCGCTGAGCTGCCTCCGAAAGTTGCGGTGATTGGCATCTCGAGTGTTGTACGTGAAAGTAGACGCACAAACGTTTTTTTTAGAATGTAACACTCCGGTTATGCACTATTTCTACATTTTCATACGATTTGTTTGTAACGAAACTCCGTCAATACAAACATCGTATTTTAAGTAAAAAAAATGAAAACCGTTTATAACTCCCTGTAACACCGAATTAGAGCGACGTCATCGGCATCTGTATTGCCATTGTCATCGACACTGATGACGTAATCAGTGACGTCACTGATGACGTCATCGGCATTCGCATCGGCATTGTCATCGTAACTGATGACGTCACTAGTGATGATGACGTCAACAGTGACGTCACTGTGTTCACTGACGACACCATCGTCATTGTCACGTGACCTCATACGGGTCACGTGACCTCCGTGAGGTTACGTGACCCCCTTGAGGCGACGGCGACGCCGCTCGGAGGGAGGAGTAGCAGACAGGATGAGGACGTGAGGAGGAGGGAGGAGGGCTATACCTTCCCTCAGTACCCTTCCCTCCACCTCCTCAAAAGCTGCGCTCTAATTCGGCATCACAGGGAGTTGTAAACGGTTATGCATTATTTCTACCTTTTCATATGATTTGTTTGTAACGAAATTCTGTCAATACAAACATCTCATTTCAAGTAAAAAAAATAAAAGCCGTTTACAATTCCCAATAACGCCGGTTAGAGCGCAGCTCTTGAGGAGGATGATGGAAGCGTACTGAGGGATAGTTGACTCCTTGTGGTCACGTGACCTCAAGAGGGTCACGTGACTTCAGGGGGTCACGTGACCTCAGGGGCTCACGTGACCTTTGGGGGTCACATGACCTGGGAATCACATGACCTTAGGGGGTCACGTGACCTTAGGGGGTCACGTGACCTCGGGGGGTCACGTGACTTCTGGGGGTCACGTGATCATAGGGGGGTCACCTGACTTAGGGGGTCACGTGACCTCTGGGGGTCACGTGACCTGGGTGGGTCACGTGACCCCCTTAGGTCACGTGACCCACACGTCACGTGACTTCAGGGGGTCACGTGACTTCTGGGGGTCACATGACCTCAGGGGGTCACGTGACCTAAAGGGGTCACGAGACCTAGGGGTGTCACGTGACCTGGGTGGGTCACGTGACCTCGGGGGGGGGGGTCACGTGACCTCGCGGTTACGCCAACGGCGACGCCGACGCCGCTCAAGCCGTAAACGGGCCCCTAAGAGCTGCGCTCTAAAATGAAAACCGTTTATAACTCCTTGTAACGACGAATTAGAGTGCAGCTCTTGAGGAGAAGGATGTTAGGGTACTGAGGGGAGGGTATACCCCTCCTCCCTCCTCCTCTCCTCGACATCCTGACTGCCAAACCTCCTCCTCCTCCTCCTTACCCCCCCCCCCCCCCCCCCCGTGGCCCCCGTGTGGTCACTATGGCCCGTGAGCCCCACGGAGCACACGTGCCCTCACGGGGGTCACGTGACCTGGGGCGGGGTCACGTAACCTCACGGTTACGCCGACGCCGACGTCGCTCAAGCCGGAGACGGGCGCCTAAGGGGTGCGCTCTAATATATTTACTTCTGTGTTTTGGAGTACCATGTTAGCCAACTTCTCCCGCAGGTACTGCCCCGGATTAAACTTGACGTCGCCGCTCTAGACCATCAGGAAAATAGTTGAAAGTTTAAGACAGTATAGAGTTTTAGCACATCATTCCGATGAAACCGATAATGATACCCTCTAGTCCGTCCTATAGGTCTCCTTTGCGCGCGCATCGTATAGTTATCGGAAATATCGGAGGTATCAGAAAGGTCTTCTAAAACTTTCGAGTGAATTTGTGCACCTAGTTATAGATTTAGATTTTTGAATCGATACTTTAATTCTCACATAAACATTTATGACGCTCAACCTGAGAAGGTTTTGTAATATAACACACATTTTAGGGTTTCTCTAGTGTTGGCATAATAACATTCTCACACTATACGAAATAATTGAATTTCGTTATGATATCATAAACTTCAATGCTGAAATATGTACTAAAGTTACCCCGCAGAGGGCGCCTACACCTTGGGTGTCAGGTGCTTGGTGAGTAGCGTCACCCCGGACCCCAGCCACGTGGGCCCCCATACCCACACGCAGGGTGCACCTGCTTTGGGAGGTGTGTGGTGAGTGGCGTCGCCATGAGCCCCGAGCCATAAGGGTTCACCCACCCACGATTGCCTGTGCAGGGCTTAACCCATGTCCGCGGAAAAGGGGGATCCTGGTGGCTGAGCTGAGCCCGGGGTGCATATTGTTAACGCGCAGGCGATACACCCCTAGCAACGGCGCGCACGCCAGACTGGCTGGATCGTAGAGATGAACGCTGCCGCCGTCAGCATAGGCAACGGTCACAACGGATTTCCGAAGCGGTAGCGTAGCTTAGTGGTAAGATATCTGCCTCATACGCAGCAGGCCCGGGTTCAGTCCACTGTGTGGGCTTTTTATTATTTTTGTCGAGGCATTTGGCGATATTTACGACATTTCTTTTTTACGATTCACACTAAAAAAAATTGAAAGCCGTTTACAACTGTAACGCCGAATTAGAGCGCAGCTCTTGAGGAGGAGGAGCGAAGGATACTGAGAGGAAGGTATACTCCTCCGCCCTCCTCCTCATGTGCTCATCCTGTCTGCTACTCCTCCCTCCGAGCGGCGTCGCCGTCGCCTCACGAGGGTCACGTGCACTCAAGGAGGTCATGTGCAGTCACCGGGGTCACGTGACCTCACGAGGGTCACGTGACCCGTATGAGGTCACGTGACGGTCAGAATGACGTCACCAGTGACGTCATTGTTGACGTCATCACTAGTGACGCCATCAGTAACGTCATCAGTGGCGATGACAATGACGATGTGTATGGCGTTGACGTCATCAGTGACGATGACGATGCAAATGATGTCATCGGTGACGTCACTGGTGACGTCATCAGTGGAATGACGATGACGATTCGGATGCCGATGACGTCACTGATGACGTCATCGGTACGTCATCAGTGACGATGCCGATGGTGTCATCAGTGACGTCATTGTTCAAATGGTGAGTTTTTGGCCTATTTTGGGCTATTTTTCTGGATCGACATTTGTCTATGTTTGGGCAATATCTCGTAGAAATTTAGCGGGTCAGAGCACGAACACCTGGCAACCTTGCATGGCGCATCAGAAGGTGAGTAAGGAAGAAATAGAGTGTAGAAGAAAGGAGAAAGCTGTGGAAGTAAGGGTTCAAGGAGGAAGAAGAAACTAAAAGGAGCGATTGACTGAAGGTGGATTCCACTGGTAGATCCGAAGCGCTTTCCAAAATCTCCGAGGGAGACCAAAATTCCGCTCCGTGGGACCCGCTCTGAATCAACGAGCGGAGGATCGACTCGCGTTTTTGGAGCGACCCACCCACGACCACCCACCGACCCGGTCGACCATTGAAAATGGCCGCTGCTCGAACTTGACAAGCCGACCAACGCCTCAGCCGAGTGATCTTTCCGAAGACCAATGACAACTGTCGCTGCTAATAGCTCCAGAAACAACACGTGACACAGGCCGGGTGAAAATATCTGTGCCACGGAGCCCATGTCACAAATAATGAGGAAGACCGTTCGCGTTCGCCACCATTACATACCTTTCGGCCGCCTCGAAGTGGCGGGGCACGCACAGCGATTGTCATCAGAGGAGTTCAGATTGCTGGTACGACTTTAATAAAAACAAAAAGGTAACAGACCATCAATTGCACGGCCGTTGTCCTATCTGTTCTTGCTTTATTGCACGAAAAAACGCCGGTGGCATGCAGTGTAGAAAGTTAAACAATCACTGCCGGCAAAATGACGTCATCAGTGACGATGGGGATGGCGATGCCGATGACGTCACTGATGACGCCATCAGTAACAATAACGATGGCAATGCCGATGACGTCACTGATGACGTCATCACTGACGTCAAGTGTCCCATAATGCATCGCGCGGTTACGTCGACGCCGACGCCGCTCAAGCCGGAAACGGGCACCTAATAGCTGCGCTCTAAAAAAACTAATGCTGTCGACGAAACTTCTGAAGTAATTGTTATGGGTGAGTCTATTTCCGGAGGTGCTGGGGGGGATCCGGGGCTTGGGTCGCCGGCTGGATGCCACGAAGCGGCGTGTAAGGGATAGGGGGGGGGGGGCAGTGATAAAATGTACACCCCCCTTGTTTTTCTGAAGGCACCCCCTTAATTCGCAACGACTCCTCTATTCTGAATGCCCCCCCCGCCCCTAAAAGTTGAGGCACCCCTTAATTTCAATTCCTGGGGAAATCCCTGGGGGGGGTCTAAGTGGGTCAATAATTTTGTAATTAGCAGCCGCATACTATCGCCTCGAATTGGCGTAAATGCAGTCCGCGGAGAGGAAGGGGGGGGGGGGGGGGGGGCGTGGCGGGGGAGGGGGGGGGGGGGTTAACGCGCTTTTGACTTATACACCTGCCGTCTGAATTTAAAATAAAGTTTGTTCCTCGATCACCACCATCAACGTTCGATGGAAATAAACAATTTAATATTTAGTTCTTCCGCGTTGGTGAGCAGCCAATCCGGTGTGAGCGTCGTTGCTCTAGGGTCTATCGCCTGCGTAGAAAACAACATGCGCCCGGCGTATGTTTGGACCCTTCCGGGCCCCCCCGGGCGAGGCAATTCACAACTTCGGCCCCTTCCTCTCGTAGACGGGTGTCCTGGCTTGGCCCGACAAGGATGACTCATGGTAAATTCCGCTAGCAGATCTCGAGCGATCCATAAGCGCTCTATTTGAAGCACGCATATTCCGGTCGCAGATCTGGCCTCGAGTTGGTCATCTCCCACCCGCAGATCTGCGGTAGCCCCCGCGCCGTGGAGCGGCTTTCGCCCCGCCAAACTTGGTCCGCGGGAGTTTACAGATGCTTCCAAAAGTTGACAGAAGCGCGCTACGTCATTTCCTTGAACTCGGCGGCGCGCATGGGCGACGAAGTCGCCGGTCTGCCGTTGAGTTGGATCTGTTCGTATACGTCGGTTGTGTACGCGGGATTGTGACGGCTCAAACGCTTCTACCTCGCGTAGATCAGGGGTGCAGAGACGGGACTGGAGCGTGGCAAATTTTAAGCGCTGAGATCTGTGATCGTGAGAGGAGGAACGGAAAAAGGAACAACAGAAAATCCGAAGAAGGCAGGCGCAAGGTTGGGCCTGTTCATTTTGCCGCCACTTAATCTTTAACTTTCTACACTGAATGCCGCCGGCGCTTTTTTTGTGCAATGAAGCAAGAACAGATGGGAAAACGGCAGTGTAATTGATGGTTTGCTACTTCTTTGTTTTTATTAAAGTTGTACCAGCAATCTGAACTCCTCTGATGACAATCGCTGTGCATGCCCCCTCCACTTTGAGGCGGCCGAAAGGTATGTAACGGTGGCGAACGCGGACGTCTTCCTCATTATTTGTGACATGGGCTCCGTGGCACAGATATTTTTGCCCGGCCTGTGTGACGTGTTGTTTCTGGAGCTATTAGGAGCGACAATTGTCACTGGTCTTCAGAAAGATCAGTCGGCTGCGGCGTTGGTCGGCTTGTCAAGTTCGAGCAGCGGCCATTTTGAACGGTCGACCGGGTCGGTGGGTGGCCCTGGGAGGGTCGCTCCAAAAACGCGAATCGATCTTCCGCTCGTCGATTCGGAGCGGGTCCCACGGGGCGGAATTTTTGTCTCCCTCGGAGATTTTGGAAAGCGCTCCGGATCTATCAGTGGAATTACCTTCAGTCAATCGCTTATTCTACTTTGTTCTTCCTTCTTTAACTCTTACTTCCACAGCTTTGTCCTTTCTTCTACACTCTATTGTTTCCTTTTTCACCTTCTGAGGCGGCATGCAAGGTCGCCACGTGTGTGTATTCTAACCTGCCAAATTTTACGAGATATTGGTCAAACATAGCTAAATGTCGATCCAGAAAAATAGCCCGAAGACAGCACAAAAAACTAACCATTTTAAAGATTTAGTTTAAAGACAAAAGACACATAAAACATTTTTATACATCGAACATAAATATTCATTCCACTAGTCTTTGCAGCAGCGTTTCCATCGACACCCTGTTTCGCAAGTCCGTCTTTGTGAGGGTGACCTGGCTGAACACGCTTTCTACTGTAGCGTTGGACAGTGATAACGTAAGCAGCGATATGGCCCGTTGCTTACAGAAATGGAAACATCTTGTGTGCTCTGCAACGGTGCCGAAATGCCCCAGAAAAGGCGTCCCTTGCGCTGTTAGCGAACTTCCTGAAACACTCGTACAAGCGCACGACAACATACCTTCCACTTTATTAATGGGACGCTTAGTATCGGGGCATGGTGAACAGAATGACGTCCCGGGAAAACTATGTAGAATTAAACACAAAGTATATGTGACAAAGTATAGGTGACGCCAATCAACAGACAACTAAAGGTGTGCGCAGAACAGGTGCTGTTGGAGCCGCAAGAAATTACGCGTCATTGGTTGAGATGGGCGAATAACAGCACTCGCTTGCATTCGGACAAGGTTCGGGGGATACAATTGCACAAGGTGCGTAAAGAGCAGACGAATTTTGTTGCTGTCATATACTTATCAGGGTTAACAGACTGAAGGGCCAAATGTTTACGTAACTTACTCTAAAAATTCCATATTTGAGCCTATAAACCCAAGTGCTTTGAGACATTTTGGTGTATTCAGCACGGGTAAGAAATAGCCCAATGCTAGCCAAATAGCCAACTACCACTTTTTCCCGCCAACTTCAAATAAAACTGGCCCAATTTGACTATTTATAGCCCAACCTGGCAACCTTGGCCGGCAAGGGCCAACTTTGGGTAAAAACACGTCCTGCTTCTGCAACCACACTTGGGTATAGAGTCCGGGCAGCACTGGTAGAGCAATTGCGTCAGCCACGCCTTTCTTGTTATGGCACACTACCCACCCCTTTGCTGGGCTCCGTGGTGGGCGGTGCACTCGGGAACAAAATCTTCTTCCCATTGTTATGGGCCCCGAAGAAAAAACACATCTCTAATCGGATTCTGGGAAGGGTCTACACCGAAGTACCTGCCAGCAGTGAAATGTCTTTTGTTTATGAAATATTCTCAGGTTTCAAGTATTACATTTTGTACGGGATAATGATAGCAATAGGTTTATTTTCCAACAAAAGGTACAGTGTTGGTGGGGGCTTTGAAAAAAGACGCTGTTAATACAACTTGACTAGTCCTGAGCTCCCATAATTCAGCAGTCACAAGCAGCGTGCATTGAAAAAAGGAAATACACTGAGAAAACTAAACAAAAAAGACGTTGAACAACCGCCAAAAAGGTATATAAAACTTAAAAATATAAGCAGACACTATAGGAAAAATTACTTGCATACATTGTTCGAGGCACTATAATAAAAAATCACAGACAAACATTATTTAAGACAAGACAAAAAAGAGCACTGCCCCATAACATTCAAGGAAAAATTAGAAAAAATAGTCTACGCTAATTAATTGTACAATATAAAAACACAAGCATATTCGCATTTACAAAAAAAAAAATACGCAAGAAAATACGCACGAAGGCACACTTCAATGGTGGCCGATTTGCCCGCAGAGTATCATGCTCTGCATGGCACCCACCGATAGCGTGTCAAGTTTTATGTTGTGCATATGAAGATGGTTAAGGATGGTCGGTAGCGTGTATGCTGTAGTATTATGGCCCTAATTTGGTCTAGAAAAAACCCTTGCCAAGGTTGCAGAATGCGCGTTTGGTACGAGAGTATTTTTGAGTCAAATTCGCTAAATGTTCAAGGTGATGTACATGGATGTTTTTTTCAATCCTATATTTTGGGCAAAGGCGATTTTTATACAAATCAAAAATTTTACTTACACCTAGTTGACAAACGAGTGAATCCATTGGATATTCCATTTGTACTTTGCAAATACTTCTTAATATATTTTTTTTGCAAAATTAATATTTTTTTACAGTTTGTAAAAGTAGTCGGGCCCCATATTAGATGACCGTAGTTTATATAAAAATAAAATAATGAATTATAGATTCCCAACTCTACCTTAAGTGGAAATATGTGTTTATTTTGATATATCATGTCAACAATGCTGGACAATTTGGATATAATGTAAGTAACGTGATCGTCCCATGACATTGTCTCTGATAAAGAATACCCAATGTTTTAAAAGAAGGCGCTAACTCATTTCTAGAAGAGATTAAACAAATTATCTTGTTTATATCAACTTGTTTATTCTTTGGGCGAAACGGAACTGCCTTAGTCTTATTTACGTTTATTTTTAAAGCGATACATTTACTGTATCTCGCTATTTTTCTAGCGTATCATTCGCTGTATCTATCTGAGGCGGTATGACCAGTAAAACGTAAACTGGAGTCGTCAGCATAAATAATGAGCTTCTTTAATCGGGTGACATTTACATTGGCATTTACGTAAAGGTTGATTAAGAAAGGGCCCAAGATGCTTCCCTGGGAAAAGCCTGACCGAAAGGATTCTATTGCTGATGAATGACCATTAATGTGTACGTATTGCTGACGGGCAGACAAATATGAATTTATAAGTAGTACCAACTCACCACAGAATCCATATATTTCTTTTTTTTTAAATAGCAAAATATGATCAAGGTAGTCAAAATACGATTAAAGATATTAAAACGAGAGTTAGTTTTTTATTTTTATTTTCAAACTTCTTTAGAATATATTCTTTCTGTGCAAGAAGAGCATGTTCAGTGGCCCGCTGTCTGCGGAAGCCAAATTGAGATGAACTTACAAAATTATGATTATATGCAAATGAAGTCATTTGAAGCAGTATAATTTTTCTCTATGCCCTCTGAAAACACTGGCAAAATTGAAACCGGTCTATAATTACCTAGTTCATCTTTATTACCTTTCAAATATAAAACCGTTACTTTTGCCAGTTGCATTTGCTTGGGGAACACGCCATTTTGCAAGGAAAAGAATATATGAGTCAGGCAGGGGGAAATAATATCGATTGCATACTTTATAGGCTTTATCTGTAAACTGTCGGCGTCACAACTTTTACAGTTTTTTAATGCACTGAAGACCGATATCACCTCTATATAAGTAGCGGGACTTAGGAACATAAATGCAGAATTTCGAAAATATATAAACTTGCAAGCATCTGAGTCTAGGCTGTCTTTAGCTAAACTTGTAAAATAATCATTGAATGCATTCGCTAATGCTTTTCCTGTCATTTCCTCGCCATAAACATTTATGCTTTCTACTTGTTTCGGGGTGCCAGTACAATTTAGAACAGAGTTCAACTTTTTCCATATAATATCAGTTCTATTATCGCATGTCGAAAGGAAATCAATAAAGTATGTTTCTCGAGCATTTCGAAGTTCTCTGTTTAAGTGGTTGCGATAAGATTTGAAAATTGAAAGCTTTTCTATCTCCTTTGTTTTCACAAATTTTTGATATAGCGAATTTTGATAAGAATTTTTTTTTTCAAGTAATTTCTTCGTAATCTATGGTTTACGGAGTTTCCTGGAGGGACTTTTCATTTATATGGAAAACAGCTTACATATAGATTTTTAAATCGATTTTAGAGCATAGTGTACGCTTTATTTGGACACGTTTCAAGAAGGACTTCGCTTCAGTTCATAGAAGAAAGTTTTCGTCTAAAGTCATCCGGGCTATCTGGCGTTATATGCTGAAACTTTACCACCGTCGGATTATTTTGTATTTTATATATGTTAGTCTTGACACGCAAAAATATACCAAAGTGGTCGCTTAGGTCAGATATTACTGCGCCAGATCTGGTTTGTGATGCTGCAAAGCTCGTAACAAATAAATCAAGTATTGTGGAATATTCAGTAGTGATCCTAGTAACCCAAGATATCGTGGTCATACGTCTGCTTGCTTTAATAACCATATACATCTGTTGTTTTTTTATCCGAGGTTTCAAGTAGCATGTTTATATTGAAGTCGCCCAACGGGATTATATCGTATTTACTTTCATTTGCAAACTCAAAAAAATATCCTGGGTAAGCAAAAAAAAAAAAAGCCGGAATATTATTAGCCGGCGAATGATAACAAACTGCGATAACAGCATGGCCCATCAATACAGACATCTCGTCATTTTTGTGAACACAGAAATAATCAGTAAGCATATCGCATGACATGCTCTCCATTAGCAAGAGTGCCACGCCCCCTCCTGGACATGCGGTGCGGATTAGAAAGAAAGTATTATACATAGGTAATTTCAGAACGTCGTTAGCGTCAGAAAACCATGTCTCGGAATGCATAATGATATCAAAGCCAAAGCTGAATTGATGGGAAAAAAAGTCAAGTTCGTTTGCTTTATTTCGTGCCGACCGCGTATTTAAGTGAAACCATTTGAGGGAACCGCCGTTGTCGTTCCCCATGAAAGACAGTAGATCCGATGGAAGAAAGTAAGCGATGTCTGACGTCGAATTCAGTGCATCATTTTCTTTTAATTTTTGGACGACAAATGTGCCGTATCATAGATTGTGAAGAACAGTCCTTAAAGTGAACAGTAAAAATAACAGCAAAAGCACATCACGCAAGTTTCTGCAAGTCATCCAGAGACCTAATCACATGCACCTGATATCTGCCCTTTTTGCGCATGAGAACGTTTCTATTTCTGAACCAGACGTACGTACTTACAGTTTGTTTCCTTGGATCATCAGGAGCTGGCGGCGTGAAAAGTATTTGGAGGAAGTTGCGCCGTTGTCATATTTGCAAAATCACTGAAGTAACAATTTACGTGGCACCGATATTACTCTTTCAAAAATAATCCCGCTAGCGCCGAGTGCGTGTGCCAGTATCAAAAACGTACTAGTAGAACATGGTGAGCTACAGTGCCGCCGCAGAGTCGTACTAACGCCTTGAAAGAAGATGAATGGAGCAGGTGATCTGTTGAAAATTAGGCAAGATAATAAAATTGGAGTCATGTAAGCAAAAAAGGGCTTACAAAACACCGCTTTCTAAGTACCTCCTCTTCGTTTCGGTATCTCCGGTTTTACTATGTTGTCTGAAGTTCTTCCTCCAGCTGTGTAGAACAACCTCTAGTCTCTGGGCGATGACATATGTATCTTCCACTTGTCTCAAGGCGTTTCCTCTTGGCGTGATTCAAGTGTGCACAAATATGATTGGACGCGATACTTCGTTCACACCGAAGCTGATAGTGCCGTAAGAGCTACGCACTCGTCGGGCTGATAGACCGCCTCCCTTTCACCACCTTATTCTCCACTCTGCGCCTGGTAATGAGTGGCAGCTTCAGCACGAGGCGAAACAATATGAGTGGTTCAGCAATCCCATAGCTTTCACCGCACTGTCAGTTAGGGGAGAAAAAAGTTTGGGATCTTTTTATCTGATCAACGAGAAATAGCGAAAGACGGAATAGTGTCTTAAGCAGAAGCTTTGATGTCCAACTTCTGTACGATTCATATGACTCTTGGAGTCATCTGCTTTATCGTGACCATCCGTGTGCCCGTGCAGTGAACTCCTACGCAGCTGAAAGATCGTTTTAACCGAGGTTCAGTCCATAAACGCGATACATTATGTAAACAATGCCTCCGCACGACCTGATCTAGATTGAATTGCTTCTTGCCAGCTGCTACTGAAAAATTGGAGGAGCTTCAGCAAAAGGATTAAAAATAAAATACAACGTAGAATAACCATTTCAGTAATAATTGTTTTATTCAAAAGCTAAAATTTCCACAATACATTGAAGATGTTTTTTGACATTCAAATAACGTCCTCGTGTGTGCGCCGGGATGTTCAGTTACTTTTTGATAGTTCTGCTTCAGCCATGGTGACCAGTTCCGCCGTCGTAGCGTCTATGATCGCCGTAACCCACTCGTCTACCGTATCCGTATCCTCCATGGCTTTAGCCCTTTCCATGGCCGCTTCTGTCACCGTACCCGCCGTGATCGCCGTAGCCTTCGTGCTGACCTCCGAGGCCAACCGATTTTCCGTAACTGTGCTCCCTTCCATGGCCGTAGCCTGCTTTGCCGTACCCGTTCCTATGGCCGTAGCCGCCATAGCCGCTGGGGCGTCCTCCGTAGTCGACGGCCCTTCCGTATCTATGGCCTCCATGACCGTAGTCTGCGCTCATGTGGCCGCCTCTGTAATGACCGCCGTGGCCGCCATAATGGCCCCTCTACCCTCCAGCAAATACAATGACCAGCACCACGAAAAGAACCGGAACTCCAACCTGTTGACACGAAAATGAAATATAAAGAAAGCGGTATCAAACTAAATGGGCCCAGTTATCCTACGTCATAAGACATTAATATTCTATACAGGGTGTTATTTAAGCTTAACAAATTTGTTTAAAACAAGCCGTGAAAGCTACACTGGACCGGTTTGTGCAAGTGAGTTTTTGCATCCACGGGAGCAGCGTACATGGGTCTAATGGTAACGATCAGACGGATAATTAAGGAAAACATTTAACAACGTTTAAATTAGTAAAAATAGACACATGGTTCCAATTAGAAACTTTCTAAGAGTGATCAAAAACCAATAAATCAGTAACTTTTAGAAAGAATTTATGCGCGTGAGAAGCGCTGTAGTGCGATAAATTGACAGCTTGTGCAGCAGGAGCAAGGCGAGTCACCGGCTCGAGTCCTCGTGCCGGTGGCGGTCCGTTTCGAGTTCAAAGCCGAACCGCAAACGAACGTCTCCTTACATGGTCCCAGAACAACGTAACATACTTGGGGGGGGGGGGGGGGGGGGGGTCGGTCCTTCCTCGCACCTCTGCTGTTATCTCGTTACTTCGTAGCAACCGCCAACTATCACCGGCCGGAATGGCCCAAGGTGAGCAGCAAACCGCTCCACTTCGCACAGGATCCATCCTATATCCTCACAGGGACCCCCCAGCTTTGCCGGCTTCGGGGCAAAGGACGTCCAGGACTGGCTTCGTACATACGAAAGGGCAAGCCTTCATAATGCCTAAGACGTCACGTTTATACTCGCTAACGTCGAGTTCTACCTCTACGACACCATCAGGGTCTGGTGCGACAACCACGAGGACCAGATCAGCTCGTGGGACGCATTCAAGACAAAGCTCTGCGACGTCTTTGCCCTGTTAGCCGCAAAGACAACGCGAAACGCGCGCTTGCTGCTCGTTCACAGACGGTGGGCGAGGGACGAATCACTTACATCGAGGCCGTCCTAGCCCTCTGTAGACGCGCGGATCTTGCAATGCCCGAATCCTAGAAAGTAGCACATATAATGAAAGGCATCGCCGTAGACGCGTTTACAATGCTGGTATCGCAGAACCCAGCTATGGTGATTCAATTAAAAGAGGAGTGTCGACGATCGGAAGCGCATAGGAACCGACGCATCGCTGGTCAAGCCACCGTTTCCAGGCCGCAAAACTAAGTCCCCTCGGCATTAGCTCCGAGTAGCGAGCTGAAGACTCTGATCAGAGAGATCATCAAAGAGGAACTCGCACTCCTGTTGCCGTCGCCTTAGCTTCTCTCGCATCTGAGCAGCAAACCACGACCAAAGACAGCCTCCGGCAGCTCATTCGCGAAGAAGTATCGGCATCGACTCCAATCTTCACAGAAATTGTGTGGGTTGCCTCACCCGCACGTTACTATCAGAATTATTTCAATCACCCTGTCGAGCCGCCAACATATCCTTCTCAGCGTATTAACAACGGGGATCGGGGTTGGCACTAGCAGTATCTACAACCCACTCGCCGCCCTATTTTTTCTATTGTGGCATCGAGGGACATGTGGCACGCTGCTGTAATTCTCGCCAGTGGGACACATTTCGTTCAGTCTACGCGCCAGACCGCCAGCTTCATACGACCTCAACGAAAACCGTTACGACAACCGAGTTCGCGGCGATTGGGACACGAGGTACCCCACCAGACACAGCTCGCCACGACGTTCAGCATCACCCACCAACCGTGGTCGCTGAAGCAGGGTCCCGTCACCTGTCTATCGCTCATCATTCCCCCTTCGGTCCGACCAGACTTTTCCAAAGTCATTCATTCACGGGGAATACTAAAAGTATCAGTTCAAGGGAGCACAGATTGCTTCAACATCAAATCAGCATCCCCCGCCATCATTTTCATGTTCAAACTTGCTAGGCATTATAATCAAGAAGGGAAGATTCACGACATTTACCGAAACTGGTGCATTTTTTTCTATTATCAGTGAAACGTTACAAAAAAGTTAAATCTTGTTGGCACACCCTGGGAAGGGGTTCGTATCCGCACTGCTAACACATCTCTGACTCATCCGCTCAGCGTAGTTTCAGCCGCCATAACCATTGGCTACAGTGGCTTAAAGGAGGTAGTGTGGTTACCGCATAGCCTCCACCATGCATCGGGAACGGCCGCTCCTTGGAAGACGGTGTAGGTGTCGCTTCGACCCGTGGCACCGTTAGAGTGTCTCCATCGGCCGGCAGATAGAGGCACCCTAACACGCTTATAACTAATATAAATACCTAAAAAACAATCATTTGTTTCCGGTGAACTTCCAACAACATGATTTGTGTCTGAAGGTGAACAAAAATGTGAAACTAGCAGACGACTGTGTAGTCGTCTGCTCCGAATCGGCCAGAGCTGGCCGGAGCCAAGCTGACCAAGCGGCCGAGCCGGAGCCATTATCGGAACGACGGTGCTGCAAGCGCCAGCGCCACCCGCGGCCGTCTTCCAACGCTGTGCCGCTTCTCCGGCTTCGTTCGTTAGACTACCCCCTCTAAGCCACTGTACATCGGCACTGACTCTCATCGCCATTGTTTTTTTGTTTTATCTCACTGCAGCCATGACGTTGTCCTCGGATGCGACTTTTTAGCTACACGTCACGCCCTTATTGTTTGTGGTAGGAATGAAGTACATTCTAGTGACATTGAAATCTCGTCCGACTCCGCTCCTTGCCAAACCGTTGCTTTTCAATCCTCCTCCGACTATCGAATCGCACCATTGACCACAGCGCTCATACAGCTAGATGCAGACGTCAGTGACTCTGCTTCCTTAATTGAACCTAACAGAGAACTTCTTTTTCAAAAGATATTGCGTTATGTTACAGCACTTGCGGCCTCCCGCGGCCACAGAACTTCAGTTTGGGTTACTAATACAACGCATCTTGCTCAGGTTTTGTCCGCACGTACGTGCGTTGGCACGGCAGACATTCAAACAATCCAACACATCAATAGTGTTAGCCTCACACCATCCCAACAAGAGTCACCATCTACCAAGACATGCGAACAGAAATCCGACGCAGTCTCGACACTGATTGATCCTCCTTTACCGCCTACACAGCGTGACAACTTATCGAAGCTTCTGCACGATTTTACCGATATATTTTATATAGATGCGAAACCTTTCGGTAGAATGTCCACTGTATAGCATACTCTCCACACAAAAGAACACCGTCCAACACAAAGCCGTTCCTATTGTGTCTCCCAAACTGAACGCCAAGTTATTCAAAACCAGGTCAATGAAATGTTACAACAGCGAATAATAAAAAAATCCTCCAGCCCCAGATCTTTACCAGTTGTCGGGGGGAGGAGAAAGACGGCAGTTAAAGATTTTGTGTCGATTACAGGAGTTTAAACACGATCACACAAATACGTGTATCTTTTGCCACGTACAAATGAAGCCCTTGATGCACTATATGGCTCCTGGTAGTTTTCATCAATCGACATGCGCACTGATTATTGGCAGATTAGTGTCGACGAACCGGATAGAGTAGAGCAACAACAGCCTTTGTGATACCTGATGGCCTCTACCAGTTCCGCGTAATGCCTTTTGGACTTTGCAATTCCCCTCCAACATCCAAAAGAATGATGGATAATTTATTACGTGGCCTAAGATGGACGACATATTTATGCTATTAGACGACGTGGTAGTGTGCTCCTCCAACTTTCATGAGCATCTATCTCGACTGGGCGGAGTTCTCTTTTGTTTCCGCAATGCTTCCCTACAGTTGAGTTTCAAGAAATGCAAGTTCGGCTCCAAGACGCTCAAAATACTCGGTGATGCCGTCGATACACAGGAAACAACGCCACACCCCAAGAAGCTCGCCGCCGTATCTAATTTTCCCCGACCGAGAAACCCGAAAGCATTATAGTTGTTTCTAGGTCTGTTCTCGTACTTTCGTCGCTTCATACGTGGTTTTGCTCACATCTTTGCGCCCTCAATCTCCTTCTTAAAATAGATATCTCATTTATATGGTGTGAAACACAAGAGAAGGTATTTCTATCCTTAAAAGCAGCTTAAATAACACAACCCATGTAAGCCCATTTTGATCTGCGAGCCGATGCCGAACGACACTTAAACGCGAGCGGTTTTGGACTAGGCGCCGTTCCAATTCAAAAGCGTCGAGGCCATGACCATGCCATCGCATATGCCAGCCGATAACTGTCAAAAGCCGAGATGAACTATGCTATCTCAGAAAAAGAATGCCTAGCTTTTATCTTGGCTATAACGAAATTTCGACGGTACTTATCTGGACCTCCATTTAAGGTAATCACCGACCACCATGCCTTGTGTTGGTTGGCTAATTTAAAGGGTATCAGTGGACGCCTAGGCCGACTGATGCTCAAGATGCGACAGGACGACGTCTCTATCTGGTACGAATCTGGAGAGAAGCATGAAGCACCCGACTACATGTCTCGGAGACCACTTGATACTTGCCCCGAAAACCATGGAGCACATCGCCACCGCAGTGTCCTTAAGATTTTGGAACCGAGTAGCATAATTGGACCCCAAACTATAGAAGATAATGGCTACTCTTCAAAACCCTCACCTAACTCAGAGAGGCAAATGAGAAACCCGCCTTTATGTATTCCAGAATAACATACTACCGGGTGATTCAAGAATTCGACAGGCTCCTTAAATCGACCGGAAAATTGGGGTTCCTAAACTATCGCGCTACGACTTTGTGAAGCGTTGCCCACAGATGGTGCATTTTTTTTTTTTTGTAAACTTTTCAAACAGCGAACTTACCTGAGGAAAACGTAAAGAAAGAAAAAGGCTTAGCTCCTAAACACGGGGCCGTTTCGCACGGGACGCAAGAGATGGCGCAACGAACGCCGCCAACGAACGAGCATATGGCGCCGAGAGTCAGCATCTTTAGCAGAGAATTTTTTCGACTCAAAAGCGGAGCGCGTTTCGCGGGCGGCGACAGTCGCAGAAACAAAAACAGGCGCGGTAACAACAAGGAACTGCAGTTCCTTGTCTGCTAAATACGCCGGCTCTCGGCGTCGTGTGCTCGTTCTTTGGCGGCAGTTGGCGTCGCGACCGCTTGCACCATCTCTTGTCTCCCGTGCGAAACAGCGCCGTGTTCTTTGAAGACCGGTGGCGTCGCTGCGTTTCCATAGGAGCTAAGCCTTTTTCTTTATTTACTTTTTCCTCAGGTAAGTTCGCTCTTTGCAAATTTTACGAAAAAAAAAGAAATGCACCTTCTGTGGGCAACGCTGCACAAAGTCGTAGCGCGATAGGTTAAGAAACCGAATTTTCCGGTCGATTTAAAGAGCCTGCCGTCTCCTTGAATCACCCGGTATATCACCGAAACTATCATTCACACGGTCCTTTTCTCTTGTTTGTCGCCCCCAGATACCTTCATGCGGATATTCTGTTGACATTGCATGACGACCGTACTGCCGGTCACATGGGCTTTTCCAAAACGTACCTGCGTGCCCGCACCAACGTTTACTGGCAAGGCATGTATAGTGATGTCCTCAAAAACGTTAGCGGCGGAAAAATGTTAGCGGCGGAAAAAGCCCACCCGGCCGCCAGCCGGTCTAATTAGATCCCTACCACTACCTTACTATATATTTGAGCGAATTGGCATTGACTTGCTCGGTCCGTTTCCTATATCACTCTCAGGCAACCGCTAGGGGATTGGTGCAATCGACCATTTCATGCGGTACGCTGAAACTTGCCCTTTGTCTCAAGGTACAACCACAAGAATTACCACATTTCTTCTTTCTCAGGTCAGTTCCCGGTATGGCCCACCTCGCAAGGTGATCAGCGATAGTTGTCGCGCGTTCCTTTCTCACATTTTTTAAGATCTTTTACATGTTTGCGGCACTGTTCACACGCCTGCGACTGCGTACCACCCTCAAACAAATGGCATGGTCGAATGATTCAATCCCACACTGGCAGATATGCTGTCCACATATGTCCAGGCCAACCAACGCCGCTGGTACGCAGTACTGCCATTTGTAACATACGCTTACAACACTGCAGTTCACGACACACACGGCTATTTTCCTATATTTCTTCTTTTAGATCGCAGCTCTTAGGGGCCAGTTTCCGGCTTGAGCGGCGCCGGCGTCGCCGTCGGCGTAACCGCGAGGTCACGTGACTCCCCCCCCCCCCCGAGGTCACGTGACCCCCAAAAGTCACGTGACCCCCTGAAGTCACGTGACCCCCTTGAGGTCACGTGACCTCAAGGAGTCACCTATCCCTCAGTACGCTTCCATCTTCCTCCTCAAGAGCTGCGCTCTAACCGGCGTTACAGGGAATTGTAAACGGCTTTAATTTTTTTAACCGTTTCCCGGTACCCCAGCTTGATACACTATTTCTTTTCCGCGATAATGTCACTCAACTCTCCCCCAGCGTTGCAGAAATGATATGTCGAGCGGAAGAAGCACGACGACTTACACGTGAGCGTAACCGCACCTCGAAGCAAAGACAACTCCTCCTGTACAACGCCACCCATCGGCCTGTGACGTTTTTTTTTTTTTTATTTAGAAAATACTGCAGATGGTTTTTCACCATCCAAGCAGGAAAGGGTTACATACGGTTTCAAACAGAGCAGTCAGAACAGTCAACATTTGGGTCATGCACACAATCGGTTACATAAGGTTTCGAACACAACAGTCAAAACAGTCAATATTTGGGGCATGCACACAATCGGAGGGCAGTGAATTCCAGTCGTTAATCGTACGTACAAAAAAGGAGTATTTAAATGTGTTATTTTTAGGAGCATATGGTCTCACATTTTTTGCGTGATTCAATCTTGCAGAGCGCTGGGGAGGTGGCAAAAGGTATAAGGTTTTGTCCAGGCCGGACTCATTATTGTAGACTTTATAAAAAAAACCAGCCTAGCAATCTTCCGGCTAGACTCGAGCGATTCGAGTCCGCAATTACGTATCATGTCCGACACTGATGATAGGCGCCTAAAATCGGAAGAAATAAATCGTGCACTGAGGCGCTGGATTCTCTCGACTTTTCCAATATCTTTTATTAAGTACGGGTCCCACACAATGGACGCGTATTCTAGCACTGGCCGAATCAAACTTTTATATGCCGAAAGTTTTACCGACGAGTCACATGGTCCCAGCTTCCGTCTTAAGTAACACAACTTTTTGTAAGCCTTTGCGGTTGTACTATCTATATGGGTTTCCCAATTTAATTTTGAATTAAGATGTAGGCCCAGATACTTTACCTCGTTTACAGTTTTTATGCATTTGTCTTTAACGTGGTATGCAAAGCTAAGAGGGTATTTCTTGTGCGTTACTGTGAGAGCGCACGTTTTAGAGTAATTAATAACCATTCGCCACCTCTCACACCATTCGGCAATTTTGCAAAAGTTTTCGTTAAGCGATACTTGATCGCACGTGTTTCTGACAGTTCTATAAACAACGCAGTCGTCAGCAAACATTTTCACGGTCACACTTGTATCAATGTTGTCGGCTATGTCGTTGACATAAACTAAAAATAAGAGAGGTCCTAAGACCGACCCCTGTGGAACGCCAGATAGCACGTCAAGATGTACTGATTGACATCCGTTGATTTCAACAAATTGTACCCTATTTTTTAAGTAAGCAGCGATCCATGTCACAAGGCGAGGAGCAATGCCAACCTGTTGCAATTTTATTAGTAGTAGGTGATGCGGTACCCTGTCAAAGGCCTTGGATAGGTCTAAAAATATTGCATCAATTTGTTCTCTGTTATTAATCGCATGGCCGAAATCGTGTACTACTGAGAGCAGTTGAGTAGTAGTAGACAATCTTTTTCTGAACCCGTGCTGAAAGTTGGCTAATATGTTATGGCTTTCTAGAAAAAAACTTATGTGACTGGCGATGACATGTTCTAGCAATTTACAGCAGGTGCTAATTAATGATATCGGTCTGTAATTTTCAGCAAGCAGTTTGCTCCCATCCTTATGTACGGGTACAACTTTTCCACAAAGCCAGTCAGGTGGAAGACATCCCTGATCCAAAGAGGTTTTGAAAATGACATATAAATATTGTGAAATCATCTCTGCGTAACGTTTCAAAAAAGCATTTGGGATGCCATCAGGACCACATGATTTTTTTACATCTAGGTTTAAAAGTAGATGACGTATACCGTGGATGTTCAAGTCTATATCTCGCATTATTGGGAAAAGAGGTACTGAGTCAATAGTTTCTTCAGAAGTGCATCTTGAACTAAAAACACCATGAAAGGTGCTGTTAAACTCGTTCGCAATTTGGTAGGAGTCAGTAACAGCATTTCCATCCACATGAAGCTGTTCAATAGATTTCTTGTTGCCCGACAGGTACCCCCAAAACTTTTGAGGCGCTTCTTGTATAAAGTTTACTAACTTTGTTCCAAAAAAATGATCAAGCGCCGTCTTTATTTTTTGTTTCAACGTCTCTGTGAGGGAAGATATGACATCAGCATTTTTATGATTTCCTCTCCGTTTCCTAGATAATGTCCTTTTAAGATGTATTATCTCTCTTGTTATCCAGGGGTTCTGATGTTTCTTTTTTACTATTTTTGGTACGTATTTATGAAGGCACTTTCCAGTAATATGTTTAAAGGCATTCCATAATGTTGTAATGTCACCCTCCGTCTCAAAGTCGCTGAAGTTCAAATCAAGAGTATCAATAATAGCTTCGTCATCTGCAGCCGCGAAGTTAAAGACAAGTTTACCATCGTGACTCTTTTTTACTGGGCAAAAATTAGTCGTAAGGAAAACAAGCTTGTGGTCAGAAATTCCATCGTAAACGTTAACCTCAGTGTCCTCTGGAAAGTTTCCAACAAAAATTAGGTCCAGTGTGTTATTGCTATTTTGGGAGATACGAGTACCTTCAGTAACAAGCTGACTTAGATTAAAATTGAGCATTAATTCGAGTAGCAAGTGGCAGCTTTTTTCTTCAGATGAGCCAGGCTGGAAAGTCGACCAGTTAATTGACGGTAGATTAAAATCACCCGCCAGTATGATTTTTTGAATGGGTTTGTATATTTGTTCCATATGAAGTTGAATGTTCTCTAGAAATGACTCGGGAGAAGATGGGGGCCTATAGACAACACCTACGAGAGTCGAAAACCCATAATAGTCGATTTGACACCATACACTTTCATTGTCGGTTGTTTCGCTTAAGATGACGCATGAGATTTCCTTTTTTACTATCAAGGCAACTCCCCCTCCTCGAGAGCCACGATCACGTCTGATTATTTTGTGAGTGGGGGGAGTAACTTCGGCATCAAGTATATCTGCTGATAACCATGTTTCCGTGATTGCAATTATCTGCGCATTATATGTCAGTATAATTTCTTCGAGCTGGTGGACTTTATTGACGATACTTCTGGCATTTAGTAGTACAAAACGTAACTGTTTCGATTCAAGTCAGTCGACGTCATTCCGTCGCTCCTGAGAGCGGATGCACTTCAGGCAGTCATTCTGCTCGTCCCATTCATATAGGTCGTCATCAACCCGTAGTTTATCATAGTCCAGCACTACCTTACGTCCTCTGGCTTTGAAGTCCCCAGATTTGGACCAAAGTTTGCTTCTTTTGGCAAGTGTACCCTTACAAAAGTCGTGGTTGATTGAGATTGTAGTTCCTTTTAATTTATTACAATTTTTTAGTACTTTCAGTTTTTCGTTATAGTCAAAGAAGTTTATTATCACAGGCCGCGGTTTGTCTGTTTGTTTTTTTCCTATCCTGTGGACTCTTTCCACCGAGCTAACAGTTACTCCAAGCTTCTGTCCTATTAAGTCCTGGATTATTTGGCTTCTTAATGCTTCGGTGTTTTCACGGTCGGGCTCAGGAAACCCGAAAATGACAAGGTTGCGGCGTCTACTCCTATTTTCTAAGTCGTCGAGGCGCTTTTGTTGGAGCTGGAGGTCATTTCTAAAGGATGTGACTTCCCCCTGCAGTACACGAATCTCTCCCTTGTGCTCCTGTAAAGCTGTCATAACTTCGTTCATCCTAGCGTTCACTGTTGATTCTAGCTTTTCCTGGGAAGCCGCCAGGTTAACAATTCGCGTTTTAAGGTCGTTCTGCGAAGTAAGCATGGCGTTCATCATCACCTTCAGTTCCTCTATCCCTTGAGGCCCAGGGTTTTGCTCGACATCTCCAGATAGAAAGATCAAAATGACACTCCATGCATCCACAATAAGACACTCAATTGTGGCCGGGCACGGCAGGACAACAATACATCTATAATTGCTTCGAAAGCAAGAAGCATGTTTGTCACAAACCTGAACAAAGAAGATAGACGGGCTTAGCGTTGTTGCCATTGCGGTCCCGCCGTGCCCTCTGAGGAATTCCATGGCGCGATCCTCTTTATATGCCTCCACTGGCGGCGCCGTCTTCAAACCTTGATGTGTCGGTGACGTTTCATGGTGCGCTCCGGGGTGTGCGCAGTTGATGCTCACTGCCGGCGGGTTCAAGATGCTGACTTCATTCTTGGGTGGGGTCGGCACGTGGTGAGTCAGAACACACAGCGTGACCTGAACAAAGAAGATAGACGGGCTTAGCGTTGTTGCCATTGCGGTCCCGCCGTGCCCTCTGAGGAATTCCATGGCGCGATCCTCTTTATATGCCTCCACTGGCGGCGCCGTCTTCAAACCGTGATGTGTTGGTGACGTTTCATGGTGCGCTCCGGGGTGTGCGCAGTTGATGCTCACTGCCGGCGGGTTCAAGATGCTGACTTCATTCTTGGGTGGGGTCGGCACGTGGTGAGTCAGAACACACAGCGTGACCTGAACAAAGAAGATAGACGGGCTTAGCGTTGTTGCCATTGCGGTCCGCCGTGCCCTCTGAGGAATTCCATGGCGCGATCCTCTTTATATGCCTCCACTGGCGGCGCCGTCTTCAAACCGTGATGTGTTGGTGACGTTTCATGGTGCGCTCCGGGGTGTGCGCAGTTGATGCTCACTGCCGGCGGGTTCAAGATGCTGACTTCATTCTTGGGTGGGGTCGGCACGTGGTGAGTCAGAACACACAGCGTGACCTGAACAAAGAAGATAGACGGGCTTAGCGTTGTTGCCATTGCGGTCCCGTCGGCGAATTAGTTTGGATTTGGCTGCCAACTAGATAACCATGCAAAGCAACCAAGCTGCTTCATCGAAATGCCGGACCTCACAATATCATCACCCAAATATCTGACGTGACTTACAGAGTGGAACTTCCGCAACCCCTCTACGATCGCCGTCGAACCACAACAGACATTGTTCACGTCAGCCGCATGAACTTGTACCATTCCCCATTCACACCATAGCACCGGTCTCCATTTCTCTCAATGCCTGATCCCTTTGGTCGGGACAATCTACGCTCCTCCCCTGGCAATAAAAAAAGACGACGGGCTGTCTCGGCGCCGTGGGCGCGAGCCACCGGCTCGTGAAGTGGTGGTCAGCTGTGATTTAAAAGCCGAACCGCAAACCAACGTCTCCTCGCTTGGACCAGAGTTGAAAGGCTGAACATTTTTTTTCCAGCGTTGTTCAGTATACGGATGAACACCCGGTTTATATTGATGAGTTTTATGCCAAATATTTCGTGAAATGCGTCGTAAATTCTAGAAATAATAAACTAGAGGTGTTTAGTTACAGGTTTTCTTCACCAAATTCATAGCAAAATTGACATCAAGGATAAACTTCGTGAAGATGTTAAGGTTTTTTTTCTTCCGTGTAATAAATGAGGTTGTCATGTTCGCATAAGACTTTTGTGGCATATGAATCGACAACCTGATTCTTCCAGTATTTTTGTTTCTCCGTTCAAACAAGTATTATATCACACTCTTACAAGACCAAAAGTCTCCAACAAACCTAAATTCCCTTATTAACCCCACGGTTTTGATATCAATATTGCGATATTTTTTTTTCTAATCGTACATGATACACCATGGGGATATGGACACTTTTTAAGAAAAAGAAAAAAAAAAGCAGATTTGAAGGGGAGCAGAAGTGAAAATTTACATTTTTGAAGGGCGAATAAATATGTAGGACGAAGACGACACATAAAGCACATTTAACCCCAGTTACGGTGTGACACTCACCAGGACTGTCACAGCAGATGTAATGCCGAAATTTCGTCGTACAAGAATGAAGAGACAGTGAGTGTGCATGCGAGCTGGTGATAGTTAATCATGATGTTTAAAACCCGGAACTGCAATGAGAAGAAAAATGGAAAGCCTTGAAGTCGAGAAAAACGGCAGAGAGGCAGAGATCTCACACGCAGCGAAATCGTTGTTTTTCTCTCGCTTCCCCTGTACTCCCTACACCAGCAACTACCCTCGCGGACGTACACTTTGTTTAGAGTGCACTGATATATCTCAGATATATATATATATATATATATATATATATATATATATATATATATATATATATATATATATATATATATATATATATATATATATATATATATATATCAATCACCGCAAGATCTCTTGGAATTCAAGGAGGCTTCGTGTGCTGGGAGTACAGGCCACGCTAAAAAAAAAAAAAAAAGAACGGTCTTGTTAATTGATTCAGCGCACTCTAAGCTGGTTAAAAGAGACATCGCTTCCTGCCTTTTGAAGGCATATTTTACCAGATCGTGCCAGCCAACCGTGAAAAGTAGTTTTTGCAGCCAGGTGGAACGCCTAAAATCGTCGGGTTACCCTGATCGTTTGCTTGAAGAGGTGGCTGAAACACTTGTTTCCAAAATGAAAAAGAAAAAAAGACGAAGCACAGGAGCCCAAAAGGAGAGTGAGACCCGCTGTTATACCGCATATCCACAAAATCTCACACAACTTAAAAAAAGTGACGGCATACTTTAATTTACCGGTTCTGTTTTCGGCCCCAAAAAGCTGTCCAGGCGTTGCTAAAAAAGTAAAACACAATAATACGTTTGCAGAAAGGAACACTTTAGAAAATTTGTAGAATGCGCATCCTTGGTCGTGTACGAAATTCCAGTTACATGCGGAAAAGGGAATGTGGGCCAAACGGGCAGATGCGTTAATGAAAGGGCAAGAGAGCACGCGCTATCGGTAAGAAATTAACCCTCGGGCAATAAAGCTATTCACTGCGATAGATGCCCTTGTGCCCTGTATTGGAAAAAAAATATTTTAGGAAAGCTAAGAAGCAAAATCTTTGGAGAGCAGTACGAGTCATTTAACGCTAGACTGTAGAGGGACGACAGATGCAATCCATTTAACAGACAAGGACCTGCTTGAGAAGCCCGATTGGTTGTATAAATTGTGTGTGTTGTTTAAATAAACATTTGTCGTCGCCTGCCAGTGCCAGTGTCATTGGTTAGGCTAACCTAGGCGACGTAAAGCCACAACGAGTTACTAATACTACTACCAATAAACATTTAGTTCAAAGTAGCGCTTCGCTTTCTCTCCCATACTATGTCCCTTTCTTGCGGTGCATTTGTCAAAAGAGATCATGTGCCAAGTGGCCCTTTTCTTACTATTGATGTTGACTAAAGCGTTTATGTTAAATAGTCCTGCGAGTGTCTTGTCTTAAGAGTGGGGAGCAATAATCGTGACCTTGCGTTACACATAACACTCCCGGATCACCGGAAATGTTGTCATCGGTGTCTGGGGCGCGGTTACTTCCTTTCACAGTCTCAACGGACAGCAAGCGCCCCCAAAACTTTCCCAGACCTACCGAACGACTTTATTTGTCCTTCGAACTCGAGAACAGCCTCCTAAACGTCTTCGTGCCACCAGAATGCCTCAAGGAACACGCTGCACGGTTCAAGGCTTTGCTGAACACCTGAATGCAAACGGTCGACTGGTGGACCAACGGAGAGACGCACCATTTTGTTTGTTTCTAGAAACCATGCGTCATATTTAGACAATAATTTCTCCTTACGTTTATTTCATGTGCGGCAGATACGGTATCTCTCACTCCATGTTTAGCCCTTCACACACTATTTGACTTTGTTCGTCGTTGCCAAGAACGCCAGTATTTCTGCATAGACTGCCAAAGCTTTCCCCGTACCGTTGAGCAAGCGGTAGATATGATTTAAGTTTCGCCAACGGTAGTGAGCCAATGACTACCAAGATTGTAAAGAAGCGGGTAGTAGTTCAAGATTGTTCCAAAAATCTGTGCTTCGAACTGCAACAGACGCTGACTGGCAGCACCCTACACCTCATTCGTGAAAAAGGTTACGTCTGCGAGCATTCTTGGTTAAACGTCACAGTTGAGCTGTTATTGCACCGAAATGCTTCAGTGAGCGTTCCCCGCATGGTTTACGGTTGTCTTGAGAAAATCATTACCAGTTTAGTCATCCGACCAGATATGCCACCAATTATGGATGTTGTGCGTGACTTAGGGTCGATTGATTTTCGTTCTAAGTGCTCATACCTCGTCGGGTGCCTAGTGACAGTATTCATCTTGCCATTTTCATGGGAGATATAGCAATAATTTCTTGTCTCTTGCTTGTTAGTGGTCTTGACGTATGGCCTAATTGTGAAGTCGATGCTGGTTCGGGATATGATTTCTTTTCATATATGTCCCACGGTGGCGTCATTCCTTCAGCAAAGTTTAGGCTACACATCAGACTGTTTTCCAGGCAGCCGTCTCGTTATGTTATGTGGTGCATCACGCGCGTTGTCTTCTTTTTGGCCATTTGCGTTGCGGCTTAAGAAAACATTAAGCACTTTCGTGAAACCACATGAAGAGCCAGTCTTTACATTTTGATGTGTTGTTGTCAAGCTCAACGTTGCAGTTTGTTTTTGAACTCACTTGAAGTGCGATGTGTTATCGCTTCGTAAAAGGGCCACGCGTTTGATTTTGACCCCTGCGAGTAGTGTGTGTATTGAAGTTGTAAAGTCTCTACAGCATTTAAAGTTTATTCTAATAAATATTCGTTTGCTGCAATTTTGTTCATCTATTTTATCTGAACAGGTTTTCACTACCTTTACTCTGAGTATAGAATATGCCAATATTTTTCTATCATCCTTCTCGTCTTCCCGTTTTTTTTTTTTTTGAGATGGGCTTTTAACCTTATATGAAATGCCTACCGACTACCGATTTCGTTCGCTTGAACTCACACTCAAGAATGTGTTGTAGGTAAAAGAGTTAAAAGATTAACCTAACGCAACCAATCGAGTACTTATTCCGCTAACCCCAAGCACAGGGTCTTATTTTTTGACAGTATGTATAGTCCATTTAAAAAAGCAGGCAGTATTTTACTGTTGAACGCAAAGAGATCAGAAGTCATGGAGAGGGCATGAAGCCATTTGTTTGAAGCCTAGTCATAAAAAATGTAAACAAAAAGAATGTAAATTTCAATAGGATTTTGTGAACATCGAAAGGCCTGGCAAAAATCAAATGTCAAAACATTGTTGTTGTTTTATTTTTTTGTGTGCGTGACGATTGGCCGGTTAAACAGTATGCGGATTCGCACGTTGTCGACATGAAGCCTTGCTGTGTGAGCGGCACGTGGGCCTTATCGGTGAAACGGAATCTTCGCAGATTTAGTTTCACCGGTGAGGCCCGCGTGCATTACATTTAAAATTTTGCAAGAACGTAAAATAGTTAGGGATACTCCTACACTCACGGAACTGAGAAGCGATGAGTTTCGTTCCTTGGGCGCGCCAATGACAACCCCATCGAAGAGGATCTGAATGGACGGACTTTGGAATTCTGAGCTCTTCAAAGCATATGACAAAAGCATGTCGAGGAAAGTGTACTCCTCCAGTAAGACTTCCGACGTTTGACTTCTATTCCGGAATGCTTCCTCCCTACCCGCTGGGGAAGGCAAAATACATCTTGGACATTCGGATGCCGGCGACGGATTTAATAGTTACTTTCAAAAATACACCACGCGCGAACATGGATGCTCGCGCTACCAAATCAGCACGACACATGTGTAGTTTTAAACTACACATGAAAAGAAGAAGAGGAAAACCAAATTAGAACCGAAAGAAAGCTGACGCGCAGCTGTCGGCCGGCTAGCCGTCTCAAAATGAGCTAAGCCGTTGTAGTATTTCGGGTTGTTCTAGACTTGGTCTGGAACGGTTGGTGAGAACACTAACATTTTATTTCGTTAACTGATTATTACTTGGCCAAATTTATAATAATGATGAAAGAGTGTTGTCGGCGTCTGTTCAGGCCGCTGGTCCCATGTCGTCTCGCTGCTCACTCCGTCTCGTCTTTTCCTCTGTCCGACTTCTTTTTAAACCCTCGTGCTGAGGGTTACCTCGCGATGGCGTGAACTGGTGCAATCACGAGGCAATACGTCAGCCAGATGAGACAGCAGTATTGGCAGTGCTATGGTGTGATTGCCAAGATGTTGTCTAATGTGGTGCAATGGATGTTGCGCGGACTTATGTAAGCGTGCGGCAACATCCGTCGACGACGCAGCACTTGAGCCGGGTAAGGTAACCCGACGCTCTCCGGGGCCGCTCGATCGAGTGGAGAAAAGTTCTCTCGGGAGCCGCTGGGTCGGTGCGTGCGTACGTGACCACAGTACTCCCTCCCCCGAGAGTAGGCGAACGTTTTAGAGACCACCGTTATCCGAGCCTAGGCTTTCGACTCGCCGCGGGCGCGCGAGTGAGGTGTGCAGCAGCTGTTGAAGGAGCTGCGATGCCCAGACGCTGTGGCCAATGCACGTGGCGACCGGAGCGTGTCTGGATCTTCGTCGGGCGCTGCTTGTCCGGGGCGATGATCTGTTTGTGGTCGGGTGGAGAAGGAAGAGGCGAGGTCGGCGCGAGCGTTGTTTGTTTAGGTGGCGCTTCCGGGTGGGGTGGTGCCGTTGCAGAAGTGTCTGTTGGGGCGCCATCTAAATAAGCTGCTTTAACGCGATCTAATGCGACGACCTCGGTGCGACCACGAATTGCAAGTGTGATGTTTTTTGAACCTCGCCTTAACACCTTGTGTGGCCCGTCGTAGGGCGGTTGCAGGGGCTTTCGCACGGCGTCATTTCGCAGAAAGACATGTGTGCACGTTGCCAAGTCCTGGCTGATGAAGGAGGTTTGGCTGGGTTTCTGACGGGGTGCGGTGGCACGGATGTGTGTCATAGCCTCCCGCAGTTGGGTCACGTAGTTGGTGGAGTCCAGACAGGCGTCGGCTTGTGTGGATGTGAAGAATTCGCCGGGGAGGCGAAGGGTCGTACCGTAGACCAACTCTGCAACGCTGCAACCGAGGTCAGATTTGAGGGCTGTCCGAATGCCGAGGAGAACGAGGGGCAAAACTTCCATCCAATCTTGACGTTGATGGGTCTTGAGGGCGGCTTTCAGCTGGCGATGAAAGCGCTCCACCATGCCATTGCTGGCGGGGTGGTAAGCAGTGGTGCGAATGCGCCGAGATCCCAGCAGCTTAGTGAGGCTGGAGAAGAGACTGGATTCAAACTGTCGGCCCCGGTCAGTCGTGATAGTGGAAGGCGTGCCGAACCGCGAAATCCAGTATGCAAGGAATGCGCGTGCCACCGTTTCCGCAGTTATGTTGGGCAGGGGGCGACTTCCGGCCAGCGAGTAAAACGGTCGATGCAAGTCAGAAGGTAGGCATTTCCCTGGGAAGGCGGCAGCGGTCCAACAATGTCTATGTGGATGTGGTCGAACCGTGCGTCGGGTGGATTGAAGGTTCCCAGGGGTGTGACCGTGTGACGCTGAACTTTGCAGCGCTGACACTGTATGCAAGTGCGGGCCCAGTGGCGAACATCCTTGTTGATGCCGGGCCACACGAAGCGAGATGTTATAAGATGTTGGGTAGCCTTGATTCCGGGGTGCGAAAGTCCGTGAAGGGCATCAAAGATCTGGCGGCGAAACTGTAGTGGCACGTAGGGGCGTGGTGATCTCGTTGATGTGTCGCATATAAGGTCGGTCGAACACATAGGAAGAGAGAGCTCACTGAATACCAGCCGTCCGGGTGTGGCACGGAGGTCGCGAAGTTGGGCGTCGTTGCGTTGTGCAGCTGCCAGTTTTTCGAAATCGACGACAGCCAGAGTTTCGTTGGTGCATGTGCCTATTCGTGACAGAGCATCAGCCACGACGTTCTCTGCGCCATGAACGTGACGGATGTCCGATGTAAATTCCGAGACACATGACATTTGCCGCAGCTCTCGCTGAGAATGGCTGCCACCGTCGGGTCGCAGTGAACGAAAAGCGTGCACGAGGGGCTTGTGGTCGGTCAAGACAAAAAATTGCCGACCTTCGACATAATGCCTGAAATGCCGCAAGGCTAAGTATATCGCCAGTAACTCGCGGCTGAAAGTGCTATAACGCTGCTCGGTGGGAGTTAGTTTCCGGGAAAAGAAAGAAAGAGGTTGCCACTGTCCGTGTACTTCCTGTTGAAGCACAGCGCCGACGGCGTTGTCCGAAGCGTCGGTGGCTACCGAAAGTGGGACCGCTTCCTTGGGATGCACAAGCATGGTTGTTGTAACCAGAAGTTCTCTGGCACGATGGAATGCTGATGTGCAGCGCTCGTCCCAAGTGAGCTCGGCTTTGGGGTTACGTGAGCCTGAGAGCATGCCGTGCAGCGGGTGGAGCTTCTGCGCAGTCCGGGAGAAAACGTCGATAAAAGTTTATCATGCCGAGAAACTCCCGGAGTTGCTTCTTGGTTGATGGCTTAGGAAACTCTCTGATCACCTGCACTTTGGTATCGAGTGGGCGGATGCCGGAAGCGTTGACAGTATGGCCCAAAAATTCGAGGTCGGGCTTGCCAAAAACGCACTTGTCCATCTGTATTACAAGTCCAAATTCGGCCAGGCGAGTGAACAGGGCTCGGAGATGTCCGAGATGTTCGTCGGCAGTTTTGCTGGCCACGAGGATGTCATCAATGTAGGCATAGCAGAAGGGAAACCCTCGCAGCACCTGGTCTATGAAACGTTGGAAGGTCTGCGCAGCGTTTTTGAGTCCGAATGGCATGCGCAGAAATTCAAATAGACCGAAGGGTGTGGTGACGGCGGTTTTTGGAATATCCGAGGGCTCGACCGGAATTTGATGGTAAGCACGTACCAGATCAATCTTGGAGAAGATGGTAGTGCCGTCGAGCGATGCAGTGAAGTCGTGAATGTGTGGGATTGGGTAGCGATCTTCTGCTGTGTTGCGGTTGAGGGCTCGGTAGTCGCCACACGGACGCCAGTCCCCTGGCGTGGATTTGGGGACCATGTGGAGAGGCGAGGACCAAGGGCTTTCCGACTGGCGCACAATGCCCAACTCGAGCATGTGTTCGAACTGTTGTCGGGCGACCCGTAGTTTGTCTGGGGGTAGCCGGCGGGGACGCGCGTGGACAGGTGCTCCTGACGTCTCGATGTGGTGTGTCACGGTGTGTTGGATAGGGCACTCGTCCGGTCCAACGCACGTCAGCTGTGGAAACTCGCCGAGCAGCCGCGTGTACGGGGAGTCCTCAGCTGGAAATGCGAATGTGGGGCTGATAGACTGCAGAGACGAGGCGATGCCTTGGACGGTGAGTCGTGTCGCTTCGTCTCGAAGACGTCGCCCCTTGACGTTCACCAGCAGCCCAAAACGCGTTAAGAAGTCTGCTCCGAGAATTGCGTGCGGAATGGCCGCGCAGATAAAAACCCAGCGAAAAGTGCGCCGCAGTCCGAGATCGAGTGTCAGGGAACGCGCACCGTATGTCGAAATGGCCGAGTTGTTCACGGCACGAAGTTGCGACGTGCTGGGGTGCCGACGATCTTGTACGGTTGCGGGGACGACACTTACCTCTGCCCCGGTGTCCACGAGGTAGCGAACACCAGAGATGCGGTCCGTCACAAAAAACAAGGATCGGCGGCTGTGGAGATCGGCGGGAGCACTTGCCACCCTTAGTGCTCGGCCTTCTCGTTTTCCGCTTGGGTGCAAGGGGGCTTGCATTTAAGAGCTTCGGCGCCAAAACGTTGATGATACCAGCACTCGCCTGAGTCCGTGCGGGAGGAAGAGCGAGACCGGCGTCCGGCGGGGGAACGCCCGCGTGATGCGCGACGGCCACGAGGAGCTTGCAATTTTGCCACAAGATCAGCGAGACGCGCGACCTCGGCTCGTAGTTCACGGACCTCGTCTGGACTGGATCGGGTGTGGGCTGCTGAGATGTTCGGGGATGGGGTAGAGACCTCCATTATCTTGTCTGCAAGCTCGGCGATCTTAGCGAGGCCGATGTCCCCCGCTGATGCCAGCACCATCCGAACGTTGCTCGGCAGGCGTTGCAGGAAGAGCTCGCGGAGGAGGGACTCGTCGATGGTCGTCGCCTTGTCTCCGAGGAGCTGCTCCATCCGACGCAACAGCTGCGTTGGAGTGCGGTCGCCAAGTTCCTCTGCTGTCAAGAGTTGCTGTAGACGCTTCTCCTCTGAGGCGCTTGTGCGGCGAATCAGCTGTGCCTTTAGGGTGCTGTAGGCATCGACGGCTGGCGGTGTGAGTAGCAGATCCCTCACCTCTGTGGCGATGGTTGGGGAGAGGCTGGACACGACATGGTGGAACTTCGTCATGTCAGCCGTGATCCGTCGAGTGGCGAATTGAGACTCGACTTGGACGAACCACAGCTGCGGGTCCGCAGGCCAGAAAGGGGGAAGCTTGAGGGCGACTGCGGAAACAGTGCTGGAGACGGGCTCCTCGTCCGGCATGGCTGAGCTGGGGTTGTTGGTGGTTGCGCTGGGGAAAATCGGGTCACCACTGTAGTATCTCGGGTTGTTCTAGACTTGGTCTGGAACGGTTGGTGAGAACACTAACATTTTATTTCGTTAACTGATTATTACTTGGCCAAATTTATAATAATGATGAAAGAGTGTTGTCGGCGTCTGTTCAGGCCGCTGGTCCCATGTCGTCTCGCTGCTCACTCCGTCTCGTCTTTTCCTCTGTCCGACTTCTTTTTAAACCCTCGTGCTGAGGGTTACCTCGCGATGGCGTGAACTGGTGCAATCACGAGGCAATACGTCAGCCAGATGAGACAGCAGTATTGGCAGTGCTATGGTGTGATTGCCAAGATGTTGTCTAATGTGGTGCAATGGATGTTGCGCGGACTTATGTAAGCGTGCGGCAACATCCGTCGACGACGCAGCACTTGAGCCGGGTAAGGTAACCTGACGCTCTCCGGGGCCGCTCGATCGAGTGGAGAAAAGTTCTCTCGGGAGCCGCTGGGTCGGTGCGTGCGTACGTGACCACACCGTCAACATACGCAGATAGTGAAACCGATGTTCCGCATTTCCCGCCATTCGCGATATATTTATACAGCCACACGCTTGTTCAGCACCGATCTAGGAACATCCATTAAGTTCAGTCGTACATACGTGAGGTCTACAGGCAATCGGCGCTCAATGTTCATCTTCAGTTGCGACGTGCACCAACGCGAACATCGACCGACACGAGCAAATTTATAGGGATCGTGCTTTGGGTGAGTGTCCAACAACGTATAACATCAACTTTATACCTGGTTCCGTTCAGTAGGAACATAATGGTGGTCGTCGATAATTACCGAATTTCTAGCGAAGACGAGAACCGAACGCCACGCCTACTCGCACTCGTCAAATTCTATTGTGTCGTTACGTCATGCACCGCGTTTTCATGCGACACGCTCTTTCGGGATTGGCTGTACGACTATTAACAACCTCGAGCACCATGGGAATTGGGTCTCCAGTTGAGGAGGTTGGTTTCGGTACGGCGCGGGAGAGAGAGAAAGCGGCACCATGAAAAAACAGCACATGACAAAAACAGCACGCGACAAAACATCACGGTCAAAACAGCACAGGTGAAAACCGAACGGCGTCAAAGCAGCACGGCGATAAAACAGCTGGCAACAAAACAGCACATCAAACGGGCATAGCGACAAAAGAAAACGATGTAAAAACAGCACCGCGATAATTCTCTTTTTTTTTTTCACACAGAAGTTTTCGGTTTATTGCGGTGAATATTTTCAAACTCAAAAACTTCTTGGTTCTTTTCGTTTTTATTGACGAAAACCAGTATACTGACGAAAATTCAATATTTGAAAGCGTTTCTTTAAAATGTAAAGTGAGTAAACCAGGTACTGGTTTTCTTCTTTTTTGCTCTCTGTGGCAACCGACGCGTCCTGTTCTGCAAGACACACTAGAGCCCTATCGTGATTTGACACTATGGTCGTGTGCTCGTGTGAGCACATAAGCTTCACTACCACTTCGGTCGGAGAGGCAAATATCAAAATATAGAAATTTCTATGCAGTGCGTTTTATCCCCATTTTCACGACTGCGAGAGGTGGTAAATTCACCCGACCACGGAAACGACAATAAAATAGTCGTGTTTATGCCCTCCTCTAGAAGACGGAAGCTAGGGATGTTAAACAAATGTGCGGCATTTACCGTTGCCCTTAATATGCATTGTTCAGTTCACGATTAAACTGTGTTCTTTAAACGGAAATTCGCACACAAATCCCTATCACGTTCAAAAACCCAGATTTCGTCCTGAAGACCCCTGCGCCTCCGGAACTTTTGCTGAAAGTTGAACCAATCTCGGAGACAAGCTGAAAACTGCGAAAGGAAATAGTCATACAATCAGTAATGAGCCACATCACCCCCCTCGCTCCAAACGCCCTCGAAATTACTGACCTTTTTCAGTTAATACTGACATTTCTTCTGCTGACTATGAATGACATGAAAAAATCCGACAAACATACCAACAACAGGTTCGCTATGAAAAGAAATCTCAACAATTTCGTCTAATTGTTTAAAGCTTTCTGCCTGTCACCTTACGGGAATGCTTTACGCTGGATGCCGATCGGCAGCTCCTGTTGAGCTAGAAATTGTGATTCACTACCAACTTCCGTGCCTATAAACAGTAGTTGCTGCCATCAGTTTTTTATTTATTTCTTTATTATGAAGTTCAGTTTAGCTAGCTTCAGCATACATTTAATTATGTGGACTGCTACTAGTACTCATCATTGAAACTGACTGTTGTAGCTTCGTCAAAAGCGCAAGTGGGAGTCGTGACGCGATATTTTATATTTTTGGGAAGTCTCTGGGTTGTGGAGTTTGGTAACCATTGAAATAGGCAATAAAGTCTTTTATAACCTAGCGACAATAAATGAAAGGTTCAAGGATGTTCGAAATTATTCGCACAGAGAGATTCGGAAGAGCGCGTTCGAAGTTTTGACATGCGTGCTCTTTTATCGCTGTGCTGTTTTGTACCGTGCTATTTTGGCACATGCTCTTCTGTCGCTGTGCCGTTAAGACGCTGTGTTGTTTTCTCGCGTGCTATTTCGACGCGTTCTGTTTTGACCGTCTGTTTTGTCGCGTGCTGTTTTGTCTTGTGCGTTTCTGTCGTGTGCTGTTTTGTCGTGTGCTGTCCTGTCGCGTTCCCAAAGAAAGTGTGAGACAGGAGCGAGTGGCAAGAGGCTATGGCTTGCGGGAACTACGGGGCTGACGTCATGCCCTCTCCATGTCTTCTAACTTTCTCGCTTGAACAAAACAAAGCGTGTCAATGTTGCCTGCATGTAAGCTACAAGAAGAGCGACATTTTTCGAAACATGTTTCCCTCTTTTCTGCGTTATTTATATGGTTTGTATTTTAGAAAAAAAGTAACAAAAACACAAAAAAGATGTCTTGGTTTGTGCTTTTTTTCTCACAATCTAGTTGATTAAAATGTCTCCACCGCAGCTTATGCTACTTTAAGTGCCCAACAACGTGAAGCTCAATCCTAACGGAAGGGGGCTGCTGCAATTAAAACGAGGTGTTGCCAGGCCACACGGGCAGAGAAAACCTAGCACACAGTTCTCTTTTTGCTGTTCTATCGTAGATCATACCTTTTATTATTATTAGTGCAGAGTGAGACAATACAGCTGGATAGACAGCTTCAGAGCGTGGATATTGGGACCATGCTCTGAAGTTCTTAGCCTGCCAGTGACAACATAGGTTTTACTTATCGCGCTCGCTGTGAGATGATGCAATTTAGTGTACTTCTGAACTTTTGGCTAAACTATGGTTTCTTAGCAACTACGACAGCAGAGCTCTCAAAAATGCTTCAACTCAAAATAAAAAAAATATCACGTGCCTCTTTTAGTTATTACCATTATCACATGCATTTATTTTCGAAACATTGAAATTTCAAAACAACATAGCGTGTTCGTGAAGGAAATAGCCACTGTAAATGCATCTGAGAAAACTTCAAATGAAATAGTGGCGATGTAAAAACAGTTATAATCACTGTCATTGCTTGAGGTAAAGTGACGTCTTTTAAGCAGACTTGTGCCTATCTCAAATAATCAACTCAAGATACTGTATTTCAAATACTTTTGAAGTATCTTGGTATCTCGAAAATACTTTTGTTCGAGGGTATTTGATACTCTATTTTAAATACAATTCCGAGTATCTTGGACTCATTATCTTAAATACATTTTTGAAATTCCGCCATTTTTCGGATTTTTCGGTCTGAATTCGTGGACGTGGCACGAGCAAACCTGCACATTCTTTTGAGCAATCAAATCCTCTTGCTAGCCCCGATTAGATACGGTGATTTTGACTGAGCTCGTGAAAACACCTCTTTTTTGCCGATTTTGACTCATATTTCAGCCCAAAGTTCGCACAATGAAGGTTTTCTTCTCGCCTTGCCAAAAGCGCCTTTTGCTTCCATAGTTTCCCCCCAAACAAATCCGCAAACAAAATGTGTTGTTTTACAGAAGTAAAGATGCCACCCTGAGGTGCAACGCAGACCGGGAAACGACCTATGACAACAATGCAGACTTGAGTGTAAAGAAGCTAACAAATAAAAGAAAATGAAAATTCGACACACACAGAAAATAATTTTTGTTTTGCTTTTTTGTATATTTGACCCTGTTTGAGCAAAACGTCGAGGTTTTCTTTCGTCTCTTTCCTTTTTGTCGTGAGTCCGTCACTTATTGCTCTCGCGAACACTGTCCGCAAGCGAATATTGGTAAGCAGAGAACAGAGCAGGACAGGAAACTAACTAAAAGCTGGATGACCTCTCGAAATGCCAACAAAGTGTCCCCCAACATTGAGTGCTTTTCTGAACGCAACCTACTTGAAGAAGGTGCGATCATTGCTGTGGCTTTTATGTGGGTTCTCTTTGTTACCCATTGACACATATCCGTATTCAAGTTCGTGTATAATGAACTCTACATATAGAGAACCCAAGATGCGGCGCAGGACGTGATATTCAGCGATGTCACTATTGGCAAGGCACTCTGACCCGTTTGTCACCCCCCCATCTCGGTTTTTAGCCAACACAAGGCCTGTGCACATGCCCACAGGCCTTATGGGGATGTTAATGTCATTTGTTTCATAAAGCGCGGGGCACAGTGTCATGTAAAAATGTCAACATTTAGTGAAGTAACGTTACGCGCCGGATATGTTGGTCATGTGGAAATGTCGGTCATACTAAAGGCTACTATGGTTTAATTTCTATTCACTTCGACGTTCCTGCTGCACTCACTTGTGGAGAGAAAAATCAAAGGTAAGATTTGCTCTAAGATTCTCGTATTTTTGTGAAACTAACAACTTGCCAAACTTTTGTGTCACTAGTTATTCCGGAACTGGGGTAGAATTATCAGAAACAAAACTTACGGCAGTAGTCATTCACCAAGAGTATGGAGGGCAGCGAGGAGTGGCTATGTCTGGGGAGGGAACAGAGGAAAAGCCACGTGATGTAAGTCGGAGAGGCTCCCAAATGCCGAAGCGCCGGCGGAGGAGGGAGCCCAGAAACAATGAGAGTGAGCTCTAAGACGCGGCGCAGCCTCGTTATCAATCCTTTCCCTCAATCATCTCGCTTTTTGTGCACGAACAGCGACGTATTTTACCCGACAGGAGCACTACCGTGCTACCGCTGTAGGAAATATATACGGTAAGGATTTTGTTTTTTTCGCTCCTTACGGATATGTCCGTCAAACGCTATTTTGCCTCTCACGACATCAACGGCGTCAACAAGTTCTCAGCTACATGCCTCAAGGCAGCAATATTTTCCTCGGTTTCACCGAAAACGTGGAAAAAACTGTCCAGAATATTGCAGCGCGCGCAGCTCGGCAATTAGGGAGAGCGTGCGTGGCCTAACGGTTATTGTCCCCGCCTCCCACACGAAAATCCGGGGTTTGATTCCGGGGAGCGACTCCTCTTTTGTTTATCCTTGCCATTTAATGTTCCGGTAAATTGGATAATCCTGTTGCTTAATCGAGGTCCGAATGTTTTATGCGTCGAACCTTCCATGCCGATCGTTCCAGAAGCCCGCGCGTGTACATAAGGGGCTTGGCGTGGCGAGCCAAAGCAGTTTCGCCTAAGCGTTAGATCCTGCTGTTTCGCCGCCTTCGACGCACGGGACGCTCTGTTGTTATCTTTTTCCTTTTTGTTTTGGGCCTAAGTTCGCCCGTTAAACGTTTCGTTTCCTTAGTTATTCTTTGTTTGATTAACTCTTCATCGGTGACATTCTGGTGGAGCTGCCGGGTAACGCATGTCCGTGCAGCGCTCCCCTCCGAGGTCCCGCAGTGTCAGTCCGAACCCAAGCCCCCGAGGACCAAACGAAGAGAGAACCGAGACCCGATCAAGTCGCCGCAACCTAGACCTACCCCGGGAACTTGGACCACTGCCGGACAGGACAACGAAGCTACCGAAGCCGACGATGAACACCACGTTGCAGCAAGACGGAACGCCACCGACGTCCATGTTTTACGTGCCGGTCCCACAAAGTACGCCACCGAATTTCAGTGGCCATCTTCATGAAGATGTGGACGACTGCTTGAGCCAGTACGAACGTGTCGCACGGTTCAACGGATGGGGTCCTGAGCAAAGCCTGCGAAATGCCTACTTCGGTCTGGAAGCCACTGCAGGCACCTGGTTCGAGAACCACGAAGCGTCGATTTCGTCGTGGGAAGACTTCCAGGCAGGGCCGTACCCAGAAAAAAATTTCGGGGGGGGGGGGGGGGGTTTCGGGGACAACGGCGGCCATTTTGAAAGTGTCTATTGTCTTATTTTCGCCTATGAATCATGTGCATCGGTGGCATATAATGGCGAGTTACAGCAAACCGGAGAACCGGTCCCGGTTTGGTACCCGGTAGCCGACCGGCGCCACTGCGCGTGCGCAGAGGTAGAGATTAAAATCGGCTGGCTGCCAGTGCACCGACCAGGGCCGCACCCTGAAAAAAATTTCGGGGGGGGGGGGGGGGGGGGTCAGAACCCCCTATTCCCCCCCCCCCTGGTTACGGCCCTGCTTCCAGGCCAAGCTTCGACGCACCTTTGCCAGCCAGCAGCGACGTCAGCGGGCCGAAGAACTTCTTCAAGAAAGAAGCCAAGGGCCAAACGAGAGCATCACAAGTTCCGTCGAAGACGTTCTCCGCCTCATCAACCTCGCCTACGCAAACGCTCCCGAATAGAAGAAGCTGCGGGTCCTGATGCGGGGAGTGAAAGAAACGTTCTTCGGAGGCGTTGTACGGATCCCGCCTACCACCGTCCAAGACTTAATCACTGAGGCAGCAAAAATCGAATGCGCCCTTCAAGCACGAGCCTCCCACTAACAGAGACTTCCTGGCTTCGCTGCCCACTTGCCGCAACGCCCCGCCCCGGTGAGACATGCCCTGTGCATGATGAGACGTGCCCTGTCAAGTTCGTCTTTCTGAAAGACTGTGCGGGTGACGCTATTTTCGGAATGGACTTTCCCTGCGAGTACGGCGCCGTCATCGACCTCGGAACAAACCGGCTTACGCTACGGAGACTCGCTCCACCACCGGAGGAACCCAAAGCGACGTCATCCGCAATCCGAGTCCTCGCAAGCCACGTAAACTTATCACCGCGGTCGAATGTTTTCGTACTCGTCGGGATCGATGAAGCCTCCTGCGGCGAAGTTCTTTCGACGGAAGCCTTCACTTGCTCCGAGGAAGAGGAATAGGCGTCGCACGAGGAGTAGCTGACCTTCAGGATGGGCGGACTGTGGTCCTCGTGATGAACTTCCGAGATGAAACTTGACACCTCACGAAAGGCGCAGCCGTGGGCTATGTCGAGGAACTCCCAAACGCCGCCGAAATCGCCGCGATTACTGGCGAATACTCGCCACCTCCGCAAGACAGTACGTCGCCAGAGCAGCTCAACATTGACTCGAAGCTCCCGGGCTCACAGCAGAAACGTCGGATGCAAAATAAAGCTCACCGTGCTCTGATCGGATGCCGAGAAAATGTCAGGTATGAATTTATTATTGCAGCATGTTTGGATCTCTTATGTCTATCTGGTTATTCTGCTGTTAATACCTCGATAAAGGCATGCATTATATATGGCTAGTTTCATGGATCTTATTATCGAAACGCGCCCCATCAGCTGGCAAGACTGGTTTTTGGCGACTTTTAGTTTTCCCCTCAAAGGGGCACCTCGTTGCCACAACTCTTTCTGGAATCGGAATGAACGCGGTATTGTTTTTGGGATGTCACTTTTAGTTAAATCGTTTTTTGTGTTAACCGTGGGAAATTAAATTTCGCCAAACCTTATGGTATTGTGCTTACCTATTCATTAAACGATTACTAGAAGCTGTGAAGTAATTCTCCAGAGTGATTTTGTTTTGTTTTCTGCATGATAGACATTGCTGTCGTCACCGTCGTACGTCGACGTTGATGGGATCATGTCACCCTGTCGATAAAGCGTTACAGGACATTACGTACAAAGCATGTCGGTGAGCCTTTTACCGAGTAAATGGGACGCCGAGTCTGCCCGGCCGAAAGGTTTTATAAGCGTACTAAATTATTTTATTAAAATTAACGTACCAATAAAGAACAGCCTTCCAGACTCTTTATTTTATTATTGGCTTTAAGCCTGCCTTAGTATGTGCGCATTACAATGATAGACCGTTGTAAATTATGAGTGAACATACTTGGAAGCAATCCGTTACAACTAACGGAATTACTTGTATTTAGGTATTTTTCTTGCAATTCAGTAATTAATCAGTTCGATTTTAAACTGTAATTTATAATGTAATCTAATTACTTTTTCAGTAAGAAATTACTGAGATTACTCGTTACAATTCTTTCTTTGCGTCAAAGGAAAAAAATAAGTGGTAGAAGGGCTATGTAACGGCTTTCGCGCTTTTATCATGGTAACAGAAGACGTGGGTTCGTTCTTGAATAGAGTGCTGGCGAGGGAAAGGAATTCACGGAAACCTCTGGGAAAACGAACTGACTGCTTCGAGCGTAAAAAAAGAAAGCAGCTTACAACTCCCTGTAACGCCGAATTAGAGCGTAGCTCTTGAGGAGGAGGAGGGAAGGGCACTGGGGGGGTTAAACTAACCAGGGGGGGTCACGTGACCTTGGGGGTCACGTGACCCCCAATGCCGATGATGTAATCACTGACGTCACTGCTGACGTCATCAGTGACGATGACGATGCGGGTACCGATGACGTGATTAGTGACGCCACTGATGACTTCACCAGTGATGATGACGATGACGATGCGAATGTCGGTGACGTCATCAGTGACGTCGCTGATGACGTCATCAGTGATGATGACGATGACGATGCGGATGCCGGTGACGACATCAGTGACGTCACTGATGACGTCATCAGTGATGATGACGATGACAATGCGGATGTCGGTAACGTCATCAGTGATGATGACGATGACGATGCGGATGCCGGTGACGTCATCAGTGATGATGACGATGACGATGTGGATGCCGGTGACGTCATCAGTGATGATGACGATGACGATGTGGATGCCGGTGACGTCACCAGTGATGATGACGATGACGATGGGATGCCGGTGACGTCATCAGTGACGATGACGATGACGATGCGGATGCCGGTGACGTCATCAGTGATGATGACGATGACGATGTGGATGCCGGTGACGTCACCAGTGATGATGACGATGACGATGGGATGCCGGTGACGTCATCAGTGACGATGACGATGACGATGCGGATGCCGGTGACGTCATCAGTGATGATGACGATGACGATGTGGATGCCGGTGACGTCATCAGTGATGATGACGATGACGATGTGGATGCCGGTGACGTCATCAGTAATGATGACGATGACGATGCGGATGCCGGTGACGTCATCAGTGATGATGACGATGACGATGTGGATGCCGGGGACGTCATCACTGATGATGACGATGTGGATGCCGGTGACGTCATCAGTGATGATGACGATGACGATGTGGATGCCGGTGACGTCATCAGTGACGATGACGTCATCGGGGGTCACGCGACATCGGCGGGGGTCACGTGACCTCGAGGAGGGGGTCACGTGACCTCAGGGGAGCCACGTGACTTTGGGGGTCACGTGACCTCGGGGGGTCACGTGACCCCCCCACGAGGTCACGTGACCCCGGTGGGGGCTCGCGCGGTGCATTATGGGACATTTCCCATGATGCACCGCGCGGTTACGCCGACGGCGACGCCGACGGCGACGGCGACGGCGACGGCGACGGCGACGCCGCTCAAGCCGGAAACGGGCCCCTAAGAGCTGCGCTCTAAAAGAGCAGAAAACTAATGGGCCATAAAACCGCCCCGAGAGGAGCGTGTTCAGTAGGGCTATCGACACAGTGACCGTGGTGCATATGTCTCCTCGCTTCCCTCCCCCCCCACCCCTCCCCCCCCCCCCCCCCCACCCTCTGCACTTATTCTCTCCTCACCCGTCCACGAACCGACAGAAAAAAAAGTCATTTCTTACATTTTGTTTTGTCACACGAAACCGTCCCTTGCTTGTCGATGTTTCTGCCTACACACGCCTACCCCGCGAACACAAGAAAAGCTTTTGGACCTGACCCCAGATCATTCTTTACAGCGCTGTGAAAGATACTGCGTGGACCAACCAGCTATGTGTCTTCCATTTCTTCGTACTACCGGGTGTGCAAGCCAGAAACATCAGGAGTGCGATTGGAGCAGTTCACTGGAACAGAAAAAATATTGCATCAAACGTGCTCTCTGTTTAAACAGTAACTTTCGAAAGCAGGCAATAAGCTGGCCGGGGAGCACAACCCACGGCTTTGGACTTTTAAGCTGAACCCGAATTCTTATAAACCAGAGTGCTGCGGTTCTCCTCAGCGGATTGCGCCTGCGGGAACACATAGCGAAATTTTAAGGGCAGGGAACACAGCCCGAGTTTTCTGACAATAAACAATTACTCACTCGGACACCGCAGTTGAGAAGCCGGCTGTAAGCGCGTGAAAGACGTGGAAGCGAGCTATTCCGTGAAAATTGTGTTTTTTTTTAATAACTTCTATGCGGCAAAATCAGTTCACCTGAAAGATCATGCGTTGATATTCCGTGTGACGTTTAGGTTTTGATAAGTTTGGTGATCAAGAAATATGATCAAGTGGGTCACTTAATAGGATAAAATTAACCCTGATCAAGCAGACAACTGTGAAATGTACCCAGACGCCAGTACCGCATCTTTGTCTCGCAGCCAGTCAGTATAGTAGTTAAGGCAGCTCCTATTTAGGACACATGCCGCAATAATAGAAAAAGTACATCTCCAGAGGATTCGTGTTTTAAAGCTCGCCGATGTCAAACTCCGATTAATTCGAATGGTTAGCACGCTTCCTCCGCCCAAGTGCATTCGTCGTATATTCATTATGTTCAGTTCTGTCCCGGTTAGAATGCGCAAGACTCGTTTATCCCGAACACCTGTTTCAGTCCTTTTAAAATTTATAGATTCGTACTCCTAAAATTATTAACCTAAAATGATGCGTGGATAGTACTGATAGTTTTGCATTCTTGTTTTAATTTTGATGGGGCCCAAAATGTTTCCCGTCTAAAAACAGTGTATATTGACTTTTAGAGCTCGGCTCTGAGGCGCCCGTTTCCGCCTGAGCGGCGTTCCCGTCAGCGTCGGCGTAACCGCGCGTTGCGTTATGGGACGTACGTTTTCCATAATGACGTCACATGTGACATCAAGAGATCCACGAATGACGTCACCAATGACGCCACGAGGAAGGAGGAGGGGTGTATTTTTACCGCTAAATATAACTAAAAGATTCCCTGCTAGTTTTAACGGAAGAATTTCCCCGCTAAATATAGCGGTGAATTTTTCAGCGATATTTAGGGGAAACATTTTTACGCTAAAGTTAGCGGAAGAACTTACCCGCTACATTTAGCGGAAAAAAAAATTCTGCTAAATTTTGCAGAAACATTTTTCTGCTATATTTAGCAAGCAAAAATTTTCCGCAAAACATAGCGGAAAAAGTTCCGCGCTAAATGTAGCGAAAATGTTTTCCCGCTTAATTTAGTGGAAAAAATTTCCCGGTAAATTTAGCGGGAACCTGTCGTGAGGAATTTAGCGCATAATTTTTTTTAATAACTTAACCAAAACATTTCTCTACTAAATTCAGCGGAAAAATTTCCCCACCAGATTTAGCGGGGGAAAAAAAAAACCCGCTACATTTAACGGGGAACTTTTTCCGCTATATTTAGTGGCATTTGACCCGAAAGGAGCACTACCATACTACCGCTGTAAGAAAAACATACGAGTAAGGCCTTTATCTTCTGCTTTTTAGCTCCTCGCAGATATGCCCGTCAGACGCTATCCCGCCTCTGATGACATCAACGGCGTCAAGGTTAAGCTGAGATACAGTGCCGACGATGTGTACGCGAAGTTCTCAGCTACATGCCTCAAGACGGCTGTATATTGTCCTCGTATCGCTCCAAAAACGCAGAAACAACGGTCTAGAATAGATCATACAGCTTATCCTTCACAATTAAGAGAACAAGACTCACAAGGAAACAGCGCACCCTCAAAACAAGGCTCTAAGCTTTCATGCACACAAAAGAAAGAGCCATTTACACAGCGCTGTGTAAGTTTCTCTTTCTTTTGTGTGCATGAAAGCTTAGAGTGCTTGTTTTGAGGGTGCGCTGTTTCCTTGTGAGTCATGAACAACCAACTCGCCTGAACCTCCATTTTAACAGGTTTAAGAGAACAACTCATGTTTAAAGTCGGAAACGACACAAAAAAAAATAAAAAAATTACGCACAACACGTCTTAAACAGACTCGCAAGAAATGCTTATGAGATGAAACCTCATCGCATACACGTCGGATGCAAGGTAAAGATCACCGTGCTATGAACCGAGGCCGAGAAAATGACGCGTATGAATTTATGATTGCAGTATGTTTGGATCCCGCATGTGTATGCGATTATCCTGCTGTTAATACCTCGAGGAAGGTATGCATTATATATGGCTAGTTTCCTGTACCTTATTATCGAACTGCAGCCCATCATATGACAAGACCCATTTTTGGAGACTTTTGGGTTTCCCTCATGCAGGCACCTCGTTGCCAAAACTTTTGCCGGAATCGGAATGAACGTGTTGTTGTTTATGGGACATTACTCTCAGTCAAATGGCTTTTGCGGTTGCAGTGGAAATATAAATTCCGCCAAAACGTGCGGTATTGTGCTTACCTATTTATTAAACGAATATGAAAAGCTGCGAAAGAACACTCACAACTGATTTTGATTTGTTTTGGCGCATAATAGAGATTGCTATCGTCACCGGCATATATGACCGGTGATGCGGTCATCTCAGCCGTGTCGATAAAGCGTCGCTGACACCACGTACTAAACGTGTCGATGAGCCTTTTACCGAGGAGATGGGACGCCGAGTCTGCCAGGTTAAAACGTTCTAAAAACATGTTAAAATATTCAATTATAATTAACATGTCAATAACAAACAGTCTTTTAAGTATATTTTTTATTTGCTGTATTATTACTGGAAAATGTGCGCTTTTCAATGATAGGAAGTTGGAAATTATGAGAAAAATGAACTGTTTAAAGGTTACTTACCTTGTAACGTACAGCACCCCGAAAGGAGAAAACAAGACTATTCCTGAAGAAGTAATTATCCGCTTGACTTTTTTGCGTCTTAAACTTTTTTGTGTCTTAAATTGACATGTGCCAAACCGTTTATGATTAGAGAGAAATACAAAACGTTTGAATAGGCCCGCCTCAAAGGCTCGGAAGAAAAGGTTACTCATTGCATTTCCGTAAGAAGATATTGTCCTTATTTTAGGTCAAGTGAGCATCTCATACAAATCAGACACTGTATAGTTTCTGTCGATGAGTTGGTCATTGAATTAGTCAAATCAAAATCCAAGAATTAGAAACGTATCCTTTCAGTTATTTCTTATTTTATTTTCACCAGATGGTTTGAGACATTTTTGGGAGCTGATGGTTTTTAACACGTTCAACCTGCTGGGTGAAAACTTTACTGAGAACACACAACCTGGAACAACTACCTTGTGTTGTTGGTGTGATTGACTCACCCGAAAGAGGGACGTTTCAAAAAAGTGAAACAAGGACCCCTTTGTATCCCGTGGCAAGTACAGTCGAAGAACCTGCGCACGTTGCTAGAATGAATCGGAGCGAAAGGTACCTTTCGCTGTCCCGAGAAGGGGGACACACCTCTTGCAGCGAAAAAAACTGCAAACAATCAAGCCATGATATGTTGAGAAGCCTGGTGATTATGAAGCTAGTAATAAATAAAAAGAAAAACGAAACCAAGATGGCCAGCCAAACGAATGAATCCAGCGGCAAAAAAGAAGGGTTTCTTTCAACACTCACTCCCTATCTCTCGCGTAAAAGAACACATCGAGGCTGTCATACAGGAAAGTAATGGAGAATGACGGAAACAAATGAGCCGCATAGTGTAAAAGAGAAAAGAAAAGAAGAGAAGATAAGCCCACATAACTTTTAAAAGCACGCTGGTTATAATCATTTGAAGTAGTGATGTATGTGACATGAAGCGAAGCGTTCTTTTGCTTGAATATACTGTCCAACGCTTCCCATTTCGCTTTATCACAATAGTGCTGACAATACATTTTGATGGCAATTCCGAGGATAAAATGATTTTTAAGAAAGTTGACAAATCTGACAGTATGGGTACATTTTTAAGAGTTTAGACATCGAAGTGTAAAATTTAAAAAAAAAGTATAAATAAACCTTTTGTGCACCATAAAAACCATGGAAACTCTAGTACTAATTATTGATGCGTCCCTTCGCCTTGCTTTGCTTAAATTAGTGTAAGTATCATCGTACTCCCTGGGGTCGTCAGAAATCACGTAGAAATGCATTACGTACGGGTTCGATAAAATGATGGATATAATATCCCACGCTGTTCATTTCCCCATTAACGAGCAAAAGGGTGGGGTGGTCCACATTCACGGTGCTGCGCTGTTGCTGGTAAAACATACCTGATGTTCCTCATAGAATTCGAACACATATCGGCGCCTTCCTCAGCAATTGGGCCAAGGCAAATCGCTCGTCCACGCCAAACTCCGGCGGCACACCAAGGTCTAGTTGAGCCAGGTCACTTACTGCGACGATGTACTGCTGAAAACCGTCAGAAGCCGCAATGTCTTTCCATAAGGGAGAGTTTCCTGGATTCACCTGATGCACGACCAAGGACAGCACCTTCGGGCTTAATAGCACCCCAAAACGTACGAATGACCGCTTCCTAATTGCCATGTGAAGAAACAAATATTGATAAGCACTTCGACTTTTATCAAAGTAGTATTGCGTTTGACACCGGCCTCTGAGAAAGCATTCCACGAATCACGAGATATGTCGGTCCCAAGTCTTCGGCATCGCGTCTCTGTCTTGGAGGCATAAAAGGATCGGAACTAAAGCACCTTCGTTTGTACTTGAGACTCCAGGCAGCAGCATTTTTATTGTTGAACAGAAAGAAAGGGCTGCGCCCCAAATAATTAAAGTAGGCATTAATTTTTGTTTGAACTTGGCGAAATGTTGAGTGCATTTTGTTTTTCAGCAACATGCCTCTACTTACTTTTCGGAAAGAAAATTTCAATTTTTCTTGAGAGCACATACATCAATGACGTACAAGTTGACAGGTGCTACCTTGATTTTTCTCCCGTTGAATTTCTCATCCAGGCACTATGCCGAGAATCCTTGAGAAATATTATTAAACCGGACCCAGTGTGTGTACATGTGAAACCCATTTGTGTTTGCCAATTTTGGAAACTCAATAACATATTGATTTTATAGACATTTCATAATATGCGTTTGGTCATGTACAAGGCATTATGACTTCAGAATCTTCAACTGGCTCAATGGGATGGACGGTGTTTTTAATTCTGTGATGTACTGTGATGCACCTTCATAAGATTACAACGCCCCGTACCCGTCCCCTGCACACACGCACTAAGAGGCGTCTTGGTGTTGCTTGTCGAGGTGACGTCTTTTTTCCCTCCTGCTCCGAGAAAAACCTGTATTCGATTGCTCTTACACTGAGCTACGAATCCCTCATATTGACAGCGGTCATTGTATGTACCGAAAGTTTGGGATAAAATAAATCTGCATTTTTCTCAGCAAAACCAAATTACGCATCGTTGAACATCCTGTCTCCACCCAAAAGTAGTGCTGGCGTTTAAGGACCAGATGTAAAAATTTCAGAAATAGCCGTTATCTAATGGCTTTGTAAGCAGCTCACGCGAACACACGAAGATAAATAGCAAACTCCACCGCGAATGCGCCCTATTCTCTTAGTAATAATCCACGAAAACACAAGATAAATTTTGAATTAGATAACTTTCAGTTCTCAAACTTTGGCACATTTTTTTCATTTTCTTTTGTCTTCGTCTTTGTTTACAGGACAAAAAAAAATGTCATTAGTGGGGAGTCATTGTGATGGTTGATTCATTCTTCACTTTATTGTGAAAGCTTCGAAACTCTAGGGAACATGTAAGTAAAAGCCAAAGACAATACCTAGGAAATCAACAATTTTATTATATAAAAAAAAAACTAAATGCAAAAATAGGAAATAAATGAGACCTTGGCATATTTACAAAGTCGTAATTAGTTCGAAGATTCCGAGCCCTTGGGTGTCGATGCCAGTCTGAGGGTTCGGGTGCCCTTTCGAGAGAAGCAATAACCGAAGGTGTATCTTGATGCGTGCAGTTTTGGATCCCCTTCGGTCTTGAATACTGAGATCGCGTAGTGCGCCAACGACGGAAGCCGTTTTCTGGTAATGCAGATAAGGCGACACCCTTGTAGCCCACAACCTGGCAGCCCAGTATGGTTTGGTGCGTGTCTCAAGTGCCCAGTCCTGGCTGCCGGCTGTGCGTTGTTCTGCACTAACCTCGTGCCATTCTTTACGTCATCTCCTCTTTCGTTCCCTCTTCCTCTAACAATGTCCACATCATCCCACCTGTCAACGTCCGCCTTCCTTTAAAGCATTCTTTCCAAAAATAACCTCGGGACAGCATCTTGACGTATCTCCTGGTAATCCCTACAAGTTTTCGAGAAGAGATCTTCCAAGCCTGCCACGACGACCCGACGCCTGTCCACCTTGGCTACAGCAGGACTCTCGCGAAGATTCTAGAAAAGTACTATTTGCCCAAGCACCCTAAGGCTGTTCACAACTGCACACGATCCTGCCACGAGTGCCAGTGACGGAAGAGCCCGCCGACGAAGCCGGCAGGCATCCTGCAGCCGATCGCGCCCCCGACTGCCCCGTGTAAGCAGATTGAAATGGACCTCACTGACCCTTTCCCACCGTCAGCAGAGGAAAACCGTCGGATAATTGTGGCAACCAATTATCTTACCCGGTAGGCATAAAAAACAGAAAGCATCCCACCCGGTACGCCTAAAAAGAAAGTTCAATGATGGAGTGACAGCTGTTGGAAAGAGATCAATAGACGGCCCTATTTTTCATCTTAATGAGAGATGGCGCCACCTAATCCGGCAAGCCGAGTGGTGGGCGCAGAATGGCGGACTTCGCACAAAAAGTCCTTTCAAGCGCGCGTTTCAGTTCGCGTTACCAATAACCCCGAAAACGCAAGCTGATAATTCAATTCTCACCTCACGATTTCCGCACGAGAGCTTGGTTCGCCTCAAGAAACTCGCCAGCGTATTTTCGCCGACACTGCTAACGGCAAGCGCCCCAATGCCTGCGCTAAGCTGGTGAGCTATTCGGCATTGGTGGCGCACCTCTGAAAAAGCTGGGAAAACATGGCGGTCGTTCAATCTCCTACTGACAGCTGCCGCTCGCAGGTGAGTGACAGTAAAGCGCTGGACATCTAAAATTCAAAATCATCCAGAGCATTAAGTGGCAGTAATGGCCGCAGAGTTCCTGTGTGGGCTCCCAACGGGAGCCTCGAATCACGCTGTAATGCCCGTAGCGCCGGCTTCCCCACACGGCCCGGGATTCTTTTCTTGTCACTTGACTAACCGCTTTTCCTCTTTTTCTGAAAAACTGGAAAGGAGGAGAAGGAGGCAAAAGCAGGGGAACACACGCCGGGGTCCGTGCAACGCCTGCGAATCGGCCGTATCGGTGGCTTTCCTGCATGGGCACCAGATTTTCTTGCTTCTCACGTTATCGATGACGGCGAATAGCGGTGCAGCGGCACGTGAAAACAGACGTGCAATTCTGGCTCCCGTCATTAGAGTGTCTCAATACTGCTGGCTGGCGCAGTCCCAGACTGTAGACAACTCAGTCGTCTGCTAGCGGAGCCGCCATACTGCCGCCTGTTTCGCCCATCGAGTATACGCTGACCAGGGCTTGTGCAGCCGCTTGTGAGCTCCTTGCGCAGTTCGTGTGCATTTTTACCTGTGAAATGGAGCATGACCACTTCAACACACGTAACGTCACTCGTTCAGTTAACTATGCGTTTCATTTTCCATTGAAAATCACGATTTTAGTCCGCACATAACGCAAATGTGCACGGAAAAGTTCGTCGGCTGCCCCTCGCATTCTGGTCCACTTCTTACAGATGGTCAACCCGTGCAAGTACATTTGATACCGACTATGTTCTTTATCATCTACTGCAATAACTAGCGGTGTTTGGTCTTGCATTGAATGAAGAAAATGAATGCGATGAAGGAGCGAGGCGCAGTTATTAGCATATACGTTTCGCTTTCTATCGCCTCTTACTCGCCAATATTGTGGTCGTCATACATTATAAGTCAGCATTCATTGCTTCTGAAAGAAGAACTCCACGATAAAAAACAAAACATAAAAACCTGTCGAAGTTTTTTTTTAATTTTTATTGGGAGGAGTTAAACTAACAAACCAAAGCTAAGTCAATATTGCTGGAATTCTCAGTATGCTTGAACGTGCCGAGCTTCCAAAAGCTATGAAACTGAAATAGGTCACTTGATGGAAGAAAAAAACATTCAACAGGCGGCCGTCGTACAGGGTCCGAAAGCAATTTGGCAAGCAAATATTTTCATTTTCCATGGCTTGTTTAGAATTTAAAAGTCGCTCACTTGTTGGTGCAGCGACATTGGAAACCTCACAACTTATCTTTTCAAAAATTCTCTGCTCACCTATCCTCCCACAAGACACCAGCGCACACGAAGAAGTGCGCGCACAAATCCAGACAAATTCAAGTTTTGCTTTTATATTCCCTTAAACGGCCCCAGTAAATATCTATAAATTTAGTTTTCTGGTCTGTTTTTTCTATGGCGTGCCGCAGACAGAAATAAGAATATATTATTTTTTACGATTACAATATTTTTGTTCAGCTGTTTCCTTAAAATGCACTGATGTAGAGACAGAAGGCAATCGGCGCACGTTTAGTATAGACATATATTTGGGTCAGTAGCATATAAGATTAGGTAAGTTCGTAGTACTCAGCACTAAAATAAAGAAAATGCATTACATTTAACATACACACTCCCATGTTTTCTAATGGAAGGTAATTCTCAACACAGAGCATAAGCGCCTGCAGCTGGGTGATATTGAAGAAAAATGTAATACATGCAAATGTCTTACGAAGCAAATTTGAAGTATATATGGAGTACATTGTGGGGTGCGCTCATACGAGATTTATTGCAGCGCTATTGTTTACTTGACATTTCGAAAAAAAATTGGCAATATTTAAAATTTAGAGTATTGTTTGACATGGGTACGATTTGGTGGTGAAGACCGGAGAAAAGAAAGTAAAAATGAAAAGGAGGGAGAACGTTGAGGTCTGAAACACCACTGGGATCTATTTCACACGAAAGATTCATATCTAGAAAAAAAAACAGAGCTCGTAGATACATGTATAGGAAAACCCAGAAATAAAGGACACAAAATCCAAAATAATTAATCGCACACCACCAAACAGACATTCCACATGGAAACTGAAAACACGCCTAACCGAACCAACGTGCCGAAATATGCAGCTCTAAAACAAAATGAAAATCTGTGAGTGTAAAACAAAGCCATACAGGAACAGGACTCATAAATGCCTGTATAGGAAACCGAAGAAACAGAATCCACATCAAATAAAAAGCATCAACAACACATATCCGGAAGAAAAATGGCAACATACCTAAACAAACCAACTTTCTGAAACATACAGTAGGGCAAACCTTATTCTGTGACTGCACAACACAGGTGTAAAAAAACAGAACTCATAGGTGCCTGAATAAAAAAACACAGAAGTAGAACACGCGCGCAAATTTAAAATAATCAGCCACACACAACCAAACACATGCATTCCACAAGAAAAATGACAACATACCTAAACAATCCAAATTACCGGAGCACGTAATACAAAAAAAATATTAGTATTTTCATAGCACTGCCAATTTATTGCCATTGTTCAATGGCAGCGGACCTCCACAGCACAACCATCACACATGAAAAACACTGACCTGCTTGTGCAGCAGCTTGAGACCTAGAGCCATGCCACATAGCGACTTCTAAGGCATTCTGACCAAGTTTTATCATACTGCCAAATCAGTTGTCAAACGCAGCCTCTAACAAAGAATGGGAAAATAAAAAAATAAAAAATAAGACAATCGCTCTTGGCGACATGCTGAGCCGGCAGACTAGAAGCTGACGCCAAGGCCATAACTCGAGACACAAAATTGCAAGCGTTGCATAGCACGGATGCTAATTTTGTTAACTACATAATCTATAAACTTCTGAGAAATTGTTTTTCTAAACGATCTAAATTCATGTAAAAGGAAAGAGATCATCGGGATTGTTTGCTTATCCGATTAGATTTGACTTTGAGCCACAGTCTCCGTTAGCGGTTTATCTCACATAAGACCACTGCTCTTAGCTTGTTAGCTTTTGGAAACAATGCATGCCCTGATATACGAACCCCAGCGAAAATTGGCTTAGCTTCGGTTTCTGGATATGGCTGAAATAGGCGAGTTTCCTCAGGCTAATCCCACGCCAGCACAAGTTTTGCTCGTAATCCCTGCACTGCACGTGCTGCTTGTGCATGTGGCGCAGATATATCTTAAGATTCAGCCCGGAGTGATGCCTCCGTTATTGTTGCGCTGGACACAGTTGGGGAGATTGCCAGCACACTTAGAAAGAAAGAATATGACGATCGATTTTACTGATAACTTCAATACTGGAAGGCTGTTTGAGGCTGATATGCTCTTAAAATATTCATTGAACTTCTGCAGCACTTCTATCGCCCCGCTGGTAAGGTAGAGAAGGTGGCTGGCACCTTGCACAAACTCCATGCACAATGTTAGCGCGCCAAACTGACTTTCATTCCCAGCAAGCACTGCGCTTTTGCAAATGTGACAATCATCGATGCCCTTCATCAGGCTATTCACGATAACCATTTTACGTAGCACAAAACATCCTCAAATTTACTGGAGAGAGACTCTACGAAAAGGTTCTCCACGTCTTGAAAGAGTTCAGCATGGTGAACGGCCTGCTTGGTGCCGTGAGCGAACAGTTCCGCCAAGTAGACACTGTCGTCTAGCTCAAGCTTTCCGAGCTTGGTGTGTGTCTAAACTGGATCACGCACACAAGCTTCAGGGCGCACCTTATGTCGTAAGCGCTTGGTACTGGCGTTTGGAGCCCGATGACGGAGATCAACTTCTTCAGGCAGTCCTGGCGAGTCTTCCCGTGAGAAGAAATATGTATCCTAGGTCATCTAAGAGGCTCTCCTGCAGCTTCAAAATGACGTGAGTTGCCAGGAGCAGACCCACCTATGAGGGCTTCCATGAGCGGTCGTTCCCATCTTTATCGTCTGAATGTTCTCAACAGCAAGGAACAGAGTTTCGATAGCAATTTCGTACTTGGACTCACTCATGTGTCTCAGTGCAAACATTGGATGACGGGTCGATATGAGCTTGCACCACTCCGATACATGTTCCATGAACCAAGCAGCCGATTCCGCTGCTCTTGACAGCATTCCTCGATTTCTCAGGTAGCGAATTGTGTAAAGTGACTCCCGAAACAATTTCACAGCTACACACATCATAATTTTTGTGAAGCGTCCCATGCCTGTGTAAACCTCCGAAGGTCGGGAAGCAACCTCAAGTTCATGGGAGGTGTTGTACCCGATTACGGCATCGACATAATCAAGCTTCACGTCACTGGTTGGCAGCTGCTGTTTTGCCACGGTCTCATCACTGAGTGAGAACTCATTTGAGCTGATCAATTGGCCCCGAAAGTTATTTAAAATATGGGGAGGTTCTGCCATGAAGAAAAGTAATCTTCCATCCAAGTGAGGGAAGGGTTTGAAGAAACGCTTTGGTAGTTCCTGTGGCAGGAATATCCCGGCTTGCATCAGATCCCTGCTTGCACAGATCAAATATCTTTCTTAGCGGATCTTGAGGTACTCCGGGTTGCTCGCCACGCCTACAAAAACAATTTTTGACTTTTTATTGAAAACGTAGTGACTTCTTGTTGACCATGATTACTTTCTTTTGACTTTCTGTTGACATGGTCAACAGAAAGTTTGTTGACAATGTGTTGAAACTTTTCTGATGATTTTGTTCAGCCTGAGTCAAAAGAAAAGCCGTTGGCTTTCTATTACCTTCATGTTGGTTTTCTTCTGCTGACTTTCTGTTGACATGGTCGACAAAAAGTGTGTTGCCTTTGTTTTGAAACTTTTTGATGATTTTTTTTCAGGCTGAGTTGAAACAAATGTTGTGGACGTTTTGTTAACTTTATGTTGATTTTTCTTTCTACTGACTTTCTGTTGACACTGTCATCAGAGTGCCTCCAGACGTTCTGTTTACTTCGTGTTGAAAATGTTCAGTTGACTCTTTGTAGCCAGTGTCAATAGAAAAGCTACAGACTTTCTGTTCAAGTTTTATTGAACAAAATACACCTTTACTAGAAGTAAAGTCACTAAGTTTCTCGATAGTCTCCGACAAGGTGAGAGCGGTAGGGAGCATTTTCAGTTGTCCCGCCTGCAAGGCAAGCCTACTACCCTTGACAATGCTTCCGCGTTCATGCACCTCGAGCACGCGCGCGCAGTCAAAGCACGACGGAAGGCATGGGGCGAGTGCTGGAAGCCAGGCGTTTGGAAGACACGCCCTGCCGTTCTCACTTTGTAAGTAACTATAACGACTTTAATGTTACCATATTAAATAGTCAACTAGTAAAGAAATCAAAATAACTATTTGAAAGTGGAGAAACTGCCTTCACTCACTTCGTCCTGAGTGGTTCTATGAAGAGAAGCGATAATATTTCTTCTAGCAGCCGTTTTTGGAGATGTTGCTTTAGCGACTGCGTCGAGTTATTATTAGTTGTACTAATGTTTTTTTGTTTTGTTTTTTTCTAAGAGATATTGCCCACGAACTTCGAAACACTGTTTTCCCTTTGATAAACTACTGAGGAGAAGATAGAATACTTGGAATCTTAATAAGTGCTGAGGTGGTCGCCGGCCAAATGATTACTAACCATCAATATGTAGGTTACATAAGGCTCTGAAGCAGTCAATGGGAATGTGATTCAGGTGTTCAGTGCTTCATGGCGTTCGTTTTTGTATTGCGTTTTAATGTGTAGTTGTGGGATGACGTAGTGATGCCTTCAAATACCCCAGGGAGACCGTTTATTGAAAACAAAAATCGTTTTTTCGCGCCATTTTGCTGCAGCCAATTTGGAGGAGAGTGGAAAGCCATAGTTAGCTTCCAAAAGCTTCCGACGCCGACGCCGTCGGCGTCGGCGTTACCGCCCCGGCTGACCTTAGCGGGGAATTGAATCACGAGGTCACGTGAGCTCAATTTCCCTGCTAAATCTAGAGGAGAAAGTGAATTTGTTCATACGTGACGGGACACGAAGTCGTACGATGTCATTTTTTTTCCGCTAGATGGGGCTTGCAGTGCAAGTACAATACTAAGCTTACCGACACACAACGAAGAGAAGACCGACACCAAATCAAGTAGCCGCACCCAAGGCCTACCCTCCGAGTTTGGGCTTTGCCACGCAAGACCAAGGCGTCAGCGAGCCCGACAATGGACAACCAGACGTCGCAGTCCCCGGCCGCCGCCGCCGTCGTGTACCTGCCCGTGGCAACCCTGACTCCGGCGCCTTTCCACGGGGAGGTACACGAGGGCTTTGAGGATTGGCTGCCACACCATGAACGTGTCGCCCGTCATGACGGGTGGACAGCTGGGCACTGCTTGCAGAACGTCTCCTTCTCGCTGAAAGGAACTCCGAAGCTCCGGGTAGAGAACCACGAGACTTCTGTAACTTTGCGGAGTTGTGTAAGTAAGAACTGAAGAAGACGTTTACCAGGCAACGCCGATACGAGAGGATCGAAGACATCCTACGAACAAGTACCCAAGGCCAAAATGAGAGCCTTACCAGCTTCTTCGAGGATGCTCTCCACCTACTGAGCAAGACCAGTGCCTATGCCTATGCGACATAAGCTGGAGGGTCTTCCAGAATCCTAAAGCGGCGTTGGCGGCAGGGAGACGGGAGGAGCGGGGGGGGGGGGGGGGAGGGGGGGGGGGGAGAGGAGAGAGAGCGTTTACTCACCGAACAGCGGCACTATAGCTTTTTCGCCACAATAACGTGGGTTTCCGCGTACGAGCAGCACGGGATTTTGATCGAAAAAAAAGAGCTACCAGCTACCACTGTAAAAAAAAGCAAAAAAAAAATATGTGGGTGAGGATTTTATCTTTTTATTTTTGTTTTTTCCTTCAGATATGTCCGTCGGACGCCATCCAGCCTCCTACGAAATTGACGCGTCAAGTTTGCACTAGGGTTGATGGCCGGCGAAGTGCAAGAAGCTCTCAGCTATATTCCTCAAGACGGCGATATTGTCCTCGTGTCTCACCTGAATGCGGAAACAACTGGCTAGCCCAGACCGTGCATCTGATCCTTTAGAACTAAAAGAACAAGGCGTGTGTGAAGCCCAAGACGGCGAACAAAAATAAGGGCGAGAACCGGAACGCCTCAAACACACGGCAAAGTAAAGCTGAGCAAAAAAGTGTTCACCGCAAAACCACAGACTAAAGCTAACTCGTTTTGTTTTATCATGTCTACTTACCAACTAGCCCAAACTTACACCTTAAAGCTAACCGGCCCTTGAACGTATGCCCATAAAAGCTCACCTAAGAATCTGTGATTGCAGCATGTTTGGATGCCATAGGTATGCGGTTATTCCGCAGATCTCAATTAGCCCCGAGACGATGGAGTGGCGCCACCTGGCGGCTCCTCTTTGTGACGTATGGGTAATGAACACGTGACCGCTCCCGCGCTTCTTTGGTATCATGTAGGTTGAGATGTATCGTTCACAATTTATATTTAGTTCGGTATTTTTTAACGAGAGAACCGGGTTTCATTTCTCCTAATACGTTTATTGTATTCCTCGTCAAAAATTAAACTCAAGCAGAACGACAGCCGTGGAGACGAAGCTTACGGAACAGCATCCAGTGACCCAGCCTCATGTTGTAGTACTGACCACGACCAAGTTCGTCATGGCCGTAACTTTGAAGGCTTGTCAAAAGACCAAACATGTAGACACTGGGACGGAATGGTTCTCGGTGCGAGTTTTCTTTTTGTCCAGCCCGTCGAAAACAGATAGAGCAAACAAAAATCAATCTCGAAGACGCCGAGCAGGCGTTGAACTTGGCATTTCGATCGCCGGTATTTTCGCGATATGCTGGGGTGGCTTTGAGGCTGCCGTGGCCCATGAAAGCCAATTGAATGTTAAATTATCAGGCACGAGCGGCATGATCATGGCACTGCCTTCAGCGGTAACTTTCAGGACTCGATATTGACGTGACGTTCCGCAAAGCAGGCGTTGGACCGGTATCGCGTAACACGCGCAACTATCGAGACATGTACGAACTGAATCTGTTTTGACATTTGTACATCGGTCACCTCTGTACAAAAAATACACACGGAAAATAATGTGTACATGATATAAGACTAGACGGGAATCCAGTCAGTGTTTATTTGAGTTGTACGTCGAAGAAATCAGCAAATCGAATGGACGAGTGTGTTCCTGCGTCGAGAGCGTCCACCATCACACAACACTCCGAAAAAGAAAAAGGCACAACAAAGAAATGAGACTCCTTTTATAGCCGGAATTTCTAGTTCAAGCTTCAAGCTCTTCATGTCATCGGAATGCACTGTTTAAAAAAAGGGGGGTCGCGACTGTTGCGTTGAGGGGGAGTCGGGACAGACGCCGGGGCAGCAGGGCTTACTGCTTTATTGCAACACGGTCCATCGTCAAGAACGAACAAGATGAAAGTGATCCCCACAGCAGCGGTGTTCCGCTCTTCTATACTTCGTTTCAGCTTCGGTCCGAGCGCGGCCCCTGTTATGAGCCGAAGGGCGAATCGAACGGCGAGAGAGGCACAGCGTTATTGCGTGCTCTCTGCAGTTGATAGGACCAGCCGGTATTCGCCGTCTCTCTGTGCGCGCTCCCCTGCCGGCTAGTCTTACCCAGCGCAGAGAGCACGCCATGACGCTGCGTTTTTTGCGCTCTTCGATTGGCCCTTCGGCTCACAACATCGGCCGCGCTCGGACCAAAGCTGAAACGAAGTATAGCCAGGGCGCCAAGCGATAACATATGGCGCGCATGCGTGGGGCGATATATCGCACAGAGACATGACAGTGCAAGTCACCGACGCAACATCGTGCAAGTCACCGACGCAACATTCCTTCCCCTTTTAGTTTACAGTCGCTATTACACTAACGCACACTTTGTAAGAAGACATGTAATAACACAACTCATACAATTCAATATTCACACTCAATGACACGCCAGCCTGTATGGTGGTCTTCTGGCACGAGTGCTTCGCCTAGGAAAGACGTGCGGGTGAACGGGACAACCCAGACCAGTTTCTGCGCGGCCTGAGCCGTCAGCCATTTCCAAAAGTGTATCCTCAGCGCTGTCATGCAGAGCAGGCCAATACGGTTGAGCGACCTGTTCTGGCACGGGGATATGTGCAGAGTTCGCGGCTCTCAATTGATCTGCATGCACAAATCTGATGCGCTGCTGTACCCTTACCAAAAATGTAACGTTAGACAAACCCTTGATCACTTTTGCCCTAAACCATTTGACATTCTCACCCCTTACGGATTTAACCATTACTGCATCCCCCACAGAAAAGGTGGGAACAGTACCACATCGTTTATTCTAGCTCTTCGCGATGCTCTCCATTTTGGTTTGCATTGCTCGCGTCATGTTTGGTTTCAAAATAGATAACCTCGTTCGCATTTTTCTTCCGAGAAAAAGTTCACTGGGAGTTTTGCCCGTCAAAGAATGCGGCGTCATTCTGTATGAAAAAAGAAAATTGTCATTCTTGTGCTGCATGCTTCTTATGCAGCCATTCTTTTGGTCTGCCAACAACGATTTTAACAGAGCCTTCTTTACAGTCTGAACTACCCGTTCAGCGGCCCCTTTTGACTGCGGGTGGTACGGTGGCGTTAGCATGTGCTTAACTCCGTGCTTACGAAGGAATTCTTGAAACTCGTGACTAGCAAATTGTGGACAATTGTCTGTCACAACTTCGATCGGTAGACCATATGACGCAAACACCGACCGTACGACCTCTACCGTCTTCTGAGTGGTTGTGCTAGACATGAGTTTGACTTCAACCCACTTGGAATGCGAGTCAACCATAACCAGAAAAGTCTTGCCATCTTTTTCGACGAAGTCCAAGTGGACGCGTTCCCAATTATTGGAACACCACAACCACGGTTGTAACGGTGCTGCCGGTACCGAAGCGCGGACACTGTCACAAATAACACACTCTCTGACAAACTCCTCAAGCTCTTTGTCAATGTTGGGCCACCATACAATCCCCCGAGCAAGCATTTTCATCTTGTTAACTCCTGGATGTTTTTCGTGCAGAAGATCCAGGACGCTTCTCCTCAAGGAACTTGGAATAACTACGCGGTTGTTCCATAGGAGGCAATTTATGTCAAATGATAGTTCGTACCGTCTGATAAATTACGGTTCCAGCTCTTTGTCAACAACTTTGGGCCAACCATGCCAACTCATCTCGCGAACTTGCTTTAGCTGATCGTCTTTCTCAGTTTCTTTTGCGACATCTTCAGCTGTTAGCGGCATGTCAGGAACGGGCGAGAAATAATGAACAGCTTCCTGCGTCCGCGGACAAGGTAACGGTAACCTGGACAGCCCGTCTGCATTTCCAATGCAACCACCTTTCCGATACTGGAAGGTGTACTGGTAACTGGCAAGTAAGTTGGACCAGCGGTGTATACTTGCTGCGGCTATGGAGCTAGAATGCTTTTTTGGATCGAAAATGTGCGTGAGCGATTGGTGGTCTGTTACGATGGTAAACAGACGGCCACACAGATACTTGTGAAATTTCTGTATGCCATACACTATCGCCAACGCCTCTCTTTCGATATGAGCGTAGATCCGCTCAGCGGCCCTTAACGTTCTAGATGCATAAGCCACCGGCCTTTCTTCTCCGTTGATCACATGAGAGATAACTGCGCCCACACCGTAAGAAGACGCATCAGACGTCAATATGAGCGCTTTCGATGCGTCATAGAGCTTAAGAACAGCCTTGCTGCGCAGGAGTTGTTTGCAACACTCAAAACTTTCTTTACACTCCTGCGTACAGTTCCATGCGTTTCCCTTTCTGAGCAGTTTGTGCATCGGTTCTAGCGTTGAGGCAACGCACGGCAAAAAATTTGCGTAAAAGTTCAGTAAGCCTAAGAAAGCCCTCAACTCTTTCTCGTTTTGTGTCTCTGGCGCTTTCAACATCGCTTCCACCTTTTCTTTTGTTGGCTGCAGTCCATTTCTGCTTATCTCGTGTCCAAGATACCGGACACTTTTCTGAAACAATTTACACTTTCTCGGGTTTACACGGATTCCGTGCTTGCGCAGCCGTTCCAACACACGCTCGGTGTTTGCTGCGCATTCCTCGTGTGTTCTACCGGAAATTAGAACATCATCGAGGTAGCAAGCAGTGCTTGGCATTTCTTTAAGGATGTGATCCATCAATGACTGAAACAATGGAGGCGCACTTGCCACGCCGTAGGGAAGTCGTCGGAACCGGTATAACCCGAGGTGGGTATTCACCGTTAGAAGCTCTTGCGAGTGCTGCTGCAGCTCTAGTTGCAAGTAAGCTCTTGAGAAGTCGAGGGCAGTGAAAACTGCTCCTCCCGCTACTTCCGCAAAAATGTCTTCGGGCAACGGAAGCAGGTAGTGATCTACCTTCAAATGTGGATTTACTGTAACACGATAATCCCTACAGAGTCTCACTGTCTTGTCTTCCTTTGGGACGACGACTAAGGGTGTTGCCCAAACGCTGTGTTGGACACGGTAGATTATACCGTTTTCCTTCGAAGGATTTTAGTTTCTTTCTCTACGCTTTCACGGAGCGCATAAGGCACCGGCCTTGCTTTGCAAAAGATAGGCCGGGCGTTATCTTTAAGAAGTAAGCTTCCTTTGAAGCCTTTGATTACGCTGAATCCGCTTTCAAACATGTCACTGTACTTCTGTTTTAGTGACACTTCCGTCATGACCGTTTGCACGGAGATTATCTGAGACCATTGTAAGCTTTTAGCCTTACGTTGCTTTCTTTACAGCGTTTGTTCCCAAACGTTTTACAAAATGCGCTTTTACTCATTATGGAAACAGCAGATCCCGTATCTACTTGCATTTCGACCTGCTTGCCGTCAATCATTACGCTTCCACAGTAGGCGTTTGCCTTCAGTTTTGCTTTAACTTCGAACAATTCAGTTTCCTTAACGGCTTTCTCTACTGCTGTTACTGCTTTGATACTTGTTCTACACATTTTCGCAATATGGCCAGGTCTTGAGCATTTGAAACACTTTTTCTTTAAGTAAAGACACACCTTTGAATTGTGTGCGTTACTACACCTAGTACAAGCGACATTTGTCTTTGAAACCGGAAAGTTCTTTTTACCTTGTCGCTGTGTAGACCTTCGCTGCCAGTTGACGTCCTCTTGAACATTGGTGCTGGCTGAGGGTTCTTCTGTTCGTCGAACCTCCTTGCTTTGGCCTTGCACGGCCTCCATTCCCAAAACAGAGTTGAAGGCCCGGCCAAGGGTGAGATTGTTATCGCTTGTCGCCAGCAACTTGCAGCGGATTCCGTCATTCTGTAGTCCCATGATGGGACGGTCTCGAAGCACCTCCTCTAGAAACGTGCCGAAATCGCACGTAGCTGCCAGTTTCCTGATTTCCACGACAAAGTCACTGATTTTTTCACCATGACGTTGATCCCTTCGGTAGAATTTGTATCGTTCCACCACCGCCCGACGCCTGGGAGCGTAGTGGTTCAGGAGGATCTTGACGATGTCGTCGTGGGTGGCTTCCACAGGCTTTATCGGAAAGAGCAGATTCCGAAGCGTGATGAACGCCGCCTCCCCGATAAGCATGAGAAATACTTGCTGTTTGGTAACAAGGTCATTCTTGTTTGCAGTTGCGAAAGCTTCAAAGCGTTCCACGTACACTTCGAAGTTACTTTTCCCCGAGGAAAATTCCGGAAGGTGCCCCAAGGCGGAACTGTTCTGCATAGTCCTGTCTGAAATCTTGTCGTCCTCTTCCACGCTCATGGTTATTCAGAAACCAGGCTTTCTGAATCCCATCCTCGTCGCCACTGTTACGTTGAGGGGAAGTCGGGACAGACACCGGGGCAGCAGGGCTTACTGCTTTATTGCAACATGGTCCATCGTCAAGAACGAACAAGATGAAAGTGATCCCCACAGCAGCGGCGTTCCACTCTTCTAGCCAGAGCGCCATGCGATAACATATGGCGTGCATGCGTTGGGCGATATATCACAGAGAGATATGACAGTGCAAGTCACGGGCGCAACATTGTGCAAGTCGCCGACGCAAAAGCGACAAGATTCTCATTTACCGAGACTGCTGGCCGTAGGCAGCGAGAGACGAGCGCCTTGCGTTTCCTCACAGGTTGAGTACGCCTTGGTACGCACAAATCGATTGAATTATTGTGGCTCCTTCTCGAGTCTGTCGATCGATCAGCCTTCATGGAACATTGACAGGGTCCGAGCGAGAAAGATGAACCCAACGTTTTACCGCATAAATAAACTACGCTTAGCAGAAAGCAAAAACATTTCACAGCGATAATAATAAGATGCAGTACCAGCGCCGATGCTGGTATTGCATCTTTTGTGATCTCGCACAATATATAGCTTTCATAAAACAAAGACTACTGTTGAAGCTGGGGATTAATTGAAGAATACACGCGACTGATCGCCACATTGATGGACTAATGAGCTGATAAAGCCGTTAGCAGTAGGGGAACAACTCTACTCCAAAAAGCAACAGAAAGCGGCCTATTTCTGCCTGCGTGCCGGGGACGGGTCAGGATTAGAACATGTTGAAGTTTTTCATATTACAGCAGAGATTTCAAAGCACCGCATATCCGATAGACAAACTTGAGGATTCTGAAGACATAATGCCTTTTATATGAGGAAACGGATGTTATAAAATGTGTATGAAGACAATATATAACCGATTTTCAAAAAATGAATAGCACAAAAAAATTTCCATTTATTTATTTTCTAATTGAAAAGGAAAAAATTTCGAGTAAGCTCTTTACGGATTCAGGGGCACACCCTGGGTCGCGCTTCAAAGCAGTAATCAAGGATTCCCAGCATTGTTCCTGGACGAGACACGCTACTGGACAAAAATCAATGTAGCACTTGTGAAGCTTGTACGGTATTGATTTATATGATCTCAACAACAAGCGAAAGCTCCTTTCAGAAAAGCAAGTAATTGCATGTTGTTCAAGCACGAGATGCGATCAACATATTGACAATTTTAAACAAAAGTGACGCTTACTTTATTTGCCTGAGTAGTGGCATTTTTTTTTTGCTGTTCCAGAAAAACATGCTGCAATCTTAAGTACAAGCAAAGGTGCATCAGTTCAAATCCTTTCATGCTTATTAGAAAAAAACCAGAGGCTGAACACTTGGGATCAACATTTATCTTGAACTGTGGAACGCTTTCTCGTAAACCGTAGTTAAATACAATTCCTTTTTTATAAAATTGGAAGTACTGATCAATATTTGTTTCTTCACATGGCGATTAGGAAGCAGTTCTTTGTTAGTTGGATGACGCTATGAAGCCTAACGGTGCAATTCCTCAAAATGCACCAGGCGACTTTCGACGACTGTCCCTTCTGGAGAGACATTGCGGCCTCTAACGCTTTCCAGCACGACATCGTCGCAGCAAATGAACTGACTCATCTAGACATTGGTGTGCCACCGGAGTTTGGCGTGGACGAAAGTTTTGATTTGGTGAAAGTGCTGAGCAATTGCCTCTGCCCAAGTGCTGAGTGCCAATAGGCGTTCGTATTCTAAGAGGAACATCCGAGCTTCACAACGAGCAACAGTGCAGCACCGCGAATCAGGACTACCATGCACTTGTGCTCGTGTTTTGCAATTTAAAAGTGCAAAACATTGTTTCCAACATTTTATTGAATCCCTGCGTGATGAATGTATACATCACGATATTAATGATCTCTAGAGATGAGAAACAAAGGGGGGGGGGGGGGGGGGGCGAAGTACAAACACAAATCTCTAAACACAGCTAGGTGACCTGTGCGTGACTAAAAAACTCAGCCTGGTCATGGTATCGAACCAGGAACCTCTTCATTCTCAGAGGAGCACTCTACCAACTGAAGTAACCAGGAGTTAGACGTCAATAGAGCAAACGGATTTTGACAGCTGCCACCAGTCTGACATCAAAGAGAGTTAATGGTCTGAATTTATGGTTACGATGTTAATGCAATTAATGTAAAGGTGCCGCGAGCTGGGCAAGAATGATATCCAGGAACTTGATACCTGGACCAGGCGAGACGCCTCGAGACAGTGAAACTTATCAATCGCTGCGATTCGTTCTTGTAATATGCCCTCTTTCTGAGACTGTCCTTGCCACGGGATACAAAGGGGTTATTGTTTTATTTTCTTCAAACATCCCTCCTTGCGGGTGAGTCAATCGCACGAACAAAACAAGGGAATGGTTTCAGGTTGTGTATTATCAGCAAAGTTTTCAGCCAATAGGCTGAATGTGTTAAAAGCCATGAGCTCAAAAAGTGTTTCCATCCATCCTGTAAAATAAATTAGCAAATGACGGAAAAGACCAGATTTTAATCTTTCTTTTTGTATATGATGAATTTAAGGACCACACATTGACAGGACCTATATAGTGTCTGTTTAGTTTCAGGTGCTTACTGGAGATGAAATAAGGACAATCTCTCGTTACCAAAGCGCCATGTGCAAGCTTTTCTCCCTAACCTTTGAAACTGGCATTTTTAGACGTTTGTATTTCTCTCTAACCATATATGGTTTGGTACACACGAATTCAGGACCCGTAACGGTCTGATTTAAAAACATGATCAGTTACCTTGAGTTACTTTCGTCCATGTTTTGTTGTATGATGTGGTGTAATCATTCTTTCTATCGAAGTTTTTATTATTCAAAGCATAGTATAGATAGCTCAAGGCCGCACCTTACCTTGGAATCGGTGTAGGGATTAACAGATTTGAGATTCAGACAAAATGCTCTGCATTAATTAACACTCAATTATTACTCGACGTATTTATAATGTATAACAGGTGAAAACACATCACGTATTTGAGCGTAGACTTATTATGCAACGTGTCCACAATCTTCGAATATATTGTTGGCGAGATAAGATAAGGTTTGAGGGCACGTTGGAGTGTGTTAAGGGGACACCAAGTCGAAATTCTTGAGTTTATGTCAGGACAGCGTGGGCTCTCTTTATATATACTTTTTAATATTTTATTTTAAATTGTTTAGTGAACGAACCAGCCGTGGTTTGCTCGAACACAATAGCCAATTGAGCATACTGAGTCCTTTAGATCCTACGGCAATGCTTCAGCACCATCGAACGGTATCGTCCGCGTACTCGCGTAACTTTGCCATTTTTAAAATTAGAGTGATTCTCATCAAAATCACCACATGGTAAGTGTGCGCCTGTATATCGATATTTCCCTTAATAATAAAGAGCAATCCTCGAAGCACATTGCATAAATCAGAGGTTTTAAGCGGGGGTCCACAAACCCTTGGGAGTTCGCGAGGGCAATCTAGATGCCCGCGGAGCATTGCCTCGTCATTTGAAGCTCCTCAATAAAGTTTAGGCTTTATTCAAATTGAGAAGAAATTTTCTTATTTTTGGGAGGGCTTTCTTGTTTGTATCTCAGTTAAAGAAGTCTGCTTCACGCTAGCCCATAACTATATATTCATTTATTAAATCATTATCATAATTATCCTCTACCTTAACTTTCCCCTCTCCACGAACGGTGTCCTCCATTATCTCCGCCGATCCACAAAGGATCTGAGAGATATAAACGGTTGAGAACCTATGATTTCGGTACCGGACCGGTGCCCTGAATTCTTCAGGTTTTTGACTGAGTCTAATAGAGGATGACAAACGCGCCAGCTTAGATAACGTAGAATGTTTGGTAGACAAATCTTTTTAGGTTCTGCATAGGTTTATTTTCGGAAGAGATTGGGGTCAAGGTGCAAACTGGCTGGGCAGCTCTAGAATCAATTGCTTGGCTTTGCTTGTTTGTGGAGAATGGTGCGTTTTTTATTAGATCTTAAACCTGATTTAAATCGTTCAAAGAAATATTACTCGCTGGAAAATTCCACATGAAGACTTTCAGTTCTGGCTATGTCGATCACTATTATTCATTTTATTTGGAACTATTGCAGTCATTAAAAGATTAATGAGAGTGGTGATAAATGTAATTTCAACCCTCCTCTGTGTATGCGAAAAACTAATATTTGTAGTGTTTGCCCACCTTTTTTTCTTGTACTCTTGCCCAATTTTGATTCATCAGGTTTAATGATATTTTTTATGTGCAAGTTTTCCACCTGACCGGTATCACAGTTCCGAGTTAGGCATGTTTACACCTTTTGCAGGAATTCCTCTTTACCCGGTATTCTCACGAAGGAGAAGTCCGACAGCCATTGAAGCAAAACGAATGCTACGGACGTGGGGCCGACGCCACCCGAGGCACCAACGCAGCGCTCATGTACTGGAATCAACTGATAAAAGCTCGTGCTCTGTGCCGTTAGTGTGGATGCCTTATCTCCACCTGCACTGCGGAGGAATCGAATCACCACGTGCCTCCGAGAGAAGCATGGATAAACAAGAGCACGCTTCCCTAACTTCAATCTGGGTCTCGAAGCGAATACTCTGTTGTCACTTAAGCTGCGACTGCAGCCAAAGCTACAGGCTTAATCAAGCCCGAACTCCTGCCTTTGAGACGTGCATTTCTATCGGGAGTGCTCGTTCTGCGGAAGCACGCATCAAAGGAGCGACCTCGCGCTGTCGTGCTTGTGTCATTGGGTGCAGTTTCAACTTAAGGATGAAGCGAGTATAAATGAGGGTTTGCAGCAGTTCCGAGGATATAGTCCCAAAGCATGCTTCGTTCACCCTTAAGCTGAGACTAGATGTTCCGCCTTCAGCGCGAGCTGGCTGGCTTTGGCGGTGCTTTGGTGGCGCGTTCTTGAGCGTTCACGCTTCTATAAGCAAGGGCAGAAAGCTCGCGCCGAAGGCGGAGATTCTAGTCTCAGCGCAACTGAGAAGAGAGTAATACCCGTGCCACACGGGCTACTCGAATGCCATTTGCAACGAATGACATTTGAACGATCAACCAATCAGCGCGCGACACTCCGAGCGTGAGGCGTTTCACGCGCGACAGATCGCGAACCGATTCGTCGATCACACAAATGCCATTCGTTGTAAATGGCATTCGAGTTGCTCGTGTGGCGCGGGTATTAGCCAGCTTCAAGCACGATATGCTTCTAGTCGGCGCATCCGGCACGTTCGAATATGAAACATATCTACATCGTATGATAGTGGTGTTGACCAGTGGAGAGAAAATGTGGCAGTAAAGTTGCGCGTCTCCAAACAGACTTTCCTCAAGAGTGTCTATTCGGGTAGGAAAAAGTGCGGAGTACAATTTAGGTTGTAAATGTATTATCGCACGCCGTTATACTTTACTCAGGGTCAATCTTGTCGTAGTTGTAGCAAAGGGAGCTGAAATGTATAAAACATAACGAAAGTCATTTAATAATATATTTACATCATATTAGTTCAATATTCAAAGTTTACATTCCTGTACAACAAAATTCAGATAGCCTTGGTTCGCACCAATGACTCCCAAATCTTGAGACACCCAAAGCCCATCGAGAAAGGGAGTTACCTCCTTCTCCTGGGCTCCACGCCGGAGACGTTCCAGGTCACTTGAAAGACACTTGAAAAGCGTCTTCCAATCACGCACGTTGCCTTACCTGCCGAGATCAGTAGACTGCAACACCGCATTCCTAGTTGTCTAAACTTTTTAGAGAAAAGGAACCTTGATATACACACCATTTGTAAAAAAACATTGAGAGAACACTTTTTCACACAGTGAATAATTGTACAAAAATTTTGTTGTATGCGCTTTATATTTTTCCTGTGTGCACGATGTCAGTATTAGTTCATATTTGATGTAAATTGATTACATGTATATTTTTCATGGTTTGAATTTCTGTGTGTATGTCTTGTCAATTTTAAACTGTCGGTTTGGTTGTTTCTTATGCCAAGGTAGGGGCAGGAACCCCGTCAAGCTACTCTATTGTAGCTTTTTGTTCCTGCCCTGGCATTTTTTGTTCGACAAGGAATGTCAAATAAAGAATTTGAATTTGAATTCGAATTCGAAAAAAAAACAGCTAACCAGAATTTACGCACAAACATCTTGTGGCCTATAAATAAGGATTATCCCCATGTTCTTGTGAAGAGCTTGTCATGCGATCTTGTAGGGCGACATGACACCCACCTTGGCGTTTTAGATACGGGGGAAGAGACTGCTGGCTCGGAGATGCGCTCTGATAAGAAACCGAAACCCTGAAATGCATTCAAATTGAGAATTTTTTTTGTTACGGTGTAAAATGCTGCGTGTGCATTATATCATTATAACACAGAAGTATTTAGTAGTTTTCGATTTTGCCGAGAGAGATTATAATTAAAACCATGTCTTTAAAGTGAATAATAGGTAATTCAATTATTCAAATTAAAGATATACCCAATTATATTACATGCTAATACTTCTCCTTAATAGGCCCATTTGCGCAGACCACTGCGGCAGCAACCTTTGTTCTGTACGCTACGTATTTTTCGCTGGATCACTTTTTTTTTCCAGATTCCGGAAACACCTTGTATATTAGTAGCATTCGACTACGTTGTGAGAACTCATCGGGAGTTAAGAAAACGAGCCGACGGGATGGGAAAGCTCAGCATGAAGCGTGGTAACCTTGCACACGGCATACAAAACGCGCATGTTCCTGCAACTCGCGATTGTAAGTCGCCGTACCGTCAAGCACAACTCAGCATATCGGTCCTCACTCGCGGTCGTACCTCGGCTTAGTAACAACAACTCCGCATGTCGTTGTCAAACGCTACGCCGTCTCGAGTCGGGTCACTTACGGCTACAAACGCTGCTCTTCATTTATACCTTTGCGTTCATTGGGTCGAACAACTTGAAGAGTCTCGGACCTTTCGACACTTTACCTTTTGCATGTTACGAGCTAGATCATTCATAGACACAAATATACGTGCTAGCAATCGCGCCTGCCTCATAAGAAAACACGCGCAATACCCAGCAACCGTCAATGAATATGGCAATTGGAACTGACCTCTTGTTTGTGGTTGTTGACCTTGAAAATGGGTTTATCAGGAAACAAATGAACAGATCGCGATTTTTTTTTAATTAAAGACTTGAGCGTGTTGGTGATCTACATTCACTTAAAACGAAAGAAACACACAAGAGACGAAACAGGCGACACAGTCGAAAGCTGTCTCGTCTGTTTCATCCTCTTGTGTGTTTCTTAAATTTCGTTTTAAGTGAATGCAAATCGCGAAGCAACAAGCGCTTCATGTAGCGTCTGGCACTAGATTATAGCGGTGCGAGCGGTGCTGCAAAGCGCCCTGCGCTGTTTCAGTTGCTCTGTGTTAACGCTGCTCTGTATGTGGTAAGAGGTCTTTAATTTTTCAGCCCCTGACAATGCTCTACCCAAACTGAGTAAATGCACAAGGTGTTTTAAGTTCCATGGAGCGTAATCTACCAAAAAAGTTGACAGAGTTCCATCAGAGTACCTCGTATCTCGAGTACTGGGCACAGGACAAGTGAAGTGCTTGTTTCATGAAGACGTATTTTTCTGACGGGCCGCAGCTCATGAACCCGAGGGCAAGATATGTCTTGCCCTCGGGTTCATTATGGTAGATCTAAGCCCATATAAAGGTTCGAAACCAGTACCTTTTATGGCTTCATCGAGTTCTTTCTGACCGGCGAGAACGTCCGCAGCGACTCATTCAATCGACCATATCATGTCCTGGTATGTAAAAAAGGAGCGACGCAAAAGTATTTTTTTTTAATTACAAGGGTTTTAAGAGGGACTTCAGAAACAGTCCTGAAAGTGGGCAGTTCTCTCGGTGAAGAAGGGTACGCACAGCGGTTGAAGACCGATTAAGACTTGTACACAATGGTCCTTGAGAAAAGCAGCATCCCGTTTATGGCCAGGCAAATGGTTTTCACGAATGATATAAGAAGCTCTTCAAAATAACATATGGATGATGTCGAATTGAAGGCTGTAATCAATTTTTGTGCGACCATTTTGGCGGATTGCGCTATATTAACCTTGTCGGGAAAGGCGGCTTGGATAATTGCAAGATGCTTTTCAAGCCGAACAACCTGGAACGTCTTCGGCGTGGGGTGGAGGAGATGGAGGTAACTGCCTTTTTCAAAGCGCTTTGGGCGTGCCAAGATTTGCGGGACGTTGCGTAGAACCAAGGCTAGCTGAATTTGTTTGCACAACAACGTAAACCTTGAATAACAAAGAAATATCTGCATGGTTACAACTTTAATAAACAACTTTCCTTTTTTTGATATGTCTAAGCGCGTTTCGCTTCGATTACGACAAAATTGACCCTGAGTAGAGTGTAAAGGCCTGCAAGAATGCATTTACGACCTAAATTGAGGTGTGGCCGTTTTCCAACCCGAGTGAACATATTTCAGGAAAGTCCCATTGGACATGTGCACAATCTATTGCCGAGTCTACTTTCCACTGACTCATACTATTCTGCCGTAATTCTTTCAGATATTTTGTGTTGGAACGCCCCGGCACGCCAACAAGCAGCATATAGTGGAGCTTGCAGCTGACTACTCTGGGACTATACCCGCAAAGCTGCTAAAACATTGCTAATCACTAACAAGTATAGAAGGCCAAGACATCTCTTTCGAATGTCTAGCCTCCACCACGCGCTCGTTTCCTTTCACGGTGCTTTGACCTGATGTGCATGCTTCAGACTAACGAGACGCTGGAACGGTATAGATGTTAGGATGTGCGCGCAGGAATCAGGACAACGGAAACACTTCCATCTTGATTTATTCAGTCAGTAACTTTTAGAGTGACACCCAATTTGAAAATGTTCTATGCCTGTCAACCTCTGTTAAGCGCGCGTCTTTTCTTTTGGCATGTCAAATCACGATGGTGCATGAGAAAACGTGTACCATCGAAAATCGGTGCTCCGTGATGTCGAATGAAGAATATGTTCAAAACCTGAAGCAGATGTGCCTGAATGATTTTCTTTTAGGCTGTGGAGAGGATATGGGGCTCCTCTCCCATATTCTCTCCCGGCCGATTGGCCGGGAGAGGATATGGGAGAGGAGCCCCCTAGTACGTCACAGCGCGTTTTCGTGCGCGTTCAGAAGTTGAAATCATCCAAATTTCTTATGCGCGCCCGGAAGGCGCAAAGAATCAGCGCCACCCCACGAAATACGCAATTTTCATGAAGCGCACAACCCATCTGGGCACGAAAACGCATTGGTTCGGATCGCGCTTAGCCGCCAATTTCCGGCTTGAGTGGCGTCTCCGTCACCGTCGGCGTAACCGCGCCGTGCATTATGGGATGTTTCCCATAATGACGCCACACATGACGTCAGAAGGAACGTCACAAGGGTCCCGCTTGCTGCGTTATGGGAAACGTCTCATGATGCAACGCGCTGGTCTCACTCGTGACCCGCGCGTTGCATTATGGGACTTGCGATGGAGACGTCACATGTGACGTCACCAGTGACTTCGCGAGGGCCACGAGTTACGTCACGAGGGCTCCTCCGGTTGCGTTATGAGAACTGTCCCATGATGCAACACGCGAATCACTCGCGACCCGAGCGCTGCATTATGGGGTGTTTCTCAGAATGACGTCATGCGTGACGTTACGGTCCCTCGTGAAGGTCACGACGGTATATGCCGCCTCCTCCGTACACTCCCCTCCTCCTCCTCAAGAGCTGCGCCTTAATTCGGCATTAAAGGAAAATATAAACGTCTTTAATTTGTTTCTATGCCCAGCGGCCCTGCGACTGAGACTCTTCTGGGAAGGCACAAGGAAATGTACGGGCTCATAAGATGAAGTAAACATACGAGGAGCGTACGCTGTGAGTAGCACCTAAATCTAGAGAGACACAGCACAGTTATAAATGCTTATGGTGCAATATGGACTTACAAAAAACCCAGCAGCAGAAATATGTTTTTTTCGTTATCTATTTGCTTCCACGAGAATTAACAAAAGTTTAGTAAATAATTCGGTCGTAAGGTACCTTATTCTGCAGAGAACATTAAAGTATGAAACAGATAAATCCAACTGAAGGGCTGCAATGTGAGTAATCGCAGTAGTGTACAAATAAAAAGGTCTTCTTCACGGCACAAAGCAGAAAGCATTAGTAAATGTTCAGTAGGTTGTTTTCTCCGACCTCGATGGACCACCTTGAAGTTGCCATCGAGGACCGGGGGATCGTGGATGGAGCTAGTTGCTGGAAGGCAGGATGCGTCGGTGGCGATGCAGAAGGCGACCGACAACTCGTAGGGTTAACGAGAACGACAAAACTTTACTTTGATAAGAAAAAGCATCGAACAATCACATAAAATACAAGTGCGAACAGTAATAAACTGCCGCGCACGGCTTACAGACTGCGCAGACGCCTCGGCCTCGGATGGTCCTGCCGCGCACGGCAAAGGAGGCGACTACCTTGAAGCCGCGAAGACAAAGACGCTGTCGCACATGACAGGTAACGCGGCGTACCGCGGGAGCTGAACGTCAGTGGGGTCGCTCATGAGCCCGTTCCAAAACTCAAAGATTTACCTGTCCGGCCAGGGTCTAAAACAGCGTGCTCAAACCCGTCCAGGCCAATCAGGGCTCGACCCTGGTCCCATTGGCTAGAGGAACCAACGCACTTTGGACCAATCGGGTGGGAGGTCATTGTTCCGAGAGTAAAGCCGAGGACAAAAAACGACGTATGGCTTTCCTATCTGCCGCAGGAAATACACATTTGCGAACGGCAAGAACCACCGAGACATGTTGGCTGGGGCACGTCTATGCCACCGCGAAAGGCCGTTGGCAGCAAAGTAAAAAGAAAGACACGCCAGGGCATATGCAGTATATATAGGGAGCGCCTGGTCCCCGGGCGTCACGAAAGAGTTCCGAGACACGACTCCGAGAGCTCTGAAGCACTTTGCCTCCCAGCAAACGACCTGGCGACCGGTGATGTGTTAATGTCTCGGCCGTGGGTTCCCCGGCAAACCTTTACGTCTGGCCCCTCGTCTCAGGCTGAAGGGGCAGACGCACGCGGCGCTGAGACAGCAGCCTCTCGCCGGCAAGTTCACTGTTTTCACGTGGGTTCGAAAACCGGGGTTCCGCATGAAATACAACGAAGAAAGCGACATGCCCGCGGCTATTTCCCCGATACCGGGAAAAGCTCATAAACAAGCAGAATTCTAACTTGTAACAGCACGGGACCCATCGAAACGCGACACTCGACTGCCAAAGCGCATCCCCATTCCCGACAGAAGCACCGTTAGGCGGCTAAACAAAACAGAGCGGGGTATGCCGTCCCGTCGGTCGAAAAAACGTGATAAATAAAAGCGACCACCTCTACACCATTCCAAATCACCTCCCGAGAAATCCGAGTGCTTTCACCCTTCCACGTAAAGTGTGTCCAGCTGCAGCAATTCGGCGCTTCGCGTAACTCGCTATCCTGGTGGCGCCGTTGTCCTTGGTGCTTCGCCTCCTGAGCGCCATTCTGAGTATTTTAACGCCATCATCGCTTCCGCTCTCGATTCCTCACCCGTACCTCATCCGTGCTTCCTCTACAACGAGCCTCCTCAGTACACCGACATTGAAGTTCGCGTTCTTCTGACCTGCTACGGACTTTCCTGGGTCTAACCATGCGGAGGACAAGTTTATCTTACCGAACGCACGACCTCCAGCGCCCGGTCGTTACCTCTTAGCGTCCTTTAGCGCCGCGGGCACGCTCGAGGCTCGTGAGACGCCGAAGCTCTGTCGAAAGCTGCAAGAAATGCAATATGCAATGTATCTAACTCACTTAAATTTGTCCCGTCTATGACTCAGTTCATATAGTTGTACATTTTAGGAAAAACGATTGCTGTCACCCATAAGTTCAGCATCGGCTGGGCCACTTATGTTACTGATGTCATCACCTGGAGCTTCTGGGAAAGACGATCATAAAATATCCTTTGGAGGTTCCCAGATAACAGTTGTTTCGCTAACCCGTACCTTCGAAAGAACGATCGGATTACACTGGACAGAACGTTGACACACAGTAAAATTTTGCTTCCACGAAGGGGAATCCCTACGTAATCTTTCCACACTTCAAACTCAGAACTGTGACACCAGTCAGGTAAGAAACGCGCACTTGAAAGGGTGTCCTTAAACATAACAGAAATCACAACTCGCGCGAGAACAACACAAAAAGAGGTACATGTATGTACCTCTTTTTTCCAATGGTGGGTGAACCCAACATTGGCGTGAATGGGGGATATGATGACGTCAATTTCGTTGCGTATGCTCGTGCCCACCAGGGGCTACTGACTCATCAAAAAGATAGCGCGGCGCTTATTATAGACACTAAAATGTTCGGTTCACCATCTCTTTAAGCACAGCAAGTTTGAAAATACGCTTAACATCTGCTATCAATAAACGTTTTATGAATCAAGAATTTTTATTCCTCAGTGTTTGGGGAAATACACCAGAGCAACGAATCCACTCTCTTTACTACAACACCCGAGCTGGGAATGTTGAGATTAAAACAGTCTGAACAGAAAGTCTTCATGTGTTACTTTCCAGAGTGAAATGTTTCTTTGAAACGTTTAAATAATGCTTATAAAATTTACTTTTCTTTGCGGATATGCAAAGCAAATCTAGGTAATTGATTATAAAGCTGCCCGACCAGTTTTCACCTTCTCTTCCTTCTCTTTCAAAAACAAGTGCATGCCAGACCTTAGCAAGATCTGTACCCTTAATGTCCTACATAGACTAAAGCTTCCTCCTGTAATTAAACCGGTCGAAGACCTGAAGAATTAAGTTTTCGATTAGAACTGGTCGGGTACCTCGGTTTTCACCTTCGAGAATTGCTCTTCGATATTGGGGGAATGTTCAGTAAACAGGTACAACCAGAAAAATGTGGCAGTTTTAAACAGAACTACTAGAATATTAAATGTGGCAACATTAGAAACTATGGTATAAGAATATGCGAACAATGCCGTTGGCAACTAAAACTTGTTGTTGGCCTAGTTGGTTAATGATGAAGTCTAGAACTTTTTTGCGTGACATAAGGGACAATCACAAGGAAGTAGACACGGACAAGCGCAAGATGCCGTTGGCGTTTGCAGAAACATAGACAGAGGATTGAAAGGTCAATGAAATGCTCCAAGTGCTTCTTGTATTGAAGTAAACTACGGCTCGTGAGTTGCCCAAAACACCGAAGATAAATTATTAAAAATTTCGCCTCGAGAAAGCTAACGCTGCTTCGACATGACATAAAGGAAATATACTAGGTAATAGAAGTGTAGTGAGCTGGGCGAGTTGGTAAACGTTGAACATGGTTAAAAATCGCGCACAAAGAGACGATGACAAACCAGGAAGGAACACAGAACACAGACGAGGAAAACGAGGTCCTTCATTTATTCAACCCTTAAAGGCCCAATGGGCATTACATAAGGGGGGGGGGGTGCAAGGAATATAAAATCGAAAATACAGAACACCGCACGAAGCGAAAAAAACAACAACAACAAAAAAAGCATCAATTATACATTTGTACACGCTATACAAATAGCAGGGAAAATCCACACAGAAACAAAGGGGTCAAAAATCACCAACATATGGTCTATGTAAGCACTCGACAAAAAAAAATAATATTAAAAGAATAAAACAAAATAAGAAATATATAATAAAATATAAAAATAAGGTAGCCAACTATGAAAACAATGTAGAAATCGCCTCACGGAACAGGGCGGTGTCACTAATGTCGACTATGGTATCGGGAACGTCGTTCCAATCGCGGATGCCTCGCAGGACAGCGGAGTTAATAAACGCATTAGTTTTACCGGTTAGGTGCTTGAAACTTTTGCTATTAGTGGTTCGTTGGGAAGATCTGTTAGAAGGCTCAAGAAAAAGTATATTATTATCGTGATAGTAGAGCTTATGGATGAGGCACAGAAGAGCAATTTTACGGCGGTTTTCGAGTAGATTGAGAGAACACTGATCTTTTAGAGTAGAAACACTTATGTTATACGAATAACTCGATGTTATAAAACGTGCCGCTCGATTTTGGACGGCTTCGATACGTTTACTTAAGTAGACTTGATGGGGGTTCCAGATTGGTGAAGCATAATCAAGTTATGGGCGAACGTAAGTTTCGTAGGCTAGTTTACGGAGTTGAGGATGTGCTGCCTTGAGGTTACGCTTAATGTATCCGAGGGTTCGAGAAGCATTAGCAATTACGTTGTTAACGTGGGTGATCCATGAGAGGTTAGAAGTGAGGTGAACTCCCAGATATTTGTAAGAAGATGCAACGCTAACAGGCGTGTTACCAAGAGAATAGGGGAATGAGGAAAGAGGTTTTTTGCGAGTAAAACTAAGTAATTTGCATTTTGACGTGTTTAGGGGCATTAACCATTTGTCACACCAATTATGAATATTGTCGAGATCTCGCTGAAGGATTAGATGGTCATCTGGATGATTAATTTTTCGGTATAGCACACAGTCATCCGCAAACAAAACGTATGTTAGAGGACAGCGAATTAGGAAGGTCGTTAATATAGATAAGAAACAGAAGAGGCCCTAAGACGGTGCCTTGAGGGACTCCCGAAGTTACGTTAGAAATGTCAGATTGAAAATCTCCATTGACAGTAAACTGAGAACGGAGAGAGAGAAAGTTTCGAATCCACGAGAGAGTTAGAGAATCAAGATTGAGCGAGGAGAGTTTAGATATTAAACGACAATGAGGTACGCGATCAAATGCTTTAGAGAAATCAAGAAGTACGGCATCGGTTTGAGAGTTAGTGTTCATATTAACATGAAGGTCATGAGTGAATTCGAGCAGTTGCCTATCACACGAGAAGCCTTTTCGGAAACCATACCGATATTCATAAAAGAAATTGTTAGATTCAAGATGTGATGCAACATGAGAGAATATTATATGTTCCAACAACTTACATTCAACACTAGTTAGTGATATGGGACGGTAGTTTTCCGCTGAATGACGATCACCGCTTTTGAAGATCGGAACGACCCTCCCAATTTTCCACTCATGCGGGATGCAGCCGGTTGATAATGACTAATGGAATAATAGACTGCATATTTCACCTGCAACTTCCATAGTATTTTTTAATATCTTTGAATTAATTGCGTCGCCTCCGGCAGAGGTGGAAATTTTAAGTTTATTTATTAAGTCTACAATCCCTGATGGTGTTATCAGGATAGGATCCATATACCTAAAATTGAGCTCTGGTACGGAAGGTACGCTCAAAATATCCTCGTTCGTAAACGTTGATGAAAAGGAATTATTAAAAACCGAGGGGCATTCGGCATCGGGGATAATATTGCCGTCAAGGCTTGTCAACTGTATTGAGCGGGATGGCTCGTTAGGGGAAATAAGCTTCCAAAACTTTTTTGGGTTGTTCTTTAATATTGTTGGGAGGTCGCAGCTATAAAATTTGTCTTTAAAGAAACGCAAACTATTAATATAAAGTTTGGTCCAGGCGTTATAGTTAGACCAAGCAGTTTCAGAATTATAACTTTTTGCCACCTTAAACAGTCTTTTCTTTTTGTTACTCATTGTGTTCAGAGTTTTATTATACCATGGTTTATTGCTGTTGGTACGAATGCGAACACGTGGAGCAAAGGCAGTAGTAAGTTCGAGTAGCTTATTTTTAAAAAGACTCCAGTTGTCACCAACTGTACGACAAGAAAAGCCCATAACATTGATTGATTGATTGATTGGGGTTTAATGGCGCAGCAGCGACCAAGGCTATAATGCGCCAACAACTAGGACTATTGCTGAATCAAGGTTGAAGAGAAGAAAGAGCTATAGTAGCTTGTAATTTAATAAAACAATGACCATGAAAGTACAAGCGCATAAGATGTGGCAATGAATACGATGAACTATTAAAATTATAGCTGGTCCAGGAGTCTTATATCCTTAAGAAAGTTGAAAACACACTTGTGTGGAATCAACGGCTCATCACTGAGTAAAAGGGCGAGATGTAATGGTGTATGCTCTTGGTAAACCTTAGCAAAGTGTCTGTGGCGTTCTTGGTCATACAAAGGGCATACAAGTAAGATATGTAGGATGCTTAACGGAATGTAGCAGTGTTCACACTCCGGAGCATCCTCCCCACGCAAAAGATGCCCATGGGTTAGACGGGTATGACCAATTCGCAGTCGGCACAAAACCACCTCATAAAAACGCTCGCGGTGACGTGCACTCTCCCATTCCTGAAGTAGTGGTTTTACTGCGCGCAACTTATTGTTTATTTCTCGGTCCCATTCCTCTTGCCACTTGCGTCTTATGGAAAATTTCAGAACATGCCTATAGTCTCTGTAAGGTATTTTCCACAGGTCGACTTCTCGATCCTTAGCAGTACTTGCTGCTCTGTCAGCATCCTCATTTCCGGCAATTCCGACATGTGAAGGAACCCAGCATAGTATTATTTTCTTTTTCCGTTTTGCGGCTGAAATTAGCCTGTTCCTTATTTCTATTACGAGTGGATTGCGATCATTTCCCACTCTGGCAAGAGCTCGTAAAGCACTAAGTGAGTCGGTGTAAACAATTGACTTGTGAAGCTTTTGTTTAAGGATCTTATCTGTGGCGAGGAGTAAGCCATAGAGCTCTGCCGTAAAACTACAGGCACTGTCATTTATTCTCCGGACAAGCTGCATCCCAGGCCCGATCACTGCGCAACCCACAGAGGAATCAGTTTTACTACCATCAGTGTAAAAGCTTATAAAGTCGTGATACTGTACTTGGAGCTCAAGGAATTCTTGTCTCAGGACTTCGCGAGGAGTGTCCTTTTTGTTGAATTTCGTTAGCTCCAGTTCGCACTGAATGGGAACTAGGTCCCAAGGGGCTGCCGAACTCAAACACTGTACAACTGGAGGCAACACGTCCAGTCCTACAGACTCCGCAGAATTGCGAACCCTCATAGCAAGAGGTGGAACAACTGAAGGCTTGTTACTGAAGGTTCGCTCGTAGCGTATTCGTTCCATACAGTGTAAGGTTGGATGGTTAGGAACCGATCTAATTCGCATAAAATATGTGAAGCCCAGTTCAGATCTTCTTTTCTCTAGAGAGAGCTCGTTTGCTTCTGCGTATAGACTAAGAACAGGAGATGTGCGAAAAGCACCGGTAGCAAGCCGCAACCCCTGATGATGAACAGGGTCCAGCATTTTGAGAACCGATGTCCGGGCAGAACCATACACAATACAACCGTAATCAAGACGAGATCGAACGACCGACCGATAGATACGCAAGAGACAAAGACGGTCAGCACCCCAGGACACATGCGACAGGACCTTAAGTATATTAAGCGATTTAAAACATTTCATCTTCAGGCTCTTGACATGCGGAACAAAAGTCAATTTGGAATCAAATATAAGACCTAAAAACTTGTGTTCAGTTTTCACTGGGATAGGAACATCATACATAGTCAAAGAAGGTTCGTGCAAAACTCCGCGGCGACGTGAGAAACTCACACAGACGGTCTTCTCAGGAGAAAATTTAAAACCGTTGACATCAGCCCATTTGACCAAGTTGTTGATTGTGAGCTGGAGCCGACGTTCACATATGGATGGATTACAAGACGATACAGAAATCTGCAGATCATCGACGTACAGTGAGTAATGAACAGATGGAGCTATTGCGCGGACAATCGAGTTCATCTTCACAATAAAAAGAGTGACGCTAAGTACACCACCTTGAGGTACTCCATTTTGCTGCGAAAATTCTCTAGAAAAAGTTGTCCCAAGCTTCACGCGAAAAGTCCGGTTTTGAAGATAACTCTGAATGCCACTTAACATTCGGCCCTGTACACCTAAGCTGAACAGATCCTGCAGTATGCCATGGCGCCAGGTTGTATCAAATGCCTTTTCCAGGTCAAAAAAGACAGAGACACAATGCTGCTTATTTACAAATGCCTCTCGCACAACAGTCTCAAAACGAACTAGGTGGTCGACCGTGGATCGTCCTGAACGAAAGCCACATTGGTACCTGTCAAGAAGATTATTACTCTCCAAATAAAACATCAGCCTTCTGTTGATCATCCTTTCTAATGTCTTCGAAAGACAGCTAGTTAGTGCTATAGGCCTGAAGCTGGAGGCACAGGCAGGATCTTTTCCTGGCTTTAAAAGGGGGATAATAACGGCAGCCTTCCAGGACAATGGGAAAAGACCCTCGACCCAAACTCGGTTGAAAAGATACAAGATGAGCTCTAGAGTAGATGGATGAAGGTGCTGAAGCATTTGATAGTGGATACCGTCCGGTCCAGGGGCAGTCTGTCCAGACGAATCGAGAGCCATCTGCAGTTCGTGCAGCATGAAAAGAGAGTTATAAGGCTCTTGCAAACCACCGGTCGTAGGCACAATCTTTTTTTCTGCATGTAGCTTATGCCGCCTAAATGATTGCGTATAGTGTTCGGAACTAGAAACAAATTCGAAGTGCTCACCAAGAATGTCAGCCTGTTCGTCAAGGCTTGCAGGACATATTCCATTCCGGCACAAGAGTGGGACAGAGAAAGCGCCGTAGGAACCCTGAATTTTATGCACGCGGTCCCAAACTTCCTTTATAGATGCACTGCTATTGATTGAAGAGGCATATCCTCTAAAGCTTTGCCGCTTGGCTCGTCTTCGAATAAACCTTGCCTGGGCCCTTTTTCTTTTAAAACCAATCAGATTACTTGAAGTAGGGTAACGCCTAAAGATACCCCATGCACGATTCTGTTCCTTTTTTGCTTTGGCGGCAGTCTTTATTCCACCACGCCTTCGGCCTTTTTGGGAGATGCGAGGACGTCATGGGAATGGCGATGATTGCGGCCTGTAATATGTGTCGAGTGATATGCAGAGTGACATCATCGATGGAAAGATCATCAAGTGATGAACAAGCTAAAACTGAAGAGCTGCTAAAAGTTGCCCAGTCAGCCCTCTCAAACTTCCAACGAGGGGTACGCGTTTGAAGACCAGCAGGAGGACTGTTAAACTCTAAAATAATTGGAAAATGGTCACTTCCATATGGGTTTGGGATGACCCTCCATGAAAACAGCGAGTATAGTGAAGGATGGCAGATAGAAAGGTCGATGGAAGTAAAAGTCCTGGTTGCTGAACTAAAGTGTGTGGCTTCTTTAGTGTTAAGTAAGCACAGTCCCGTGGAAAGAAGAAAACGTTCAACAAGTGCTCCTCTAGCATCCCGTTTACCACTCCCCCACAATGGGTTGTGTGCATTAAAATCGCCTAAAATTAAGTATGGAGCCGGGAGCTGACTAACAAGATCCTCTAGCTCTTCGTACTGCAGCTGGTATCCCGGTGATATGTACACTGAACAAACAGTAATCACCCGGTCTAGCAGTATTCGGGCAGCCACAGCCTCGAGAGTGGTGTAGAGAGCCACTTCGGCAGATGGGGTTGTGCGCTGGGCAACTACAGCAACACCACCAGATGCCACAGAGGAGTGCAACCTATCTTGTCTAAACACTTGATAATGGCGGAGTACATTTGACCTAGTTTCTTTAAGATGCGTCTCCTGCAGACAGAAGGCAGCAGGGCGGTGTTCGTCTAATAAAAAAGTGACATCATCATAATTACAAAAAAGCCCACGACAGTTCCACTGTAAAAACAGAGACATGGTGAAGATTAAAACTGGAAATTAAAATTAAAATTATAACTGGCCTTTAGGACACCGCAAGATAACTAAGTGGACACTTGCTTATGATTCATTTCTAAAGGGACTACGGTCCCTTTGGGGGCAAAATTCTAGGAAGTTTATTTTTCTTTTTCTTTTCTACGACCTGAAAAGGTACTGATGACTCAGCACCTGAAGGGACCAGGTCGTCGTCAGAGGGTGGCATGCTCTCATCCATCATTTCATCTACTGACTGCTGGCTTGCGGTCGAGTATGCCTCGTCCAGCTGGCCAGGCTTTCGAGAGCTGGTCGAGGCGGGAGTGGGCAAAGCCCTGCCTCGGCCTGAAGAGCGAGCAGACGACGAGGGTGTCCGCTCCAGCTCCTTAGAGGAGGTGGTCTGCGACGGACCCTCTTTAAGGACTGAGGGTGGTGCGAGAGGCACCACCCCTGATGCCTTTGGAGGGGATACCTCCTTTGGTGCCATGGTGTCCATTGCCTCCTTTAAGAGAGGCGCGGCAGCACCATTCAGGCACCGTGAACCTTTTGGCTCCAACGACAAACGTGGTCGTGGAGCCGACCTTGGGGGGGCAGGGGGTGTCGGCGGGACTGCCAGGTCTTTGGGACAGACCTGGGTTCCCACCGAGGTTTTCGGTGACACGCCCCCTGTGCGTGTTACCGTAGCAAAGGATCCTTTCTGTAGAAAAGAAAGTCGCTTCCTGGCCTCAGGAAACGAGATGTTTTCTTTTACTTTGAGGGTAATTACTTCCTTCTCTTCTTTCCATTTTTTACAAGAACGGGAGTAAGCGGCGTGTGGTTCGCCGCAGTTGACGCAGTGTGGTGGGTTTGCGCAGTTGTCTGACGGGTGATCGTTCTGACCGCACTTGGCGCACGTGGTCTTGCCCCTGCAGCTCTGGGCACTATGGCCGAACCTCTGGCAATGGAAACATCTCCTGGGGTTCGGCACATATGGCCGTACTCTACAGTTCAAGTACCCAGCCTTGATTGACTCGGGGTCGCGAATAAATGGCCTATATATTAATGATACAAAAACAAAGGCAATTTTATTTAAACCGTCTAATAAACAGGTAAATATAAATGAAACTCTCCATTTTCAATCCACGCCGATTGAATTAGTGAAAGAACATAAAACATTAGGTATTATATTTTCAGATAACTTACTGTGGGATAAACACATAAACCAGGTCGTCAGCAAATTATGCAAAATTGTAGGTGTGCTTGCACGTTGTCGAGCCATTCTCCCCGAAAAAATAAAACTACAAATATATCATGCATTATTTAAATCCCAAATATCCTATTGCCATCTCGTTTGGGGCACGACCACAAGGACAAATCTGAACAGAATATTATTACTACAAAAAAAAGTTTTGCGCTTTGTTGGAAACGTTCATTTCTTAGCCCACACAGAGGCTCTATTTTCACGATACAAAATTATAAATATACATCGTTTTTATGAGTACCTTTTGACTCGATCATTTCTTTTTTCTTCCCCTGAATCTATTAATTTTCTGAAACAGACATCGGGATTAATCAAAAACATACCCACCATCTGCACCCGCTACTCCGAGGAATGGAAAGTGTTTCCGTTTCGCACGAACTACAGTTACCAGTCTTTAAAACATAATCTACCCTCATTGCTAAACAAATATTGCGTAGATGATGTGGACATCTACAATATAAACCCTAAGTCATTGTACTTACTTTTTGTATAGAGCTGTTTTCGTTAACCTGTGAAACCTAGGTCTCTTTTATATATGTATTTTACGTATTGCTGTAATCTCTGCAGTTATTTTTGTATCGCCATAGCTGTCTGCCAAGTGCACGGGGCCCGGACCCCGTCAAGTCAACATTTGTTGACTTTTTGTCCGTGGCTCCGGCGTCTGTAACCCATACGGATGCAAAAATAAAAATTATTATTATTATTATTATTATTATAACTTTGCTCAACTCGAAAGTCAAAATAACATGTTTTGTTTTGATCTCTTGCCCCTCTCGACGAAGGGAGATTCGCTTTGCAGCGACAACTCCTTGGTCACTGAGGCCATTTACGAGTTCATCTTCTGTACTTTCGAGGAGGTCATCTTCAGAAATCACACCTTTTACTGTGTTCAATGTACGGTGGGGAGTGACTGTCACTTTATAGTCAGAAACTGAATTTAGTGATAGGAGTGCTGTGCTCTGTTCACTGGTTTTAATTTCAACGAGCAGATCTCCGGATGTCATTTTTTTGGCAGAGAAGTTCTTTCCAAAAATGGACTCAAGTGTTTTGGAAACAAGGAATGGTGACATTTTCGCCAAAGGTTTCTCACTCTCAGAGTGCATCACAAGGAATCTTGGAAATTTTTCTGCAGATCTAGTAGTATTAATCGCATGTACTTCGGTGCGGCCCCTTTTGGGGGGCCGATCAAGAAAGGTTTTTTGTTTAGTACCCATAAAGATGGGAGAGAATTTCGGTGCCCCGGGTGCACCACCCACCACGGAGCCCAACACGGGGGTAGGCAATGTGCCATAACAAATATGGCTTTGCTGACAACATTACACTACCAGTGCTGCCCAGGCACTATAACCTAGTGTGGATCCGGACAAGGGGTCTATCGCCACCCAAGGTTAGCCCTTGCCGCCAAAGAAGGTGAAAAGGAATAAAAGAAGAGCAGAGAAAAGAGAAAGATAAGAGGGGATAGTAGAAGATGTGGCGACTGACTGAATCATCCTGGTCGGGCCAAGCCAGGACACCCGTCTATAGGAAGCAGGGGCCAAAGTGGTGTGTTGCCTCGCCCGGGGGGCCCCGAAGGGTCCAAACCTACCCCGAGCTCAGCTCAACCACCAGGATGCCCTTTTCCCTGGACACGGGCTCGCCACGCACAGCCAGACGTGGGTGGGTCTTAGCCACTTTTACTCAGGGTCTGTGGTGTCGCCAAAGTGGCTGGGGTCCGTGGTGACGCTACTCACCAAGCACCTAGCACCTAAGGTGCAGGCGCCCCCTGCGGAAATCGGGGTCCGTGGAGACGCCACTCTCCAAACACCTGCTTTCACAGGTGCCCCCTGCGGGGAAAGCCCATAACATAAGATTAAAAAAACCCGAAAAGACCAGCATTAATCTTATCGAAATCCGCCTTATTGTAATCCAATATAAATTTGGAACCAGTAACATTCGTACTAGGTGCAAGTGATACAGTCATATGAATCAGCTTGTGATCACTAAACCCGTCGATGACAGAGACAGACTTAACTATCTCAGGGACTGATGCCAGACAAAGGTCAAGAATATTGTTTACACGTGTCGATTCATTTATCATCTGAACAAGGTTGAAATCAAGAGTTAGATCGACAAACATCTGCGCTTCTTGGGAGGATGAACTTAGAGTAGACCAATCGACGTTGGGAAAATTGAAGTCACCGAAGAGAAAAATATCGGCGTTGGGAAAATCGGCTTTTAAAACAGACAACAGTTTCTCCAGTTCACTACAAAACGTTTTATCGCAATCGGGTGGCCTATAACAAACGCCAAAAAGACACATCGTCACGTTTGAATATACCGAGACCCAAAGAATTTCAAGATGACTATCTACATGAACACTGTTAGTACGCAGGTCTTTCTTTGTCGCAATTAACACCCCCCTCCCCTTTTATCTAATCGATCCCGATGATAGATCTCAAAGTTGAAACTGTTATTGAGTACTTCATTACCATTGTGTTCTGGCTTCAGCCATGTTTCGGTTAGTACAAGAATATCTGTCTTGCTATCAGTTATGAACGCGCTTAGTTGGTCTCGCTTGGAAAGAACGCTGCGTATGTTAGTGAAAGATATAGATAGGCTTTCCTCACGTCGTGTGTTTGCAGAAAAAGAAGGCTTTGTACAGCGCGCGCGATTAGAGTGGCACTTGTGTTGCTATCTGGATTCCTTGACAGAACCAGAAGCGGGGTCATATTCAAAAACCTTGTTATTGATTTTTAGCTTATCAAAGCGAAGTTTGAAAGGAACCTGTTTTACTTTCGCGAATTCAAGCAGTTTATTTCTTGCTGTACGCACAGTTAAAGAAAAATCTTCCCTGGTGGCGATAGACGAGCCCTTTAATTTGTACCCCGAGCTCAATATACCTTCTTTGTCTTTAGACCGCAAATATTTAACGACAATGGGACGATCTTTGCCGGGTGCAAACCTACCCAAACGATGGGCCCTGTCGATAAGATCAGTTGTAAGATCAATACCAAGCGGCCCCATACAAAACTCGATGAATTTGGCTTCGGGTGCGTTCCACGATTCATTTGTATTATCTGAAATACCGAAGAACAGCAAATTACAACGCCTAAGTCTATTTTCAGCGTCGTCGCAGCGGGCTTATACGTCGTTAAGCTTGGATGTAACCGCTGTCAAATTCTCAATTGGTATGGCATTAGCTCCAGCTTCAATTGTTTTAGACTTTTTAGACGTTTCAGTTTCAATAGTAGTAACCCTCGTGTATAACAGCCGTACATCATTCTCTGTCGCTTTCTGTTTTTCCCGGAGTTCCTTTATCTCGGCAAGCACGGCGCTCTGCCCTTCCTCTATTCTTTGAACGGTAGCGAGTAAGTTTGCGAGGACGACGTCCATGCTTGCTAATTGGACTTCATCGAAAGGCACGGGATTTGATTCGACATCGCCCGACAACGTTAACAGAGCATTTCTCAAAGCTGCGGACATGGCCGCCCGACACCAAAAGCACACAGCACGAAGACGACACAACCAATCGTTGGGGCACGATACCACTAACACGAAAGAATTCGTTGATTTTGAGGTTTCTAAATAACTAACCTGTAGCAGAAAGATGCGTGAGTGCTCCATCATCGACGTGGCATCGTGCCCCAAGTGACCGGCGTGGTAGGCGGGCTCTTGTAAAGGACTTGTTATCGTTGGTGAAGACCAGTGTTGCCAGCGCTCGAACTGTAAATCCACCAAGATCGGTTGCGGGAACTCTTGATTTCCCCGCGCTGACTCATGGAAAGCAGCCCCAGTAGCGTTTCGGACACGTTCCAGTGTTTCGAGCACGTAGTCGTCGAAGTCGCCGGCGGTGGTCAAAAGCAGGATATGTAGCAGAAAGATGCGTGAGTGCTCCATCATCGACGTGGCATCGTGCCCCAAGTGACCGGCGTGGTAGGCGGGCTCTTGTAAAGGACTTGTTATCGTTGGTGAAGACCTTCCTCGTTTGTCCTCGTCTCTTTGTACGCGATTTTTAACCATATCTACTACGTGTCCACTTAACACATTGGAGCCTACCGCCAAACTTTATCTCAACTCTCCGACAGAATATGCAACGATTATGACTTTATTGCGTAAGATGTTGACCTTCGAATTCGTGATGTCTTTCCACCTGTCATACATGAGAAATACTTCGAGTAGGGATTGCGCGTTTATAATTGCAGTACATCTTGTCTGGATATCAAAGCTGATGAACCCTACACCGATTCCAAGGTAAGGTGAGACCCTGAGTTATTTGTTCTATGCTTTGAATGAAAAATACTGCACTAGAAATAATGATTCCACCTCCCCATAGAACGAAACATGGACGGAGGTCACTCAACATTACTGGCTTTTCTTCAGTGAGAACTTTATGAATCTTGAACTCCCGTGTGCCAAACCGTTTTTGATTAGAAAGAGATGCAAAATGTTTAAAAATGCCAGCGCAAGAGACTGGGCAGAAAATATTACTCATGGCATTTCAATAAGGAAAGTTTGTGCTTATTTCAGGTTCAGTTAGCACCTGAAACCAAACAGTATCTGGGTAGTTCTTGTCGATAAGTTCAAGACTACGCAGATAGTCTTGACTATCTGCGTAGTTCTTGTCCGTAAAGTCAAGACAACACAGATAGCCTTCAAGACGTCATATTCTTTATATCCAGCGCCATAGCCCCCAACAAAAAAAAAAAAAAACGTTCTTGCCATCAATTTCTATTCAACTTGCCGGGTGATTTAAAACAGTCTTTAGAGGACTTCAGGACTAACCTACCTTCAGATATTTTGCCTACAATATTACGGAAAACACAGAACCTGAAACCACTCCCTCCTGTTGTTGGTGCGATTGCCTCACTCGCAAGAGGGACATTTGAAAACAAGTTGAACAAGAACCCCTGTGTATGCCGTGGTAAGTACAGTCGCAGAAAGAGCCCATATTTCAAGTATGAATCGAAGCGAAAGATATGTTTTGCTGCCTCGAGGCGACGGACTCCCATGCTGCAACAAAAAAGCGGCAAAGGGTAAAGCCGGCGGGTGTAAATTTGCAGGTAGCGTCGCTATATATACTACCCGCTTGCGGGGCCCTGAGATTAAGAATATCGACATCTTGTAAACCCTGAGATGGGGAACGATAAAAAAACGAACGAACACAACAAAATCTCAATCCGTTTTTTTATCGTTCCCCATCTCCGGGTTTACAAGATGTCGATTAATTACCAGCTCGCCTGCACTCTCTCACTACTTACAATTAAGAATATCTTTTTACAACAAGAAGCGACGACCACGATAAGACTCCTGATTAAAGGTTAAAGTCCGCAGAGTATCCTGATTTGTTATTGACGTCTGTGCTTGAAAGGCTTCTTAAAGAAATCAAGCAACTGATGGCGTGAATCGAAACCCCAGGACAAGCCAAAAAGACCGGTGGCGGTACCATACATGCATAAGTTTTTTCATGGTCTTAAGAGGGCAGCGAATAGAGTTAACGTAGATGTAGTCTTTTCAGACACAAAAAAAGCTTTAGAGCATGTTTAAAAATGTAAATTCGACTTCAAATAACACCGTAAGTTGCACCAAGATGCACAGAACTAATTTTGTCCAATGTGTAGAAGGTGTAATTTATTCCTATCACTTTATTGGGGGGGGGGGGGGTGTACATAGGACAGACGGGTCGGTGTCTGAATGGCCGCCTCCATGAGCATGCCAAAAACGTCGTCAACACAAACTCTAAACATTTGGAACTACACTGTAAGGACTGTGGGTGTTGGGCGCCTTTAAGCAAATGCACTGTTATCGGAAGGAGCTTTTATCAGCTCACCAGGGAGATTATAGAGCAGCAAGTATCGAAGGACACATTGACAAGTGTGTGAGCAGGCCATCCTTAAAGGAGCTGTCTAACAATTTCAGTACTCTGTTTAAAAAATTTGGGAGTAGGTGTCTCGACCTTTCTGAAGTAAAGAACAAAAAAAAGAAAACGTTTTTGCCAGCATGTCATAGTTTTTATTTAAAAAATAGACAAAGATTTAGATTTTCGGCGCCTCTCAAGTGTTTCACCATCTTCTGAGTCACGTGCACTGTGACCTCAAAGGGGGACGCGCGGGGTTCCGGTGAAGCTATTTCTCTAGGACTCTCAGTGAGCGGCGAGAATTCACCCGCTCGCGACCACGTGACCACGTGCTTGCGCAGCGCGATCAACATGGGAAAAGGAGCTAAGTCTCGTCCAGGTCCGGCTTCTGGCGGATGTTCGTGGTAGCAGATAGAGCTCACGGTTTTGTTGACCTTAGATAGATGGCGCTACTAAAACTCCGTATAATAAAAGATTCGTAGATGATATTGGGTTTTCGCTACATTTATATTTATGTTGTAACGACAAGATTTATAGAAAAATTAGCTTTTATCGAGGAGGTATTTGCACAACCTCCTATTGTTTACAATTCCCCCATTGACCTCATGCCGCATGGTTCTCATGGCCGCCGCTCGCGGCTGCAGGTCGGCCAATATTCTAACTTTTTGCCTCGCGATTACGCGGTGGATTCGCAATATTTCGAAGGAAGGGGATGTGTTTTCTGTCCTTTGTGACAAGATGAACAATGTCAAAGGTAGAATATGCAAATTCTTCCAACGTTAAGATCGTTGCACAGCTCCTTTAACTCTCTCAGACAGGGAGCTTGAGTATTTGACCAACATGTCTCTTAGGCACCAGCAAGGATAATACTTTATTTCTCAAAATTTATTTTAATTTTTTATATTATTTTTTTTAAATTTGATTGTGTTTTTTATTTCTATTTTTACATTTTTTTTTGTAGTTGCATTTGATGTCACCACCTCGTTCTTAGAACATAGCGGAAAAGGGCGTTGTTCTTTGTGCATAAAAGAAGACAATACAAACCATAAGTTGTGAGTCAGCCCCGAGTGAGTGTGTATTCTTTCAGTGTCTGTGTTTGTGAGTGCTTCTCTTGTAATGCGGGGCTGTAGCGTTAATCAACAAAGACGGCGCTTTGACATCTGACCGAACCCCAGTACCCATGATCCTTAGTCGAGACTTCACTGTAGTGGAACAACTTACATAAGATTTCGTTTAAATGCCAACCGATTGGGGATGAAAAATGATCAAACGCCAATTACGAGACCAGCATTTCCGTTGAGTTTTTCAGGGAAGGTTTCTTTGCTCCCAGGCAGTGTCATGAAGGATCTGGAAAAGTGTCCTAATAGCAGCTCCAGAAGAAGCAGCTCCAGCGGCTGTTGAAGTTATTCTCGCGGATGTTCATGAACAGATCTGGGAAAACCAGCCTCCTACGGCATCGAATCGAAACCAGAGATGCACTCTCGCCCCTGAGAGATGCAATACGAATTTCATAAGTGCCCATAAGGAGGAACTCCTGAATGCGGCACTCACGGAAATGGTAGACACAGGCACAGTACTTGAGTCAAGAAGCCCATGGGCTTCACCGCTTGTCCTCGTTCCAAAGAAAGATGGCACGGCCAGACTTTTTGTTGATTACAGGCGCGTAAACACAATGTAGGGGAGAGTTCCCCATTCACCAGTATTTTCCAGTCTTGGGTAAGTTACCTTTAACATGTAAATCGTTACAGTTACAGTTACTTTCAGAAAAAAGAAGCGAAGTTACCGTTACAGTTACTGCAACAAAAGCGTAACTCGTTACAGTTACAGTTACTTTTAAAAAGTAACGACGTTACTTTTCAGTTACTTTTCTTCAACACAAAAAAAATATTACAAAAAAAAAACTACAAAACGCCCCTCACCAGGTTTTATTGCATAAAATTAAAAAGTACGCGTTTTACTTCATATCGTAATTTAGCAGCAGTTGCTTCTCGAAGTTAGTGTTTGAAAGCTTCCACGCCAGAGTATTGGCGCGAATAAAAATACGAAACATGCGCAGTGCGAAGTAGTGGCGCTAATCAAAATACGTGACACGCGCAGCGCCCTCCACGTGTATTGTCGTTTCGCGGTTGATTCACCCGATTAAAAAGCGTTTGCACAGAAAACAGAAAAAGCACAACATAGATAGTGCTTAAAGACACTAAGATGTAGGTTTTCAGTCACAAAGTACAAGCGCATGCGTAAAGATAACTAGATATTTTTTCATAAAATCTTCACGTGGCTATATTCGGGTCGTGACTCACGAAAAAGAACGTATTCACAACTTTGTGCAAGGCCAACTTGACACTCGAAATGTCGGGATCGACGATTTGGAAAGTGCAAGGAATGGTTAAATTGCACTGGTTTAGTTATATAATATTCATAAAACACTGGAAAATAACGACAAAAGTAACGTCGTTACTTTCATCGTTAATTGAAAAAAGGTGATAGACCTACAGTTACAAGTTACATAGTTAAAAAAGTAACTCGTTACAGTTACAAGTTACCTAAAAAGTAACAAAGTTACAGTAACCCGTTACTAGTAACGCGTTACTACCCAAGACTGGTATTTTCTCCTTGACGATAGGCCCTTGAATTTGCGACTGTTTTCCCAACCCTCAACTGCAACCGTGGCTTCCTTCAAATTGAAGTTCATCCGGAGGACGTGCAGAAGATTTCGTTCATTTGCCACTGGAGAATGTATGAATTCACTCGGCATCCCTTTTGGTTATCTAATTCTCCTGCCAGCTTTCAGCGACTAATGGACGTTGTCATCGGGCACGCGAAGTACGAGATTGCGATGGCGTATATGAACTACGTAGTTGAGTTTTCACGAACATTCGAGGAGCATCACGTGCACCTTTGCATCATGCTCGGTGGAATGCATCAGGCACGCCTTACGATACATCCTGGCAAAGTCCAGTTGACCTGGCTTGTATTCAGCCTTTTTGTTTAGTTGTTGATAGCGGCACGTGGCGCCCGGACGAGGATAATTTGCGCGCCATAACACGATAACCCCCCCCCCCCCCCCCCGACGTCAAAAGACTAGAGGGATGTCTCGATATGAATGCGTTCTACTAAGGTTTCATTCCGCAATGCGCCGAGGTAAGGGCGCCTTTCAACCAATTGCTTCGGAAAACTGTAATGTGTTGTGGTGAACAACAGCAACAAGCCGCCTTTGCTGGTCTTTGCAAAGCTGTGACAGAAAACGCGTGTCTATAAGTCTACCCAACTGGAGTCGTCCATTTTCCATGCAGACCGACGCAGGCGATTACGGCCTGGAAGCGGTTCTTTTGCAGGAACAATTCAGCGTTCTTCGTCCCGCGTCCTTCGCCAGTCACACCTTTACCGGAGCAAAGTGAAACTATTCAACGACCGAAGAAGGATGTTGGTTGGTTGGCTGGTTGGGCTTTTATGGCGCAAAAGCATCTTAGGCTATGATGTGCCAGGTACATACACTATTGCAGATAGGGTTTCGAAGAGGATAGAACTCTAGCAGTTGATGATAGATTAAAATTATGTGTATGACGTGTAAGTAGTTATGAGCATGAAGTTGGGGTGTAAAATCATAGTCGGTGTAAAAGGCCGATAATATGGAACTAATGGTTCGTTTCCAAGCAAAATAGAGAGGTTTAAAGGCGTATGCTCTTCATGTAGCTGAGAAAAATGTTTCCGTCGGTCTAGGTCGTAGGCAGGGCATTCTAGTAATATGTGTGCGACAGTTAAAGGATTATTGCAGTGCTCACAGTCTAGGGCTTCCTCCCTGCGCAAAAGATGGCCATGGGTGAAGTGCGTATGCCCGATCCTTAGCCGACACAGGACAACCTCATAAAAGCGCTCACGGTGTCGTGCACTCTCCCACTCACTAAGCAGTGGCTTTACAGTATGCAGCTTGTTATTTACTTCTTTGTCCCATTCTTGCTGCCACTTCTCTCTTATGCAATGCCTTAAAAGGCTGTGACAGTCTTTATATGGAATGTCACGTAGTCCGACTTCTTTGTGACCAGCAGAACTGGCTACAAGGTCTGCTTCCTCATTACCCGGTATACCAACATATCTAGGGACCCAGCAAAAGACTATTTCAATATTTCTTTTGGAAGCATCAATGATTTTATTCTGCAACTCTATGATTATAGGGTGTTTACAGGTATTTAGTGATGAGAGCGCTCTCAGTGAACTAAGTGAATCAGTATACACAACTGACTTCATGCTCTTCGTTTCTATAATATGATTAACTACCAGGAGGATACCAAATAGTTCCGCCGTTAAAATAGTGGCTCTATATGCAATTCGTTGCACATAGAAAACAGAGGAGCCAACCACGGCACATCCAACGAACGTTTCCGTCTTGGTGCCATCTGTGTAATACGAGCTGTGTGCAGAGTATCTACCTTCGATTTCATAAAATTCCTGTTTGGTGCATTCTGGTGGGGTGTCTTTCTTGCCGTGCTTAGTCAGTGAAAAGTCACACAAAATGAGGCTATATTCTCAAGGAGCTATTGCTTGAGGTACGGGGGTCACGGGCATTGTACAGCTCAGTCCAACGGAATCTGCTGCGGCTGCATTTCTCATACTAAAAGGCGGGATTACAGAGGGCTTGTTGTCAAAGGTGCGCTTATGTCTTGTTTCTTCCACAACCTCGCGTGCAGGATGCAGGGTGAATGAACGTATTCTAAGGGAATACATAAACCCAAAGCAAACCTTCGGTTTTCCAGAGACCATTTATTTGTCTCTGCATAAGGGCTGGGGATAGGCGACGTGCAGAATGCACCTGTAGAGTCGCAATCCCTGGTGATGAATGGGGTCAAGCATTCGAAGAGCTGAGGGCCTTGCCGATTCATATACACAACTACCACAGTCGAGGCGTGAGCGAACCACCGAACTGTAAATTCGGAGAACACAGAGACGATCAGAGCCCCATGAGGTATGAGAAAGGACTTCAAGGATGTTTAGTGCTTTCTGGTATTTTACCTTAAGATACCTAATATGAGAAAGAAAGGACAGTTTACGATCAAAAATAATCCCTAGGAACTTCTGTTCTGGTTTTGTTGGCATTGGAGTGGAGTGCGTGGTCACCGATGGGGCTACTGTAGCTCCCCGTAAGCGAGAAAAACAAACACAAACTGTTTTTGTGAGGGTAAAAGCGCTAAAAACAACGGACAAGTAAAAGAAACGTACAACACAGAGCGCTCTGTGTTGTACGTTTCTTTTACTTGTCCGTTGTTTTTAGCGCTTTTACCCTCACAAACATGGATCGCCAACTAGCCCAAGTGCATACGCTTCTAGAAACTGTTTTTTTTTTTTTGGGGGGGTGAAAACCTAAAACCGTTTTGATCAGCCCACTTGAGCAGATTGTTTACTGCTAATTAGATCCTACGTTCACAAAAAGTAATGGTACAGGATGAAACGGATATCTGAAGGTCGTTAACATGAAGTGAATACTGTACGGATGATGGGATGGCCTGGGCTATTGAGTTTATTTTTCTTATAAAAAGGGTGACACTCAATGCGCCTTCCTGGGGAACACCGTTTTCCTGGCAGAACTCTCGAGAGTAGGTGGTGCCTAATTTGACACGAAATGTACGTTTTGCCAAATAGCTTTTTACGAATGCCAGCATCCTGCCTCGAATACCAGAGCTATACATATCTTGCAGGATGCCATACCGCCAGGCAGTGTCGTAAGCCTTTTCTAAGTCGAAGAAGACAGAGAGGTAGTACGGTTTATTTACGAAGGCCTCACGGATGGTAGACTCCAAGTGGACGAGATGGTCCAATGTAGATCGTGACGAACGGAAGCCACACTGATATTTATCAACAATATTTTCTTTTTCTAAGAAGTACATAAGTCGCTTGTTAAGAATTCTGTCCCGAGTTTTGCTAAGACAGCTTGTTAGCGCTATTGGGCGGTAACTGGATGCACACGATGCGTCCTTTCCAGGCTTTAGGAAAGGAATGACGGTTGCCACTCTCCAAGATGATGGAAATGCACTCTCCTGCCAAATGCGATTAAACAAATACAAAATTATGTCGAGTGTGGGAGGTTGAAGGTGAGTGAGCATATGGTAGTGAATTCCATCCGGTCCAGCAGACGTAGGTGTAGTTTCATGAAGTACCCGTTCCAGTTCATTCAGCGTGAGAGGTAAGTTGTAAGCTTCTCTAGCTCCACCGGCTGTCCGCACAGATTGAAGTTCTGCTTGTCTCTTGTGCTTCAAAAAAGCAGCTGCAGAATTCTGAGAGCTAGAAACACGTTCAAAGTGTTTCCCAAGGAGATCTGCCGGTTGTTCTAGGCTCTCAGGGCAGAGTCCGTGTTCGGAAAGAAGCGGTACTGAGTAAGCCCGGTAATGCCCATTGACTTTATGTACTCTATCCCATACTTCCTTAATGGTGGCGGTACTGTTAATAAAGAAAGCATTACCTTGGATACTTTGACGCTCTGAGACGCGGCGGATGTATCTCGTATGAGCCTTCATCCGCTTGAAACTGATGTGATTAGTCACTGTTGGGTAACGTCTGAATATGCCCCATGCTCTGTTCTGCTTTCTTCATGATTTTTCACAGTCGGCATTCCGCCTAGCTTTAGAACGGCGGGGTAAGCGAGATGAAGTCATAGGGATAGCTAAAATTGCAGCATTGAGGATGTAGACGCTAAGCTAATTGGTGACTTCATCGATGGACAGTTTGTTAAAGGGACACTGACAGGGTATTTATGCTCGCCGAGGTTTTTAGTTGTACGTGACATATGAGAGCTCAACTACCCAGAACAGAATTTGCGGCTCGAAATTCGGTTTCTTTCCACCCGAAAACCGCCGATCAAGAACTGGCCGGTTCGAGTCTCGCTCACTCTCTTTTTCGCGGTCACGGGCCGTTTTCTAAGGTATCGATGCGACCACCAAATTTAATCAAAGTCGTGGGTCACTGAAGGCACACACTCAATATTAAAAATAGAAAAAATTATGAAATTCATTTTTTGTGGCTTCTAAAAAGCTGTAAATACGTTGATTGAAAAAAAAAGTTCCAGAGACAACCGGAAGCATTCTCTGCGTTCATCGTTTCGCGTATCGTGGGACTCGCGGGGACGGCGATGGCAGCGGACGACGGGCTTGGGACCTCTATTTCAGAACTGTCGTTCGCGGTACCGGCGAATTCTGTCTACAGTTAAAAGAGAAATTTGGGACTGATCAAAAGAATTGGTATTCATCCCGTACGACACGCCCGGCCACCAAGCCGATTTGCATGAAGACGTCGCCGAGTCGTCGCTCCCTTCTCGTGGCTGAAGACATCGCTCGCGCAAACGTCAAGCACCACGTGTCTACTTCGAGCTGAATATGCACGCGTACGATTTCTTTACTAGGTGCGAATGTCCCCAAAGCGTGGTGCTTCCCGACTTCGACCCGGGAGTGCTTTTGCTAGAGAAAAATCGACAGCAAACTTTCCAACTTACAGTTTATCGGCTACTAAGGAAAGAGATCCACCAGAACAGAGATGCCTCAGTAGCTCTCTGGGAAAGACGTCCAGTTCACACACGGAAGGATCGGGTTCGATCCCCTGTGAAACTTTATTTTTTTTTTCTGACATTTTTCGATGTTTACATATCTTTTTCTTTTTTTTACCAATCATCACTGAAGAAACAAACAAAAAAATAACAAACAAATATTGTGGACGATACTTCGCTGAATTAAATGGTATGGGATTTCCGTTTTGACAGCTGCGAACTCAATGCAATCACTTTCCACAAAATGCAAGGAGCATATAAATCAGGTAACGTCCGCTTTCCGAGGTGCCCGTATATGTTCTACAGGAATTGCAGCCAGCCATTGGTCCCGATCCCGTTGATCTTTCGGAAACTCTGTCGCACAATGCCACTTTTTTTCGAATGCAGGAAATGTGAGCCAGCTCTTCACGCAACATCTTGGGTGTATTCTTTTCAGAGCCGATCATGGAAATTCACCACGGGCACTTACTACTCATCTCCAACTCCTCAATGTACAAAACAACTCATCTTGGAGTACAGAACAACGAGCGGAACAAACATAACTGCAAAAGAATCGCACGGCGAGCAGTTCCCGCACGCCGCATGTCGTGTCGTCTGCTACGGAGAGGAGAAAACAAAAACAAAAAAACGCACGGTCGGGTGTAGCCACGTGACTTCCACCACTCACTCCCTTCTCTCCACTTCTTCGACCTCCGTCGGGTTTCGGTTTCGGTTTCAAGCAGTTGCGTCTTTTGGCTTTATTAAAAAAATACGCTACTCTGTTGCAAAATATTAATTGGGTAGTCCTCCGACACCATAATAAAGCGCCTGGCAAAAAATTAAAAAAAAAAATTTGGGGGGTGTCAGTGTCCCTTTAAGTGATGTTCAAGCGAGCTGGTTTGCCTGGCTGAAGACAGACCAGTTTGCTTCCTCAAACTTCCAACGTGGAGTTCGCGTAGGCACTGTAACAGGTGGGTTTAACCAGTTCAGAGTGATAGGAAAGTGATCGCTCCCATACGGGTTAGGATCGACAGCCCAGGAAAACAAAGGAAATAAAGTTGGATAGCAAAGAGACAGATCAATAGATGTAAAATAATGAGTTGGGGCACTGAAATAAGTTGACTCTTCTTTATTGAACAAGCATATAGCTGTCGAGGAAAGAAAACGCTCTATCATCGAGCCACGTGTATCTCGCCTTCTACTGCCCCAAAGAGGATTATGAGCATTGAAGTCACCGAGAATTAGGGAAGGTTGGGGTAACTGGTCGTGAAGTGATTCAAGATCTTCGCGAGAGACAGGGTAGTTGGAGGAATGTAAAGCGAACAGACGGTTATTAAAAGGTCCGACAGAACACGAACTGCCACAGCTTCTAGAGTGGTATTCAGCGGGACCTCAACACATGAAGTAGACGGCTGGAAAACTATAGCTACTCCACCAGAACTGTGAGATAGAAGAGGTCTGTCCCTGCGAAAAACCTGAAAGCGCCTTAGGATATTAGAGTGACTATTGTTTAAGTGTGTTTCCTGAAGACAAAATGCTATGGGGTGATGCTGGTCTAACAGAGAGTACACGTCGTCGTAGTTTGGAAGCAGTCCTCGACAGTTCGATTGCAGGAAGGCTGCCATCATGCATGAATTAGAAGAAAGACCATGCATCTATACCTTAAAATCGATTTTGATGCGGGGTGTATTTTTCTTTTTAGATGTATCCTTCGGAATGTCTGTGTTACCACAGAAGGTTGAAGCTAAGGACTCCGAGCTTGAGTGGGGCCTGTCGTCCTTGGACTTGGGCCCGCTCTCGTCCATTGGCTGGTCTGGGGCCGCCTCGGGCTGACCTCTAAGGGTCTGTGACCCCGACGGCTCACCAGGCTTTCGGGCGCCTTCAGAGGGACGAGAAGGAAGTCCCCGACCTCGAGGCACCTGGGTTTTGGATGGCGCAGGGACTGAAGAACCCTTCGCTTGAATGGACCCCGAATGGATAGGATCCACATTTCGTTTGGGGGTTGAAGTGGTTTGTGCCACTCCGGATGGGGTTGAGGGGGACTGAGGTGGGAGACGCAGGTCGTCCGTTGACGTCTGCGTTCCCGTTGACGCCGTCGACCGCGCCGGTCTCCTGCGCGTGACCTCGGCATAAGAGCGTTGAGAAATAAAAGAATATCTTTTCCGTGACTCTGGGTAAGAAATATTTTCTTTGGCATTTAGTGAGAAAATTTTCTTCTTTCTCTTCCACAGGGAGCAGGTCCAAAGCGCTGGCAGCGGAAGCAACGCCTTGGATTGGGGACGTAGGGGCGAAGTTTGCAGTTGAGATACCCGGCTTTAACTGTGGAGGGAAGCGGTGTCGAGTTGAACGTTAGCACAATGTGCTTTGTGTCCCGTTCTTCACCGTCGCGACGGATAGTGATACGTCGCACAGCGACCACCTCTTGATCTTGAAGTTCCTCAAGTATCTCGTCGGTAAATATTCCAAGTAGATAATATTGAGAGATGACACCCTGCGTGCGGTTCAGTGAGCGATGTGGGGTCACTGTTACTTTGTAGTATCTTGCTTGGTGGAGTGCAAGAAGTGCTTTGCTTTGCTCAGCATTTGTGACCTCCCCAAGCAGGTCACCAGATAGAAGTTTTTTTGGCTTTAAACGATTTTCCAATTACAGTTTCTAGGGTCCTTGCGACTAAGAACTTTGCAAGTGGTTGATCTTCGCTCTCCGAGTGCATTACTATAAATTTGGGAAAATTCACGACTGGCAAGGTAAGGCTTGTTGATGTTGTCTCTTCGGTCCGGACCCTTTTCGGGGCCCGATCAAGGAAAGATTTAGCTTTGGTACCCATATGAATGGGAAAAGAATTTCGGCACCTGCGGTGTGCCGCCCACCATCGAGCCCAACTTAAGGAGTACTCAGCAGCCCATAACAAAATGGGCTTTGCTGGAACCGCTGATCTACTAGCACTTGCCCAGGTGCTATAACCAAGTGTGGTTAGGATAAGGGTATCTGCCACCACACAAGGTTGGCCCTTGCCGCCAAAGAAGGTGAAAGTGAGGGAGCGGGAAGGGGAGAAAAGAGAAAGAGAGATAGTAGAAGAAAAGGCGACTAGACTGAATCATCCTGGCTGGGCCTTACCAGGACTCCCCTCTACGAGAAGCGGGGGCCGAATTGGTGTATTGCCTCACCCGGGGGGCCCTAAAGGGTCCAAACCTACCTCGGGCTGGGCTCAAACACCAGGATGCCATTTTCCCCGGACACGCACAGACAGACGTGGTTGGGTCTTACCCACTTTTTACTCAGGGTCCGTAATGTAGCCAATGTGGCTGGGGTCCGTGATGACGCTACGCACCAAGCACCTAGCACCTAAGGGTGTAGGCGTTCCTGCGGGGCTCGGGGTCCGTGGAGACGCCACTCTCCAAACACCTGCTTTCACAGGTGCCCCCTGCGGGGCGAAGAAGGATGTGTGTAGATTATTTTAGGGCTTAAAAATTGTGTCATGTGCATCGCCGGCGCTTAGTTCCGCATTAAAACGGAACGCATGGCTTTTTTGTGGCTCAACATGCTTCAAAACCCTGCCTAACGTCTTGCTTGATGTGCTCTGACGCTGCAGTACTGCATATTTACCATTGGGTACAAGCGTAAAATGGTTAACCACGTGGCAGATGCGTTGTCCCGTGCTCGACTTCTCGGACAGAAAATGCAAATTAACCCCGATTTGGCGACAATAGCCAATGAAAGCCCTCATGCCAAATGCACGAAGGGGAACCCCGGAGAGCAGGTAGGAGCTTCGGGCGGCTCAGCAGTCCAATTATTTTCACAGAAAGTGAAAAAAAAAGGCTGAGAAAGGAGAATATAGCCGACACCGTGAGCCACGTAGATTTGAACTAATAGTTGCTGAGCAGCGACGGCATCATTCTACGGTTTATCCCCCAGGCTGGTGAAGGGTCCTGCGGCTCGCCATTCCAGATGCTAATAGCTAATACCACGCAAACTGCGTAAGTTCTTCATTAAGCTTATGCAAGATTGCGCCCTAGCGGGCCACTTGAGTGGGAGCAAAACTTATGAAAAGTTATCCCAAATTTTATCGCGGCCAGGCATAAGGAACGATGTAATGAATTACGCACGTCCTGTTCGGTATGTCAGAAAGCGAAACCAGGAGGTGGCCAGCCACCAGGTTTAAAACAGTCGGTCGAAGGCAAGTACCCTTCGGAGTGTGTTGCCTGCGACGTTGTCAGTCCCTTTCCCCGTAGTCCACGCGGAAATCAATATTCGCTACTAGTGATTGACCACCTTGCAGAGTGGGTCGAAATATTTCCTTTGCGCAAGCTTGAATCTAGGAAAATCTGGGACCGCCTCTTTGAGACGTTCGGCCGCTTTGGCTTTGCCGCAACGCTCGTTACGGACTATGCTTTCTATTATCTGAGTAGTAGTAGTAGTATAAAACGTTTATTTGAACCGCTTTAAGGGGGAGGGGGAGAGGAATGAGTCAATGGCATCGCGGCCTGGACTCGCGGTATGGGGGAAGGGAATTATATATGTACTTCTATTCCAGCTTCGTGGATATAATCCAGAAGCGTGCGTAGAGTTTGATATTGCTTATCTGGAGGGCCTGGGGGAAAGACCCAGTCCTCCATGGATGTCACCCCGTCCTCTATGTGCTTCTTCCTTGTTGCCTCAAGGCCTTTGCAGCCCCATAACAGGTGAACTAGGTCGACCACATGTTGGGGGTCCTTGCAGTAGCAGCATGTCGGTGGTGTGCGCGCCTTTTCCCACGCTGCTCTTCTGTTCGGCGTGCAGGCGGTATTGGTTCTAATGCGAGTTAAGAGCACCCTCGTTCTCCGCCCAAAGCCTCGCGGCAGTGGGTCGGAGATGGGTGGAAGGTGCTCATTCAGCGCAGTACGGGACGAAAGATTTATCTGCTGTTTAGCTTCGTCGGGGTCATAGTCGTCTTCGTCTTCGTCATCTTCGGGTGAGGAAGATGCGTAGCCGTGATCATGGAGGTGGCAGGGCGGCTTCTGCGTCTCGTGGAGTGTAACTATTAGCGCGCGAGCTGCAGAGTGGGCCTGCTCATTGCCAGCTATGCCTGCGTGGGCGGGCGCCCAGGACAGCTGGACTTTTGTACCTTGCAGAGAAAGTTGGAGGGCCATCTTTTTTATGGATTTCGCTCTCTTGCAGGGGCTGTTCCTATTTCTGCACTCGGTGAGCGAGGCTACCGAGTCCGTAAAAACGTGGAGCTCTTTTGGTCTAATGGTTGTGTCGTTGAGGACTGTTTCAATCGCATATTGAATCGCTCCGAGTTCGCCACCCTTGACGGAGGTGCTGTTTGGTAATTGTTTGGAAGATATAATTCCTTTTCCTGGTATTGCCACTGCGACCGTAGCCAGTTGGTCTGGGAGTGTCGCGAAAGCCGCGTCTGTGTAGACGGCTAGCTTCTCCGCCGAGCTTTCCCAGGTCGGTATTCGTTTGTTGTGGCTACTGGCTTGCGATTTCTGACGATCTGGATGTCTCAAGCTCGCGTTCTTCGGGATGGGCTTGCCTTCTACGAGGTCGATGTAGTCTAACCAAGGAGGGTCGTTTTCTGGGAAGTCGGGAAGCGGGAGTTTAAGTGCTTTAATCAGACTGAGAATGGTTCTGCCGGGTCGTGAGTGTTGCAGTCGTTCACGGTGGGCGGCAGATCGTACCATTACAGTTTCTTGTAAGTTGTTGAGCTGGGCATGTTCCATTAGTGTCCCTATTGGTGTGAATCGAGGTAAGCCGGTAATTACCCGTGCAGCTTGCCTGTTGATGGTTTCCAGTTTTTTCCACTGGCTTTTTGAGATGTTGTAATACGAAGCGCAGTAGCAGACTTTTGATACGATGAGTGCCTTCACCATCTGACGTGCAATTCCTTCGTTCGCTCCGCCTCTGGAGCTGCATATCCTTCTGATGACATGGATGATTGCCTTGCATTGCTGGCTGACCTTGGTTATCCAGGTTCTGCACGAGCCGTCTTCATCGATGTACATTCCGAGTATTCTGATCGAGGTAGATGGTTGGATTCTGTTGCCTGCTAGCGTTAAGTACATCTGACTGGCGATGCCAGCTTTTCTTTGTTTACGGGATGCGACGACCACATAGGTCGTTTTCTCCGGGGATGCAGTGAGGCCGACCCTATTGAGATGGGTTTGCACTTCGTCCAATCCGGCTTGAAGAGTCTGTTGTTGGGTTCGGGTATCGCCTGTCACTGTCCATAGGGAGATATCGTCCGCATATATGGTGAACTTGAGGCTTGGGATCCTCGATAGGCGGTGTGGGAGATCGGCCATTGCCATGTTAAACAGTAAAGGCGAGAGTACAGAGCCTTGTGGTACGCCGACCCTGTTGGGTCGTGGGTTGCTCATGTGGTCCCCTATTCTTATCGAATATGTCCGATCCTTAAGAAAAGCTTTAATAAAGTTAAGCGCCCTGCCCTGTATCCCTAAGCGTTCCGCCTCCTGAATGACAGCCCAGTGGGGGACGGAGTCGAAAGCCTTTCTAACATCAATGGCGACGATTGAGCGGATGGTTTTGCCCCTTGGCGCCCTTTTCTTGGTGATGTCGTGTGACATCAAGAGGAGGCTTTCCTGTGTGCTTAAACAGGGTCGGAATCCTGTCTGGGCTGGATGAAAAGCGCCGGATCTCTCTAGTGTCCAGTTAAGTCGATCTAGAACCATTCGCTCCATGAGCTTGCATACGCATGAAGTGAGTGATATCGGTCTGAAGTTGATAAGCGTGTCCTTGTCCTTGCCAGGTTTGGGGATTGGGACGACGGTCGAATGCTTCCATATTGGTGGCAACTGTCCTTGTTCCCATACCGCGTTAATTCCTTCGATAAGCTGGTGTTTAGCGTCTTGTGGGAGGTTGCGCAGCATGGAAATGGTAATTTTGTCCGGGCCCGGAGCACTGTGTGCCTTCCCGTTGTGGAGTGCCGTTTCCAATTCACCCAGGGTAAAGGGTTGGTCCATTGGACCCGCTGAGTTAACCAGCACTGGAGAATACGGGTTCGGAATTGAGTTTGTTGTCGTAGCAATGGGCTGCGGGAAGAATTGGTCTCCGGCCGCATCTGCGAGGTCTTCTACCGAAGTGTCAGTTTTTAGCGCCAGGGTTAGAGGGGCCTTCTGTTCTCTCTTTTGTCCCAGCATGGATCTGCTGGTTGCCCACAGTTTTTTTACTGAAGTTTTCTCCGACAAGGACGCACTGTAATCCAGCCATCGTTTCCTGTCCAAATATATCGCGTGTTTGCGTGCCGCGATGGTGTGTCTGGTGACCTCTCTGAGTGCCGCTGGTGTCTTTGGGCCCCTCCTATATCGCTGCAGCGCTCGGAGTCTCCTAGCCCAGAGATTCAAGAGGTGAATATCCGGGGTAGGTGCATCGGCAGGTATGTTGGATCTGGTTGTAGCCGCTTTCAATGCATCGAGCATTGCTGTCGCAAAGGATTCCTCTTGGATGTTTTCCAGGTGTCTTCTATAAAGGTCCCAATTGACTGTATGAGCAAAACGCCGGTTCTTTTCGGACTTCTTGGAGTTCACCTCGATCTTTATTGGGAGGTGGTCACTCCCCCACGTGTCGATGTTTACATTCCAGGAGAGGTTTTCAGTCTTTCCGTATATCCATGTAAGATCTGGACTGGTATGCTGTTGTCTGCTTGTCAAGCCGAGTCTCGTTGTTGAGCCCGGCGTGTTTAGTAGTGTGTACTTGAACCGTGTCATGTCCTCCAGGAGTTTCTGGCCGTTTATGGTGTCTATTTTGTAGCCCCAGCTGGTATGTGGCAGGTTGAAGTCTCCTCCTATAATCTTTCGTTCTTTTGGGTAAAGGATGTGTAGTTGTTCTATCCACCCGTTGTCTCTTGGTGATTTGCTGCTAGCCCCTGGCCTGTAGTAGACAGATGCGATGATTACGGGTGTTCCTTGATGCGTTGCACGGATTGCGACGACTTCTTGTCTGTCTGTGCACCATCGCATCAAGTCAATTTGATGTTGTGGCCAGTCCGATCGCAAATACACCATGGCTTGCCCCTTGGGCACGTCTTGGTTGGGCTTGCGGCCTGATGGGATCGACGGGCTGGAGTATGAAGTGTAACTTGTTAGGTTGATGGTGGTTGTCTTTACTTCTTGTAATAGAATTGCATCTGGACGTTTTGATGGTCTGTTCAAGTGTCTTGCGTTGAGTTCTGCGGCCCGTAGCCCCAGTCCTCTGCAGTTCCATTGAAAAATGCTAATCCCTATTTTTATCGACCAAGTTTGAAAGCGATAACAGTGAGCTGTTGGCTCAGCGCTGAGAGTTGTTTTTCCAGCCTTGTAAACCGGACTTCGTAGCTGTCTCTCTCAAAGGTGGGGGTACCCCGGACTAAATCAGCGTAAGTCCTTTCGTGCATCCGTGGGTGTTGGATCGGATTAAATGGAGGTGGCGGCGGCGGCGGTGGTGGTGGTGGTGCCCCCTTCTTCCTCCTGGACTCTTGATTGGGTTTCGCGTGCTTCCTTGCCCTTTCCCTCAGTAGCTTCCCGATCTCTGTCTTCTTCGGGCAGGTATTGCTTGTCGCCAAGTGTCCATTTTTTTTTGCAGATCTGGCAGTACGGGGTCGGATTTAGGCACGGGTTGGTGTTACCTTGGTCATCTTGCGTTTCCTCGTGGTGTTTGCCGCACAAAGAGCAGACCGACTCTTTGTGGCAGATGTCTTGCTTGTGACCCGCGCCGTGGCAGTTTGTGCATGTCACCGCCTTGGCTCTATATGGGTACACTGGGGTGATGCAAAGCGCGTATCTAACGAACCTTGGTAATCGATTACCCTCGAACGTTATCATCGCAGTGCGTCCTTTCCTTCCCAGAAGTCGGGCCGTGACGATGTCATGAGTGTCACATCGGAGCCTGTCCCGGAGAGAGGTGTTGTCCTCCCCCTCGTCTACTTCATATATGACCCCTCGAATTTGGTTATCTTGCAGTGTTTTGTAAGCTTGTACGGGAATCTCTTCTTCGTTAGCAACTGGAATTCCAGTAATCTCCAGTAACGCCTTGGCGTTAGGCTCAGATGAAGTTTGTGCGGAGATAGTATTGCTCTCCTTCTGTAGCTTTACTGATATCTCCTGTGATTGTGTGCCTAGCGTTTTCGTGAAGGCTTCCTCCAGGGTTTTTCTCGGTATGGTGGTAAGGTCTGTCTTCGTTCGTGGTCGAAGTATGACAGTGAAGAGCTGGCGTGGGGCCTGTGCCTTGCCTTCGCTTTCAGTGGTCTTATTGCGAGTGTATCGTGCCCGCTTGATGGTCTTTTTGGATTGGACCAAAGACCATGCTGGGCCGTCGTCCTCTTCTGTGATTGAGTTTTGCGTTGCGGCGGTGCTGACGAGAGTGTCCGCTGTCGCCGCCTGTGTTGAGAGTGACGTCCCAGGCGCCATGGCCGCATGCCGCTTGCGGCTCTCGCTGTCGTCTTGTCGGCCATTTTTCTCCTGTGTACTCGCCGACGAGGTGGCCGACTCTTTTTCATTAGATTTAGAAATCGGTGTATTCTTGAACCGTGGCTCTATGGTAGTCTGCTTGTTTCCTGACGCTTCTGGCCGAGAAAGATCGTCTAGAGCTTGCAGGAACATTTCCGTGATTTCCTCTTTTGAGGCCTTCCCTAGCAGAGCGACTAGGAGCGATTTGATTTCGTTCGCGGTACTTTGAGTTACCGGAGCTGGATGTGGTTGTCTCGGTGGTGGTTCCGAGTTGATGGCCGGCAGGGCGGGCCAGTTGATCGTTGTTTCCGGTTTCGGAGGATTCAGAGTTGGCGTCGTAAATCGGAACACCGCATTGGGGTTGGCGGTCACAGCTGCGGTGTCCATCGTCTCCATCGCAGCGGTTAGGCCTAGCAATGCACCGGCTCAGATCGCTTTAGTGCTGGCTTTTTGGGTGCAGAAATTCGGCATGTTGGCCCCCGGTATGATATACCCTGGTCACATACCTGCCGAAATCTACACTTCGAAGCAATGGTCGGTATACTTCTGTCTTAAAACGGAATCAAGAAATTCGAAAATTTCCAGAGCAGTCGAAAGAGCAGGGCGACTCAGTCGGGCTTCTTTTTCCTCCTCTCTCTATTATCTGAGCAAATTGTTCTTAGATGCGTGTAAGGCACTAGGGATTCGACCAAAATGGACTTCGCTGTACCATCCAGAGGCGAATATTGTGGAAAGAGTCAACCGTAACTAGAAGGTGATAATGGCAGCACTCATAGCGACACGAAGACTGGGACGCGAAACATGCGGAAGTGGCATTCGCTACACGTACGACACTAAACCGGTGCATGGATTTTAAGCATGCTTAACATAACTTTAGACAGAGCGTGTGATTCCCTTCGAAATGGCCTTTTTTGTACCGATCCAGCAGACAGGCTGCGCACCACTACTCAGTCCGCGGAAGATCTCTGGATACGCTTCACGGAGAACCTACGAGAAGCGAAATCTGCAATTCATGGTAGGGGATCGGGTGCAGAGGCGTAACTATCCGCTGAGCAGTGCTTCTAAAAGCTTCTCAAATTCTCCAGCAAAGAGATGGGAGGGCCCCTTCAGGTTAAGCAGAAAACTTTCTAACCTGTTTACAAGCTGGTGCATTGTGATACGGGTGAAATGTGCTCATCCATTCATGTTGTCAGTATAAAGCCATTTCAATAAACCCCAGGGGAAATATTCTTCGCAGTAAATTGTTTTACGTGCCTTCTATAGTTCGAGACAAAAAAGTTGTTTTAGTGGTTTTCAATTATTCTCTGCGAGTTTCTAACTGAAAGCATGCCTATAAAGTTAAGAAATGAAACGTTAGTTACACGAAAGCAATTATTGAAGTAATTTTACCGAACCTTTTAAATTTCGCCAATTGTGCTCTTTGTCGGAGACCAATACAACGTGAACTTTTTCTGCGCGATGCCTATTTTTCGCATGAGCGATATCCTTCAATTTTTGAGAAGACCACCCCTTTTGAAGTTTTTAAAGTATATCCCAAATCTGAGCATTTTATGAATGTGAACTTTGGCACACTAGAACAAACGCGGCTCGGTTTCTTTTGAACGAAATCCTTTATTTGTATTGCCATGGGCGTCGGCGAGCGACCGCGTGCGCGGCCAAGTGGTTACCGCGCTTGACTCTCGTGCGGAAACCCGGGGTTAGAGATTATATATATATATATATATATATTCTTTAACGCAGAAGTCTCCAACATGCAGGCCACATGCGACCCGCAACTCGCTCGGGCACGACCCGCAGGCAATCGGCTACGAAGCCCAGTCCCCATGTCTTGAGCGCTAGAAAAGACATGCGTCATAATGACGCCATGTCGCCGATTTACTTCCGCTCGAAACGTAGTTCTACTCTCATACGCATGTACGGATTTTTCATTGTTCTCTTTCCATTTCCCGATTGTTTCGCATTAGTTTTTTTATTGCCAGCTTTTTGTGATGCTAACCACCTGTAAGGCAACCCCAATACTAGAAGGGACATTCATTTACGTCACCTGTTTAGAGTATTTCGCAGACACCGTAATTCTCTTGAACTCATTTTGTGCAAGTCGGTGAGAACGCATTAGACATGGTTGCACAGCGCGACGCCAAGTTCAAAGAGTAAAGCTTTGCCCCATTATTGTGTGAGCCAGTCTCAACTAAGATACATGGCTTGAAGAGCAGAATAGCGAAGCGGGTTTCATCAAGATCTCGACATTGTCGAAATGCGGTGATACAAATGCCATGAGCTGTCGAATATAGTAGAGATGAGCGAATATCGCGCGTCAGAAGATCATGTAAATTATTTACGCACACACACAAGGGTTCACATTGAACCATTCACAGCGGAGATGCAAAAAGCGTAAAAATATGCAAGCACCATCACACGCGCGTTCACTTCGAAAAAACTACAGCGAAGACAGTAAGAGCCTGGAAAACCAGTACGCGCCTACAAACGCGTTCACTGTTTGGTGCTTGTTAGCACTAAACAAAACCGAGATGAGCCGCGCTTTTCCGCAAACAAAACAAAGTATTTTATTCACGTTCGTGGCACAGCGGCGCCGGTCGCTACACTTGCGACATTGCGCGTACGTAACATAAGCCTGCAATACTTCGTTTCAGCTGAAGTCGATGCGCAACGGTTGGATGATACAAGTGCGAGCTCCGGGCTTTCAGCGTCTTTGCCGAACACGCGCGCACGTGCAATGCAGCCACCGTTTAGGGTCACATGCTCGGGCATGTAGCACTGGCTGAGTCTACACTTCAGCTGAAAAGAAGTATAAGGTTCTTCATGCCACTATCGCTTTGAATTGCACATTCAAGGCAAATACCAAAAGAGAGTGACAATTATGTATGCACCCGCACGCGCGTTCGCTTAAGAGCGCAGAGTACTGGGTTCGATCTAAAAGCCTGTTATGTTTTTTACCCCCGCATAAATCTACGCATTGCAGAGAGCTGCAATTCCCTGGGAATGTGACGCTAGTGGTGGGGACAGAATGCGAAAGATTGATCACGTGACATTACCCCAATATATACAACAGTCAATCAATTTATCTATGAGCCAACACATATCAAGCCTATTATTTATCAAAACAAAAATAGAGAGTGTGGGCGCCTGTATAATTTATTCAGATTTAAAAAACGTCAATGGTCAAACTTGTCAGCTAGAAAGATGATAATGTTCTCTTTTTTGCTAACAATTTTTCCACAAAGAAATAAATGCACAGACGTCCATAACGTCTATTTTCTATCTTTTGTAATGTTTTTCCTCCTCTGATCGCGAAGTTCTCTCTGTTTAATTCAAGAGGTCTGCCTGAACGTTAGACAAACATAGATAGAGTGAACAAACATACACGTCGCTGACTATGAGCTGTGGCTTTAATACTTATTTTTTAAATATCCCTAAACTCTTTTTTTTCGTTTCCTTTTTTTTTTCATTTTATTGCATACATATATGCATGCCGACCTTCCCTTTTTTTCACTTCATCGGGATGTGCCGACCCGCAAAATCTGTTTCTCTTCTTATGTCGACTGTGATGGAGGTCGGGCAGGTACATCCGTCTTCGTTTGCTTCAAGGGTCACAATTTGTCTTGTCAACTTCTTGTCGACTTCCCTCACAGTCGAGAAAAACAAGGAATCAAATTTCAACGAACTGGTGAGTTGGGCCAGTTGGTTTTTAATGGGAAAAGACAAGCGCCGAAAGACTAGGACAGGGTAAGAAGACGACGACACAAGGCGCACTCGCGACTGAAGCTTTATTTATGGAAAAATATAGTCTTATATGCACTTATAAAAAAAAACACCCACTTCACTTTCCACGTGCCCACTCTTTACCCACGAATATACGCTCTTTTTCTGACGGAATCACTGAAGGCTCGCTTATGCACTTATCTGCACCCTTCCTTATTGCATACGCCTCATGAATTTCCCTTGTAATATTTTTGGTGTATCGCCCCAGGATTGCCACGTCATTGAAAACTGGTGTGCACTCACATCGGTTGCAATGCACAGCCAGGTGCCCCGAAGGTGACTGTTTTAAGGAAGCAGCATGCTCTCTTGGGCGATCATTTACACAACGCCCAGTTTGGCCTACGTAAGACCTACCGCAGGAAAGCGGAATGTCATACACAACACCGGTGTGACATTCCACAAACTTATTCTGGTGTTTTTTCTTACACTCGTCACTCTTCCCTTCGGGATCATTGATTTTCCTGCATAACGCAGAAAGCTTTTTAGGGGCTGAAAAAACGACAGGAACGTCGTAACGTTCCGCCATCTTTTTTAAGTTATGAGACAGTGCGTGAATGTAAGGGATTACAGCGGTTCTTATTTTTTGGCGATCAAGAACGTTTCTTTTTGCACCCCTAAATTTCTCTTTGAGGCCCTCTGCAGCTTCAACAATGGATCTCAGCGGAAAACCCGCACTTGCGAGCCGATCTACCTGTAGAAAGAAACTCCTTCCCATTTCCTCAGGACACGACTTGTTCAGAGCGGCTCCGAGGCACAAAGAGGCAATACCTCTTTTCACTAACCTGGAGTGGGCAGAATTAAAAGGGAGTACACCTTTCTTGAAGCGAGGCTCGTAAGCCCAGCACACATGGTCATCTAAGAATTTTAGTTTTAAATCCAAAAATTGTAAAATTAAAACTGCAGGATGAACTTTTGTTCCGGAATTCAGAAGAAGTGATTGAAGTTTTGAAAGAAGGGTGTAGAGGGAAGTGCAACGCTTTTTCAATTGATGTTAAGGATCTCTTTTATTCAATTCCGCATGCCGTCCTCTTTAACACTGTTAGAAGTTGCATCGAGAGCAGCAGTGAAGCAGCCTTTCGTAGCACTTGCGGGATAAGTCTAGAAGGTTTCGTTTAACTCTTATCTTTTTATCTTGACCACACCTATGTCTCCTTTGGTGGAGAGGTGTTTTTGCAAAAACGGGGTATCTGCATCGGTTCGCGGGTTGCGCCTATTCTGTGCGACATTTTTTTGGCACACTGCGACCACACTATTCTTCAGAAGCTCGGAGGTGGTAGCCTTTTTAAAATATACAGGTATATCGATGATTATCTGGTCATCGCCCTCCGAGGAAACACACTCACTGATAACAAGGTGGCTGACGTAATCGGCACTTTCACGTCCTGCTCTCATGGGTTGAAATTCACTCATGAGAGGACCACGGAGGGCTCGTTACAATTTTAGGATTTAAAACTAAAATCCTTAGATGACCATGTGTGCTGGGCTTACGAGCCTCGCTTCAAGAAAGCTGTACTCCCTTTTAGTTCTGCCCAGTCCAAGTTAGTGAAAAGAGGTATTGCCTCTTCGTGCCTCGGAGCCGCTCTGAACAAATCCTGCCCTGAGGAAATGGGAGGAGTTTCCTTCTACAGGTAGATCGGCTCGCAAGTGCGGGTTTTCCGCTGAGATCCATTGTTGAAGTTGCAGAGGGCCTCAAAAAGAAATTTAGGGGTGCGGAAAGAAACGTTCTTGAACGCCAAAAAAATAAGAACCGTTGTAATTCCGTACATTCACGCAGTGTCTCATAACTTAAAAAAGGTGGCGGAACGTTACGACGTTCCTGTCGTTTTTTTCAGCCCCTAAAAAGCTTTCTGCGTTATGCAGGAAAATCAATGATCCCGAAGAGAAGAGTGACGAGTGTAATAAAAAAACACCAGAATAAGTTTGTGGAATGTCACACCGGTGTTGTGTATGACATTCCGCTTTCCTGCGGTAGGTCTTACGTAGGCCAAACTGGGCGTTGTGTAAATGATCGCGCAAGAGAGCATGCTGCTTCCTTAAAACAGTCACCTTCGGGGCACCTGGCTGTGCATTGCAACCGATGTGAGTGCACACCAGTTTTCAATGACGTGGCAATCCTGGGGCGATACAGCAAAAAGATTACAAGGGAAATTCATGAGGCGTATGCAATAAGGAAGGGTGCAGATAAGTGCATAAGCGAGCCTTCAGTGATTCTGTCAGAAAAAGAGCGTCTATTCTTGGATAAAGAGTGGGCACGTGGAAAGTGACGTCGGTGTTTTTTATAAGTGTATATAAGACTATGTTTTTCCATAAATAAAACTTCAGTTGCGAGTGCGCCTTGTGTCATTGTCTTCTTACCTTGTCCTAGTCTTTCGGCACTTGTCTTTTCCCATCATGAATCAAATTTCGCGGGTTTGGACACTTCATAAATTGAGAAAAAGAAGAAGGTATGTATATAGGTGTACAATAAATCGAAAAAAAAAATAGAAAAACTACAGTTTACAAATATGGATAGGAAGAACTATTAAAGTCAGTTGGTAGTGAGCGGTGTGTATTTTCGTTTCCTCTATTTCTGTTTGTCTAATGTTTTAGTGGACCTCCCTGTAATAACATGCACCAACTAGATAAACTTAAGCCCGTCTTTAGTTATCTTTTGATCTAGTTAACGTCATGTTTTCAAATTTCTACATGTATTACCTACAAGTAGGGTGACATTCTCACAGCGTTTTAGTTTTCTGAAATGCGTAGTTTATTCGCGCAGGCCTAAAACCCTTGTTTCAGTTTCACCATCCAACGTTCTACAAAGTAGCGCAGCCTCATAGGATGCAACGAAAAATGGCGCGCGCGTCGCACCGAGCGATTTGTGAAGTTACGCGAATATTCCCTACAGGGCTGGAAGCACCAACTGTTCGCTCGAGTACTCACGTCGACTGAAGGAACTCCCACTCAGCAGAAAAAAAATCAGAGATAAAGCTACGAGCCGAAGATTTTTACTTTCAGAAATTATTGCTATTACTATACAAGTTTGTTCTCATAATTTTGCTGCGAAAATCGCCGGAAAAGCAATGACTGTCGTATTAAGAGATTTCGTTTAGACATCTCGACCTTGATAATTTCCGAGTGAATTGAGCAATGGAACTGACAATGTGTATTCCATTTTGTTCAATAAAAAGACTGCAAAATGTTGACTGGGCGATACCATTTTTGCTCTTGGTGCCGCGTCAGGTAAGGGCCTAATGTAGTCATAAAAAAAATCACAGCTAAAGACGTAATTGGTAAAACTGCATGTTTACAAAAAAAAAGGCGCAATGTCCCTTCTCTATGAAATTTCTTGTCCTCCACCTCATGTTGGGCCTCAATTTTTCAGGGGGGGGGGGGGGGGGGGGGGGGGGGGGAGGGTGTCTATCTGGCCTTCATAATCGAATGAGCTTGAGATCACTGCTTTGAGGACAAACATACACCACAGCTCTACACCAGTGCTGTTATTCGGAGCTTAGAATAATATGAATCTTGCTTACACAGTGCTGACGTCGCGCTTTGTTGATGATACAAAACTGATTAAGTGCTGCATGAGTGCTAAATTAAGTTCAGGTCTTCGTCGTGCTGTACATATAAAACTCCCTTTATAGCTATTACTTCAAAAGTGAGTAACTCTCATATTTAACTCCAGCTTTATTTTGATCTTAGCATATTTGCAGTTCCCACGATAACGATGCCAACAAAGGGTGTTTGCTTCTTCCACACAGATTGTAAGACAATGAATATACTCATTTAAATGTCTTGGTCTTATATGCAGTGATTGAGTTGACACAAAAAAAAGGTGGAAAAGGAGACGTTTTGCTTTTGTTCTCTTGGTGACATCTTTCGTATTTCCTCGGCCCCGCGTTGCCTCAAAATGTTTAGTATGCACCAGATCACGTGCGCCTTTATGTTCTGTTAGTGCGGGTGTTAGGTGCCAATTTATTCTGGCTTCAAAATTTTGGACATGATTTTCTACACAGACATATTTGCGGGTCTGTCACTCACTTTACGAAATTGCTGCGACAACAAAACGATATTGAGTTTGGTCTTTACAAACTACTTGTCACTTAGTGAACCAAAAGGAAGCCCACATTGGTACGGAGCTATAAACCTAATGTGTGGTAGGAGCTTGGAAAATATAATGGGTTGCTCTCCTTTCTGCTCTTCTCATTCTGACCTTTTTTACGTTTGAAGTGTTATATTCGGTGCTATTTTCAAAGAACATTTCGTATCCGTTTTCGGAAAAAATATGATAAATTGAAGATGATGTAATAAGGCAGGCGACATGGTTAAAGTTAAACAATCCTAAAACCCAAGGCGGAGGCTACAAAGAGGGGACAAACGCAAGACGTCTCAAACAAAGCTACTAAATTTAACTCAGTACATTTCTTTTATACCCAACATGACCATACCGCCCTTTAATCGTACACGACCAGATGGTTCGCTACAGTTCACACTCAACTAGAAAAGTGTGATAGGGTTCACACGAAACAAAAATACCACGGCCTCAGTACATGTACACATTGGTCAAGGTCACTTGCAACCACTCACAAAACCTCCCACACGCTTAAAACATATATATATATATATACAGTTGTTTGTATAAGGGTAAAACCCGATTTTACCCGATTTTTACACCCCTAACATGTTTCAGGAGAATCGGGGTAAACCCGATTTCTGCCGAACTCCAAAACCACATAACCAACCTATTTATTTTTACGCCGCACGGAGTTTCCGGTGCACACGCGCTAGCTACCCTACCTCGGGACAACAGTGAACTATAGTTCATTTCGCAAGCTGCGTGCAAAACTGTGGACCCTACACGACTCTCAACCAACCGCCCAACGAGCACGGCTAACTAACCGCGAAATTCTACGGAGGCCGGCTGAGGAAGAGTGACAATAAGCGTTGGGGCCTCCGAGGGACATTTCCGTCCCCCCGCTGTGCAGGTGGAACCGCCTCGGCACGCCGCGTAGCTTCGGCCCTACATCACGCAGCTTGTAAAATGCACTATCAATCCCCCTTCGACCGCTGAGGTGTCGACGCCCAGCCTCGTCTCTCGGGTAGCATGGCCATCTCGCTGGCGTCCAACCTTTCTCACGAACAACGTGCCAGCCAGTCAGTCGGTGAAAGCAGATCGGGAAAACTTAACAGGTTTATTTCATCACGAAATATCTAATCGAAGACGACCGTCCCTCGAACGGTCGGGGTATTTGTTGACACCTGAGGGAAAGAAGGATTTCATGGGTGGTGCTTCCCTTGAAGCGACCGAACACAATAGGAGCTGGAAAACCCTGATGTCCCCCCGATTACCAGCTTGAAACAGAACCCTCATTTTAACGCGTCAGCGTTAAAAAGCTCCTAAAACGCAAAAAAAAAAGCGAATTCAATATCGAGTACATTTGTATATTTAACCCCAAAAAACAAATTTCGAAATGTGTCCACAAAAAACCCGATTTCTCCCCAATTATCAGGTTGAAATTTAGCACCCGATTGTTACCCCCCGAATTAAAAAAAAATATATATATAAAACCCGAAAACGAACAACCCTATATATATATATATATATATGTTACACAATCGATCGCCATTGAAGGCTTGGTTATGCAGTTTACAACAGAACCTATCCTAATTGTCTCGTTGAGAACTCCTTGCGTACAATCATTTGTATGACGTATCTGGTGATCCTCGTGTTGTCAAACGTGACATCACGTGTGACGTAATCATGAGAAACGTCCCATAATGCACAGCGCGGTTACGCCGACGCCGACGCCGACAGCGATGCCGCTCAAGCCGGAAACGGACGCCTCAGAGCTGTTCTCTAAAAACACCCTGTATATAGGTCAGGTGACGTGGGCTCACGTGCTGACAAATGTAGCGAGGTGTATATATAAAGCGACGTCTTTTAATCCAAGGAAAATAGCGGGAAAACAGAATTGGTCTTTAGGTACCGTGACGTCAGCTCACGCGATATCGAATTCCCCGCTAAATTTATGTCAAAGCTGAATTGACATGTAGGTCAGGCAGCATCAAGTTTCCCGCTAAATTTAGCAGGAAATAAAAGGACGGACGGACGGACAGACGTACAAAAGTTTGGGATTGAGAGGTAGCGCTAAAATCATTTTGTGCCTTAATAAAGGTTTTGCCAGGTTTATGTTGCGGTCAATTACCCCTGGAGGCTTTCTGTCTTCAACGAATAATGGTACTCGAGCACCACATCCACAATGGTTGTAGTTGGAAAGGCATTAACTTCCACTCCCCATGACGCAGTTTTTGAAGCATGAAAGCCTTTTTAAACGGGGGGTGCAACGATTTCCAGACTTCGGTCAAACAATTGTGGAAGTTGCCCTCTGACATTTTTAAAGTAACGAACAGTAAACCGATTTCGCTTGCGTGTCCTAGTTGTGTGAAAAAAAAAAAAAAAGATAAATATTGGCATTTCTGGCACCGCTCAACTCACTCCCAGTCCTCGGGGTCACACCTAGTCCCACTCGTTTTGACGTAATTCGGAGTGCTCTGCAGGTTTCCGTGTGCTCTCTCGGAGGCGCTTCCTCTCCCTCTCTCTGCTGACAGTAGCGGGCGTTATGCCGCAGCTTAGAGCCGAGCGAGGTCACGTAAGCTTTTCGCCGTAGTTCCTTCGGCGACCACTCGCGGCTGCAGGTAGGGAAAAAAGCTCAACTTTTGCTTTGCGATTATGCTCCGGAGTCGTGCCACTTTTTAATGAAGGAGATATTCTCTGTATACTCCGGGACACAATAAACAATGTAGAAATGACGAGATACAAATTATTTTAATCTTAAAATCGTTCACCCCCCCCTCCCCTCCCCCCCTTTAACGCTAGACCCATCCCAAACGTTTCGCCGTCCGTCAATCCGCCATAGCATTTTCCGCTAAATTTAACGGGGAAATTGATATTACCCGACCAATACACCAATTACATCTCTGGGCTACATTTAGGGAAAAAATTAATGTAACGATACCTGACGTCATGGTAGATACAGACCTACTCAGTTTCTCCGCTAAAGTTGGCGGAAAAATTGACGTCACGTGACATTAACACGAATTCCATTTTCCCGCTAAATTTGTCGAGAAGTTGGCGTGACGTGACGTTAGCTTACGTAACGTGACCTATACACCTTAAGGAAATGGAAGGCACGTACGTGACCTACACGCCAACTGACTTTCCGGATAAACTGCTAGATTTAGCGGGAAAATTCACGTCTTGTGGCAAAGACATCAATTCAGTTTCCCCTCTAAGTTTAGCCCGAAATTGATGTCGCGTGACCTATGCACCTACTCCGTTCCCTAAAATTTAAAGGGAAAATCAACGTCTTGGGATCTAGATATTAATCGAGGATTCCCCGCTAAATTTAGCTGGGGAAATGGGCGTCACGTGACCTCTACGCCCATTCAGTTTCTCCACTAAATTTGGACGAATGCACTCCGCTACTTTCCCAGCATAGAATTTTAATGCGGGTAGCCGGTTCACAAAGTGATTTCATAAATACATCAAGGCATCACTATATACCGTTTCTAAGTGCAATGTTAGATATAACAGTGCATTTCTTGTTCATCTAAGGGTCTACTCCCAAGGTAATATCCAGCTTATACTTCACCTCTCCCATTCTTCTAGTCGGGCAGGTGAGGGTATTACATCCGATACACTAAAGCTTTCTCATCCTCCAGTATTCGACTGAAAATACTATTCTAACAAAGCCTAGACCGAGAATCTCTACCTAGAAACTGGACGCATGCAAAGGTTATTCCTGTTTTTAAGTCTGGAGACATCATGTCCCTTAATCATTGTCGTCCAATATCCCTCACCAGCCTACCCTGTACGCTCATTGAATATGTTATCTACAGTCATGTCGTCAGTTACCCCTCAAAAATAAACGTTTCGTTTCCTAAACTGCACCGTTTACGTAAATCAAGATCCTGCGAGACAGCTTTTTAAATTTCTTAATGGTGTGCACAAACGCGTTCATTCTTAGAAACAAAGCGATGATTTTATTTGTTGATATTTTGCAGGCGTTTGACCAAGTACCTCACCAGCATTTATTAAAGAAAGTTCAAGTTCTTAACATTCATCATTAATTTCTTGTATGGATGAAGGCATTCCTTCCCGACTTAATCCAGTTTCCCATGATTTTTCAACACCATAATTCCTAACACCACCCCATGAATTCCAACACCATAACCCAGTCAGTCCCAGTTCGTAATGACTCATCTCGTAAATTTGATAGTAAAATAAGGATTTCCTCGTACATAAATTCTCGGGCAGATTTTGTTTTCACTGTTATGTAAATAATCTCGGTAATTTCAGGTGCTTCAAAAACAGACTTGAAGCGGATGACTGCGTAATTTTTAGGTGCGTAGTTTTCAAAGACGATACCTTGACCTTGCAGCATGACCTAAATTCTTTTGAACCCTGGTGCGAGAATTGGGGTATGAGTATCCCTTACTCAATAAAACAGATTAAAGGGAGAATGACGAGGTATTTATGCTCGCAGAGGCTTTTAGTTTTACGTGAGATATGGGAGTTCAACTACCAAGAACAGAATTGGTGGCTCAAAATTTGTTTCTTTCTGGCCGAAAATCGCCGGTCGAGAACAGGCCGGTTTGAGCCGAGCTCAAACCGGCCTGTTCTCTAAGGTGGAGACAGAACCACCAAATTTAACAAAAGTCGTGGGTCATTCAAGGCACACACTCATTATTAAAATTAAAAAAAAATCAAATATGTAACCCATTTTTGTGGCTCCTAAAAAGCTGTAAACACGTTGACCGATAAAAAAAGTTGCACAGAGAACCGGAAGCAGTCTGTGCGTTCACTGCGTAATTCTCAACACGGCGTCATTTCGCTATCGTGGGTCTGGCGGGCTGGACGGTGATGGCGGCGGATGACGGACGTGGGACCTCTATTTCAGAGCTGTCGTTCGCGGAATCGGCGAATTCTGTCTGCCCTTGAAAGAGAAACTTGGGACCGATCAAAAGAATTGGTATTCATCCCGTACGACACGCCCGTCCACCAAGCCGATTTGCACGAAGACGTCGCCAACCAGTTGCCCCCTTCTTGTGGCTGAATACGTCGCTCGTGCAAACGTCAAGCACAAAGTGCGTACTTCGAGTTGAATATGCACGCGGACGATTCCTTTACTAGGTGCGAATCTCGCCAAAGCGTGGTGCTGCCAGACTTCGACCCGGGATGCTTTTACTGGAGCAAAATCGGCAGCAAACTTTCCAACCTACAGTTTACCGGCTGCATAACTGCAAACGAAAGAGTTCCCCCCTCGCAACTTAACTCGGCATTCCTTCTGTCGTACATCCAGGGGTACCGCCGAACTAGCTGATTAAACGATAGGTTTTTTTTTTGGGAACATCAAACGCAGCGGCAACTTCAGCCCTCTTCGCGGCAGCAGCACTCTTCTTTGGAGCTTGAGCAGCATTCGTCGCGTCGGAGACGGGCGGGAAGTTCATCGTCGCCGCCATTCTTGCAAGCTAGCACGGAGCGTGTGAGCCTCTTAGGCATTTACACGCGGGACCACGTGAACGCCGGTGGCAAGGAGGGCGGAGGAGGGAAGCGCCGCGCTGATTTGCCGCGGAAAAAAATACGGAAACCTACGTCACGACCCGGGAAGGAGAAAGTTGAAAATTTTTCAACTTTTCACCCCGGGTGCCGGAAGCCGTAATTACGTCACTGCCCATACGGAGAGAGCGCTGACGTCACTACGGGTTCCGGCGCCCGTATTTGTATTTCAGGTCTGTTTGAACCGCGCTTAAGGGATTTCAAGTTTGTGAGCTAGCGGGCGGATGACTCCACTGCCGAGGGGGGTCGGACGTGCAGGTTGGCCTCCAGAGGTAGAGTGATGTTCACGTCATGTTTTCCGGACACTAACTTTATCGTGAGCCTCCTGCAGCAGCTTGCTTTGGGTTTAGCAGCCATCTCAGAACCATCCAGTCAACGAATCCTAGAGGGTTTTCTTAACACCAGTCGAAAAGCTCGGAGCTCAAAGCAAACATGAGCATACCAGAACAAGCGCATACACAACACATGACACATTCCGAACGAAGTTCGCAATACAAGTGAAAACAAGACAAGACACGTAAGAAGGCACAATCACAGGACCTAGCGCGTACACGAAAATTCAGTAATCAAAAGGAAGTACGCAAATACATAAAATACAGAAAAATACATAAAATACAGCAAATACAGAAACAAAAGCATACCCCACACAACACGTGGAAACCATTCCCTAATTCACTGACACTGGCTTTCTTCTGTTACCCGCTGCCGACGGCATGAGCTTCAGGCAGGACGGTCCGTGGGCCAGGGTGCCGTAAACATGTCAAAGAAAGACGCGAAACGCGTCCCTTGACACCCCGAGCTAGGGTTTTCGCGAACCACCTCGAGGGAAAGCCCTCATCCGCCTCGCGGTGACGACCAGCGGTCGACCACACCGGGGGATCTGCCGAGGGGCCCAAAAACAAAGAAAGACCAAAACAAGAAAGCCGGGAAGGCATAACCTCTCGACAATATTATCAAAACCATAGTTTGTACAGTAGCTGTCTTCGCTTTGCAAACTTGTATTCTTGTGTTTTCAGAAGTTTTTGAGAGTTTTAAAGAATGTCTTTCTAAACACGGACCAACAGTGCACCACACAAAAACTAATCACAGCTGCGTGTGTACTAAGGGAAAATAACACATTATTAATAGTAATATTATATATTTTGCTCGAAAACAAAAGTTTTCTTGTTATTGAAAACCGAGAAGGAGTGCTTTTTTAAGTAGGCCCATAATTCTAAATACGTGATTTTGTAAAAATTAAACTTGTGTTCCTCTTCAGTATATCTGTTATGTTACGTACGTCGTAATGGGGTTTGATTCTGCTATATTCTGGAACACGGCAAACATTTGAAGAAATAGAATATCGTGTTTATTGTATAATATGAGGTTGGTATGTCCCAATGTTGATAAGGATACTTATTATACAGACATTGGGATAAAGAATTTTAAGGTATGGTATTACTTTATATAGAAGCTTTTCCAAGAAATGGCGTACGACGACTAACGGTATCTTGAAAGGTATGCTGAGGAGCGTAGCTTACAACTCAAAGTTCCTTGCATATTAAAATTTGTGTAGAATGAAACGCTTCAGCTGCCCAAATTTGACACACTATTCATGCACGCCATTATCACCAGGCACACCTAGGACCACTCACTTAAGAATCCCAAGAGTGTGTTTACGTCTGTTAGGATAAATGAACGGTCTGAGATGCCCAAAAAGAAAACCTGTTAAGGAGAAAGCGTACGATGGTTTTACCTACCAAAGATATTCGATAAGCTTTACAAAAGCAAACATTATAAAATGTGCGCTAAAAAAAAAACCTTAAATATGTTTGCTAAGGCTCATTCAAGAATGGATAAAATTGTATTTTGTTGTTTGTTTCATATGCAAAAACCTTAAATATGTTTGCTAAGGCTCATTCAAGAATGGATAAAATTTATTTTGCTGTTTGCTTCATGTGCTAATTTCTGTATTCCTGCTTTAGATTTGATGGTCGTGTGGTGTTGTCTCACACTGTGATTATTGATAATCAATTGACTTTTTTATTTCTTTGTATCAGAATAAAAATTTTTATCGCACTTTTAATTTTCCGTTTCACTCTTCAAAAGCAGTATGCTCATCAATATAATTTTCATCATACCAGGCCTAGATGGTTATTATAAACCCTTCTCTGTACGTGGTTTTATGTGTTGGTGCAATAAATATTAATATTGTATTTATGGTATTTAAAAATAATAAAAACGTTCTTACACTTTCAAGATTCCTTTAAAATTTTCCCTCGTACATTTAATAGAATTGATGTTAATATTTAATTGAAATAGCAGTATTCCAAACATTTTCTCGGAACAAAGAGTAATTTAATCACTTCTTTGATGACAGTAACTGATGTACCTGTCATATCCGTTTTACTCTAATTACATGTAATTTGTGCTATATATAACGCCCTAAGAATACCGTGCACCAGCTTTCTATTATAGAACAAGCACAGCCAAAGCAGTAATGTGCTTAACTGGCTGTACAAATAATAGGCCAGGAAACGCGAAAATAATATACACCTAATCAACCATCTTTGTACATGGCGCAAGCAAATCACGCGACCGAAATCCTATTCTAATAAGGATCACTGAGAAGGAAAAATTAACCATGTAGAGAAATATAGGGTTAATTGATATGGAATTTTTTTTTTCAAGAATGCGGAAATTTTAAGATAGGTGTTATGAAACAAAGTGATCAATTTAGAGATGTAGCGCAGCAAAACAAATTCACAAAAAACACATTTGTTTTGTACTTTTTAATTATCTTCTCTAGTTTTAGGTAGTTGCGTGCGTGTGCTGAAATCAAGAAATATAATTGATTATTATAACGCAGTGTTTAATGAAGAAAAGTGATGGATTGTAAGTTCTCACTTATCAACCAATGCATGCACTAACATCGGCACTTTACATTGATACATCGTTAATATATTTGCGCATACCTTGAACATGTGGGCATGCTACATGCTTCACCCAATGAAATATAATAACGAATTCGCATAGAACGAAGTTTCTCTAGTCAGTTATCAACAACTCTTATCTGATGCAGATCATGACTTTCTTCAAACACGCTCAGCGGGCACCTTGAACTATATCAATCAACTAATTCAAAAGACGGTAGCGGGAAACCGCATAAAGTTTGTGTCATTCAAACCATTTCGTCACTCAGATTTTGAGCGACGCAATTGACTTTCGTCCTGGTCAGGAACTGCGTTCTGCGTTCGCTCCCCGAGTCATAGAGCCTGACACTCTGTGTGAAGTGATCCAAGTAGCCCAGCGAACTCCTCTAACGCTGTTATAATACGACGTAAAAATTGGCTTTAGGCTACAGGCAACAGTGTCGACGATATTGCTTTATTTATTTTATGCCCACTAAAAACCACCGGGCCTGGCTCCTCTCCGGAGCACATATACACTATGCAGAAACTTGAGACGCCTCCGGTAAAATGAAAAAAAAACAAATGCAAGAGAGAGAAAAAAATAATACTATACATTTACTGACACTTTAATGAACGCACAACGTGACTTAAAAAGCCTTCGCCTCTTGCTTTGCGTTTAGGTCTTTATACATGCTAAGCCCGGAATATAATTGGCTGTAGAGGGATTGTGATCGGAACTCGCCGCGCCTTTAGTTTCCTAAGGCGGCAGTGAATATAATACAATACATGCCTGAACATAGTCGGGTTCATAACATCTACTTAAGCATATCGGAACGAATATCACGAAAGGGAGAAATAGTATTGTGACGACGGAATGCGCTAAAAGAAGGAAGACACTCATCATGAGCGCTTTTGGTGTGTGCTACTTCTTTGTCTTCGTCTTTTTTCGCGCTTTAATTTGTCAAAATATATCTTAACTAGCCGAAGTAAATACCCTTAGAAAGTTGCTGTACTGAGTTTTTTTTTGCGAATATTATGATAAGCTCCCTGGGTTTTCGATAGAAAGTACTTCATGTAAAGCATCTTAAAATTGGGTTATATTCCGTAGTTCTCGCGCAAGAGAGGGAGCCTGCGGTATCTCTGAGCACGAGTACGGCAGGCGCCCGTAAATCCCGCTATTCGCAGCGTGGGATCAACGAATCAATTCCCAATATTCCAATGAGTTTGTGTCAGCCGTACCGTTAGAACCACGAATTAATTGGGCGCCTTCAGTAGCGGCTCCCTTAGCACCGAACGGGTAAAGTTCAGTCGGAGTTCTCAAAGTTGTCTACTGAACGGGAAAAAAAAAAAAAACGCGACTTTTCAGCTACTCCTGCGAGGTTTCCGCTTGCTCTACTGCGGCAGACGGTCTTCGAAATAATGAAAGCAGAGGACGCCGAGCACGATCGCTATATTTAACGGCGGCATTGAAGACTAGTCTTAACAAGGTCGTTAGCGAAAAAACGAGGGACGGTAAATATCGGCGCTGCCGTTTGAAGCGATCCAAAGTGATTGAGCACTTCGCAGGGCAATGAACAAAAATGTTATATACAAAAAAAGCAAAAAAAAGAAAAGAACACGTCAGCACACGAAAATTATGGAGCTTCGGGAATCAACGTCGCCGGTTACGACACTCTTATACAGCCATATTTTGTTCTGCACTTCTTTACGAACTTCCAATATGTATTCCAATATGAAGTCGACCGCGCTTGGCGATCATGGTTCTGTCGGCCGAAGCTAGCGTCAGCCATGTCTGATACTCGGATAAACTCCGACTTATCTACGCAATTGTTAAGCACCAGCTGAACATGCAATTATAGGAACATTCACACAAATAAGAGTGGATAAGAAAATGTGCAAGCAACCGCTAGACTACCCTCTGTATTAATAATACATTTCTTCAAATAGTTTTTTTTTTCTTTTCTTCCGCTTCATATGTATGTATATCACTAGCTATAAGCCTCCTTTTCGTATTTATAATTATTAAAAGCGTTATATCCTTTCAGGAATATTTTATCTTTGCCGTAACGAAACTGATCGGGAACTAACGCAAGTTTCTTTCTTCCCTTCTATGGCCAGGGCCTCCAACCTCTCACGTGCAATCGTCTTTCTGTGACGCCCTATTTTCGGTGAGAAGCTCGCGAGCGTCGGTTTTGTTGTCCTCACAAGCTACCCACGCATTTATGTTTTAATTTTAATAGTACGTGCATTAAAATTTGGCATTAGGCGTGCTTGCACCAGTAGCGGAACTTGAAGTATCCTCACTCAGGGCTCTAAAAACATTCCTCCAAGGCCCGTTTGCTCGAAGCGCTAACCGCGGCTAAAGTTAGCCGCAGTACCTAGGAGGGGGATTTTGAAATCAGGTGACTGGCCTCAGTAGGAATGCGGGGAAACATGGCGGTACCCCGGTGAGTGAGCGCCGCTCGCTTTGGAACGAATATGTCGTTGTAGCTGCAATATCGGGTGCGTTAGTCAGCAATGAATGGTGCAGGAGGCTTTCGCTTTGCCTTACTTCACCTAAATCGCAAAGGATGAGCAACGACCTCGCCACATTTTTCAGTTTGTATTTTGATTCTGGCCATTCCTAAGCCTAAATAAACGCGATAATTGTCGGCATGGCAACGTCTTTGGAAAGAGGATTGCCTTGGCTCAATCGGCCGGGTATTGATAGCACACAAAAGCAGACATCGTACCAATAGACCTTTTTATAAATTCCAAGCATCGAGGAGAACGCTGGAAGTATAAATCTACGGTCCGCGCGCGCTGGCCTTCCTCTTATAAAATACTCGAAGTAAACAATCATAATAAGGCTTTGACGAACGCGCGCGTGCAAGGCAAAATTTGTTTTAGACGTTTTGCTATAAAACAATTACTACTGCACACGCCAGCACGCGCAACGCGTGTAACTACACTCGTAGCATGCACTTCGGTGCTTGCGAAATATAGAAAAAAAGGTCTAATGGTACGCTGTCTGCTTTTGTGCGCTATCGATACCCGGCCGATTGAGTCAAGGCAAACCACTTTCCAAAAACGTTGCCATGCCGACAATTATCGCGTCCATTTAGGCTTAGGAATGGCCAGAATCGAAAGACTATCTAAAGAATTCGGTGAGGTAATTACTCATGCTTTGCGATTTAAGTGATGTAAGGCTAAGCGAAAGCTTCCTGCAGCATTCATTGCTGACTAACGCGCCCGATATTGCATCTACAACGACATATTAGTTCCAAAGCGAGCGGCGCTCACTCACCGGGACACCGCCATGTTTCCCCGCATCCCTACCGAGCCAATCACGTGATTTCAAATCCCTCTCCTAGGTACTGCGGCTAACTTAAGCCGTGGTTAGCGCTTCGAGCAAACGAGCCCAGGCGGCGAAACCCAGACTCCTCGCCACGAATAGACCTTTAAAAGAAAAAGACTCCTGTTGGGTCCCATTTGCAGTGTTCGTGCGTGTGGCCCGTGACTTGCTCGCTTTCCGAAGCCACGAGTAGAACACTGTACCACAAACATGCTAGTGCTGCACGGAGGAGATCGCACGCTGCGCCGAGATATTGTAAAGCTAATACCACAAGCACGAGAGCTAGAGGTCGATGATTTGGAGCGTCCTTACGGAGAACAAGAACTCACTCTAGGAAATGCACGTCTGAATGCCAGGTGCCGGGCTATATCGCGCTTGTCGCTTTCGCTGTAGTCTCAACTTGGAGGGGCGGTAAAATTATTTTCTGACATTGGGCCAAGAAACTGCGAAAATTAATCTGTGTCTCCTATGGAACTAAGAACAGAGAAGCGTATTTTCTATCGAGCGCTAGTTTTTATTTAAGAAAATGAAACAAATCCAAAGTCAAAGTGCCTCTCAACACACCACGTCACTTTTCGAGTGACGTACTCTCGGGGCTCACGTGGTTCCCTCTGGGATCCTCTCTTCAGATACCCCAGCCGCTTCCTCCAAGATTGTCGACTTTTTAAGGATTTGCATCCTCGAAGGTCGCGGCGACCGATCGACACAAATGGCGATTCTCCTTGACGGCGAATGTCGCAGCGGAGGGCGACAGGTTTTTGTTGAATTCCGCGTATCCCCCAGAGACGCTTTCACCGTAGTTCTCGTAACTGCCACACGAGGCTGCAGATCGGCAATATTTTTTTTATTCCGATTATGCCGGGGAATAGCAGTTTCTATGAGCAAGGTGACTCGTTTTTGGTCATTTGGGCTTGGATAAATATGATACAAAAAGCAAACTGCCAGATATTTTCTCATTAAAATCGTTGCATGCATTACCTCGTTGAGGGCGAACGGAGTACAAGATGATTTGATTAAGCGCTGCGTTACACGTGCACTCACAGCAACGATCGGCTCGGTATCTTGTTATCAAAAAGTACAGATTATTTGACGGCTCCCGTCCTTTCGCTGATGAAACGCCCCGTTCTTCTGATGTAGCAACACCCGCATCTCAATAAAAAGTTGTAGATCACTTCCTTTTCTCACGAGGCGTACTTCGTCTTTTGTTTTGTGCCGAATAATTTTTTTTAATATTTACTAGTGCTTTGTTCACCTTGCGACATATCGAATATGCTTTGTTCGGCGCCGAGTACACCATTTGCGTGTCTTGTCGGATCGTAATCTTCTTTTTTTTTTAATTTGCGGATAATCTAATGAATATATGCGACCACCGCAAAAGAATGTTCTGTACTCTTTATTTGTATTGTGGGGGCTCTGCCGTCATTTGTCTTTCCTGACGCTGTGTCGTAACCTTTCACCCATGGAGGCCGGTACTTGTTTTGGGTAGCCAGCTTCTCGAAGTCTTACTACCCTTAGCGAAAATTAGGCTACTTTAAGTATAAGTTACACTATATAAGATACTAATTCGCATGAAGGGTACTAAAGTCGTCCTTAAGGTTGTTAGCCGGAACTATGCTCGCACTATTAGTGTTCCTTCTTAGGATGCTCGAAGTAGGTACAGTGCTCGAAGTAGGAACAGTAATAGTATACGTATAGTAAACTAGCTAAGACCTATGTAGCTTCTAAGTTCATGGGAAGTGTCTTACTAGTAGCCACTTCTATGTATATTTTAGTGCACTAGAAGAATGACGTTAGGAAAGTAAGCTGGAGAGATCCTGAAGTGTGCAGGAAGTAACTTATTATTTGCCTCTCTTATCTTTCTTTTAGTGAACGAAAAGTTGACTATGGAAGTGCGCTGAAAGAATATTCGGAGCCAGCATCGAGCATGCTTAGCTGTGATCACCATGAAATGAGGACAACATTGCGCTTTCTCGCTTTGTCTTGGTGCCATAATATGGCGTCAGCATCTCAGCGCTGTGGTGCTTCAGGGCCGTGCGTGAGACCTCTGATCATGTTCTCAGCATTTATATAGGTGTCAAGCGTGACCGACTATGTCTACGATTGCACCGTGTCACTCTTCGTGCTAACTATCACTGCGCCAACGAGCGTTGACGAACAGACTCTGGCCGAGCGTTTTTTTCCCGTCTACAATGGTTGCAATGGTCTTCAGTACAACACATGATATCTACAAATTGGCAGTGTAGTTTGTGTATTCGTGCACAGGGTCCCAGAATAAGCGTAGCGACCATTACGCTGGGCAAACGTCGGGAACCCGCAGCTCCCCGGCGGAATACAATCTGTGAAAGCTGGCGGCGCCCGGCTCAGCATGGTGATACAGAAACGAGCCGCCTGAAAACAACAACAAAAGTTGCGTTGACTCAGTAGTTACCCCTCACAAGGGTGCAAGAAGAACTGTGAGAGATACGTTTTGTTGGTATCTTCGGAAGTATGAAAGGTAACCACTGCAGGGAGCCAGCGCGGTTGTTGTCCTGTCAAGCTCGCTCTCGTGCCCCCGACGTGGTAAGCAGCCTGCAACAGCGAGTGAGATACTCTATCTACGCCTCGGGAGGTTGATATGAGATCAGGGTTACTAATGCGGACGCACGTTTCTTCACTACAAAATGTGTACCCCCCCCCCAAAAAAAAAAAATAAAATAAAAAAGAAATGAAGGCTTAGCACATTAAAATAACTTGCACAAGTCACAAACTTGACGGCGGGCAGAGGTCGTCCCGTGATGTCGTTCCAAACGGCTTCACTTCTTACCGGTTTTCCTCCGGCCTTTCTTCTCCCCCGCTAATTAATTTTTCTGTCTGTGTCGTCTTCATCCTCCCCGTACCCCCCACCCCTCACTTTTCTTTATTCCCGCTTTTCGCCCTCCCCTTTTCCGTCTCTGGGTCTTTTGGGCCAGGTACCAGCGACTAATAAAGCCATTTCTGTTGAAAGTCGAAAGATGTGCTGTTCTGCACGTCCCTATGTTTACTCTTTCAGTATTATATAAGTAGTAACTTCTCTTAAATAATTTACTGCTCACATTTCTGCGCTAAAGTTTAAAGCCCGAACGCTGCGTGCAAAGAATATAAGGAACTAAAATCTTTTCTTTTCAAAGTCCTTGCGGACCCCCCTCTTCTCTCCCTCTCTCCCCCCACCCTCCCCACTACCGCACCCACACCACCCCAACCTCCGCGTTGTCCAACGCCCTCCAGAATGAAACACTGGCTATGCAACCACCTGTACCATTATGCACTTCACTGCATTAACGCCAGAGAACTAGGAGAACCAAGGACTCATGAAAAGACTTTGCTTGTGTCCACATGAATATTTCAATCCTTGCACACTGATTAACGCATTTCCATTCGACATTAATAGAATTACTCCAGTGCTAATGAGTCATTATTCTGGTTGCTTCCTTTCAATTGGTTTCATTAGTTTGTTGGCTTGTTTGTTAAATTTGGTAGTGTTCTGTTGAAATGTTTCCCCTTATGTACTGCCCCGGTGCTTTTAAGGGCATAATAAATCATGGTGATGACACTGTTGTTGCTTGGCACTTACCACAACTGACTCAACACTGTCTGCTTTTCATCACTTGGTTGAAGATTCATTTTCCAAACCCTTTTAACGTTTTGAAACATCCATAGATGATCGGCGACATTTGTTTTGCGATGGTAATTGTATAGACTCGTGACTATAGTGGCTCATGTAATCACACACCAAATGTTAAGTGTCGACTTGTATCGCTTGTATTCTTGCAAAATATTTTTTTGCGTTTTGCTAGAAGTCGGCATGACGTTTTATTTATTTAGTAAATATGCACGGTGATCATTGCAGGCAATCTTTATTACAACGACTATTCAGCTACAAGAAAAGCAAAGAGCAGCATGACAATTAATGACGCGAAGATGACAGACGTCGGCTACCGAATCTACCTACACTTCAACAACCAACGCCATGACAGTCAACGTTGTGACCACCGACCCGATTACAACTGATAAAATGATGACCGATTCAATGACAATAAATTGTACAAGTACCGATACGACGAAGCCGCACAGCAACCAGGATCCACTCACACGATCAAGGTACTAGTTCATCCGAACTGTTCTACTCGGCGAGAAACCATGCCCCAGCCATGAAGGGCAAAGGGAAAACACAAATGGAGACATCGTTATGACCTGAAATGCCGGCCCAGCTTACGGCGTCCCAAAAGTAAGAGCCGGCAGACATTGGCTTGACAGACAAAACTCCATGTAAGTTTTTTAATTACGAAGGTATTACTGACTCGCGTACCCTGCGGAAGCTAACTAACCGAGGGACCCAAACACGGGTGCCGCGGAACTAAATGGGAAGGCCGACACATGCATATTGCCGGAACCAGGACTCGGACGGCCCCCTAACGAACGGAGCTGTCTGCGTAAGAAGACACGAAGGCGCAACTCGGTTGGTAGCAGTTCTCCGCCTCCGCCGACGCAGCAGCGGCTTTTATTCGCGTTATGACGTGATGTCAGTCTGACGTCGCCTCGTCAATCAGTTACGAGAAGACACGTTATAGCTTGAAGTACAATGCATAGAGAAAGACAAAAAAAAACAAAAAAAAAAACACTCGCAACATGTTGCGTCATCTACAGACAACGAAAACAAACAATATTTGAAGTCAAAGAAGTATCATACCTAAGTGTTGTAGATGTTTACACTGGCTGGAGTTGAAACAGACGCACTCCATAACGTTTACACATATAATCGACGCGCTACGCTTGGTATTTGCAGCTATTGGCATACCGAAAATTATATTCGTTGACAACGCTCGAAACTTTGTTTCAAGTGAAATGGATAAGTTGGTAACAGAGGACAGCATCCAACACTACACCAACATACTGTACCATTCAGCAACTAACGGGCCAGCAGGACGAATGGTGGGTGGAGCGAACAGAGCCCTTATTAAACTCACGGAAGGGTCCAGCGTCAGATCGCGCAGTTATATTTTTTTATAAAAGCCCATTCAACCAGAAAATCTGTAATATATAAAACGGACAAGGTCAGCACAAAACCAGGTTTCGCGTTTCCAATGCTCAATCAGCCCTTATAGAGCTGGCTCTGTTCAAGAAGATAAACTGGCCAGCACATCTGGCATGTGAGTTAGATCAGCACATTCAATGCACGATTAAGCCTGGGCTTAATCACGCTCAATCTTGTTTGGAAGAGGTACAACGAGGATTGTATTCTCACTACTCTCCATAATTACGCATTCGGCAGTGATTTGTTTTGAGCTGCACGGAATCGGAGCGCCCGGTCACTGCCTTCTCGTACAGACAGAACCTGTACCCCCGGCTGTCTGTCCTTGAAACCAACTACAGGAGTCAGCTTCATCATCTTCATGAGAACAAGTTGCTCAGATTTAGACCTAGTGGTTGATGAATTAAATACAGTGAGTGCCCGCACAATGCCAGATGAGTAATCACTCAGTTAAGCAATGCAGTTGGCAGTTTTTAGCATTGGGCAAATCTTGAATTGCCACTGAATGCCATTCCACTGAAATTTGTGATAGTAAACTTGCTTAATGGTGGCGGAATCAGAGCCCTCTGGCGTGCCACCTCGTACCGGTATTATTGAGCACCTAAGTTCTGCCTGCTGCAAAATGACTACATCGCCCGGAATCTGGGTGCCTGTTCGCCCCAATTGCCTTCCATCCCATCATCTCCTCAGAAAACTCTGCTGCCTGTTACCGGCTCATGGTGCTTATCCGCTCTGCATTTGGATAAACGTGCTTGCGTTTTGCTGGCTTACCCACTGTGTGCCTGCAAAGTAGTTGGTAAGCACTGCATTTCTTCCCTCAAACGGAAAGCAAGAAGTTGCCAACAGGGGTCCCCATGCATGGCGGCATCCGACAGATAGAGAAGTTGGTGCACATTGTACGACATATGCGTAATACTGTACGATTTCGCCATCTTCATTACAAATTTTGATAGCTGTGCTCGAACTTCACAGATGCCCTGGAATGATACTTGCGATTTTAGCAGTAAGTATGTACCATAAGCCAACATTTCGAAGTGCTGAAAGTACTGCGGCGGCAGCACAGGGTTCGGAACGACATAACCGTTAAAAAGGAGGAGTGCCCTAAATTCTAAAGCCTCCCAGAAGGCGCGTTTCTCGAAACTTCTGGGTGTGCGGGTGATTTGTTTGTGTAGTAGGATGACCAGAAGAATACTGTTTCTGACCGGTAGCTTGGTCCCTACGTACCAGGGCTTGTCGTGATACTCTATGTCCAGTCACAGCTTCAGGAGCTGCGGCATCAAACCCAAGCAAATGTCGTGCTAATACTCTGGGATATACCCATCAATAGGGTTTAACCTAGGAAGTTTCATGATGAGTGAGGCACCCTTGACACCATTAGCTGGTTTTCCAGGAGATCCCTACTCTCCATTAAGTGTGCGGGCTTCTTCCGAACGCTGATCAGGAGCAGCTACGTGTACTGAGAGCCTCTCCGGTGGAAGCACCACCCACATCCAAAGTTCCCGATAAACTGCTTGCAGTTCTTCACTGCCGACCTTGCAACGGTGACTACGGAGCAGACAACAGCGAACACACGCATGTTCACATTTCTTCCATCTCTAACGCAGGGAAACCCTACCGCTATCTTGTGAAGCTCCTTTGTAAACTGCTCTAGCAGAGAACTCATATTTGGTTTTGTGTGCCCAAATCAAATCTCTGGCATTAGCATGCTTGCTTTCGGCATGAGTAGATAAAATTGAATAACTGAACATTGTATCGGCCAGATGTCATATGTGGACTTCTCAAATATTCCTATGCTATTTTTGTTCCATATAAGTGATAAGTGTTTTTTAGAAGTCCTCACACGGCCTCACATGCTATAGAATGCTAGCTATGTCAGACAGTAGAAGACTTATTCATGTTGCAGGGGAAAAATTGAGACCTGGCTGACCGAGAATTTGCTGGAGCTTTTCTTTCCATGGTATCACAAAAAACAAAAAACGAACAAGGAACTACATCTCTTTCTGCCCCCAATCCTCACATTATGAGATTTCAAGTGAAGCTCCTAAATAATTTTAGAGACTAAACAGTAATAATGTTTATCTGCCACGGCTGTGTGCGCACCAAAAGCCTTCATCAAGAGGTACTTTGATTGTGGTACCCTTCCAGGCGCAACAATGTGCAACATCCTCAGGTCTCCTGTCGGTTTATTGTCACCTTAGTGAGGTAGCACATGCGGCCACACGAGGGAAGTTAATTCAGATGTATCATCTGACTAGTCATCGTTAATTGCAGACACCTATAAAGAAACAAAATCCTTTAACAGCGCCGCAAGCATTGTCAACAGAGTGAACATATTTCATTTTTGTAATAACCGCACTGTTTAGAAACAAAAGCATGCACCTCCCTCCCCTAGAGACAATCTAGGATAACCATCACTGTGATAAACAAAAGGAGCCTAACGAATGTCAGAGGAGAGATTGTCTTCATGTGATGATATCTGCGCTGTGACAGCACGTATGATTTTTAAGGCCGAAATTCAGTGCAAATAAAATTTTTGAAAATATCGCTTTCTAGGCTTTGTTATTCGCTGCGGACATGGAGCTCTCATGCGTGTGAGGAAGATGTGTTTTCCCCCTTCCGCTAAATCACTATTTTTCAAATTGCATAGTCGTACCCTATGCAATTTGCATAGGGTACGACTATGCACGGCTGCGGGAGAAGGGCATTCAAGTGACGTGGTGCGTCTACTTTTAGCATTGCAAACAGCTGTAAACTATTAGGCATCTCTTTATATTCTTTTGGGATGCCGTTTTTATGTGACTTGCTTTATTGAGACCTAACGAAAAAACTGTTTATCAGCCCTAGAATGCTATTAGGATTATATGTCATTTGGAAAACCGGTTCGGCGTGCCGATCAGGAAGCAAAAAAGGCTCTTGTAAAGTACCCTTTAGCCGTTCACCATGTGGAATGCGTTCTATAGACCACGATCACAGTGTTTCATGAACTACCTAAATGCGAAACGTTTAATGCGCACTACCAAATAAAAAAAATATGTTTCAACACTTGACTGATTTTTTTACAAGGGCTCTATGTGTGTATTGCTGGGCGAGAGTAACGCTCTGGCTATTTTGGCGGTTTTTCACGTAGCAATGCCAGGTTTGAATTCCAAACGCGAACCTTTCATTGATTTTGTTAAGTTTCTGGAAGTATCCAGAAATACCTCGCAAGTTCCCTCAATTTTCGCGCTTGTGCATTACGTTGAATTACTTCATGGTTGGTACTCGATGTAGGCTACCTTTGCAACCAAACAGCCTGCCCTTGGCTGCAGACGCGGTCTTTCGCCTTCGATCAATCCAGCTAACAGGACACCTTCCACGCCCACGACGTATGTACCCCTGGTTTTGTTTAAAAAACACTCACGTTTCTACTGCATTAATCGTCTCTCTGACTGTCGTTGTTTACAATATGTATTTACAAAAATTTCA